>NC_080786.1:24280281-25740281 GCF_028018385.1 Neofelis nebulosa
GTATGTGCACTTGCATTTTTTGTTTTAAATATCTGTTGAATTATATTTTACTCCTGTGGATGTGCTTCACTTCAGAGAACATGGCCATTCTTAGCAGTTTAACGTTATTTCAGAGTGATTTAATAAATTAAAATTATAGGCAATGGAATCACAATCATAGAGTAACTTTTTTTTTTCTTACTGCAAGTACAGATCAGAGATGATGGGGAATTTTTAGTATTAGTATTCTTAAATGGTCCCATTTTAACCCTGAATATGAGCCATTTAAAATATATTGATAGTAGTAAAATCTTTCCAAATAAATACTCCAGTAATAATTACAAAGACAAAGAAGGGGAGAGACTCAGTAATTTAAGAGATTTGATTTCGATAGTAATGCATCATTACCTACATAGACAAAATATTAGCTTACATAATATTTCTGACGTCATCCTCCTTCACATTAGATTATTTCACTGACCTCTCGGGAAAAACTAGTAGAGGTTGAGAAGTAAAATTAAGTACATTAATTTTATATTTTATGTAACAGTCCATTTTGCAAGAGGATGCTAGAAAACTATTCATTATTAAGATGCTGTCTTTATGGGAGAGTAAAGTACTACCTGTTGCATAGTTGTTGAATAGTTATAGTGTGGTTTTTCGTTTGTAAGTAGTAATAAATTATAAGCTTACTTTCCTGTATTTGTCTATATTTTTATTCATTTATTTATCACAGGAGAAAAACCATTAAAATTATCAAGGCCTCGTTTTCATATATCTTTATATTAAAATATTTTTGACGACTAGTAGTGTATGTCACTGAAGAGAAAAATAAATACCGATATCTGCTTTTGTTTTTGTGAACTAGTACAGTCAGACATGTGGAAATATCCACTGGATAGAAGTATTTAAAAAAACCACATTCTTGAAAATGGTTTAGAATTGGTAACTAAACTTCTTAAAATTATTACTGTGTAAAATATTTAGTAGAGTAATTGAAAGTATTTGGAAAGTCCTTTTAGATTTACCTAAGAATTTATACTTCAGTGAGCTAAGAAAGTGTTTTTTTTTAAATGTATATTTTATACTTTTCTTTTTTTTTTTTATTTATTTTTGGGACAGAGAGAGAGCATGAATGGGGAGAGGGGCAGAGAGAGAGGGAGACACAGAACTGGAAACAGGCTCCAGGCTCCGAGCCATCAGCCCAGAGCCTGATGCGGGGCTCGAACTCACGGACCGCGAGATCGTGACCTGGCTGAAGTCGGACGCTTAACCGACTGCGCCACCCAGGCGCCCCTATTTTATACTTTTCTAAAGCATATATATCCTTTATTATATCAACCCAGGTAAATGAATGACTTTATTATTTTTCAGTGTAAATTATATTCAGAGCTTTAATCATTGAGTGACTTTTTTGTTACATGGAGAGAGACAGATCAGTATTAACATTCTCTACTCTTTTCCCTACCATGTTTATGCTTAATACATTTTCTTCCCTCAACAATAGCTACAAAAAGTCTAGAAACATTCGTATGAAAAGCACCTTTTCTAGGCAAATGTTGATTTACTAATAATGATGGATAATATATATATATATATATATATATATATATATATAATTTATTTATTTATATTAACGTTTATTTCAGTGTACCTGCTGGAGAGAAGGTACACTTTTTTGGGTATTGTTTTTCTTTTATAATACAAAAGACTACTTTTTGAAGTAAAAGCTTTGTAGGCTAGTTGCTGAATAACTTTGGGAGTATTTTCAGAAAGAGAAATGATTGCCACCAGGTACACTTGTTTCCTGCTGTGTGAAATTCTAACACTCTATGTTGGAATATGTCCTATATCGAGTTTTATAGTTACGTGTTTTAAATCTTAGCCAACTTATTTTAAAAATTTTTTGTTTTGAAAAATTGAAAAACAGTAAAAGAAGAACTTGACAAGATTGTAAACTTGTCAGCCACATTCCTCACATCTTGTTCTCCCGAGCAAAGTGAGGAGATGGAAGAATTGAGGTTTCATACATGTCTCATTACACATATTGCAGTGAACAGCTAGAGAATCGTATCATGAAATCAGCTAGTCTCACGTGCAGTGTGATCAGGTTGTTACTATGGTAACATTTCCATTTGTGGGTTTTTGTAGAGTTAAAATTTGTAGTCATCACGTGACACCACCATTGGCTTTTGATTTTGCATGTAAATAAATCACTATACTACCTGCATGCTATTAAGTAGCACCAGTCGTAGCACTTAACTACCACCCATACACTCTAGGCTAGGGAATCAAAAACAGAAAAATAAAAGAAATGTGAAATTACATTTTAAGACTGTCCTGATGTTGCTGCTAAAATGTTAAATGTTTCTTTAAAGGAGTAAGAAAGAGCATTGCCAACTAGTTGCTCTCTACGATGCCTTCATTTTGTAAGTATGTGATATGAAACTGGTTAGGCATGGTAGCAGTAGGAGGTAAGGAGGGCTTTAATTTATCAGCTAAAGGGGTGCTAAATAACCAAAACAGAAGTAATGACCCTTCTGAGACTGAGAAGGTTCATTTGAAAGCAGTCCTCTTTGATTTTAACCTTATTAACTGTTTGACATTTGTTCTGTTTCCAGACATTCAGAGTTGTCCTGCTCATTTCACTTCTGATTATAAAATCAGACTCTAATATCTTAGATTAACTTGGATTAAAATAGCCTATAATGTTCCCTTGTATCAATTACTGTATTCTAGTAAAGATTCCTACTGTTTTTGTTTTGTTTTGCTTCCTAAAGCCCCCTGCTGCTGTTGATTACACCTAGATCTGCTACTGATTGGAACTGTTAAAAGGCAAAGATAGTGTGGCTGGTTGCTGAATCATTTAATTGTAGGGCTAATAAGAGATGTTCTCTCCGGGACCTGAAAGAACTAGCGACACTAGAATGTTACGTATGAAGAGGCCAAGGACTATTCTTCTGCACTTTAATAAGTTTTGAAGGTGTGAAATTTATTTACTTGTAACATAATAAAGGAATATCAGTAGCCTAGTTGGCTTCTGAAACTGTGTAACTGAATTCTGTTGAGGAAAAGAAAAGGGAGGAGAAATTCTAGAGAAAATTTAGTGCTAACAATTATTTTTCCCTGGGAAATGACTACTGTTATCAAAATAAAACAAATGGAATAACTATATAAAAATGTTAATTCAGTAGGTGAGACATTTGATAATAAAATGGCAGGAAATTCAAAGTTAAATTTTAATTTGTAATTGAGGCCATATGCGTAAGCCCAATGCACAGTATGGAATGAAGTTGTATAAGGCGTAAGCTCCCCATGAGAAGTTTACATACAAGTTTTGGAATCTAGGGATAGGGTTTTTGTGATACATTCAGGTATTTTATGAGGCACCCACAGATCGAGAACAACTATTAATTTGTGCACTCACTACTTCATAAACTGAGATCATTAGGTCTGTGCCGGACTTAGAGATTATTTGAGGGGGAGAGCTATTCGTAGGTGTATTCAATGATGCTTTATGATATTGCTACTCCTGTTCATTATAAATAACTGCCTCTTCTAAAGACATTTCAGTTTTCTAAGTGCAAACTAAATCTGTGGTTTTAGGTAATTTGTTTGAAGGTATGTACATCTGTTGGGAAGTACTGACTGACTATAGCTTCAACTGGGAAAAAGCGAATGTTCTTTTAAGATATTTTTTGAAACATTTTAATGAGGAGACTTACATGAAGGCTGCTGTCAGGAAGGTGTTGGAGAGGGGGGAAGAGGCCAGTTAGAAAAGTCTGTGCTGAGGATTAGGTGGCAAGTAATGGGTGCTGTAATTGGAATGGTGATAGTGGAAACGAGGTACAAGTCACAGTGTTGGTTTCTCTTACTTTTTATTGAGGAACCATTGAATCAAGCATCAAAACACTGATACAATGGCTGAAATCTTATTAATGACTAAATGAGTATTTATGCCTTAAGTAATAAACCGTTAGACTGTAAGCCCTTAAAGGCTGATCATTCATTTTTGTGATCTCAGCACTTGACACATTACATTGCTGATAGTAGTCATTCAATCTGCTAGAGTGAAAAAAAAGTAAAAGAGAAAGCCCTTGTTTTGGTTTGCTAGGACTGTGAAGCAAAGTACCACAAACTTAGTGGCAGAAACAACAAAAATGTATTGCCTTACGGTTTTGGAGACTAGCAGTCTGAGATGAAGGTGCTGGCAGGATTGGTTCTTTCTGAGGGCTTTGGAGGAAGGATCTGCTCCAGGCCTGTCTCCTTGGCTTGTAGAGGCTGTCTTCTCCCTGTGTCTTCTCATCCTCTTCCCTCTGTAGGTGTCTAAATTACCACTTATATTACCCCTTACACTTAAGAAGACCTGTCATATTGCATTAGGGCCCACCTTAATGATGCCAAATTTAACTCGGTTTTCTTCTTAAGGCTCTGTCTCCAAGGTCACACTCTTAAGGTCACACTCTGTGGTACTGGGGGTTAGGACTTAAACAAAGGAATTTTGAGGGGAGGGTCATAATTCAACCACTAATAACTCTCTTTGGAGTTGATATTGTTGATAGGCCAATGGCTAATGACATATACAGTTAATCAAAAAGTAAATATGGTCATTTTGCAGTTAATGGCAGTATAGGGACCCACAGATATATGTCCCTTTGTAATTACTACCGTGTAACATAATTTTCACCTCAGTTTTATTGTTTTTCAATTTATATCTGCAATTTGACAGCTAACCATTGTACTGGTTTCCATCTAGTGGCAGAAATAGGAGATAGGAGGCTGTTGGAAAAGTACAATAGAACTAATTTCCTAGTCTTCTCTCCCATTTTATTTTACCCTGTTTAGAATAAAGCATTGTCCACCCCGACTTCTTAAATTGTAGGAAAACAAGCATTATCTAAATATTATTGATAATAATGAAATTACATTTATAATGTTGTAGTAGGTGAGTTTTTATGTAAAATTCTGAACAGGTAGTCCATTATCTAGAACACATGTTCTCCAACTGTGGTCCCTCAATCAGTAGCTCAGCCTTACCTGGGGACTGTTAGGTAAAGCAAATTCTTTTAGGCTCTATTCCAGACCTATGGGTCAGAAATTCTAATGGTGGAGTCTAAAAATCTGTGTTTTAATAAGATCTTCAGATGATTCTGTATACACCAGCATTTGAGAACCACTCATATATTGTGAATATATGTATACTGTACAATACCTAACTGTATTGTTTTCAGTAATTACAGAAGCTTAGAGTTATATGTATTTTTTCTTTCTAATATTATTTTGGTTATATTATCTGATACTGAGTCTTTGATTAGGAATGCTACCCAAAGTTACTACATTATTTTTATGGGAAACCATTAATTTCTATTGTTGGCTTATTGTGTGTCTTTCTAGAAATGTTTTATGCATGTAAAAACAAATAAAACTCTCTCTCCTGCTCTTTTTCCCTCCCTCCCCCTCTCTCTATATATGCACACACACACACACACACACACACACACACACACACATGTGTATATATTCTCCTTTTTTTTTCTTCCTGTACAGATGGTAACATAGGACCTTGCTGTATTCACTTACCATTGTTACTTGGAAGACTTTCTCTATCAATGAGTCATTTTTAGTTTGTCTTTCTCTTCTTCTCTTTTAAAATATCTATATAGTGCTACGACTGTATGCATGTACAGTAACTTATTTAATAAGTCCCCAATTGATGGACATTTAGGTTTGTTTCACCATTTTGCTATTTAAAAAATTCTGTGAGAAATATTCTTGTGAGTGGAGTACAGAATGTTTTTTAGAAGATTCACATTAAAAACTCACAGCATATATAAAAGTTACATCTATATTATTTTACATGTGTAGGTATAGTCATAGTATATTTTCCTAAGAATGTAATTACAAGGTCAAAGCGTGTGTATATCCTCATTTTTAAAAAAAATGTTAACGTTTATTCAGTTTTTGAAAGAGCGTGTGAGCAGGGGAGGGGCAGAGAAAAAGAGGGAGAATCTGAAGCAGGCTCCAGGCTCTGAGCTGTCAGCACAGAGCCCAACGTGGAGCTCAAACTCAAGAACCATGAGATCATGACCTGAGCCGAAGTCGGACGCCTAACTGACTAAGCCACCCAGGAGCCCCTATGTACTCATATTTTTTATGGCTATTTATAAATCATGCTCCAAGGAGGATTTGTGCCCCCTTAAGAGATAAAAATTACTATTTCAAAATGTGTTTATTTAAAGGTGTACAGCAGCGTTACGTACTAGTCTTATATTTTTGAGGGGAAAAAAATCTCCATTAAGCTGAAAAGAAAACATAAAACTTAACCTAGTGTCTTTAACAAACAGTGTATAAAGAATGCTTCAGAGTTTCTTCCATTAGGTTATATATTTTAGACACTTCTTGATGCATAAATTGAAGATAGGATTGAAGATTGTCTCCACTAATCTGAAGTAAGTCTACATTTAGTGATTCATTAAAAAGTAATTTTTACATATCTGGAAAAACAGATCTTTGAAATAGTTTTGGTTTACTGTCAGTGAGTACTTGGACAATCTTTAAATGTGGGGATTATTTGAGATACTACATATGTAGTTGTTTAAAAATTTATGATTTTTTTTTTGGTAACCGCCATAATGTTTTTAATTAAAACTCTTTTTGGGTTTTTCATTTACGCAGTATCATTGGTTTATATTGTGTTAATCATTTCAAAATTTAAAATGAAGCAGTAGTGAGACATAGAGCATTGGTTTTTTTGTGTGTGTTTTTAAAAACATTCTATACTCCACCCACCCTCCCCGCCCCCCCCCCCCCTTTTTAACACTCTCTTAACTTAAAACTACTAAACAGATTTTTATTTTAATCTTTGGAACAAAAATTGTTCTCTTGGGCTGATACCAGTACTTTCTATGCCAAGTTACAGACCGGAATCTATTTTTATAGGCCAAGATACAAACCTCTGAAAACCAGAGTTTATAATGGAAACATTGACAGGTCCTTAACTATCACAGCACACATGGCACTGCTGAAATCATAAGGTACAAGGCACAAGATTTCACATGCTGGGTGAGCATTGAATTTTTCAGTAATTGTATTGTCAGATGCCTCTCAGCTAGGGTTTGATAAGCGTCACCTGCAAATGGAGCTACGCTAGGGGCCATGAGCGCATTGCTGGGCCTGATTCCTGCCCTCTGAACACTTATGCTGAAGCACACAGACACTGAGAGGCACTGGGATAAACCTGTTGGGCTTAGAGAAGGGACTTGGTTGGAAAGAAGTGTGGGAACTTGCTTACCTCTAGATTTAATTTGTGCTACAACGCTGAGAATCCTGCATGTTTTTGCAGGTAGGTCATTATGCATGCGTTCTGGGTATTATTACAAAACAGGTAAAACTGATCAATCACATCTTCATTTTAATTCTGTCACAAAAGAAAGTTTAAACTTGAGATTGTTACGTAACCAAACAAGTTTGATATTGAGCAGTTAGGTGAATTAAAAACTCACCATTTTACTTCCTCTTTGAGGAAACCTATCTAGGTTAAAAAAAAAAAAAGAAGAAAAGAAAAAGAAACAGCCTTCTTCAAAGACTACATCTGATTACTCAGCTTTATTTGATTAAAGAAAAATCATGAAAACCACCACCCTGGGTCCTTTGAATCACAATACCTTGGTTATATTTTAGTTTCAGTGTGACTAGTCCTCCCACCATTAGTTCCTAAATGCCTTCAGTTACAATAATGAACGAACCTACAGCCTATTAAGTACTTTAAAGGGAAACTTGAACTCTGACCATGTCGGATGCCTTTATGGGAAATAGTTACAGTGGTTTGAGGTATATATTTAATTTGAATGTTCATTGCAGGTTGGATTCTTGCATTTGTAACACCAACGTTGTCTCCTTTCTTACTGCCTTTTCTTTATCTTGTTAAATTCTGGAGAGAAGTGGAGGTGTTATGTCAGATATGCTATCTCAGAGGCATTGTGAAGTGTTAGAGAAACCAGTATCTTGTGGGAAGATAATGAAGTGATAGTTTGTTGTTACAGATTTTGTAAGTACTGCCAGAAGGAATAGGGAAAAGGAAGATGTTAATTTGAATCTGAATCAAATTTTCTGTTCTAGTTTAAATTTGCCGTATTCATTGACCTCTATCCATATACATTTCATAAGATTTAGATAGGAGACAGGCCTGACATCCCAAGAGGCATCTTTTTTATGTTTCAGACTGGTTTTCCACTAAGAAAGAGAATATGGACATTTTAGGAGTAGTTTAAGAGTTTTGAATCTGTGATTAAATTTCTTCCCCTAATGTGTTAGAAATAATGCTTTTGTATCTTGAAAGATGGAAAATCTAAATGTAAGCTATTTAATTCTGTACATCTGTAATAGTTCTAGAAATAGGAGGTCCTCATTTTATCTATTTTTTTTTAAGTTTGTTTATTTTGAGAGAGAGAGAGAGAGAGAGAGAGAGAGCATGTGCATATGTGAGTGGGGGAGGGACAGAGAGAAAAGGAGAGAGAGAGAGAGAGAGAGAGAGAGAGAGAGAGAGAGATTGATTGAGAATCTCAAGCAGGCTCCTCACTGTCAGTGCAGAGCCTGATGGGGGGCTTGAACTCACGAATCACGAAATCATGACCTGAGTCGAAATCAAGGGTCGGATGCTTAGAACTGACTGAGCCACCCAGGCACCCCTTGATCTGTTTCTCTATGGAGGAAAGTATGTACACTAGCTCTCCCGTCTGCTTCTCTTTGCCCTTGCTGTAGAAAACCTCACCACAATTTTCAGGAACTACAATCTTGATCTTGGTTACTTAGGGGCAAGGTAATACCACCTCATTTTTAAAGTATCATTTTATTTCACTATGAGGTAAAATGGAGGAGTGTGTGTTATATTTATATCTATAGATAGACACTGAGTTCCTAGATTTTCAGATTTGTCTGCTTTATAAATTGTTCCAGAAACAAAAGTACAATAATGTGAGCAGATCTTAGTACATAAAACAGAAATCCGGAAGGATCGTGAGAGCTGACTAAACTTAGTCCTTTGTAATTCACATCCATAGCTGGAGGGCTAGTAAGTGCTAAAGGCCTGTGATGTATCAGACCGTTCACAGAATCTATTCTATACTGATCCAGTTACTAAATTCATCTGGTGTGGTCTTACCACTAGCAGTTTCTAACTGAAATAGTTTTTAGGAAGGGTAGTATGTTAATCAGTGAAAGGAGAGACTTAGATTTTGTTTTGCCTTTGTGCCTCATAAAGCAGAGGTTGTATGAGTTGGTGCCAAGGTTTTCTTTCCCCAGCTCATTCATGTGTTCATCCTCCCTTCCATTTTTCTCTTACTAGGACTTGATATATAGACACTGGGCTAGGAGTCCTGACCTTCAGTTGTCTGTAGTTGTCATTTACTCAGAAACAACTAAAGGTCTTGAATCCATACAAAATAAGATCAAATTACATTTAGTATTGTATTTTATTTCTTATATGGCTTCCTAATTTTATTTATCGATGGATTGATTGTAGGTGTTTCACTTCTCCAAAAATACTGCAAGCATCTTAAGGATTGTCGTCTGGCTAGAAGCCCTTTAGTGTGACTTGTTTTTTTGTCCTTTACTAGACCTTACCTTCCTCCTTCTAATGTGCCACCGTCTTGGTGTTACTCCTAAGACTGATCTTTAGCTTTATTCCTAACTTTTCTGAGGCAAGGCTCTTTTCTGAAGAAGGTCCTGAGAGGATGGCCTAGGAGCTCACTGCTTCTCCTCATTTGAGACCTGTAGTGTAGTTTCTATCATATCATCTCGTACGCCCATGCAAAAGCCCCCAGTACCTTTGCATCCCAGTCAGAGTATAAACCAGAGTCCTTTCATGGCCTAAAAGGACATCGGTGACCTGGCCTCTCTCCTGTTTCTCCCTCCATGCCCCCCCCCACCATCTGTCTTCATTTACACCCCAACCTTCTTTGTTCCTCCAAAACTCCTAGCCGTTTCCCATTTTATCTGCTTTTGCTCTTCCCAGCAAGCTCTGCCCCCAAGTGATCGGGTGGCTTGTTCCCTCACTTTATTCAAATGCCACCACCTCAGAAAGGCCTTCTATGACTACACTTTCTCAAATAAGCTCCCAGCTCCCAAATACACTCTCAGTCATGCCCCATCATCATTTTCTGTCCCCTTATCCTCTTTACATTTCCTTCATAGCATATGTCACTACTTGACATGTAAATTATTTTTTATGCTTAGTTTATTATTTGTCTTCCTCTAGAATGTAAATTCTCTGAGGACAGAGACTGTCTTGTTCACTTCTAAATGATTACCTTCTGGACTAGCTGCCAGCACATGGGAGGATTTAACAAGTATTTACTAAGTTGAATGTGTGTTACACTTGAGCAGCCCCCTTTCTCCAATTTCTCCTTTCTTTCTTCTTTCGTTTCTCAATAAACAAAATGAGAAACTATTATGTGAAATCTAATTGTAATGTATAAGCGGGAAAAAAAATCCTATGGGATACTCAAAGGATCCATATTTTTGAACTGTGAGTATATTCTGTCTTTCATCTTGTTCTAATAACCTAATTGTGTAAATACAGCCATCAGAGCAGTGGCAGTGTGGTGGTGATAGTAGTAACAATAATAGCTAATATTTATTGAGTGCTTACTATGTGTGTGTCTGGTAATGTTCTGAGTTCTTCAAGTTTGCTTAATCCTCACAGAACCTATGAAATGGATATTTCTCATTTTACATTGAGGAAACTGAGGCACAAAGAGTTTAACCAACTTACCTAAAGTCAGATAGTTAATAAGGTCATTTCCTCAATTTGTGCCTAGAAAATGCGACTCTAGTTTTATGTCAACAAAAGTAGATTGTAGAAGTTCCCTTCTGTGGGAATAGTGAAACATGGTCATGGAAAGAAGAATGATTTGGGAGGGGGTTCCTTCTTTGGGCTGTTCTTCCTTTTTTATTCTTTTGGATGAGAACCTGTTTTGCTTACATTTTCCTCATTGGAAGTAGAAATATGATACTGGCTTTTACATGATCCAGTTTCCAAATTTATTCATTTAACTGTTTACGGCAGAATGGAAAAGAATTAGGAAATTTCAGAGAGAAGGGAGCATTTGAGATGAACTTTGGGAAGTGATCAGTGGAATCTGGTCTGATGGATATTTATTCAGTAATATTTACTATTTGCCAGGTCATGAGAATAGAAAAGTGTTTGTTTGTTTGTTTGTTTTTAAGAAATATTTCAGAGGGAGGAATGGGATGGAATAGGTTTTCTTGACCAGGGCTAGTTGCCCAAATAAAAAGAGAAGTGGGAGAACACTGGATGTCTTTAGAGAATGAAAATATATGAAGGAGAAGATTAGAAAGTTAGATATGGGTAGATCATGAAAGGTATTGAGAACCTGTAGGTGTGTTTATGTCAGCAGCATCATGGAATCATAATTATCTCTTGACTTCTTAGAGTTAGAGCTTTTCTAATACATCTCCTTTGCTATGAGATTCTGTCCTATATTACATGGTATGCACATTTTCTACATTCTGTCTCCTGTCAGATTCTAAATGCCAAGACAGCAAGGATGTTGCCTGTCCTCATTCTTTATTCCCTGGTGTTCCTTTCCTACTGCCATTAAACATAGTGGAAAGCCAGCAAGGATGTCTTAAAATGAATTTCTGAAGAAATCTGAAATTCACGTCCCAACCACTTGGTGTGTGCCGTTGGGCTGAGATCTTTAATCTGCCAGCCCCAATATCCATATACATAAAATAGAGATGATAATAATGCCTTTATGATTAAGATTCCTAAAGGTATTGAACGGGATAATAACATAAGGCACAATGTCTGGCATTTACTAAGCATTCAGTAAAATATTAGTAATCATCAGTAGTGCATGCCTCTCAGCATAGAGAAAAACATCGAACAGATTACTATAATCATTTTTAAAGTTCTTTTTTGTTCAGGAACATAATCTGTTGTTCATTGTACCATATTTAGAAAAGGAAAATCTGGTTTTCTTTAAATCATTCTTTTCAGAGTGCATCCTACAATATAATTCACCAAATGAGGACCATTTAAAGTGTATATAAATGATAATTTAATATACTAAATTAAATATTTAATATAATTTAATAATGTACTTCTGATTTTTTAATACTGGACTAAAATTGCTGTGTATCCATGATTTATTTTTTTTAATCCTATAAATTATTAAGCACAAAAGACAGCACAGCTGAAAATTGGGCAAAGAATGTGAACAGGCAGCTCTTAGAAAAGGAGACCCAAATGGCCAGTAAACAGATGTGAATGTTTAATTTTATGCATCAACTTGAGTGGGCCACAGGGGCTTCCCAGATTTTGGTCAGGCATTATTGTAGGTGTTTTTGTGAGGGTGTTTTGGATGAAATTAATATTTAAATGAACGGAAAGCAGATTGGCCCTCATAATGTGGGTGGGCCTCATCTTATCGGTTGAAGGCCTGAATAGAACAAAAGGCTGACCTTTCCCCCAGCAAAAGGAATTCTACAGCAGTTCTGACTTGGACTTCATCTGCGTCACCTCTTTTTGCCTGATGGCCTTCAAACTATATCATCAGCTTCTCCTGTCCAGCAGCCTTTGAAATAGAACACTGGCTATTCCTGGATCTCCAGCCTGCCTTCTTGCCTGCATTGCAGGTTGAACTTGCCAGTTCTGTAATTATGAGCAACATTTCCTTATAATAAAACTCTGTCTGTCTCCTCCTTTGCTTTCTGAAATCCTCTATTTCTCTGGAGAACTCTGACTATATGACAGATGAAGAGAGTTTCGGTCAAGAAATAGGGAGATGCTAATTTAAACCACAATGAGATACCACTTCATACCATTCAGAATGGAGAAAGGCTCATGATATTCAGAGCTGGTAGGGATGTAGAGAAACAGGAACTGTCCATATGAACATGTAAACTGGTATAGCACCACTTTGGGTAGAAGTTTGGCAATATTTTGTTAGAATTAAAGATGGGCAACAATTTTGATCCGGCAATTTCACTTCTAGATTAAAATTACTAGGTTTTTCATCAAAATAAGATTGCATCAAATGTTAAGGTAGGATATCAAAATTTAGTTAATATTATTCTCATTAAAATTGTTTCCTGATCCATTTTTATATTTGGTTGCTTATTTAACTATAGATATATGTATGTGCCCTACCTGTGGGCTCACGATTGCTGTTTTGCACTGACTTCCATAGGGTACCTAATAAGATAATTTTGAAATGAGATGGTTTAAAGAAGTACATCAATTTCAGTCACTATAATCCACTGTTAAATTCTAGTAGTAACTAAAAAATATAGTTTAATTTTCATACATTTTTTTTGGTGCTAACACTCCAAATTTTGTAAAGAATAATCTTGATGTTCCAAGAGGATGTGCATGCCATATGAAATAATCCATATCATATTAGAAGGCAAAGTATTAGTTTCTCAAATATGAGTAAGAAAAAAGGTGATACCAGTGCATTTGTGTAATTAAATTATGTAAGTTTACTGCTTTGACCTCTTATATTCATTCATTGCATTTAAATAGTGACCTTTCTTAAATATTTAGTAAAAACTTAGAGCTTCATAGTATTTGGACAAAGTCGTCTTACTATATTAAAAAAAAAAACAACTGGCCATCTTAATCTTTTGCTTGATTTTCTAGGATTTAAAATCCCAGGAATTTAAAATATTATGTATTTATGGTTTTTAAAGTTACAAAAACATTTTTTTGCTAAGGAAGACTTTGTGAAAATGTACTTAAGTGAAAGTGAATGTATTTGGACTTGTGGGGGAAATTATTACCCGGTTTCAAAAGTTTTTGTAGGAAAAATTACAATATGATAATGTTACTTAAACTGCTTGATCCTGTTTAGTCTTTTTAGAAATTAAGATAAAACTTCTAGGCCCAAACAGTTTTCAAAGCTTCAGTTCTCTAAATCAATATGTAAATAGCACATTGTAATTCTGAATGGCTGTGTCATTGTTTTGCAAATGGTAAAGCTTGGCATGAAGTTTGTAATCTCCCTTTAAATTTTTTGTTCCCTTTAAATGTTTGCTAAAAATTTTGGGCAAACATTATCAAAATTTTAGAAATTATGCAGGGGTTTCATTTAAATCAGTATGGTAAGGCTTAAAAAGAGTATATTAAATCTGAAAACATGGCTGGAAAAAAAATAAATCAGTATGGTAAGAATTAGGTAAGTCTAATTTAATGTACTTACCTTTTAACCATTTATATGATATTCTTTGAAATTTCAGAGGAAGTATACTACTGAACTCTGCTACAGTATATACACAATAAGAAGGAGTATATATATTTGCTAGTAAAATTCTCTGACAGTTGAGGTAGGGTTTGTGTAGCCTCTTTGTTGTCCCTGTGTATTTGTGTATTTATTCCATTTTGTTAATTGCATTCTTTCATCAACTGTTTCAAGGCCTTTATTTGTTTTATATAGTGTTCATGGAATTATTTTGGTTTTTTAGTATGCATTGGTGTCTTGAAAAATTCTTTCGTAGTAGCCATAGAACTTATGTTTTGTAAAGACATCAAGATATCATGTAAATGCTGTTTTTTATATCATATTCTGTTTTTTATAATTAATCCTTTCTTCTTTATCCATCTTTCATCTTATCAGTGCTTTAAACTTACCTGCTTGTAAAAATGAAATGTAAACAGTTTTGTTCTCATTTTGAGGGCCCATAATGTTCGGTGTTAGAAAACATACAGAAGTTACATATATGTACATAAGTGAAATCTTTTTTCGGTAAAGATGGAACCATTACAATTGAATGGAGAAGCAAAAATTCAGAGACTCTTAAGTCCTATCACTTTCCAGTCAGGCTCAAATTCATTATTTTACAGTAAGTTTTACTATTTTAAGTGGTTATCATTTTCTGCTATCAATTACAGAAAACCTGTATGTATTTATATGGCCTCAAGTTGGAAACTTGGAGTTTTCTTGTCTCTATTATTACTGATGATCTTCTATTATAAATTGAAACATTTTTACGTTCATACTGAAGTTTATGCTCAAATATATAGAAGCTCCTACTCCATGAGCAAATAAGCTAATCAATTTTGGAGTCACCAGTTAAATTAGCAGTTTTTGTATGGAGAATAACATGTCTTCACATTATGCATTATTGAATAACTTTTTTAAAATTTAAGGTCACACTCAGAGCTTACCATACCTTAGATTCTTATGCAATATCATGCATATTTATTAACATTTTATTTATAATAAAGAATGAAAATATCATATATTTGAATTAAGACTGGTCTCAGCAAATTAACAAAGTTCAATTTTCTTTGTATTTTTTTTTCCTAAATACACCTATGTTCCTTAGGGGTAAAGATAATTTCACTATAAGAATAGTCATATACTCTGTCTCCATTCAGCAGGGTCCTCAGTGGCTCCTGGATTTTTGTTGGGTTGTTTCATTTTTCTGCATTTGGTAGCTGATGATTTCCATTAAGTAGTTGGTTTTTTCATTTGTTTATTATTATATTTCTTTGCAGTTACTTAGGGAACTTGAAAAACAAGTTTCTGTGGGGCCAGGTCAGTGCATTTGAGTAGTATATCTTGGTCTTTCCCATTAGTAATCAGATAGCAGCTCTGGAAAAACAACACTTTACTGCTTTTGGGTGAGTTTTTTGGGAGTCTTACTCTCAGAGTTTTGATCTCATCTAATCCTGGGATTCCTATAATGAGCATTGCACATATTTTCCAATAGATATTCATTTTCATTTATCTATTGATAGGATTGTTAGCTAAAGTACAGGATGCACAATTACATTTAAATTTCAGACAAATTATGAATACTTTTTAGTATAAGTATTTCCAGATCTTTTGTTGTTTTTCTGAAATTGAAATTTAACTAGGCATTCATATTTTTATTTTATTTTATTTTATTTCAATTAATTAATAATTTCAATTACTTAATGCTAAATCTGGCAACTTATTTCCTGGGCTCTTTCCTCACTAAACTTTGAGCTCCTTGGGTGAAGGGGGTTGGGTGGAGGTACCCTTATTCATCTGGACCTAGTTTTCCAATCTCCATGGTAGTCTGGTGATTTTCACTGACTGAAAGAATGAAATCTGTAATCAACTAAAATATTTCTTTATATGAGTATTTATAAAGCAACTGTATTCTACTGGGTTTACCCTTTTATGTGAGTTAAATTCATTGAAAATAATGTTTCAATGAAGAGTTGCAGATCTCAATGGTAAAAAAAAACTTCATCTCCCTTTCTCTTCGTCCTCTCTTTTCCTCTTCTCTTTCCAGATCTTACTATAATTAGCTAGCATTAACAGCAAATGTTTACTTTAGTTAAATTATTCAGAACATTTATTTTACTTGTCAAAGGTTAGATCAGGTTGTTGTTTGAACTGGTAATTAAATGCAGCCTAATATGCTCTCATATTTATATGCAATATAAGCCTGGTTCCTCATCATTCTGTATAATTTTGATGTTCAAGGCTGACATTTCAAAAAGGTTTTCTCTCTTCAAATATTGCTCATTCTTCTTGAACTCCTAATTGTTTGTTAGAGTTACCTTGATTTTATGAAAGCCTGAGTAAATAGTTTTTTAAAGGCTAGAGGTGTTCTTGATATAAAATGAGGACAGTAACAATTGGAAGTATTTTTGTATGGCTGTAAAATAACAAAAGGTTTGGTCACTAGGCTGATTTGCTTTCCCAGTCTTTGCATCTTGAGCATCGTTCTGGAGAACTCTGAAACCAAATGAGGATATACCCTGAAGAGCTTTTTGTTAGGTCACTTTAACTTTTTATAATGCTAGGTTTTCTCTTGGTTTATATAGTCACAACTGCCACTTGCTATTGCTTTATAGCATTTGAATATTGAAAGGCCAAATATATATATATTTTTAAAGTTTATTTACTTGGAGAGAGAGAGAGCGAGCACAGGTGAGGGGCAGAGAGAGAGAATCCCAAGCAGGTTCCACACTGCCACTACAGAGCCTGATATAGGGCTCAGACTCACAAACTGTGAGTTCATGACCTGAGCCAAAATCTAGAGTTGGATGCTTAACTAACTAAGCCACCAGGGAACCCCAAAAGGCCAAATATATTCTTATTTTGTAATATCAATTATTTAAGCCCAGTTGCAAAGCTTTCATATATTGTACTTATTTCTGATTATACATATTATTTATAAATCTAGTATTTTTATAATGGATTGTTTACTTTAAACATCTTGTTCTGGTAACCTGGAAAATGTAAGAATTAAGTCTTATAATTTTAATTTTCTTTTGATCATTGTTCTTAGTATGTAGACCCTTATTGTATTTCTCTGCCTATTTAATTGGCAACACTTGAATAGTTCAGATGTGTAGTTGCTAAAAGTGAGTTAGGTTTTCAGGATTTTACCAATGAGTGATATTTAATATTGAATGACATGTATTAAGACAAATGCTTTTATATATAATTTATTTGGCATTGTAAATGCATTTATCTTGTGAGAAACAGACCCCCTGTTGTCAGATGAAGTATTCTGGAAAGGTTTGGAGTAAATAAATAATAAAACTACTTTGATATACAATCTAACCAATATTAAATATTAAGACTTTTCAGATGATTGATTTTAATACTTAATTAACTTAAAGTCCAATGTAACCTTCTTGCATTAAAGATGGACAGAATTTTAAAATGGAACTTTATTCTTTCTCTTTCTTTTCCTTCTCTCTTCTCTTTTTCCTTCATTCTTTCTTCCTTACTCCTTTCCCACCTCCTTCTCTCCCTTATGATAAAGACTTTAGAACATCATTATTCCCAACCATCAAATTTACCTCTAGCTGCCTTGATTTTTAATCAGTTTACCTTGATTAAAAGGGTTTTTTTTAATAGAAGATTCTATAGATAATGTTTAAATGCTGTCTCTCTTAATTATGAAAATATAGCTTCTATCAAAGTTTGTCGCTTTTATAGCCATGATGTCATGTTTTAGTTTATATACCCATCATGGTAAATGCATGCTATCTGTGACCGATACTTATTCATGCTATATCCTCTCCCTCTTTTATAATTGTGTTCTGGAAATAGTTCATTTAAGCTCTTTGATATGCTTTTCTTATAGGAGATATCTTTATGTAAAGTAATATTACTCTGTCATTTCAGTGTTTGACTTTAAGTTTACCATCAGTCAAGAATTTAAATGAATGAAGTATGCTTATATGAGCTTTTCTGAATATGGATGTCTTTAGAAGACACAATTCAGAATGCTAATTCTCTGCCTGTGTATTAGAAGCTTTGAAAGAATGAATATACACTGAAATGCATAGAACTTCAGACTCAGAGGGAATAAATTATTTTTCTAGAGGCTTTGTTCATGTAATACCATTTTAACGGAAAAAAATTTATTCAACTAACCTTTTGTTTTGTCTCTACCATGCTAAGAGTTTGAAGTTTTCACCTGATGCTTGTATTGCTTCACTTACATGGAAAATAATCTTGTTTTGAAATTTTATTACTGTACTTTAAAACTGTCCTCTAAGCTTTAGTGCTGAATTCTTACCCTTTATTAAATATTAACTATTTTCACAAGACTTCCCTTCTTTCAGTCAGATCACTTTTATCCTAAGATTTAATACCGCAAGAACAAGATCATAAAGCCAATATAACTGTCTTTAAGATTAGTCTTGGAAGGGCACCTGGGTGGTTCAGTTGGTTAAGCATCCAACTCTTGGTTTTGGCTCAGGTCATGATGTCATGGTTTTGTGGGTTCGAGCCCCACATTGGACTCTGTGCTGACAGCAGTTTCCGCCTAATGTGTCAATTCCTGTGACCACAGGATGGCAATAAAACCAATTTTGGGTTTTGTGAATTTTAAGTTTATGTGAAGGAGAAAATTTAACTGTTATTTATAGTAATGTAGCAAAGAAGGGATATCTCCTTTCTCAAGTCTTGGAAGGTTATATTGCTGTGCTTTCTGAATTAAAAAAAAATAAGATTGCCTTCATTTAAAAATTCTTAGGGTTTTTTTTCCAGGAAAATTCTAGAGACAGATTGGCATTACTTAAGAAAACTGAAATCCATCAATTATGGGTTTTAGTGGTCATTTACTAAGGTACATATTTGTGGTCATTATATACTTCCTCTCTGTCTACCTGTTATGTAGAGAAGATTAAGGCATATCAAGTATAGAAGTCTAAGTTTGTAACACAAATATAAGATGTAATGGTGAATTGTACATTTCAAAATGTTTATGCCAATTTGACTTTTAATAGTGATTATCTTAAAATTTTCAGATAAAAAAATTCCCTTAATTCTTTGAATTTTTATCAAATATTTTCCTATGGTCTGATATTTAGAAGTAAAAATACTATTCAATATAGTGATTAAAATAAATATAGACACATTTGCTTAAAAACCTTTGATACTCTCTTTTGTGGTAGTCAAATATTTTTGCAGTTGGTAGAGTCACAAAACACAAATTGGAAAATTTTTGAGAAAATTACTTCACATTTAAAAGCAACACTACATTGTGATTTTATAACATTATCATAATAGCAGTAACCATTGCACTTAAGTATTGTTTATTCTAGAAAACTAAAATAGCCCCTGTATTTAAAACAGAACAATGAAAAACAAAGCAGCACCTGTTTAAGAAGTTAATTTTCAACCAGATTATTATTTAAATCCATAACTGAAAGAAAAGAACATCATGTAACTTTTTCTTCAACAGAATTTTTGTTTTTCTTTTAATGTTTACTTGTTTAAGAGAGGCAGACAGAGTGTGAGTTGGGGAGGAGCAGAGAGAGAGGGAGACACAGACTCCAAAGCAAGGTCCAGGCTCTGAGCTGTCAGCACAGAGTCCGACATGGGGCTCGAACTCACGAACTGTGTGATCATGACCTGAGCCGAAGTTGGATGCTCAACCGCCTGAGCCACCCAGGTGCCCCTCTTCAACAGAGTTCTTGAAAATAACTCATTATTACTTTTCGATCAGTTTGCTTTCTTTGAATAAAAAGAATTTCAGTGATTCAGCTTCAATCTTTACAGGCATAATAAATTAGAATATGGTGGATCCTTGATTATATAGACTAGTTGTAGACTGGTGTATTTGGTAAATTTTTTATTTTTGTTACAACCATATAACCATAACTTGGTTATAACCAAGTTGTCAATTTCTAAAGAATTATTAATAAAGGTAAAAATCAGTGGATGACTTCTTGAACCTAACTTTCTTTAAGGAGCCAAAAGACCTTAGGTATCTTCTAAAATCTTGAATGAATGTATGAATGTCATCATGTTGTATTTTTTTTAAAAAAAATTTTAGGTTTATTTATTTATTTTGAGAGAGAGAAAGTATGAACGAGAGGGGCAGAGAGAGAGGGGGAGAGAGAAAATCCCAAGCAGGCTCCACATTGTCAGCATGGAGCCCAGTGCAGGGCTTGAACTCATGAATGATGAGGTCATGACCTGAGCTGAAATTGGGAGTCAGACCCTTAACCAACTGAGCCATCCAGTTGCCCCTAGAGTATTTTTTCTTAAAGTTTATTATTTATTTTGATAGAGTGAGTGCATGTGTGTGGGTAGGGCTGAGGGGAGGGGAAGGTGAGAAAGAGAGAGAGAGAGAGAGCGCGTGCGCACATGCTCCATGCTGTCAGTGGAGAACCTGACCATGAGATTGTGACCTGAGCCGAAATCAAGAGTGGGACACTTAACTGACTGAGCCATCCAGGTGCCCCTAGAGTATTTTTTTTTTTTCAACATTTTTTATTTATTTTTGGGACAGAGAGAGACAGAGCATGAACGGGGGAGGGGCAGAGAGAGAGGGAGACACAGAATCGGAAACAGGCTCCAGGCTCCGAGCCATCGGCCCAGAGCCTGACGCGGGGCTCGAACTCACGGACCGCGAGATCGTGACCTGGCTGAAGTCGGACGCTTAACCGACTGCGCCACCCAGGCGCCCCTAGAGTATTTCATTTTAGCTACAGAAAGGTGTTTTTTTAATGTTCCTTTAAAAAATGTGCTTTGATATCAGTTTGCTAGTTGTTTATTTCTCATAGTTTGAAGTACATGAAATCCCCTTATTTGTATATTTTAAGTTTGTGAAGTCTTTAATAGTGGAAATGTATTATAAAACTGAGAGATTAAGGTAATGATATGAAAACATGTCTAGGATATTAAAGAGATTTTATAGAAATCTGGCGGTTAACTTGGAATATACATTTTCAAACATTTTCCTTAATAATTTCAAAAGTAGAACAAGATGTATGAAACAAAATATGAATCTTAACATTAAAATAGTTATCCATGGGTCAAATATGCTTTTGAAATGTTTATTCTATACAGGTTTTTGTTTTGTTTTGTTTTTTGTTTTTTGTTTTTGTTTTGTTTTCTAGTTTGAATTACTTGCCAACAGTTTAAAGAGATTTCAAATAAAATTCTAGATTTCTAGCTTTCTTGAAAAAGTTGAAGCAGAGTAAAGGAGTTTCAGTTGTTCACAGATCCCATCCTCTTGTACAGTTTGTTTTGTATTTTGTCTATTTGTCTCATTGTCCAAGAGCCAAATATAGTGCAGGAGTAAAGAATGTGAGCTCTGGAGCTAGACAAGATAGGTTCAAATTCTGGCTTCAACACTTACTACTTGTGTAACTGTAGACAAATTAGTTAATCTCTCTGTACCTCTGTTTTCTCTTTGGTAAAATGGTGATGAATGTATGTCAGTAGGATAGTTGGGAAGATGAAATGATGAGCATACATGAAGCATTTAGAGTGGTCTGTGACTTAATAGTCATTGCTCAATAGATGTTAACTTTGATTAGTAATGTTTTTTGCCTGATACCATCAGGCATTTGAGTTTGGTGGCTCTTCTCCATAGTAGAGGACTTTAATCTGATTATTCATTTGGTCAGCAAAATTCATCAGATTCTGTTTTATAGTATATGTAACTGATCATTTACTTTTTCCTGTCCTCTACTGCATTATATTCCTCAGAATTCCTTCTGTATTGTAAGTGCTAAATATATGTTGATTGGTTTGCATACATAAGCAGCAAATATTGACAGTTGTCTAGATTTATGGATTTAGGATTTGATTTTTGGCTTTAGAAATTCTTACTGTATGTTGACAACAAAAGTTTTCCGCCTTGTCTAGTGTTGGTTTTGCCTACCCCTTTGCTCTTGTTTTAGCCACAATCTAAGGCAGAGAGGATTTTTTACCATCTGATTATGAATGTGGGTGGGTGAGAGTTGGAGGGTTCTGGTAAAACTCAGAAAATGTACTAAGTATTTTACAGAGTGAGAGCTTTAGGGAGAAACTAAGCAGGATAGAGGAGCATTTTATGTTGGGAAGAAAAGGATTTGTATATTCATGGGCTTTTCTGGAAACTTTCCTCCATAATTGTCGCCCTATCCTGTAAAATTATGTACTCATTTTTTGTTGGTCTTGCTTTTCCATCAGTTTTCATTTAGTCTTCCTATCATGTCTCCCCTCTCTTGAAACTTAAAATTTCATGTGTTAACATTATTTTGGATGAAAATTAGAGCCCAGTTTATATTTTTGGAAGATTATGACTTGAGAAGGTAATCTGTAGCTCATAGACATAGAAAATTTACAAGTAGTGTAGCTTAAACATGTAAAAATAATTAAAAATATCTTTGTTTAAATTGGCATTGTCTATAGAAATCAGAATCAAGGAGGAAAACCTTCAAAACAATTTTAAAAATGTGGTTATTTATATAACTTTGCCTTTTTAAACATAGTAATACCAGGGGTAAAAGTCATAAAGTAGATATAGATATATTTGGGTGCATAGCAATGAAAAAGTTACTTATGTCACAGAAACACCATGTTATTTGAAGACAGACACACTCAGAAAAATATCTATATCACATGACAAAGGTTTAATATTCTTCATATTTAAAGCATGCTTATAAATTATGAAGACGATGATAATAATAAACTCCATCCACAAAAGATAATAAGTAAGTGTCAGAGAAAACATATGAATCTTCAGTAATCTCACTAGTTATCAAGCAAATGCAATATAAAAATTGACTATCACACTCCTCCGTAAAATGAATTACCCATTCCCTCTGTTAATGAGGGTCCAGGGGAATGAATTGTTCTGTATGCATATTTTTCTGGAGCATAATTTGCTAAAATATATCATAGAATATTATTTTTTTATATACATGTGTTGGTCCAGCAAAGACACTTTTAAGAATTTATCTTAAGGCAATAATCATAGATGTGACACAGAGATATTACTAAAGATATTCATTGTGAAACTGTTTATAGTGTTGAACAACTGAAAGCATTCTGTTTACTAATAAGGAATTGGTTATATAAACTGTTATAGCTATTTAATGGAATACTAGGGATCCATTTGAAGTTATAATATGGTCTTTTTTTATGGGGTAGAAAATACCCACAATAATTTATATAATCAGTATATTTAACATGGTAGATCACATTAAAATAAATTTGCTTTAAATGCCCAGAACAAAGTCAGAAAGGATATGTGTAATAAACTGAAATGTTAACAGGGGTGTTTTTAGTTAATACAATTATGGATGATCTTATTTTGCTAAATTTTCCGTATTTTCAAAGTTTCTATTGTAAATGTGTATTATTTCGGCAGTGAAACAAAAGGATGTTATAAATGGTATGGTAATTTAACTTACAGTTTGACTTTTTGTGCAGAAGTTTATTGAAAATAAGTGTGATTGAACATTGAGGTAATGGTTACCAAGGAAGTTCAGATTTGGGGAGAAATTATTGAAATGGAAATTTTGTGCCAGTTTTCACTTCTTTGCCTATTTCTGCCAATGTGTTGTAACAGTCCCTGAAGCCTGTGGAAAACTTGTTAATGTCTGTAATGCTCATTTAATCATTTCAATGTTGTATTTATTCCCAGTCATAGCAAAAAGAAAAAGTATAATTTTCCTTTTTTTTTTTTTTTTTTTTTTTTTAATCTCCCAGGTAGTCACTTTCAGTGACATTGTTCGGTTCTCACAATGTATCATTCCTTATCTGAAACTAGACATCCTCTGCAGCCAGAAGAACAGGAAGTGGGCTTTGACCCCTTGTCAAGTTACTCAAACAAGTCTGGAGGTGAGTTTTGTATGCAGATACATTCTATGGTTACTGGGAAATGTAGCAGAGAGCCTCCAGTTAGTTCTGCCTACCTTATGTGTGTAATTCTTTAGATGAAGCTGAGCAGGGCAACATGAAGCACACTTACCTGGATAGGTGGAGAGCACTCTGACAGTAATGAACACCACAAAACATCAACTTTCAATTATAGACAGAAGCATTAGCCAAATGTTTAATGCACCGTCATTCTTTAAAAAAAAAAAAAATCATTATCTTAAATAATTACTTCAGCATAAGGATGTTGAAATCAAAATTGCCTTTGTCAAACATCTTTTAAAGAAGTCTAGCTTTTGGTGTTGATTTTGCAGGGATTTTTTTTTGTCTTTTAAAGCAAGTTGACCTTATTCCAGGATAAAGATTTGTCTGATTCTTTTTTTTCACCACTAATTAAAATTTGTGTCCTACTTTTAAAGATCTATGCATTGAAATTGTTAAAAAGAGACTGTTAAAAGTAAACTGTATTCAGGGTCTACCCTATAAAAATTTATCAAATATGTATGTTTCAGAATTCAGTGTTGTTTTCTCAATATTAGTAATAATATAGTATCTTAAAAGGAAGCAGTTTATGCAGATTCCTAAAGCCTTATCCTTGTTTTTGGTTGATTCATTGACTCAAGTAACTACTTAAAATTTTTCAGTCATGACGTACATACATCAGGATTATGAGATTGATTTTAAAAAATCATAACTGGTCAAAGTGATTCACATGTGTTTTGTATACTTCAGATACAGTTTTTTTTTTCCTGTATTGGCATAAAGGTCTGCTATTAACTTGTGTTTTGGGAATTTAAAACCAATGATTGATGTTTTAAAGTGGTTATTTCTTTAGTGATTAAGCCTTGACTTTATGGAGTGCATTTATGTTTTTTGTGCATTTTTACTGCCTTCTGTGTCATACAAATTCCATTGTTATTTTCGATGAAAATGATATAATTTGCCTTACAACTTATTTTTGTGATTTTACTTTTTATTTTCATATGTGCATTTATGAAAAGGTCACAAAAAGACTGTTCAAGGTTTTGATCATATGAAAAATTGTTATTGTCTCATTTTCATTTCAGCATCTTAAACATTTCAGTGGTAAGAATACTACATCTCCTAGTGATGTTTGTTTTTTAAACATAATACCTATAAGAAACACTAATAATTAAGTCAAATTATTTCACAACCACTTCAAATTATTTCACAAGTCAGTATTTTAAAAGAAAAAATATTTTTGTGATAAGTATATAAAATAATTTCACCAAAATTTTCTGATTTATGTGCTTATTTTAGAACAGTGTGTGTATGTGTGTGTGTGTGTGTGTGTGTGTGCGTGCGCGTGCGCGCGCATATTTTTCCTGGCCTACTTCATTAAACACTGAGGTTCTATTTTTTTTTAACTGGTTAAAAAACATTTTAAATTAATTTTATCCTTTATTGTTTGCAGGAATGAGTAGTTACCTTTACTGAAAAGGCTTTTCGTTTATATCCTAGCCTAACATTTCTATGACATACAAAGTTATTAGGACTGAATTGATGTTTAAAAGTGCCATTAATTCATTTACCCCAAATGTTCATTAACAATGTAAATGTATGCTGATGTTCTATGAGACAAGGAAGTGACTAATGACTCTTCCAACTAACAACACTTAAAATGAATAGAAACTTTAGATAGCTAATCTTGAAGTAATCAAGACCCTCATTCAGCTTGGCATCTCTGTATGCTCTAAAACAGCTGTCAACTGTTAAAAATATATACAAAACACACATACGCACACGCACATGCAGAAAGAATGATATGTAAATTCTAGTTCTTGAAAGCCATAAAGGTTACTAACCGTAGTGGGTTTTGTGCATTGTATATGTAAATATTTTATATGAGGCATCTATTTCATCTTCTCAGATTTCCTTTTAGCAGAAAAACATGTGTTGCATTTTAATAGGTTTGTCATATTTATTTGAAGAATCATCACCTTTCTAGTATGTTTGTTTATTTTAATATATGTATTTCATGGGGTTCTCCACGTATTTGAAGCTGGTTACACATTTTTCCCACCAGGGAATTTATGGCAAATGGAGGACTCATTTTGTAAGTAGTCAGGCACTGGACTTAATCAGTGATTTCCCTGTGTGCAAGGCATGGGTTTTTGGTCTTGTTTTTAATTCCTGTTACAGATTCCATAAGTAAACAAATGAGTCTTTAATTTCTCAAAACTGAAATTTTAACATTTATAAAGAAACAGTATATTATTGAGTTAAATGATCCTGAGTATTCTGGAAAGGATAAATAATAATAGCCACATAATTGGAATAATAAAGAGAAAACGGTTTCTCATTGGTTTATTTTCATGGATGGTGGAGGAAGGTGGGTGAGATCAGAAAAATGACCTGTTTGGATATACACATGCAGAATTTTCCATGGGAATCAAACTTTTAACTGCTTGAATTTCTTTTTCAAATAGAGAATAGCATAGAAATTATGACATTTTTCTCTGTGCCCTATTTGGTCATATACATAGTTTACTGCTTTAAATTTCAAGATCTTTGATCAAAGGGCATTAATTAGTAATTGGCAAGCTACCTGTAATTCAGTTGAAACTATTAAAAAAACCCAAAATGTTTGTTCAACTATTCATGATTATTCATTGTAGGAAAAGAACATTTTCCTCTATTAAGTCTCTTTTGAGAATAGCACTTTGTTACATATTGCCAGAGTTTTTAGCTTCAATTTTATATGCCTTCTTACTTACAGCTTTTATAGTATTCAGATAATTACTTAATGTAATGCTTTTTATATAATATCTGTTTCAAAGCTTTCTTTTTATTTTCACAGATAAAATATTTAGTAACCTAACTAAAAAAAAAAATCCAAGACATTCAGAATATCCTGCCTACTCCATTTTTGACTCTTGTAATTTTGTTTTTGTCCTCAGTCTTCTTTTCTTTCTGTTATAATATCATAGAATTGTAGAACTACAAGGGAGTGCCTGGCTTTATTGCTAAATGAGTTGGTATTAATTAAAATAGTTCACTGAAATTGATATAATAAAATGATGCAGCCCTATTATGATCTTTAATATTGTTTTCCATATAGTAGAAGTGGATTTAGATTTGAGTAAAAGATGAATTTGTTTTGGGAAGATACCTGACAAAAGTATAGGATGCTAAGTTATCTTATTTTAAACCCTGCCTTTGCTCTAATTATAATTAGCAGGAGTCATTTTAGGGAGGGAAGACAATCTTCCTTCCCTGGCTTACAGCTTTTAAGTGGTTTTCCATTGCACTAAAAATAAAATCCAAACTCTTGACCATGATGTTCATGGCTGTCCTGCCTGTCTGAGCATGATCAGATGTGCTAAGCCAGTTCTAAACTCTGGGCCTTCCCACATGCCATTGTTCTCTGACATTATTCTTGAATCCTTCACAGCACTCATCCTTAAATGTAATCCTACATTTATTTGTTTCATTGTTTATTGTTTGTCTCCTTGTCTAAGTGTAAGCTGTATGAGGGCAGGAACTATTGTATACCTATTGGCCTGTGGACACTACTGAATTAACTAACAGATGAATGAATTGTGTTTTACCAGTCTAAATTCCTTCACTTACTTTGATTCCTTCAATAATTATTCCATGTATCTTTTTTTCCATCTACTTTTCTCCTTTGTGTCTTAAGTTGTAATGTGTGAAGTCTGTTTTATTCCCTGATTATTTTAGTACTTTAATTTTGTTTCCTTTAGGGCTTCAAAAGTCAGTATAATCTCCTCTCTTCCTTTGGTCTCATTGACCTCTCCTTCTTTGAAATCCTTCTTAAAATTCACTTCTTCCATTTTTTGTTTCATTATGACCCAAATCAAAATTTCCATAAGGAACAAATGGAGAGAGCTTTCTGGCAAATAAAGGTCAACTGTGATATCCTTATGAACCCACAGGAAATATTATTTATTTAGCAAGGGAAAACTAAGGAAATAAATGATTATTTGTTCAAGATATTTGTGGCCATAACATGCAGCATAGACTAAAGTATACTTACATTTAATATATATGCTTCATATATGTAGCTCCTAGTGAAAATTCTAGAAGATACTGTTCTTAATTTTTGGTTTATACAACTTACCAATACAAATATTGTTAACTTTGCATATGAAACATTGTGGAATCAACACCTATTGTGGTATAGGCTTTTCTTAAGTTTGCATCACTTCTTCTTTTTTTTTTTTTAAGTTTGCATCACTTCTAAAGTTTGTTGTCATTCAATAAATATTTATTGAATATGTTTCAAATGATGGAGATAAAACATTGGAAAAGATAAACATAACTCTGAGTGTTAGTTGTAATGGTTAATAGCCAGGGTTGGGGGACCAGGAAGAGAAAAGTAAGTGGCCAGTTAAAATGGAGAATGTAAGTACTTTCCAAAAGTAACTAATAGTATGCTCAGGTAACATAATTTTGTGGTAGTTGTGGGTCAAGGAAGGTGTGATATCTAAGACACGATCTGGGGCTGTTTGGGTGGCTCACTGGGTTAAACATCCCCCTTCTGCTCAGGTCATGATCTCATAGTTGGTTAGTTCAGGCCCCGCATCAGGTGAGCATGAGCCCCCCATCGGGTAAGCACTGGCCCAGCTTCTGGTGAGCTTGAGCCCTGCTTTGGGTGAGCCCTATCTCTCTCTCTCTCTCTCTGCCCCTTGCTCACTTGCATACTCTCTCTCAAAAAAAAAAAAAAAAAAAAAAAAAACAAGAAGAAGAAGAAGAAATAAAAAAATAAAGACACAACCTGAAAGATGAGTAGCTGTTAGCCAGTTAGCCAGTGAGTAAAGAGTATGTGCTATGTGATTGCCTTTTCTACCTTTTTCAGTGTGGTTGGAGGCTAGCATTCAAAGGAGGAATGGCCACAAATGAGACTGATGACCAGGGCCAGGAAGCCACTTGATCCTAAGAACAGTAAGCAGTCTAGTGAAGGAATCTTATTGGCAGAATTACATTTTAACAAGATTATTATGGCTACAGTGAAGAAGTCATTGCAGTGTTCTAGGTAAGAAATCATAGTGGCCTATATTGGGAGAGTATAGAACTGAAAATGGAGAGAAGTGGAAACGTTTGAGAGATACTTAGTAGGTAGAATTGACAGCACTTGATATTTGGATATAAGGAAGTGATAAGGGTGAGAAGCTTGAAGTGACATTCAGCTTTGTGAGTTGACCAGTTCTGTGATAAGGCCTGTATTGAGGTAAGGATCTCTACAAGGAGGAACTTTATGTGATGCAGGTAGAATGGGGGGTGGCAAAGAAGATTGTAAGTTTAGTTTCATGTGTGAGTTAGAAGCGCCTTATGACATTCAGATGAAGACATCCTGAAGATTTTGATGTATGGGTCTAAAACTTAGTGTACAGGTTTGGGCTGGAGATAAAGATTTTCAGCTTAAGTGTGGTAGCAAAATACAGTGTGAATGATTGTGATCACCCAATAACAGCACCTCGTGTGAGAAGAGGACCTGGAAGCAGTCTTAAGGAAAGCCAGTTTAAAGACCTTGTAGCAGAGGAGGGTATTGTAAAGGAGACTAAGAAAGAGTGGCTAGAGAAGTAGTAGGAAAACTAGGAGAGTGTGGAGTCAAAGAAGCCAAGAAGTTAAGCAGAAAATAAACAAAACCACCCAAGGTTAGCTAAAGGTTTAAGCAAATAGAAGTATGCACAGGATAGAGTCATTGTAACAATGACAAGCAGAGTGCTCTGTAATCTCAAGAATCCACAGTCTTGAGTACTCTATATTCATGACTGTAATTTATATTACAAATAAACTAATCGTGCTCTGTACTAAACAGGTATGAGGAATAGAGGGAAAAGTAATGGTAGTACTTGAAAAATTTTAAATCAGTGGAAGAAATGTCTGAGGGTCTTGGAAATGTGCAGTCTAGAGCCAAGATGGAGGGATTTGTAGACAGAGAGGGGTCACTATTTTCATCGTAATAATAGGAGGGAAGGGGAAAAGAAGATACATTTAGATACAGTAGGTTCATTAGTTCAATAACAGAGTTCAGGGCAATATCAATGATGTTTTAATCTCTTTGATAAGTTACGGTGAAGTGATTTGCTGAAAGTGAGTGATAAGATGAAGTATTTGAAGATTTGTGGAGAGTGACAAAGGTTAGGATGATTTGATAAAGAATATATAACCTTGGGGACCAAGTTGAGATAAGACATCATAATTTATAGGCATACAAGCTTATAAATTTGCATGATTATGTCCAACATAACTCAGCACCTAGGATTTGGTTACAAAGAAAAGCAGTCCTGGGACAAAAGGTATAGGAGGTACACACAAGCAAGGAAGTAGATGCTGGAAGAATTTATTGATGGTTTGAGAATATAAGAAAGTTTACTATCATGGAAGGAGATTCTAAGAGGGCAGAGTAGAAAGTTTTGGAAGCGATGGAGGAGTCCAGGGAGATGAAGTATAGAGTAGTGTGGTGATGGGAGTTATGAAGGGGATATGGGAATAGTACATGAGTATTTGTTAATTTGATGGAACATTGTTAAGTGGTAACCAGCAAACTAGCTCCATACCTTCACTAATTCTCTGTAACAATCTGGATCTGCACTAATTTAGATAGGTTTTGGTTTGAAGTCTTTTTAAATTTAATCTTAAAGGCTTAATTTTTTTAAGAGCAGTTATAGATGCACAGCAAAATTAAGAGGAAGGAGATATTTCCCATCCACCCCAACAGAGTGGTACATTTATTACAACTGGTAACCTACATGGCACATCATAGTTACCCAAAGTCCATAGTGTACATTAAGATTGACTCTTGGTAGTGTATATTCTATGAGTTTAGACAAATGTATAAAGCATGCATCCATTGTTACAGTATCATACAGAGTATTTCAAAAAATCCTCTGTGCTCAGTCTATTCATTCTTCCCCCAACCCCTGGCAAACACTCATTTTTTTTTAAATTTTTATTTATTTGAGAGAGAGTGAGTGTGAGTGAGTGGGGGAGGGGCAGAGAGAGAGAGGGAGACACAGAATCCAAAGTGGGCTCCAGGCTCTGAACTGTCACGAACTGTGAGATCATGACCTGAGCTGAAGTCGGATGTTTAACCAACTGAGCCACCCAGGTGCCCCACTGATCTTTTTACTTTTACAAAGTTTTGCAAGAAGTATCTTTTTAATAAAAAATTCTTCATGGAGCCCAAGTGTCCATCGATAGATAAATGGATAAAGAAAACACAAATACACACAAACACATAAACTGAATATTATTCAGCCATAAAAAAGAATGGAATCTTGCCATTTGCAACAACTTGGATAGAGAGTATAATGCTAAGCAAAATAAGTCAGAGAAATACAGATAGCATATGATCTCACCCATATGTGGAATTTAAGACATAAATCAAGTAGGCAAAAGAAAAAAAAAAAAAGACAAACCAAGAAATAGACTCTTAACTATGGAGAAGAAACTGATGGTTACTACAGGGGAGGTCGGTGGGGAGATGGTGACATGGGTGATAGGAATTAAAGAGTACACTTATAATGATGAAAAATAATAAAATACAAAAAATAAAGCAATGTCTTTTAAAAAAAATTCTTTGTAGTTATCAAGGTAAAAGGCAGGTTAGTGAGATGAAAACTATAAGACTATAAAGCTATCAAGAAAAATGGGAGCTTTGTTGAAGGTAAGATTGTTAAATAGGGTGACTTGGAAGTTCTTCAGTAACAACAACAAAGATAAATAAAATGATGGTTTAAAACCTGTCTTCTTGAGGCGCCTGGGTGGCTCAGTCGGTTAAGCGTCTGACTTCGGCTCAGGTCATGATCTCACAGTTCAGGGGTTTGAGCCCCAGGTCCAGGCTCTGCCTGACAGCACGGAGCCTGCCTGTGATTCTCTGTCTTCACTCCTCCTCAGCTCATGCGCATGCACGTGCTCTCTCTCTCTGTCAAAAATAAACATTTAAAATAATATTTTAAAAATGTCTCCTTAATAACAGATTTTGTTAAATGCTCTGACAATAGGTAGAAATGAAATTAGAGAGTGATGAATATGCCATCCATGCCCAGTTTTTCTACATCAGGCTGTCCAAAGGGAAGTTGAAAGTGCAACATTTCAGCTTGAAAGGATGTGAGTTAGAGATCTGAGATCTCTAACTCACTCCTTCAGAGATAATCAGCTCAAAGTATGTGAGACAGATATTAATCCAAAGACAGGAAAAGAACTGAAGATTGCTATATAGAAATTCTCCATGATTAGAAATTGGATAAATAGAATAGTATTAAAAAATATTGGAGGAATAGTTAAAGTAAGGGAAAGTTAGAGGAGTGCCAAAATTATAGAAACTGCAGATATATGAGAGCTTCCAGAAGGTCCAAAGAGGTCAATGCTTCAAGGATTGCATAGGTTAAAGAGTACAAAAAGAGAAAATAAAGGATTTGGTGATTGGAAGAGTACTGATGATCTGTAATTAGTGGGTAAGCCATTTTCAAGATACCATTAACTCATTTGAGTGGATGGAAGTGAACTAAAAATCTGATTCAGAATTAACATAAAAAGATAGCAGTTAAATGTCAATGGCAAAATAGTTGAATAGTGAGGAAGGGCCGATTTACTTTTTAATATGAGATTTGGGTGGTTATACGTGAATATTATGTATTCATGCTCTCATGGTGAATTGAGATTTAGCAAGTTAGACATTTTAACGTTAACAATGGCACTCACTTCTTGTAAAATGTAGATCCTGGAAATAAAAGACTTGTCTTCAGAACTTAATTCTGATCCTTTTTTTCCCCCCATTGAGTTGTCCATTCCTTATTAATTGCATCTGGTTTTTAGTTTTATTTCAAATTTTCTTTTGGCATGGCAGTTCCCTTTATTTACCTGAAGAGAGAGGCTCTTTTAGAGTTGGGGTTGTGTGAAGAGTCATTGAGTCACCTTGTGGCTATACCTAACTGTTACTCATTTCCCAGGGTCTTAGGATCAAAGGAGACCTCACTCTTGTCCCTGGGGGAGACACAAACTATAGCCCTGCAAGAGCTCTTGGCACTACCCCCTTGGGCACAAGTTGGTCTGCAAAGGAATGTTTCTTCTACCATGCTTAGTCAGCCTTTACCCCATTGGATCTCCACAAATGGGAGGTCGTGTGCTGGTGGCTTTGGTTGCCTGGGTCTAGGAATAACTAGAGCAGGTATAGGTGATTCAGAGCGGCAGTACTATCTTAAAACCTTAAAAAAAGGTAGTCAAAAAACCCCACTTAGGTGAAATGATAGTGGATTTCTTATCAAAGAATTATGTTACTTGCTTTTACTAATTAGTGGGGCCAGAAAAGAGCCAGAGGAGAGCCAGAGTTTTGGCTGTTTAAATAATGACAAATCCAGCTCTAAGCTCACAGGACTTAGAAAAGTATTTCGGACTTATCACCTGGCATCTCCTACAACAGCTCCTTCTTATTCATTTACATATTAAAACAGATCCCCCTCCCCCATGGCGTAGTAGTGAAATGAATAATTAGTCCCTTACAAGTACAATTCTCCAGGTCCCTCATGCTGCGTCTAATTCCTTTCGTAGCATTAACCAATTTTAAAAACTGTATCTATCTAAACTACTGTTTTTAAAGATCACAGGCTTTCTTACTTTGATTTTACTCAATTAGAGGTAAGAGTGGAATATCCAGGGAAGTTGAAATTGCAAGAAAAAATTTAAATCTTTCTCTGGGAGAATAATCCAGGACCTCTTCAATCCCTCTTCTGTATTTCTCCTGCTCTTCCTCTAGCAGAAATACCCCAAGACCTATTACTCCCAAGTTCAAATCCTCGCCTTTGCTGTGCTATGTAATACAACAGCCAGGTGTATTTTTCAAAAGAGCTTTTATATTTTGGTAAAATTCTCTTTTCACCTAAGAGTAGTTAAAGAAAAAACATTTAAATACCATTATACTTGGATATTCGTAAGTTTTTTTTTTTGTAGACTTAAGCACGTTGTGTGTTTCACTTAAAACACTCAATTTTTACAATTATTAAAGATCCAGTGATCTTGTTAAATAGTGAGGATGGAGAATAGTCAATTTACTGCACAGAGTTTTAATCTGTATTGCACTGGTAGGTGTTGATACCTACTTCATATTTTAACAGTTTAGAAATTATGTAATTTGTAATAAAAAGAGGTAGCTACTTGGTTATTACTGTGATTTTCCTTCATATTTGTAAATGTAGATTTTTCTGTGGTTGTTCTCTAACATTATCCTTAAAAGATCTCTTTACAAAAGCTTTGAAAACATACTTTACCCTATTTATATATTGTTAATTTGATCTGAAGCATTTTCTTAATGTTTCTTTCTTTTTAATTTTTTAAATGTTTATTTTTGAGAGAGAGAGAGAGAGAGAGAGAGAGTGAGTGAGAGTGTGTGTGGCAGAGGGGGAGGGCAGAGAGAGAGAGAGACAGGGAGACACAGAATCTGAAGCAGGCTCCAGGCTCAGAGCTGCCAGCACAGAGCCCGATGCTGGGCTCAAACTCACGAACTGTGAGATCATGACCTGAGCGGAAGTCAGAAGCCTAACCTACTGGGCCACCCCAGGTGCCCTTGATCTCAAGTATTTTTTGTTCTTAACTTGTATTTTGCGAGTATTAAAAATAAGTTAGTTTGCTGTCACTATACTTTTGCTGTAAGGAGGCCTTGCTTATTAATTTAATAGGTGTTCTGAAATATGAAATCATTTGCATGTAATACTTGTACTTTACTCTGGAGTTTGACCATTTACTGCTCCTTGAATTTCCTGAGAAGGAATCCCGTGTGTGGAATATAGGAAAGTACACGATCAGAAATATTATGTTAGCTTCAAACTCTTTTGTTTTCACATTTTAGGAAAATCTGAGTGTTTCAAATATAAGAAATTAAGAAGCTAGTAAGTCATAAAAATTGTAATATCTCAAGGTATTTATTTTTTATTTTTTTAATATTTATTGTCACGTTAGCTAACATACAGTGTATACAGTGTGCTCTTGGCTTCAGGAAAAGATTTCCATGATTCATCACTTACATACAACACCCAGTGCTGATTCCAACAAGTGGCCTCCTCAATGCCCATCACCCATTTTCCCTGCCCCCACCCCCCATCAACCCTCAGTCTGTTCTCTGTATTTAAGCATCTCTTAAGGTTTGCCTCCCTCTCTGTAACTATTTTTTTTTCCTTCCCTTCCCCCATGGTCTTCTGTTAAGTTTCTATAGTTCCGCATATGAGTGAAAACATGATATTTGGCTTTCTCTGACTGATTTATTTCACTTAGCATAATACTCTCCAGTTCCATCCATGTTGTTGCAAATGGCAAGATTTCATTCTTTTTCATTGCCAGGTAGTATTTCATTGTGTGTGTGTGTGTGTGTGTGTGTGTGTGTGTGTGTGTGTATACATACATACATACATACATACATACATACATACACATACAGCACATCTTTATCCATTTATCAGTCAATGGACATTTGGGCTCTTCCCATAATTTGGCTATTGTTGATAGTGCTGCTATAAACATTGGGGTACATGTGACCCTAGGAATTAGCACTCCTGTATGGTTCGAGTTATTTACTTTTATTATGTCTCCAGTATTAAACATATAATTTATTTGAGTCTTTGGAAATGATTTTCTACCATTTCGTAATTATTGTATTCCTATACATTATAGTGATTGTTTTATCTTTTCAGAATGTACAAATACATTGTTTTAGTCAGAAAAACCACCCTCTAGCCTTAATTTATCAACAAACAGTGAGAATGAACTTTTACTTAATCAGGTCACATACATGGCAATGTGTGAGCCAAATACATTTATGTTATGGGAATATGTGTGCTTAAATACTAATAATTCTGCTTTCCCTTTTCTCCTCCTTTCATGTTCCAAATGTGGAGAGACTTAAATATAATTGACTTCCTAGCATTTTGAGTGACAAATTTTCAGTGACAATTTTAATAGAATATGACTGATTTTGACCAAGCTTAGAACAGTGCTATCAGTTTGAATCTTTAATTAATCTTGTGAATAGATCTGTTATTATGAAACTTAAGGTTTTTCCTTTCTTTCTTTCTTTCTTTCTTTCTTTTTTCTTTCTTTTCTTTTCTTTCTCCTCCTCCTCCTCCTCCTCCTCCTCCTCCTCCTCCTCCTCCTCCTCCTCCTCCAAGCAAATTCTATGCCCAATTTGGGGCTTGAACTCATGACCTTGGGATCAAGAGTCATATGGTTTACTGACTGAGCCAGCCAGGAGCCCCTGAACTTAATAGGTTTCCAATCAGATGTGTTGACATGACATGTTGACATTTTCGTGATACTCGATTAATGAATAGAGATTCATAGTGGCATATAGATTTTATCACACGCAGTGAGGGCTGTAGGCCACAGGACTTCTCATTCATTCATTAAAAAATAGTTATTGATCATCTAGTATTGGGAGATAAACTGTTAAACAAGTAGACCAAGTGCTTTCTCTCAGTAGAAATCACATTTTACCATGTGAATGGTAAAAAAAAAAAGTACAGAAATAAAAAATACATATATAAGAAAGTGCTAAATACTAGGCAAAACATTAAAATAGGATAATCTTATGAGGAGTGACTGGGTGCCTACTTCATATTGTCACAGATTTCTCTAAGAAGATGATATATCAGCTAGGTGTAAATGACAGATGAGAAGGAGCCAGGCATGCAAAATTGGTGAGAGAGAGAGAGAGAGAGAGAGAGAGAGATTGAGAGCGAGAAATATCAGTTCTGAAAAGGGGAAGAGTTCATACAAAGGAAGTCCCTAACCCAGTGTAGGAATAGGCCTGTCATATTCGAGGAATTGAAAAAGATCACTGTGGCTGGGCCATCATGGGTGGCATGGCAGTGGCACAGGATGGGCCTAATAGGCAGAGGCCAGATTGAGGATTTTGTAAACCAAGCTGAGGAGTGTAGATTTTATTCTAAAGACTGGGAGTTATTTAACAGTCTGTATTGTTATCTCTGTTGAACAATTAAATTTATTCTCAAGAAATGAGGGCCATAACTATTATTTTTTATTTTAACATTTATTTATTTTTGAGAGAGAGAAAGAAAGAATGAGAGCAAGGGAGGGGCAGAGAGAGCAGGAAACGCAGAATCTGAAGCAAGCTCCAGGCTCTGCGTTGTCAGCACAGAGCCCAATGCAGGGCTCAAATTCACGGACTGTGAAATCATGACCTGAGTTGGATGCTTAAATGACTGAGCCATCCAGGTGCCCGGGGCCATAACTATTTTTAAAATATGTATTCTTATGACTTGATACTAGGCATTTAGTAAGTAATGACTGATTTACACAGTTGTATGATTTTTAAAATATATTTTCACGTTGCAGTTCTCTGTACCAATCTTTATTGATTTCCTCATTCTCAACATTTTAACTATTTATAATGGTGAAGTAATTTCTGCTTAATCTGAGATATAAGAATGCCTTAAAATTAGCCATTTATCTAAAACTCAGTTGCTTGTACATGTTCTCTTTAAGGCCCTGCTAAGGGTATTAAAATACTAATGTTAAATGCAGTCTAGTGTGACCTTTTCTATATGACCTATTGTGTGTGTGTGAGAGAGAGGGAGAGAGAGACAGAGAAAGAGAGAGAGAGAGAGAGAGAGAGAAAGAGAAAGAGAGAGGGACAGAGACAGAGACCTTGGGGGTGGGGGCATATAATCATTATTTTCTCTTTGCTGATGTAATGGAAAATTTGCTCCTCTAGGACATATTAGAACAATGTATTTAATGCTCTTCAATTTAATTTGCTAGTATCACAATTAATACAATTAAGGTCACTTGAAATGAAACTATTAACAAATTGAGTAATTTACTTTAACAATGTCAATGTGTTCTCACAATTAGATTTGCTTTAATTAGTGTACAAGCTATTATTTAATAGCATACTTCACATAGAAAAATGTAATAATGTATTCTCGGTTTCTTGTAACAGAAAGAAAGAAACTTTTAATGGACTGAGTGATTTTGTGGAAGAGCTGCTAGATATAAAGTGATGGAAGAGAAAGTATAAAGCTAGAAAGCAAAGCTTAAAAGAATGTAAATAAAAAATATCTTTTTTTGGCTCTTACCAATACATGTCCTATGTATCATTGTTTAAATAGTTTTGGAAACTTTTAATGATACTTAGGAAGGGAACACAAATCCTGGAAAATTTTAAGTGTTAGTTTTATCTGGTTTTTGCTTATAACATTTTTGAGTATCATAAAATAGGTCACTTCTAATTAATCACTGTAATAATGGAGAGGAATAGAATGATGTGGAATATAAAAACGGTAGGAAGCAAAAAAGTTTTTATTCTCAAATCTGCTTTTAACATTTTAGGGGCACCTGGGTGGCCTGGTTGGTTAAATGTCCAACTTTGGCTCAGGTCATGATCTCTTGGTTTGTGGGTTTGAGCCCCACGTCAGGCTCAGATCCTGGAGCCTGCTTTGGATTCTGTATCTCCCTCTCTATCTGCCCCTCCCCCACTCAGGCTCTGCCTCTCTCTGTCTCTCAAAAATAAATACTGTTTTAAAAAATTAAAAAAGAATTTCATATGAATATTTCTTACCTAAGAATTCACTTTAATAGCCAATATAATAAAAAGCTCTTCTTCTACTCAGCCTACTCTGTGTTGAGGTCAGAAGATCCAGGGATGAATAAATGGTTATATTTCTGTTTCTATATATGCAGAGTAAGGGGAAGCAGATGAATTGTCAACCAAGTCATAATTAGCAAGGTCTCCTGTTCTCTGTAAACATGACAGCAAGATTTGCTATCATGTAATCAAGTGGTGATTTTATGTGGAAGGGATATAAATGCAATCCAGATAATTCAATACTCTAATCTTAAAAATTAGTTTGACAATCTTTTTTGCCTAGTTTGATTGATTTAAGTTTCTGTTGCATTCATCTTCTTTCCTTTTTCGCCTTTGGTTAATGACAACATTTTGTAAAATTGCAAGTGAAGAAAGAAGCAGGCATAAGAGTAATTAGGTAAATAATATTTAAATGTAAAATGCAAGAAGCTTAGAGAATCCACAGACTTTGAAAAATTAACTATAGTTCTTATTTCTAGGGAGGGGGTTCATAGGAGTAGAGTATATTTAGTTTTTCAGTACTTGTAAATGTTTATACAACAATCTCCCATTGGTTTTCATTATTTGTCCCCAGTTCTGACTTCACCTTACCAGGTTCTTAGATGAGTCAGAATAGTGTAGCTTCTAATAGAACAACTTAGCAATAGTGGAAAATTAGTTCAGGTAATTCTCTAAATAGTATCTTGAGTTTAGCATGGGTAACCTGCTGCTTGGTTGGTATGTGTATACCAACAGTTCTCATTTGGCCCTGATTAGATTCTCGTTATACCTGATCTCTAAATTCTATCTTGAATTTTAAAATGATTTGTCTATTGATTCCTTGGTCTATACTATAGAATATTAGAAAAGTAACTGGAATCGATTATTAAATGTTTGATCTTTAAAATAGAATAGATTTTTAAAAGAAACATTGATTGGTTTTATCAAAGAAAGCCAAGTATAAGAAGTTAATTGCTTTTTTCTAGCAGCCTGAGTTTTCTTAGATTAAGTAAAGTTTTAAAGAAACCTCAGAGACATTCACATCCTGGTTCTATGCATTTGTTCAGTCACTTCCCCGTGTGACTAGATAGAATTTATCTATTATAATCTAAGTTCCATCCAGAATAGCCAACACAACATGGAAAGAGAACAAAGTTAGAAGACTGACACTGCCTGACTTTAGAGTAGAGAGCCCAGAAATAAACCCATACAAATACAGTTAAGTGATCTTGACTAGATAGTCTTCTCAACAAGTAGTGCTGGAAAGCTGGATATTCACTTGAAAAAAAAAAAAAAAAAAAAAGAATGCCCCCAAAACAAAACAAAGTGTAAACATAGATTTTACACCTTTCACAAAGATTAGATCATAAACCCAAATGTACAAATGTAAAACGCAAAACCATAAAATTCTTTGAAGATGATATAGGAAAATATCTTTGTGATCTTTGGTTTGGCAATGACAGTTTCAAAACCAAAAGCATGATCCAGGGAAGAAAAAATTGATAAGTTAGACTTCATTAAGACCATTTTTTCTTTGAAAGACACTGTGAAAAGAAGGAAATAAAAGCCACAGACTGAGAAAAAAGTCTGCAAAACATAGCTGATAAAAAAATAGTGCCCAGGTGGCTCAGTCAGGTAAGTGCTCAGCTCTTGATTTCCACTCAGGTCATGATCCCATGGTTTGTGGGTTTGAGCCCACTTCCGGCTCCATGCTGACAGTGCAGAACTTACTTGGGATTCTCTCTGCTCCTCCCCAGCTCTCATGCACATGCGCTCTCTCTTCTCTCTCTCAAAATGAATAAACATCAAAAATATGTAAGATAGACAAAGAACATTTATAACTCGACAATATGCAAACAAACAACCCAGTTAAAAAATGGACAAAACATCTGATCAGAAACCCCACCAAAGAAGATATACACATGGCAAATACACCTAGGGAAAGATACTAAATATCATGGGTCATCAGGGGATTGCAAATTAAAATGAGATACTGGTATACACCTTTTAGAATATCTAAGATCTAATACACTGACATCATCAAATGCTAGTGAAGATGTAGAATAACAGGAACTCTTCCTTCACTGCTGGTGGAAATGTAACATGGTACAGCCACTTTGAATGACAGTTTGGAACCCTTTCTTTCTTTCTTTCTTTTTTTAAATGAAACTAAACACACTCTTACCCTATCATCCAGCAGTTGCACTCCTCGGTCTTTGCCCATATGAGTTGAAAACATACAAACCTGCACAGTGTTCATAGCAGTTTTATTCATAATTGCTAAAACCTGGAATCTCCCCAGATGGCTTTTGGTAGTCGAATGGATAAACCTGTGGTACATGTATGCAGTAGAATCATTACTCATTGATAAAAAGAAATGACCTGGTAAGCCATAGAAAGACCAGGGGAACCATAGATGCATATTGCTAAGTGGAAGAAGCCAGTCTGCAAAGCCTGCATATAATTCCAATAAGATAATATTCTGTAAAAGGCCAAATGGTGGAGACAGTAAAAAGACCAGTGGTTGTCATTAGGGGTGGCATGTAGTGTGGAGGGAGGGATGGGTATATAAGTGGAGCACAGCGGAATCTTTACGGCAGTGACACCATTGTGTATGATACTGTAATGGTGGGTACGAGTCATACATTTGTCAAAACCCATAGAGTGTGGGGCGCCTGGGTGGCGCAGTCAGTTAAGCGTCCGACTTCAGCCAGGTCACGATCTCGCGGTCCGTGAGTTCGAGCCCCGCGTCAGGCTCTGGGCTGATGGCTCGGAGCCTGGAGCCTGTTTCCGATTCTGTGTCTCCCTCTCTCTCTGCCCCTCCCCCGTTCATGCTCTGTCTCTCTCTGTCCCAAAAATAAATAAAAAACGTTGAAAAAAAATTAAAAAAAATAATAAAATAAAAAAACCCATAGAGTGTACAACATAAAGAGTAAATCATTAATTATGGACTTTAGTTAATCATAATGTATTACTATTGATGCATCAGATTACATATGATGCATATGTACTCCAATGCAAGATGTGAATATTAGGGGAAACTATGTATGTGAAGGTGAGGGTTGTATGAGAACTCTATACTTTCTGTTGTTTTTTTTTTAAAGTAAAATGGCTCTGAAAATAATATTTATTGGTTAAAAAAAATCTTGGGTTCCTCTTTCATTGCTTTTTACTTCTTCAAGTGGTACCATACCTTTTCCCTTCACTCATCATGCCGGTTTGAATATACATGCTTCGCCTATTTGGAATATACAGAATACTCAGGACTAGGGATTCTTGAAATAGCAAATTATTAAAAAAAAAAAAAAAGTATGCTACCCTCTCTGTTTACAACTGTCAATTAACTCAAACCTTTTTAGTTGGTAATAGTTCTGTTTCCTTCCTGAAAGAGACTGAATCCTCTTATAGTCTGATCCTTTGCAGAGATACTCTTTATCATCAGCATTTCCTACTACAAACCGAATCCTTTAACAGTTTTTTTAAAGCATTTTCTCTTCATTTGTGAGCACACCTCTTCTTTGTATGATTCTGTTCTTCATTCTAGATTGGAAATCATTTCACAGTCATTGGAACATTCACTCAGCCATACTTTTGGAATTTTTCTAGGATTTTGACAGGCCGGTTACCTATAATAACAGGGTCAAAGAGAAATCTTAGTTTCACTGTCATATGTTAATCTTAGGTAAATTTCTATACTAGATTGTTTCTTAGAACTGAGGTTGGCATTTTTTTTAAGGTCCACATAGTAAATATTTTAGGTTTGTGGGCCCTGGCATTTTAGCCTGAAAGTAGTCATAGACAGTTTGTAAACAAATGTCTGTGGATGTGTTTCAGTAAATGTTACTTATCAAAACAGGAGGTCAGTCAGTTCAGACCATGGAGTGTAGTTTGTTGACTTATGTTTAAATTTTTTTTAAATTTGATTTGAGAGAGAGTATGTGAGAGTGTAAGTTGGGGAGAAGGGCAGAGGGTGTGAGAGAGAATCTTCAGGTTGACACATGTTGACCCCTGTTTTAGAAAGAATAACCATTACTGTGTTATTAAAACAAATATATATAATGCAAATGTGACAGGGAGTAATTGGATATTCCTTTTTCCAAAATTTTCTTTAAATACAGTATCTTAAGCTCTGGGTTTGATAGCATTGAGACTATTAAACCAAAAGTGTTTCTTTACATGTATTTAGAGGCTTCTTGTCAAAAAGATATTTTTATTATGAACCTTAATATACTTGCTGAATTTATCTGGCTTGCAATTATGCTAATTAAAGAAATACACTGAGAGTGCCTGGGTGGCTCAGTTGGTTGAGCGTCCGGTTTCGACTCAGGTCATGATCTCACAGTTTGTGAGTTCGAGCCCCGCGTCGGGCTCTGTGCTGATAGCTCAGAGCCTGGAGCCTGTTTCAGATTCTGTGTCTCCCTCTCTCTCTGCTCCTCTTCTGCTCGTGCTCGCTCTCTCTCTCTCTCTCTCTCTCTCTCAAAAATAAATAAACATTAAAAAAATTTTTTTTAAATACACTGATTTTTGTACATTGATCTTGTATCCTGCAACTTTGTTGAATTCATTTATTAGTGTGAGTGTGTTTGTGTATTCTTTAGTATTTTCTCTATAGAAGATCATGTCAACATTTAATAGCAGTCATTGTACTTCTTCTTTTTTCGATTTGGATGCCTTTTCTTTTTCTTGCCTAATTACTCTGGCTAGAACTTTTAGTACAGTGCTAAATAAAAGTGGTGCCTTCTTTGTGATTTTGGGGAGAGCTTTTAGTCTTTTGTCATTGATTAATGTTAGCTCTGAGTTTTTCATAATAGCCCTTTTTTATATTGAAATATCCTTCCATTCCTAGTTTGTTGAGTGTTTTTATCTGAAATGGATGTTGGATTTTGTCAGATGCTTTTTCTGCACCAATTGAAATGATCATGTCATTTCCCCCCCTTTATTTTATTAATGTTGTGTATTACATTTCTACACTGAACATTTTGCTTTCCTGGGGTAAATTCCACTTGGTTATGGTGTATAATATTCTTAAAATGCTGATGGATTTGGCTTGCTAGCATTTTGCTTAGGATTTTTATACTGATATTCATAAAGGATATTGGTCTATAGTTTTCTTATAATATCCTTATCTCACTTGGTATCAGGGTAATGCTGGCCTAATAGGTAAACGCTCTCTCCCTTTCTAGTTTTTGGAAGAGCTTGAGAAAGATTGGTGTTAATTATCATTAATATTTGGTAGAATTACCAGTGAAGCCATCTGGTCCTGGTCTTTTGGGGGGGGGTATTTTGATTATTGTTCTAATCTCTGTACTTCTTACAATTTTGTTCAAATTTTCTCTTTCTTCTCCATTCAGTTTGTGTGTGTCTAGGAATCTGTTCATTTTATTTAGATTATCAAACATGTAGGTGTATAATTGTTTCTAGTAGTTTATAAAATCTTTCTTATTTCTGTAAAGTCTGTGGCAGTCTCCACTTTCATTTCTGATTTTACTGGTTTTCTTTGTCAGTCTAGCTAAAGAGTTGTCAAGTGTTGTTTTCTTTTCAAAGAGCCAACTTTGAGCTCATGAATTCGAGCCCCTCATCAGGCTCTGTACTGACCGCTGGGAGCTTTGGAGCCTGCTTCAGATTCTGTCTCCCTCTCTCTCTACCCACTTTACATTTTGTCTCTTTCTCTGTCTCAAATATAAAGAAACATTTAAAAAAATCAAAAAGAACCAACTTTGGTCTCACTGATTCTCTTCATTTTTTTTCTACTGTCTATCTATGCCCCATTCTTGTGTTGTTTTTGTTTTTTGTTTTTCCCTTGAGACTAAATAGTCTTCCTCAACTTATATTCAGGTTTCCTTATTATTCTTCTGCCTGCTCAAATCTGCTGGTTGAACCTCTTCATTGAGTTTTAGTTTTATTTTTTACTTTTTTTAACGTTTATTTTTGAGACAGGGAGAGACAGAGCATGAACGGGGGAGGGTCAGAGAGAGGGAGACACAGAATCTGAAGCAGGCTCCAGGTTCTGAGCTGTCAGCACAGAGCCCGACGCGGGGCTCGAACTCAGACTGTGAGATCATGACCTGAGCCGAAGTCGGACGCTTAACCGACTGAGCCACCCAGGCGCCCCTACTTTTAGTTTTATTTACTGTACTTTTCAGCTTCAGAATTATGATTTTGTTTCTGTTCATAATTGTTGATCTTTTTATTAGTATTCTCTGTTGAGGCATTGTTCTCCTGGTGTCATTTAGTTTTTGTGGTTTCCTTTAGCTGTTTGAACATATTTATGACAATTGATTTGAAGTCTTTGTCTAGTAGTATAATGCTGGGCTTCCTCAGGGACATTTTCTGATAATTTTTTTTCTTATGAATGGGCCATACTTCATTGTCTCTTTGCATGCTTCTTAATTTTCTGTTGAAAATTGGATTGTTTTGAATATCATAGTGTGGTGACCTCCTCCTTGGGGTCTGTTGTTTCTGGTAGTTTCAGGTTGTTGTTGTTTTAATGACTTTTTTTCTTTAAATTCAAGTTATTTAACATACAGTGTAGTCTTAGCTCCAGGAGTAGAACCTAGTGATTCATCTCTTATATATAACACCTAGTGCTCATCCCAACAAGTGTCCTCCTTAATGCCCATCACCCTTTAACCCATCCCCCCACTTACCTCCCCTCCAGCAACCCTCAGTTTGTTCTCTGTATTTAAGAGTCTCTTATGGTTTGTCTCCCTTTCTGTTTTTATCTTATCTTTCCTTCCCTTCCCCTATGTTCATCTGTTGAGTTTCTCAAACTCCACATATGAGTGAAATCATATATCTGTCTTTCTCTGAATGAGTTATTTTGCTTAGCATAATACATTCTAGTTCCATCCACATTGTTGCAAATGCCGAGATTTCTTTCTTTTTCATTGCTGAGTAGTATTCCAGTGTGTGTGTGTGTGTGTGTGTGTGTGTGTGTGTGTGTGTGTGTACTACACTTTCTTTATATAGTGATCAGTCAATGGACATTTGGGCTCTTTCCATAATTTGACTATTATTGATATTTTATAAACTATTTTTGTAAAGTCTACATTCTTTGTGTGTAATTACAGAAGTCTCTGTTATATTAGTTTAGTGTTCAGCTAGTGTTTTGACAAATTTTCCTTAAATATCTGGAGCTAAAATAAGAAGAAGATAAAAGTACTCTCTTAGACCATAATGGCTCTTGTCAAGGCAGGCATTCCTTAATTGCTTCGCTAGGCTATTTACAACTTTGCCTTAGTTTTTACTTCTTGCTTGCGTGGAGAATGAAGTTCATCCAGAAGTGACACTTTTGAGTCTTTTCAGGCTTTTTCTGAGTATGCACATGGCCCTTCTTGGTTCCCTTAGCTACATAGCAACTTTTGAAAGTCCATATTCTCCTACATATCTCCTCTCCCAACCTTTTCCTACCTATGCTATGTGGTTTGTCTGTGGCTTGTCCTGACTTATTTCTTGCCCTTGTCTACTGCAGCCAATACTTATAACTTTCTCTGCTTTTAGCAAATGCCACCAGGGAATTTGCCCAGCCCTGAGAATGCTCCAGTTAAAAAAAACAAAGGCAAGCACTTGTAGTGTTCCTTCAGGGAGCTGCCAGACGGGTTGAAACATTCAACTACTTTTCTTTCAGAAGAGAGTCGGTATAGCTCACTCTGGCATGAACAACCTGCACCAGGTTACCACAAAGTAGCAGCTTCTGTCTTCATTAATCTTTCCCGTTTGTTAAGCTTTTGACTAAATTTCAGGATTCTGCAAAAGTTGATTCTTAGCAGTTTTTGCCAGCTTATCAGTTGTTTTTGTGGAGGGATAGGGCCCTGAATTTCTCTTCCCTGCCATTTTCTGGAATCACTTTTACTGATATATTATGAAGAGGCTTTTACAATGATAATTTTTAAAAATTTTATCTTTAAAAGTAATTGAACATAGACAGCAGAAAAACTGCCAATAATGTTTGCAGATGTGTACAGAATCATAACTTCCCAGCACGTTAAAAAAAACCTGTTCCTTATTTCAGCACCAGAGCCACTTAGTAAATCCTAAGTCTCAATTTGCTTTATTTTTCTTCATTATTAGAAAGTGGTAGGGACAGGAGCATCATACCTTAAAATTTCTCAGTGTGAAAGTGGTATTCTCTAATATAATTTCCACTTTTTTATGTCAGTTATATTTCTTTAATAATTTGGTGTTGTCCAGACTCTCCTTGTACATGTGAAGAATCGAATGTATTATTCTCTTTGATTTTAAGAAGCTTCAAGTTGGTTAATGTTAGTGCCTCATTCTCCCCCTCTGTGTTTGTGTAAGTGCATAGACCGGATCCTGGGCCTTGTGAATTCACCCTGGGGGAGGTTGCTTTAGACCATGGTAGTTTATATGCCTGGTGGTACCTGTCATTCCAATTATAAAGGTCCCCCCAAGGTGCTTGGAGTAAGGACTATTACCCAAGCCACCAGTGGGAGGCTTTCTGTCAGCTACTGAGTTTCTGATTAATTTGTTTAGTTTTAGTTCCACTCACTCACAACATGGTAAGTTCTAAGTTTGTTATCTTTTAATCATGTCTTATGATTAAGTTTCTCCAAATTATGACATCAGTAGTGTGATAGGTTTCATACTAAGAAATAGTATTGTGTACCATATTGCATTGAAAAGTCCTTCTATTCATATCCTTAAGAATAAAACATGAAATTGCTATAACCTTACTTTCTCTCAAGGCAGTGGTCTTAACTTTAACCAGCTTTTTATTACTGAACTTGCTTTTCATCCTGTAATTTTCTCATGTTCAGCAACTGTTTAGTTATGATGCTTCATCCTCAATGTCTGGTATAGAATCTCTCTTTTCCTTAAATCTTGGTGGATTAATGACAAAAGATCGACACTAGGGTAAAAATCGTTGCTCTTTTTCTATCTGAAAACACCTTTATAAATAAATACTTAAAGTATGAATGAATCACAAATTAACCTTAAGAATGAAAAGGAGACTCTGGTGGGGATCTTCTGATACTTTTTCAGTTGTCTCCAATATCTTTGCCTAATAAACCCATTTTCTTTAATCACTTGTCTGATTGTTCTTGAGAAGAGCTTTTGAAGACACAATTATGATTATTTTCTTAAAATCATCATATCTGGGTAGCTACATGTAATAATTTAATTTTATTTTAAAGTGCATATTGTATGGGCCAAAATGACCTATAGACAGTATTTAATTTTCAGTCATTTAAGGTTATTTTTTGCAGCTGTCAGGCATAATATTTTAATAGTCCTTTATGTACATTTAATTAATTACATGTTAAAATTAACATCACAAGTAACTAAGTAACAAGTTAAAAATAAATCTTTTGTTAATCAAACTTCACATAAAAAGCAGTAATTAAATATTTGACACATTTTTATAACTTCTACTTTTAATGATTTCAGAATGGGATTAATTTGATACATGTGAACACTGTTAACTATACAGTTCATACATGAGTTTTGAAATTAATTGTATGCATATCAGTGGGACTTACTTTTTATATTGTATTTTAAAACTTAGGGTAATAGAAATATCTGCTTATAATCAGATCAGAATTGAACAGAAATTATGGAGTGGATGGACCAGTTAAATAAAAATTTTTGACTATTTTGTTCAAGCCAGAAAAAGTAATTTATTTTCAGCCATATTATTGCCAAGGCAAATATAAGTAGGTTTCACTTAAACCTTCAGTGTAATCAAATACATGGAAGCAGTTAGGATTGGAAGCCTATACCTTACCAGGAACTTTTTGCAGGGGAGGAATGAGGACCCTTAAGAATGTTTTCTAATGGCAATTAATAGCATTTATTTATACTAACTTTCCATTCTTAATGGAGTTTATATGATTTTCGAGATGCCTGTTATGTTAAACCTCTTTCCAAAGACTGAGTGGTGCTATTGTTAATAAACATTGAGGCAAGGGACTAAGTGAGTTCAGGTACGTGGCTTGAGTGATGGGAAAACCAAGAAGCATTTACATGCTTCATAATTTCTTGCCATTAACACACACACACACACACACATGCATACACACACGCACACACACACACACACACTCACACTCTCACACTCACACACCCAGACACACAGATTAGGGTTATATTTATGCACAATCTGGCCTTTTAACAAAGAAAAATAAGCCTATGTTTAGGCTGCCACTGCTATGAACAAAACAGCTGAGACTTTAATGAACACCATACTGAGGGCATGTAGGACATAAGGCGAATTAAGCAGGTTACAAACTGCACATCTTCTGTTTAGATATAAGAGATCTCCCCAACCCTGACAATTAGTTGTACTGACAAGGCAAGCAGATAGACAGAAACAGAAGGAGATCGTTTGTATCAATTTGAGAAATAGAACTAGTAATGAAACAAAATGGTCTTACTTTAAAATTGTTCTTTCACTGTATTTTTTCCCAAAAATAAATACACATGGTTAAACAAAAGCTTCTTTTATTTTGTTTGCAAATAAAGACCACCATATTTTTTTTTTTTTGAAGAAGAAGAAGATTTTCTGGACACTCAAACTAATTTTAATTCTGGTAACCTGACAGCTTTGTTTAAACATTGAGTATGAGTTTCCTTTCATGAAAATCTTTTCAAAGTATAGCAGTTCAGCTGTGAAAACCTGAATACATTAATGATGACAAAGAAGCTCCAGAATGAGCCAACATTTGTTTTGTTCTTTTACAACATTTCTTGATGAATTGCATACACAAAAGTGTTGCAGGCTTGTTTAAATTTTTCCCTATTTCTTTGCTAATAAATGTCTTTGTTTACCTTTTTGATACAATGCCTTATTGTTAATCACTTTAAATTATTTTTTAAACAAAAATGACTTTAAGAATTTTTTAAAAAAATGTGACTTAAAGGTATGTATTACAGGAACATATAAACATTGCCTTCAATGTATGTGGTTAAACATCAGAATACATTACTCATGGGTAGGTTTTGGATAATTGTTTTCAAGAGTACACCTCTTCCAAATACAAAGCATTTATTTAAGGATCATTTACTTTGTGTCTTAAGTGATAAAGATGAGTTATTTGCAAAAAAAAAAAAAACAACCCACCAATATTGAAATATTTTAATGTAATACTACTTATTCATCATTGTCATTCATAGGAAGAGTGGCATTGTTAATTTTTCTGAAATAAATGTTTCTTAGATTCTTAGAAATTTTTATTTTTTATTTCATGTATGTATGTATGTATGTATATATTTTCATTTTTTTCTTAATTTTGTTTTTTTAATTTATATCCAAATGAGCTGGCATGCAGTGCAACAGTGATTTCAGGAGTAGATTCCTTAGTGCCCCTTACCCATTTAGCCCATCCCCCCCCCACAGCCCCTCTGTTCTCCATATTTAAGAGTCTCTTATGTTTTGTCCCCCTCCCTGTTTTTATATTATTTTTGCTTCCCTTCCCTTGTGCTCATCTGTTTTGTGTCTTTTTTTTTTTTATTTTTTTTAATTTATTTTTGGGACAGAGAGAGACAGAGCATGAACGGGGGAGGGGCAGAGAGAGAGGGAGACACAGAATCGGAAGCAGGCTCCAGGCTCTGAGCCATCAGCCCAGAGCCTGACGCGGGGCTCGAACTCACGGACCGCGAGATCGTGACCTGGCTGAAGTCGGACGCTTAACCGACTGCGCCACCCAGGCGCCCCTGTTTTGTGTCTTAAAGTCCTCATATGAGTGAAGTCATATGATATTTGTCTTTCTCTGACTAATTTCACTTAGCATAATACCCTCTAGTTCCATCCACGTAGTTGCAAATGGCAAGATTTCATTCTTTTTGATTGCCGAGTAATACTCCGTTGTGTGTATGTATATATGTATATACATATACATATATGTATATGTATGTATATATATATACACATATATATGTATGTATATATACATATATATGTATATATACCACATTACATATATACATATATATATGTATATATATACCACATCTTCCTTCCTTCCTTCCTTCCTTCCTTCCTTCCTTCCTTCCTTCCTTCCTTCCTTCATTTTTTCTTTCATTTTCTTTCTTTCCTTTTCTCTTTCTTTTCTTTCTTCCTTCCTTTCTTTCCTTCCTTTTCTTTCTTTTCTTTCTTTCTTTCTTTCCTCTCTCTCTCTCCCCTTCCTTCCTTCCTTCCTTCCTTCCTTCCTTCCTTCCTTCCTTCCTCCTTTCCTTCCCTTCCCTCCCTTCCCTCCCTTCCCTCCCTTTCCACCTTCCTTTTCTCTCTCTCTCTCTTCCTTCCTTCTTCCCCTTCCCTTTCCAATTCTACATACAAGTGATACCATACACTATCTGTCTTTCCCTTCCTAGTTTATTTCACTTAGTACAGTGCCCTGAGGTTTCATCCATGTTGTCACAAATGGAAAGATTTCTTTCCTTATGGCTGAATATTGAATATCTAGTGTGTGTGTGTGTGTGTGTGTGCGCGCGCGCGCGTGTGTGTGTGCGTTGTGTAATGCAATATTATTCAGCCATCAAAAAGAATGAAACCTTGCCATTTGCAAAAACATGAATGGAGCTACAGTGTGCTATGTTAAAAGAAGTCAGTCAGAGAAAGATACCATTTGATTTCACTCATGTGGGATTTAAGAAACAAAACAGATGAACATAGGAGAGGGTAAAAAGAGAGAGGAAAGCAAACCATAAGAGACTCTTAACTATAGAGAACATGATGGAGGGAGGTGGGTGGGAGATGGGCTAAATGGGCGATGTGTATTAAGGAGGGCACTTGTGATGAGCACTGGGTATTACATTTAAGGGATGAATCATTAAATTCTACTTCTGAAATCAATATTGCCCATTATATTAACTAACTAGAATTTCTAAACTTGAAACAAAAAAAAAAAAAGAACAACTCCTAAAAAATAGAGATATAATGACATTTAACATTATGTTAGTTTCAGATGTAAAGCCTAGGGATTCAACTTTTTTTCTTATGATGAGAACTTTTAAGATACACTCTCTTTAGTAACTTTCAAACATACAGTACAGTAATATGAACAGTAGTCACCATGCTATACATTCCATTCCATGGCTTAATTGTTTTATAACTAGCAGTTTGTGCCTTTTGATCTTCTTAACTAATTTCACCCACCCCCTATCCCTTTGCCTCTGACAACTACCAATCTGTTCTCTTGTATCTATGAACTCTTTTCTTTTTAAATTCAACAGATAAGTGAGATCATGTGGTGTTTGTCTTTCTCTACCTGACTTATTTCACTTACTGTAATGTACTCAGTCCATCCATGGTGTTGCAAATGGCAAGATTTCTTTCTTTTTTATGGCTGAATAATTTTCCTGTGTGTGTGCATGTGCGCACCACATTTTCTTTACCCATTTATCCATCAGTGGACACTTAGGTTGATTTGATGTATTGGCTATTATAAATAATGCTGCAATGAACATGAGAGTGCATGTATCTTTTTGAGTTAATGTTTCTGTTTCCTTCATATAAATATCTAAAAGTGAAATTTCTGGGTCATATGGGTAGTTCTATTTTTGATTTTTTGAGGACCTTCCATACTATTTTTCACCATGGCTGCACCAATTTACAATTTTACATTTACACAAGCGTTCCCCCTTCTCATATCCTTGCCATTGGACTTTTTCTAGGGATTTCATTGAATCTGTAGATTGTTTTGGGTAGTATGAACATTTTAACAATGCTAATTCTTCCATCCATGAGCATGATATATCTTTCCATTTATTTGTAGTTTTTGTCTTCAGTTTCTTTCACCAGGGTCTTATCATTTTCAGTGTCTTTAGGGTTTTCTATATGTAATATCATACTTCTACAAACAGAAAGTATTTTTGTCTTCCTTTTGGATGTGTATGCCTTTTATTTCTTTTTCTTGCCTAATTGTTCTAGATAGGACTTCCAGTATTATGTTGAATAATACTGGTAAGATTGATTGTTGGGTTTTTTTTTTTTAATGTTTATTTCTGGGACAGAGAGAGGCAGAGCATAAGTGGGGGAAGGGCAGAGAGAGAGGGAGACACAGAATCAGAAGCAGGCTCCAGGCTCTGAGCTGTCAGCACAGAGCCTGACGTGGGGCTCTAACTCACAAACCGTGAGATCATGACCTGAGCCGAAGTCAGTTGCTCAACCGACTGAGCCACCCAGGCGCCCCAAGATTGATTCTTTATATATGGGTCATCTTACCTCATTCCTTTTAGTCGCTCACTGCTAAAACAACCCTGAAAAATTGCCCAATTACAGAGCATTTAGGTCCTTGCAAAAAGAAATTGGAAGGTGACAAGATTGGACATTCTTGTCTTAATTCATGATTTTAGAGGAAAAGATTTGAGCATTTCTTCATTGATATATGGTGGTAGTTGTGGGCTTGTCATATAATGGCATTTGTTATGTTGAAATACATTCCCTCTATACCCGTTTTCTTGAGAGTTTTTATAATAAGTGGATGTCGAATTTTGTCACATGCCTTCCCTGCATCTATTGATTATATGATTTTCATCCTTCATTAATGTGGTGTATCACATCAATTTGTATGTGTTGAACCATCCTTACACCCCTAGAATAAATCCCCCTTGTCATGGTGTATGATCTTTTTAATGCATTGTTACATTCAATTTGCTAATCTTTTGTTGAGGCTTTTTGTATCTGTGTTCATCAGGGATATTGGCCTGTAGTTTTCTTTTCTTATAGTATCCTTATCTGGTTTTGGTATCCTGATAATTCAGGCTTCATAAAATAAATTTGTAAGTGTTCCCATATCTTCATTTATTTGGAAGAGTTTGAGGAATATTGCCATTAATTATTTAAATGTTTGGTAGAATTCACCAGTGAAGCCAGCTAGTCCTGGATTTCTCTTCTTTGGGGAGCTTTTTGATTACTGATTCAATCTTATTTGCTGTTACCTTTCTTTTACTAACTGGCTGTTCTTTTTCTAGTTCTGTGAGGTGTGAAGTTAGGTTGTTTGAGTTTATTTTTTCTTAGCATAGATGTTTATTGCTATAAATCCCTTGTACAGTGGCTTTTGCTGTATCCTATAAGGTTTATTTAGTATGTTGTATTTCCATTTTCATTTGACTCAAGGTATTTTTTGTCTTTTGGTTTCTGCTTTGACCCATTGATCTGTAGCATGTGACTTTTCCTGTTTTCTTTTTATGAGTGATTTCTTGTTTAATACCATTATGTTTGGAAAAGATGCTTGATATTATTTCAGTCTTCTCAAATTTATTGACCTGTTTTGTGACCTAACATAGGATCTATCCTGGGGAATGTTCCATGTGTGATTGAGAAGAATATTTATTTTGCTGCTCTGGATGAAATGTTCTGTATATATTTGTTAAGTCTGTCTGATCTAATGTGTTGTTTAAGGCCAATTTTTAAAAATTGATTTTCTTTCTGGATTATCTACCCACTGCAATAAGTGGGGAATTACAATTTTTCATTATTATATTCCTTTCTATTTCTCTTTTAAGGTCTGTTAATATTTGCCTTATATATTTAGGTACTCCTTTGTCAGGTGAGTAAATATTTACAAATATATTCTCTTGTTGGAATGACCTCATTATCATTATATAATGACCTCCTTTTTTTTTGTTTCTTATTATCGTCTTTGGCTTAATGTGTATTTTGCTTATTTTTTAATTTTTCTTTCTTCAATAATTTACTTATTTGAGAGAGAGAGAGAGATCTCACGAGCAGGGAGGGACAGAGAGAGAGGGAAAGAGAGCATCCCAAGCAGGCTTCATGCTGGCAGTGCAGAGCCTGACAAGGGGCCTGATCTCATGCACTGTAAAATCATGACTTGAGCCAAAATCAAGAGTCAGACACCCTCTATTTTGTTTAATGTAAGTATAGGTACTCCTGCTTTTCCTTTGGTTTCTATTTGTATAGAATACCTTTTCCATCCCTTCACTTTTTTTTAGTTGGTTTGTGTGTTTATTTATTTTGAGAGAAACAGAGACAGCATAAGTGGGGGAGGGGCAGAAAGAGAGGGAGACAGAATCCCAAGCAGGCACCACACTGTCAGCATGGAGCCTGATGCAGGGCTCGAACTCATGAAACTATGAGATCATGACCTGAGCTGAAACCGAGAATTGGAGGCTTAACCAACTGAGCCACCCAGCCACCCCTCCATCCCTTCACTTTTAACCTTTATGTGTCCTTAAAGTTGAAATGTGTCTCTTTTAGGCATCTTATAGTTGGGTTGTCTTTTTTTTATCCATTCAGTCACTCCATACCTTTTTTAAAAATATATTTTTTTAAGTTTATTTGTTTTGAGAAAACAGGCAGGGCAGAGAGAAAGGGAGACAGAAGGAATCCCAACTAAGCTCTGCACTGTCAGTGTAGAGCCCTTTCTGGGGCTCGAACTCATGAATCATGAGATCATGACCTGAGCTGAAATCAAGAGTTGGATGCTTAACTGACTGAGCCACCCAGCTACCCCTCTTTTGATTCAAGAATTTAGTCCACTTACATTTAAAGTTGTTCTTTTAGGTTTGGATTGATTCTTCCCATTATGTTAATTGTTTCCTGGCTGTTTATAATTCTTTAGTGTCTTTCCTTTTCTCTTGCTTTTTTCCTTTACAATTTTCTGTAGTGGGCACTTAGAGATTCCTTTCTTTTCATCTTTTGTGTATGAGCCATAGGTTTTTGCTTTGTGATTACCATGTGGCTTACATAAAACTTATAAGATTTGATTGCTTTAAAAAATTACTGGTATCATATATATTAAACCATGTGAATAATTTATTCATCATTTCAGCATGCATTTATTGAGTACTTGTTTTGTGCCAATCACCATTCTGGTTCTGGAGATCTACTGAGAGAATAACAACATAAAAGGTGGTATGTAGACGATAAATACTTAAGAAAACCACGGGTGAATAAGAGCTATACAGAGAATTAAAATACATTGATAGGATAGCAAGTGGCCTTATTGCTTGTTTGAGCCAGATTTTAAGGGAAGCCTTTTCTGAGGAGAGAGCCAGTTATATGAAAATCAGAAGAAAAAGCATTCCAGTTAAAAAAAAAAAAAGAGTAGCCAGTGTGGAGACACATTTATCATGTTTGAGAAACAGAAAGAACACTAATGAGGCTGGAGTATGTGGAGATGAAGGGGAAAAAGTGGTAGTAGGTGATGTCTGAGATTGGCATGGGATATCAAAGCCAGTAGGGTTCATAAGTCAAAGGAAATAGTTTGGATTTGATTTTAATAGTACTGGTAAGCCATTGGAGCATTTGTAAGAAGAGGATTGACATGGTCTGATTTACTTTGATTACTATTTTTATTATGTTTTATTCTGAAATAGTATAGGACTACTGAAGTTGCAAAAATAGTACAGAGTGTCTGTGACAGTATCTTACATGTTCGTTGTACATTGTCAAAACCAGGAAACTGATTTTGGTATAATAACATCAATTCAGGTAAAGACTATTCAGATTTCAACAGTTTTTAAATGTGTAGTTCATATCCCCATCCCTTATGTGTATAGTTCTGTGGAATTTTATTACAGGTGTAGATGCGAGTAAACATCACCATAATCAGGGTACAGACTGTTCTGGCATTCAGAGAAACTCCATCATATTATCCTGTAATAGTCACATTCTCCTCCCAACTTTAACCCCTGGTAGTCATTGAGCTGTCCTCCATCATTAAAATTTTGGCACTTCAAGAATGTTATATAAATGAAATCATACGGCATTTAATGCTTTCTGTTGGCTTTTTTGATTCCACAAAATGATCTTGAGATCTGTGTCAGTTGTTAGATGTAGCAGTAGTTTGTTCTTTTTCATTGCTGAGTAAAATTCTGTTGTGTGGATGTACTGCGGTTTGTTTATCCATGTACCTTATTGAAAGACATTTGGGTTATTTACAGATTTTGGCAGTTACAAATAAAGCTACAATGAGCATTGGTATATATACAAGTTTTTGCGTGGATGTAAGTTTTCATTTTTCTAGGCTAGCTCTTCAGGGGTGCAGTTGGTGGGTCATATGGTAAGTGTATGTTTAGTGGTTTTCCAGTAAGTATTTGCATCATTTTACATTTCCATTAGTAGTGTGTAATTCGTCCAGTTGCTCAGCATCCTCCCCAGGTTTTTGATGTTGTCAGGATTTTTTAGTCATTCTGATTGTGGTTTTAATTTGCATTTCCCTAATGGCTAATGATGCTGAACATTTTTTATGTGCACATTTTCCATCTATATTTTCTGTTTGGTGAATATCTGTTCAGGTTACTTGTTGAATTTATTGTTGAGTTTGCAGAATTCTTTATATATTCTAGATAGAGGTGCTTTCTCAGACATGTGACCTGCAATTTTCTCCTGGTTGTGAACTTGTCTTTTCATTACTTAACAGTCTTTTGAAGAGCAATTTATTATTTATATTCAAGAATTGTGTCTTTGGTGTGATATGTATAAGAACTCAGAGTTGTCAAATAATTCTTCACCTAACCCTAGGTCATGAAGATTTTCTCTGATATTTTCTTTTTTTTAACTTTTCATTTATTGTTTAAAAAATTTTTTAATGTTTCTTTATTTTTGACAGAGAGAGACAGACAGAGTGTGAGCAGGGGAGGGTCAGAGAGAGAGGGAGACACAGAATCTGAAGCAGGCTCCAGGCTCTGAGCTGTCAGCACAGAGCCCGATGTGGGGTTCAAACTCACGGGCCTTGAGATCACGACCTGAGCTGAAGTCGGGTGCTCAACCGATTGAGCCACCCAGGTGCCCCGGTATTTTCTTAAGTTTTATAGTTTTATGTTTGCTATTTAGTTTCCTGATCCTATTTAATTTTATTTTTGTGTAAGACGTGAGATGTAGATCAAATTCTCTTCTTTTGCCTGTGAATGTCTAATTGTTCCAGTGCCATTTGTTGAAAAGGCTATTCTTGAAGTGCTTGTGTACCTTTGTCAAAATCAGTTGCTCCTATTGCTGTTAGACTGTTTCTAAGCTCTTCTGTTCCATTGGCTAACATGTCTGTTCATTCACCAGTACTGTCTGTCTTGATTATTGTTGCTATGTAGCTTGCATTCTGAGTGGGGGTGATACTGCCCCCAAGGGGTCAAAAGTGTCTTCTTAGGGGTTGAAAAAGGCTTTAGACATTACAATGGCTGTGGTTCTGCAAAGGGCCACCATATATAACAGGTATATACTATGGTAATGGCACTAAAATTTCATGGATGGAGAGGAATTAGAAAAAAATGTCTGAGAAGTTTCCTTTGGGAAGTGTAATGTAAAAAAAAAAAAAAAAGAAAAGAAAAAGATGAGAAATGGTGCTATCTAGTGAAGTGTCAATCAGGCACTGTGATTCCTCCAACTTTGTCTTCCTTTTCAAAATTGTTGTGGTTATCCTAGTGCCTTTGCCATTCCATATAAATTTTAGAATCAGCTTTTCTATATCCTCAAATAATCATGCTCAGATTTTATTAGGGATTGTGTTTCACATTTTTTTAAAAAGCTATTTATTGAGAGAGAGAGAGAGAGAGAGAGAGAGAGGGAGGGAGGGAGGGAGGGAGGGAGGGGTGGAGTCCGCAATGACAATGCAGAGCCCTGCATGGGGCTCAAACTCACAAACTGTGAGATCATGACCTGATCTGGAATTGAGAGCCGGATGCTTAACTGACTGAGCCACCCAATACCTGTGTTTCACATTTTTAATATATCATTCTGTTCTTTTGTAGGTTACAGGCAGGAGTGGGAGCAGGGAGATCAGTTAGGAGGTAATGCTGTCTTCAGGAGAGAGGTGATGGTGGATTTGCATTGGGGATGGTAGTAGTGGACATGAAGAGAATTAAACAGGGATGTATTTTCAAGATAAGCAGACAAGAGTACTTCTTGATAAATTGATGGCAGTGAGTATAAGAGAGGAATCCAGGAATATTCCTAGATTTTTGCCTTGGGTAAATGACTAACTAGATAGGTGATATTTTTTAAAATGTTGGAAACTGAGGGAAAATTAAATTTGGAGATAATGTGAGAGGGAAGAGAAATTGAGATATTTGTTTGTCCCATGTCCCAACATTTGACATGTCTGATAGCTGTTCTTGTGGAGATGTTCACTGAACAAATAGATATGTGAGTCGGAAATTTTGGCAAGACAGAGTCTTGAGATATGGATTTGAGACATGTCAACAAAAGAGGTATTGGATATGAGAACATGTAAATGGTGGGGGGGTGAGGTGGAACCCTAAGACACTCTAACAGTTGGAGCTGGTAAATAAGAAATTGATAGTCTTACTGTTTGAGGATTGAGACAAATTTGTAAGAAAGATGAACACAGTAGCCAAATGGCCCAAACAACATAAATATTCCGAAAAAGTACTTTAGATTTTTAATAATTATATATTCATGACCTAATTTTTCATCTTTGGAGTGACATCAAAACAAGTTTATTCTTTTCTACTATATTGTCAAATATTAAATAAATAATAAAACTGGACACTGGTTGAGGTCCAGAGAGATAGGCATTTTCATATGCTTTTTAAAAATTTCATATGCTTTTAAGTGGCAATATAAATTGGTATAATCCTACTGGCAATCATTTTGGCAATATTTAAAAAAGTCTTACTGTGTCCTTACCCATTAACCTTCCAGTTTAATAAATCTTCTCTCTGAAATCCTGTGATTTTCCTCTCCTTTGCTATGTTTTGCTTTTACTGTCAGTGATGCATCAAAATACATTAACATGTGGATAATTGGTTGAATGCAAAGTCCTTTCTCACCTGAAGCTGTACCTATTATGTGTTCTGAAGGTTGGAGTAGTAGTTCTTTATATTTCTGTGTTTACTATGTAGTACTCTTCATTTCTTTTCCTTTCACAACCTTCCAGATTTTCTTCCTTACAAATAACAAATTTATTCCGCCTTTCAAATATTGATTATGTTGCCCATACTTAGCATAAAAAGGCTTAATTATAATAGTTATGTCATGTTTACTGTTATGGACTGAGTATTTGTTTCCTCTAAAATTCATGTATTGAAATCCTGATCCCGAATGTGATGGAGCTAGGAGGTGCTTTGGTCACAAGGGTGGAGCCCTCATGAATGGGATTAGTACCTTTATAAAAGGGACCCCAAAGAACTTTCTCCCCCTCTTTCTACCATGTAAGGACACAGAAGGAAGAACAGCCATTTATGAAACAGGAAACTAGCTGGCTGTCACCAGACACTGAATCTTTCACCAACTTCATTTTGGATTTCCCAGCCTCCTGAGTTGTGACAAATCAATATTTGTTGGTTAAACTACCGGGTCTATGGTATTTTTGTTACAGCAGCCTAAATGGACTAAGACATTCACTTTTTTTAATGAATTAAATAGGAATTAGGATATGGTTTCCCATTTTGCCCAAAGGGAAAGATAAGATGAAACTTCTCTTATGACCAATATAAATAATTTCAGATTATGATAGGGCTGTTTATCTCAGTAAGTGTTGCAACTATCTGTTTTGAGGGGCACTTGAGTGGCTCAGTCAGTTGAGGGTCCTACTTCAGCTCAGGTCATGATCTCATGGTTTGTGTATTCCAGCCCCATATAGGGCTTTGCACTGACAGTGTTGCAGCCTACTTCAGATTCTGTCTCCCTCTCTCTGCCCCTCCCCTGCTCATGCACTCTCTCTCAAAAATGAAGAAACATTAAAAAAAAAAAAAAATCTGTTTTGATACATAAGTAGTTAATATTCCAGAAAAACTGTAACTCTATCCTATATTCTGAAATGATATATTACATAAAAGCAATTTTTACCAATTACTGACTTTGACTATGTATACATTTAGTAGATTATAAGTGTTTCTTTCCTATTTTAACGTTTCTTTGAGTATCAATGAATTTTATTTCACTTTATCATTGTTAAGTAAATCCTTTTAGATTAAAACTTCATATTTGAAAGTGTAAAAGTGAAGTTTGTGAATCTTTCCCCTCTTGGGATATGTGCATGTTTGATCCAGAATGTACCATAACCAGGTAAAAAGCAAAACTTTTTTAAGAGAGAAAAATAAAGAATTATAAGAGAGGATTTGGATGCACATTCATTTTGTGTTATTTACAAAAACTGTGTTTTGTTTACTCTTTAAATGAAAAAAAAAGTTTTATTACATAGGAAAAGCTACAAATCTGTTTATCAGTGGGCATTTCCACCTTATATACAGCTAAATTCTCATCAAATTTGATTTACTTACTCATGCCCAGAACAGTTGTTATCTTAATGGAAGAGAAGAAAATTAAGTATGTTGAGCCACAGAACCACCTCCAAATTTTATTCTTTGCAGAAGTACAAGAAAAGTTCAAAAACCTTTTTCTACCATTTGCAAGTAGTATGCCAGAGCTTTTAGTATTTTATATGCTGCGCACTTATCTTTACCTTTATTTTAAGTTTGAAAAATATAATTAAATATATAAAGAATGAATGTTGGCATATTCAGGGAATAGTGTTATAAATTTGTGTATGAATTCATGTTTATATTTATTTATTTAAAAAAATTTTTTTTACATTTATTTTTGAGAGGCAGAGAGAGACAGAGCACAAGTGGGGGAGGGGTAGAGAGAGGAGGAGACACAGAATCCGAAGCAGGCTCCAGGCTCCGAGCTGTCAGCACAGAGCCCCATGAGAGGCTCAAACCCACAAAGTGAGATCATGACCTGAGCCGAAGTCGGAGGCTTAACTGACTGAGCCACCCAGGCACCCCTCATATGTTTATATTAATGTGCTAAATTTCTTAATCCTCTATGAAAATCACACATTTTTGTAAATAGTGGATTAGGGACATGAAATTGCTTAAGATCAGTAATTGTTCTTTTATTTAATCTCTGAGGATTCAAATATACTTTCAACCTATTGATACTTTAGAATGTTAACCAGTTTGTTTTCTGTACATTTTAGGTGCAATAATTGAGGGGGACAGGCAAGTCAAAGTTTATCTCTTTATAGGATTAATAGTTGGTGATATATTTTTCTCCATTGTATTTTAAGGATTGGATAGCTCAGCTAAGATGACTGAATGGGTAGGTTAAGGTACTCTGGTAACTTAGCCACACATTTTGATGACATTAATATAATATTAGTATTTAGAATTTAATAGGGCTATGAGACATTCAATGCTAGCTCTCTTAAATATTCTGGTTTAAGGGGCGCCTGGGTGGCGCAGTCGGTTAAGCGTCCGACTTCAGCCAGTTCACGATCTCGCGGTCCATGAGTTCGAGCCCCGCGTCAGGCTCTGGGCTGATGGCTCGGAGCCTGGAGCCTGTTTCCGATTCTGTGTCTCCCTCTCTCTCTGCCCCTCCCCCGTTCATGCTCTGTCTCTCTCTGTCCCAAAAATAAAAATAAAAAATGTTGACAAAAAAAAAAAAAAAAAAAATTTAAATATTCTGGTTTAATTGTTAATGTAAAAAAATTGTTTTATCTCATTTGTCCTCAGATATTCATTGTACGGTTTAATAGTTATTGATTCCTTGATTCAGTACCTATTTATGAGTGCCTACTCTAGGCCAAACTCTGTTATAAATGTTGGAATACTGGAATGAACAAAACACAATAATCTCTACTCTTAAGTTTTCAATTGTAGTAAAAGACAGTAAACAAGATTAATAAAACTTATTTCATGTTTGATATTGATAAGGGCTAAGGAGAAAAATGAAGCGTGGAAGAAGAGTAGGAAATAGATGGACAGTGTTACAGTTTTAAATAGGGTAGCATGAAAGGCCTACTTGAGGGTAGAAAGCAGAAAAGGCTCTTGTTCGTTTGTGTGAACACCTAAAGAAAGTGTCTAATTAAAAAAATCTCCTCTCCTTCATAAAACCTCAGTGTATTTAAATAACATACTAGATTAGTGTTGAATTTTAATGTTTTGTAATTACATAACAATAAGAGCGTTGAAAAATGTTGTCCTGGAACTGGCATCACCATGTAGTTAGTGTATCCTATTAGTGTGGTTTGTCATTTATTTAAGGTATTTTAAAAGATACCTTTTTATTTTATGTGATAATGTTTTGACCTTCTGCTACAGCAAATGTGTAATTTGGTTGGTTTTATCTCTGTGATAGAAAGGAAATCAATTAAGGGGCACCTGGGTGGCTCCGTTAAGCGTCTGACTCTTGATTTTGGCTCAGGTCATGATCACAGGTTCCTGCAATTGAACCCTGCATCAGGCTCTGCCCTGACGGCATGGAGCCTGCTTGTGTTTTTTCTCTCTGCCCCTCCCCCACTCACCTGCCTGCACATGCTCCCTCTCCGTCTCTCAAAAAAAAAAAGAACGTTTTTTTTTTTTTTAAAAAAAAAAAAAGGATAGACCTGATGGATAGACTTTAAATTAAAGGCTGTAACAAGAGATGAAGAAGGGCATTATATAATAATCACAGGGTCTATCCATCAGGAAGAGCTAACAATTATAAATGTCTATGCACCGAACACAGGAGCCCCCAAATATATAAAACAATTACTCACAAACATAAGCAACCTTATTGATAAGAATGTGGTAATTGCAGGGGACTTTAACACTCCACTTACGGAAATGGATAGATCATCTAGACACACGGTCAATAAAGAAACAAGGGCCTTGAATGATACATTGGATCAGATGGACTTGACAGATATATTTAGAACTCTGCATCCCAAAGCAACAGAATATACTTTCTTCTCGAGTGCACATGGAACATTCTCCAAGATAGATCACATACTGGGTCACAAAACGGCCCTTCGTAAGTATACGAGAATTGAAATCATACCATGCACACTTTCAGAGCACAATGCTATGAAGCTTGAAATCAACCACAGGAAAAAGTCTGGAAAACCTCCAAAAGCATGGAGGTTAAAGAACACCCTACTAACGAATGAATGGGTCAACCAGGCAATTAGAGAAGAAGAAATTAAAAAATATATGGAAACAAACGAAAATGAAAATACAACAATCCAAACGCTTTGGGATGCAGCGAAGGCAGTCCTGAGAGGAAAATACATTGCAATCCAGGCCTATCTCAAGAAACAAGAAAAATCCCAAATACAAAATCTAACAGCACACCTAAAGGAAATAGAAGCAGAACAGCAAAGACAGCCTAAATCCAGCAGAAGAAGAGAAATAATAAAGATCAGAGCAGAAATAAACAATATAGAATCTAAAAAAACTGTAGAGCAGACCAACGAAACCAAGACTTGGTTTTTTGAAAAAATAAACAAAATTGATAAACCTCTAGCCAGGCTTCTCAAAAAGAAAAGGGAGATGACCCAAATAGATAAAATCATGAATGAAAATGGAATTATTACAACCAATCCCTCAGAGATACAAGCAATTATCAAGGAATACTATGAAAAATTATATGCCAAAAAACTGGACAACCTGGAAGAAATGGACAAATTCCTAAACACCCACACACTTCCAAAACTCAATCAGGAGGAAATAGAAAGCTTGAACAGACCCATAACCAGCGAAGAAATTGAATCAGTCATCAAAAATCTCCCAACAAATAAGAGTCCAGGACCAGATGGCTTCCCAGGGGAGTTCTACCAGACGTTTAAAGCAGAAATAATACCTATCCTTCTCAAGCTATTGCAAGAAATAGAAAGGGAAGGAAAACTTTCAGACTCATTCTATGAAGCCAGTATTACTTTGATTCCTAAACCAGACAGAGACCCAGTAAAAAAAGAGAACTACAGGCCAATATCTCTGATGAATATGGATGCAAAAATTCTCAATAAGATACTAGCAAATCGAATTCAACAGCATATAAGAAGAATTATTCACCATGATCAAGTGGGATTCATTCCTGGGACGCAGCAAGGGCTGGTTCAACATTCGCAAATCAATCAATGTGATACATCACATTAATAAAAAAAAAGATAAGAACCATATGATCCTGTCAATTGATGCAGAAAAAGCATTTGACAAAATTCAGCAATATTTCTTAATAAAAACCTTCGAGAAAGTCGGGATAGAAGGAACATACTTAAAGATCATAAAGGCCATTTATGAAAAGCCCACAGCTAACATCATCCTCAATGGGGAAAAACAGAGCTTTTTCCCTGAGATCAGGAACACGACAGGGATGTCCACTCTCCCCGCTGTTGTTTAACATAGTGTTGGAAGTTCTAGCATCAGCAGTCAGACAACAAAAGGAAATCAAAGGCATCAGAATTGGCAAAGATGAAGTTAAGCTTTCACTTTTTGCAGATAACATGATATTATACATGGAAAATCCGATAGACTCCACCAGAAGTCTGCTAGAACTGATACATGAATTTAGCAAAGTTGCAGGATACAAAATCAATGTACAGAAATCAGTTGCATTCTTATACACTAATAATGAAGCAACAGAAAGACAAATAAAGAAACTGATCCCATTCACAATTGCACCAAGAAGCATAAAATACCTAGGAATGAATCTAACCAAAGATGTACAAGATCTGTATGCTGTAAACTGTAGAAAGCTTATGAAGGAAATTGAAGAAGATATAAAGAAATGGAGAAACATTCCGTGCTCATGGATTGGAAGAATAAATATTGTCAAAATGTCAATACTACCCAAAGCTATCTACACATTCAATGCAATCCCAATCAAAATTGCACCAGCATTCTTCTCGAAACTAGAACAAGCAATCCTAAAATTCATATGGAACCACAGAAGGCCCCGAATAGCCAAAGTAATTTTGAAGAAGAAGACCAAAGCAGGAGGCATCACAATCCCAGACGTTAGCCTCTACTATAAAGCTGTAATCATCAAGACAGCATGGTATTGGCACAAAAACAGACACATAGACCAATGGAATAGAATAGAAACCCCAGAACTAGACCCACAAACGTATGGCCAACTCATCTTTGACAAAGCAGGAAAGAACATCCAATGGAAAAAAGACAGTCTCTTTAACAAATGGTGCTGGGAGAACTGGACAGCAACATGCAGAAGATTGAAACTAGACCACTTTCTCACACCATTCACAAAAATAAACTCAAAATGGATAAAGGACCTGAATTGAATGTGAGACAGGAAACCATCAAAACCCTAGAGGAGAAAGCAGGAAAAGACCTCTGACCTCAGCCATAGCAATTTCTTACTTGACACATCCCCAAAGGCAAGGGAATTAAAAGCAAAAATGAACTACTGGGACCTTATGAAGATAAAAAGCTTCTGCACAGCAAAGGAAATAACCACCAACACTAAAAGGCAACCAACGGAACGGGAAAAGATATTTGCAAATGACATATCGGACAAAGGGCTAGTATCCAAAATCTATAAAGAGCTCACCAAACTCCACACCTGAAAAACAAATAACCCAGTGAAGAAATGGACAGAAAACATGAATAGACGCTTCTCTAAAGAAGACATCCAGATGACCAACAGGCACATGAAAAGATGCTCAACGTTGCTCCTCATCAGGGAAATACAAATCAAAACCACACTCAGCTATCACCTCACGCCAGTCAGAGTGGCCAAAATGAACAAATCAGAGACTATAGATGCTGGAGAGGATGTGGAGAAACGGGAACCCTCTTGCACTGTTGGTGGGAATGCAAACTGGTGCAGCCACCCTGGAAAACAGTGTGGAGGTTCCTCAAAAAATTAAAAATAGACCTACCCTATGACCCAGCAATAGCACTGCTAGGAATTTACCCAAGGGATACAGGAGTACTGATGCATAGGGGCACTTGTACCCCAATGTTTATAGCAGCACTCTCAACAATAGCCAAATTATGGAAAGAGCCTAAATGTCCATCAACTGATGAATGGATAAAAAAATTGTGGTTTATATATACAATGGAGCACTACGTGGCAATGAGAAAGAATGAAATATGGCCCTTTGTAGCAACATGGATGGAACTGGAGAGTGTTAAGCTCAGTGAAATAAGTCATACAAAGAAAGATAGATACCATATGGTTTCACTCTTATGTGGCTCCTGAGAAACGTAACAGAAACCCATGGGGGAGGGGAAGGAAAAAAAAAAAAGAGGTTAGAGTGGAAGAGAACCAAAGCATAAGAGACACTTAAAAACTGAGAACAAACTGAGGGTTGATGGGGGGTGGGAGGGAGGGGAGGGTGGGTGATGGGTATTGAGGAGGGCACCTTTTGGCATGAGCACTGGGTGTTGTATGGAAACCAATTTGACAATAAACTTCATATATTGGGAAAAAAATAAAAATAATAAAAATTTAAAAAAAGGAGGGGCGCCTGGGTGGCTCAGTCGATTAAGTGTCTCACTACGGTTCAGGTCATGATCTCGCTGTTTGTGAGTTCAAGCCCCACATTGGGCTCTGTGCTGACAGCTCAGAGACTGGAGCCTGCTTCGAATTCTGTGTCTCTCTCTCTCTCTGCTCCTTCTGTCTCTCAAAACTGAATAAAAGTTTTAAAAATGTAAAAAAAAAAAAAATAGGGAATTCGGTTAACACAAGTAGGTTACAATGCAGTAAATAACATTTTAAAATCAAATGATATTATGAATACATATACTTGATATCATCTTAGTGTCATGTTTTTTAAAAAGGCTATTTGTATAGTACTATTATTTGTGTACTTTTCCTAGATATTTTGGAAATGCTAGGAATGAGGAAAGCAAAGTAGATTCTTCCATTTTTTTAATACTTTTGATTCTTCCTGTAATGTCTGTTTGTTTTTTTTTTTAGCTTATTGCTTAGCCAAACTTTTTTAAATCACTATTTGAGCATAAGAGGACAAGAATATTAACACTGATAACATTTCATTGCATTCTAATATTTTAGTCCTGCTATTAAAACACTTTTCCAGTACACTGTGAGAATAGAATTATTTGTAATTTTTATGTAATTTATGTACTAAACATATGTCTCTTCTAATACTTAATCTTATGGACTACAGTTTAATTTAGTTGTCACTTGGGTAGTATGATCACCTAGAAGGGGGGAGGTAGGCTTCATGTTCTCCTGTTCCCTCTGAGTTATGGTGCCCATTGAATTCAGTTTGGTAACCCTTGCAATGATATGTCAGTAGTATGAAATAGTCACACTGCAAAAATGATAAGCTGTCTTTCTCACACAAGTCCATGTTACAAAAATTGATTTTATTTTTAAGTCAGATTTCTCCTGTTAGTGTAGAAGCCCTTGTGATACTATTACATACTTATATATCCTTTAAGTCATATGCCATGTAAAGCACCTTGCTGCAATACCAGTTTAGAATTATCTGCAGAGATAAAAGTACACTGCAATATATTCCATTTCTGTTTCTTAATAACAAAACATCTTAGCACATACTATCCCTTAATGCCACCACTTCTATTGTATTCTGCTATATGTTACATGTAGTGTTTTTACTTTATTTTTGATTAGTAATATAGTTAGTATTTCTTTTTTTTTTAATTTTTTTTAACGTTTATTTATTATTCAGAGACAGAGCGTGAGCATGAGCATGGGAGGGGCTGAGAGATGGGGAGACACAGAATCTGAAGCAGGCTCCGGGCTCTGAGCTGTCAGCACAGAACCCGACGCAGGGCTTGAACTCACAAACCAAGAGATCATGACCTGAGCTGAAGTCAGATGCTTAACCGACTGAGCCACCCAGGCGCCCCATACTTAATGTTTTCTAAGGGATTGAAAGAATGCAGAAATAGTTACTCATTACCCAGTTACTCTATGTTAGGAAGACTTTCTGCCTAAAGTAACATTTTGAGTTGAAGAAAATAGTTTTGAATAGTCAAGTTTTGTAGTACAGATTAAAGAAGTCCCTGAATCGTGATTGAGGGGAAAAATAAAATGATAGTAAAGAAATGCGATAATGGAGTAAATGAATAAAATATGTTTTAGTATAAACTGGAGGAAGGTCCTGAAAGTTTTTGACTAATGTGGCAAATTATGAAGCTAGGGCTCAGTTCAAAGTGTGGGGAGATACTTGACTGGAGGGGGATGCGATTTTTATAGCTACATTTCAGATTGATTGTGAAGGGTAAGGTGGAACCAAAATAAAGTGATTAACTAAAATTTTTAATATAAAACATTGATTCTTTTATTTCAGTATACTTCTTTTTCTGTACAGTAAGTTATGTCCTAATAAAAATTAAAGAGCAAGTTGCATTTGGAAGATCAGGTCATCGTAACTCATTGACATTAGGCCACATAACTGAATAATGTCTTCCTTCAGTGAAATACATCAAATGAGATCAACAATTATGACTCATAAACATGCCTCGCAGGCATAAAACAGCAGGGAATTAGCATGTGAGGCTGATAAATATGCATGTAAATAAGCTCCCAAAGGAATAACATGGGTTTGATTGATAGGTTTAGAATTGGAACATATGTAAACCCCTTTATTCCTCATTCTGGTGTAGCTAAGTAAAGATGCGTTTTACTTGTTAAAAAGTTTCAATAACTTTGTAAATCTTAATGCCACATCTGTTTTTTTTGTTGTTGTTGTTGTTGGTTTTTTTTGTATGTCACTTGTAAGATTAATTGAATTGTCTGCAGGCTGGATGGCCCTCACATACAATAAATGGCGGAACATGCGAACGAGTGGCTGTGCATCTGGGGCTAGAAATGGGGGAACAGTCTTCAGGAAATCTCTTATTTTTACATTGCAAAATGATCTACAGTTTTTGAAGATAAAGATGTGACCTAGCAGTTAACTCTGACTCTCTAAATATACTCTTTCTGTATTTAGCTCCTAAAATTAAATTTGTTTCTTCATTCATTTCATACTGCTACTCTGATAGTCTTCAAGGAAAATGTGTCTTTTGGGGCACCTGGATGGTTCAGTTGGTTAAGCATCAGACTTGGGCTCAGGTCATGATCTCACGGTTCATGAGTTCAAGCCCCACGTCCAGCTCTTTGCCTACAGCTTTGAGCCTGGAGCCAGCTTCGAATTCTGTGTCTCCCTCTCTCTGCCCCTCCCGTGCTCACATATTCTCTCTCTCTCCCTCTCTCTCTCTCTCTCTCTCTCTCTCTCTCTCTCTCTCTCTCTCTCAAAAATAAATAAACATTTAAAAAATACAAAAAAATAAATTGTATCTTTTTAAAATACTTTTTCAGTTCTTGATACCTATGCTTTTTCTGGCCCTTCCAAGTCAATACTCATAAACTATTGTGGAACTGTATTAGAAGGCACATGCTTAAACAATAATCAGATATCGGGAGCCTCAGGTTTTGTGCCCATGCTTCTTAATCGCTAGATGACTTTGGGAACTATTAATTCCTTCCTTTAGGCTCAAGTCATTTCAGGTAAATGGAAGGAGAAATGTGGCTTTTGATTTCCTGGTGCAGAGTCATAAGCATTATTGCTGTGGAGGGTTCAGAGATTTTGCTAACTAAAGACATTATGGGATCATTTAGTGCCCACGTCTGTAAGGGAAGAGCTTTCCTGTCTCCCTCTAGTAATAAACAAGTGAATAAGAAGCAACATTAGCTTAATTCCATGAAAGTCCTTTTGGTTTCAAAGGAATCATATTTTGGTTTGGTGAGATGTGACTGAATTCTCTACAGCCTACATCCATCATTCTGCAGACCATTGTTGATATAAATACCGGGCTTTCTGAGTTCTGCAGCCATGTTCTAGATGCTTGGGATACATCAGTGAACAAAACAAGGATCTTTACCCTCATGGAGCTTGTCTTCTAGAAGAGGGAGAAAGTAAATAAGAAGCATAATAAAGAATTAAGATAAATAGGGTTTTAGAAAATGGTAATTGCTTTGGAAAAAATGAACATTGTAGTTTAAGGGCATTGACAGTGTATGTATGAGTCAGGAGGCTGCAGAATTAAATAGCAAGGTAGATCTAATGAGAAAAAGTCTTTTTCTGAGCGAAGACTTAGAGGAGATGAAGGAATGAGGAATATTGGAGGCAAATGCCATCCAAGCTGAGGAAATAGCAAGTGCAAAGGTCCTAACATAGGAGCTGCCAAGCTGTTCTGCAAGTCCAGTGAAGACAGCAGGATGAGAGTTAATAACCCTTCGTTCTAACCCTCAGTGGGTGTTAGACTCCTCAAGTGTGACGAAATGACCATTTGCTTAATCCAGCTTGGCTGAACTGCCATCTGCAATGGTCTTGTTGCTAAGTGCCTCAGAACTTTGTTTATTCTTTCCTGTAGGCCTTTTGCATTAATCCTTTGCATTTTGGCACTTCATTTATTTTGTGCATTCTATTCAAAATTTGTACCTCCATTCCAACGTTATTTTTTCTTGACTTGGTTTCTGTCTTCACCTTAATACAGTGAAATTGAGTTAGAGGCGAGGGCAGGATTTTCTATGTAGAAGAAAGAACTATTGGAAAAAAGTAGATTGCATTACGGGATACAAAGTTCAGAATCTGAAAGTAAGAAAAACCAGGCAAATCAGTTGTTAAGTTATAAGGGATTTAGGTCCAAGGTCCACAAAGTACATGTTATAGTGAATCAGTTGGGAATGGTACTCCATCCCCCCTTGCCTCTTCCTCCCCCACCCCCAAGCATTTGGAAACAGAGAAGGGAAGTGTGTGTGTGTGTGTGTGTGTGTGTGTGTGTGTGTAAGGGTTGTCATGGTAACTAGGAAAACTTCACTGGCATTTAGTGGGTAAGTGCTAAAATGCTTGTTACTGCCCTAAACAGTTTCACATAAGGAAGAAATATTTTGCCCCAAATGCCTACAGCTATGCCACTGAGAAACGCAGCAAAAATACTGAGTACCAGGCTAGTCCAAGCTAGCAAGAGAGTCCTAGAGACCTGGAGAAGGCAGTTTTCTGGAAGACTAAAGACTATGTTGTGGGTCAATAAGGGCAGCAAGGGGAGTTTCCTGTCTTAATGGCCTAGAAACTCTGTGATGAGTTCATGCTAATTGCCATTGTAGGGAACAAAGACTTCTAGATAAAGATATATGTTTGTGTGTACACATTTAAGACTGAGCTCAGCATCAGATGCTGTTAACCTCACCCTTAAATATGACCACATGGTTACACATCAGAATTTCATGTTATGGTGATCCGGTATTGGTTAACAAAGTCATCTTTGGGAATACATTTTTAAATACTTAATTGGCTGGTTTCAGAATTCTAATCATTTCAAACTGGACATTGCGTTCTTAAACTTGCAAAGTTGTTTTTAAAAGACTTCATGGCAAATATTCCTGTACAAATTCTCTTGAAAATGAGAATTTTATAATTTCCAAGAAAACTCAGAAATGAATATTAGCTATAGGTACCTTTTCTGGGTTATCTTAGGAATAAAACAGTCTTACATGCCAAAATGTCTGATCACTTAGAAATAAAATTATATGGAAAGGGGAGAAATAATTTTTTGAAAAAGAAAATTTTGGACAAGCATCAGGTCTCTTGTCTGTTTTGCACACTTCTGGATCCCCAGCACCAGGATACAAACACAAAATGATTATTTGTAATGAAGTGAATGAAATACCCTTGAGATAGAGCCTTGAGTTCCTGACCAGGACAAAAGGTTTAACACTACAGATGCATAATTCTCATCCTTTAATGAAAGAAAAAGGACCCATTTCTACGAAAGTACTTCTTGGTATTAACGTCAAAAGAAATTAATCAAATTGACACTTATGTAATAATTATTGATTTTAGGTAAAGATCATTAGTATATTCTAAAGAAAACGTGTAAGTATTCTTAAAACTTTGCTAATTATTAATGATTCTGTCGTCTTTAGTAGTAGTAACTTCCTGGATCTATACCCTGTTGGCCACCTGTATCCCAGAGGAGGAGGCAGTGCAGAAGGCATACAGCGTGTTTGTAATGAAACCTAGATTGAACAGGGACCATGTAACTGTGCCTTCAGTGTCGGCAGGGAAGAAACTGATTGGCTCAGAAGGGCTGGCAGAAGCTGGACCCTAACTAGGTGGATTTTGGAGTCAGCATCATAAAATCAGAAAGGCACTGAACAACTGGATGAAGGATCAGGCCTAGAATAATAACAATAAAACATACTATTCAGTGTGAATTTTATCTGGCAAAGCAAAGTATTTATAGTCATTAAGATTTTGAAGGGAGAAAGGTAAGGATGGATTTTTAAAAAGCAAGAGTGGATAAATGGAAATCACTCCTGTCATACCCATTATTAATACTTAAATATGAGTAACACAGAATATCTTCTTTTTAGTATTATTTTTTTTATTTTAGAAAATACTAAATATTTGTCAGGGCTTTCAGAAATTCAGTTTTAAAATTCAGTCTTCTGCATATGGTTTTCATTATAAGTTTTTGTTTTTGTTTTTTGGGGTTTTTTTTACTAAAGATGTCTTCCTTACAAGTTTATTTGGAGAGGGAGGGAGGGAGAATCCCAAGTAGGTTCTGCACCTTCAATGCAGAGCCCAATGCCAGGCTCAAACTCAGGAATCGTGAGATCATGACCTGAGCTGGAATCAAGAGTTGGACGTTTAACTGACTGAGGCACCCAGGCATCCCTTTATTATAAACTTTTAAATTGCTTTGTGATAATATTTACAATCCTGTTATTTTTCAGTAATTTAATTATTCCTATTGAAGATGGACTACTTTAGTTCCTTTGATGACAAAAAAAATTAATAATGACATAATCCCTAAAGAATTCTAATTCTTAGGAAAGGGACTAAGTCAGTATTATTCCTATAGGAATCTCTTGTCCAGTGATGTAACTTCATCCAAGGAGAAACAAAAAATCCTTAAAGGAGATGATGACTAGCTTATATATTAGATCACAGCCTCCCAACCTACATTATCCTCTGAACCAACAAACTATCTAAAATCCTCATAACTGTTTTCTGGAGCTAGGGAAAAGAAAAGCTAAGTAAGTAGAGGAGAGAATTGGAAATGAGGTAATTAAAAAAAAAAAAAGTTTGCCTGCACATTGCCTTAGATGAGTTTTCTTGCACTTTGGCTGTTTTAACTACTTAAACAGTAGTTAGGAGTTCAGGAGCCTATGGTACAGATATTTCTTATATTTGGTTTATTCATCTGTTTGCTCAACTAAATTATTTGTTCTTTGAAAGCAGAGGTTTTGTGTTTCATCCCTGAATTCCCCTAGGCACATAGGAGAAGCTCACTAAGTTTTTACTAAATGAACTGACTCAGATGTTTTAGCTAGCAAACATGCTTACGGCAAGGCAGTAGCATTTCATCATGATATGAGAGTACTGATTTGTATTCTCACTGGGACCTGTACTTCCACTCATGTGGGCTATAGGGATGCTTATAGCAGAGCCAGAATATTTCTCAAGAAGCAATCCATGTGAGAAATATGTACTGTGTTGATACTTCAGAGTTTTGTGCTACAAAAGATAGCAAGGATCTGGAAAGTATAAAAAGAAAATGCAGTCAGTTGTCTGTATCAATTGTGAAGCAACTCAGGTCTGTATAACATCTGATTTGTAGTTATCTGATTGAAGTTACATCATCTCATCCCCCCCCCCCCCACCTCCCTTCTGATTTGAAGTTACCTTATCTCTTAATGGACCAACCAGAAGGAATTGGCTAAAAATATGTTGCCCCAGGAATTGCCCTGCTTAATTGACTTTGGCATTTACCTTGTGTACACTTGAAGGTGGCTCCCACAAAGAAAGATTTGAATTTGGGTCCATTTGATACTGAGTTTTTACTCTCAATAGTGTAACTATTGGTCCATGGTTTCTTCAAATATTTCTCAAGTTATGATAATGTAACCATATGATCTATTTGGAGGATGAGATACATATTTCTGTTGGCCAAAGCAGGGAGGTTAGGTATCAGTTTATCCACATCTATAAAGTGTACAATATATTGAAAGTAAGTTTATGTTTGTGGGGTGGAGAGTGGAGTGAGCCAGTTTCTTTTTCTGAGCATGAAGTATGATTTAAAAGTCAACAATCAAGTTTTATGTCTTAGCACATTGCTTTCTGCAGCTAGTAGAATGACTCCTTTCAAATCTTTTCCCCCTTCACAAAAAACTCCCTCTTTGACATTAGAGAACAAAAGTTCTTTGCTGTGGCCACCAAAGGCTTTTTTTTTTTTTTCCTTACCTCATGTAAGAAAGTAAGTACCCTTACTTTCAGGGGGTAAGGTTGCTCAAGGTATTTATTACTTTGCTGATCTAGACTAGGAATGGACAGTTTTGTTTGTTTGTTTGTTTGTTCTGTAAATGGCCAGATAGTAAATAGTGTAAGCATTGAGGGCCGTCTGGTCTATAGCAACAACTCAACTTAGTCCTTGTAACACAAAAGTTGTTAGCCACAGAAAACATGTAAATCAGTGGATATGGCTGTGTTTCAATAAATTTTATTTATGATGACTAAAATTTGAATGTCATATAATTTTCATTATATGTTACAAAATATCCTTCTTACGATTTTTTTTAAATCTGAAAATACAGAAAGCATTCTTTTTTAAAATTTTTTATTTAAATTTCTTAAAAGTTTTAAAATTCCAGTTAGTTACCATACAGTGTAATATTAGTTTCAGGTGTACAATTTTGTGATTCAACACTTACATACAAAACCCGGTGCTCATCGCAACAAGTACCCTCCTTAGCCCCCATCACTTATTTAACCCATCCCCCCCACCTCCCTTCTGGTAACCATCAGTTTGTTCTCTATAGTTAAGGGTGTGTTTCTTGGTTTGCCCCTCTCTCTTTTTCCCCATGCTTGTTTGTTTTGTTTCTTAAATTCCACATGTGAGTGAAATCATATGGTATTTGTCTTTCTCTGTTTTAATTTCGCTTATTAGCGCAGTGCTCTGTAGCTCCATCCACATTGTTGCAGATGGCAAGATTCCATTCTTTTTTTTGTGGCTGAGTAATATTCCATTGTGGGTGTGGGTATGTGTGCATACATACACCCCCCCCCCCCCCACACACACACACACCACATCTTCTTTATCCATTTATCTATGGATGGACACTTGGGCTGTTTCCGTAGTTTGGCTATCGTAGATGCTGCTGCTATAAACATTGGGGTGCATGTATCCCTTTGAATTAGTATTTTTGTTTTCTTTGGGTAAATACCTACTAGTGCAAAATTGCTAGATCATAGGGTAGTTCTATTTTTAACTTTTTGGGGAACTACCATACTCGGTACTGTTTTCCAGAATGGCTACACCAGTGTGCATTGCATAAAACCTTTCTTACCTCATAGGCCATAACAAAACAGCTGTAATTTCTGGACCCCGGATCTAGACTTGTTGGAAGAATTATTGGTTTTGCTTGCTTGAAAGCTTCTTTTTTTCTCAATATAATTTTTGATGATATGTTAGTATCCTGAAGGAAACCAAATTATTTACCCTAAATAGCTTAAGTTTTTAAAGTAGGTTTCTTGCACTATGTGGTAGTGTTCCATCTATTCCTTTTTATTAAGGGGAGTTCATTCTGTTTGTTTGGTGCTGGAAATACTAAAGTGAAGGAGAGAAGGGAAGTAAAGTGAAGGTCCAAGCAATTTATAATCTAGTGAGAAAAGGATCTCATTTAAAATGTACCCTGTACATGTAAAATATAAGGAGCGGTGAAGCCGAAGGTAGCAGACAGGAATGCACAGCCTGTTGAGAAGGGGCTTATCTAGGACTGAGTGGAGCATAGATTTCTTGTTGTTGATGGCAAGAGATGAGGGAATAATAATTGGCACGTTGTAGAATGGATTACAAAACTGAGATGGAGCCAAGCAAATTAGAAGACTAGGCACCAGTTAGTTGGGAGCTGTTTCAGTCAGGTATGAACGAGATGACGAGGCTGTCACGAAGGGACAAGAAGTAGTGGAGGCCAGGTGAGCGTTTTCTTTAGAGCCATAGTAAGCAAATGACAACTAATATTAGAAATTTGGCCAGGGTTCCTAGGATCTGAAAGATGTAAATGAAATATGTGGGTAATGAGGGAAATTAATTTACCACCTCCATCCTCTTCTCCCATTTATTAGGAAAGAGCAGAACTGACTACTTCAAGAATGAGTAAACAGTCAAAAAAAGATCAAAATATTCAGTAGTACAAAACAAGGGGAGCGCTGTTCTTAGGGGACAGAGAAAATACGCATTTGTGGAAATGATTCAAATCTAGGAAAAACAAGTACATTTTATTGAAATATGCTTTAAATTTTCAATAAATGTGCATATTCTTTTACACTTGATCTTAGCCAAAAGGCCGAGAAGCGATGTGTGCATATTCTTTTGAAACAAAGTATGTAAGATGGTAGTTAAAAGACAGGTGAAAAGAATTCTGGCTGAGAATATAGGAAAAGATGAAGAAGGGTATGAATAAGAATTATAAGAAATTTCAATTCAATAGCTGAAGTGAAACATCTATTAGAAGCAGTAAAGAGCACAATCAATAAAGCAGAAATTCAAAGTATAGATAGGACAGATTTCGAGGACTGTATAAATTGAGGTGATGGATATGATTAGAACCAATGTCGCTAATATGGAACATTGAGATTATAGAAAGGAGATTGTGGAAGATAGGAGACCTCTTCATAAGGACCTTTGATTCTTTGGGAATTTAGATTTGAATTAGTAATCAGGTGAAACAAATCACATACATACACACATACATTTACAACTGTGAACCCTTGACTTATGTCTTACCTTGATAAACATTTATGTGATGATTATTCTCATAGTTTGTTTTAGAACTATTGAGAGAGAAAATGAAAGCAGACATTGAATCTTCTGAGAAGTAGCAGTCTATGGATTAGGTTATGAAACCAGGGAAAGGAGTGTGGTAGCTTTGCAAATAAAGAACAGTGTAAACAACTTTATTTATTTATTCATTTATTTTTTAATGTTTATGTATTTTTGAGAGAAAGGGAGTGTGTGTGCATGGGAGCAGGGGAGGGGCGGAGGGAGAGGGGGGGATAGAAGATCTGAAGGGAGCTCTCTGCTGACTCAGAGTGCCTGATGTGGGGCTTGAACTCACCAACTGTGAGATCATGACTAGAGCCAAAGTCCAAAGCTTAACCAACCAAGCCACCCAGGTGCTCCTGTGAACAATGTAAACAACTTTGAAACATTGTGTGCAAAGAATCATCACAACTCCATAACTATTAGATATAGAGGTAAAAGAGTGAAAGCTTCTAAGTCTGGGATTTGAGAGAAGTCTGTAGTACATGCATAAGAACATATTAACAAAACCTGTTGGAAATGTAAAGAAAGGAGACTTTCATCAAAACAGAGGTAGTAGATTGTGCGTGTGTGTGTGTGTGTGTGTGTGTGTGTAAAGAAAACATGAACAATTATCCTAACCAAATATGAAGTTGAACTGTGTTTGCATTATTGCTTTGGTATTAACATACTTAATTCACACCATGAACTACAAATACTTCTAGTTATACTGCGTTGTCCTCTACTGTACTTGAATAAACCTACTGTAGAATTTTACTTTTTGTGCTTTATTTGCAAGTTAACATTTTAATAATTATCATAAATAGTTACCTGATTTGCATATTCTGGTTCATAATCCAACTGTTCTGTGGATCAACCACAGTTCTCTTATTATTCATGCCAAGACTTCTATATTAGTCTGAAAATCTATCCTAGACTGCATTTCTGTTTCCAGTTTTCTGAGCTTTTTATAACTCTTAAATATAGTGCTTTTTTAATCAAAAGATTGAATCATGCATGTGGTAGTATAATAATCTTTCTGACCCACTATTATATGGAAGCTAATTTTTATTATATGTAGTATTTTTTTAAACTTTTATAGCTCTATGAGCTTGATATTCAAGTGGTATTTAAGTGATCCATTATCATTTGTCCTTTCAGAATATATATTGAAATGAAAAATAGTTGGCCATGCATACTAAGAACTGAAAAATTTAGAAAATGTTATTTTTTGAGAATCAAATTATAAAATAGATTTAAAAAAATATATAAAATAGATATGCTTAGGAGTGGTCATATTAGAGGGGCAGAATGAGAGACCAGATTAAGAACTTGGCTGTTATGTAACTAATGATACTAAAATGCCTAGAGAAACTTAATCTGTGAGAAGTAGGGTCTGCTGGAAATGGAAAGAAGGAAATATTGGTAATAACCATTTGAGCATTAGCTATAGAAGGAGCAATTGTTTTGGAAAACCACAGTGTTCTCAACAAGTATCTCCAAAGATGTAGAGGAATCAATGCGTCAAGTTGCAAGAAGCCATTAAAACTGGAGTCTTCTAGCCCCCTTTTACTATTGTATTTTTTTTTTTATCAATTTACATTCCGAAACGTTAACTCTCTAGGTAGTTTTTCTTACATGGAGAGACTGTACTGGTTAGACTTCCACAAATATCTGATTTTTATCATAGATCTTATTTTTTTGGCTCCATATAATGCATTCATTTATTGGCATATATACTTTAATTTCTTATATGAACAGAATTGGCTAGAAGTACCTGACTACTAACATCTGATGTACTGAAGAAGTCAGCCTTTAGGATTTAAAACTGAGCACTTACCACCAGAGTGCTAGAGGTACAAATGTGAAATAGATAACATTCCATGAAGGCTAGTTAACTTTAACCCCAGGTGATATATTCCTGCTATATAATGTCATATAATCTGGTATATCCTGCTAGATTTTTTTTTATCCTGTCCTTGTCTGCTTTTGCTATGAATTTATGGGATCAATATTGCAAGGAAAACTCTATTTTTTTCTGAGGCATCGATCGTGCCTTCAGTTCCTCTGTTACCTGTGAATAGTGATTCTTATTCATTTATCCATGCCTTAACATTCTCCTTAAATACATGTAACTGCAGGTTAATGATGAAGTGTGCTGTATGATATTTTTTTTAATATTTGAACTATTTTCTATAAGCAAGTAGTATAGAGATAAATCTTTATCTTACTCCTATCTATATTGTCTACAGTGCCGCACAAAGTGTTTTAAGTCATTTGAATCAGACCACAGTATATCTAAACCTAGCTACAAATAAATGTAATCATGAAGTATTTTTCTCTGACCTAAATGTACTCACCCTTAAGGTAGACATTGGGTCATCTTGTCTTGGTAGGGAGTTTGGTATGGCAGACATTAGTTAGCTGCCAACTTTGGCAGAAGGAAAGCATTAGTTTCTGTCCCAATGCCTGCCACATAGTAAGCATTAGCTGAACATTTGATGGATGAGTGAACTTACGTGGAAAGTTATATGGTAAACTTTGAAAACCATAATACATGAAGTTAAATGAAAATAGGATGGCTTCTGGTTTCTGATCAGAGATGCAGAGAGTTGGAAAAAAACTCAGTCCCAGTTTTAAAATAAAAAGGTGGACAAACAACAAGTTCACAGCTTTTCTTTAACCCATTGAGTGCTGAAATGGCAGGGCAGTGAATCTAGGCTCAAAATCTAAGGAGAGATACTCTTTTTTTGCAGAGAGAAGCAAAGTACAAGTACTGATTTACCTGGGCAAGACACAATTAGACACTCACAGAATCCAGCTAAAATGATTGTTGAATTGGTGGAGGCCAAGTGTGTACTGGTGAGGAAAGGTGAAACTCCTGGTGGGCACAAAAATAGGAGGACCCCAAACTCCTATGTAGATTTTTCTTCATGAACCCCATCAGCCAATAAAAGAAAATCTCCCCTTGGTGAAGGACTGGAGGATGACTACAGCAGCCACTGCAGGAGGAACAATAAACTCCACCTGGACTCCTCTTCCCCTTTTCTGTTATATAACAAAGCCATATTCTGTTGGGGGAGGTGCAACAATTATTGTTGCCTTAGGACACTGGTGGAATCTCTTTGTAACTGTGGGATTGGAACAAGAGGAAAAACTCCCAAGCCCTAGGGGAGGGGCAGGAATATCTATAGGAACCAGAACTATACCAAGGGAGAGGAAGGACTAAAAAGGCATATACATGAGATCAGGGACACAGTGCTTAACTAAGACTAAGTCTTGATCAGAAGATCAAAGAACACTCTCCCCTATTTTTTACTCCCTGCTGCCAGGATAGCAAATGTCAAATAGTAAGTAACTTGCAAGAGACAGATCTTTTCTGAGCACAAAGCCTTAGAACTAAGTGTGGAGCAGTTAGAAGAATGAAAAGATATTCTTATGGCAAACTGAATTCCCCATCCCCAACACAAGGTATCACTGTAGAAGCTTGTGGTCTGTGGTGCATTAGGTGTGGCCATAGCAATGACAGACTTCAAACCTAGCTTAACTCCTAGTTAACATTAATTCAAACCCCTGTGCTAAAAGGCCTAATGGAAATGTATACTCATTTCGAAGCCTAAAATTGCCTTAGTCTTTACTATCATACACATGATGACAGTAATACATAAGATCTTTAATAAAATTTACAAAGCATATGAAAAAACAAGAAAATATATATATCTACTTCGAAGAGACAAAGCAATCATCAAAACTAGACATAACAGTGACACATGTTAAAACTGTGTCACAAGGTATTTTTGAGTAACTAGGAATTACATGTTAAAAGCTCTTGTGGAAAACCTGGACAGCATGTAAGATCAGGTGGTTAATTTCAGCAGAGATAGTGTTGGAAAATATATCAAAAATTGAGTGGAAATCCTAGAAATGTTTCTAAGGTATTTTTTTTAATTAAAAAAATTTTTTTAATGTTTATTTATTTTGAGAGAGAGACACACACACAGAATCTAAAGCAGGCTTTAGGCTCTGAGCTGTTAACACAGAGCCTGACATGGGGCTCGAACTCATGAACTGTGAGATCATGACTGGAGCTGAAGTCAGAGGCTTAACTGTAAAGTCTATTTATTTACTTTGAGACAGAGAGAGAGAGGGGCGAGGGGATGCATGTGGGGGAGGGACAGAGAAAGATGAAGAGAAAGAATCCTAAGCAGACTGGGCACTGACAGTGTGTAGCCTAACGTGGGGCTTGAACTTATGAACCATTAGATCATGTCCTGAGCCGAGATCAAGAGTTAGATGCTTAACTGACTGAGCCATCCAGGTGCCCTTGGAAATCATAGAAATTTAAAACACAGGGTGGTCTGGGTGGTTCAGTCGGTTAAGTGTCCAACCTTGGATCAGGTCATGATCTCACTGTTCGTGGGTTCTAGCCCATGTCCGGTTCTTTGCCAACAGCTCGGAACCTGGATCCTGCTTCAGATTCTGTGTCTCCCTCTCTTTCTCTCTGTCACTCCCTGGTCACACTATGTCTGTCTGCCTCTCTCAAAAAAAATAAAAAAATAAAACATTAAAAAGAATTAAATTTAAAAAAGAAATTTAAAACACAGTAACAGAGATGGAGAATGCCTGTGACAGGATCATAAGTAGAATTGACACAGACAAAAAAGAACCAGCAAATGGGAAGATACATCAACAGAAATTACCCAAATTGAAACACAATGAGAAGTAAGAATTAAATAAACACCCAAGAACCATGAGACAATATCAAATGGTACATGTAATTGGAATCCCATAAGAAGGGAGGTAGAGAAGAAATATTTGAAGAAATCATGGCCAATAATTTTTCCAAATTAATGATAGACACTAAACTACAGATCCAAGAAGCTCAGACAACATAAAGTGGAATAATACAGAAAATAAAAATAATTTTAAAATGTAGTCATATTCAGACATAAAAACAAACAAAAATTCTTAAAGGTGACCAGAAAAACATTTATTGATATAGCAATAATAGAAAGCTAATACAAAAATGCAGAGTAAGAACTAGGTAAGAATTAGAGCAGATTTCTCTTCAGAAAACATGGAAGCCGGAAGATCATAGAGTGACAACTTTAACGTTGCTGAAGGTGGGGAAAAACTTGTGAAACCAGAATTCTATACCTAATAGAAATATCTTTCAAAAAAATGAAGTGATAAAGTTTTTTTTAGATAAGCAAAACCATGGGGATTTTTTTATTAGCAGACAACGCTGTAAGGAATGTTAAAGGAGCATTGTCAGGCAGAAAGTACATGACAGGGCAGAGGCACTTGGATCTGTACAAAGGAAAGAGCATTGGAAGTAGAGTAAATGGAGGTAAAAATTTTTTCTTATTTTAATTGCTCAAAAATGTGACTGTATAAAGCAAAAATAGTAGCAATATATAGTATTTACAGCATATGTAAAAGTAAAATACATGGTAACAGTAGTACAAAAGATTAGAGAGAAGAATTGGGAATATACTGTTGTAAGGTTCTGACACTACACATGACTATGTAATGCTGCTTGTAGATTCTGATTAATTAAATATTATATGGTAAGCCTAGAGCAGGGGTCAGGAAACATTTTCTTAAAGGATAATATAATTTATATTTAACCACTCGTGTTATGATCTCAGTTGCAACTACTCAGCTCTTCCATCATAGTATATAAACAAATGGTCAAGTTTTAATAAAAATTCACGGAAACAGTTTACTGGCCCATAGGCCGTGGTTTTTCAGTCCCTACTCTAGAGCATCCATTAAATAAAAATGTAATACAGAGGCATAAATGATAATTCAGTAGGGGAGTTCAATAGAATCCTAAAATATCCTCAACTCCAAAGAAGGCATAAAATGAGGGAAAAAGACAATAGATGGAACAGATAGACAACAGATACTTGAATTCACTATAGCAATACACATTAATATGAGTAGTCTAAACACACCAGTTGAAAGGCAAAGATTGTCAGAAATATTTTTGAAAGAAAGAAGCAATTATATGCTGTCTACAAGATACTTTAAATAAAAAGATGTGGTAGGCTGAATAAAATCCCCACCCCACCCCCAATATTTCTATACTCTAATCTCCAAAACCTGTGAATATGTTATCTAACATGGATGTTTTTAAAGGTTACACATGTTTAGATCAGAAGGGTGTTAGGGATTTTCTGGTTAGGCCCAGTCTAATCCCAAGTCCCTAATGGCTTAGAACCCTTACAACTGCAGTTAGAGAAAAGCAACAATAGAAGGAGTGGGAGAGAAAGTGTGAAAGGGACTAGGTCCATTGCTGCAGCTTTGCAGATGGAGGAAGGCAGGGAATTTGGGTGGCCTCTAGAAGGTGGGAACAGCTCTCTACTTACAGGTTTTAAGGGATTGGGGACCTCAGTTCCTGAGGAACTGTTGTTCCTTATTTGAACAACTGAGTAAGAAAACAGATTTTCCCTAGAGCTTCAAGGTATAGAGCCTTGCCCACACCTTAATTTTAGCCCAATGAGACCTGTATTAGAATTCTGACCTACAGAACTGTTAAGATAATGTATTTGTGTTATTTCAAGCTTCTAAGCTTGCGATTGTTTGCTATGGCAACAACGGAAAACTAACACAGATGACTTAGGTCAAAAGTAAAAGGGTGGAGAAAGATACATCATGAAAACACTTAACAAGTGGGCTAGAGTAACTGTTAATATCAAACTAAGTAGACTTCAGAACAAGGATTATTATAAGGGACAAAAAGAGACATTGTGTATTATGTCTGGCCTATTTCTGTTTGCTAATGTTTTTGAGGTTCAGCTATGTTGTAGGCATGTATTAGTACTGTGTTCCTTTCCCCCCCCCCCCCCAGCTGAATAGTATTCCACTGTGTGGATATTCATTTTCTGTTTATTCAGTGGTTAATGCATATTTATGTGGCTTCAGGTTTGGGATTGTCATAACAATTTTGCTATGCGCATTTGAACACAGATCTTAATGTATACATATGTTTTCTATTCATTTTTGTTAGATAGATTCTCGGAGAATTGTTGGGTCATATAGTAAATTTATTAACCTTTGAAGAAACTAGCATACTGTTTTCCAAAGTGGCTGCAGTATTTTATATTCATAGTAGCAATGTATGAGGGCTACAGTTTTCTCCACACCATCACCATTTTCTGTCTTTTTGTTTATCGCTACTTTTGGGGCGGGATTTAGCCATTGTTACCATTGTTCTAGTCTATGGGAAAGAAAGGAAGCTAATGTAGGGCATCAGATTTTTTTTTTTTTTTTTTATCATTCGTGCCTCCACATTGTGAAATATAGTCTGTAGCTGGGTTGCCGTATGCCCAACAAAAAGGGGGAAACAGATTTGGGGCAACAGTCAGTATTCTGTAATACTTAAATACAGAATATCTAATTCACAAAATATAGCTGTTCATCTTTCAGGCACTGACTTTCATCATGTTACAGTTCTATATGGATGTCTAGGGTGAGCAGCAGTAGGAATACATTTACTTATTGGTGGTTTATAATATGCTGTAATGCTGTGAAAATCAACTATTGTTTAAAATTCTGTGCAGCCATTGAAGGTTGTTTTACAGTAGTATTAAACGTATATTGTATGCAAATTTTAGAATATATAGTGCATTTCATTAAAAATTTAAAGAAATCTGTCAAAATATTAACAACAGAATTATAGGCAGCTTTTCATTTTCTTCCTTATATGAATCTGCACTTGAAAGTTTTCCACAGAATCATGTATGAGTTTTGTAATCTTTATCAATTTGTATTAATTTAGTAACTTTGTTAGTACTTTTCCCTCACCCTATTTAGTTTTGTATCTTAAGGCAGCCAGGGAAAGAGTTATGCACGAAGATATATACCATAGTGTTACTAAGAATTAGGTAACTGCTTTAAATACAGAAATATCCAGTGATAGGAGAATGGTTAAATAAATATAAAACATTCATTGATTACTATATGTTATGCAGCCATTTAAAATTTTGTTGTAAATAGTTTGTTTTTTTTAATTTTTTTTAACATTTATTTATTATTGAGAGACAGAGAGACACAGAGCATGAGCAGGGGAGGGGGAGAGAGAGGGGGAGACACAGAATCTGAAGCAGGCTCCAGGCTATGAGCTGTCAGCACAGAGCCCGACGCGGGGCTCCAACCCATAGACTGTGAGATCATGACCTGAGCCGAAGTCAGATGCTCAACCGACTGAGCCACCCAGGCGCCCCAATAGTTTTTAAAATAATATGCGAGAAGTGTTTACACTTGTAATACACGAAATAATAAAACACAAAATTGTTTGTATAGTGTGTGATTTCAACTTTACAGAAAAAAAGAGAAAATATTTTCCCCCATGTAATTATAGTATAGGTGGTTTTTCCTTTATTTCTTTCCTTCTTTTTTTTTTCAAAATCTTTTTTGCTGGTCTTTATCTTAATAATTTCTCTCAATGTGTATAAGTTTTTAAGGTATATGTATTTTTAATGGAAAAATGAAATATATCTAAGAAATGAAAGAAAAGTTGAATGTGGGAAGGAATGAGATTAATTTCCACATTCTGTTGTAATCTTATTCTTCATTTAGATAATTCTTACATTTGTTCTTTATGCTGCAACTGTATTTGAATATATCTGCAAAGATAATTAGATTATATTGACGATTTAGATAATGTGATACTGATAATGTTTTAAAGTTTATTTGTTTATTTTGGCAGGGGGAGGGAGGGAGAGAGAGGGAGCTTTCTAGTTCATTGACTTGTTCCTCTGTCAGCTCTATGTTGATTTTGAGCCCATCTATTGATTTTTTTTTTAATTTCAGATTACTGTACTTTATAGTTTAAAATTTTTAATTTTATTCTTTTTAATAGTTTCTTTTTCTTTTTTCTTTTACTGTGGATGTCTGTCTTTCAAGAGTGTGCTTCTTGGCAAAAAGTTATATAGTAGGTTCTTTAAATCTTTGTTGATTCCAGCATCTAAATTATCTCGGGGTTAATTATATTATATGGTGAAAATTTGCCAGAATTTCCTCATTCTTGATATATCAAGTAATTTTGGATTGTGTCATGAACATTTTGAATATTTCATTTCAAAACTCTAGATCTTGTTAAGTGCCCCCAGAGAAATCTTTTTTTGTTTGTTTGTTTGTTTCTTTTCTCCTTTCTTTCTTCCCTTTTTCTTTCCTCTCCCACCCCTCCTCCGGCAGCCAACACAATTAGGTTCATACTACAAGTTTGGCCTTACTTTCTGTGGTGGTGATGGTGGTTTCAATGTCAGTTTTTATTTTATTTTATTTTATTTTATTTTATTTTATTATTTGTTTTTAATGTTTATTTTTGACAGAGAGAGAGTGTGCGCAGGCGCCAGCAAGAACTTGAGGGAGGCTGAGTGGGGGAGGGGCAGAGGGAGGGAGACAGAATCTGAAACAGGCTCCAGGCTCTGAGCTGTTAGCACAGAGCCCGACGAGGCTGGAACTCACGAACAGCAAGATCATGACCTGATCCAAAGTCGGAGGCTCAACCAGCTGAGCCACCCAGGCACCCCTATGTCAATTCAGTTTTTAAAGTCTTTTCTGTGCTTTTGAGTCCTCCTTGCATGTCACCCCCAGAGGTTAGTTTGGGACTACAGTAGTAGTTTATGTCATAGATTAATTTTTAGAGTTTTTGCTGTGCTTCTTTGGGTATGTTTTGAGCATACATAGCTTCGGGGTGAATCTAGGGTTTTTGTCAGTTCATACACAGAAGTAGAGAATCCCCTGACCTGCTGTATTCTTCTCTAGGATAACCCCACACCCTCTGCCTTGTTCTGTCAGAGCTTTGCTTCTCATGCTATCACATGGTTCCACCAAATGGGCCCACTTTGTCACAAAATGGTGAGAGAAAGAGAAAAAATGATGGAGTTCCCCACTCACTGTGCATGCAGTAGGGTCTTCCTTTTTTAGTGTTCTATCTGAAAAGATAGCTTTGTCCCTCTGGGTCTTATGTGCACCCCTCACTGCTACCACCTACCCCCAGGGCAGTGTAGTTCTTCAATTAGACCTGGCCTTGTTGCAAGGTTGGAAGTGAAAGAAGGGAAAAGAAAAGAGGATTCTTTTCTCAGTCCCAGAAAAATGGGATTGGAATTTTTGCTCTTGGTGCCTGTTACTTAGTTCAGCCTGATGGGAGCTCAAAGCTGGGACATGAAGGAAAAAAAACCCCAAAGCACTCAACACCACTCTTTGAGTCCTTGTCCAATATTCCTGCTAGTGTTTACATTTCAGAGTCCTCAAGAAGTTGTTTTTAGTATTTTGCCCAGAGTTTTTAGTTGTGATCAGTGGGGGAGAGAGGCTTGCAGTGACCCTCCATGTTGGATCGGATTGGAAATCCTACTAGTAATCTATTATGTGCTGTTTTGTTGTTTCTTCTATTTGTGACCAGATGTCAGTCTTATTTAGAGACCAAATTAATTTCTGATGTATATAGAAAGCAGTTTGAAAAAAATCAATAAAAATTTTAACCAAATTAAGGTAATTCTTCATTGTGTACAGAAATAAAGTATTAGCACAATTATTTACTTTTCCACCATAGAAATAATTTCAGATCATTTCAGAGGTTTTAAAATTTCAAGTCTTCATTTAAACTTAGAATTAAGTATGTAGTTGTTTCTGCCCATTTTGTCATGTTATCCCTATGATGGCAGATTGTAACTGATCTCTTAGCTTCCATCTTGTCTCCCATTTTCAATCCAGTATTTACACAGCAGCTAGAATCATCTTTCTCAAACATGAAATAGATCTTTTTCATCATTTTAAAGCTTATGGTAGCTTCTCATTGTACTTATCAAATCTAGACTTCCTCCCTACAAAATTCCAAGTTCAATGGTTGTTCCTTCTCCCACAGACCTCATCTTAAATTCCTAGCCTTTGAGCCATCTTGGCTTTCTTTTTTTTTTTTTTTTCTTTTTCTTTTTTTCTTTTTTTAAAAGCAAGCTTCTGCTCTAGTGCCCTTGCAGGTTGTGCCTTTTGCCATTGATATTTAAATGGCTATTTTTTTCTTGTTACTAGAATCTCAAATCAGGTATCACCTCTCCCTACAGAGAGCATCCATCCCCACTGAATATCGCATTATTCTGCTGTATTTTCTTTATAGCTATTATAATTATCTGAACTTACCTGTTAAGAATTCATTTTCTTTTCTCTTGCTTCCCTCTACCCCCACACTTCATTCTGTTTTGTTTACTATAATACTTCCATGTCCTAAAAACTGTCTGGCACATAGTAGGTTCTCAGTAAGTAATATTAACAAGGTTTAAAAATGGAGAGTTGCCATTCCTAAGGTGGTATGATAATGATATCATCAATATGACTATTTTATCATCATTTTTTGCCTTGCAGGGCTTTTCATTCAGTATTATTCCATCCACTTTCCTTCTCCCTACACCCACTCTCAAATTCCTTCACTCTGAAGTTGAAGTGATCTTTTTAAGGCTGCAAACCTTACCATGTTCTATTTTTCCTTAAAACAGTTCTTTCACTGCCTTGCTATTCATCTTGACCCAAGTCCTAAACGTGACTTTCACAGAATTCTGGCACATGCTGGTCTCTAGTGGAGTGCCTTTTATGTACTTCTTGGTCAGTGACCCCTCCCCTCTTTTATAGTAGGGTGTGTAACTTTATCATGTAACATTTTTCAGGTTTGTCATTGTACATTGGTACATGTATGTTGTACATTTCTTTCCTCTGCTGAGCTTTCAACAAACTTAAAGATGTCAAGGATGGGTTTTCAGCTTTTGCTTACGATTGTATTATTAGTGTTAAAATGTAGGAGGTACTCAACACATAATTGTTGAAAGAATAAAGTAGAAGAGCTATTACATGATCTAGCTGCATGGTTAGAAGTTTGAACCAGTAAATGCATTTATTAATTAGGGCCCATTTTCAAACTTGTGTAGATAACTAAATATGTTCATTTGGATAAAATGCTCAATAAATAATTTGAATGATATTTTTATTCTCTAAAAGGATAGTTGAATATTGTACGTTGCACATTTCCTAGCAAATTTAAAGAAGTCATTTTTTCTCTTACGTATTCCTAGTTATTATCAGGTTTAAAAATCATCTCTGCTAATAAGTAATTTATACTTTATCATAAAATGGTAAATAGAAATCAGTTTTTGGATTTACAATTTTTCTTTGAAACTCAGATTCTAGTAATTCTTTAATGTCATAACAAAAATAACTTAAAAAATAAAACATTTCTATAGATCAATTGAAATGTATTTGACACTTTATATAAAGGAGACTGTAAATACTAAAACATTTTTGATATTGTACTTGAGGATTTTAGATTACCGTATTTTAATGTGATTTAGTTTAGTAAATCACTTGTAAGAATAAAGATATGTTTGAGTTTTTACCCTTGGTTCTTCATCACAGCTTTGGGATTTATAGTTAAAATGCCCATTATACCTTTTAAGTAGCTCTTTGGTATAACAACTTGTTCAGTTAGCTATCATTTAGGCATAAATAGGATTATTCACCTTGGTTCATGGATAATTTTTATCCTTCAAATAGTTCAGTTTAATATTTCATACAAAAGGGTGATATTTAATAATTAGCTAAGTTAATCACTTTGGGGAAATGGATATCTTTACATTAAAAAAATTTTTTTTTAATGTTTATTTATTTTTGAGAGGAGGGGAGGGGCAGAGAGGGAAGCAGACATAGAATCCGAAACAGGCTCCAGCCTCTCAGCTGTCAGCACAGAGCCCATCGCAGGGCTCAAACTCATGAACTGTGAGATCATGACCTGAGCCAATGTTGGATGCCTCACTGACTGAGCCACCCCAGCGCCCCTGGATATCTTTATATTTTATTGAGGTCTTGTCCACCAGATGTTAAACCAATCTTAAAGTATTTAGCACTGATTGTAATCAAGGGTGAAAATGGCAGGTGCCCAAACAAATCTGTTTTGCAGAAAAAGGTATTTATTTATTTATACATTGAAGAATAATAATAAAAATATTTTATAGTTATTATTTGAAAGATTTATAAAAATGAAATAGGACTTCAGTGCTAGATATACTCCATTTTATTTAGCAAATAATGTTTTTATTATATTTACTTAGGTACTTAACAGATAATTTAACATCAGGATTAGGATTACCTAAACCAATTAGATTTTCTTTGAAAAGCTATTGTGTGTTGTTTTTGTTTTGTTTTGTTTTGTTTTGTTTTGTTTTGTTTTGTTGGTGGAGGCATTTCATTTAAACATTTGTTAAGATTGGCAGCAAAACTAAAATTTTCAGGTAGTCAAGGTTTAAACCAAATCATTATTTGAATTTTTGTTAAGAAAAAAATACAGCACAGGGCAAATTATATAATAATCACCCTTGACTTTAATACTCTTTCTATAGGTTTAAGGAAATATCTTCAAATGTCCTTTGTTAAGACATTTACCTCTGAAGAAGCTCTTCTCAAACTTGTGCATCTACTTAGTATAAATGTACTTTGTACTTGTCTAAATTACAGCATTGGCATTGTGTAGCTCTTGTAGGAAAGTGCATTTCAAGCCCACGTGGTCCACAGGAGGCCCACACGGGCCAATCGCAGTGTTCTGCTTGGCATCTCCAAGTCTGCACCCTTCCGCCAAGAATCAGTACATGCTACTGGTCATATTAGGGTCACGTACAGTGTTGACATAGCTTAGTGCAGCCCACTACTCCTGCTGGAAAATGAGATTGAAGCTTGGCTTGTAATAGTGCAAGGTAAATGATGACACGCAAAATACTGAATAATCACCTGTTTGGGACAAATTAAGTTGCCTTCAACAAGAAACTCACTTTTAGCACAGTAGAAACTTATTATTTTGGACTAAAAAAGACTCATGGATCATCAGAATAATCTAGAAAAACATTTAAAAGTAGGGAATCATAGACCCATCCATGATTATCTCCATCTCATCTTTCTCTCAGTTTCTCTCTCTCACTGTCTCTCTCTCTCCTCTCTCAAAAACACAGCACACATGCACGCACGGTCTTACTCTCACTCTTGCTCTCTCTTTAGGATCCAGAGAGGTTAATTTTACATTAGAATTCTGTTTTCCTGATCGATTCCTGGTCTACATTTGTTCCCCCCTCCCCCCCCCTTCTCCTCCCCCCTCCCCCCCCCCCCCCCCCCAGACATCAAGCAGCTTTAAATCTATGGAATGCCTGGAGAAATAACAATATGCCCAGAAATGACAATCACAGTAAGTAGAAACATTTGCATTTGTGTAGTACTACAGGTTAACTTAAATTAGATAATTGTACTTGTGATTATCTTTGAAATTATACCTTTCATTTCATTTGCAGAATCATTAATAATTCTTCTTAAAACTTGTTTTATTCTGGTGCATGGGTAATATTGTAAACTATCCTAAATGAGATAGTTTTAGTTTAATACTAGATTGACTATAGTTCTTTATCTGTCTACATTTTATCAATCTCAAAAAACATAAAGTTAATGAATTAGGTGGCTTTATATTTCAAGAATATAATTTTATTTAATTCTGCTATTTTTTCTACTTTCTTTATATCATATTCAGTATTTGGTATGATTATCATCAGGAAGGATATTAAATTTTTTTAATGTTTATTCATTTTTTGAGTGATAGAGACAGAGCACAAGCAGGGAAGGGGCAGAAAGAGAGGGAGACACAGAATCCAAAGCAGGCTCCAGGCTCTGAGCTGTCAGCACAGAGCCCGATATGGGGCTTGAACCCATGAGCCGTAAGATCATGACCTGAACCGAAGTCGGATGCTTAACCAACTGAGCCATCCAGGTGCCCCAGGAAGGATATTAAAAGAATACCACAGAACTTGACAGAGTTATATAACCCATTAAATAAACTTCTTGTTAATTAAAAAATTGATCAGAAATAATGTTTTAATTACTAGAAGAGTTACAGTTTTCAATTATTTAAATTATAAATAAGTTTATTCCCTATAACATATAGAACTAATAGCCTTTTAATTGTATTCCACCACTGAATCCAGCATGTTAAATACATTAATATGTTTAGAAAAATCATAGCTAACATTTATTGAGGAATTACGTTATGCTACCTGCTACACTAAACACTTTACTTGAACTTATTTAATCCTTACAACCACACTTTGTGGTAGAAACTGTTTTCTTCCCCCATTTTCCAAATGAAGAAACAAAGATACTGAATGGTAAATAACAGCAAGTAAATGGTAGAGCATGTATTCAGGTTTGTCTTGCTTGAGACTTAACTTTGGTTGTGATGTAATGATGTAATTTTACATTAAAATTTCATTAAATGGAATGTGGCAATTTAGTTTTACCAGTCCAGTGTTTTTTGTTCCCAGAAGTTACTTTGAAATTTAATGAAGGATCATCAGTAGTATATTTTTTCCTTTAAAGTTAAAGCCACCATGTTTAAATAGACTCCACACACATATTTATCTGTTTGTCATTTCTCCATATATAGACACATATTTGCATTTATACTTGAAAGTTTTCAGGTTTTCTTCTGCAGTTGATTTCTAGCTTCATTTCGTTATAGTCAAAGATATGTATGATTTCAGTCTTTTTATATATTGAGACTTGTTTTGTGACCTAACATATGGTCTGTTCTGGAGAATGTTCCCTGGGTACTTGAGAAGATTGTGTATCCTGTTGTCGGGCACAGTGTTTTATATGTCTGTCAGGTCTGGTTGGTTTACATTCTTATTCAAGTTCTCTATTTCCGTATTGAGCTTCTGTCTAGATGTTCTGTCTATTACTGAGAATGGTAAGTTGAAATTTTCAGCTATTTTTGTAGAACTGTGTATTTGTCTAGTCAATTCTGTTAATGTTTGCTTCATATATTTTCATGTTTTATTGTTTGGTGCATATGTTAATTATATCTTCCTGGTTAATTGACCCTTTTATTAATATATAATGTCCTTTTTCATCTCTTGAAACAGCTTTTGACTAAAAGTCTATTTTGTCTGATATTAGTATAGCCACAGTATCTCTTTTTTTGGACTACTTTTTACATAGAATATCTTTTTCTACCCTTTCACTTTCAATCTGTTGTGTCTTTGAATCTTAAGATTTGGATCTTGTGGACAATATAGAGTTGTGTAATTTTTTTTAATCCATTCTGCTAATCTCTGTGTTTGACTAGAAACTTTAATACAGTTAACATTTAAAGTAACTGCTGATAAAACAGTACTTAATTCTGCTATTTTGCTATTGTGTTCTCTGTGTTTTGTAACCTTCTTACCCTTCCTTCCCTTCATTACTGCTTTTTTCTTGTGTTTAGTTGATTTTTTTGTGGTGACCATTTTGAATGCCTTCTCATTCCTTTTGTGTAACTTTTTTTAGATATGGCCTCTGTGGTTATTATAGATATTACATTTAACATCCTAAACTTATAACAGTCTACTTCAGGTTGATACCAAAACTTCATAGCATACAAAATATCTGGTCCCGTTCAGCTCTGTCCTTCTTCCCTTTTTTATTTTTGTTTTCTTTTAAATGTTTATTTATTTATTTATTTTGAGAGAGAGAGAGAGAGAGAGAGAGAGAGAGAGAGAGAGAGAGAGAAAGAGAAAGAGAGAGAGCACAAGCAGGGAAGGGTTAGAAAGAGGGGAGAGAGAGAATCCCAAGGAGGCTCCACCCTGTCAGTGCAGAGAACCTGATGTGGGTGGGGCTTGATCTCCCGAACCACAAGATAATGACGTGAGCCAAAATCAAGAGTTGGACGCTTCACTGACTGAGCTACCCAGGTGCCCATATTTTATGTTTTTTAAAAATGTTAATTCCAGGGTAGTTAACAGTGTTATATTCATTTCAGGTGTACAATATAGTGATTCAGCAATTCCACATATTACTCACTGCTCATCAATATAAGTGTATTCCTTAATGCCTTTTACCTATTTTACCTATGCCCCCCACCTCTCCTTTGCTAAGCATCAGTTTCTTCTTTATACTTAAGAGTCTGTTTCATGGGTTCCCTCTCTTTCCCTACCCCATGTTCATTTACTTTGTTTTTTAAATTACACATATGAGGGGCACCTGGGTGGCTCAGTGGGTTGAGCATCCGACTTCGGCTCAGGTCATGATCTCGCGGTCTGTGAGTTCGAGCCCCACGTCGGGCTCTGTGCTGACAGCTCAGGGCCTGGAGCCTGCTTGGGATTCTGTGTCTCCCTCTCTTTCTGCCCCTCCCCCGCTCATGCTCTGTCTCTTTCTCTCTCTGTCAAAAATAAACATTCAAAAAAAATTAAGAAAAAATAAATTACACATATGAGTGAAATCATGTGATATTTGTCTTTCTCTGGCTTATTTCACTTATTCAGCATTATACTTAATAGCTCCATCCATGTTGTTGCAAATGGCAAGATTTCATTCCTTTTTATGACTGAATAGTATCCTATTGTGTGTATGTGTGTACACACACATGCATGCACACACACACACTGACACATACCACATCTTCTTTATCCATTCATCTGTTGATGGACAGACATTTAGGTTGCTTCCATAAGTTGGCTGTTGTAAATAATGCTGCAATAAACATAGGGGTCCATGTATCCCTTCAAATTAGTGTCTTTGTATTCTTTGCATAAATGCCCAGTAGTGGAATTACTAGATCATCTGGTAGTTAGTTCTATTTTTAATTTTTTGAGTAACTTCCACAGTGCCTATACCAGTTTACATCCCCACCAACAGTGCACAAGTGTTCCTTTTCCTCCATATCTTTGCAAAGACTTGTTGTCTGTGTTTTTGATTTTCATTCTGACAAGTATGTAGTCATATCTCACTGTGATTTTGATTTGCTTTTCTCTGATGATGGATGATATTGAGCATCTTTTCATGTGTCTGTTGGCCGTCTCTATCTCTTCTTTGGAGGAGTGTGTCTGTTCCTATCTTCTGCCCATTTTTAAATTGGATTACCTGGTTTTTTGGGCATTGAATGTTAGAAGTTATTTATAACTTCTATTTTGGATACTAACCCTTTCTCAGATATGTAATTTATACATATCTTCTCTTATTTAGTAGGTTGCCTTTTAGTTTTGTTGGTCGTTTCATTTGACTTGTGAAAGCTTTTTATTTTGATGTAGTCCCAATAGTTTCTTTGTGCATTTGTTTTTCTTGCCTTAGGAAACATCTGAAAGGATGTGTTGTAGCCAGTGTCACAGAACTTACTGCCTGTGTTCTCTTCTAGGATTTTAGTGGTTTTCTGCCTCACATTTAAGTCTTGAATCCATTTTGAATTTATTTTTGTATGTGGTATAAGAAAGGGGTCCAGTTTCATTGTTTGCATGCTCCTGTCCAGTTTTCCCAGCACCATTAGTTGAAGAGACTGTCTTTTTCCCATTAGATATTCTTTTCTCCATGGTTGAGATTAATTGACTATATAATTGTGGATTTATTTCTGGGCTCTCTTTCTGTTCCATTGATCTATGCGGTATATGTAGTCACTGAAATCTTTATTTCTTAGGTTGTGTTCAGCTAGGGTTTTGACAGATAACTTCTTTGAATGCCAGGAGCTAAACAAAACAGAACAAAACAAAACGCGCGCGCACAAACACACACACACACACACACACACACACTCACACACAAACAAAACCCACAAGAAACAAACAAAACCCCCAAATCTCTGCTTGTCTTTGCAGATTGGTTCTGTGCCACATCAGTCTTTCATCACTTAGCCAGGCTTGCACTCTCTGAGTGATCAGCTTAAGGTGGAAGGTTGTGGTCCTCTTATTTCCTATAAGATCATACTTCTTATTCTGGACATGCCCATGGACTTCTACATTTTCCTAAATACATGGATGCTTTTGCATGTCCTAATTTCCCGAGGAAACTCTCACCAGCTCTTGCTCCAAACCTTAGGTGGTCTTTTTAATGTTTTCACTTATAATCTTTTGTGCCAGGCATCTGCTTGTTCTTAATTCAGTTTGCAGTATATTCAAGAGCAATGCCCACCACTTTTTTTTGAGTTAGACAAAAAAGAGATGTTTTGTGTCAGACCTTCAGGTAGCTCCTAAACAAGTTAGAACAGAATTACACAGTATTTTGCAATTATGGCCTGCGTTGCTCCCTCCAGAACCAAATACCAGTTTCCCACACTGGAAACTGCATTCCTCTTCAAGATTGCTATGGTACCAAGAAGGGGCTAGGATAAGGGCAAGTAAAAATGCCACAAAGCTATCAAGATGTCTCTTTTTTTTATGCATTGTTCATTTGGTTTTCATAAATCTTTGGCTGTTTTCTAGGATTATTGCAAAGTTGGTGTGCTTATTTTTGATGTTTCTGTGGGATGATGAGAATTTGGAGTTGTATATTCTGCCACTTCACTGGTGTCACACTGCTTTCTTTTTGAAAATTATTCTCTTGATGGTTTAATAGGAATAACAAATATTATTAAAAATTAAATTATCTTAAAATTATCCATTTGAAATATTATTTATTGAAAAGTTTCTGTATATTTGCTTTTTACATCTGATTTTATGTTATCTAAATAATTTTGACCCCCTGGCTCAGCGCTGAGGAGGCTGGATGGGCAGGTTGGGTGCAATGGCTCTAGTCTGGGCAAAGGCACCTTCATGTTCTCGCCCTGACACCGGTGGTTGATCCAAACTAGTGGCCATGGCTCTTGATGAGACTGTTTGTGGGCTGCTTGTGCCCCAGCCTGGTGTCCGTGTGGCTGGTATGGAGCCCACTCATCCACTCCCCTACTCGCCTACATGTAAATGATGAGCAGACTCGACAGGGCCACAATGGCCTAGGCCAGCAGGAGGGAGAACCACTACTGGTAGGTGTGCAACGGAGAGAAATTATGTGAATCATTCCAGGCTTTGTTAAGAGTTATCTTGATCAATGAAACACAGATCTTCTTAACAGAGTTGAGAAATTGGGCTGGCCCTTTGTCCAGTTATATCACTCTTCTGTGTCATCTGTGTTTAGCCTGTTTATTTCTCCAATGTCTATCAGTCGGTTGCTAGGAAGAGGCCCAATGTTTGTGTTTTCACTAGATCAGTTTCAGAGACTGCTAAAAATTAATCCAGACTGGAAAACCCATAGATTTAGGTGCTGGTGACAGGTCACAAAAATCATGAGCCCTCATTTTGAAGAAATTTATGCCATCAAGCTGTCTGAAACTATGGTATGGCAGCTTCAGAAGAAGAAATACAAAGTGCTTGGTATAAATGAGTGACAGAATACAGGGTTCCAGTATGATGTCAGCTGCTTGAATTTGCTGGACCACTGTGATCAACTCTTCACTTTGTTAAAAGATATCAGAAGTATCTTGGAGCCAACTAGAGGCAGGGTCATCCTTCCCTGGCTTTACCCTTTCATCCCTGTGCAGAAAACGTAGGTGGTAAGTGGGAGAAACCATGAGAAATCAAGGGACAGAAATGGGAAGAACAAGTGAATAGTCTGCCTGAAGTTTTCAGAAAAACTGGTTTTGTTACCAAAGCTTTCACCAGACTACCGTACCTGTATGAAGGGGACATGTATGATGGCTACTATGTTCTGGATGATGCTGTTTCTGTTCTCAAACTTGAATAAACACGTGGAGGCCCAAGTCTTCAGAGCACACACCAAGAATATGCACTCCAAAAGAGGGTATGAGTTTGTGATTATGTGAAGGGGAGGACCTTTGGGGATTGCCATTGTAAATATCATGTAGGGACTTAAGAAGCCCAAATACTAATTATTTCTTTGTAGTGTGTAAAAGGAATGTTTTTAAAAAACAAAACCCAACTCTTTGAGGATTTTTCTCAGCTCTTAGTAATACAGGTCACGTTCCAATTTTGGAGATATTTTTTATACTTAATTGCAGTAGGGACTCATTCCCAGTCAAAGCAATAGCCACAACCTCACATGGAACCAATATATGTGGATTGTTTTTAATAAAATGAAGACTGGTGATAAAGCTGTCCATTCACGTGCAAATATTTGGTTATAAGTTATAGCACTGATACTCTTTCATGTTTAGAAATCCTTTCTATCATTCAAAAAATGTTCTGAATCTTGACAGTAAACATTTTTGGAGATGAAAAAATAATTTTTAAATATATATATATATTTATTTAAATATATATATTTATTTAAATATATATTTATTTAATATTTATATAAACACATATATTTATATAAATATATTTATTTAAATATATTTATTTAAATATGTATATTTGTTTAAATATATTTACTTAAATATATATATTTATAACTTAATATGGCCATTAAATTATTAGAATGTAGATAATAATGATAGAGAAGATGGAAAATTATTGAATAAGCATTGTTTTGTATTTACTTGAGCACTGGGTCTTAGACCTGATGGTAGTCCTTTGATTTTTAGCACAAATAAATTAGCCTAGAGAGATTGTTCTTTACATGATTCCTGAAATAAGGTAATGTCCTTAGTGGCTACTGTCTTCATAGATGCTGAGTCCTTATACTTTGATTTACTATATATCCACAGATGAATATACCTAATTCATGGATTTTTGAAGGATTTACTTTGAATGGGATTTTAAATTTAATAAAAAAGCATTTCAGGAGTAATATTCATTTAAAAAAAAACAAAAGGTTTCAGGTCTTTACACTATTTATGTCATATTATCTTGTCACAACTAAATGTGGCTATCCATAGCTTTGGTTTTTAACTTAGTTTAAAGCAAATCTTTTTTTGTTTCTCACTATTAAATATTCATCACACACACTTGGTGACATTTCTCTAACAATTTTGAGATAAACTTTATTTTTTAAATTATGTAATACTTTTTGGAATTCATACCTAGTATGATGTGATCTTCTAAAACTTGATGATATTTGGATGTAAACTGAAGGCCCAGTTGAGTAAGTGTGTTTATTTATAGCATTATTCTGGTTGTTTTTAACCTAACCTAGTTTAAAATCTCTGGTTCTACCTTCATGAAGCAGATGTTTGTGCATAAAAAGCACTATAGAAATCTATTGTAAACCTTCGTTTAGGGTGATTTTAACGGTGCACAGATAGATGCTATAAATGCCCTTAGCTAAACCTGACTGCAGTAAAAGTTAAAAAGGAGTCTGGAATTTGATTTATCTTGTTTTGAGATTTAAGTCACCATTATATGTATTATTTGCTTAATGAGTTAGACACATGTATGTTAGAAATTACTAATGGAAAATACATGTTCTTTGTATCTTCATTTAAAATAATATAACTACAAACATATTTTTTTCGAATCAGTCTATTTTAATTGTGATTGCTAGGAATTCATTTTACAAAGTACTTACCAATGAGAAGTTGATGTGTTATGTAAATTTAAAATTGTAATGGTCACAAATAATTGTTGGACTATTCCTGTAAATATATGTTGCACAACATACACACACATAGCAACACATATAATATGTATGTTACATGTTGCATATAATTTATGCATTTATTTAAATTTCCTCTCTCTCTCTCTCTCTATATATATATATATATAGATTATTTTATTGGTTAACTTACATAAATATTGAAATACTTTGAAAATCACAATTGTATTTTAAAAATTTACTCTTTTGTTAAGTTCCTTTTCAAGCAAGTGAAAGGTAGTTCGTTATCTTAAAACACATTTAAGTATTTGTGCTGTCTGATCATTTAAAGGTCTTTGTGTAAGATTACTGTAATAATGCACTTATGTGTGTGTGTATGTGTGTGTGAGAGAGAGAGAGGGAGAGAGAAGAAAGTGAAGAGGAAGAGAGAGATCTGAAACCAACCTACACATCCTTGTTACAGTTATGGCTACCTGATAACTTAGAACAAGAATCAGAGCAGCAATTTAAAACATCATATTAAACTCTCTTGCACCCTCTGTTGTTTTTTTGGGGGAACACTGCACATACCTTCCCATGATTGTATTGGCATTAGTCTTACTAAATCCCTGTTAAAATTAATACTCAGTTTATTGTATTTACTCCAAATTAGATTAATAGTAAGGTAACATTTATCTGTAATTCTTAGTTGATGTTTCCTTGTATTACAGATATGTTTTTATTGTATAACACCTTAAATCAGAGAGGAGCCTCTCTGTCTTTGAATTCTCCTAGTTACCAACCAGTTCAAGCCCCATCAAATGTTTCACGCGAATGAAAATCTCTGCAGGGTATACAGTACACTGTATATACAGTTTTCCAGAATTACAAATTCTGCCTGTTCTTTTGTAAATCTTTCAATTGTCAGACAGTTTCCTTCCAAAATAAGAATCTGGAATCGTCCATACTAAAATTAAGAATTTATAACTGTAAGGAACAGATGTTTTCATAAACATTTGCTGTAATTAATTTCAACTAGAGGATTGAAGGAACAAAGCAGTTTTTCCTGCTTCAAAACTTTATTGCCTTTTCCCCATATAGCAAACTCTGAAATCTTTTCTCTAATATTGTTTGGAAAAACAGTTGTACTCCTTATTTGGTATGTTTTCGAGAAAAAAAAACTGCTTCTTTTCCTTATTCCCATCCTTTGAAGGTCACATCTAATGTGATATACTCATTTTGAAACAGGTATAAAATGAAGAAACCTTTGTAATATATTATGATGGCAAAACCTAGTTTAAAAACTGAAAGTCTCTTAATTGTTTGAAGGATTTTATATTTGATCTGGTAAATATCAGCAGAAAGGGAAAAAAATTCTGTTGGTGAGATCTTATGTGTTTAATCATAATCTTTAGTTTTAAAGAAAAAGAAGGCTTATATTTTAAATGTATGATATAGTACTTATTTTATACTGATTATAGAATGTTTCACAGGAAATGTCTGCAAGCTGTTAAATAACATGTGTTGTAGGAAATTTTCATTTAGCAAGAAACAGACTAATTTTCTTTAAATCTTTTTAGTTTACTTATTATAATACCATTAATTTTTTTAAGAAAATGAAGTATGTTGTGTGAGTAATCCTACAGTGTCTGTGTTTTCAAAGAATTAACAAAATATACCCAGCTAAATTGATCTTAAACATTTAAGTGTTTGGGGGTAATTTTCTTCTATAAAATTTGGCAATAGTTTTGAATGCTGTAATCCATTTTAGGATTTTTGTTAATGAAAAACAGAAAAGAAAGAAAAGAAACCTGAAAGTGCATTTTGAAAAAAGAATAGAGTTAAAAGTTAGTAAGTGGACTCAGTCCAGTTCTTGTCCTGCTAAACACTTTGGCACAGCTGTAAAGATTTTGAAAAGAACCAACATTCTTGACTAATCTGTCAACTATAAAATGTGCAAAGAAAAATAGGTAGCTGTCATTAAAATTACATTTCAGCTTTCAATAACCATTTGATGAGTGGCATAATTATATAAGTATGGTACCTTAAGTACTGTACTCAATAATTAAAAATAATCTCATCTTTAAAGTGAAAGCTCTGTAATTACTATTTGACTTAACCAGGACCACTATGATGATCTCCAGTGGCACCTTAGATTGTTCAAAGTGGATTAAAAGTATAAATTAAAATAGATAAATCATTGAATTATTAAGCTTTAAAAAGCATAAAAATGAATATAACCTGATGCTTGAAAGTTACATTACAAGAATTAGGAGTATAAAATGTAATCACAATCTAGTCTTTTTAATGTGTTTCTAAGAATAAATGGTCTATTTATTAGTAGATACTATGGTTTCCTGAAGACTATACTTTGAAGTATGTATTTTAAAATGTAAACTACTAAAATTAAATTAAATTTCTTTTAATAAGCATATATATTTTATATTGTGGCATTGGTAAACATTTTTTAAACTTCTTTAGCACATTTATTTTTATTCTGTAATCTCTAAACTGGCAGGTATGAATTTGTTCTGCGTCTGATACAATGAATATAACTGTTTCTTAAGTGGAAATTTTTTTCCTAAATGTTTGGCATTACTACATGATGCAGAAATATCTTTCAGTGTTGTTTTTTCGTTTTTAAAACTGCTGAACTTTTGCCCATGGTTAAAATAGAAAGTTTCAGGAAGAATATTAAGGTGTATTAAAAGCTCCTTAGAATGCATTCACCACCTCTCAAGCCTGCTTTCTGTTTAACTTCTCTGCTTACCAAATTCCTAGAGCATGGAGAATTGGGGACTGAAAACATTCCAGGTCCTATCTCTGTTGCTCTCTTTTGACTGTACCAGTGGCCAGGACAGGTGATTTGGTCACGAACAAAGAATTTCCCTTTATTTATAATCATTAGTGTATTATTAAATAGTTTATAAATTTCAGTTTTGTTTGTGATTCATAAAAGGAAAATGATTCTGTACTGTACTTCATTTGTTCCTGTTAATAATTACTTTGATAGTATTCTTATCCAACTTAGCAGTTGGTGGTATTAGTTCATATTATAGCATCAAAATGAATTTTTTGACAGAGAGCTCTGATTACAAAAGATATTTGGGGGGTAGGGATAAAGGGCTATATATTTTTGGACCCAATATACTGCATAGAGCTGTCACACAGCAGCTTTTCAACTAAAATACTCAGTTTCACAATCTTCATTATTTCGTATTTTTAAAATTTTTTTTTTCCAGGAGATTCAAATAAAAATGGAAGAAGAAGTTCTACTTTAGATTCTGATGGGACTTTTAATTCTTATAGGTAGGTGACAAATTATTACAAGATAATATACAAGCTACCTAATGTTACAGGATTCTAAGAGTAGTAAGGAATTGTTACCTGTGTTTTAAAAATACGTCAAATGTAAAGGATATTGTGACAGGTGATTGTTCTGCAGACTTAATGAGTAATGAAAAATGTAACCTTTTAAATTCTTGAGTCAATGGCCTTATTGTAGATAATAGTTGTTAGTGTATACAGGATAATTGGTATGAATGCACATGTAGTATTAAACTCCGTTATAATCAATTTTTGTGTTTGTTTTTCCAGTGTATCTGTTACAGTACTAAAGGCTTCCTTTTGTTTAAGTTTCCTTTTAAAACAGGATATATTCCTTATGAGCATCTAAGAGTATGAAATGTACTCCATGTTTACATTAAGTGCTGTTTGTTAATATCCCATTTGACTCTTCAGCAAACAGGACAGTTACATCTCAATTAGTGATTTTTTAAAAAGGACACACTAGTTAAGAAAACCTGGATCTTATTTTTGGTAATGTTCTCCTTATAACTTGATATGCTTGAGTAAATGTTTATGGATTTTGTACCTTCATAACAGGGAAGCCTAGGAAGAAGAAAAATTATATTATTTCCAGTAGTATTTGAAACTTCCTATACTGAACCAACGTGATATAAGAACTAGGTTGTTTTGTTTTAAGAAAAAAAGGTACATATTCAATAATAATACGTTTTGGCATTGTAGATAGCAATGCAGATTCTTGAGGAAATACTTTGAGTACATTGTCCTTATGATTAATTAGTTCTGACACTTTGCAGTGACCCTATAAAATACACACGAGAACCACTACACACCTGGAAACTCATTTAAATGTTAAGCTGTAATTCCGTTTATGTAATAGATACGGGGTTTACGATTGAAATCTTTATCTTTTTTACTTGAATACATATTGGATATCCCTAAGTGGAACTGTGTCATTTGTTTTTTTCAAATCCCAGGCACACTTTTAATATCTAGAATAGAGCCTTGTATACAGGAAGCACTTAATAGGAATGTGGTCAATGGGAAAGTTTTCTACAGTTTGTTTCTGAATTCCAGAAATGAGATGGTAATTGAAACACTTGACATCTTTATTTTATATCAGTTGGGGTATGTATAAATAATCAGTCGTTCAAGTGTCACAGATACTACAAAAGGCTTATGTTCCCATGGTGTTCTAGAAGGGTATTATCACAGCAGTAAAGCTCATATGTTGTCATTATATTTTCACTGTACTCATCCTACCTTATAAATGTTGGGATTCTTCAAATCCTTCTTTTAGTGCTGAAGTAAATATAAAAGATAGTTAAACATTCATGATTTGATATGTAAGTGAGGAATGTTAATATGGTAATACATGTGAAGTCTATATTAGTATCATTATTAGATATAAATACGGTAAAAAAAAAAACTAAGACAAAAGGAAAATAGAGATGTATTTCAAAAGAAGGAAAATCCGTATGTGTATAAATTTTGTTGGTGAATTCAATTTTACAATTACATTTGTAGTTTAGCTAATTATAGTAAATAATGGACATAATATAAAGTTAAGAGAAATGTGTTAATGTGAAGGCACGGTATTATCTTGTAGCTTATTTTATTCTTGAATAGTTTGAAGATTAAAGTATTTTAGTATTATTGAATGATAATTGTACTTTGAAAATGAACTCCTAATGCAACTTTGCACAATAAATACTAATGTTGTTAACTAATATAATTTTAATCAATGCCTGTCAGTGTTGTAATGTTAGGATATTAATTTATTGTTGTAATTAAAAAGGCAAGATAAAAAGCTCAGGTAGTACAATATATAAAAACGAGCTTTTAATAGTTGGCAGGCCAGTGCTGTTATTAAATAGTATTATAGTATTTAAGGTGTGAAATGAATATTTTTCTACTCAGCAGGCAATAGCTCTTACAATGTAATGAGCTTACTTGTGAATTTGACACTTGGGTTAAATGCAGAATTCATAGAAGCAGAGCTCTGGGGTATATTTTCATATTAAGGTTAACTGATAAAACCTAGGAATTTTCGTACAATCATACTAAAATGGCAACAGAATTGTCAGTAAAATTCACTTTTGAAAACGAAAATTATTTTTCTGTTGCTATCATTGCTGTTTTAAACTTAATAAATAAGTTATTAGAACAATGTGAATATTTCAACCCTCAAAGATCCTTTAACCTTAACAATTCTACCTTTGTATTATTTAAACTGTCTCAGAAATCCTGACCTTTCTTCACAGTCAGACAATTCTGGCTGTCAGCCTAGTACCATCACATTCAAGCTATATATATATATACACTTGTGTCCAGGATAATGATTAGCCTTAGTTTATTATCTCATAAGACAGACTTACAGTGTCTAACCTGCTCCCTCCTCACATGTGTTTTAAAGACTGAGATAAAATGTATATGGTAAAGCCCTTTGAAAATCCAAATGCAAAACTATGGCATTATTAGTTCTTTGGATATTATTCTTTCCTATAAATTGGCAACTTTGTTGCCTTAGTCTTCACTTAACCCTCCAACACGTGTACCTTTTGTAGCATATGCCAAGGTTTTATTGACTTTTGAATTCAGTCTTAAATTGGTCACCTAAGTCTGTAGTCTTTCCATTATTTATCTTATCATGGTTTTAGATTGTCACTTTCAAGAGAGTGTAGTCACTGATTTTTGTTGTTTTGTTTTTCATTTGTTAATATTTAAATGTAGTGAGGTGGTTCAAATCCTGACTCCAAGTACTTTGGAAAAGTGGGCCAAGTCTTAGCCTCAGTTTCCTAATCATTAAAGTGGGGGTAATAAGACACTTGTTATAAGGAGTTAATGGGATGGTGTCACATGGTAAGTGCTGCATAAATATTAGCTGCTTTTATCTTCCAGTCAATGTCATTATCATCATTGTCATCATCGTTAACCTTCTGGTATTTAGAATTGTTTACAGTGCTCTGATACGGAGACACTAAAAGGAAGGTAAAAAAAAAAAATGTGTCTTACAAGAAAATAACTTTTGTCTGTTAGCTGAAAGGGAGCTAAGAACAAGCTTAACCTGAGGCTTGAAACTCTCAATCTCTGGTACAGTATTCTGGGTTGCCTTTGTACAGCCATTTTGTGCACAGAGTAGTGATAAAAGGCAGATGTTTTACTATTTGTATAAGTTCAGAGGTGGATTTTTGGAATTTTGACAACTTTCGAAATCTATAATCAATCAGATCGTAACATGATATAGTTTCATATGCCTAACGTTCATAGATTTGTTGTTCTTAGGCCAGGAGGTTTTACTTGGATTTGTGTCTTTTGTGGTTTTGCTTCATTGATTCCAGTGGAGTACAGCTGAATTTAACTCCTAAGGCACCAGTATGATTATTATATGGTGCCTAGGCAATAGAGTAGATTTTTAGAAGTTTTTGTTAAAATTCAGTTACATGTCCCCAACCATTTTGCAGATGATGTGTTAAAATGGAAATGTTATAAGAATTGAGAAGATATTATTGGTTTATGCAGTAGATCATATGCTTTTTAAAGACCAGTGTTTTCTGTCAGATTTATATGAGCGCTCTGTATGTCTTATTTAACTATTAAACCTGAGAGACCCTTGCTGGGTATGAAAGAAGAGTAGTCGTTTGCCAATTAGCAGTTTGCAGTAGATGATTAACTTAGTGACTGTAGCACAGGGCCACATGGTAGAAGGAATATTCTCTCCCCGCCACCCTCCTCCTCTTCCCAAGGGCAGCTGACCTTCTCCTCTCCAAAGAGGCGAGCCCCTTGCCAGCACATATGACTACAGACTATTACATTAATCTGTTTAGCTGTAGTACCAGCTGCTTGCATGTTTTTAATTATCTTATTAGATGGTATAACAGTGACCTATGAAATAAATTGAAGGTGAGCATTTTTAAACTTTCCTTTTTTTACCCTAGGTTTCTAAATATCTTTATTGATCAAATTATAACTTTCCACAAAAGTTCAGAGAAGTCTATATGGTTTTTGAGTCAGTGTAATGCTTTTTTCACATGTAATGTTATAATTCCCCAAATAGAAAACAACTTCATTTTTGCCTCATTTTTTATTTAGGATTTAAAGATTGAGGATTGCCTCATTTAGGATTTAGGTTGTGTTTCTGTAGTGACAAATCCATGTGAAGATACATTGGTTAAATAGTCAGTTTAGTTAGAGAAGACTCAAGACCAGTTATTGGCATTCTCTGGGAAACTCAGAATATTGCTTCATTTTCAGACATCATCTTGGCATTGTATAAATGTCATAGGATAGAATATAAGTCATTGTAGATTATTTTTAAATACACTTGTATATGTAACTGTGATTTTCTAGATTCTGATATGTGGTAGTAAATCATGTAGTCTATCCTAATTATTTTTACAATTTAATTTCACATGGTACCATTTCTGGGTGTATTTTCCCAAGCTGTGTCATTAAGAAAAATGTATTATCTTGTGAATTTTGACAATTGGATGATTTTCAAATAATACTTTGTAACTGAAGTGTTGACTACTGAAGATACAGTCGGAGATAGTAATAACCGTGATTGTTCTGACTCAGAGCCAATAAACAAAGATTACAATAGTTAGAAACCCTGGTGTTGAATAAAAAAAAAAAAAAACAAAGATAGTGGGATGCAGAAAGGATTGCAAAATACTTGGGCATGTCTTTTGAATTAATAAATCCTACAACAGGGATAGTGGGATCACTTGAGACTTGAAAATTTATAAAGACCTTAAATATTTGTAAAGTACACGCAATGTTTTTGTAAATCAAGAAATACCCATTCTTTTTGGCTTCCTATTTTTTTTTCCTCTAAAGAATTGCTATTTCATATTTCAAAAGAAAAGGGTAACTTTTTTCCTTCATATATTTTATTTTCTTGCCTTAAAAAGGAAAGAAGATAAAAAGCCATTTGGCTCTAAATTGGTGGTATTTTTAATTTCTTAATATTGAAATTGCCTCCCTTTCTCAATATGGTGTATTCTGTAGCCCACAGAGTTAAAGGCTGTTGAAGTCGATAAAATGTTTTGAAAATATTATAGTTGGTTTGGCTTCTTGAATCTAAAGTTAATTATTTTCCAGAATAATAAAAATACCTTAATTTGAACATTGTTTAGTCATTGAGTAAACTTCAAAAATTTAGGCTTACAGTTTTATCACAAAAATATTTATCCTATGTACATGTAATCAGTAATTTGAGAGAATGTGGAAAATATTTACACATTCTATCATTTACATTTATTTTTAGCATAACCCCTTTTTTCCCCATTTGTGTGTGTTAAGTGTGCATGTCTTAAATCAACCATGAAGTAGTGATTCAAAATATTAGTAGAAGTAATAGAACAAAAGCATACTTTGGATTTAAAATTTAGCAATACGGGTTCTGGTTATACTCTTAGAGTGATAGAAGTTTGTTAATCTGTTATATTTAAGAATATGGAGTCCGAGAATTAATTTAATTGCTGAATGTTATGCCGTTAGTCTGTTCAGGCTGCTAGGTGGCTTATAAGCAACAGAAATTTATTTCTTACAGTTTTGGAGGCTAGGAAGTCCATGATTAAGGTGCTGGTAGATTGGGTGTCCAGTAGGAGCCCACTCCTGGTTCTCTTTCTTTTCACAGTGTTCTTATATAGCAGAGGGGCCAGAGAGCTCTCTGAGCCACAAGTTCTATTCATGAGGCCTACCCCCAAACATCCATCACACTGGGTGTTGAGGTTCAACAAGGGGAGGCAGGGGGGAGACATTCAGAGCACAGCATATACTAAAGATAATAGAGACTAACTTAAATTTCCATCCACTCTTCCACCACCCGGTCATTTTAAGCAGTTTCTAAGCCTTTGCCATTTTATTTTTCCAGGATATCATAGCTTAGTGTGCAGATGAGAGAGGTTTTTCCTGATTCTTAGAGCATCGCTTTTCTCACTTTGTGTTGTCTACCTTTTGTTGAGAATCCACGTACCTATATGATACAAACTCTACACATTTTTAAGAATAAATACATGATTTAGGGAAACAATTTGGAAAAAAGCACACAGGTAGAAATAAGACTCTCACTGACTGACCTTAGGCAAGATAATTAGCCTCTCTGATTCCTGGTTACCTCATTTGTAAACTGGGAATGTTAGCAGCTCCCGTATCATAGAGTGGAGGGAGCATACCTACATATGTGTGGAACAGCTGGCCCAGTCAGCTATAGCACACAGTAAACAATAAATACTGGATTTTGCACTTTCCTTTCTCTCTTTTCTGAAACCTTCTGTAATTTTTTTTCAAGTTCATTTATTTATCTTGAGAGAGATAGAGTGGGGGAAAGACAGAGAAAGAAAGAGAATCCCACGCAGACTTCGGCACTGCCAGCACAAAGCCTGATGCAGGGCTTGAACCCACCGACTGTGAGTTCACGACCTGCGCCAAATCCAAAAGCTGGACACTTACCCGACTGAGCCACCCAGCCACCCCTAAAATTTCCTGTAAAGTTTAATAAACTTTTTCACCTATTATAGTTGTCATTTGTCTCAGAAAAGTATTTTTAGAAATTCTGTGCAGTTCTAAAGGGATGATAAATGAGTGTTTAAGGATTAGATCTATAGTTATCTGTAAAAGATCAAATCTATAAATATCTACAGTTATCTACAGATTACATAGGAAGAATATTTATAAAATCCACACTCATTTAACCTCATAATCTCAATATCACATTTTCTGAGTTCTCATTTTCATATTTGTTGAAATAGCACCACAGCCTTTATAGTTAAATGATAGTTTCAGAGAGCACAAAATGTAACCTTCGCATTTTCCAGAAACCAAAATCAAAATGATACCTTTTATTATATCTCCATAATGGAGCCATTTTTGACAGAAGGAGAAAAATCATACTTGAATGATGAAAATATCATCTTGAAGTAACTGTTATTTTTTATGATAGTGGAACTGGTCAGTATCTATGCTTTTCTGTAACATACAACCGTTTGAACTAATTATTTGATCACTTAAGGCTCTGAAAATGTTACCTTCCACTTAAGTCATCAACTGGTTCCTTTGCATTTATAGTCTTAAATTAACATAACCCAAACTGACTTGAGTGTACATGTTAGTTTGAGTTCCTTTGCTTCATAAGTCCCTTCAAGCCCTTTTTATTATCTGTAGCCAGGCTCTAGAGGAAAAATTTTTTTCATATTTGTTTATTTACATAGTCAGCTGCAAGCTCCAATCATCCAAGGCTGTGTAAATGTTTATCTTTGAAAAGACAGGCATACATTTCAAATATAAGGATAAGCTGCTCCCAGTCAGTCAGCACTGAGAGTCCCTTCCCCAGGACACATTTCTGTTTTCCTCTGGTGTTCCCAGTTGAAATGCATTCCTGGCAGCTCATGGGTCACTATTTGTAATATATATTAGCATGCTTCACTGTTTTCTTTTCTTTTTTTTTTCTTTTTTTATTTTTTGTAATTTTAGAGACAGCATGAGTGGGGGGAGAAGAGCAGAGGGAGGGAGAGAGAATCCCAAGTAGGTTCCACACTCAGCCCAGCTCAGGGCTGGGTCCCCCAACCCTGGAATCACAACCTGAGCGGAAATCAAGAGTTGGACGCACAACCAACTCTTGAGACACCCAGGCACCCCTAGCGTGCTTCGTTTTTTAAGTGTGGTAGTGAAATAGGTAAAGTCAATTAAATATTTGGTCAGTAATGTTGAAGTGTGTTACTGGATCTATAATTTGAGAAAATAATACAAAGAAGTATTGTTTCAAAATGAAAAGTTATAAATCTTTTTAAACATTTTACAAATAGCTTGCTTGTTATTTACTTATGGGTCGGCTTTATAGTTATATAGTTAGCTCTATATAAGACTTAATTACTGATTTTTGATTTGATGAAGTTTTGTAAGTCTCAAAGATACAGTTTAAAGGTGGAATTTTCACAGAATATTTTAGTAAAGATTGATATGCAGCGTTTGTGTATTTTCTGTATCAAATTACCTTGCCTTCTGGGGAAAAGTGGCAGGGGGGGAGTAATCCTTTTTTTTTTTTTTTTCATTCCCCCCCCCCCCCCATCTAGAGCTTTCAGAAGTGTTTTTCTAACATTTCTTATATCTTTTTTGTTGTTGTTCAAGAGACCTAACACATCTTCAGTCATTCTGAAGATCTTTATTGTATATCCATTATAGGCAAGCCAAGCATGCTAAACCTCCAAGACTGAAAGAGAAGTAAATACTGCCCGCTCGTCATGTAGGCGGGGAGACAGACATGGAAGCAACTAATGTAGATTATGGCCAGTGTTATAATGGGGGTGCATTTTCCTTAGATGGAGTAGTTAAAATTAAGGGGTTGGGGAAGTCATGGTTAAGGGGAAGGTAATAACTTGCTAGACATTCTAGAGGGACAGGAATTTTTTGTGAGGTGAATATGAAAAAAGACAGTCTTCATTTTCTACTCTCTAAGCAATTCATTCTTTGTTTTTTGTTTTTTTGTTTTGTTTTTTGGCACTATTAGGATGGTTAGATCAATTGGCTTTATATTTGTTAGTGATAAAATTATGCCTTAGTTATAAAAGACAGTTACAGTGGTCCTTACAATATGAGTATTTACATATATCTGTTTCATTGTGTTGATATTGTTACTTTGCATGAACTACTGTTTTGATAGTATTAAAGTTTTAGATTTTATTATATCATAGGTGTTTGATATATTTAAATCCATGATCAAAAATTTTAACTGGGAGGTGAGAATGTGAATCTTTAAATCACAAAACATATTATATGAAATAGTTGGTAATGATACAATTGAGAATGAATATTATGTGCTTAGAAATATGGGAAAAATCAATAAAGCAGCTATGGAATAAAAAATAGCCTCTAATGAGAGAATATTTGAAATTTAAAAGAAGTCCTAGTATCATCTGAACATGTGGACATAGTTTTCATTTCATGATTAGAGATGCAGTGTTCTGAGATAGATATAGTAGTTTAGCTGGTTGACATATTATTTCAAGGATTTTCAAAGATTGCATTTCAAGCTATTTGTTCAGATTGGTAGAGTAATTCAGATGATAGGCCCAAGTCTCTGAACCCATTTGAAGCCAAACAGGATATCTTTGGACTCTCATTCCAATTTTTTAATGTGCTTCTAGATCTTAAAGTTGTCTTGAGCAACAGAGCTCTACTGTCATTGAACCAGGCACAGACCTGGTGTTGTGTGGATTTTGTTCAGTACTCAGTAATGAGTTTATAATCTCTTAAGTAACTGCTGTTGTTTGCTTGCCCCTCCCCACCTGACCCCTGGGTCAAACCCAGACCCCATTTCTCTCTTTTATATTGTGATTATGTAGGCTGAACGGGGACTACTTTGTTTCTATTTAAGAGATCCAGAAGAAGGTGCAGGGAGTGGGATAAATAAATAAAGCCCGGGTAGTCTGATTGATATTTTTAACACTGTTCCCATCCCTGTTTTCTCCCCCTGTACCTGGACTGTTGGTGGAACCTAGAGAAGGAACGCCCTTTCTTGCCTCTATATGTCTAGGCGCCATTCCTAATCATAATATTTTAAACAGCTCTATAAAAAATGAGCATTTTTTGTGCTTATTTTTGTTGTATATTAGCATTCCATGTGACAGCTTTATGGAAACATCTCTGGTTCATGTAAAGATATCTGTGGTCATATAATTGAAACTTTTGTGGCATTCATTTGGGAATATCTGAATTATTGAGCATATGGATAACAGAATAAAAAAAAATAACAAAAGGCCTCATAAAGTCAGGAGGAGATTTGAGTTCTCTTGAAGTAGGTGAGCTTTCAGATAACATAAAATTTCATCAGTGCAGAATACTTCTGCCTAAGACAAGACTTTTATGAAACATATTTTAATTTGGACAAGGAGGTCATGAGAAAATGGTTCATCTTCCACTGTGATGCAGAACAACTGTTTTAAAAAAAATCAGTAATAAAAATACTACTCCCACTGGTGTTCTAGCCTACATAGGAAACACAGTGCAGACTCAAATTAGGTCTCCACACCCTGATTCCTTTATTTTAATGTCTTCTCCCAACCCTTTCTCCCTTACCCCCTATACCTGGTATTCAGAATAGGGATTTTTCCTTCTTTTTTTTGAGATAGAGTAGACAGTTAAGGAAAGGGGTGAGGTGGGGGGCGGGGGGGAGATACCTGCAGTCTCCCCTAAGACCCTCAGGGGTCTAAGCCATTAGTATAGCTTCATTATAATACATTTACATTGTGATTTTGACCCCCTCTCTGCGTGTGGGGATGGCTGTCCTAACCATTCCAACAAGGACCATATAGGGCCAACCCCTTCCCCCGCCCCATAGGAGGAGTCCCTTAGATGATTGCCAGCAGCCTCAGTCAGACCCCTTAGCTGGGACCCTTAACCTAGCAAACATTAAAAAAAAAAAAAAAAAAAAAGGAAAGACAAGCTGACTCCTGTTGTAGTTGCCTTCTGGGCTCCCGTCCTCTCCTACTTGGAGAGGGTACTTTGATCTCAACTGCAACTAATGGTTTGCTCACTTAAGAATTTGACTGTGGATGGGAGCACCTGGATGGCTTAGTCAGTTAAGCTTCAGACTTCAGTTCTGGTCAGGATCTCATACTCCCAAGTTCCAGACTCTGCACTGATAGTCCTGAGCCTGCATGGGATTTTCTCTCTCCCTCTCTCTTTGCCCCTCCCTACTCCCTCCCCCCCCTCAAAATAAATAAATAAAACTTAAATTAAAAAAAAAAAAAAGAATTCGTGAATTCTTTCTTGACCAAACTCAAGGACTGAGGCTGGGAATGGGATTGGCTGCTGGTATTTGGATGTACAGTGACATATCATTTATTTACAGGTCAAATTTCTAATAGCTTCAACCAGCTGGAATATAACCAGAAACTTAGAAATAAGGGGAAACTATTAGAATACCAAAGGTTTGTTTATTAAATGTGTTTAGGCGCAAAAGAGCCCTTTCAGTCCTTATTCTACTTTCACAGTCTTATTTGACATTTTTGTTAAATTAGAAAAGATTATGATAGTTTATGATGTTGAAATAGGCTGGAATGTATGAAGCTTAAAGTCTAGTTTGTCTTTATTTCATTTATTTATTTATTTTTATTATTTTTTAAATTTATTTTTGGGACAGAGAGAGACAGAGCATGAACGGGGGAGGGGCAGAGAGAGAGGGAGACACAGAATCGGAAACAGGCTCCAGGCTCCGAGCCATCAGCCCAGAGCCTGACGCGGGGCTCGAACTCACGGACCGCGAGATCGTGACCTGGCTGAAGTCGGACGCTTAACCGACTGCGCCACCCAGGCGCCCCTAGTTTGTCTTTATTTCAAAAACGGCAAACTGAGCAAGTGACAGAGGGATGTAGATTTAGGATTTCTAAAAGCTAATGTACAATCATTACACAAATTAGTAGCCAATAGTCATGAAAAAAATGCCACTAACACAGAATGGAAAACTCCAAAAGCAAAGCAGCGTGTAGTTATTTAATGTGGGGGCAAATGGCCATACATTTTCCAAATGTATAGCACATTTATACAAAAATTTCTGCAAGATTTAGAAATATTCTGATACTCTCAACATTTTTATGTTGCCCCCCCCAAAAAAAAAATCACATGCGCGGCATATATTGGTCTTTGTTTATGCTGGGTAAATGAGGTATTCGAGTATAGGATTTTTTATAGTGGTGAGTTTTTTTCTTTTAAATTATAAATTGTGAGATTTTCTAGTGGCCCTTGGATAGAGATATTTCCTTACCTTTTCAGAGGCCCATGTAAAATTACTTTCCTAGGCACATTAATCCAAAGAAATTATAAAGTCCATAAAGTCCATATTGACTTAAACTAAAGTTTACTTTATCACATGACCCATTTATCTCCCATTTAAAATTTTCATTTCCTGGATCTTTGAGGCAGTCTAATATGATCATATTAGGCTAATGATTCAAATCTTGGGTCTGATTCTTTGCAGCATTGATCATTTTTGTTACCTGTCATCACTAAAGATTTGCTTCCCTAACTTTTATGTGTGTGTATGAGAAGAAGGAGGTGGAAGGAAGCAAGAGGCAGTGGGGTGGTGGTAGAGACAGAGTCATAGACAGGGAAAGGCAATTAGAGACAAAAAAGAAAAAAATATTACATCTATATCTGACCTTATTAGTAGCACCCCATTCATTTAGAATTAATTCTGTACTGTGTTACATCTCTTATGGAATTATCTTGACTTTATAACTACTTGTACGGTTGAACTTTAAAAAAAAAATTTAACATTTTTATTTATTTTTGAGAGACAGAGACAGAACATGAGCATGGGCAGGACAGAGAGAGGAGAATCTGAAGCAGGCTCCAGGCTCTAAGCTGTCAGCACAGAGCTTGACCCGGGGTTCAAACCCACAAACCGCGAGTTAATGACCTGAGCCGAAGTCTGACGCTTAACCTAGACTGAGTCCCCCAGGTTCCCCGTACTATTTAACTTTTAACGTGTATCTGTCTTCTTTCCCCCGTAACACTATAGGTGATATGTATCATGTGTATACTTATGTTAACAGGTTTTACTTTCAAAGTTAAATGTATACATGAATGGTTTATTCTTTTTTTTTTTTTTCTTTATTTATTTTTGGGACAGAGAGAGACAGAGCATGAATGGGGGAGGGGCAGAGAGAGAGGGAGACACAGAATCGGAAACAGGCTCCAGGCTCCGAGCCATCAGCCCAGAGCCTGACGCGGGGCTCGAACTCACGGACCACGAGATCGTGACCTGGCTGAAGTCGGACGCTTAACCGACTGCGCCACCCAGGTGCCCCATGAATGGTTTATTCTTAAAACACTTTGAATTTTGATGTTCACTATAGGAACGACCTGGTGACATGAAGCTATTTAAATTTAGGTTTAAATTAATTAAGATAAAATATGTAGTTCTTGAATTGCACTAGCCTTATTTCATCCGCTTAGTAACTACATGTGATTAATGATTACCCTATTGGACAGTCAGATATAGAACATTTCTGTTACTTCAGAAAATTCTGTTGGATAGTGCTGATCTACAGATTATCAAATGAATGATGGATTCAGTTTTAATCCATTTAAATCTCTTTAAGAGAAAGTATTTATCTGAAGCATACATGTATTTCTATATGTGTAATATCCTATAAGTCAACCTGGTCTTGAAAACATGGTTTATGAAATAAGATTGGCTTTTAATTAGGATATCAGATTTTGCTAAATAAATGCCTGTTTCTGAGTTACTGCAAAATAATTTGTTCTCAGTTCTATAAGCATTTCTTTCATTGTATTGTTTACATTATAGACTGTGTGGCAAATTCTTCATCATGTGGAGAGTTAGGTATCAAGTCCCTGCTCGTATCCAAATAGCAAGGTAAACGTGGTGCAGTGGGGATGGAACGCAGGTGGGAGAAGTCTGCAGGAAGGTGTCTCCAAGAGTTCCTTATCCAAGAAACATCAGTGAACTATGAAATATAAACTATATTCATTCCAGACAACTTTATAGAGATGGTTGGTACAGGATCCATTTCTCACCTTGTTTCTAAATGCCATTCCTTTGATAGTCTAATGACCTTTATTATATACTTAATTTTTTATGACCTTGTGATACAGCTTTTCTTGATTCCTTTTCTAAAGGCATTTTTGTTGACTTTCCCTACATAATATGATCTTGAATTTAGAAGCTCTTAAACATTATATTTTAAAGAAAATGATCCATGTTTTTTAGAAAAAGAATTTTCTATCTGACTGTCCAAAACTAGCTCAGTTCTTTGTGTTCTTGTGGATATTGAGGTGGCAGTTCAAGATTTTTCAATTCAGAGTTAATTCCAAACCCAAATCAGAGCATCATCGTAAATTAATTTTAACAAACCTCCACACAGTGAACTATTTGTTGCCTTTGTTTCAATGGAGCCTCACCATATGAGAACATATTTCACCTAGACATAGAAAGAAATCCATTTTAAGCTTGTGAGTAATTGTGCATTCTGTTTTTATATTTATTTATATATGTATAAGTGATATGCCCTGATGGTTCATTATGGAGAAAAAAAAAGCTTTAAATAAAAGTAAGTTTTTAAAAATTCCTGATACAGGAAGCAAAAAAGCCAGTACAGTTTCTAATTGCCTTTTAGAGTCTCTGAGTTCCCTCATTACCTGTGATTTAAGCTAAAAATGAGGTAATTATAGATAACATCAGTGTTTATCTGGTTGATCTTGGCACCTGCAGTCCTAATGTTGTAGCTTACCCATATCTGGTGCCACACTTTACAGTCTGATGCTGACATACCTAATTTACACTTCTCATATTTCCATTGATTTTTTTTTTAGTTAGATGTTCCTTGTTCTATTTGAATAGTATTTTTAAAATCATACTTAAGATGGCATAAAACTACATACTCTTTTACTTGGAATATTGGATTTATGTACAGTCCTTTCATTAGTAAAAATAACTAATATATCTCCATACAGATTTAAAAGTTTATTGTGTCCTTTTACTTACATATCTGATAAAGCAGTTATGGGAATTCATTGGCAGTTGTTTCAAATTTGCCATGCGCTTTAGGATCATAAAACTGTTTTCTTACCTTGTGCTTTCACACCGTCAAATATTCTACGCATCTAACTCTGGTCTCATTCTGCTTAAAGATCACCTTTATTTTAGCCTGGCCTTTAGTGCTGCTATTAGTCTAGTCAGGTCTCCAAAAATGAAATGATCGAGGACCAGCTGACCTTGTAAAGTATGGGATCATCTCTGCGGAGCTCCTTCACCATACCACCTCCTTACCATTCCTCCCTCTTAGGTCTCCCTTCTCTGTGACCTGTTGCAGTTCCCCCGTGGTGATAGTCCCTTGTACCTTCCCCTCAGCAGTTTCTTTATCAGTGAAAACCAGAGAGTCTCCTCTTTACCAAGTATTGGAGATCCTCAGTACTCGACGGGATGTAGTCTCTGAATTGTTTTCAGTCGTCGTAGTTGTTTGAGTTTCTTTAGTTAGCCCCATAGAGACATTGCTCCCTGCCCAAGTAATGCATGAAAATGGGTTAGAAATCATCATATAAAATAGACATTATAAAATTGTTTGTCTAGTATGTCATCATGTGGAACAATTCAGAAATTTTCTAGTCCAGAATTGCCACATAATCAAGGAATTTATGCATTATTTAGGTTACCAAAGTACTTAAACAATTAAATTTAGAAAGTACTAACTAGTTTTATACCAATTTTATGTGCATATCTTGGGAAAATACTACATAAATATATATAATTAGAAATAGAGATCTCTTTATGATCATGCAGCTTATCACTGCATATTCTAGTTGATTTCCATATCAAAAAACAAAAACAAAAACACATTGCCAAGAGTCTTAGCTACCTAAATAGGTATTCTTGGAGGAGAGACCTCCTTCAATTGCTGCTGCAAAAGTTGATTTCATTTACTTAGAAATGACTTCAACACTCAAGGCCAGCATTTTTAATCAGTCACAGTGTTCTTCTCTGAGGAGCACCTGGTATCCTCAGAATCCTTCTTGACACAGTGCTTCCATGGTAGTCACTACCAATCCATTACCATTGGCTGCAGAAAGGAAACCACTATTTGCCTTTCCCTCCTTAGATGCTGGTTGTTTTTAGGGACCCAGTGCCTGCAAGGCTTAGTGGTTGCCACTAGATGGCACAAGTGCTTTGTCAAGGGAGTCCTTAAGGCCCAGGTGTCTCTCTAGAATCTGTTCCCTTGCAGTGAGTGTTCCACACCTAAATACCCCAGGTTGTTTTTAACCACTCACAGGAGCTATTGACTTCTTTTCTCAGTCCAACTGGTGAAAACTTATCTCTGTACCCTTGGACTCTGTACCCTTCTCAAAAACTAGAAGTCCAAGGAAGAAAATCTGAGGTCATATTCTTGTCTTGCCTTCTTGCAAGAGGCCATTTTTATCCTTTGTCTGCAGTATGTTTCCCCTTTAGTGTTGTTTCCATGTTATTCCAGGAAGATGCTTTTACTAATTCTTTTTTTTCCTTCTTATTCGATTTTTCTGAGCCTTAGTTTCCTCACTGATAAAGAGGGATTAAAAATATACACTGCAGGAGAGTTGTTGTAAAGGTTGAAAGTGATTTACTTAAAATATTATATATTTTAACATATCAGGATTTTTTTTTAGCATTTTAATAGCATCATTGTCAGATTTTGGCTGTTACAGGCACACTGTATACTTTTTTTTTTTTTTTGATATAAGAGAGAGTTTAGGAACTACCTCTCTTTTGTTTTTGTTAATTAATCTGAAAAAATTCCTTCACTGACTCCTAAATAACTTATTCTTCCACGTCTTGATCTGAGTTCAGGAGTAGTTCGCCATTTGTATTTGTGATTGTAAAAAACTTGTATTTTGGTTCAGCTTGGACTGTTCAAGCTCTAACAGCCCAGCTCTTGGGGTAGCATTTGAGTGCCTCTAGTGCTACTAGTGTTTTCTACACGAAGTTTTAATTTTTAGGTGTAAAACTATTTCTTAAAAAAAATTTTTTTTAAATGTTTATTTATTTTTGAGAGAGAGAGAGAGAGAAACAGAGTGTGAGTGGGAGAGAGGGAGATACAGAGTCCGAAGCAGGCTTCAGGCTCCTAGCTGTCAGCACTGAGCCCGACGCAGGGCTCGAACCCAGGAACCGTGAGGTCATGACCTGAGCCAAAACCGGACACTTGACCGACTGAGCCACCCAGGCACCCCTGTAAAACTATTTCTGCCCTCTCTGTACTACCAGAGTGCTTCGCCTTAACCATATTATTACTGGTTTACATAACTTAATGCTTTTTCTGATGTCTGTGAGTGCTAAGCACATAGTAGGCACTAAATGTTTATTGTGTTTATTACAACTCTGTATCACTGTTTATTAATAAAACACTATTCCATAGAGGAGAAAGACAATAAGTTATCTTGTGGCCTCTATAAGTTCCTCTGTTGTTAGGGCTAGTCATCAGTTTGAGGTGTTAAGCCTTAATTGGAACTATAAGTACCATGAATAAATTTAAATGATTGTGAATTCCAAAGATAATGTTTCCATTTCACATGCCTCAGTCTCCTTTTCTCTTTACCAACACTGTAATCAAGGCCTAGGGTCTTATTTAAGCTAACAAATAATTATCCTTCATTACATAAGTAGTATGTAACTTGACCTTAAAAGGCTGCTTAACTTGACAAGATGGCAATGAATCTAACCCCCAGCTGTGTCTACTTTCACACTGTCTTGGTACCTGTGAATAGGAGCTGATTTGGGAAGAGGCTGGGGAAGTTGCCTCACACTTCCCTCTCATCTGGAACGTATTGGTGATTTCAGGCCATGGAACTGCATGGTCTTGCACGTATTTTGATTCCTCTTGGGTTCAGAATGCATTTAAAATCTGGGCTTTTTGCTTGCAGACCACAAGCTATTTAGACATACATTTTCTGAGAAGTACTCACTGCTTATCTCATCTTTGAGTATTACTAAAACTGGATAAAAACAAAACTTGAATATGAGATGTGGATAATATATGATGACATTGTTGGGAAATGGACAATATGTTTTAAAAAATTATAGGTAATACAAATGGACTAGTGTGATAAAAAGATTTCAGTAAACATTTCTTTGAACTTGGAGTGGCTAAGAATTAAGCATGAAAACAGTAGAAAGAGCATCAAGAGAAAAAAATGTTAGGTTTAAATTAGTACACAAATTTAAAAAGTTTCACTGTGTTGAAAATCGAGAAATTGGGTTAAAAATATGTGTGGCAGACAAAGCTGTGGTATTTTTAACATGAATAACTCCTCCCTTGGACCTATAATGAGGCACACTAAAATAAAAACGATGTTACAATTATTATGAACACTAATATTTATTTTTAAAAATGTGATATGCTGGACATGCTTCTGAGGGCTTGCCATGCATTTTAGTCCTCATAATAATTCTTTGAGGTAGGCTATTATTTCATTTTACAGATGAGGAAACAGAGGCACAGGGAGGTTAAGTAACTTGGCCATGCTTGCATAGCTAGTGAGTAGCTAGTAAATTGTGTACTGTTTCTGTGAATGCATGGCTTTCTTTTTATCCCATGAGTGTGGTTCTGCAATCCATTCTCTCTCTCTTTTTTTTTTTTTTTTAATTTATTTATTTTTGAGAGAGAGGGAGAGTGTGAGCCAGGGAGGGGCGGAGAGAGAGAGGGAGATACAGAATCCAAAGCAGGTCCCAGGCTCTGAGCTGTCAGCGCAGGGCCCCATGCGGGGCTCGAACCCACAAACTGTGAGATCGTAACCTGAAGTGACAGCCGAAGTCACTGAGCTACCCAGGTGCCCCTGCAATCCATTCTCTTAACCACTCTCCTATGGTGCTTAAAATAGGCAAAGGACAAGAAAGGAAGTTTTTAAAAAGAAATAAAGTGACTCAAAAGCATGACAGATTTTCACTTTCACTAATGATACAAATGCACATTAAAATAAAAATGAAGCATGACTTTCTCTTATGAATGGAGTGTTGAGAGTAAGACATTTTCACGAAATGGTGGTAGGAATGCATTTCTTCTAGTATGCAGCTGGAGTGCTTATCTCATCTGGTGTCCTTAGCCACTAGTCCTTCCTGGCAGAAGGCGGGTGGGGGCCGGTGGTGGGAAGCAATGCTGCAGGGCTGAACTGGAAGGTCTCCTGTTTGAGGCAGTTAGGAAGGTGTCCTTGCCTTGGTCACTCTTCTGGAAAACTCTGCAGAAGATACTGCACAGTCAGGTTTGTTTTTTTTAACTGTAGGTGTGCAGTAGGTTGCATTACTGGCCCAAAGAGCATGGTGTCAAGGCTGTCCTTTCTCAAAACGAGTAGGGTCTGGCCAGTGACAGTTGCACGTATAGGAGGCTGATGGAGGCTTGTAAAGGCTTTCTTTTGAGGAAGTCGCACTGAAGAGCTTGCCAGGGTTTCAGCTTTGATAATAAAATTTAAATTGTAAGTATATTGTGGCATTATGAACTCAGAAATTTCATAAAGCTGTGCTCAGTAGCCTCAACTGTTGACGAATGGTTCTTGATGTTTAGCTTGGTACAAGATGCAAGGAATGTAGGTCTACTTTCTTTATTCAAACTCAGTAAATGGTTTGGGACAATTAATTTCCAATTGTTTCCCAGTAGAGCAGATTTACTTGTATATTAATGAGGCACAGGTGTTAGGCCCCTGGTGTCTGCATGCCTGGGAGGCATATTTCAGTTGTTTATCTACTCAGCCATAGGTACTGCAAGGTACTCAAGCTTGCCTTTAACAGTTTTTACAGTGAGGCTTTTTAATTTTTTGATGTTTTTTTCAAATTTGCCTGCACCTGTTAAAATTTTAAAACTGATCATGTAGAAAGAAGTTGCAGAGATTTCAATAGTAAATAGCACTAAAAGTTAAAGAAAGTAGTCTTCTATTATATTTAACTCCCCAGCCTGACACTAAAGAGAAATGGGTTCATTTAAACAGATATTTCATGTGAGAAGCCAATATAATCAACACTACCCTTTCTGTTGTGTATTTTTGGAGCAGGTATATCTTTGTCAGTGGCTAAAGCCATCATATATTTATATTAATATTCATTTTTTTCTTGTTTCACTGAACTGCACTACCAACATTTTAGACGAAATGGAATAGCCTCCATAGACATTATGAATTTCAGTAGCTGGCATAATTATAGCGATCTACATATTCATTAAATCTACAGAAGAACTGTGTCCAAAAAGACAGCCATGCATTCAGAAACAGTACACAACTAAATATATACGTTTTAAAAGTTGCATTTCTTAGACTTACTTAAAATTAATTTCCTGTAGCACTCCTCTCCAAGCAGAGAATTTTAACAAAGGGATCCCCATGCTTTTGGTTTCTTGCATATAGGAAAGAATGGGAAGAACTATTTGTAAACAACAATTACTTGGCAACAATAAGGCAGAAGGGGATTAATGGGCAGCTGAGAAGCAGCAGGTTCCGCAGCATTTGCTGGAAGGTAAGAAGAAAATATTTATTTACAGTTTGTGGTTGCAGTATATCAACACATTACCTGATGCCCTGGGAGATTACCCATGCAGGGGATCACTGAATTTTCCAGGAGACTTCACTCTCGATTTTTTGGCCATCCATGTTTATCTTTCATAGGACATTTACTAATAAGGTTGAACCACCTTAGTCTCGAATAACTGGTACGGTAAAGGAGTCATTTGAAATAACTATTCTTTCATCTCATTTGATGGTGTGGAATTCAAAGCAACACTTTTACCTTCCCCAGAGGGTTTGGCAGACATCCTTGAAGGTGGGCAGGAGTAGAGGCGGTTTCACTTTCAGGTTCCTGTTGTATCTAGTGCCTGCCTTCATTGAGGCACCTTCCCTTTTCACTTCAGGAGCAGCAGATGGAAAAGATTTTTCCTCTTTCTCTCTTTCTTTCTTTCCTTTCGTTTCTTTCCTAGAAACACAAAGCAAAGGGCAGCAAGAAAGAGAAGTAGAAGAAAATTAGGTCAGTCTTTTAAGAGAAAGGGCCACTGATCACCAAAACTAGTAATCATCTGTAGTTCTCTTTTTAATTACTTGGAAATATTGTCCCTTTTTGTTCTCTCAAAATGAATTAATGCAGGTTTAGACTTATTTCTGAAATGACTTCTACTGAAAGTTTTTTAGGTTTTATCTGCATAAATTAAGCATACAGAGTCTGTGCAAGTAAAGACAGTAAGAAACACATGATGTATTAGACAGTTTTAGATTTAATAATTTAGATTTAATAATTAAAATACATTTTTCTTCTGTTAGATGCAGGCAGTAAAGGCAGGAGACCCACTGCTAGAATATTTGTATACAAATATTTGTGCCCCACCCCCCATTCCTTGTTGTTTAACTTTCAGTATCATTCGTTTGCTAAAAATAAACTCAAATCTAGATTTATTTTAATGCTGTATTAAACTAAATTAAATCAAATTTGTCTTTTTAAGAATGCTTGTTATTTTCATATGCTGATTGCCAGTTGCAGATTCCATTTCTGCTGTAAAAGGAATCACTTCATTTCTCAAGCTGTGCCCTCAGGTGTTTCTTCTCTGTCCTTTACCTGCCTGTTTTAAGACAAATCTTAAACTTTGAGATTAATGATGGGACTTTGTGTCTGTCAATAGCCCATTAACATAAGAATTTAAAATGGGAATTATACTTGAACCTCAATGAATTCTTCTTGTTCATTTTTAATATAAATTTGGAGGGGAGGTTGATTGAATTTTGTGGTGTAGCTTTTGCGATCTTGTTTTTTTGGCCTTTGTTCACTTTTTAAATTACCCAAATATATATATTTCTTAAACATTCCCAAATATACTTTATTCGGAATTGGAATGATATGAATATGAAATACAATGAATATGAATATCTCTTTCAGTTTTCAGGTGACTCTGTTTGGCATAGTTTTACATGTTACTTGTTATGATTTTTACAAAAGTTTCCTTTTTTTTTTTTTTTTCTCGACAGCTATTTCTTTGTGTTCTTCCTCAAGATAAAAGTCAGTGGATAAGTAGAATTAAAGAATTAAGAGCATGGTATAGCAACGTTAAAGAAATAGTAAGTTGTACTTTAATTAATATAATTGTTTTCTTATGTATGCTTTCAAGTCCACATCAGTCCAACTCTGATCTTTGTGTGTGTTTTCTTTTTTTCTTTGCCAGCACATCACAAACCCGAGAAAGGTTGTTGGCCAGCAAGACTTGATGATCAATAATCCTCTTTCACAGGACGAAGGGGTAAAGTTCATCTTTATTCATATCTCAACTTCTTTTGCCCATAAGGATATGCTTATGAAACTGGTTATCAATCACCATGAAAGCAATCTTATTTCGTGCCCACTAATTTTTTGTTTTTTACTCTGTATACTATATGACCTAAAACCTGATGGAAATTATTCCATACTGTATTCGTCCTGTGTTATAGGAAGTTTATGATGTATTACTGTGGAATGGCACTATGGAGGAGAAGTCTCAGGGGACCACAAGAACTCAGTAAAACCAAAGAGCATAAAGAGGAGGATAGAACTGTTTTGTCAAGCTTGTAGTGGGCAGTGGGGAGGCTAGGAAAGCCTCTCTTTATGATAACTTGATGGACTCACTTGGTGATACCTAGGGCTCACTTGGTGGACTAATCCAAGAAGAAAAGTAACTCTTCAGAAGTTTTTAAAGAGGGGTGCCTGGGTGGCTTAGTCAGCTAAGTATCCGACTTCGGCTCGGATTATGATCTCGCTGCCCGTGAGTTTGAGCCCCATGTTGGGCCGTGTGCTGACAGCTCAGAGCCTGGAGCCTGCTTCAGATTCTGTGTCTCTTTCTCTCTCTGCCCCTCCCTGGCTTATGCTCCGTCTCTCTCAAAAATAAATAAACATTAAAACTTAAAAAAAAAAAGTTTTTAAAGATAATGAAAAAGATCAGCCTGTCTCCACTCATATTCCAGTGAAGACTAAGAATAATTACTGCTTTAGAGGTATTGTGTATCTTCTTTGGTTACTGCTCTTAATTCCTATTTCCCTGCTAACAGAAAATATTTTCCAGCTAATATCCTAATATTAGTGTTTCTTTTTTTCCCTGGTACATATAGTTGTTACAACATAGTCTATAGGAGAGCTACATAAAATATTAAGTAAGTTTTAAAACTTTACTTAAATTCACATTTTAAAAAGTATCTAAACATCTATTTGGTCATAAAACCAAGCTTTGTAGAAAAACTCCTGTGTCTTTCTTAGTGCATTGGGAGTTCAAGTGAGGTTCAAGTTGAGACCATTTGGTCCATGGCCCTGCTGTAACCCAAGCAGACCTCTTTGTTTTTGTAAGGGAAGTAGTGGATATATGGCAGTAAAGCTATCATTCATTTTATGTAGATGATACAAAAATTTTAAATATACATACTATACTGTATATATATATATCACTGGAAAAATTGATGTTAGTATAAGAATGTGTTTCTGAGATTAGTTTTTAATATTTTTATTCCAATTTCAGGTTTCCTTTGCAATGTGAAATGATAACTCAGAGAAGGATAAATTTGATCATTTAAATTATTAAATGATATCATAAAAGTCAAGCAAAGGTGTGGGATTATTTTAAATAGGTTGTTTTCCTTATTTCAGAGTCTTTGGAACAAATTCTTTCAAGATAAAGAACTTCGATCGATGATTGAACAAGATGTTAAAAGAACGTATGTAGAACTTTCAGTGATACAAATTGATGTTATCTCTTTGTAACTTGGGCAAAATACAAAATCCATAGAGAAGCTCTAATTAAATGCAGTATTTTCCTTGTGTTAAAAACAAAGTTTTTTTGGCCATTTTTGGTAGTAACGATTATTTTCTATTCTTAAAATACAGTTTCCTCTTTTTAAAAATAAATTAAAATATTGATATCTTAAAATAATATTTAATCCACTTTTCACTTTTCAACAATTTTGAAGTCATGCGCTCTGATTAAGGTTGTATTATGTTGTCATAGTACAAGTATTCTTAGACAAATTTGTCTCTTGCTTTACACCTTTGAATCCCTTTCTAACCAAATTACTTTTTAAATGACAACTATTATTTTTACCCTCCTTATTTCTCTCTCAAAGTCATTCAGGTTTGCAAACAAACTCTTCTCCCAGTCTACTTAGTATTTCCCGCGTGAAAGAGTTGTTTACGTAGCACATAGTTAATATCTGTAACTTTTATATATTAGACTTCATTTTTCTGGATCATGTAGTGGGAAGTACATGGAATTTGTGTCGAAAGGTCCTAAGATAAGTTCTAGCAACACACGGTATAATCTTAGGCAGATTACTTTCAACTAACGTCTTTCCTCCTCAGTGTCCTTTTCTGTAAAATGGGAATAATAGTTAACTGCCTCAAAGGACTGTTGTAGATTAATAAGCGTAGTATTTTGATGCGTTTACACTTTAAACTGTAAACAATTACATAGATGTTAGTAAATTTGATTTAACCAGCGGGATCTAGGACACGCCACGTATTTGCAGAGTCATGGATATCCCTAGTGCCTTCTTCCCGGTCGTTCTGCAGCTTCGCACATCTACCCCACTGCTAGTTCAGTTCCTGCTAGACCTATTACACAACAAGGTCAAGGTCTCTGGTTCTCTGACATTCATCTCTTTCTAGGTCCCAAACACAGAATAATCAGATGACATAGACTGCTATTAAGATTATACTACATATTGGACAAATCAAATTTTCTATTTTAAAGTGAAAATCAGAGGAGGGGTGCCTGGCTGGCTCAGTCAATAGAGCATGCAACTCTTGATCTTAGGGTTGTGGGTTCAAGCCCCACGTTGGGCCTAGAGCTTACTTGAAAGAAAGAAAGGAAGTTAGGAAGGAAGGAAAGAAGAAAGGAAGAAAGGAAGGAAGCAAGAAAGGAAGGAAGAAAGAATGAATGAACAAACGTTCAGAGTATGACAGAACTGTATGTAACTGGCAGTGGTGGCAGGTTGGGGAGTGAGAGGTATGGGATCATTTTGATGAGCTGAGTTATCTAGTTAACCAAGGAGTAACCGATAATAGGGAAACTACTCTCAGAGGAGCTGGGTGGCAATGCTTGACCTCTAGTATGTAGTTTCAGAAAGTAGAATGCCATTATACTGGCGCTCAGAAGACATTCAAATATTTGTTAGAAAAAACAATAGAATGAATTTCCTCACCAATAGTTTAAGTAACTGTATAATCAGTGGCAATAAAGCAGACCTCTTAAAAACAAAATGCATGGTATATATTGCTGACCACACAGTAAAGGTATCCCTTTTTTAAAACATTGGTAGGCAGTTATCTTAGAAACTTTGACATCTTCAGCTTAAAGTGGCTAATAAGAAGGATTATGACCAATCTTTCTACTGTTACCAAATGAAAAGAGGCACCATGACACTGAGCAGAAGCACACACTCAGAGGCCCTGTCGGCCACATTGGCTAAAAGACAAAACAAACAAAGAGAAGGGCAAAATAAAGCTCAGACAGCCAAACCACATAGGAAGTGGCACTGAGAGCCTGTTGATCATTTTGGTTACTTAGCGCAAACATTTCTGCTTTGCTGTGTGAGAAAGTGTTACTTCTTGAAAACTGTGTTCTTGGAACTATTTTTTTTAATTTTTTTTTTAATTAATGTTTTTTTTATTTATTTTTGAGAGAGAGAGAGAGAGAGAGAGAGAGTGAGCGGGGGAAGGGCAGAGAGAGAGGGAGACACAGAATCTGAAGCAGGCTCCAGGCTCCAAGCTGACAGCACAGGGCCCGACGCGGGGCTCGAACTCATGAACCGTGAGATCATGACCTCAGCCGAAGTCGATGCTTAACCGACTGAGCCACCCAGGCGCCCCAAGAACTATTTGGTTTTATATCTTCCGTGTATTTTTCATATAAAACTGGGCGTGTGTGTGTGTATAACACATATATGGCTGACTTTTTTTCTTATAATTGGTCTCCACTGGTACATTCTAATTCAGTTTGCAATCCTGAGATTCAGGGACGGCAGTCAGGAGACCTTATATAGTTCACAGCATAGAATGGAGGGGGTTGCACATCTTCCCCAGAAGCCTTTCCCATGGTTCTCCTCCACATTTAGAGTAAGTAAGTCTCCTTGCCATCTCTGTATGAATTCTATGGCAAATGACTTAGCTTGTAAGGTAAGACTGTCAATCTCACTTTAAGCCACCAAATTGCCTAATGATAAAAGCCAAATAGCTTGAATAATTATACTACTTTAGGTAATACACTCTTTTTATAAGGTACCACATGATCTAAAATCCAAGGTTTTCAATCCAGTGTGTAAAGCACCTCATTATGCCATAGGGGAAGAAAGGAAGAAATACAGCTCAGTGAATGTTATGTAGTGTTACTCATTCACTAGCATCTGCGATAAGAATTCTGTCTCTTGGAATGTATGTTTACTGAATGTCTGCTATGTTCCAGGCTTATCCTTTGCATTGTGGGAACAGAGTGGCAGATAAGACAGACAAGGTCCTGCTTTCATGGGATATATATTTTAGTGTTGGAGGGATGGGGGTGGGGTGAGACAATCAGCATGTATAGATAAAGAAGATGATTGTGGAGGGTGGTAATTGCTGTGAAGAAATAAAGCAGGGTGATGGGATAGAGGAATGGCTGTTTTAGGAACAGTGATTAGAAAAGGCATCTTTGAGAAGATGACATTTGAGCTGAGATGTGAAAAATTTTTAAAAGCCATCCCTGTGAAGATCTAGGGAAAGAATATTCCAGGCAGAGGGAACAGTTAGTACAAAGTCCCTTCGTGAAAATATGTTGAGAAACTGAAGGGGGGCAGGTACGGCCGGAAGCAAGCGATGTAAGAGGGGAAATCTGTGAGAAAGCAGATGCCGGTCAAGCAGTCCTGCAGGCCACAGTAAGGAGTTTGGATTTCATTGCAGTTGCAATGAGAAGCCATTGGAGGATATTGAGCAGAGGTGTGATATCTAAAAAGATCATTGCGGCTGCTGTGCAGTGGGGTGAATAGAGATCCACAAGGAAGCTGGGAAAATAGCTAGGAGTCTTGTGGTACCCCAAGTTAAGTAGTGTTAGTGACTTAGACTAAAGGTGTAATAATAAAGATGGTTAGGAGTAGATAGATTGAGGATATGCAGTTTATATTTGTAAATATGGGTTAGGATGTCATTATATGTAGATTTCTCATGTTCAGTCAATTCCCTTCCATTTTTACTGCCCTGTGTTAGGTCCTTTTTTACCTCTTTCCTAGAGTCTCTCACTTGTTTAGTTTTCTCTTCAGATTCATTCTCTTTCTCCTCTAGTCGAATCCATGTGTTCCAGCCTTATTTTCTGAAAGCACACTTTGAGTCATGCTACTTGCCTAATCTAAAGCCTTCTATGACTCTTTGTGGTCTGCGCAAGAATGGACTTACCCAGACCCCCTAACACACAGACGGTTCTCTTTTAGAGTTTTCCAGCTCTCTGTTACTGATGTCTAGTTTAACTCTATTGTGGTCTGAGAGCAGACTTTGCATGATTTTCCCTCTGCCAAATTGCTTAAGGTGTGTTTTGTGGTCCAGAATGTGGTCTCTCTTGGTGAATGTTCCCTGTGAGTTTGAGATTGTGTATTCTGCTGTTGGTGGTGGAAGAAGTACATAGATATTAGTATATTCAGTAGGTTTATGATGTTGAGCTCACCTATATCCTTCTGACTTTCTGCCTGCCAGATCTGTCCATTTCTGACGGAGGGTGTTGAACTTGCTAACCATGATAGTGGATTTTTAAATTTCTCATTGCAGTTTTACTAGTTTTTGCTTCACACAGTTTGATGCTCTCTTGTTTAATGCATACATGTTAAGGATTGATATGTCTTTTTGGAGAACTGACCCCTTTATTGTTAGCTAATGCCCCTTTAAAAAAAATCTTCCAATTAGTGTTGGCATGATATATTTTTCTTCATTTATTTACTTTCAATCTAAATGTGTCTTTATATTTAAAGTTTATTTATTTTGAGAGAGAGCAAGAGCGTGCATGTGCACACATAGGGGAGGGGCAGAGAGAGAGAGAGAGAGAGAGAGAGAGAGAGAGAGAATCCCAAGCAGGCTCTGCACTGTCAGCCCAGGGCCCTGATGTGGGGCTCTATTCCATGAACCGTGAGATCATGACTTGAGCCGAATTCAAGAGTTGCTTAACCGACTGAGCCACCTAGGCACCCCTGAATGTGTGTTTATACTTAAAAGTGGGTTCCGTCTGGGCAGCATATATAGTTGGGTCCTGTTTTTGATCAACTTTGACAATCTCTTTTAGTTGGCGCATTTAGACTATTGACATCTAAAGTGATTATTGATACACTTGGATTATTATCTATCATATTTGTTATTCTTTTCTATTTGTTACCTTGTTCTTTGTCTTTGTTCTTTGTACCTTGTTCTTTGTTACCTTGTTCTTGTCCTGTTATTGTCTTCCACCCTTTTTCTACCTTTCGAAGTTTTAATTGAGCATTTTATATTATTTCATTTTCTTTCCTTTCTTAGCATGCCAGTTGTACTTCTTTTACTTTTTGAGTGGTTGCCTTAAATTTTGCAATTTGCATTTGAGGTAATCCAAATCCACCTTCAAATAACACTATACCACTTCACCAACAGTGTGAGTACTTTAACAGAGTAATCTTAATTCCTTCCTCCTATCCTTTGTAACATTGCTGTTATTCATTTCATTTATATATAAGCATATTCATACCTATGTTTGTATATATACACACATATAAGCATACATGGTTGAATACATTGTTGGTATTATTATGTTAAACATCTGGTATCTGTTATATCAATTGAGAATAAGAAAACTAAAAGTTTTTACTTATTCCTTCTTATGTTCTTCCTTTATATTTTTTGATTTTCTGTAGTTGGAAGATGATATGCCTAGGCACAGCTCTTTGGCATTTACCCTGCCTAGTGTCCTCTGACCTTCCTGGATCTGTGGTTTTGTGCCTGACATTCATTTGGAGAATTCCTCTGTCATTATTGCTTCAAATGTTTCTTCTTTTGTTTTTCTGCATCTGTTTCTAATTCTCTCCACCTCCTTAGATGAGACAGGATAGTTAAAGTGGACTGGAGTTGGGTATTTCCCTTCCCCTAGGTCAGTTAGGGTCTAATAATACCCCAGCAGATTAGGCTCTGGGTAACTGGTTTTCCCTGAAGGCTGATTTTGTTTAGAACAGAGTGCTATGTTCAGAATGGCTCCTTCTCCCTATCCCCCTCTTCCTGTGGGAAGCCGAGGGGATCTTTTTGTTTACTGTGGAAGCCTGGTCAAGCTCTTGGAGGTGTTTGGGCGGGTGGGGGGCTTCCTACTGTCAGGTCCCTTGGAGTATTTAACTCAGAGTTGTCCACCCCAGCAGTTGGTTAAGTATAGTTCAGGTTTTCCTATCCTGCACTGGTTCCTGCCAAGGGTTTTGCTTATGAGTTGTGCTCTGATTAACTTGTGACTGCCCATGTTTGCCTGTCTGTTTGCCCTGTGTCCTCCCCTCTCTTACAGATCCAAGAAGAGTTGTTGGTTTTTCAGTCTGCTCGGCTTTTTACTTGTTCTTAGGATGGAGTAGTGATGTTCAGGTTCCTTAGATGCAGAACCAGAAACCTGAAGTCCTTCTACAGTTCTGTTTTAGACCAGTGCTCTAGCATTATTGCATTATTTCCTGAATGGGTTTTGTGCTTTCCATTTTCCATGCTTCGCATTACTTGGTTCTCCTCTGCTGGAATGCTGCTCCTTCTCATTGCTCCCTTTGGATTCCTGAAACTTCATTTTTAAAGGCCTGGGTTCATCATCACCCTGTTCATGAAGTATTTTCCCGTCTTTACAATTGGAAACAATTTGTGTCTATTCTGTGTTGTAGTAGAACTTCTTTTTTTTTTTTTTTTTTTAAATTTTTTTTTTTTTCAACGTTTTTAATTTATTTTTGGGACAGAGAGAGACAGAGCATGAACGGGGGAGGGGCAGAGACAGAGGGAGACACAGAAGCGGAAACAGGCTCCAGGCTCTGAGCCATCAGCCCAGAGCCTGACGCAGGGCTCGAACTCACGGACCGCGAGATCGTGACCTGGCTGAAGTCGGACGCTTAACCGACTGCGCCACCCAGGCGCCCCTGTAGTAGAACTTCTTAATAACATTTTGATGACATTACTTAATTTTGTTGAGTCCTATATTTACTTAGACCTGCCAGTGTATTCAATCTGCCAGTGTATTCAGTACTTTTATATTAACCTCCTCAGGGTGCCAGGCACTGGAGATGCCAAGATAAATATGGCATGGACCCTTAAGAATCTCCAAGTCTAATAGAGAAAGCAGCCACACAAAAGTTACAGTGCAATATAACTGGTGCTGTAATTGAAACAGTATGTATGAGAGCTCTGGCGTTAGCCCAGGTCTCCTCTTTCAAACCTACCGGTAGCCCCTTAGAGGGCGTGGACCTAATCTTGTTTTTGTGCCACCTGCAGAGTCAAGTTGATGCTTACTAAAGGCTCATTGATTGTGAATCTTATCACTGATGATCAGTATTGCTCAATTTTAATAGTAACAATCTTTAACATTCTTAGTCTTCAGAGATATAAGTATGCTTTAAAAAAATATTGTTATTAGCCTTCTAGTCCAAGTTTAAACAAGATAATTTCATCTCGTAAGCTGTGTTGTTGCCATCATTATTGAATTTGTTTGATCTGAGTATGTCACTGTATTAAAATATTATCTCCTCTTCAACTAGTTTTAATATTCCTTTATTCTACTAACCCTTTTTTGCCTCAAAGCGTTTTGTATTCATTTCAATTAATTGTTCCTTATCTCAACCTAATGAGGTTGTTACTGTTCTCATTTTTATTACTGAAAAAACTGATAATCAAAAGGTAAATCAAGAAGCTTCCAATTTACAGCGTTTCTAATTCAGAGCTTGAATCGTCCATTCTGAACCAATTTTGCCATGCTTCAAAGGCTGTAACATTGAATGAAATACAGTATTATTTAAAATGATGGAAAATACTGAATTCAGGATAAAATATCCCTTCTGCATTAGATGCCAAAGAAGTCTGTTATTTGGTCTATCAAGGTCTATGCTGAAAGTGTATTTGTAGTGTATATGATATCGTTTGCAAGTTAACATATTTATAAGCTATTGCCAAATAGTATCATTTCTTCTTCGGCTGCTTTCTTCCTTTCTCTTGAATTAAAAGATTAAAATTCTTTAACTATCACTGCTATAATTTTGAGTGTATTTAAAGTTTATCTGATTGCCTGTTGGATATAGTAGTGAGCATCTTCAAGTTTTGGTCTTTTATGTTTCCGGTTACTGTAGGGTTACTGCAATAGCACCTCAGGCAGTTAGACTCAGCACTTCATTACATTCTCCACGATATGGTTAGATCTTCAAGAATTCAACTTTCTTGGGGCGCCTGGGTGGCTCAGTCAGTTAAGCATCTGACTTTGGCTCAGGTCAGGATCTCTCCATTCCTGAGTTTGAGCCCTGCATTGGGCTCTGTGCTGTCAGCTCCTAGCCTGGAGCCTGTTTCAGATTCTGTATCTCCCTCTCTCTCTCTTCCCCTCCCCGACTTGTGTCTGTCTCTCACTCTCAAAAATAAACATTAAAGAAAAATTTAGAAAAAAATTTTTTCTAATTTAAAAAAGAATTCGACTTTCACATTTTAGTGCTTCCTTTTGGTTATAGTTTATATGGATCAAGCTTTAGACACAAATGTATATAAGTAGACTTTATCCTCTCAGTATTTTTTATGTTGTAATTTAATATTTTGCGGATTCATCCATAATTGCTAAAATTCCCTTTTTAAAACTGTAGACATGTGGTGTCCACTTTGGTAGCCACCAGGCACATGCAGCTATATAAATTTAAATTAAGTGAAATTAAAACTTAAATCTTCATACACAATAGTCGTATTTCAAGTACTGATGGCTGTTGGATGTGACAACACAGATGTAGAACATTTCTGCCATAAAAAGTTTTACTGGACGGTGTTGCATAGCTAATTCATTGCTACATATTTGTGTATGATAGGAATGTCTGCATTTTATTTTTTATTCATGGGGAATTTTTAGACATGGTCTCTGTTAAATACTTTTATTTCCTTCCTCTGCCATTAGGAGTACCTCCATGAATTTTTACCATACACAAGTCTCATCTGAATTTTTGGTTGAATTTCCTTATCACCTTACATTGTAGTGGGCAGCTTGAAATTAGACTACTCGAAAATTGTTCCTATATTAACGACACACAGAAGTGATTTTACAAAGTGAATTTGTTGGTTTTTAAATTTTTTCTTAAAGACCATCTTCTCCAAAGTTCCCATTTTGAGAAAAATAACTGCCAGTCCTCTGGTCTGACATTGATCACTGCACGTTGCAAAGTTAAGATTCCTAAATGCTGGTCTCTTTTATACAGTTTCCTCTAAGCCCATTTTTTACTTAAATAAAAAAAAAAAAAATTCCTTAGGGGAATGAAGATCTTACAAGCAGTTTCAGAGCAGAATTGATTTTGGTTTGTGTTAATGCAGACAATCTGCCCAGTGTTAAAATGTTAAAGAGAAAAAAAAAAAAAACACACAAGCTGCCATATTCGTGTGATCACACCAAAATAGCAGCTTGTATTTATATTTTCAGTCTCCTCGAGGTGGACTGCAGACACACATGAATGAGTGGATGTAGTTGGTGTTGTGTTGTGATTTTATTTAATGCAGGCAAAGTACATGCTTGTGCATGCACGACCAGCCCTCACATATGCACTTGTTCACAGCCGGGGAAGTGGAAACTACAACACAAGCCGCTCTCTAAGAGTTGTCGGCAACCTGTGTGTGTGTTTCTTAAATATTAAAGAGGGGAAAAACAGATTTTCAGGAATACGAGAAACCATTCTCCTTGTCAAATGGCCTGTAGTCCTGCCTCATTTGACAACATTTAAGGTAAAAACAAAATATTTTATTGTTATTATAGTTGCATATACATATTTAGAAGTCTGTGTTTTCCTTTACCGCTCCTGTTTTTAACATGTATCTTTCCCATTTCTGTTCCATTTAGGCGTGCAGATTCTTACCACACATTTATTCTAATTTATGGGATTTTTTTTTTTAATTTGAAAACAATTCTTTAGTACTTGAGTGAAAACGTTAGATGTATTTGCTGCAGGTCGCACCCTCATCGTGCTTTGGTCAGCATCCTGATGCCCCTAACCTTTGGACTCCGGGAGCAGTGCTACATGCAGCAGCAGTTACAGATCTAGCACCACGGGCTCTTGAGCACAAGCGGTTTTGCTTTTGAGGTCCTCCTTGTCTTACATTGAGCCAGTTTTTTCAGCACTGTCTGTGGTTGTGGGTTCACATACTAATCGTCAGAGGGTTCAGAAGTCAAGTCTGGTGGGTGGTCAAGAAATAGTTCATCCTAAAATATTCCTACTAGGCACAACCTGTTTAGTAGCGTAACGTAATTTTTTCAGAACTTAAATGCGGGTTCAGAATTGAAGCTCCATTGGTACTTTAGGGGTAGATGCTTTGAATTGCTTTAAAATGTTTCAATTATTGAAAAGCTGCAAAATCAAGTCTGTATTTTCAGTTGTGACAGACTCTTACATGTAAAGTGCACACATCGATCCACCTGTATATTTTTTTCCTAATTTTTCACCTTTATGGTGTAAGTAGAGAGTTCTTTATTTTTGTTTTTTTGAGGCAGGGAGGCAGTGAGGTAGAGGGCTTGCTATGTAACTCAGAGCACTGGAGAACTAGACAGAAACTGTGATGAAAATGTCTATTTAGATGGTGACACCTACCATCTCCTGAAACTCCAGCCCTACTCGCCTTTTCCCCACTATGCGTTCTTTCATATTTCCTGTCCTCTAACCCTTCTGCTTCATCATCTCACTTGTGTGGTGATTTCAAATCCCTACCTTCCATCTAAGACTCTCAGAGATTTTCTGCTATCCTCTTGGGCTGGATTCTGCCTGTTGTCATCACAACAGATTTCTACCTTCCCCCCCCTTTCCTTTTTAAAATCAGTGTTCACCTTCAGTTTATGGCCTGTGAAAACTGTACGTTGCTCTTGTCTTTATTAATTGCAGAAACAGTGACACAACTCTGGCCCGGCCTTTCTTAGGCTTCACCTTCCCACCTCCAGTCCCTGAGTCCATAGATTTCATTTTTTATCTTTCATTGGCTTGTTTATAGGTTTGTGGGTTCAGTAACTCATTCAACAAATACTGCTTGGGAAATTACTGTGTCCTAGCTGCTGTCCTAGGAGTTGAAGGCCCTGATAGAGAAAATAATGCCTGTTTTGTTCTTTTACCGGTCATGTACATTTCATTGTAATTATCTTTCTTTAAAATATCTGTCAGGGGCGCCTGGGTGGCTCAGTCTTAAGCGTCCGACTTCGGCTCAGGTCACGATCTCGCGGTATGTGAGTTCAAGCCCCGCGTCAGGCTCTGTGCTGACTGCTCAGAGCCTGGAGCCTGTTTCAGATTCTGCGTCTCCCTCTCTCTCTGACCCTCCCCCGTTCATGCTCTGTCTGTCTCAAAAATAAATAAACGTTAAAAAAAAAAATTAAAAATATCTGTCAGATGTCTATTATCTGTACTAGATTTTCTTGAGTGCTTAGTTCTTATGCTTGTATCTTATATTTTGTATGTTTCTTGAGTGCTTCGTTCTTATGCTTTGTATCTGGCTCTCATAATAGGCATTTGTGTTATCGGTAGTCCCCTAATTAAATCTTTTTATTTTGCAAATCTGGAAAGTTGAAACTAAGAAAAAATAGGACTTAGGAAAGTATAATTTGTTAATGGCCAAAATGGAAATAATACCTAGGACTCCTAGTCTTTCCATACCTCTGTAATATTTTATGTTAATGTTGTTTGCCTAGACTTAACACTTTATCAATTCAAGAAACATTAAGTGAATACCTTTTATATGCAGAGCACTCTGTGGAGCGAACAGGAGATGGAAACATAGGTGAGTTATTATAAATCTTCCTCAGAAAGAGGTGGAGATTAAATCAATGCAGTTTGTACCCTCTGGGCGTATATACTCTAATGCAGAGTTCCTCAAGGCTGGGAGCACTGACCTTCTGGGCCAATTCTTTGTTGTGAGAGGCACTCATGCATGGTGTGGGACGTGCAGCACCATCCCTGACCTCTCACTGCTGAAGACTCTGTAAGGCCTGGTGTTAAATCTTTATAGGGCCTCGGTGTCCTGTCTCACAGAAGGGTTCTCTGAGGCACCACTTGAGAGCTTTCTGAGTTCTTAACAAAAGATTTTACACTGACTCCCTCGGTTTCATCTTTAGACCTTTTTTTTTTTTTGTTTTTAAACTGTGTTTTAGATTTGATCTTTGCCCAGAAGCACTTTCTTAATGTTAGCATTATTTGCTGGATAAAGAGGCTGAGAATGAGAAGTTTTATTTTCAAACCCAGCAAGTCCTAGAACCTTTATGTTTAGCAATGCTTTCTTTTGCTTCTCTCATCTTTCATTCTACCACAAGCAACAAATATAAATCAAGCAGCACCTTCAACACTCTGCCTGGATAGCTCCTTAGCTAGGTTACCCAGTTTATGTGGTACATTTTCAATTTTCCATATAACTAGAGGCTGCCATGTTGCTGCTACATAATAAGGAAACTTCTTCCTCCATTTTTCCTATAATTTTTTCCTTACTTTCATTTAAGCTTCACTGGAAGGCTCCTCATGGGCTCTCTTTTGCTAGCAGCCTTTTTCACAACCTTTAGTCTTTCACTGGTGCTATATCCAAAGTCCTTCCAGCTTCTGTCCAATCCCATAGACACTCTTACTATGTATTTTATAGTTTTTTAATAACATCCCAGAATCAGGTATCAAAACCTATATTAGTTATCAATTGCTGCATAATATGTCAACCAAAACCTAGTGACTTGAAACAATGATCATTTATTTCATAGTTGCTGCACGTAAGCAATTTAGAACAGCTTAGCCAGAAGGTTCTGGGTTGGGAGTCTCATGAGTTTGCAGCCAGATATCAAGTGGAGCTGCAGCCATCTGAAGGCTTGACTAAGGCTGGGGGATCCATATTGGTTCCTCTCCATGTGGATCTTTCCATGAGACTGCTTAAGTGTCTTTCTCCAGAGAAGACTTCTCCCAGAGCAAGCAATCCACGAAGGAGGATGTTCTAAAGAATTTGCAGATGTCTTTTTAAAGCCATTGCATTCCACGGGTAGCTTCCCAGGCCTCCTGGATGGCCTTTTTCCTCCTATCCACATGGAAGAGGAAATGTGCATGGGGCCTGACTGAAGCGGACGTGATGGTTGAATTTTGTGGTCAGTCATACATCATTTCCACTCTCCTTTCATTGGTTAGCACTCAGTCACATGTCTACAGCTAAACTGAGAAAGAAGCTGGGAAATTAAATCCAGCTGTGTGCCTGGAAAGATGAGAAAGCAGATTTGGTTGAGTAAGGAAAGTGGTGCAATCATCAACCAAAACACGGAGCACAGGAAGAAAAAGTATGCCTGCTTTCATTCTGTGTGAAATTGCTCCTCTTCATGGTTTTTGCTTGATTTTCCACTTTTTCTCTAATAAAACAATAAACCTGAAGAAGGTATTATCGTTATTTTGGTGTTTAATAGTATTCGAGGGAGTTTCCATCAGCTCATTTTAAATTTTGGATGAATGCTTGTTTTGAAATTCTGTTCTTGAAGTATGGGCATAACACCAGTTATTGTTCCTTCAAGTCCTTCTGTGCTTCTCTGTCCTACTGCATGATTATAAACCTTCACCAAGGGCTTTATTTTTTCCCCTGGGGCATCTTATTGAATACTTGCATCTTCAGTAATTCATCTGGGCCCAATGCTTTGTCTGTTTTAATACTTCTAATTACCTAATTATGTACTATAATGCGGTGACAAAGCCCTTTGTCATTTCACTCTTTTCTTAACCCTTTTTTTGCTTAGAAAATACATATTTTTTTTGTCTTTTTGTTGTCTGAGGAACTCTTCATTATAGATTGCCCAGAAATTTGCCTGGCTTCTCTTTATTGTCTCTGTGTAATATGACAGACCATTGATTGCCCTGTTGAGTGTCTTTCTACTTATCTTACATCAGCCACCTGGGTTCCTGGTTATTGGGGCTCGAAAGCTGGTGTGTAGCTGTTCCTCCTCCCTCACTTGATTCCTTCCCATATACTGCAGTCACATGAGAAGATACCCAAAAGGCATGTAGTCTGCCAACAACAATAGTCTGGTTGTTGTAAGTTACTTTTGTGACAGAATTAGTGACTTTTCTGTCATTCATGGATCTTAGATGTCCACAACAAGTATCCACGAACTAATGTAATGGGAGTCAACAGGATTTTTCAAAATTTGCTGACCTTACTTGATTGAGGATAAGTAAGTATTGATGAAGGGAAATTTTTCATTATATATGGGTTTTACGTAATAAAGGAGGATAAAATGATAGAATTATAGTTTTACTATTTACAATCTCTAATGAATTAATAGGTCTAGGCAATGATCACCAATGGTTGCTAGCATCATAAAAAGAAATAAGCTGATATGTGCATCCTGATGGAGGTACGTAGTACAAGCAGTACGAGAGATCTATTGCTGCATCGTAAACCACCCCGAAGCTTAAAACAACAGCACTTACTTTGTTGATGAATCTAGTACGTGGGCAGGGCTGAGCCGGAGCGTTTGACTCTGTTCTACATGGTGTTGGCCAGACCTGCTTAAAAGTTAGGGGCTGGAATCGTTCGAAGCCTTGTTCACTCCCCTGTTTGGCTATTGAAGTTGGCTCTCAGGGGAGGCCTTCTCTGCAGCTGTGACCAGAACACCTCCAGAAGGCCCTCCCACGTAGCTACTTGACTTAGGAGCAGCATGGTGTCTGAGTTCCAAGGATAGGTCCAGACAGAGAGCCAGACAGAAGTTGTGTGACAGCATCACTTTGTGAGAAGCTAGTCACTAGGGTCAGTATATATGCAAATGGAGAAGAGTTCGATTCCTCCACCTTTTCATAAGAGAAGTGTCAAAAAATTTGTTAACATGTATGAAAACCATCAATACCACCCATGAAGCATTTTGTTGAAAATTGAACTTGAATTTGATGAAGTCTGTAGACCTAACTACCAGTTTATAAGATATATAGGAGGAGGAGGAGACGTGTTAAATAACAAGATAGAGGAACAATAAGTAAAATTCAGAATGTGGCAAGTTTCTACAGGATAAGTAACCTGGCTTCTTTAACAAATACATTGAAGAGAGAGAGACAGGCAGTGGGGGGGGGGGGGGGAATAAATCTATAAAGTAAAAAAAATCTAAAGAGATACATCAACAAATTGTAGTGTGTGGACATTTCTTGGATTGTGACTTTGAACAAACTGAAAACAATTAGGGAAATTTGCACATTGCCTGGATATTTGGTTTAATTAATGGATTATTACTTTTATGAGTTGTGGTATCAGAATGGTACGTGGTTATGTGTTTAGAAAGCCCTTGTCTTTTAGAGATACATACTGTGGTATTTATAGATGTGGCATCTCAGATTTGTTTCAAAATGTAGAATTGAGGGAGGAATATATATGAAACAAGAATTGATTGGCAATGAAACTGAGTGATGGATATATCGAGTCTACTATGGTCTGTTCTCTAGAAATGTTTGAGTTTTCTATAATAAAAGGTCTTTTAAGTCTTATAATGAAAACTAGAGTGCCTGCAAATTTTGGGTTATTTCAAAATGCAGAACAAAACACACACACCAAAGTTTTATATCTCTTGGTATTAATTTTCAGTATATAAAATTTGTCTGATTATAAGTTCCTTTACACATCTTGAGAGAGAAACTGCTTTATTTTAAATTTGATCACTTAAGTTAGAACTGAAATACTTTTTTTCATCAAGAAAACTCTTAGAGTCCCTTGGAGACCCCTCATTTCTCAGGCCCCTGGCTTGGGGTGTCCCCGTTCCCCTCGGTGGGACACCTGGCTCCCATCTTGGCCTTCCCTCCCTGGCTAGGGGGTGGAGGCGATGGGCCTGGGACGGCCAAGCCTGGCCGGGTTGACCCTTGGACCTTGCAGAGCTTCCAAGGCCCTCCTGGTGATTCAGGAATCCTGGGTGTTGGTCCAGGCTCTGAGGTGTGAGGGATTGATTCCTCCATGCCCCGCCCCACCATTTGAGTTCTGGGTAGGATGGCTACTGTGGACATCAGGTTGGAGTGGGGCTTGTGCCCCCGTGCCCCAAGGTGGCCTAGAGACCTCCCAGGTGGAGGGCGAGTGGGGAGCTGGGGTGGAGAGAAACTCCAGTGACGGGGGGGCCTCCCCCAGCCCTGCGCTGCCCCACCTGGGGCTGTGAAGCCAGAAAAGGAGAAGCTGGAGTAAAACCCTGAAGAATCCCAGGACATCAGAGCTCTGCAGAAAGACCTGTAATGATTCGCCAAGCTCTTGAAACAGAAGAGGATCGCTCCGGGATGTATTTAGGCCGATGTGGGGCTCACCCTGAGGGCTCTCTTTGGGAAGGTGTTTAGCCAAATGACCGTCTGTTGTTTTGAGGCTCTGCAGCTCAGTTTTTAAGAACTTGTAATCCGTGTCCTGTGCTGCAGAAGTAGGAGGACGAAGCTGACAATCATGAAAATCTGCAGGAGATAGGCAGAGCAGAGGCCCTTGTGCAGGCTCCAAAGAGTAAGTGAACAAGTATGAAGAACTGAGGGACAGTCAACCTGGAGGACGTGCTCCTGCAGTTCCCGAAACCCACCCTGCGGCAGATGAGCCACACAGCCCAGCAGCTTGAGCTGGAGAGGGATGTGCTCCGAGTGTGTTTCTGCAACCCTCGCCAGAAGGGCAAACGACCAAGCAGTGACTGTTCGCTGGGAGAAGATCCTGAGGCTGCCGGGTCCCCTTTCTCAGGGGCACCGGCATGCTTTCTTCTGGCACCAGGGCCACATTTTGGTACCCCAGGCTACAGGGGCCCTCACTTCACTACCCTGTACTCCTCATTTCCTTTCCCTCTGTGTCTGTCACCACCCTGGGCTCTCCCATGCATTCAAACTGTGGTGCCTGCCCTTCCCAGAAATGGGGATGGGGGTGGGGGACTAGGAAGATAACCCGGGGTTTGTACCAGGGCTTTGGGATTACATTCTATATTCACTGAGAATGGATTTGGGAACACAAAGGGTGTGTGGGTAGAGGGTTTGGGGGGGAACTGGTTGGAGGGAAGGTAAAGTTCAAGGATGCTCTTGTTTTTAATCCTCACATCACTCATCACTTTGTTCTTTTTTTTTTTTTTTAACATTTATATATTTTTGAGACACAGAGTGAGACAGAGCACAGGAGGGGCGGGGGTGTGGGGTCGGTACACAGAACCCAAAGCAGGCTCCAGGCTCTGAACTGTCAGCACAGAGCCCGACGTGGGGCTCGAACTCACCGACCATGAGATCATGACCTGAGCCGAAGTCAGATGCTTAAACTGACTGAGCCACCCAGGCACCCCTCTCATCACTTTGTTTTTATTTTATTTATTTATTTTTTTTAATTTTTTTTTCAACGTTTTTTATTTATTTTTGGGACAGAGAGAGGCAGAGCATGAACGGGGGAGGGTCAGAGAGAGAGGGAGACACAGAATCTGAAACAGGCTCCAGGCTCTGAGCTGTCAGCACAGAGCCCCACGCGGGGCTCGAACTCACGGACCGTGAGATCGTGACCTGGCTGAAGTCGGGCGCTTAACCGACTGCGCCACCCAGGCGCCCCATCACTTTGTTTTTAAAGAAGTCTGGGATACAGTTAAAAAAAAAATTTTTTTTTTAGGCAATATTGTCTAAATTTCATCATGGAATAATTTACTATGACTTTCTCTTTGGTTTTATCTATACCAGAGTTCCACTCTCACTTATTTCTATTTCCTTCCCATTTCCTGGCCAGATTTGGAAATTACTTCTCTTGGACTTCCATTTTCTGATAATAACATAACTTATCCTCAGTCCCTATTTAGTGTGAATTTTTTTCCCTTTTATTTGCTTATCAGATATTTGGCTTGAACTAATCTATAAACTTCTACGGTTTTAATTCTTTTTTTTTTTTTTTTTTAATATTTATTTTAGAGACAGAGAGACAGAGCACAAGCAGGGTCAGGGCAGAGCGAGAGGGAGACAGAATCTGAAACAGGCTCCAGGCTCTGAGCTGTCAGCGCAGAGCCTGATGCGGGGCTTGAACTCACGAACCGCGAGATCATGAGCTGAGCCGAAGCCGGACGCTCAACTGACTGAGCCACCCAGGCGCCCCTACAGTTTTAATTCTTAAGTTGTTTTTTCTACCTCATCTTTACTGAAGTTACTACCATTTCCTTTTTTTTTTTTCTCCCATGATAAAAGGCCCACCTTGAGCCTGTATTCTGTGATTTTTATTATTGTTTCAAAAGTAAATTTGCCTTTCCAATGATATTTGGGTTAGAATGGTATTCAAGTTGCTTTCCTATCCTGATCAACACCAGGTGGCATGGGGTAAAAGAAAGCATAGAAGTGTAATGAATGGCAGGGAAGCTATTTTGAAACGGTTTTAAACCATATCATCAAAAACTGATTATTACTATTCCTAGAAAAGCTACTCACTGTACTTTTCTCCCTCTTATTTCTGATTCCTATAGATGGTATGTTATGTCTTCTGGTTTGAAGCCTGACAATAAAACAATCAAATATTTGTTGTGGGAGATATATTACTATTCAGGTGTATTCATCAGCCTTTTGAGCTAGGTTCTTCTTGGTAACTGAACTCATGGAATTTTACCTAAATATGTTTATCTGGCCTATTTATAATTGATGAGTGAAGCGGATGGAAAGTACTGCTCCCCTAACTACCCAGTAATGTGGGGGCAGGTATTAATCATGGTGTCTCAGAATCCTTACCTGTGACCTTCTGGGTTAGACTAGATAATCTCCAAAGACTTATTGAGCTTAAATCTTCTCTGAGTAGAAGTTGTTTTTCGAACTTCTTAAATAGCATAAACTTTTATATCTTTTAAAAAACTTTTCTGTATCTCTCTACGTTACTTATTTGGTGCTATGAAACCATCAGAATTTAGAGGACAAGTCACACTTTTCTGAAAAAGAGGGTATCGCAAAACTTCATAAATTGGCACTTTAGGATTGTAGATCGTGTGCTGTTGCGTAGATAGGCTGTGTCTGCCTAATACACATTTTTAGTTGATTGGGTATTTGCTAAAAGTGGGTAATTTAAATTATCTACCTGCAATTTAATTCTTGTAGCTCTCTTGTTTTTAATCTTGCAAGTGGTTAGTATGCATTTAAATGAAACTATGAATCGGTATGTAATATAATTTACATTTTTAGTAGTTAGGTGTTAAACTCTTACTATATAGTTCATAGGTATTTGTTACAAAGTGAGTTTTTAGTACTTTCTTGCAAAATCACTTCAGATTGCATCAGCTACACAGAATGTGGTTGTGCCATTGTGTATGGTAAATTTCCAAAGATGAGTTAAGGGAGGGGACATGCAAAATCGGGAAGCCATATGATCTAATTCATGGGGCAGGAAGCCTACTTTGAAGACATGGCTGGGATGGTAACTAGGCTTACTGTGGTGATCATTTCACAGTATGTATAAATACTGTATGATTATGTTTTACACCTGAAACTAATACAATGTTGTATGTCAATTATACCTCAAATTAAAAAACAAAGACAGGGCAGATTTAAGTCCTCTAATGAGGAAGAAGGGGAAATAATTTCACTTCTCAGAAGGATTAATCTGTTTTTACCTTAGTGACTTAAGTTTTCCCAAGAAATTTCTCTTTAGCAATTTATTTTAACTACTTACATGTCTTTCATCCTGATTACTTTAATTTGGGATATTTGACTTCTGTCCCACAGAAGTCATTTAAAAAGTGCTTGTGTTTCTTTCCTACATCAGTGCATTTGACACCTTTCTGGAACCTCTGTGGCTTTTATGAAACAACATGCTTGCCCAGAATCTACTTTCAGGTTAAGTTTTCTCTTCTTTAGGAGCTAAGGTCACTTGCACCTAGTCACACTTCCTTGCCCGAGTAGGCACTGTCCAGAGGGGTCATCAAATTCAGATTTAGGCAGGGATGTGAGGAAATCTTGCTCCCCACCCCCCCCCCCCCATGGGTTTGTTTTATTACTGGCATCTAAAAAAGAGGCTTCCTTTCTGCAAGAAAGAAAACCAAATATATGTGTCTGGGGACAATTGCACATCAAAGGGAATTTCAAGCAAAAGTCGCACAAACGGATGAAGATAAGACAGGCTTTAATTTATTATAAAAACTAGGACCGAAAATGAGATGCTTCACAAACCACTAGTGGAGTTAACCCAGGAACCCAGCCTGGACTGGGGAGAAAGTTGTAACTTTCACAGGGAGGCAGAAAAGGATCAGGATGAAGCATAAAACAGCTGAAGTCTCCTGGAAAAGGCAGTAAGCCATTATAATATGAAGTAAAACAACCAGTTCTGCTCTTTAGAGGAGGCATTAAGGAGTATTTTTCTGTCTTGATGATGCCCTGTGCCTCCATATCTTGGGTACTCTTCCTCTTCAGCCTCTCTCCTGTCCCTCTTCTGCTCTAGTTCCAAAGCCACCTCATTCACTTCTTTATCACCTGAAGTACCAGTACTCAGAAACTAATGATCACCTCTATTCCTGCACATTTACTGCTTGCCAGGCACTGTTCCTGGTGCTTTAATGTTATCTCATCGTGGTCACAAGATCAGCATTATTATTCCCACTTAATAGGTGAGGCAGTTAAGCAATCACTTACTCAAGATTATATACGTAGTAGTTATGCAACCTGAATTTGAATTTGAAGGCTTTTCTTCTCAGGTTTGTTATTTCTCCCCTTCGCTTCATTATAATGCCCTCTTGTTCCTTCCTGTAATCTCTCCTCCTTCAAGGCTTATGCCCACTTAAAGTTACTCAGATACTGTTTTCTTTGTTACTTAGATATTCAGAAATGTAGAGTCACTCGGTTGTTTGTCTTCGTTTGTAAATTCAGCATTCAGAGCTCTTTCCGGACCTGCCCACCTCTTCTGTCTTGTTGTCCTTCTCTCAGCTGGCAGTGCTTCATGGAAGTACTTTTCTTTCTCATTACTGATTACCATACTGTGCTGTACACGTGGAATACTCACTGCCTTGTGTGCCTTCATCTGTCCTTCTGATCTGCTTCTCTTTCCCACTGATAGTCCATCTTCCTCCTCTCCTACAAATCTTTGTTCAAATCTTTTGTGCTTGAACCTATTTGACTGTTAACTCCTAGGTGATGTAATTTCTTCCCTTATATATTCATTGTGTATTATTGCTACGTATTTGTTCTTTGGAGTGTGCGGTTGTATATTCTTTCATTAAAAACAACAGTGTAAGCTCCTTTCAAGGGGATACTGTGCCCTTTTTCTGTTTGACATTACCTCAGAGCACCTGGCAAAGGTTTTGATCCAGAGGACATTTAAACAATACTGACTGACTTGTTCCATTTGAAGTCTACATTTTAATCAGACAAAACTAACAGGGTGGTCATGTATAATAATTTAAATCCTGATATTTGCATTAAAAAAAAGATACTGATTTCTTCAAAAAGCTGATACATCCAAAATTACATTCTAGTCCTAAAAACCAAATGGGCCCAAACCCTAAATATACAGGCTAGGATTCATTTTGCTTAAGAACTGTTGTATCCGCTGTGTGAGGACTTGAAACATATGGAGACATTTGAAATATTTAGGTGTTGAAAGGTATCGTTTCCCTCTGTATCATTTCTCATCCTTTGTTCCTTAACATTGTCAGTCTCACCAGTGGCGTAAGTTAGTTGCATGGCAAATACACGCTTGTACTAACACATAAAGTAACCCTTGATGCCTCTTAGAGATGAGAGTTTGAGGGTATTTCTTGGAATTGTGCTAGTCAGTTTTAATCCTGTGTTTTCTTTCTTCAGGTTTCCTGAAATGCAGTTTTTCCAACAAGAAAATGTGAGAAAAATTCTTACAGATGTTCTTTTCTGTTATGCTAGAGAAAACGAGCAGTTGCTTTATAAACAGGTAATGAAAATATCGTACAGGTGGCATCCATTGACTCAAAATTTTCTATACAGCTTGACAAATGATAGAGCAATAATGTAGCCTTTATTGTATCCAAAGTTGTATCATAATAGTAAAGCAATCAGAGAGCTGCTTGTCAGCTGCATGGTGAGAAAAGTAAGCTCATTGAAGCACATATGCTTCTTCCTTATTATAAGACATTCTACCAAATTGTCTTCTGTAAGGCGTTCAATCTTTTCTTTCAACTTTTGGGAGTTTGTTTATAAACAGCACCTTTGAAGCCAATCTAGTAATAAAACTTTTCAGAATTGCATATATAAATAGTGTTTATAAATATGTGACCTGCCGTGTAAAAAATAATCAAGTGTCCTTCCACTCTTTAAAAGTTACTGGTAATACGACTTCAGAAAGTTCCTGTAAATTTTTGGAAATTTATGATACTCTTTGTTATCCAGGTATCTGATTCATCCCTCATTAGTAAAGGAAAGAAGATTGTTGGATTATGTTTTGCTCTCACTGAAATGTGAATTAGTTATTTAATATATAAAGAAGTATCTAGGTTTGTACTTAAGCTGATGGTGTTCCAATAAAAATACACGAAGTTGGATATTTTTATGTATTCTCAAAATGTATAGTAAGTGGGAAGTCAAACCAAATTAATAAATTCCCTAGCAGTCAAAAGTTATGATGTATGTTCAACTGATAATCACTTAACTTTAGTGTAATAAAACAGAAAACACTGTATGATTAGAGCAATGTATTTAAAAATTAAAAAAAATTTTTTTTTAATGTTTATTTTTAAGAGGGAGAGACAGGGCACAAACAGGGGAGAGGCAGAGACAGAGGGAGACACAGAATCCGAAACAGGCTCCAGGCTCTGAGCTGTCAACACAGAGCTCGATGCGGGGCTCGAACCCACAAACCATGATGAGATCATGACCTGAGCCAGAGTCGGATGCCTAACTGACTGAGCCACCCAGGCGCCCCTAAATACTTTTTTTAAATTTATTTATTTAAGTAGTCTCTACACCCAGCGTGGGGCTGGAATTCACAACAGCGAGATCTAGTGCTGCATGCTCTTCTGACTGAGTCTGTCAGGCTCCCCTAGAACAATGTATTTAATTTGAAATAAACTTGATCAGTTTAAAGATAATAAACTAAATCATATTACAATGGTCCTAAATAATATATTTGTTGTTATATACATAGAAGACCCAAGGGAACTAATTTTATCTTGCTTTTAATGTTAGTAATATGCCTTTATATTAATTACATGGTGATAATCAGCTTTTAGAATGGGAAATGGAAAAAATATATCTCACTCATAATGGCAACCAAAACTTGAAAGTGTCTTGAAATAAATATAGCAATGTAGGTATAAAAGCTATATGAAGAAAATTATAATATTATTGAAGGATATAAGGCAGGGGTTGAATAAATAGAAAAGTGATAGCATGTTTGTGTATGAGAAGACATCAAATAAAATGAATATTACTTCTTCCCAAATTAATATATAAATATATTAGCATTCCAATTATAATCTAAGAGATAGATGAACTTTTTAAAAACCGGACACAGTTATTTTAAATTTAGTGCACAAAAGCTTTACAGTAATTATGGAAATAATAAAGTTTAGTGGTTAAGAGCATTGGGTGTGGGCTTATATCTGTTATTTGAATCTCAGTTCAACCAACCATTTACTAGCTACATAATCCTAGACATTTTACTTAAATTTTCTAAATCTTTGTTCTGTTAGCAGTAAGATGAGGGCAATGACAGTGTTGACTTTGTAGAGTTAAAAACACATAGTGCTCACTAAGGGTTCTTGTTTGTAGTTGGGGTGGTTATTACTATTACTATCATTGTTAAATATGTTGGAGTTGCCACAGAATTTAGGGGAAGGGGAGAATGGTAAAGGCATTTGGCAAAGAATGGCAATTATTCTGTAAATATTCTGTGATCAAGCCAGTATAACAACAGTGTGGGAGTCAACAGAGATCAGTGGAATAAACTAAGAACAGGTCCAGTTACATATGGATTCTTTTTTTTTTTTTTTTTTTTAGTGTGTTTATTTAGAGAGAGAGAAAGCGAGTGGGAGAGAGGGAAGGGGACAGAGAGAGAGAGAGAATCCCAAGTAACCTCCATGCTGTCAGCACAGAGCCTGATGTGGGATACAAAGTTCAAAGACCAAAAACCAATCCACCAACCAACCAACCAACCAAAAAGGAGACTAGGAGAAAATAAGTATCAATGTAGGATTTTTGGAAGCAAATAACTGAAAATCTCATTCAGAATAACTTCAACTCTAAGGATGTTATTAACACACTTTGCAAGAAGTCTAGGGGCAAAATGGTTCTGCAGCATTAGTTCAGTAGTTCAGACTCCTCATCAATGATCCAGGTTTGTTTCTGTTTTTCTGTTCTCTCCTCATTGTGTTGGCTTTTGTCATCAAGTGTATCTCTTCATTGTGCCCTTTCTTCTTTCCAATATTTGAAAATACTGCACAGTAAAGGATTTGATGACAGTGAACCAAGTCATAATAAAATCATCCCAAGTTGTACATTTGTTTCTCATTTTTCTTTTCTTTAGTGGAAGAAAAAAGTCAATTAAGGAAGTGTTGTAATAATGAAAACAAGTTCCACAGACAAGGAACAAAACATAATAACTGCACTCAGGCATTTATGATGTATGTGGCCCACTGCATTTGTAAGGAAAACTAAACAAGAATATGGAAGATCAGATTCTGGATAATTTAGACAAAATCAATCAATTACTGAATAAGAAAGTATTATTAACCTACTCTTGGGAGTCACTTAGTAAGATTTAATTACTCCCTGTACATGTTCAAAGTCCTATAGATTCTTTACATAGAAATAATACTTTGCTAAAGAAGGACTGAATATTTAGCCAGATCAAATTTAAGAAAAAAACCTTGAGTTTCATCACAAGCTGTTAAAGCTATTATTTTGTACTAGGTGACACCCCGTTTAACATCGACCATATTGTTAATAGTTATGGGATTTTATTGAATTAATGAGACTGTTATCATGTAGTAGAATGTCTTGCTGAGTTAATTGAAACTGCAGAGATTATATAAATGGTATTAATGAACTTTGACTGCCTGATGCCTCAGCTTTAATAAAGACTGCTTGGTGGGCTAAATGAACACAGGCAGATAAAAGAACAGGTTCAATTTTGTGAGCCTACAGGCTGTTGATGAAGAAAACTTCGTTACCTTTATGTTCAACTGGCATGAGTTTGGAGTGCAGTGACTACTAACGATCCAGCAGGGATAAAGACTTTAAGCAAGCAGAAATGCTGATGGTATAGATGAAAGCAAAATACACATTTTGGGAACCAATAAGTATACTGGACAATATATTGTGTTTTATTATGCTTTGTCAAATTAGAGCATATTGAATTTATGATCATTCTTTCTAAATAGTTCTCTTTTCCTTTAAAGATGCCTATACACTTGCCAGTTGCAATTATTAATCAGGTTTTACTAGTCTAGAATTAAGAGTAAAACCAACAATCTCTTCAAGTCTATTTGAGAAAATACCCCCAGTTTAGTTAGAAGTCAACAGTGAATTTGTAAAAGGTTGTCCTAATGATATTCAGGGAACTCTCAATTTCCATTATACAAAGAGCACCCTTATTGATTTGGTATATGGTTTAATGTTCTCCTTTTTTTCATTTCTCATATTGTAGTTCAACTTTTACCAGTACATTGCTATATGGAGAGGTAGATATTTAATCAGCCAGGCACCACCCAGTGAATACCTTCTATGTGGTGAGCCTGTAGCAGGAGCTAGATTTTTGTGTCTACACATAGATATCATTTATCACAGTTTATAATTGTATAGTCATTTCTGTGCTGATTTTATTATTGTGTGTCTTGCTGTCTAGACTGCAAGCTCCATAATGGTTAGGAACTTGCCCACTTCATTTACATTTGTGTTCTCAGCATTGTCATAGGTAGCTAATAATTAGTTAATTTTTAGAGAGAGGGAGAGAGAGAGAAAGCACAAGTGGGGGGCGGGCAGAGGAAGGGGAGAGAGAATCTTAAGCAGGCTCCACACCCAGCATGGAGCTGGACTCAGGGCTCGATCTCATGACTCTGAGACCATGACCTGAGCCAAAATCAAGAGTCCAGTGCTCAACCGACGGGGCCACCCAGGCACCCCTGTTTTTGAAATATGAATTTGGAAGATGAATGATGCATGAGCAAATGGAGACTCTGTATAGTGTCTCAGAAACCAGAAGGAAGAGAAAATTTAAAGAGGGTTGGAAGATGTAGTTAGGCAAAAACTCATTCTTGTTAAACCAGCCATTAGTTAGAGAATACATTGAGAGGGAAAAGACCCAATCAGAAGATCACCGCCACCATCAGCAACAACAAAAACCTAGTGAGAAACTAAGCAGTTTTACCAACTTTTGGGCTAGAAAATGTGGTGTTCTTTAAAATACCTATTTTCTTCAAGTTAATGTTAATGCAATGCCAATAAAAATTGCAGTATTTTGTTTAGCATTTTATTTAAATGATACTTCAGCTTACCTTCTAATTAGAATAGACAAGATAATTTTGAGAAAAAGAATAGAAAATATGGCAGACTAGAATATTTTGCAGCTCAAGTCATTAAAATAGTAAAGTTCTTGTCAATAATGAACAAACCAATGGAATGCCAGTAAAAGCTGAGAAAAAACAAGCTCTAGCAATTCAGTGTATGGTAAAGATGACATTTCAAAACTCTTGGGAGAAGATGGGTTATTCAAGAATTAGTTGAACTCTTGCAGAGGAAAATACCAATTTATTCTTCAGGGCAAAAATAAATACCGGATGGGTAAAGAATTAGCTGTGAAAAAGAACACTACATACTCACCTAACCTCGATATAAGGAAGGTCTTCTTAGGCATGGAAGCAAAACAAGAAGCCATGAAGGATGATGTCTTGATTTGACAGTTTTAAAGAATACAGCTTCACTGTGACATAAGATATCATCAAGATTAGAAGACAAATGATGAATGTGGACAAGCATATGTAACAAAAATGACTACAGGTTCCTATCCTGAGTTGGTGAAGAACTATAACAAATCATCAGGAAAAAGGAAACACTTCATTAGGAGAAAATGGGCAATTCATTAAATAAAAATGGTCAATAAAATTTTTGTCAATCTCACTAGCATTTAAATAAGGTAAACCATTTGACTATGAAGTTTTAAAGGATTAAAATAAAACAAAACACTACAAGTTAGGATGTATGAAGTGGCAACTTTTATGCCCTAAAGTGAGGGAGTTCTTTCTGAAGGGCAGCTTAATTGTGTATATATCAGAGACTTTAACAAATGTCTTTACTCACTTACCCAGAAATTCTACTTCTAGGGACTTTATCCTAAGTTAATGATAAGAAATAGGCAAAAAGATTACCATAAGGATATCTAGCATAGTTTTTAATTTCTTTCTTTTGGTCCTTCCTTCCTTCCTTCCTTCCGTCCTTCCTTCCTTCCTTCCTTCCTTTCTCCTTGTCATTTTCTCTTTTTTTTTTTCCTTTTCTGTAGGTACAGTAAATACAAGTACTATAGTAAGTAGCTTGTACTTTGATGATTAAATTATGGCCCTTGGTGTTTGGAATACTTTGAGATTATTCCAGGAGAATAAACACCTCATGATGATTTCAAAGCATACTTAGCAGCACTTAATTCCATTTTTTTCTGGATCTCTACCATGCTCTTCTAAGGGATCATCAAATAGTCATTTAAAGTTTTGTTTATTAAGGACGTGGTTAATTAAAAAGATTGAAGTGGTGTGTGGTAATTTGTCTTAATCACAAGTAACTATTCAATGTATCAGAGATTATTTTGTACAAATGTCATAAAGTCCTAATTCAAGGCTAGTGATAACTTATGAATGAACTCTGATAGAGTTCACTTTCATCTTATTTTGTGCTGACCACTAGCTTTCTAAGAATAGCCTGGTGCTTCTAGGATGTACAGAGGGTTGTGCAACTGCCCTTCCATCATGGGAAGTCTCTGCTTCCGCCAGTGAAACTCTTCTCTTTGCTTCCATATTTTATTTTTATTTCCTATAAAGGTGGTGTTTTGTCTTATTTTTTTAAATAAAAGATCATCCATAATTATTAAGCAAAAGGAAAGTGATAATTTACTCACTTTAAGAGGCAGAAAAGAATATAGTCTATTTTTAACTTGTTAAATATGTTTTCTGATGCTTAAGGGGGGAAAAACATTTCATTTAAAAGGCAAATTATTTACCTTTTCCACAATAAAGGATAAATAATGAATTTTTAGAGATAGCTTAGTAACTAATATGCTTTTTTGTTTCTGTGCCTATTCGTGTAATTCATGGGTAACACCAATATAAGGAAAAAGAAAATACAATTGATGAATTCACTAAATAAATTGAACAGTAACCTTATAGTTGAAGTAGACAGGAAAGAAATTATGGTCGTTTTCAGATTAAACATGTTGAAAATCATACTTCGAAAACTTTGTTTGCTGTCATACCTGCTAGAGATTGTTTCTTTTATTATCCAGCATTTCCAGCTAGCTGACTTCAGCTCTTCCTAAATCTACAGACATCCTAATTTTGAGCCATTATGTAATGAAAACACTGGATATAATTTCTTTAGGTCTACAGTTCTCAGTTGCCCTTCTTACTGCAGATCTTTACACTGTAGCTCATGATTATAATTTGCATAAATGAAATTCATATTTATGAATACAGATCCTGAAGCAACTGACAGGTGCAAGGTTGTCTGCCATGCCAATTTATTGTTTGTTGTGTCATTTACACGAGAACTGTTCTCCATGTTTTAAAGAAGAAGAATTTGTGCTTTGGTTGAATTGGAATCAAATTCTAAAAGTAAATAAAATCTCATTTTGTAGCTTTTCATTTTATGCATTTCTCTAAAATATGGAAATGTTGGTAGTAAGGATCAGTTGAAGAAGCATTTTGCTGAGCCTGTTCTGTCCACTGGTGGACCCTCAGCATCTTCCCCCTCTCATTTGTCTTGCTCTTACGTTTCAGGGCATGCACGAGCTCTTAGCACCTATAGTCTTTATCCTCCACTGTGACCACCAAGCTTTTCTTCATGCCAGTGAGTCTGCCCAACCAAGGCAAGTTTTTATATGAGCTCCATGTGTTTTTTAAGCCTTGCGGTAATCATTTTAACCTCAGAATCTTTTACGTTGAAGGTACTTTTATAAATTGTAAACATTTGGTTGTGTTTCATGTGGCTGATTATTCAACGTTTTTTATTTATTTTTGGGACAGAGAGAGACAGAGCATGAATGGGGGAGGGGCAGAGAGAGAGGGAGACACAGAATCGGAAATAGGCTCCAGGCTCCGAGCCATCAGCCCAGAGCCTGACGCGGGGCTCGAACTCACAGACTGCGAGATCGTGACCTGGTTGAAGTCGGACGCTTAACCGACTGTGCCACCCAGGCGCCCCACATGTGGCTGATTATTAATTCCACTTAGTAGTTGTAGTCCTATGGGCTATGGGCAAATTTGTAATTGTAATAGTATTTGCAAGTCACAGATCTGTGCCACAGGAAGACATTTAAGTAGCGGATCAAGAAGAAGAAATTTTGGTGTAATGGCAAAGTGCTATTGATTAACAGTATTCATATGTACCATCCTCTAATGAACCATTCTTTCACTACAAGCTTCACAAGCTTTAACTTGATCTGAGATCCTTTCTCCTCACCAGGTTTGACTGAGTTGAGGTCATAAATAGGAGACCAGTACTCCAAAGAACCCCAGTCTATAAATAAACAAAAATGGTTTGTCATGTTTTTGAGATACATTAATTTATTCTTTCTAGCAAATAACTTTAGTAATTGTATTTAACTTAGGCTAACTTTAAATGCCCTGATGGCCCAGAGAAGTAGCCAGGAAGTATCTTGGGAATGGAAGCTGTGAGATTATAAACTTTTGTCAGAAGGATTCCATAGGCTGGCCCATCCATATGCAGAACAGAAAAAATTAACACATAACATCTTATGTGTTTATTTGTATGATTTCTATTAATTAAATATAGCCATCCATTTTGCTCAGCATAAATTAGAGTCTTTGTTAAATTAACTTTTGTTTACTGTATTATAGGTTAGTATTTTCTAGCTCATTTTGAGTTTTTCTAATTTTACTGAGTTTATTGGATCTGACTAGAGCACTTGTATCTTAATTACCCTTTATTCAGTTATTCTAAAGTATGATATGGATGAAGTTAGTATTGTGATCCTATTTTCATGCCAGTTTTTATCTTTTTCAAAATGTGTACATACATCATAGTCCACAGGAAAGTATAGATGATTGAAAATTACTTTAAAATAATTTGGACATGCTGCTTTAGCAGTTTCAAGCCATTGAAAGGTAAAAGCAACACTAAAATTTGAAAGAGGTACTGTCACTGATTAATGGGTATTAAAATATAATAAAAATAGAAGCCGTTAAAAGAAAAAAATGTTTTCATATGGTATATTTGACCAGTAAGTAAATATTTGTTTTGTTTTGCTTTGTTTTAGAAAAACAAAATAGATTGTGAAGTAACCAATTTATTCTAGATCAGACACATTCAAGGAATATATTGTCACATTTTGTATTTTTTGTTTGTAGCAATTAGTTATTTCATCGTGGCACAGACAAGGTACCTAGTTTGTTTTTGATCTTTCTAGAAAGAGAAGATTTCATTTGTTAATGGAATTGATTTTTTTATTTAGAAAGGATGATTTTTTTTCATATACACATTCTATGAAAGTTGGCTTATGAGTATAGAATAAGGTAACCTCTGCAGCATCCCCTTCTATTAAAAACATTATACATTTTGATTATTTGTATTGCTTTTTCAAGTGAGGAGATGAAAACTCTATTGAACCCTGAGTATCTGGAACATGATGCCTAGTAAGTACAAAAGCTTTCTATTATGTTACTTTTTTTACACCATTTCTACTTTAATAAGGGTTTAACATTAACACTGTATTATTTTTCTAATTTTTAGTGCAATGTTCTCACAACTTATGGAAACTGCTGAACCTTGGTTTTCTACTTTTGAGCATGATGGTCAAAAGGTAAATATTATAGTACAGATATTTTCAATATATTTGGGGGGGAAACAAATGATTTCAGTAAGTAGCAGCATCTAATCAGAGAAGCAAAGCCATTATTACTACTATAAAAAACCAAAAATTTAAAAATACTTACAGAATAAGATTGAATTGGGGATCTAAACCATGTTGCTAGTAATATTGGCAGATGTACAATGGTAGTATAAGAAATTGCATATAAATAGAAAATTTATTTTACATGTATATGTATTATCCATGCAATAGATCTTCTTTAAAAATTATTGTAAATTTTAAATGAAGTGCATTTATCTACTTGATCTGTTGTTATCCTAGTGAGTTGATAGACAAACATGTTGTTACTGAAGTGCATAGATTAACTTTGTACCAGATAGGTTGTCTTATTTTTACTAATGCATCACTATTGAATTTATACATTTAGCATCAATAGCATTTATCCTTACTCTCTTATTCTTTTTAACTATAAATTTTATTGTGTGATGTAACTGATATACCATAACATTCTCCTTTTTAAAGTGTACAATTTAGTAGTTTAGAATATTCACAGGATTGTGCAAATGCCCTTACTATCTAATTTGAAAATATTTTCATCACCATAGAAGGAAATCCCATACCCATTAGCATACTCTGCATTCTCCTACTCCCCGGGGTCTCTGGCATCACTGATGTACTTTCACTTTCTATGAACTTGCCTATTCTGGACATTTCATGTAAATGGAACCATATCATATGTGGCCTCTTGTGATTGACTCCTTTCACTAACGTAAAGTTTTCAGTGTTCATTTATGTTGTAGCACGCATCAGTACTTCATTCCTTTTCATGGCTGAGTAATATTTCACTATGTGAATATACCACATTTTGTTTATCCATACATCAGTTGATGGACATTTGGGTTCTTTCCCTTTCTGGCTATTAGAATAATGTCACTATGAACATTTGTGTATAAACTTTGTGTCAACACATGTTTTCAGTGCTCTTGGCATTCCTCTGGGAGTAGAATTGCTGAGTTAACTGATATTTTAAGTAAACATATATGCTAACTTAGATCATTACGGTGTTTTCATGGTTATTACATGATATCGGAAAAATTGCCAATTATGCTGGCAAGGGATGTCATTAAGAGTTTTTGGTAAATTTTTTTTGATATGATTCATTTGCTTTATGTTGGTGTGATTGTTTGCATTCTGGTCAGGAACCATATATTCTTCTGTCACTTTATTCCATCTTTTAAAAACTGAAAGGGATAACTAATGCTTTTTATGCCTTTGGTCTAGATCAGGGCAGACTACTGCCTGTAGGCCAATTTGGTCTGCCATCTGTTTATACAGCTTGGGAGTTAAGCATGACTTTTACATTATTAAATGGTTGAAAACTATCAAAAGAAGAATAATATTTTGTGACATATGAAAATTATATGGAGTTCAAATTTCCATGTCCATAAAAAAAGTTTTACTGGGATACATCCATGCCTGTTGGTTTCCGTAGTGTCTATGGCCGCCTGCTCATTACAACTGCTCATTACAGAGTTGAGTAGTTGCAACACAGACTGTAACCTCTAAAGCCTAAAATACTTGCTGTCTGGCCTGTACAGAGAAAATTTGCTGACCTTCAGCCTAGGTGATAAAATCTTTCTTCAGCAATATGTCAACATTTTACATTCTGTCAGGATTATAAGAGGTGAAACTTGTAAGCATATTTGATAAAATACTGTGTTTTAGAACAGTGTATTTATTCTTGTCAGGTGATTTGATGAAGTCACAGACTTATGTGAAAAATCAAAATTTTGAACAAAAAGTATTTTAATACATTTAGATAAAAGCATCCTGATCATGCAGGGGTCAATTGTATTTTACAACTATTTTACAACTGTTTCACAGTATCTGCGAAACTGAATGACAAAAATGTGAGCATTACCACTTTTCAGTTTCACCCATTCATGCTGATATCACTGAGTCAAGTTCATGAAATGGCTAAGACAACACAAAAAAGGATATCCATTTTATCAAGGAACATATAGATGTGACCTCTGAAGAGTTATATTAATTATTCGCATATATCGATAATATATTCCTAGAAAGCACATCTAATAAATCCGTTCTTCGTCCTCCCCTTTTTATTCTATGTCTTGACCCTGTCACCTTTTTAAAAAGAAGTTTTGAGCTTCATACACTTCTCTCTCTTTCAGTTCTTCTCTGCTCTGTATGCTGCCTAGGTTAGCAGACATACTTTCCTTAAGACTTTCTTGATGAAGAAAGCAGTGTGTTGGTTTATATAATGGTGTATAATTATCTCGCTGAATCCCTGTAACTGGCACTGACCTGTAGACCGCATTTTGAGTACCACTTAATAAATGGTTAAAGGTTGCTGGTTTTGTTGATACTTGTAGCTGACCCATTTGATTAGATCTGTGAAATGCAAATGGCATTTTTGATTCTAAATCCTGAAGGTAAGGGATATCTAATATTAACTATTTTCTCTTTTGATTTCACTGTTACATAAACTGTTTATCATTTAAGTGATCATGAGCATTACTTGTGAGTTTCTTGAATTTAAGAAATGTTGTTGTAAGTATTAGCACAGGGGACATGTTTTCAAACTACAGTTTATATACACCTATAGTTCTTAGGCTACTCATGAGTCTCTACTAAGCATTTGAAAAATGGACTGATATACTATTGATTTAGTGACAACTCATTCTGTTCAACCTGGAAATTGATTACATGCTTTCATTAAGTTAAACGTTTTTAACAGGTTAATTTAGGATCTGTTCTCTCCAAAGCCAGTGATTGCATCTCTACAGAAGTATGTTTATTTAAGACCCTTACAAAATGGCTAGATCTAGTGATCTGTTTCTCATGTGATTGACAGAAACCCTGCCTGAGCTCATTGCCTCCACCTGACACAGTATGGTATTCAGCCACACAAGGTTCTTCATTAAAGAAAAGCTACATGACTAAAATTAGTAAAATGTTGAATTGTTCTTTTTTTTTTTTTTTTTTTTGGTAGAAAGAGAAAGCGTGCATGTGTGTGCACACAAGCGAGTGGGGGAAGGGCAGAGGGACAGGCTCCATGCTGGGCATGATCTCCTTCTCCAAGGGCTCCTACTCTGGGCTCGATCTCATGACCGTAAGATCATGACCTGAGATGAAATCAAGAGTCGAAGGCTTAACCTACTGAGCCACCCACATGCCTGACTTCTTCATTTTTAAAGGAAAGTTGGCTTCAGAGAAACACTATCTTTTGAATGTGAATGGTGTCTTACAATTAACATGAATTCTCCACCCCCCCCCCCAGATTATTTCAATTTAGTATCAGGAAAAATGTTAGCAAGAATTATAATTTTTTTGAAAATTATAGCACCCTATCATCTGAAGAGAATACTCAATAATATAAAATGAGACAAAGGTATCTTGGTTGTGTTATTTTTATAATAAACGACCACAATATAGAGGTATCTTTTTCTCCTGTCTATACAAATTAACAGAAACTAATTGAGCCATAAAAATCGGTATGGTCTTATATCCCTAAATGCACTTTAGGAAGTACAAAGGACTACATTTCTTTTTAAGACTTGAAATGATCCTGGAAAGACAGATGGAACCTCTTCCAGGAAATTTTTCTTTCTGCTAACACATGCCCCTCCTCCTCTGTACTTTGTACCAGCCTGATTAGTGATTGTCCCTATGTGGAATTCTAAGTTTTTTCTGTTAGTCTTCCTCTTCCCTGCCCCTTGAAGGGCAAGAGCTTTACCTTCATTATTTTTGTGCTGCTGAATTTGGTCCAGTGATGAAAAGATGATGTTCCTTTTAGAGATCTCACAGTTTAGGAGGCAGAGAAGTAGAAATGGATACTGTAGTAGTAGAGAAGATGATGAAATAGAACCTGACACTTGAGCCAAATCTTTAAATACACTGGGGAGCTTCTCTGTGGGAACACTGGGGAAGGGATATTTCAGGTAAAAGAATGGCATCCCCAGGATCTCTGGGAGCACAGTGAGAGTAGAGGTTGGCCAGATAATGAAAGGCCTCATAGACCTGGCTCAGGAATATGCCTTTTGTTTTTTGCTTTTGTTTTCTTTTCCTGAAGAGCTATTTAAAAAGTTTTCAGAAGGGGAATTTGGCATACTCCAATATCTTTTTTAGATGGATTACCAGACATTTTGGAAGATAGATTTAAAAGCAGACCAGGGCACTTGGATGGCTCAGTTGGTTAAGCATCCGACTTTGGCTCAGATCATGAACTCATGGTTTGTGGGTTTGCGCCCCACATCAGACTCTGCACTGACAACTTAGAGCCTAGAGCCTACTTTGGATTCCCTCTTTCTCTCTTTCTCTCTCTCTCTTTCTGCCCCTCCCCCACTTGCGCTCTTCTTTCTCAGAAATAAACATTTAAATAAATAAATAAATAAATAAAAGCAGACCAAATTAGGGGCAGTGAGACCAGTTAGGAGGAAAGAAATGGTGAGGACCCCAAAGCAGGTTATAATAGTCAAGCTGTAGGAGAGAAGACACAGTAACAGTGTCTTAAGTTGTTCTGAGGAGATAAAATTGGCAAAGCAGGTGTTCTTATTGGAGGATGGTTTGTGGTAGGTACGGCGAAAGGATGAACATATTTTTGAGCAGAAGATGATAAACTCGGTTGTGGGCCTCCTGAATTAGAGACCCTTTTGCAACCTAAGATTCCTTGCCAACATGCGAATGTATGGGAGAGAACCCAAGAGGCTTCTAAGTTATGAATACAGATTTAGAAGTCTTTGGAAAAATGGGTATTGGTTGAAGCACTGTGTATGAGTGAGATCAGTCAGGGAATCACATGCAAGTAGAGAATCAAACTAAGACCAGATCTGTATGAAAAAGCAGAGTTGCAAAGCAGAAACAAAAGTTTGAGCTAGAGAAATAGAATGAGGATGAGTGGTAAGCAGGTAGTCACAAGAGAATGATGCTGTAAATCCCAAGATTGGAGAGAGATAGAAATTGAGGGCTCAGCATAAGAAAGGGTCACACATAATAGGGAAAATCATCAGACTCGGGATAGTTGAAGTTTCCATGAAAGAATTAGAAAGGGTATAGACTTATCTTTCTTAACTTGAGCTATGGAATGGGAGGAAGGAAAGTTGTAGTCAGCTACGTAGTTGCTGTTTTTTTGTTTTGTTTTGTTGTTTTGTTTTTAGCTCAGCTACACTCTTGGTCTGGAGAGTTTAAAACTCTTCCTACTCAACTATAATTAATCAAAGGGCAGTTAGAAAATATCTTCTTTTCTAATACTAGTTTCCTTTTTTTCCTGACTTTTTTATAGTTTTGAGAGCTCAAAGTAAAGCAGTTTTCATTTGCTGTTTTTCATGTTTAAATTTTATGCCACAAGAAATACCTTTTCATCAGAGTATTCCACTTAGGTATGATGGCTGATTAGACAGATTGGCTGTAGACAAGTAGATTAGCAGCCGCTGTAGCGAAAATTATCTTGAAAAATATTTAATTTAATAATTTAATATCACCAGAGAAACTGGTCAAGGGAAGACAGGTAGAAAATATTTTAGAAGGCACTTCCTGGCCTTTACATTATGTGCACAATTCATGTGTATGACGATCAGCATATGATTCCACAGTTTAAGCATTTGTCATGAGATGATTGTCATGAGTTTTTGGTTCTTATTTAAGCTTCCATAGGTAAGTACATTCAAGAATGATGTTTATACATTTGCTCATTTCATATTGAAATAACACATGCTCCATTTTTTCTGTTTGTAGGGAAAAGAAACACTGATGACTCCCATCCCCTTTGCTAGACCACAGGATTTAGGGCCAACGATTGCTATTGTTACTAAAGTCAACCAGATCCAGGATCATCTACTGAAGAAGCATGATATTGAGCTTTATATGCACTTGAACAGACTAGAAATCGCACCACAGATATATGGGTTGTAAGTACTAAAGTTTACGTTTCAGCTATATCTAACTATGACTTAGGGTGGTTTCTGTATGTCTCAGATTCATAGAGGTAAGAGCTGGAATTATTCCAGCTCCGCTTCATTTCCTATGTCTATTGTGTCCTATGTGCCAGACCCTGTGCTCATTGCTTTCACAGATGATATTTCATCAAATATTCCCATTAACCTTGTCAATTTAGTGTCATATGAGGTAAGAAACTTAAGGCTTACACTGTGTTTATGCATATTAAATAGTGAGGTCATAATTCAGATCCAGGAAGGATTGGCTCCATAATCTGCAGAGCCCAGTGTAAAATAAAAATGAATATCCCCCTTAAAAAAAATTAGTAAGAATTTCAGGATGGCAACAACAGATCATTAAACCAAGCATTCTAAGAAGGGCAGAGTCACACAGATCATACACACATGAAGCCAGCCCCAAACCCAGCCAGTCCTGCAGTCTATCCGTGTGTTTTCCATTTTATTGGGAATTGCATTTGTAGAAGTGAGCTGAATGTTCCTCAGGGTGAACACAATATGGTAATCATCTTCAGCCATGAAACTTTTGTAACATGCTATTGCAGAAGAATAGGGAGCCAAGCGCTCCTCAGAGATGCGTGTTATGTTTGTATGTGTGTTTATTCAGTGGCTTAATAGGATGAGTAGGAAAATTAGAAAGATTGCAGTTCTAATAAATATAAATTTGTGTAGTGCTGCAACATTGAAACAATAAAACATTCATATCTAATGCTGGACAGTTCCTTGGTAGATATTTTCTGCAATTCCCATCTCTCAATTAGGTAGAACTTGGAAAATAGAGGCAATATTATTAAGATGTACATAGTAGATGCTCAGTAAATATGAACTTGTTATTTGAATTACAAAGAATTTCAAAAAAATCGAAAGTTTAAGACCAGAGCAGAGTCTGTTTATTTAGCCCAAAGAAATATCAGTGAATGTTTTCTTTATGTTCTCATGTTACGTACAGTCTTTCACTGATAATAACTCTGCTATCTATCATCTCTGGAAACCCTGAACTGTGATTAAAGATGTCTGCTTTTCTGTTTAAATGATGCTTATTTTCATTTCTGTGACTTAAACTTGACTTCAGCATTGAGAGCAGCTCCATCATTCCCATTGGAAATGAGAAAGTTGAGGGTAACATGCATATTGGGCAGTACTGTAAGTTATTAGTGAATCATCATTTACACTTAAAAGCCTGGCTAATGTGTTTGTGATTGTAGACATAAAAATTTATTTTAAAATAGCTGGTAGCAAGGTCAGGAGTTAAATTCTATATTCCTCTCCACTGTGCACTCAAGTGGTTTATTCAGATCCCAAAGCCGATTTTACACCCTCAAAAATTGTTTATTAAAGTCTAGATATTGGTCTTAAATATTGGGGAAAGAATTTAATGTTGGACATACTTATCATTTCTTTGAAATGCTTTATTGTTTATTAACTCTTTGAGATGGTGCTTTATATTGCAGTGGTGGGTGGCATGGGCTTGGGTAAGATGATTTATAAACCATTATATTCCAGTTTCCTTTTCAGACATTAGTTTCCGTCAGCTTTCTCGTCATCATAATGATTCCTAGAGCTTCTTTGACACCTGACCAGCACCCTCCCAATAAAATTCCATGATCCATGACATAATCATTCTTACTCCTTTCAACTTTATTTTCAGCAGTAACCATAGCTGACTCATTTATCCCATTATTTTAGTATAGAATCTCATCTGCATTAACTGAAAATGTACAAATTTTTTTTAAACTTTGTTGAAGTCACTCGTTCTCTTAATTGGTCTCTACTGCATTTTATAGTGCAAGGAGTTTATTCACTTCATTTATTAAATTTGATTGTATTATTTCTATTTGTGGGACACAGGTAACTCAATTTTCCTTTGTCTTTATGCTACTTTCAGTTGTACTACTCATCTGTATATTTCCTGTTGATTACTGTTAGAATCTTTGGAGCCAAGGAAAAATATGAGTATAGTATGCAATAGCATTTGGAAGCACAGACTTTGAAATGAAACAGCTCTGTTAACCGTTTTGATCCTTGGTTTCTTCGTTTGTGAAATGGATATTGAAAATAATGGTACTTACTTCATCGGGTGTCTATGAGAATTAAATTATAATATACAGAAATCATAGTGCTGAATGTGTAGTAAGCATTCAATATCATTCAGTATATGTTGGCAGTCCTTCTGTTACCATTATCTGTCATTACCATTCCCCAGTTAGGATGTCATGGCTCTGTGAGTATGATGTTCTGCGTGTTTCATGAACCTTTCCACCTCTGGCTTTCTATGTTTTCTTCACCAAAGCATATGAATAGCTTCTACTTAGGTGGAAACTTAACAGCTATCCTTCAGACCAGTGCTTCTAAAGAGCCAGTATAGAGCTGAGGAGTAAACTTCTAGAAACAGATTATAGCAATTTAGCAAAATAATTTTGTGTCCCTAAGGCTAAAAGAATATTGTAGGTTTGTACTTCAGGGAAATGAATTGACATAGTTTGTTTTGTTTTATGTCATAAAAGTAATATTAATCTAAGTAATTGCTGATGCTACTGTCCATTCCTGTTGAAATCAAGCTGGTAATTCAGGCTGACATTCAGTATTCATGCTTAAAAACAATTAGTTGACACTTTGAGTACATTATCCTCAAGTTACAAACACAAAATAATCAATTTTCAGTTAATAAAAACTGGTCTTCTTTAAGATATCAGAATTCATAATAGGCATCATCTAAAATGTGCTTTTGCTTGCCATTTTTTTTAACAAAATCTTTATTTTTATTTTCTTAATGTTTATTTATTGAGAGAAAGAGAGAGAGACTAAGAGAGTGTGTACGCATGCATGCATGAGGGAGGGTCAGAGAGAGAGAATTTGAAGCTCAATCCGAATCTGCCAGCACAGAGCAGGATGCAGGGCTCAGTCCCATGAAACATGAGATCATGACCTGATCCAAAATCAAGAGTCTGATGTTCAACCGACTGAGCCACCCAGGTGCCCCAGAATTTTGATTTTCAAACAAGTATTTTCTTGTATACCAAAATGTTTTAACAAAATTAGAAAACGATATGATAAAAATGCCAATAATGAATGTATCAATGGGAAATGTTATCAGTATTAACAATTTGCATAGAATGGGGAATAAATCATATATATGTGGGAATTTAAGTCTGATTTATAATATGGTTATAATTATCATTAAGAGATGTTGCAGTTACTCCATTTTTAGAAATAGTTTAGTTCTGTTTTTTGTAAGAGAATCTATGTGGAAGTCTCCTGATGTGGCAGATGAGCCATATACAAACATTGTATTTTACTAATAAATTTATTTAACAAAATTAGAATTAATAATTAGTATAAAAATATTAATTGTACTAACATTGGCTAAAGTCATTCCAAATTAGCTTATCTAAATTTTAAGTAAATTGATGATACTTATCTTGAAATGTGGGAATTAAATACCCATGAGATCTTGAATATTATATAATAATTTGCTTACTAGTGCTATTATTTTATGTACTTAAGTACATTATCCCCTGGATAATTGTAGCTGGTTTTTGTGTTACAAAATGTTAAATCAATCAACTTACTGTTTAGTTAAACAAAGTTAATTTTAAGTTAAATGTGATATTATAAAATGATATTTCCTAGAAGTCGTTTACACTGTTTTTCATTAACTTTATGAATTATTACTCCTGTTGCACTTTGATCAAAGTTTCTCTTGCTTTAATGCAAATCATTAACATTTTGAATTGTCTTTTGTTTGCCAGTTATTGATGGGTATTAGACTTTTAAAATTTTAGTTCTGTAGGGGCCTGTCAGTGCATGCTGATTAACATCCAAAACAAATATTGACTACATTATTTCCAGCTTTCCAAGGTAATTTCTAAGGGTTGCTTTTTTTGGCATCTTCATTTTTAGTATGACAATAGGAATGTGCTGTGATTTCATCACATAGGGGTTATTTTTGTGCAGAAGCCTCTAAAGTACCAGTGTTAAGGTTCCATTCCCAAGTATGTGCTTGTTTGAGTCCAAAAGACTCTTAATCACAGATTCAAGTATAAAGACCGAATACCATTTTCACTTAATACCATAATACTGTTTTATAGAGAGACCAAAAATTGAAGTTTAAAAATAACAATTTTTGCTAGGCCAGAGTAACTGTGTTTTATTATCACCCTTTAATATATTGAATCTGTATATTTTCAACTACATTTTATACTCTGATATAAATAGAATACATAATAAGCATCTGTGGGATATGCAATTAATGTCACTTTTGAGGAAAGACCCTCATAACACACTTGGGCTTTGGCATTCTTAAATTATGAGCTCTTTACAACACTCATGGGATAAATTTCATATCTCCCAAATGTTTAGTATACATCTTCCATTTCCCTTACTTCCTGTTTTCTGGATTAGCAGTTGTTTTGCTATGGTGGTTTATAGTGATTTAATTGGGGAGGTTCTTGGTTACTGATTAATAATCTGCTAAATTTTGTGATACGATTTTTAAATATTTATATCAGTATATTCTAACACATATCACAGTGTAATTATGTATGACTACTAAGTTTTTTAAATCTATATTTGAAGTATAAACATATAATAAAAAATACAATTCTTAGTCATCCAAGTCAGTATAATTACCTTAAAAATTCTGTCTCTCAACAATTTAAACAAATAGCTTTCTATTCTAAACACAGCTAATGATTGAAATATTCTTTCTTTTCAGTGAGTGGTGTGTTATGTTATACATTAAATGTAAAAAACATAATGACGGACTAAAAGGTGAAGATCCAGTGATACCTTATCTCATACCACTGAATATTCCCCCAGAATTACCTCTTTGGGAAAAAAAATGGTTTTTTCTTCTTCTATACGAAGAATTATCATGCTTAAAAATGGTGGAAGAGAATAATACATTATTTGAAATAATGATTAATAATTGTTAACATTTATTGTTTTCTGTGGGGTAGGCATTGTACTAAAGACTTTACATAATTATTTACTTATTTTCACAACACCTTGGAATGGGTACTATTATCCCCATTTTGTAGATGAGGAGATCACAGCTTATAAAGGCTTATTTAGATCAGATGGCTACCAAGAATCTTTGAAGTCTTTGAGGCTTTGAACTCTTGAGCCTACATTCACACTCTAATTTGAATAGGACTAGCAGTGTGGTAGAAAATCAAGGCCCTCAAAAGTCCTTTGTGTTAGCTTGGACCATGAGCCAAACTCAGGGTGATCAGAGATAACAACAAAGACCAGGCAGATGGTACAAGGCCTGGAATCAGAGGAGTTTTATTGGTAGTGATCAGAAACAAGCCTGCTACGGAGGAAATGGAAAAATCAAGGGCACTGGAGAGTCTGAGGCCCACAATAGTGTAGCTAATTGATGACGTAGAAGAAATAGAATCTGCACTGACAAAGTAATCATGCCTTTTAAGTAGACAGAGGCCAAAAGGGAAAGGATGTGCCCAGTCATACATGCACAGATTTAGGAAAGGTACCATCCACATGCCTTTTTAGGTAAATGTATGTTCCTCACACTGAAAAGTAAGTAAACATTAATAATTCAAGTAAGAGGAAAGCAGATCTTCAAGGACTTCTAGAAAGCAATGTAACCAGTAAGATAAGTTTAGGCGTATACAGCTGAATGCCTCTCCTCTGTCTCTTTTTTTTCCCCTTCCTATACATTCCACCCCTAAATTCCACATATGAGGGAAATCATATGATATTTGTCTTTCTCTGACTGACTTATTTTGTTTAGCATTATACTCTCTAGCTCCATCCGTGTTCTGCAAATGGTAAAATTTCATTCTTTTTGATGACTAATATTACACATACATACAGTGGACACTTGGGCTCTTTCCTTCAAATATGTATTTTTCTATGCTTTGGGTAAATACCTAGTAGTGTAATTGCTGGATTTGTAGGGTAGTTCTATTTTTAACTTTTTGAAGAACCTCCATACTGTTCTTCAAAGTGACTACACAGTTTGCATTCCCGCCAACGGTGTAAGAGGGTTCCCCTTTCTCTGCATCCTTGCCAAGACTTGTTGTTTCCTGTGCTGTTAATTTTACCCATTCTGACAGATGTGAGGTAATATCTTATCATGGTTTTGATTTGTATTTCCCTAATGATGAGTGATGTTGAGCATGTTTTCATATGTCTGTTGACCATCTGGATGTCTTCTTTGGAAAAATGTCTATTCATGTCTTTTGCCCATTTCTTAACTGGATTGTTTGTTTTTTGGGTATTGAGTTTGATAAATTCTTTATAGATTTTGGATACTAATCTTTTATCAAATATGTTATTTGCAAATAAATAAATGTGTGTATATATGTGTGTGTGTGTGTGTGTGTGTGTGTGTGTGTGTGTATTTCCCATTCCGTAGGCTGCCTTTTAGTTTTGTTGAACTAAGAACAATTGTAAGAACAATACAATCAAAACAGTTGTAAGGACCTCATGCAGGGAAAACAGTATGAGCAAAGGTGTCTGTGTTTGAATACCATCATAGATACAAGACAAACCAACCAGTTTACTAAAACTAGAGTAAATTTTGTGTGAGAGGAAAATGCAGTGCCAGGACATGGGAACTCTTATATGCCATGATAAGAACAATCTAGACCTGTACTGACCAAAAGGTAACTAACCACACACATGTAGCTATAAAATTTAAATTAATTAAGGTGGCTCAGTTGGTTGAGTGTCTGACTTTGGCTTAGGTCATGATCTCATGGCTTGTGAATTCGAGCCCTGCATTGGGCTCTGTGCTGATAGCTCAGAGCCCAGAGCCTGCTTCAAATTCTGTGTCTCCCTCTCTGTGCCTCTCCTCTGCTCGGGCTCTATCTCTTTCTCTCTGTAAAAACTAAATAAACATTAAAAAATTTAATTTAAATTATAAATTTACTTCTTTAGTCACACTATACCTATTTCACGGGCTCAGTAGCCAGTCACATATGACTAGCAATTATTCTGTTGGACAACACAGATATACAAGAATCCAGTCATTATAGTAAGTTCTGTTGGGACAGCATTGGTCTGTATCTTTACTCTAAAGTAGGGGAGGTGGCATTGAAACATAATGGTTTTCTGATCATATTTGTGATTTAGAAGGATTACTCTGGTTGCACAGTAGTAAGAGATTGGACAAGTAAGAATCGGGTAGCAGTGATTAGCTACAAAAGTAGTAACTTGTGTTTTCTCAAAGAGATGATATGATGGCAGCCTGAAACAAGATAAACGCAGTAAGAATAGAGGTAAGTGGAAAAATTTGGGAAATACCAAATTAGAATTGTCAGGACTTGTAACTAATTGAATGTGGGAGTGAGGGAGAAGGAAAAATCAAAGATAATTTGGACAGCAAGGTCAATGATGGTAAAAATCACAGAAATAGTGAATAGTAGAGAAAGAAATTTCAGAGAAAGGAAGAATTGTATTGAGTTTGGAGTTTCTGTGGAACCATGGATACCTAGTAGAAAATTGAACGATATGGTTCTGGTACTTGGGTGAGAGATTGGAAAGTACCTGTTAGATAGCCTACATGCTATATGTTGTTGCTAATTGAAGTTGCTAGTAAAGTGAGACAAGAAGGACAGATATAATTTTCTAAAGAATATCCACTGTGTGTAACTAACTTTTGAGAATATAAAGCAGGAAGTGATTTGGTATAACTGGCATTTAAAATAAATTATCACAGTTTGTGTGTTTGAGAGAGAGAGGTAAGACTGGGAACAAGGATACCATTTAGGAAGGCTTTGCACATGTCTGAGTAGATAATAGCAGTGGAGAAGAGTCAGTTTAAAGAAATTTTACAGATAGAATCTATGATTTGGTAATAACTCAAAATGTTGCATAGTACTTGGGAGAGTGGGAAACGTTGTGGATTAGAGCCACTGCAATTTTAAAGCATCCAACCGCCCTGTTGGGCTATCCTTTTATTCACGTGCTCAAGTGACTATTTCAACTTCGTTTTCCCTTTCCGCTAGCCTGAATCTCCCCTTATTTTCTGTTCTCTGGTTGATACTTCTGTTCAGTCTTTCTTTGTATACTTTGGAATTGACTGTTTACCTCTCCTGCATGACCATGAATCATCAGGTATTGTATCTACAACATTTTTATTCTTTTCCTTTTTGCTGGTTTCTCTTTTAAGAAAAAAAGTAACCAACAAAAATGCTGCTTTGACCTTTCTCCTCTAGCAGCCCTACTCATCTCCTCTTTCCTTCTAAACTTCCACACTTCTTCTCCAGTTTCCATTTTCTGTTGATTCACTGTCACTGTGGAGATACTGTAAATGGTCTAAATACACCAATTGAAAGGTTGAGAGTAGCAGATTTTAAAAACACAACCCAGCTATATAATGTCTTCAAGAAATACACTTTAAATATAATGATATGGGCAGATTAAAAGGTTGTGGGAAGACATATCCTGAAAACATTAATCAAAAGAAAGCAGAGTGGCTATGTTAATATCAAATAAAGTAGACTTCAGAGTACAGAGAATTATCAGATACAAAAATGGACAGTGTTTACATAATGATAAAATGGCCAGTCCCCCAAAAAGACTTAGCAATCCTAACTGTGCATGCACTAAATAACAGAGCTGCAAAATATGTAAACCCAAAACTCATAGAACTGAAAGGAGACATAGACAAATCCACATTTACAATTACAGACTGTCAATAATTGATAGAAAATAGCCAAGTATATAGAAGAACTCAATAATAGTATCATCCAACAAAATCTAAGTGACAGTTACAAAACACTTCATCTATCAATAGTATAAACATTCTTTTCAAGTGTTCACAGAGCATGTACCAAGAAAGATTATATCCTAGGTCATGAAATAAACCTCAACAAATTTGAAAGAATTGAAATCATACAGGGTGCATTCTTTGATCACAATCAAATCAAATTAGAAATAACAGAAAGGTAACAGGAATTTTGCAAATGCTTAGAAACTAAATAACACCCTTCTAATAATTCCTCGATCAAAAAGGGAGTCTCAAGATAAATAAAAATTACATTGACATGAATGAAATGAAAAAACATTATGTCAGAATTTGTGGAACACAGCTAAAGCAGAGCTAAGTGGGAAATTTACTTCACTATCTGGTTACATTAGAAAAGAAGAAAAGTCAGGGGCGTCTGGGTGGCTCAGTCAATTAAGTGCCCAACTTCGGCTCAGGGCATGATCTTGTGGTTCATGAGTTCCAGCCCCACATTGGGCTCTGTGCTGAAAGCTCAGAGCCTGGAACCTGCTTCAGATTCTGTCTCCCTCTCTCTCTGCCCCTACCCCGCTTGTACTCTGTCTCTATCTCTCTCTCTCAAATTGAATAAACATTAAAAAATTTTTTTAAAAGGAAAAGTCAAATTATAATCTAAGCTTCTACCCCATGAACCTAGAAAAAGAAGAACAAAATAAAGCAAGCAGAAGGAAATAATAAAGGTAAAAATTAAAACCAACATAATTAAAAGCAAACAACAATTAAAAAAAAGAAACAAAAATCCATTTCGTTGAAAAGATCAGTAAAATTAACAGTCTATCAAGAAAAAAAGACCAGAAGAGAGTGGGTGTGGCTATAAAAGAGCATAGGAAAGATCCATATGTTAATAGAACTTTTTTTTTTTTTAGTTTATTTACTTGAGAGAAACAGAGATAGTGTGAGCTGGGGAGGGGAAGAGAGAGAGGGAGAGAGAACAATCCCATGAAGGCTCTGCTCTGCCAGCACAGAGCCTCACACAGGGCTCAAACTTAAGAAACTGTGAGATCATGACCTCAGCTGAAACCCAAGAGTCAGATGCTAACTGCCACCCAGTCACCCCAAAGGAATATTTCAGTATTATGACTGTATCAGTGGTTGTATATCCTGGTTGAGTTATTGTACTATAGTTTTGCAGGATATTAACTTTAGGGAAGTAGGGGTCACAGAATCTCTATTATTTCTTACAACTGTGTATGAATATATAACTATCTTAAAACAAAAAGTATAGGGGCGCCTGGGTGGCGCAGTCGGTTAAGCGTCTGACTTCAGCCAGGTCACGATCTCGCGGTCCGTGAGTTCGAGCCCCGCGTCAGGCTCCGGGCTGATGGCTCGGAGCCTGGAGCCTGTTTCCGATTCTGTGTCTCCCTCTCTCTCTGCCCCTCCCCCGTTCATGCTCTGTCTCTCTCTGTCCCAAAAATAAATAAAAAACGTTGAAAAAAAAAAAAAGTATAAAATAATGTCAGTTCACATGGCTCACATCTTTTGCCATTTTTATAAATTGGGTTATTTTTCTTAGTACTTACTGTGTTTTGAGAGTTCTTTATATACTCTAGGTACATCTCCATTGTCATTTTTGTGATTCACAATATTATTTCCCAATCTGTGTCTTGTCCTTTCTTTTAAGTATCTTTGATAGAGTAAACATTTTTAATTCTGGTGAAATCAACTTTATTAACTTTTTTATCAAATTTGTTTTGATTCGTATCTAAGGACTCTGTGCTTAACCGAAGTCAAAAATATTATATTTTCTTCTAATTGTTTTATAGCTTTATGTATAATTCATCTTGAGCAATTTTTTGTATAATGTGAGGGGTATAGGTCAAGGCTGTTTGTTGATTTTTGTCATAAGAATGTTCACTTATTTTAGTACTATTGTTGAAAGATTATCCTTTCTTCATTGGATTTCCTTTGTCTTTTGTCAAAAATTAGTTAATTTTGTTTGTGTGGGTTTATTTCTGAACTCTCTATTATGTTTTATTGATCGATCCCTGTACTTAATAGAATTTGTCAGTTAAACCATCTAGCTCGGAATGTTCTTTTTGGAAAGTTTTTAACTATAAATTCGTTATTTAAGTACATATATGACTACTTACATCATTTCTTTTTTGTTTGTTTATTTTTATTTATTTTGAGAACGCAAATGGGGGAGGGGCATACAGAGTGAGAGAGGCAGAATCCCACGCAGGCTTCATGTGGTCACGTGTGAGTACAGCGCTCGAACTCACCAACTGTGAGATCATGACCTGAGACAAAGTCCAGAGTTAGACACTTAACTGACTGAGCCACCCAGGCGCCCCTGCCATTGTTTATTTCATGAGTGACTTACTCACTTCTGTTGTTCAAGAAATTGTATATTTCATCTAAGGAGTCAAATTTCTGAGAACAAAGTTTGTACTTCCTCATAATCCTGTTAATTTCTGTGGTGCCTATAGTTATATACCTTTGTGTGTGGAAGCCTTCGTGCTATGGGGTAATTTTATGTTACCTCTTATCTGCCTAGAAGTTTATCAACTTTATTAATGTTTTCAAAGAACCAAGTTGAGGTTTGATTGATTTCTCTCTCTGTTCTGTCTCTTTTCCCTCTACTTTCAAATTCATTGGTTTTAGCTCTTACCTTATAAGTTTTTTCCTCTTGACCGTTTTTGGTTTATTTTGCTCTTGAAATATTTAAAGTGGAAGTCCAGGGGTGCCTGGGTGGCTCAGTAGGTTAATCGTCCAACTTTTGATTTTGGCTTAGGTGGCTCATGGGTTGGTGAGATTGAGCCCCGTGTTGGGCTCTGTGTATGGGATTCTCTCTCTCTCTCTCTCTCTCTCTCTCTCTCTCTCTCTCTCTCTCTCCCCCCCCCCCCGCCCTTCCCCTGTGCACTCTTGTGTGCTCTCTCTCTCTCTCTCTCTCAAACTAAATAAATAAATAAATAAATAAATAAATAAATAAATGTTAAAAAAAATAAAATGGAAGCCCAGATTAATGACTTCAGAATTAATTTTTATAAGAATTTAAAACTGTAAGTTTTCTTCTAGGCACTGCTTTAGCTGTGTCCCTAAAATTTCAGTATGGTATATTTCATTTTTCTTCAGCTGAGGATATTTTTAAAATCTTTTTAAAGACTTCTTTTTTGTACCATGTACTAACAGAAGTCTGTTGTTTATTTTCCAAATATTTGTGGGTTATCCTTTTTTTTTTTTTCATTTTTGTAATTTATTGCCAATTCCATTCTGGTCCAGAAACTTAATTTGCATGATTTTTATTTATTTAATTTTGTTAAGGCATATATTTTAGTACTAACATAATCTGTCTTGGTGAATATTCCATGTGCATATAAGAATATGTATTCTCCTGTTATTGAGTATAATGTTCTATAAATGTCTTGGATCAAGTTGGTATTGATAGTGTTGTTCAGATCTTCTGAGATAATTCTGTTAATTACTGAGAGGTAAGTGTTGATCCAGTTATTACATTGGTGAATTTCTCTGCGTTTGAATCCAGAACTACTTTAGAATGACCAGACACCTGAGACTGAGAATTCTTATTCTTAACTCAGTACGAATGGCCCAGTGTTTTTTTAAGTTATGGTATGTCACTCAATTTTGTTTATTTCCTGGTTCTTTTTGACATACAGGGAATATAATTTCAGTCATTTGTATAGTTATGTGGAAAATTTATTACAAAACTTTTAAATACAATAGGATTTATGAGCTTTAAGAAACCATGGCATGTGTAGCTAAAAGGACTGTAACATATATTTGGAAACGTAGTTTTTAACGTAGACCAGGATTTTTTTTTCTTTCTTCTTGAAATTCTGCCCATAGTTTCTTCCAGTTAAATGGCTTCTTCCTCTAGTGTTTTGGGGCTTAGTAAATATACTGGACTACTGAGAACAACCAAAAAAACAAATGATGGCATTTTCATTTAATATAATTGAATAGTTTTCAATGCTTCCAAAATACAGGCATACCTCATTTTATTGTGCTTCACTTTATTGCACTTCGCAAATATTGCATTAAATTGAAGGTTTAAAACTTCGGTGGGGTGTGTCAGCTGCAGATGTGGTAGAAACAGCAAGAGAACTAGGATTACAACTGGAGCCTAAACATGTGACTGAATGGCTGCAATCTCATGATAAAACTAATGGATTAGGACTTGCTTCTTATGGATGAGCAAAGAGAGTGGTTTCTTGAGATGAATCTACTCCTGGGGCAGATGATGTGAAGACTGTTGAAATGACCACAAAGGATTTGGAGTATCTCATAAACTTAGCTGATAAAGTAGCAACAGGGTTTGAAAGGATTGACTCTAGTTTTGAAAGGAGTTCTTCTAAGGATAAAATGCTATCAAGCATATCGCGTGCTTCAGAGAAATCATTTGTGAAAGGACATCAATCAATGTGGCAGACTTCATTGTTGTCTTATTTTAAGAAATTGCCCCCAGGCACCCTAGCCTTCAGCAACCACCACTCTGATCAGTCAAGCAGCCATCAACACTGAGACAAGACCCTTCAGCAGCAAAAAGATTGTGACTTGGCAAAAGTTCAGATGATGGTTAGCTTTTTTTTTCTTTAGCAATAAAGTATTTTTTACTTAAGGTATATACATTGTTTTTTTAGACATATTGCCATTGCACAGTTCATAGACTACAGTGTAAACACAACTTTTATATGTACCACTGGGGAAACCAAAAAATTAATTTGACTTTCTTGCAGTGGTCTAGAACCGAACTCCTAATACCTCTGAGGTATGCCTGTATCTAGCTTCTAATAAGGAGTATTTACAGTGAATGTTAAAATGCTTCCAAAACATATGGCATATAGGAAGTTTTTAATCATAAACTTTTTAGCTCTGCAATTAAGGTCTCATCTATTAAGTTGTATTTATTAAAACAGGTCATTTATTCAAGATCAATGTGTAATGTATTTTCCAAAATTTTCTTCAAGGTTGTAGTTAAATTCACAGTTTTGAAATTGAGGTGATTGAAACATAAAACATACTAGACACTTGAGAAATACTGATGTGCTAAAGACTGCAAGGTCAGGATAGTTCGTAATAGAACATACCCCCCCCCCCCCTCCAACACCATCCCAGGTATGAAGAGTCATCCTTGTCTTTCAGTCCTATATCTTAAACAGAACAACACTTTGCCAACTCCAGGCTTAATAACCAGTCCTGGATCAACTTCAGGTTATATCAGCATTCTGTAAAGGAAGCCCGATAAAACTGTGACTTTACAACTGTTGTGATGTCTTTAACTGAATATAAGTGTATAGGGAAAAAAATATTACCCCCAAAACTTTACACACATAAAATGCCATCTAATGAGGGTCATAAAAAAAGAAAACTTCACCAGAAATATGTCGTCAGAGTTGTTTTTAAATCACTGTGGGACAATGGAATATTGTCTTTAAGCATTCTTGTTTAACAACAGAGTGATACAGCTGTAAATCCTGTATTGCTTCGAGTCTATTAGCCAGCCAGCAGAATACATTTAGATTGGAAGAGAAATAAGTTTTTTCCTCCAATCAAAACTGTGCATTCTAAAGCATGATGGAGAAATTTCCAGGACTTACCGGGAAATAATAGTTAAATATAGGTAAAAATCTTGGCATTATTAATCAGTCTCTCATATTCTCTTTCTCTCCATCTTTTCTCATACTTGGTTTCTTTATTTCTGGGTCTCTGAATGTTTTTCTACTCTCCAGTTTTTCCATAACCACATAAGCCAGAGGCAAAGTGAATATCTACCGCTAATTGCCCTAATAAGCTCTTTCCTATTGGAAAATACTATTGGAGTATGATATCATATTCCATTATGAAGTATACTTTGTATTTAACCTAACTTGTATCACTTCTATCAGTGATTACATTGTGTGTCTTTGATAGGTCTCTGACCAGACATAGACTTCTACCCTTATTTTTTGACCTCTAAAGACTCTGCCTGATACGTGTAAAACCTTTTGTAGGAACTATTAGTACTAAAAATAGATCTGTGTAAATGCCAACTTTTCTGAAGAAGTGTTTCATGACTAGCTTTTAAGACATTTGAGATCACCAGTATGCATTTTGTGCAAAAACTCTATTATTTTTCTGACTTTTGTGAAATTATTTTAAGGACAGTGTTTACCATTTAAGGACAGTTTACCATTGCATATTATAATTTTATATGATCCACAATACCAAGATAGAATGCTGCCTGCCCACCATTAATTCTTCCCTGACTGAAATGTTACAGAAATAATGAGCTTGCTTATTAATGAGAGGACCTCTTCCAAGCTCATCCTTTCATGAGATGCTATCTGACAAAGGCTGCCGAATCAATTAAGAAAATTCATCATTTATTACAGTCTGTTAAAGAGGATAAAAAATAGAGCTTTTATACCACAAACTAAAGAAAACTTTTTCTTAACTACTTAGGGATACAGATGAAACCCTGGTAGAGCATATTGCCTTTTATTTCTTTCTTTTGGCTTTTTCTACTTTTGGTTCTTCATCATGTGTTTCTTTATTCTTATTTTTGTATATTTAAATAGATTTATACCAGAATCTAAGTGCAGACAAAGATATGTGTAATTCAGTTTGCATATGTATGTGTGTGTGTGTGTGTATCTGTATGTGTGTGTGTGTGTGTGTGTGTGTGTGTGTGTATTTTTTAATTTTTTAGATGTTTTTATTTATTTTTGAAACAGAGAAAGACAGAACATGAGCAGGGGAGGGGCAGAGAGAGAGGGAGACACAGAATCCGAAGCAGGCTCCAGGCTCTGAGCTGTCAGCACAAAGCCCAACGTGGGGCTCAAACTCACAGACCGTGAGATCATGACCTGAGCCGAAGTCGGACGCCCAACCGACTGAGCCCCCCAGGTGCCCATATACATATATATATATTTCTAAAAATGTCTTCCCTGAAAATTTGCTTTCTCTGTAAAAATAATGCTTTTGTTTTCATTTCACTTCAATTATTATTTGTTAGATATTTTTGCATGATTTCATAGATGACTTTTCTTAAACCAATGTACCACCTGCAAAAAGTTTTTATTAGGACTTGAACTGTAAATGTTGTGTAAAAAAAAAAAATCTCCAGACTTAAAAAAATTAGGCTTATTAAAATTAAAGGTTGTACTACATGGAATTTGTTGGAGAAAATATGTTGGTTCTGGGTTACAATGAATGCTTGCAGAAGTTGAGTTAAAGTCAAATTAAGAGTACTTCCTTTATAGGATTGCCACATGGAGTTTCTGTTTGCAGAGCACTTAAAACCGTGTCTGGCACATAGGAAACACTTTCTAAGTGTTCATTAAATTAAAAAATAATGATAAATCATAGCAAGGATCATAAAATTCTAGTTAAGACCTCATACCTCTAAATAATAATAAAAATGATGAATAATATTACTCCTTCAAATTGAAAATTAATGGGAAACGGTTCTTTCCAGAGTCGTGAGTTCCCATATACCAAATGCCTTTGCTCTGGTTTAGGCCATCAGTAATAGCTGTCTTTTGTGTAGCTTGATCAGCTCTCGGAGGAGGAGTACCTCTGTCTCTTGGTATTTATGACAACAGTGCCAAATCGAGCTGGACTGGCCGGTTTTCCTCTTCATTTCCCTCCCACTCTTTTCTTTGGGGAAAATGCAATTTTAAAACAGTAGTAAAGTGGGGTGAGAGTGCTCACTTATCTAATTATCCTCTTCCATAGGTTGCACTGCTGGTGGTGGAGACCAGGCGCCTCCTTTCTGTACAGCACTGCTCAGAGTGGGTCTGCCAGGCCTTCTCCTGCCTGGCTCCCCTCTACTGCCCTGCCTTTCTGCCTCCGCTGTCATTCATTCTTTATCACCCTCCTTCCCACATCCTCTTCCTTGCCACTGCCTCCCACCACTACATTCCCATCTCCAACTAATGCATTCTGCTGGCGTTAGAACGTAAAGACAGGAGGAGAAAGAAAAGGAAGGAGGCCAGTGAAACCTGTAGAGTTTTTTAATGCTTAGTAGCCATGCTGCATTCAAACCATTTATTTAGAGTTTATATACTCTCACTATTCTTTTGTTTACCAGGCAATGTGGATCAGTCCCCCCCCCCCCCCGCCTCCAATTTTTTTTAAAATTTTTTTTTTTTTTTAATGTTTTTTATTTATTTTTGGGACAGAGAGAGACAGAGCATGAACGGGGGAGGGGCAGAGAGAGAGGGAGACACAGAATCGGAAACAGGCTCCAGGCTCCGAGCCATCAGCCCAGAGCCTGACGCGGGGCTCGAACTCACGGACCGCGAGATCGTGACCTGGCTGAAGTCGGACGCTTAACCGACTGCGCCACCCAGGCGCCCCTCCAATTTTTTTTAAATGTCTTAAAGGATCTCTGAAAAAACAAGTTTTGACTATTAACCCTGTACCAATTTACAGCTGTAGGTTTAACAGTTGCCTCCCAAGTCCTGCATTTTGGAATGAAGTCCCAAGACAGTGAAAGACTAGCCCACTAAATCCAGGGCCAGTAATTTCATAGCCTAAGTGTGGGTCCCCACAGCCACCTGACCCACATATGATTGGCCTCTGCTTCTGGTTGTTGCCAACTCTGTTCTAAGTGGTCAGAAGTTTGACTCTTTACCTGGCTGTTCTTAGATTTATAAGTTTTCATATTAAAGGAATTTGAGTAAGCTATATGTATATCCTTTTTTCTTTATTTAATTCCTTTTACTTGATTTCATTAATTTTATGGTAATTGGGCTTTTTCAGTTTTATGTTTTTTTTAAGTACTGTATCAAGTCATTGAGCTTTCACTAATTATTACTTCTAATTTATTTATTTTCAGAGAGAGCAAGCACATGGGAGGGGCAGAGACAGGGAGAGAGAGAGAGAGAGAGAGAGAGAGAGAGAGAATCCCACGCAGGCTCCGTGCTGTCATCACAGAGCATGATGTGGGGCTCAAGCTCACAAACTGTGAGATCATGACCTGGGCTGAGATCAAGAGTCAGACACTTAACCGACTGAGCCACCCAGGTGCCCCCCCATTCACTAATTATTAGTAAGCACCTATTGATATGAAGGTTTCTGCTTTACCTTAGCATCATTTGGATACCTGGAGGATTATTAATTAGAATAGGGAAAAGCTTCTCTGGAAGGCTAAACTTCTGAGAAGGCTAAGAACCAGTAGAAAGAATTTGGGTGGTGGGGCATTTTTTGCATCAACAAGTGGAAAAACCCTCTATCAAAAAGTGTTTGCAAAATAGATGGTTTAGGATTGTTGGGTGCCTTCACCTGGTGTTTCAACAGAAGCTCAACCGTCCTCAGCCAGCAGAGAGTTTATAGGTGGGTTGCCTGTGAATGAGATTGGACGAAATGGCAAATAAAGTCCAATATTAAAGTTGCACATCTTTTTTTTTTTTTTTACAATTTTTTTTTTTAACGTTTATTTATTTTTGAGACAGAGAGAGACAGAGCATGAACGGGGGAGGGTCAGAGAGAGAGGGAGACACAGAATCGGAAGCAGGCTCCAGGCTCTGAGCAGTCAGCACAGAGCCCGACGCGGGGCTCGAACCCACAGACCGCGAGATCGTGACCTGAGCCGAAGTCAGACGCTTAACCAACTGAGCCACCCAGGCACCCCTAAAGTTGCACATCTTTGAAAATGACACAAATGGCTAGGTTCATTTCCATTCAAAAATAACCAAACCCAAGTTTTTAACCAGTAGTGATTAGTTTTTTGTTTTTTTTTTTGACTAGCATACTGGTATTTTTATATTGAAAATGACCATGCTCCTTCTAAAGCATGGTTGCTTTAACAAGTTACACACTTATGCTAATGAAACATTATTAGTCAAAATACTTGTGGAATTCTTTTTTTGGAATTATCTTCATCACTAGTGGAGGAGCCACATTAGAAACCTTTTTTATAACAGTGCAATCCAAATAATCAAAAAAGTTTTTGACCCGAAAGTATTGCCTATCTTCATTTCTCATGTTGTTCACTATATTTGTCTCTAGTTAGAACTGTAAGTTACGTACAATGATAAAACTTAGCCTCAAAACATACTTCCTGGCCTCTGTAGGCTATACAAAAAACCTACCATGAATGAACCTACTACTGAATGAATCATTTTATATATAAATATATATAAATATATATATATATTTATATATATATAAATTTTGGTATTTCTGTTTAAAAAATCAGTTTCATTACTTTCTAGTCACATGCTCTTTGTATTTTTTTAAAGATATTGAAAAATTGATGTCAAGTATCATGCAGTGAAATCAAACCAATACACTTGATACTCCTTTGTGATGAACATTATATTCTGAAATACTACTTTAAAGTGAAACTTGTGGATTGCCTAAAAAAGAGAATCCAGTCTGAGATGCTGTCCTTTCCTACAAGATACTCATTCAGCCAGTGACATACTTGACCGAATTTTTTGAGTTTTGTTCTCTATGTGAGCCAGTTTAATTGGCCACAGCCTCCTGAGACTAAGTATTCATCCTTAAAAACAATTGGGAACATACAGGAGCCTTGAGAGTGCCATAAATAGAACAGTGCATTTGAAGGACCATGGAAACTGGTAGAGTAGGGTCCTGGCTCCTGTAGCAGCCATAAAAATAGCTGAGCCAATAAACTGCCATACCTTCTTTTGAACATAAGCTGGAAGTTAGAGAATCTGGAAGACAATTTGGTAGAGTTCTATAAAAACCTTGGCTTATAAGAAAACAACTAAAGGGAAATGGTAAAGGGAATGAAATGATCCTGTCCCTTGGATTGCAAACCACAGTCCACTTGGCCAGATTTGGATTTTCATCTATTGCCCAGCTGGTGAACAGTTCAAAACTATTTTAGGTCATGTGATCCCATGGCAGCCAATTGGGTGGTTTGGCAGAAAACAACATAGTAAATTTCTATTCACACAAATTGTACGCATACTGCATTTGTCCATGTGCATTGTCTGCTTGTCTATATTGATGATAACATATCCACATAGATGGATGGATAAATTGTGGGTATAGGTCCATACCTGGATATTTATACACAGCAATTATGTACTTTGATTCCTTCTAGGAAACAGAATGGTAGGAATAATCTAGTTAAATCAGTTTCTATGGGGATTTTTTTACTCCTTTTTTCATATTTCCTCTAGTTGTAAAAATTACAGTGATTACACATCATAAAGCCTATCTGTAATAAAACGCATCAGCTGGCCAAGGTTTTCATCGCTCACTCAATAATCCATTAATACAGCAACGCTGCCCAGGCATCTTTATAATACCAACTCGGAGGTAATTTTAATCAGCTAGACCAGCTGGTATTTAACAGCAGCTGCTGGAGACGCCACAAATATACTCAATAGCTGACATCTTTATTTGCAGTTTTTCAAGGGGAGAAGAGATTCTCCTGTGGTTACTTGTATTAAGCATTTAAAAGAAGGTGTAAAGTATACAGGGGTTTATACCTAAATGAGAAGGGGAAGGGATTAATGGTAAAACAAAGGTGATAAATTCTGTCAGGAGGAGAGGTTTGTGAATGAAGAAACTGCTTAGATGAATAAGAATACATCGGCTTTGGGTGGACTTCAGACCTTTTTCCCATTTGTGTTTATACTGATCTTGGGTATTGATCCCAGCCATGGAAATGCAGTCTGTAGTCGGCTGTACAGCATCCTTATATCCTTCTCTATACTCGATCTGTGGGGTTCTTTCCTACACAAAGCTGTGAAAAATTCGATCCTGTGAAAGAGTGATCTGCTCACATGCATGTGGTCTCAGCCGCAGCTTGCCGTGTCCTTTTTGTTGTTTTATGAGTTTATTTTTATTAATGTTCAGTTTTGATATTTTTAAATGAAAAGAATCAGCAGCAATATGTACTGTCTAGTAGTAAATGTAGAATGCCATTTCACACTGGCGTGTATGAGCATGTGTGGGGGAAGTAAGTGTCGGCAACATGAAGTTAACAGTCACAAACCCATTATAAATAAAAATTTAATTACACTTGGGGGAGCTTGGCTTACAAAGCTCAGAAATCCATAATGGAGCCTGCTGGTAATAAATGCCTGATCTGTTTGTTAAACTCCACTGTTCCCATCCCTTTTCTCGTCTTCTTTTATAAAATACCTTGACATCTCCACTGATTAGAAATTGGTAAACAGAGCTGGCTTTCTGATTTTTGAAATATGTTGTCCTTACCTCGTTGGATGAGAATCTTACCTTTTGGTTTGATGAGTAAAAAGGAAGAATTAGAGTAAAGTAGGAAAAGGAATAGCTCTAGTTAGAGAAATAAAAGTCTCACTTGGTCTACATTTACAGATGATGGCTTTGCACACAGATAGCTGTGTATTGCAATGTGTTGGTGATATAAATGTCTGATATTTATATGAACAGAAGTTAAGTGGTTTCCATTTTGTGGAAAATTTTTTCTGTCATTTTCTCTAAGACTGTTTTCAAAATTAAAGTCCGTATAAAATTAAAAAATTTTACCCTGGTACTCTTGCTGTAGAAATAATTTTGTTTCTGACTCTTGTAGAGCAATCAAACCTTCTTTTCTTATGCTAATAGTTCTTGCTGGGAGATATGAAGCATTACAAACCCCTAAAAAAGTAAAGTGTATTACAGGCAAAGTGTACTTCTGTACTAAATTAATCAGAGGTTAACAAAATTCATTGCAATACCGAGTCTTTTGCAGGTAGCTTCATTTATCAGTGCCACTGATTCTCTTTCCAGAGCCAAAGAGTGATCTGTCTGTGTTGGACTATGATTGAATACTTAAACTTAAAATCCAGTGACAGAATGGATTACTAAGATAGCAATTTGAATTTTAAAATTACTTAGCAAGCGTTTTTTTCCTGTTATTTGTAGTGAAAACAGTCTGTTTAAGTTTGTTTAGTGTGTTTGACAACAGACAGTTTGATATATTGCTGGGCACAGCGGTAGGTTGGACTTGAGTGGTATTAGCTCTCAGTGTTTTGATTAATGGTAATTGTTTCGATGAAAAGGCATGTTTTACATACAACTCATAGTTCTGAAAAACAGAAGTCAACTTGCAAGATCCATAATTACTATTCTGAGTTAGCATATAAAAAGGGCCAGAAGAACCTGCTGGAGTAGCACAGTAGGATTTTTTTTCTCTTTGCTTTGTATTGTGGTTACAGACTGTTCTTTATGTCAGAATATAATTCTTCTATTATTTATCTTTTGTTCAATATTTGAAGTTGATTTATGACACATTTCTGTGTCCCATAATTGAGTTTGAATCTGTACCAGGGTGAAATTTCACCTGTCTCTACAGTTGACTGTAAAAGGAACCCAAATCAACCCAGTATGGTATAGATTTAAAAAGTTTTTTAAATTTTTTTTCTGGTCTTGCTCTCTTATTTTGAAAGAATGCAATTTAGCAAACAATTAGAAAGCTTATTTTAACACTTCCAAGATTTGTATTGCCTTTATTTTAAATAAAACATTTCACATATCATTAGTGTACACAAACCCAGGAAAAAATAAAAGGTTATTTTTCACTTGGAGAAAATAAAACATGTGCTTAAGGACCAAGTTTTTGTCAGTTTGGAAGCTGTCAGAATAACCCCTTATAACATCTTTCATTCAGACACGTAGGTCTGTATACATGTGTGAAATAAATGTACATACACATATCTGTCCACCAAATGCATAATGCTGTGCATTTAGGTTATCAGTATGCAGAAACTGATTTTAAGTGATTGCCCTTACTGTTAGCATAAACAAAGAAAAACCACCTTCACGTAAGGACTTGGGAAGGAAGTGGGAGAAAATGCCCTTAACCATATTTAACTACCCTTATTTTAAGATGGTGAGAAATTTTGTAGGTGGGAGGTAGTGCTAGGGGATTTTTTTCTTCTTCTTTTCCTTTCTTCCTACTAAAGAAAGAACTAGGTAATACAGTAAATATAATCAGAATTTTTAAAAAGTGGTATGAATGGCCACTGTGTGTGTGAAGCCAAGGTTGAGAATTAATACTTGCACAACCTTTCCCTACTTATTTTTTTAAGAAGCATAGAAATTTTAAGTCTATTGGGTAATTTCCTAGATACTATCCAGGAAACTTAGTATGTTATTTAAAAAATAATAGCCCTCCCTGACAGGAGCAGGATTTTAGGTTTATATTAATATTAGAGCTTTGGCATACATATTAGCACATATCTCCTGAATAGCTTTTAGATAAGCCGTGTTCTTTAACATGTTTGGGGGAAAGGAAGAGGAAGTGAAATCTGCAGTGCAGAAACTTGTGCTGTTACTGACTGTTTATATCTAAAAGGGAATGATCCTGCTCTGTAGTAGCCTGGATTGAAATGCTATTTGTCAGGTTGCTTATTCCCAGCAAAATTAAAATTAATAAAAGGTTGTCTAATGCATACCTAAGCCTTTGACACCAAAATAAATATAATTTAAAAAAATTATTTCCTCGTGGTTAACAACCATGTGTCATTGTGGCATCTTTTATTGAAAGGAACTTTATTTAAGTAGCATAAACTTGTTGGATGGGCTTCAATTAAATGATGATTTGTTAATGCAAATGTGTAGCGAATGACTGGTGGTACATCTGTCTCTTCATCCATAGGCCATTACTGTGCAGCGTTAGCACATGATTGTAAAAAACGAGAAATCATTATATGCAGGTAGTACATATTCAATCAATTCTGACCTTATGTCTCTGGCGAAATAAAAAAAGTATATAATGTAAATGATATTTAACCTGAATAACAAAAAGTGGCTCTTCCACTCCCTGTGACTCAGACTGTTAGGTGATTTGAGGTGACTGCTGTTTGGGATTGATGATTATGGTGGCCCAGTGGGGAAGGGCCATCACTTTAACCCTTTGTCATTCCTCCCATGCACTTTTCCAGCCCAAATTATATTTTAAGTACTATTTTCCTTTTTTTTTTTTTCCCTCTTCATTTTTGTTTCTTTTAGAAAGTGGTTTGTGGGATAGTGGTGAGAAATGGGCACTGATGACCACCAGCATGAGCATGTTAAGCAAGCAGTGACAATTAATACAACAAAAAATGGTACAATTAGCTTCAGCTCCATAAGTGTCTAATGAGCCATTTGTCAGTCTTTTGCTGAAATAAACTACTCTATCTTAATTCTCCACTCTTGCAGCAAATAAATAAAAGTTATGAAACACCCGGGCACCAATAAAATATAATTTATTTCACAGGGCATGACAGAACTCTTTACATGTCTAAAATGAACATGTTATTTACAAATGACTTGTGATACTCATATAAACCATGGATGTGTGTGCTAACTGCTTTCATTATAGAGATATGCATTTTTTTTCTGATTGTTTAATCATTTAAACGTATCATTACTCCTAAAGGCATGTGAGTTAAAGTGACTCCTCCTGGTGTGATTAACTCATGAGGCCAAAAAGAACCTCAGAAATGAGCTACTCTGCAGCTGAAGACATTAAGAATTTACTGGAAAGGACAAAACAGTAATTTTCATTTGGGAACCTCTCAGCTCTCTGCTGATTATCTTCCTGCCCTCATTTATTTTTAGGAACCCCAATCTCTTGAAAGTTTTCATCATCACTATACATCAGTCAAACAAAACAACATTGTAAGCTTCTTTCACTTGTATTTTGTACTAAGTTAAAAGCTGTCATCTCATCACACTGTGAAAATGTGAATTGAAAATTCACATGGAAAATTTGAAGTATCACCCAAATGAAGCCCAGATATTTTTTTTCACAGTATAATCTTATTTTAAGCCCAGATATTTTCAAAATAATAATTCGTTGTTTTAATCAGAGGAAGAATACACAAACAGTTTTCCAGAATAGCATACGCTGTGGTTCTTCAGTCTAGTCCTTAACCCAGACAGCATCTAGCATCATCTCGAAGATTGTTATAAATGCAGATTCTGCAGTCCCTATTGAATCAAAAACTGTGACGGGGTCCAGGAATCTCTTTTAACAAGCTCAGCAAGTGATTCTGACGTCTGCTAAAGTTTGTGAGCCACTGCTGTGTAGTGATAGAGTAATTGAAGCAAAAATAAACATTGTAAGACATTTATGAATCCCTGATGTACACATAGAACCCAAAAGAAAGCAGACAACTTTCAGCTTCAAATAATTTCCATGAGATCCAGTCCATCTCATTCCAACTCCTCTTGGTCACTTTACTGCTAACTCCCCCTGCCCCCTTTCTTTTTCTCTTCTTTATACATATCCATTTTGCAAAATTATCTTAGTAGAGTTTTCAGGCAAATTCCAAGTTACTTTGCCTGTTAATTACTACTAACCAAATGTTTCTGTCTAGCAATTTAGGAATACTAGTATTTGATGGTTAGTATTTTGTTTCACCTTTTCCTTTTAAAATTATTTCAAAGCTACTAATAGTCCTCTTAAAATAAAGAAAACAGCGTTCTGTCAGTGGCAGCCTGGGTGAATCCATGAAGGAGTAGGCAGGTATCCCTGGAAGGAATGGGTCATGTACCCCAAAATGGCTGATGGAGATCATTAGGACTTGATGCTTTACACCTGTAGCCTGAATAATGGGCTATTGTTCCCAGTCGCTGTAGATTGACCCCAAGAACGAAATTGAGTCTAAAGTAGAGAGTGGCAAGTGAAATCAGAAAAAAAGATGGCCAGGAAGGATTTTACTAAAGGTGAACTAGAACCAATGATAATTATGGGTGGTTCTGTTTCAAAGTCATTTGTATACCCCGTGGTACTCAAAGTATGGTCCATCAGTCAGCAGCACTGCATCACCTGGAAGCTTGGTAGAAATGTGGAAGCTCAGGTCCTGTACCAAGCTAGCCTACTGACCAAGAATTCACATTTTAGAAAGATTCTCAGGATATTTGCATGCACATTAAAAATAGAGAATCACTTGCTTAGTATGTTAGCAGGCAGGGGATTGGATCAAAGATTGATAGTGAAGGCAAACAGTTAAGTAATGTCACACTTTTATATGAAGACGAATTCTCTATGACTGCGGTTGTTCCGAGGGGATTTTCAACAAATACACAGAACTATTGCTGCTGTAGGAGGAATTATTTTATTGGCCTGACCACTTGATTTTGGAATAAATCCAATATGGAAATATGAAACTTGATTAATTATCTTTAAATTTTAGTTGTCTCCTCTCCAGACAAGTTAAGGTGATATAAATGTGAAAGGTGCCATAATCAAAGGATAACTTAGTTTTAAATCTAAACTCTAAACATTCTGAGCTTAGACTTTCTTAATTTGATTTTTTAAAAGTGATAGAAGTGTTCAGATTTTGATATTTTTAAAACTCTGTTGCCTTATCTCAGAAGGTTAAAGAAAAAGAGGTGAGTTTATTATTACTTTGTTTTTCACAATACCAGAAGAAAGATTTATAATTTTAGTAACTTGTCACACCATTTTCAATTTAATTCAGAGCTGAGAAAAATCCACTTATAGCTAATTTTCAATTATCCATATTAAGAAGAAGCAAGAATAGTTTAAGAAGTGAATATTAAGTAAAATAAATGGATAAGGAGAATTGCAGAAGACTAGGTTATTTGGAATTAAGAAGCTAAACCAAGTTTACTTGGATATAAAATAATCATTTAACAAATGGTGTCCGATGCTTGATCTCACATGCCATCCCAACTCCTCCCTGATGTGTTCAGAGCAAGTATCACTGAGGCTCCAAGATGCTGACTAGCTTACCCAAGTACCCATAGCTGCTACCTAATGGAGCGATGTCTAAAACTTTTATCTTCAGACTTCTGGGCCAAATGTCACCATATTTCAAAAACATGAAACAGAGGGGCGCCTGGGTGGCTCAGTCAGTTAAGCGTCAGACTTCAGCTCAGGTCATGATTTCACAGTTTGTGGGTTCGAGCCCTGCATTGGGCTCTGTGCTGATGGCTCAGAGCCTGGAGCCTGCCTCAGATTCTGTGTCTGCCTCTCTCTCTGACCCTCCCCCACTCATGCTCTGTCTCTCTGTCCTTTCAAAAATAAACATTAAAAAAAATTAAAAAACAAAACATAAGACAGAGAAACAGCCCTAGGATGTAAAACATCCATGCAAAAGTATATAAATAAAAATGAATTTTAATTGGTGGTTAAATTACATCCATTGTTACCCTGTATAGAAATTAACAGACTGTTCTATGAAACGGAATAGAATGTCCAAAGACAGATGCAAGTGTATGTAAAAATTTGTGTATACCAATAGTAAATAGATACTAAATATGTTCTGTATGCTTACATGTATTAATGTGTAATTTTTGGAAAATTTATGGAAAAGGATAAATTATTCAGGAAACAGTGTTCAGACAATTACCTGTTTGAGAAAAATTAGGTCCTTATTGCAGTCCGTATACTGAAATTAATCCCATAAAAATTTAAAGGTAAAAAGTAAAACCGCAAAACACTAGAAAAAAATAGCCAAATATTAATTATTCTTGGGTATGGGAGGGCCTTTCTACATGTGATTTCAAAGCAAAAAGAAAATTTTAAAAATGAGATTTTGGTAAATGTTAAAGGTATAGGAGAAAATGCCATCAACTGTAGGACAAACTAGGAAAAATATTTGCAATGATATTACAAAGGATTAATACTGGTAATATGTTAAAATCATCTACAAATAAATAAAACTAATAGCTGAATAAAGAAATAGGCAGATGTATAGATATTTTGATATAGATATGATTATATATGTACATATCTACTAATAGGCATATGAAAACATTTAACTTAGGAATCAAATCCATGCTAATTAAAGCAAACAGTGATAATCATTTGCCTGTTGGATTAACAAAGGTATACACTCTGTTTTGGGAAAGTCTCATGGAAAGGATCAATTTGGTAGTTTGTTTCAAATTCATAAAACTGCAAATAACCTTTACCCTCAGTTCCATTACTAGGGATTTATTCAAAGGAAATAATTAATGACATACAGAAATTTTGCCTTAAAGTTTTTTTGGCCATATTATTTATGATACTGAAGAATTTTATAAATGTCTAGAATAGAAGACTAGTTCAATAGATAACAGTGTATCTGTACAGTGGAATACTATTCAGCCATTTTAAATCATTCTTTAGGGATAAGTATTTGTTGACACAAAAAAGATTATAATATAGACATATTGTGGACGTATTCTTATTATAAAATAAATGTATTTATGTCTTATCTGTGCATAGAAATAGAATTGGAAAGCCAGAAACCAAGATTATATGTGGGTTATGAGATTATGGGTATCTTTTTTATTTTCTTTCTGCTTATACTTTTATTTTCTGGCTTTTTTGAAACAGATATAGATGACTTATGTAATAAGGAAAATTAATTTTAATAAGGTCAACCTTGATGTTAGATAGTATGTAGAAAAATACATAAAATTAATTATTTTAAATGTAGATTGAACATTTCCCTTTAATTTAGCACTTTTTATGTGCTGGTGACAAGTTTAGAAATATAGCTCGAGGAATTCATCATGGGGTGTAGAAGTTAGTCCTGTAAATAAAAGGCATGTAAATCTGAAAGATTTGTGTAGTAATGAAGGTATATCTTCTGATAATTAAGAAGAATGGCTATCTGTACTTCATGATAGTCAGAAGGCAGATTAAGCAAGAAGAGCTATTTGAGAAAGGTTTTGAAGAAGTTCCCCAAATCCAGGGAAGAGGCAGAGCATTTCTGTCATGTGTAAAAGTGGTAGAGAAAACATGACTTTGTAGTCTGCAGTTAGGAAAGACTAAAATATGGGCTGCGTATAAGGAAGTGTCCAAAAATGAGTCTCAGAAGATAGGATTTTAGATGCCATACTAAAAGTTCTTCAGATAAGCAGTGCAGGTTAGAAAGAGCTCTCTGGCAGCAAAATGGGCCGAAATAGGATGGCAACAGGGAGACACAAAACTGATGAAATGTTAGGCAGGGAAGATAAGGTGTTTGGCAGTGGTGTGACAGAGGGAAAGGTAACTACAACTCAGAGAATGATGTATCTTGGCCCTCAAGGATTGGAGACTGGAGAGGGTGGCTTTAGAGGCTGGAGCCTTTAACTGTTCTCCTGGATACAGGAGGAGGGAGGTTGGGGCGGGAGAGGGTACAGTGATGAGTTCTGGACCAGAGAAATCAGGGTTAAGCTGCCTGTTCAAATCTCTGTATCTGCTACAGTTCTGTATCATGACTTCTGACTGCAGTGCTCAGCTTGAATAATCATTTTACAAATTATTGGTAATACTCTGTTAATTTCTTCCCAGATACTTGGCTTCATTTAAATGTGGTGCTTTAAAGGTTTTACTACATTTAAATGCCATTTATTAGAAGTCACTGTAGAAGAGTGATTAAGAGTGTGAGTCAGCCTGCCTGGAATTGAAGTCACTCTACCACTTCCGCTGTGCGACCTTGCAGAAGAGTAATTTGCACCTCTCGGCTGCAGTTTCGCATCTGCAGAATGGGCATAATACCTGTAAAGAGTTCAGAATTAAATGCAGTGCTATAGGTAAAGCCCTCAGCATTGTAATCGCTCAAATAAATGTCAGCCAGTGTTATTACAACTTAAGACAAAATTTTTTTAGGCAAATACAGTTTTATAATGGAATATATAAAATATTTACACACTTTTCTAAAAATGATTACTGTAATATCTTCACTATGCAAAACTATGGGAATTTTGTGACTATGAACTTGACATTTTCAGACTTGAAGTTGCCTGGGCCAGTGTCTGTAGTTAAGGAGTTTATCTACAAGGTGGTGATCCAGTGGAGACCACTTCAATTAGCAAAGGAGCAGCAGGGAAGGACTGGAGCTATGGGGCTGATAGAAGAAGGAATTCGCTTATTTCATAAATATTTATGAATTAGATAGAATCGCTGAGATCACTGGGAAGGAAGCTGGTTCCCCTCTGTCACTGACTCCAGACTCTTTATGATGGTTTATCCTACACTCTTCCTAATCCCACTGCTCTTTCAGCTCTTCAAGGACTGTGGAGACTCCAGAGGGCAACATTCCAAAGTCTTCTGAATGTGTTGACCTTTCCATTCTCAGTTTCCTAATATGAAATGAGAGCTGCTTTTGTTAAAGTTACAGTGACATGCTTAGCCTGTACTTTCTTCTTGCCAAATGTACGCTTTCTCCATCTGCTTCCTCTAAATGAGATATTAGCATCGTGGCCAGTGAAATCTTAACCTCTCAGAGGCCTCGGGGATGCCTAGTCCTTCAGCATGACTGCACCCCAGCAGTGCTGCTGCCACGTCCCTGCTTGTGCTGGCGGCTGGAAATAGATGAGAACCACTTCTGTGTGGATCTCAGACTCTGGGTTGACTGAAGGCCCCATTTGTCCCAATGTGGTTATTCAGGGCGCGGGAGCCTAGACTTTTTGATGTTCCTTACTGTAAACTTCTGAAACCGACAGTTTGCAAGCAAGCTGGCTAGCCCTTTCATGTGGTAACCCATTCTCAGCGTGGCAAGGACCCAAGCATGAGATGAAAACATAGCTGCTAGCAACTGTTTCAAGGTTTTCTCTTTTAAATATCAAATAAATAAGTAAACAGCGTTCTACTTTTCATTCTCATGTTAACAGTAGTTTTCATCTTAAATGTGAAGTTTGTTTTCCTTAATTGAGCTTTTTAGTCTTCTGCAAGGCCCTTCGTTATTTCCTCTCTGGCATTAACTTTAGGTACTGACCACTATCTTTGTTTATTCTTCCTTAAAATAATCTCCTTGCCCATGATCAAAAGGATCATCTCCTTCATTCTCTTAGGTAAATTCATTGCAAATGTCATGCAGAATATTAGAAGTGGTAAATTTTCAGCTGTAGAGTGTGCGTGTGTACATGTGTGTACCTCCGGAAAGCCTTTTTAATGCCCCTTTTGTAGATTTCTGTATCAGTATATAAAGATCAATTTCTCGGAATTACTAACCATGGGAATATGTGGGGAAACATTGATGACCACTTATTATTGGTCAAATTCTTTCCTTCAAGTAGTTTGTTTTGCCACACAAGTCACTAAATGGTTTTTCAGAAAAAGCTTAGCTTGATGGGTCGTCACATAAGCTATTTGACATTTGTCCCCAGTCAGACCGGATGCCACATGAAAAATTTACTCAGGCAAGAAGCTCCTAGGAATAAACAGTTCTCTAGTGTTGCTCACAGGGGACTCGGCAAGGTGAGCGGAACTTCAACTTGTCACGGATGCACTGTTCTGACAAACATAAGTAGATGCTAATGGCTAAATCGTGACAGAATAAAGTCCCACAACCATATGGCTAATTGCCACAACAATATCTTCAGTGTTATTAATCAAGTTTTCATAGTGTGCCATGATAATTGGAATAATTAGAAACAGCATAGGCAATGCTTGTCTCTACCACACATTTTGCAGGCAGGGACCTCAAATAACCACACTTGCACATCCAATACTGTATTGTTTAATGCTGTCTTTTCTTCAGAAATACTTTGGTTAATGAATTAATCGCTTGCCATTGGTGTCTTTTGTGTGAGCTTCTGTAGGGGCACAAGTATCTAAATGAAACCATTAAACCCCCGTGTATATGTGTACACAGGCAATATTCGTTTAAGGCAGGAGTAGAAATCTGCCCATCTTGGATCTTATAGTTTGAAAGATGAATTCATTGTACGCTAATTTGGATGATGGACATTCATTTTTTGGTCATGTATTTCCCGTTTTCGGGAAATATTTGTATAATTTGTTTCAGACAACGACTACATGGTAGTGCTCCCAAAATTAATTATTTTGAACATGTCTTTCAACTATGGATGAAGTAAATATTACCGTCTCTAATACCACAATTGAAACTTATATTTTCGTGTTGCTAATATTGAAATATACTCAACTTCAGTCACTCATAAACTGATATTCACTCCTTCATCTTAAGAGTGGAATGAGAATTCATTTGTGTTTGACACAATGGTCTAATTAAGAGGGCTTCTTGGATTGCTTTGCTTTTGTGAAGAGGCGAGTGGACAGGAAAGGCAGAAGATTGATGATAGCCCGCACCTTGGTGGTGCAGAAGTATTTAGGCAAACAGATGAAGGGAAATGGCTGCTCTTGGTATCTGTTACTAACAGCTTCTCTAATAATTTTTCAATATATAAATAGTCATAGTTTTGAATTCTGCACCATCTCGATGTTTGGTTTTCTTGCTCTTTTTTTGTCCCATTGCTAGATTCCTTACCAGAAACAAGTCTAACTGCATTTTTCTAGAATTTTAGAATCACTGGTGTCTTCGGTTAAAAAGTATCCCCCAAACTCCCCTAATAAAAATAACTAATTAGAAATATTATTTCACTGTAACTTTAGAATTACTGAGCCAAAAACTGTTGCTTCCGTAAATCCTGAACTCCGCAAAATTTAAAATCACTGTGTTTCTCAGTCTCTCTTATTTAAATGAGTCCACTTTCTTCCTGCCTCCCTTTGCTTCTCTATAGATAGAGTCGGAGGCATATGGTAGAGACTCTATTAGGCAAATTGGAAATTAGACCTAAGAAAGCAAAAAAATGTGATTTTTTTTCAATCAACTTAACTGCTGATTATTTATTCACTTTATGGATAAAATTATTTAGACCTTCTACTTCTTTCTTCTACTTTATGTCTTCTGACTGTTCAGTAGATAGAGGTCAGAAGGGGAAAAATGAAACTATTCATTTTGGTGCTCATTAACAGTTATAAAAAATGGGTGTAGAGGAAGATGTATACTAATGTCTAAAATGACGCTTGGATTATATGTAGATTTTATTCATTCATGTCCTGCTTTTGTGCTCTTCATTTAAACTGCAAGATTATCCTTTGTATCAACCAAGATGCTTTTGGCTGCAAGTTATATAAAACTCTACCTCGAACTGGCTCAAGCAGTTTAAGGAATTTAATTATTTAACATAGCTGAAGTCTAGAGGTACTGTGACTCAAGAGGCTCAATTAAAGATTCAAGTTTTTTCTGTATCTCCACTGTGTTAACCTCGTCATCAGCTTCTTAGGACTCGTTCTCTTGTAATCACAAATTATTTGGGGGCTGCAGTCCTCCTTGTTTTAGCGCAGCAGGAGCGAGAGAATGAAACCATTCATCTAATACTAAACAACAGTTTCTTTCAGCCCCGTTGGACCAAATTAGATCATGTGCCTACCCCAGACCAAGAACAGTTGCTGAGGGGAAAGCTGTTTACCTTAGGCTAATTGGGGTCTGCCTTGAGAGCAGCAGTTCTTAAATTGTAGCCTCTGGACCAGCAGTGTCAACATCCCCCCCTGGAAACTTGTTAGAAATGAAAGTTCTTGAGTTCTACCTCAAACCCACTGAATCAGAAACTCTTGGGGTGAGGCCCAGCCATCTGTGTTCTTTAAAACCTTCCGGATAATTCTGGTGCTCACTGTGTTTGAGAATCACTGACCCTACAGCAAGGGATGCTGTCAGCTTCCTTCTGAGTACTGTTGGGGAGACCTGCATGGCTGAACTAAATCAAGTTCATTTAGGAAGGAAGAAGGCCAGGATAGATTATGGTAGGCAGTCACCCTCCCTATACTTCAATAAGGTATAAAATAATAAAAATAAGATGTAAAATAATAAAAGTAAGAAACAAAATGTAAGTTCCTCTTTTGCAAAACTGTTTATGGGTGATGTGCTCTACATCATTTATAATGAAACTCAACTGTACCAAATTCTTTTCCTGTCAGATGTGGCAGACAGTACTGTTCACCCACCTAAAATTCATTTGCCCTTTCTTCCTTGCTAAAATAACTTCGGTGTAGACTTTGTTGGATTTTTCTGTTGCTTTTTAATGATGCCATCCCCACATTCAGGTGTGCAGCGGGACACAGTTCTGACCACTCATTTAATTTCCAGTCAGCTGCTGGGGAGGCAGGTCAAAGGTTTGCTTTCCAACACAGGCCCCACCCTTCTCACAACTTTCTCTCTGCTGTAGGATGGTTGTACGACGCAGCCGCCACTCTGCATCTATGAGCCGCCACCTGCCAAAGAGAAATTGCAGAACTTCTAGCTACACGAGACAAAAACAAACTTTATATTTCAGACACTGTTTCAATTTTTCTTACTTCGAACCGAATGCAATCTTGACTGATTAAGTACCATAGTAGAATTATTTACATAAAGGAGAAATAGGTAGCTTTACGGTCTCTACATTCTTAACTCTGTTTTCTCCACCTTTCTGCTGATCAACAAATCATTAAAGCCCTTGGCACGGAGACCAAGCCCACATGCTTTAGGCTTGAATCTCCCCTCTCCATACCATACTAACTGTCTTTCACAAGTTATAGAACTTCTCTGAGCCATCGTTTCCTCACATGCAAAATGGGACTAATAATACTTCTTTTGACTAAAGGGATAAAAAATAAACAGCTATCCACCTTTAGCTCCATGCCTGACACGTTATAAACTCTGAAAAATAGTGGTATGTTCTGTTGAAGCTAAATGAAGATGAAAATGATTTATATCTGTAAATATTATCCTGTTCCGCAGCATAGGAATGAGGTCATAGGAAACAAGAAATCAGCATGAGCCTTATTTTGTTGCAATACTTATTTGGGCATTTTATTAGCAGCTTATAAAATTCCTTTTAGAAGCTCACTGTGCCAAAATAAGACCTCCAGTAAGTATGAATATGCATTTCGTTTCTTCTGTCTAGAGAACACCTCAGTTCTTTATCTTTGGTGAGAATCATCACTTAAATTCTTCAATATAATAGTTGAAATCCATCCTACATAACTTGATATTCCTTAAGATTCAAACTGAATTCAGTATAGACCTCTTAAAGCATAGATTGTTGCCCAAGTTTTTCACTTTAGCAGGTAAGACCCACGCCTATTTAATTTGTGTTCTACAAGACTTAAGACAGTGAAATGTGCAAGTGGGCATTACTGATAACTTTCTGCTGGTAGGGAAAACGGAGCACTTGTCACCGAGGAATGATTTTCTATATTCTCAGTCTGGGACTTGTGGCTGTACTAGACTGTACTTGCCTTTTTTGCAAGTTTAGGGTAATTATTGCACTGCTGCTCTGACCACCTGAAGGATCCAATTAGATAGTGAACGGATCAGGGCAAAAGTTTTCAGCATTAGGCAAGTATCAACTCAAAGATAACACTTATACACATATTGCAATCTTCATCAAACTTAGTAAATGCCCCATGTCAGATAAGACTATAACTTGCCAAGGTATTTTTAGTAATGCAGTCCGTTAAAATAATTAGCCAAATTAATATTTACCATTTTCAAAATGATCTTATAAGAAATGATTGCTTTCCTTATCTTTGGGGTATATGTACTTAGATTTTCAGGCTTAGACCAAATTTAAATCTCTGTTATCTTATTTTGATTAAAGGGTACGTGGAAAATTGATTTTATAAAGGTTTTAGTATTATTTCTAAGCTGACTAGCTTATCTGCGCTTTATCTGTAGATTTCCCCCCCCCCCTAAAATTGAATGCAGTGTTTGCTTTAAATACACAAAATCAGATCTCTTTGGAAGGAATAAAAAAAATTACCAACTGCAATTACTCGTTTTAATATCAGGCTCAGAAGAGCTTGAGATGTTCGAAGGAAAAAGTAGGAAGTTTCTCTCTTGTTCTGAATCCCTTCAGTACAATTCTATAGAAATATGAAAGCCATAAGTTTATACAGAAATTTATACCAAAAGCTGACTTACTGAGGGCTCAGTGTTTGGATTTAGCTAGATCTTGAAGTGAAAGACCAGATCTCACAATCCAAGGGATGAGAAAGGTGTTATTTCCCCTTGTAAATGGGGTTATATTTAAGAAGAAATGGCCTTTCTTTAAAGATACCAATTAAGAAATAGGAAGAGGCTTCAGTTTTGCAGTCAAGCAGTCCTAGGTTGTAATCTTGACCGCATGATTTTCATAGCTCTGTAACCTTGGGTGAGTTCCTTAAATATCTTTGAGTTGTAACTGCTTTACCTGTAAAATGGAGACATATGATTATCTCTTAGAATTGAGGTAAATATGAGAGAAAATGACATACAATATTCAAAACAAGTGTCTTCAGTAAATGTTAGTTCTCCTATGAGCCATCAAACTCTGTACATATTCCAAGAATTAACAGCCATTTGAATTTGTAAAGCTGATTTAGATGATAAGTAGAAAATATTCCCTCTGTCTTCCAGGTGGCTCATAAAGTCAGCTTCTCTATAAAACAGTAAGTACCTAACTCCACCCTCCACAGTTATTCCTCTACCTCCTCACCTCCAGCTTCCTACTTTCATGGGCACGTCCGGAATCTATTTCCAGTGCTTGGACCGCCTCAAAAACTTCCACCTCAAACATGCCCCTACTCTCTGACTTGTCTTCTTCACTCCTTCATTATCCTGTCTGCAACCCCAGCTGGACATCCAATTCATATACCCCACTGCTTATTCATTGTCGTTTATTCCACTAATATCCTTGATTCCCCAGTTCATTCTATGCTCCCTCATTTTGATTCATCCCTTGTATTTACTCCCAACACTCTTGCCCTTTCCTACCTGTGTTATTTGACTAGTAAAACCCAAAGCCTACTAGTGTTACAAGTGAGCAGCTAAAAGTGATAAGAAAAACAGCCATGCTTAACTGAAGTCACTTTCTCTAGCTTCAGGTGGGCCCTCAGTATTGCCTACCAACTCTGCTGTATTTACTGTCGTCTTTTTTTTTTTTTAATGTTTGTTTATTTTGCGAGAGAGAGAGAGAGAGAGCAAGTAAGGGAGGGGCAGGAAGAGAGGGAGAGAGAGAATCCCAAGCAGGCCCCACACTGTTGGCACCGAGCCCAATGTGGGGCTTGAGCTCACGAACCGCATGAGCATAACCTGAGCTGGAATCAAGAGTTGGACACTTAACCGATGAGCCACCCAGGCACCCCTCTGGACTTCTTACACATACAACACTTTTCTCCAACCCCCTTGCTTCTTTTTTCACTGAGAACATAGAAGGGAACTTTCTCACATTCCAACAAGCAGATTCTTCTGTCTTCTTGCATTATCTCCCAGCTCCCCTCTAAGACTGACCTTTAGCTCTGCGCTCAGGCACTGAGTCCTGCTGGCTTCTGCACAAAGAATGTGTTCCTGTAGTTACATCCCTTTATTTCTGTAGTATCAATTTCCCCATCTATTGTATTATTTCTAGCATTTGGACATGCTGTAACTCTTTTATCTGAAGGACTAGGAAATAAACATAAAACACCCCACCTTGGACACACATCCCTCCCCAGCTATTTCCTGTTGCTCACTTCTCATTACACCAAAACTGTTTACACAAAGTGCAGAGCGGCAGCACAATCCCATTTCTTCGAGTCTCTTAAAAACCCACTACTCCCAGGCTGCCCCTACCCCACCCCATTCCACCTATCCACATGCATCCCCATGTTGCTAAATATAGTGGTCAATTTTCTTTCCTTTTGTTTCTCAGGTCCTCATCTTTGAAATCATTGGTTTTTTCCTGTCTCTTGAAATACCTTTTTTTCTGGCTTTCCAGAATACCCCATTACATAATATCCTACTTCCACTGGCTGTTTCTTCTCCATCTTTTTCATTCGCTCGTTGTCCTCTTCCTGACTGCCAAATGTTTGCACGGTCCAGGACTCAATCCTTAGACCTTTTCTTTTCTCTTCCCCTAGGTGACTGCTGGGTTTGACCAGCAAACCCCAGGGGAAGCGGATGACAGATTACTCCAGATTCTTGAATCAGAGAAAGGAGAGGACCAGGGGGCCAAGCGCTCTAGTGGCAATGGCCCCAAGTAAAGCTCTTCTCCAGTTTTTATTGAGAATCTTATCAGTACATTTCAAGGGGTGCAGGGGAAAGGAATGTGTAGTTTCAAAAGCGGCAACAAAGCATACTCAAAAATTATTGGGGAAACAGTACAATCAGGGTAGTGATGTGCAGGCATACGTCACAGGGGCAGTGTATACGTCATAAGAAGGGGGTTGTTTTACTACTTTAGATTAAGCATTTACAGAGTGGGAAAATGTGTTGACCACAGGCAAGGTCAGCCTGTCTTTAGCCTGGACATTTCACAGGAGACCCAGTTTTCCTGGTCTGCTTTGCTGCTTCTCAACCAGCCGTTTGCCAAGCTGCAAACATTCCTTGTTTAAATCTTAGACAGCCAGGCCCTATGAGCTCCCAGAAGTGACCTTACAAGTCCTGGGGCTTTAAATTTCATTTCTAAGTGCATGACTCCCAAATGTGTATCTCTGGTCTTGGATTCTCCTCTTCTGAGGTCTCAACTCATGTATCTTAGCTGCCTAACCATCACCTGGAAATCCACAAGACTCTGACTTGCCATGTCCAAAGCCACTTTCTCGATTTTCTCCTGAAAACTGCTCTGCTTTCTCTCTGCTTCCATCTATAAATAAAATGACACCAACCTCCAACCCATGCTCACCCAAAACCTGGGAATTGTATGTATTCCTTCATTTCCCTCTCATCCCCTTCCACCAGCACATCACAGTGGTTCTATCTTTAAAAGAACCACAATCTCTCCGGTTGTTTTCTTTTTTTTTTTTTTTTTTTTTTTTTTTTTTTTTAAATTTTTTTTTAACGTTTATTTATTTTTGAGACAGAGAGAGACAGAGCATGAACAGGGGAGGGGCAGAGAGAGGGGGAGACACAGAATCTGAAACAGGCTCCAGGCTCTGAGCTGTCAGCACAGAGCCCGACGCGGGGCTCGAACTCACAGACCGTGAGATCATGACCTGAGCCGAAGTCGGCCGCCCAACCGACTGAGCCACCCAGGCGCCCCTCTCCGGTTGTTTTCAATTCCAGTGGACTACTTTACCCTAGTCCAGGTTTGCTTTCCTCTCGCATATAGACTATTGCAAATGCCCCCTACCTGGCCTCCCCGTTGTTGTCCTCCTCTCCCTACGCTCTCTTCTCCACACACACAGCAGCAGGAGTGGCCCATTTTAAACAGAAATCAAATTCTAACAATTTCCCACTGAAAAGCCTCCAAGAATATCCTATCTGTCTTAGTCCATTGGGGCTGTTATGATGGACTACCATAGACTAGGTGGCTTATAAACAACAGAAATGTATTTCTCACAGTTCTGGAGGCTAGGAAGTCCAAGATCAAAGCATTGGCAGATTTGTTGTTTGGTGAAGTCCAGCCTCCTGGTTCATACATGGCTTCCTTTCCACCCCCACCCCACCCCATGTCTTCATATAGCAGAAAGGGGTAAGTTGCTCTCTAGGGTCTCTTTCATAAGGACACTAATCCCATTCATGAGGGCAGAACTAATTATCTCCTAAAAGCCCCACTTCCAAATACCATGCCATCGGGTGTTAGGATTTAACGTATGAATTTTGTGGGGACACACGTATTCAATCCATAGTACCATTACACTTGGAACAGCACCCAAAGCCGATCCTTGATGGTCTGTAAGATCCTACATGACTCCTAGTCACCTTTCCTACTTCTTCTAGTCACACTAGTCTCCTTGCTGTTCTCAGATGAGTCAAGTTTGTTCCTACCATGGAGCCTTTGCACATGCTGTTTACTCCTTCACTGTCCCCGCTCCGAGATTTTCCCACGGCTTATTCCCTTACTTCATTTGTAGTTCGTTATCCCTTTACCTACTTTATTTTTCTTAATAGCACTGATGATTTATTATGTATTTATTTGTTTACATTCTAAGTGTCCCACTACAGTACAGCGTAAGCTCCAGGAAGGCAAGGACTTTATCTTGTACATTGATATGTCCCCAGGACCTAGAATAGGCCCTGGCATGTATAATATGTTCTTGAGTTTATTTGTGAATGAATAGATTACATTTTCCTTTAAAAAAAAAAAGTTCTCTGGTATAAAAATCATTAAGTATTTGATGAGCATCTGCAGTGTGGAGGGTATAATAAGAGGAAGAACAGTAGAGACAGACACAGAAGACCTAGACACAGAGTTCTGTGTCATCACAGAAGCTGGGGAAGAAGAAGGTTGCCAGCTGTTGGGTTTTGTTGATAGAGACTGAATGTTAAAGAATGTGAGAAAAGTACTACAAGAGATTAAAGAATTAGTGGATGGAGAGGAGATGGAAGTTAAGAAGGAGTTACAACTTTGTTGCACCTGAACAGTGATTAGAGGGCTGGAGCTGGAAGGTTGGTACGGAGGGAGATGTGGGTGTGGTAGGGAGGAGCCTTGCTAATCCAGTAAGGAGTTTGAACTCTGTCCTCAAGCAAGTGACTAAAGGATTATAAGCAGGGGGGGTCCCACGGTCAGATTTTAATGGCAGGAGCACATTCGAGGCATGGTATGGAGAGAGGACTGCAGAGAGGCCAGGCTGGGGATAGACGAGCAATGCAGTCAAATGGGCCAAAGGTGATGACGGCTAGACTAGACTGAAAAAGAGGAAAAAAGGGTAGATCAGAAAGTGTAAGATGGTATTTATTAGATGGTGAGGAAGATGCAAGGTGAAATGAACAGACAGGAGTTAGATAATATTCTAATTATTGGTTTGATGGTGGGTGGGAAGATGGGGAGAAGTTCTGCGTTGAGGCTACTGAATAGGAACTGTGGCCGCATATTGAGAATGAAGGTTGGAAATGGCAGATTGGGAGGTTTGAGGACATCAAAGAGAAATTGAAAGAGGTGCTGTAGTGAAACTGAGAGTGACTGACTAGGAGCAGCTTGAGAAAATGCCAGGGAGGGCTGAGGCGCTACCGAGATTGAGTAACTGGCTTTATACTGGGAACTGTGTTTAGAAGGTTGCTCGGAAACATGGATGGAACTGGAGAGTATTATGCTAAGTGAAATAAGTCAGGCAGAGAAAGACAGATAGCATATGTTTTCACTCATATCTGGATCCTGAGAAACTTAACAGAAGATCATGGGGGAGGGGGAGGGGGAAAATAAGTCACAGAGAGGGAAGGAGGCAAACTGTAAGAGACTCTTAAATTACTGAGAACAAACTGAGGGTTGATGGGGGGGGGGAGGGGAAAGTGGGTGATGGGCATTGAGGAGGACACCTGTTGGGATGAGCACTGGGTGTTGTATGGAAACCAATTTGACAATAAATTATATAAAAAAATAAATAGAAATAAATAACATAAAAAAAAGAAAAGAAGATTGCTCTGAGCAACCTGTCACCTACCTCCATGCCTACAGATGGTACAGAAGGGTGATATATAAAAGGCTTCAAGTAATAGACCATAAATTCGAAACTGGACAGGAATAGAGGTAGGAGGAGAGGCCTGATAGATGGAGTTCAGAATGTCTAGGGCCTAGAACTTGTCAGCGGTGGGATGGGGTGACTGGAAGATGGTCAGGGTCAAATGGGAGAAGTGTCTGGGCTGGTGCGTTTTAGTCACATCCCTGGGCTGTTTCTTTAAATGAAGAAGGAGTAGTAATTTGTAGTGGAAATACCCTGCCAGTATTCCCAAGTTTCTCCTAAAATGCTTTGTATCTATTGCCAATGATAAAGAATAGAGAAAATAAATGCTGTGTTTTATCAAAGACTGGAAATTCACAAGGTGAGAGGATGAAGCCTGACCAAATCCAAAGCACTAGTTCTTATCTTTGAAATGTTTATTCCTGGGCCCCAGCCTGCATATTTAGGAAGTAGGGCCAAGGATCTAGGGACTGTGAAACAAAGAAAAAGTGCAGGCAAGAGGTAGCATGGGAAAATCACTGGACATAGTAGTCAGGAGACCACTTTCTGGAGCCACTTCCGTGATTTTAACTATCCCTTTTTATGTTCATAAATCTAAGATCTATTTTTGTGACCCATTTTCTAAAATTGAGTTTATAATTACTTGTATGGTGTTTTGCAGGTTGTGTTTTTTGTTGTTGTTGTATTTTATCCTCCATGAGGTCAAGGGTCATATTTTATTTTTGCATGTTTGTGCTTCCACAATAAAGTAATTATTGACTAGGAGTAAAACCACAAAATTTCCATAAAATTAAGGTAATCGAGAAGCTCCTACTAAAAAATTACCAGTTTTAGGTCACCTAGCCTGTCAAGGTATAACATGTGTACATATTGCTTATTTGTTCCTTTGCACCAAAGCTGAGTATTTCCCCGTTATTTATGCCTAGTGTAGTTCTCTGTAAAGTGTGTTTGTTATATAAGCTCATTTATGTTGATGGATGGCTTGGTGGAGACTTAGAACAATGATTCTGAAATGATCATCAAGTTATCCCTACGGATGTTATAAAGGACCTAAGGATGGTGTCTCCCATAATTAATATGATGTAATTCCAGCAGCAGAAACGTATTCCATCCCCTGGCTATGGCTTTTCGTGGCATGGGGTGGCGCTTAGAGGAGTTTCAGTCCATTCCTGAAGAGTCAGGAAGCATCTCTCTGGTACCTGTCTAAGTCTTTCCCCTCCCCTCTCTGTCCTCAGTGTTATCCACTCAACATGTCTTTATGAAAATCGCCTTTTCCTCATCCCTTGAACTTAATGATATTATAAACAAATGATACCAAATCATTTGTACCAAATGTCTGATAGACATAATTCTAGTACTTGTGGATCCACACTTGAAACCCCCAAATTTTATTGATTGTATACAGTTTTTTGAGATTTTTTTAGTTGGGGAAGTTTTCTTAATATAACTTTGTTATTCTGGGTCTCCATTTCATGACCTCACCTTGTGTTGTAGAAAATAACTCATATTTTAGAAAGTAATTGAAGCTAGCAGTTCGGCCTTGCAAACTCTTGAGGAGCAGTAGGGCATGAGGAGGGAGGAGTGCTGTACCATAGGGCAGGAGATTTAGAAGTGAGTCCCAGTCCTACAGCTGTCTCATTGTGTAACTAAACAAGTCACTTCACTTCTCAGTTTCCTCATTTGCCTGTTTGCCACTGGCATGCCAGATGATTGCGGGTGAATAATCTATGGCACGTTAGGTCAGTAGGGAAACAACAGAGTGCAATTACTGATGGTCATCTAGCTGGAAGAAGCAGTTCTTAGTAATAGATATAAAAGCAATTATCATTTCCTACCTGGATTATCTGTAGTGCGTGTTGACAAAGACAGGACTAGAAGATCTTTAAAGTCACGTCCAGTTCTAATATACCATGGTTCTAAACTAGATGTATAAAAATGGTTAAGGATGTATAGCCAAGCACTGGTTTTATAGTAGTGGGAAAAAAAAGCAACAAAGAAAATCCCCTGCCTTTATGGAACTTCTATTATAATGGAGGAGATAGACAGTAAATGTGAAATATGGATTATGTCAAGGAATACTAAGTGCTATGGAGAAAAGTAGGTAGGGAAAGGATCTGAAGAGTACTGGGGGACTTAAGAGTTGCAATTTTTAATTGGATGAGATAGTAACTGAGATAGTAACATTTGAGTAAAGACCTGAAGTAGGGATGGTAGCAGGCCATGCATATCTCTTGGGGATGAGCCTCAGGGCAGATGATACTGCAAGTGCCAATGTCCTGGAGCAGGCCTACGTCTGATGTGCTCAAAGAATAGCAAAGAAGCCAATGAGACTGAAGCAGCAAAAGCAGGACAGTAGTGAGAAATGAAGCCAGAGAGCACAACCAGATTGTTTAAGGTCTTGAAAACCACTTTAAGGACAGGCTTTTTTTTTTTCCCCTGAGATGATATGCCAGAGAAATTTAAGCAGAAGCATGACATCATCTGACTTTCCTTTTTAAAGGATTACCTTAGAATCAGTGATGAGACCGGAAGACAAGGGCAAAAGCAGGGAAGTCCGTTAAGAAGCTATTGAAATTAATAATCATTTTCCACCAAAAGTAATTTTCTACCAGATAAGCTCCACGAGGACAGAGATTTTTGTCTGTTTTGATTACTGCCATAACCTCACCATTTATAATTGTAGTTGGCATATATTAGGCTCTCAAATATTTTTTAATTACATGAAAGACTAATTTTAAAAATTAAATGTTTGGGGGACACCTGGGTGGCTCAGTCTTTTGAGCATCCAACTCTCGATTTCTGCTCAGGTCATGATCCCAGGGTCATGGGATCAAGACCATCAGGCTCTCCACTGAGTGTGGAGCCTGCTTGGGATTCTCTCTCTCTCTCTCTCTCTCTCTCTCTCTCTCTCTCTCTCTCTCTCTCTCTCCCTCCCTCCCTCCCTCCCTCTCTCTCTCCCTCTCTCTCCCTCCCTCTCCCTCCGTCTCTCTCCCTCCCTCTCCCTCCGTCTCCCTCCGTCCCTCTCCCTCCCTCTCCCTCCCTCTCCCTCCCTCTCTCTCCCTCTCTCTCCCTCTCTCTCCCTCTCTCTCCCTCTCTCTCCCTCTCTCTCCCTCTCTCTCTCTCTCTCTCTCTCTCTCCCCCCTGACCCTGCCCTTCTCCACTCAAGCATGCTCCTAGCTCTCAAATAAAAATTTTAAAAATTAAATGTTTGGTGAGTTAAGGTGAAAGAGGATGGTGGTAGCTGCAAAGTAAAGTTGGTAACAAGATGAAAGACCAGGGTGCTATCAGCAAAGTTGGTGACAAATGGTCAGATTATGAATATATTCTGAGGTGTAAAACTCATAGGATTTGCCGATAGACTAAATGTGGGGTATGAGAGGAAAATAAATCAAGGAAGATTCCCAGATTGTTGGCCTCTGAGCAATTCGAAGGGTGGAGTTGCTATTTGATGAGTTGGGCAAAGTGGTGAGAGGATTAGAAGTTTGGCATTGGGTGTTTCTAGTTTGAGATGACTTTAAATATTAGAATGGAAAGGTTCTGGTTCCAGGTAAAAGAGAGCAAGCACACTGTACTCTGGGTCCCACTGCATGCAGCTGGAAAAGCCTATCAGGATGAATGAAATAGCCATGTGAAAATTCTGGGAGGGAAATAAAATAGGCACAGTGGAAAAGCCCAGAATTTGAAGAACCACCAAAGTGGCAGTTAATGTGCCATTTCCCGCCCTCTGGTGTCCCCAGAGGTGGAACTCAGCTCTGCTCTAGTTGATTAGTTATTTCACCTTTTCTCTTTGTAAGTGTTTTGAATATCAGAACAGATTTTCCCCTAGATTCTGTAAAGTATTTCTTCGTGCGTCGTACCTGTTTATATTTTCATGGAATTGTTTAATCTTCCTTATATTTCCTCCTTACACGTTACATTCCTAGTTCTCTAAAAAACGAGTACAGTCACACAGAACTGATCTATTCTGCCATTTTTCCCACTTGCTTGACACTAAATACTAAACTTAGATTTTTAAAAACATTACTTATTGACTTACCTTTTTGTTATTTGATTGATTGCTTAGCATTAAAGATCTTTGTAACTTAATTTGCCTGTATCTTTTTTTTAAGTCAAGTTTTTTCTAGTTTGACAAATACAATCATTTGCTTTTTAAGTCAGTACGTAGAAGTGATCCTTCAATTCAAAAGTTTCTCTTATACCCCCCTGTAGTCATTGCCTCCCTCAACCCTAGTCCCTGGCAACCACTGACACATTTAGTCTCTATAGTTTCGCTTTTTTCCAGAATTTCATATAAATGAAATCATGCAGTATGTAGCTTTTTAAGTCTGGTTTCTTTTACTAACCTTAAGACATTTAAGATTCACTCATGTTGCCTGTATCAGTAGCCTATTGCTTTTAGTGACTGAGTAGTATTGCCATGTTTGGATGTACCATAGTTTATCCTTATACCAGTTGAAGGACACTGGGTTTTTCCAGTTTGGAGCGGTTATGAATGAAAGTACTAGAACTATTTATGTGTTGCTGTTCATGTGAATATGTCTTTCTCTTGGATAAATACCAAGGGAATGGACACTGATTTGTTTGGTAAGTATATATTTAACTTTATAAGAAACTGCTACGTGGTTTTCAAACTGCTTTCCAAAATTACCGCTATTATGTTTTGTATTCGCACTAGTAGTGGATGAGGATTTCAGTTGTTTTGTATCCTTGTCACCACTTAGTTTTGTCATTTTAAAACTCCATTCCAGTGGGTATGTAGTGGTATCTCATTGTGGCTGTAGTTTGCATTTCCCTAATAATTAGTCATGTTGAGCATCTTTTCATATATTTATTATTTATCTCTCTTTGGTGAAGTCTGCAGTTTTTAGAGGTGGGGTGTTTATTATGGCTGAGTTATGAGAATTATTTGAATATTTCAGAAATAAATCCTTTTTCACATATATATTTCATATTTTCTCCCAGTGTGTTGCCTGTGTTTTCATTTTCTTAACAGTGTCCTTCAGAGATAATTTTTAATTTCAATAAAGTCCAATTTATCAGTTTTTTCTTTTATGATTTTTCCGTAGCCTAAGAATTCTTTGCATACAACAACATCCCAAAATTTTATCCTACTTATTTTCTAGACATTTTATAGGTTTTGTACTTAGACCTATTATCCATTTTAAGTTAACTTTTGTGTGTAGTATGAAATATAGGTCCAGGGTTCATTGTTTTTTAGCAGATGTGCAGTTATTTGGATACCATTTGTGATTGTGTCACGGTTGAATTTCCTTGACATCCTTAGCAAAAATCAATTGACCATATATGTGTAAGTCTATTTCCAAACTCTCTGTTCTGTTCCATTGATCTAGGGGTCTTTTACCAATACTATGTTGTCTTCATTCCTTGATTCCTTTATAGTAACTCCAGAAATCATGTAGCATGAGTCTTCTAACTTTGCTTTTCTTTTTAAAATTGTTTTGGCTATTCTTAATTCTTTGCTTTTCCATTCATATTTTTATTTTTATTTTATTAAAAAAATTTTTTTAACGTTTATTTTTGAGACAGAGAGAGAGCATGAGCAGGGGAGGGGCAGAGAGAAAGGGAGACACAGAATCCGAAGCAGGCTCTAGGCTCCGAGCCATCGGCACAGATGACGTGGGGCTTGAACTCGTCAACCGCGAGATCGTGACCTGAGCCGAAGTCGGATGCTCAACCTACTGAGCCACCCACCCAGGCGCCCCGCTTTTCCATTCATATTTTTAAATTGACTTGTAATTTCACCAAAAATCTTTCTGGGATTTGATTAGCATTGCATCAAATCTATAAAGTCAATTTTAGGAAAACAGACATCGTAACAGTGTTGACACTTCCAGTCAATAGACATGGTATATCTTTCCATTTACCTAGGTCTTTGTAGATTTCTCTCATTATTTTTAAATTGATAGCTTTCAGCGTATAAGTATTTTACTTACTATATTCATCCCTAAATATTTTGTGAGGGTTTTTTTTTTTTTTTTTTGGTGCTAATTGTAAAGATGCTGCTACTTTTAATTTCAGTTTCTAGTTGTTCATTCCCAGTAAGTAAAAATATAATTGATTTTGGTATATTGACCTTTTCATCTTATATCATTCTAAAGTCACTTATTAGTTTAAGAAGATTTTCTGTACATTGTTTGGGATTTTGTAGAAAATTGTGTCTTCTGCACTTACAGATAATTTTATTTCTTCCTTTCTAACCTTTTTTATATAGCTGAATATGATTTGCTAATATCTTGTTAAAGGTTTTTTTCATACTTATGTTCATGATATTGATCCTCTGTTTTCTAATGGAGTCTTTGTTTGGCTTTGGGATCCCAGTAATGCTGACCTCATGGGAATTCCTACTGATTTTATTTTTTCAGGATGAGTTTATGTAAAATTGGTATTATTCCTTTCTGGATACGTTTAGTTGTAGGTGAAAATTTCCTGTTTCTTCACATGATTTGTATTTTTTAAATTAAATCTTGCACATTTTAAATGTTACGTTGTTGAATTTCTGAATTTTGTGATCTTCCTTTAAAGAAATGTTGAGCTTACTTTTTGATAGTCTGTTAAATGACTTGGATCATCTTGATCTTTTTGATGCTTGTTTTTAGGCTTTTTAAAAAATACAGTTCTAATGTATCCTCTATCCAAGGGCCTGCACTTTAGGATTTCTACTGAATTTCCCATGTGTACATCAATCTCTCTCCAGTCTGTCCAGTCAGAACTTGAACATTTCCTGACCTCAAAACCCTCCTGCAATCTTTATGCTCCCCAGTTCTTTCTCTGATAGTTTTTCTTTGCTGGGCCTGCAAGAGGTTTGTCCTAATCATGTACAGTTTAGTATTCAGCACAGACCTCCTGTGCAGGCTTCTGGAGTTCTTTATATAGCTTCCTCCTTTAAAGGTAACATGTCCTGCAAATGTCCCACAGCCTCTGATCTCTGTTTGCTCAACCCAGTAAGATCAATCCATTCTGTTTTGGGTTTCCCCTTTTTGCTATATGCTCTCAAAAATGCTTCCAGGAAGAAACCCAGGTATCACAGAGTTTCCACTTTCCCCACCGCCTATACTTAGGTCAGAATTACAATGCTGTGCTGCACTGCCTGCTTTCTAATATTTCATGCTTCATATATTTTATCCAGTTTTGTGTGTACTATACGTTATCCCATCATGGTGTGAAAAGGAAGTCATACCTAATTTTAAAAATAAAATTAAATAAAATCAACTCTATTCTAAGAAAATAACTCCTAGAGCAAAGGAAACAAAGAGATTGAAAATAAAACAATTTTCACATATGTAATAAGGAAAAACAAACAAAAATGAATTATAGTAATAATCAGACAAAGTGAATTTAAAGCAGTAAATAGGATTGAATGAGATAAATGAGAGTACTTTATAGTGAAAAAGTGTACAATTCACAATAAAGACCCTTCTTTAATCATTGTACACCCCCCCAAAAGAAAAAAAAATGATTTTATTATGTAACACCTGCAGGAAATAAAAGAAGACATACATAGAAATGTAATAGTAATAAATGACTAGTACTTCTCCCCATTCACAGTAAAATCGGCCAACTCACTATAAAGGAGGGATGTAGAGAACCTAAGTATTCGCATTTAATAGGTCAGATAGATCTGAGGGATATATATCAAAGTCTGTGTACTATTAACAGAATTAAATGAATGCATCAACATAATATTTATCTTTACAGTAGCCATAAACAAAAATGTCAGTAAATTTCACATAGTAGAAAAGGTATAAGTTGCATTCTTTCGCAACAAAACTTGAAATTGATAACAAAAAAAGAAAACAACCCCCAGTGAAAACCTATGACAAAATATGAAAACTCTCTTTATTATTGTCCTAAAAGGAACTGTGGACTGAAATTGCATAATTTCTAGAAAAAAATGATAAAGTCTGTTGATCAGAACCTATTGATTTTGATGAAAACAATACTCTTAGAAGTTCTTAGCCTGATACTAAAAATTTTAGTTTAAATTACTAAACAAAAAGGAATTAAGATATGTGAATTAGACATTTGTCTCTAGTAATGAGGAAAATAACATGAAAATATATCTAAAGAACACAAAAGGAAGGAATTAAAAGTAAAAGTGGTGGTGAATTAATAAGAAAACATAAATGACAGAACTAATACATGAAGGAACTGCTTATTTGGGGGGGGGAGAGAAATAATAAACATCTTAACATAGTTTGTATGGTTTGAAATAATAATGTAGACAAATATAATACATGCACAAATTAAAAATAGATTATCAAAGGTACAAATATGTCAAAAGGTACAGATTCCCAGTTGTAAAATGAATCAAGTCTTGGGAATACAATGTATAGCATGGTGATAATAATAATACTGTATTGCGTATTTGAAAGTAGCTAAAGACTAGATCTTTAAAGTTCTTATCACAAGAAAAAATAATTCTGTAACTGGTGACAGATATTAACTGGATTTATTATGGTGATGATTTTGCAATATATGCAAGTATTGAATCATTACACTGTGTACCTGAAACTAATATGTTAGATCAGTTATACCTCAATATAAAACAATTTTTTAATTGTAAAAATAATTTTTAAAAAATACACATTCAAGTATAGCCAGAAATGGTTGGGGGTAAAAGAATCATTAGCCCCATCCACTGTTAAAAATGTGTTATAAAAATATCATAATTATAATAATTTAGAATTGGCACATAATTAGACTTGTTGGTAAAATAGAGAATCTGAAATGAACCCTTAATACATAGGGGAATTTAGCATATGATAAAAAGAGAATTTCAGTTCAGTGGGAAAACAATGGATTATTCAGTAATACAGTTTTGAGAACTAACTAGCTATTTGGTAAACCATGAAACTAAATATTTTTGCACCATAACAAATGCCAGATGGATCAGTGATATAAACAAAACTGGAATAAAATTATTGTTTTTATATTCTTAGGTGGAGAAATAAAAACCCCATAAACCATAAAGAAAAAGCTTGGTAAATTTGACAACACTATAATAAAATTTCTGCCTGAGTAAAGAGCTCTCCCTATATTCTGAAAAACATGGAAAAAGTTAGGGGGTCACTAAAACTTCCTTGATAACCTGGTAGTTTTTGGGCCCAGGACTATATCCTCTTACATACTTTTAGAGTAGTGGCTCTCAAACTTGAACTTGCATCAGAATCACCCAGAGGGCTTGTTCAAATACAAATTGCTGGGCCCTGTGCAGAATTTCTGACTTAGTCGGGATAGGGTGGGTGAGGTTTAAGGATTTGCAGTTTGAACAGATTCCCAGGTAATGCTAATGCTACTGGTCTGAGACCATAACTTTAAAAACCTCTGTGTTACCATGTTCCCAAATTCCCCCCATTTTCTTCTGAGATCACTCAGTACTGGTCTTTGCAATCAAATAGTTCTAAAGCAAACTAAAGTGTCAAGGATGATATGCAGTAAGCAAGCAGTTTGCTTCTTCCCATGATATTCTTACAAGCACAAAGACCTATATGGCGAGTCTCATGTATAATAAGAAAGGAAGAAATCTAAATGCCCCCAAATAAAATAATGGTTAAATCATGATGCATCCACTCACTGGAATGCTATGTAATCATTAAAAACAATAAGGTATTTCTATAAATGATCTCCATTTTGGAATGATCTCCATTTTAACGATCATATTGTTAAATTAAAAAGTATGTTGTACAGTGTGTTCCTGTATGTTTTCTTTTAAGTTTTTATTTATTTATTTATTTTGAGAGAATGAGAGAGAACAAGCAAGGGAGACACAGAGAAAGAGGGAGATAGAGGATCCAAAGCAGAGAGCCTGCTGTGGGGCTCAAACTCACGAACCATGAGATCCTGACCCGAGCCAAAGTAAGATGCTAAACCGACTGAGCCACCCAGGTGCCCCACTGTGTATGTTTTTAAAAGGTGTGTGCAGCATGAAAATGTCTCTGTGTTGGGAAAGAGCATTGGCTACCCTTAGGAAGGTGAGTTTGGAGAGAGAGGATCTGGGACAGGAAGGGAAATGTCTTCTCGTTGCATGTACGATTCCAATTTAAAAATGTTTTTCAGCATTTAAAGAAAAATTACTCTAAATTGACTGAACAATGGTTCTACATAATTTTCATTTAATTCACAGGAAATAAAAGAATTTAGGAGGTGAGAAATATAACAAGACAGGAAACTGTAGTCAGAAAACAATGTTTCAGACTCTGAGATTGCAGATTTGTAGCTTCTCAGCACCAGCACTCAGCCACGGTCCCTGCTAGCTGATGTGGAAAAGAAATGAGTGTTGTTGATGAAAATAAATTTAAAGTATTTTATGTGATGTTTTTGTGCTTCATATTTGAGTTGGTTTACGAGCAGATTAATTTATGATCATATTATATACCATGATGCCCTCAGTAAGCTAGACTTCACTGAGTTTCTGTTCTCTTTGTTAGCCCGATATACAATTCTAGACCTCATAAGTCTTTCTAAAATCGGCTGACCAAAAGTGGCAATTAATTTTTCTTTGTAAGTTCTTAGTTCTTTATAGTTTCCTTAATGAGTTTCCTTGAGAGGAAGCACTCTAAATCTTGTAGAATACCATAGCTGTAATCACCACTGTATTGTAGCTGGGTTGCTCATGAAATACCAGATCATGATTCATCAAAATAAGTCCTTCAGAAAGCCCCGTTTCTTCTACACAGAGAAACGCAGTTATCACACATATGACAGCAATGGTAGATATTGTGCATCTTGAGTCTTGGAACTTAGTCATTAATGTGGAAAGGTGATTTTTTTAAATATAAATCTGAATTAGATATCCTTTAGGATTTAAAGAAGAGAACTCAAGAGGAGTATAAAAATTTGGGAGGAAAATAAATAAATAAATAAATAAATAAATAAATAAATAAATAAAAATTTGGGAGGGACGCTGATTTAGGATTTAAATAATCATCATGTAAATCTGTGGGGTGCTCAGGCTGTGCCATTTGCCTCTGTTGAGGCATCTGTAACATGCAGGGGTCTGCCCTGCCCATTTGAATCCATGATTAGATACTAGGTGTGAGCCAAGGAGTCACCTATCTGTGAAACATGCAGGAGTTCTCCCACAAGTGACTCAAATGCATATATTTCACTTGGAGAAAAACTGTTTCCAGTGGTTAAAGCTTATTTTTAGATCATATATTTGGTAGTACTTTTAGAAATCAAAATTTAAGTCATAAATGCAAGATATTTGCCATTATCATCAGAAATTGTGTGTTTGTTTTAGAACCTTGAGTTGCAGTCTTTGAAGCATAAGGAAACACATTTTCCTTGCTTAAAATATATTTGTCCTTTTTTTAAAAAAAAATTATACATGTATAATTGACTGTAAAGTTGTTTGGGCACCAAACTTCAACTATTAGCCACTGAGCTAGGGGTAAAATGGAACAGCCAGCCCCTCTTTAACCCTCTTTTGTTAACCTTTTGCTTCGAATACTAGGGAAAGGTAATTTGTGACAATTGACTTGGGCTTCTGAATTTCTCACCAAAACCACATACCCAAAGTAATGACTGTGGTGGCGCTGACTGCCCTTCACCCTCACTGGTTCCTTCAGGATTTCCCTTTACCTTCCCTGTCTCATGCTGCCCCCTTGTGAGTCATCTGGGCCCCATGCAGATATATTCAACTCTTCATTTGTCTGCATTAATGGATAAGAAATAGGGGACATATAATTCCAAATGGTGGATAATCCAAAAACAATTAATACATGGCTTTGGAATGTATTTAGTAGTGTTTTAAATTGTCTTACCTTCCTAATTCTATTTTGCTAATGTTGGATTAGTTTGCATTCCCTCGACATACCCTGGTTGATTGGGGGGCTCAGTGGGGGCCAAGAAAAATGCCAAGTGACTGTAGGAACCCAGATTGATAGAACTTTTATTGAATTAGAATTTTACTTTGGATAATTTCCATGTTAATGATTGAAAGTTGTCAGCATATCATCCATCTAAGACTAGCACGATAGCAGCCATATAGTTGAAATTCAAGAAAACATTTGTTAAATGCAGATCTTCAGCGTTTTTCATAGCAGGCTTACTTATGGTCAAACCAGAGCTAGCATAAGCCAGGAGAGGAGGTCAGCGAAGGATGTACATTTCCCTCCCTCCATCCATCCGAACTCCAGCTTCGTGAAGATAAGTATTGTCAAGTCATGGACGTTTTCTCCATGTGATGATGGCTTGTAGGCTATTCAACCAGCTGAGCCACACAGATTAACAACTCAGTAGTACAGTCTTAGTCCAGGGACCCCTCAAGAAGGAAGGTATGCTATTCTTTTGAAACGCAAGGAGGTACTTTGAAATAGGCACAAAGAGGTTGTGTATTCCTTTTAGTGGCATGAACAAGGATAAAATGAACAACAATAATATAGACCATCACTTCTCAATTTAAGGTCCATGGTTCAGCTAAACTCCTGATGTAGTTTGCACATGAGGGGTGTGGTATGTGTGGCTATGTGTGTATTTTTAGGGGAGAGGGTTTGTAAACTTGATTAATTCTAAAAAGGGTCCACAACTCTTCTCTATTATAATATAGAGAATTGAATTTAAGTTTCACTATTTTATACCTTTCATAAAGTTTTGTGAAGAGAGAGAGTATATACCCACTGCCACTACCTCTCAAATTTGTTTCCATTTGAACTTAAGAACTATCTGAGACCTTAATTTTTTTGTGAATTCCCATAACTGCAGCTAGTTCCAGACTGGGCACAGGCATAGGCTGAGAAGCCAAGATTCTGTGTTGAAAGACTGAATATGCAAATGGACAGTGGCCAGACAATATAGGACAATAGAACTCTGACCTGCGTAAGAATCCCAGGAAGCTAAACCATAACCTCTGTGGCAAAATCAGGCCAAAACAGTCAGAACTTGGTCGGTCAATGACTGCCAACTTTCCTGATTTTGCCTGCTTCCAACTCAGGACCAGCCAGAGAATGTCAAATACATATGCTCCCCAAATCAACCACATATGATGCTCCTGTTTTGGTTACTTCACAGCCATACTTAAAACCTTTAGCCAGGCTTACCTGAAGCCTTTCCTTTTTCTCACTTTAAAGCTTTCTCACTCCCCTGACTGCTTTTGATTCTTTGCCAAACACAAGTGATGGTAGCTGATTCCCTTGCTATAGTAAGCTTTGAATAAGTAGCCTCTGCTCAGTTTTATTTGGGTGGTCTTCCTTTATTTCAACTCTGCATTGACATATGAAAGGTTCCAGGAAAACTCCCTTATACTGAAAGCTGTCTTCCACCAGGATGTCATGGAGCTGGTGGTAATGCCATTGGGTGAACATCTCCTAGAGTTTAGCTCTTTATCTTTCCAGAGATAACATACATTTATTTATTTATTCATTCACTCATTCATTTTTATTGAAGTATATTGGATATACAATGTTATATTAGTTTTGTATATACAACATACCAATTCCACCATTCTATACGTTACTCATGTGCTCCCCACAGTAAGGGTAGTCACCCATCTGGCACCATACAATGTTATTACAATATTATTGAATATTCCCTATGCTACACTTTAAATCTCTGTGGCTTATTTTCTAACTGGAAGTTACCTCTTAAACCCCTCTTATCTATTTTGCCAATCCCTACACCAACTTCCCCTCTATCAGCCACCAGTTTATTCTTTATATTTAAGAGTCTTTTTGTTGGTTTTATTTGTTAAATTCCACATACAGTGTTCATCTTTTTCTGTGTGACTTACTTCACTTAGCATAACATCCTCTAGGTCCATTCGTGTTATCACAAAAGGCAAGATCTCATGCTTTTTATGACTGAATAATATTCCATTGTGTGTGTGTATGTATCTACAGATATATGTATGATATATCACATCTTTATCCATTCATCTGTTGGTGGGCACTTTTGCTGCTTCCATATCTTGGCTATTATAGATAATTCTGCAATAAACATAGGGGTACCTATATATCTTTCAGAATTAGTGTTTTATTTTCTGTTTTATTTTCATTGGGTTATAATTCCACTCCGTTGTAGCATTACTAGATCATGTGGTATTTCTGTTTTTTAGTTTTTGAGAAACCTCCATACTGTTTTCCACAGCCAGTGCACCAATTTACATTCCCACCAATAGTATAAGCAGGCTTCCTTTTCTCCATATCCTAACCAGCCTTTGGTATTTCTTGTCTTTTTGATATTAGCCATTCTGATAGGTGTGAGGTGGCAGCTCTTTGTGGTTTTGATTTTTGATTTTCATTTTTCTGATTAGTGATGTTAAGCATCTTCTCACGTCTGTTGGCTGTATGTATGTCTTCTTTGGAAAAATGTCTGTTCAGGTCCTCTGCCGTTTTTAAATTGGATGATTTGGTTTTGTGGTGTTGAGTTTTATGAGTTCTTTATGTATTCTGGATATTAAGCTCTTATGGGATACATCATTTGCAAATACCTACTGCCATTCAGTAGTTTGCTTTTTTATTTTGTTGATGGTTTCCTTTGCTGTGCAAACACTTTTTACTTTGATGTAGTCCTAATAGTTTATTTTTGCTTTTGTTTCCTTTGCCTGAAGAGACATATCCAGGAATATGTTGCTATGGCTGATGTCCAAGATATTACTGTTTATGTTTCCTTTTTAGAATTTAGTGGTTTCAGGTCTCATATTTAGGTTCTTAATCCATTTGGGGTTTACTTTTGTCTATAGTATAAGAAAGTGGTTCAGTTTCATTCTTTCGCATGTAGCTCTCCAGTTTTCCCAACACCATTTATTGAAAAGACTATCTTCTCCCCTTTATAAATTCTTTTCATTCTTCCTGTTGTTAATGTCATATATCACATTGATTGGATTATTAAACCACCCTTGCATCCATGGAATAAATCCCATTTGATTGTGGTGAGTGATGCTTGTAATGTATTGCTGAATTTATTTTGTTTGTATTTTGTTGAGGATTTTTGTATCCATGTTCATCAAATATTGGCCTGAAGTTTTGTTGTTCTTGTTGCTGTTGTTTGTTTTGTTTTTAGTGTCTTTGTCTGATTTTGGTATCAGGGTAATTCTTGCCTTGTAAAATGAGCTTGGAAGCATTCTTTACCCTTCAGTTTTTTGGAATAGTTTAAGAAGAATAGATATTAGCTCTCCTTCAAATGTTTGGTAGAATTTAGCTGTGAAACCATCTGGTCTGGGACTTTTGTTTGTTGGGAGCTTTTTTATTATCAACTCATTCAGGTTTAGAAGACTGTACATTTCTAGAAGTTTATCCATTTCTTCTAGGGTATCCAGTTTGTTGGCATATAATTTTTCATAATGTTCTTTTACAGTTCTTTATATTTCTGTAGTGTCAGTTATTTCTTCTCCTTCATGTCTGATTTTATTTACTTGTGTCTCTCTTTTTATTGATGAGTCTGGCTAAAGGTCTATCAATTTTATCTTTTCAAAGCACCAGCTTTTGGTTTCATTGATCTTTTCTATTGTTTTTTAGTCTCTATTTCATGTATTTCCACTCTGATCTTTGTTGTTTCCTTCCTTCTACCAGCTTTGGTCTTTGTTTTGTTTTGTTTTCTAGCTCTTTTAGGTGTAAGGTTAAGTTGTTTATTTGAGGTTTTTGTTTTGTTTTGTTTTTGTTTTTTGTTTTTTGTTTTTTTTTAAATTTCTTGAGGTAGACCTGAATCACTATAAACTTCCTTCTTAGAACTGCTTTTGCCATCTCCCAAAGATTTTGGACCATTGCGTTTTCATTTTATTTTGTATTTTAAATGCATGTTTTTTTCTAAGGACAGATCTGTCTGAGCAAGTTAATTGTACAGAACCTTAGAATGAGAACAGCTCACAGGTGAAGCAGAATAAACACCAAAGAGATGACCATTCAGCCACGCTCCCAGTATTGTATGGCTTCTGCGTGGGAAATGAGAGAATGACCTTTTGGGTCCTGATGGCATTGGGATTCTCTGATTTGAGGACCCACACCCAGGATTGGGCCACTTCCCTCCTGGGCTCTGTCTCTTTGCACTTAGCTAATCAGCCATGTCCTGTCATGTCCCAACTCTCTTACCTCATTAGAACCAATCACAAGAGGCCCAGGAAAGCCATTAGCTCAGGACTAAGCACAGAGGGCCTCAAATTTAGAGTGCTTACTCTGGCTTCAAATGAGATTATATCTATCTATCATAGTAAATTTATGTTTAAAAAACATTGACTTGTAAATGTTAGCATTTAAAATGTCACAATTTTTATAGCCTTGTTTTGGCATTTCTTCATCTTATAATACACTGAGAGTTAAAAAAAAAAAAAAAAAAATCAAAGCAGCCTAGCTTCTCCCAACCTTTGGGAGGCTTCCCTGTCTCCTATGTCTATGTCTCTCCTTTTTATTGGCTAATGTTCTCATAGTGTTTTGGGGGGGGGGGGTTATGGGGGAATATAGATGTTAACAGAGATAGAATATTAAGAGGTGTTTGGCTCTGGGTGCTTTCGGTCCCAGACAGTAGATGTTTAGTGGTTGTTGATCCAGTGACTGAACACATGAGTAAACTGATTTGAAGACCCACGTCCAGAACTGAGCTAAGGAGATGCAGAGAGAAACCAGAATTGCCTGTGCTAATTCTCTTACTGTGGCACCCAGATCAGCAGCATCAGCTACTTTAGGGAACAAGTTGAAGATCCAAATATCAGGCCCCACCTGAATCTCAGAATCAGAATGAAAAGTTTGAGTATGAGTTTTAGCAATGTGTATTTTAATAAGCCCTCCAGGCTAGTCTGATACATGCTAAAGTGTGAGACTACTACTCTAATTAGAAGAGTCATTCAATAGTTTAAGACTTTTCTTCTTCTGGGATAACAATTTATATGAATGCATGGTAGATTTCAGGAGCCTGGTAGCTGGCACCTTAAAATGGACAGGAAACAGGAATTTGTCACCTAGACCACTGCTCTCAAACTTTAATATACACACTGATCCCCTGGAGATCTTATTAAAATGAAGATTCTGGGGCACCTGGGTGGTTCAGTTGGTTAAGCATCCGACTTCGGCTCAGGTCACGATCTCGTGGTCCGTGAGTTCAAGTCCCACGTCGGGCTCTGTGCTGACAGCTCAGAGCCTGGAGCCTGTTTCAGATTCTGTGTCTCCCTCTTTCTCTCTCCTCCCCCACTCATGCTCTGTCTCTTCTCAAAAATAAATAAACATTAAAAAAAATTAAAATGAAGATTCTGATTTCAATAAGATTATATTAGGGGCCTAGGAGTCTGCATTTCTGACAAGCTCCCAGGAGATGATCCTGGTCCTACGATCATACTCAGAGTACCAAGGTTTTCGTAGACTATAGGTTCCAGCTCAGAAGCATCTGAGGTATGAGCAAGCAGGGAGCCAGAGCTCAGGAAATGTAGGGGGAAGTCCAGGAAGTCTTAGGAGGTCTTGATCAATTCTTACATAGGTGTGATCACTTACTATTTAATGTGTATATCCAGGGATCCCTACAGAGATTAAAAAACAAAACAAAACAAAACAAAACTTAGGGAAATGTCTACTTAGCAGCTAGGAAACCTGTGAGAGAACAAGGATGTAGGGTCAAGATCAAGAAGACCCCTGGCTAAGAAGAGCTGACTGAGGAGGAGAATTCATATTAATTTAATAAACTTTGTTAATACCCTACTTTATGTCCAATACCGAATGTCCCCAAGGAGCTTGTGATCTGCTGGAGAAGGGAGAGAAGCCAAACCAAACTACCAGTAACTAACCCTTCAGCTCGAATTTGCTTAGCAGCACCTCACCTCTGGAAAACGTAATCGGGAAGCAGTGACACCAGTAGATAATGGAACTTCCAAACATCCACCCTGAGTGAAGTACCTGTCCTAGCTTCTGAGCAGCCAGGCAGGGTTAGGGCGACTTGTGGGATCAGGAAGGAGAGAAGGAGGGCAGAGCCAGTAAAACCAATCCCAGAGGGTGTTTAGAGCAATAGGTAAGTGAGAAGAGGTCAAAAGGAATCTGGCACCACTGCTACCTTTTTGGAATGAATTCAGTCAGACTTTCTTGATGACATATTACCAGCTAACAGACTTGTGTCTTACCTGTTTCCTGAATTGCATAGATCCTGATATTTTTCCGCTTGGTGCTTTGCCTCATGTCAGTTCTTCCAACAATGTGTGTAAATATATTAGAAGATTTATGCAGAGGAAATTGAAAAGTGTTACTCAGTGAGGTTAAGATCCTATTGGTATTTGAAATGGTCTGTGACAGTTAAAAAAAAAAAAGTAACACAAGTTTGTTTGTTTTTTAATGAGTTTCAGATTAGGGAGGATAGGAGCAATTATTTTTAGCAATTGTCTGTATGCTCTTTTAGAAGACTGATTTGGTCATAACTTCCTTTCCTGAGGTAAAACACACAACAAAGGCTATTTACAAACTTTCTAGAAGTAAAAATAGTCTCTAGTATGAATAAAGACTAGTATTCACAGAGCCTAAAATTAATTTTCCCGACATGACCACCAAATGTACATTAATACTTCATGTTGTTCTTATAAGGCAGTAGTGGCTTCCAAGTGATTTTCTCAAGCAGATGCCCAGTAGTACTCACTTGTAGTGGAGGCCAAGTAAGTGATAGGGTAAAAAAAAAAAAGTTCTCAGCAACTTTTACCCCCATAGTCTTCTCAAGGTAGAGCTAAAATTCTAACTCTATACTGGTTGGAATATACAATAGAATTCTCAAAGAGAGCACATCCTGTTCATACAACTAAATGTCTATTGAAGTAATACCATCTTTTACTAGCTTTATTTGTATTGCTGGTAAATCACACATCCTAAAATTACTCAGTCCTTGAAATACCATACTTGTAAACCAAATAGCACGTATACATTTAAAAAAAAAAGAGGGGGGTGTGGGGGTGCCTGGCTGGCTCAGTTGGCGGAGCATGTGTGGCTCTTGGTCTCAAGGCTGTGAGTTTGAGCCCCACATTGGGAATGGAGCCTACTTAAAAAAAAATTTTAAAGGGGTATATGAGTGTGTGTGTGTGTGTGTGTGTGTGTGTGTGTGTGAGAGAGAGAGAGAGAGAGAGAGAGAGAGAGAAAATACTCAAAGATTTTATAACCTCTAAACATAAGATAGTCATCCGTGCTCAGCATTCTCGTGAGCATCTTATACCTCTGAAAAACATAGATTCACAGCTCTATTTTCCATTCAGACTATTTTTGCAAAGGGTATATTACAGTTGTTCTGACAAAATGGCTTCAAACATTTGCCAAAGAGAATAATTATAGTAGGAATGGGTGGTAATTATTAGGAACTTATTCTGGGAATAAGAAACCTTCCTTAATAAAGGGCTATGTACTGCCCTCTGAAAAGAATAGAGGATTTCCCCAAAGTTAAAAATGTACTTTTAACAGTTTGCATACATATCCTGTGGGGGTTAAATTAAGTTTAACATGTTTTTTCCCAGAAAGCCAAATTCAGTCTGGGTTCAACCCATGGATTACAAGGAGCCCATAGAAACCACATTTGAGTTGTTTAAAGATAATAACTAACTCAAAGTTTCTGTTCCTTTTACTTTTGAAGCAGAGTTTAATGGGCTTGAAGTATTCAAATCTTTCTGTGACACATGCAGATCCCAAACATTTTTAAGAGGACTGAGTTGAAATAGTACTAGATAAAGAAAAAAAATTAATAAACAGGCTAAGCAGCTTCCAGTGATGTATTCTGCAGCACTGTTAGAAGAATGTGAAATTGGGAAAAAATGCTTTATTTTGGTTTCCATCTTTTGTCGCTCTTCAAAGAAGTTAGAATTAAAGATGAGAATGCCTTGTGACCCTAATTATAATAACTGTAATATTTGGCTCTGATTTGAAGACTATTTTCACAGAGTTGATGTAAAGGAAAACTCAGGGTAAATTAATTTTAAAAGAACTGAGTACAAAGGAACCCAAGTAAGAAGAGCCTCAACTTCTTCAAGGAGCTGCCAAGCACAGATAGGAGTACTTGGTTTGCTGTTGTTTTTCTCTGATACTAATACAGAATTTGGATTCTGGGTTTATCCTCTACCAGGCATGGGTTATTTAAAAATTAATTAATTACTTTGAAAAGTACAGGTGAACAGAAAGCAAAAAAGCAAAATTATATCATTAAAGAAAAATCTGACTTTGTTCTCTTGTGTTCCAGTATGGTTACCCAGTGCTATCATTTGGTGATCACAGGTTGCTTGAGATGCCTTTATGATGTTTGTTAAATTAAGTCAAATATACCTTTTTTTAATTTTACTTGTTCTTCTAAGCTGGCTATACCTATATCTTACTAAAGGGTCATTAAAGGAAAAAGAAAAGGAAAGGAAGATAGATATGTGTTTCTTTCTGCACGTATAACCTACCTCAGCCATGTTGGATGAAGGCTATGTTTAGTTAAACCTCAAATTGGTCATTTTCATAAACTGCTAAAAAAATGGATTTCTCTTGGTGTTTCCATGGGTCATTCACCAAGCAATAATACCATCAGGAGTTACTGATCCCCTGGGGATAGCAGCTTAATTACACAGAAATTTTAAATGAGAATCGTGTTATAAGAGCAGGCATAGCAACTGTCCTGTCTTTGGGTGGTTTATTATTAAATTTAATACCTCATATGGTCTTTTTTGTTTTTGTAGATTTTAATTCTAAGTCGGTCTGGTAAAATGTGAATTATTGTATTATCACAAGTGATAAAATGTGTACGATTATGAGCATTGCAATCTGCAGGTGTAACATACCTAAAGCAAGATTAATAGTATCAAGCAATTAAACTGAAGCTATCTTTAAGGGGAAAAGAAAGCCTTAATGCTACCCTTAAGTGTAAATTAAACTCACGCTAAATATTTTTAACTGCAATAAAAGCATGTTAATTTTAGGAGTGACTTCTTTATAAGACCTCATTTCTTCGAGTAAGTTTTCCTTTCTAAGAATACAAAAGCTTACTGAAATAATTTCTGTTGGTAACTCATTCCATAAAGAACGGAATTTTTCCTTGGCTTTTAAGCTCAATGAAGAAAGCCCAAAATAGCACAGGAAATTTTGTATGTGGTGAATATATGTATGAACTAAATCCAGTAGGGATTAAAATGATTAAATTATTGATAAGGTCATTGTTGGTCCCAAAGCATTCCATTAGTCATACAGTACTACTTAAATATTTTGAGAATTTGGCTTTAATTTTCCTATAATCGCATATAAAATAGAGGAAACTGGGTTTGCTTTAATTTTATATCCTTGCATATACAACTTACTAGCAGTCTTATATAAAAGAAACATGCCAGGCATCTAATAATAAATTCTTTTCCTTATGTGTTTCTGTTTTTTTTTTCCACTTCCTGAATTATTTTTATGCCGCCACTAACAAGATCACTGCCTGTACTTTCAATTTAGCTACACCTTTGCCTCTCGGTAGCATGACAGGTGGCTTTGCAGTGAGTTTATCAAGACCTTGGTAAACACTTAGAGCACTTAGCAAAGTGTACAGAGCTCTTTGCAAAGAACTTTCTGGATATCTATCTCTCTCTGTCTCTGTCTCTCTCTGTCTCTGTCTCTTTCTCACACACACACACACACACACACACACACACACACACACACATATGCACGCATGCACGCATGCGCGCACGCATGCACGTTTTGGTCCTTGCCCTGGAATTATTTAGCAGTGTACTTGGCAAGGTGAAACTTCAAAAATAAAGCACTGTGAAACATTTATAAAGCAGCACATCACAGATTACACATTGAATCTAAAAGTACTGAAGACCTACGTTCTATGCAGTTTTGATGATATGTTTTATTCAATGTAGATTGTGAGATATTTACAGCTGTCCCTCCTGACAGTGCCACAGCCGAGATGGTTGCATGTAGGCATGAGTGGGGTGTCCTCGCCGAAGCTAAGCTAACATAACCCTAATCAGCAGGAAAGTTGCGTGAGAAGTTTGGGCATTTTGTTATAGAAATAATAGGAATGTATATCTTATTTCTTTAAAAAGAGAGGCTAATTTTTTTTTCTTTCGCTCTTGAAGCACCATCTGTGATGAAACTAACAATGCAACTGTCCATAAGAAAATGAGAGGACTGAGCTTTAAGCAAGGGGCAAAGAGATAGTATTGTATTCTCCGTGGTATCTATTAACTTTCCTCAGTTTTTTTTTTCTTTTTTTTGCTAAATGATGTCTGTTATAGCATGATGGATGATGTCAGCTTTTTTCAACAGTCATTTTGCTTTTAATAGGAGATAGCAGGAAAAACACACAGAACATTTTTCCTCTACACATAAGAAGGCTAACGAAAAGTAATGTCTTCCAGGAAATACCAGCCATAGTTATTAAATAGGCTTACTCAAATAAGGAAAGTATTAAAATAACCTCCATGAATGAAAGAAGCAAGTTCAAGGCATAGTACCATTTTATAGGTGTAATTCTTTACAACATTGTGATTGGACAAGTTTATACATTATGCTTATGCTTACCTCAAGTGTAGCTAATGCCATCATATAGGTGTGATTCTTGAATTTTATACTGGCATCCAGATTTGAACCAGGAAGGATCAGTTAAATGTCAGAATTTTATATTTCAAAAATGCCAAAATTTGCCTATCCATCAAACCAGGATAATTCTTATTTATTTTTATTTTTCAGCTTTATTGAAGTATAATTGGCAGATAAAATTATGATATTTAAAGTGTACATTGTAACGATTTGATGTATGTGTACATTGTGAAAGGGTTTTTCCCATCTTGTAAACACATCCATCATCTCACATATTATATTGATTCATTCATTCATTTATTTTTGGTGAGGATATGTTAGTTCTCTTGGCAAATTTTGATTATACAATACAGTGTTATCAACTACACTCAACATGTTACACTTTAGATCCAGTTTTTTCATTAATTTTTCTTCCAGTTGTATCAGCTGAATAACTGTAAATGACCACATTCCAACTGTTTTACTCATTTAATAATACATATATAATTATCAGTTTAAAGATCCTGTTTTTAAACAGGTCGCTAAAATGGTTGAATCCAGGTGCTTTTTGATTTGCTCATTCTCTGGTTCCCCTGATCCTCCTTGTGAGACTCATTGGTTCTTTGTCATTTCAAGAAGAGCAACCTATTTAATTTAGAGATATTTTTGTACTTCTTAAAATAGTAAATATTGGCATTTGTGATTTGAAAGAGTTAGAAGTGTGTAGAGAAGTAATATTTTTCCTGAAGCCACATAACTACAAATAATATTAGACCAAAAAAAAATGTATATATATATATATATATATATATATATTTAGACACCTCATATTAGCAGTGGAGTGAGAATTGAAAGATAGATAAAAATTGTAAATGATACTGTTACACTTTTAAGAAGATAAATGTTACTTAGGCTTTAAATCTTTTTCCTGAAAAATTGAGTATCATAATTTAAGATGTAACTGAAAATACAATTTAATCTGTTGATTAATTTGATAATATGAATGAAACTTAAGTATTTGATCATATGGTTCCTAATAACTGTGATACATATGTGTGATTATACACTATATTGTCACAGCTTTGACTCATCCTTAAATATAATACTCCCTGAAGAAAGTATTTGAATTTTTTGGCGGGGAGGACTCACTTTAACCCCACAGATGGTTATATTTGGTTTCTAATTTTGCAAAGAGGTGATCTCTTTTAACTATTTTTTAAAGAATTTCCTCTGTTCTGTACTATTTGGAATACTCGAAATTTGGAATTTTTGTTTCTTTGTTATGTGCCAGAACCACATAGAATTCTAGCTGAAATTCCCGGAGAAAGTCTTGTGTAAGGAAAGTGTAGCCATGTTATATAAAATTAGAGGTAAATGGATAAAAGCATATCAAAGTGAATTATTTTAATTTTCTTGTAAGAATTACTTATGAATAGCTTACAGGCATTTATTGAAAGTTTAAAGTATAACTGTTTATGACATATAATTATATACAGACCTTGTTGAGTATTCTTATAAGCTGATTATGTCTACTTATAGCACAGATGTCCCATTTTCCTGGCCATGTATTTTAGAACATCCCTAAAAAGATAACCTCACTGATGAGGTATATCTATTCTAAAGTTAAAAATAAAGTATCACTATTTGTTTTGCTTGAAATAACTATCTATGCTTGACCAAAATAAAGATACCTGTTTTTCCCACATTTAATTTTAAAATGAATATTTTAAAGAGTGAAATGTGAGAATGCAGTTTTCTGTTTAGCTATAGTTAATTTGTTGTACGTACAATCATTTGCAAAATTCCAGTTAACAACAATAACAACAACAACAATAACAAAATCAGTAGTTTTCATAAAATTTTGGAAAATTCTATTTTTTAATCCTAACCTTACATATGATGTGACTGTCAGACCAGTGTGCATTCATTGTCCTTTTTGCATTTTGAGTTTGGGATTTCTGTTAAATATGAAAGATTTCTACCCTTTTCAAATATTCTGCTAGTGTTTTATACATATAGGAATAAACTTTAATGATTGTGGCCCAGTTATAAAATTACAAAATTGATCTGAAAGCTTGAAACTTGGATTTCACTGTATTATACTTTCAGTATGTAATATTTATTTGCTCAGTGTGATCAGTTAAAAAATTATAATTTTTTTCACAGTTATAGTAGAAAATGACTCTTATATTACTCTCAAAAGTACTATTTTCTGAATTTTGGTTTTGTTTCTCTGCAGACGGTGGGTCCGGCTACTGTTTGGACGAGAGTTCCCCCTGCAGGATCTTCTGGTGGTCTGGGATGCCTTGTTTGCAGATGGCCTCAGCCTGAGTTTAGTTGATTATATCTTCATAGCCATGTTACTCTACATCCGAGATGCTTGTAAGTGTTAATGACCTTGCCTACATTCAAGTAGGTGGTCCTGAGTTTTTAAATTGTTTTATCTTTTAAATATATTTTATCTTTTATTCTGAATTACCATACCTACCTTTTTATAGTAGGTAATGTATTGAAGTTTCAAAGGAGCATACTAAATATCTTTTTTGTTAGTTAACTATGTACATATTGGGAGATGTGGGTGATTTTATCCTGAGGGAATTGGAATATTCTTCAGAACTATTTTTCCAAAGACTTTACTCCTGCTTTAATCTCCTCATTACACACATTTGTGAAAAGCACATATGAAAAGCCAATATTTCAGATATGTTTAGAGCTCCACCTTCTGACAGGTAGGGAGTATTCAAAGATATTTATCAGGCGATTGGAGCTATTTTTGTAGTATCAACAACTTGCCAATAAAAAATAAATATTACATTTAAAGATATTTTAACTTCTTCTCAGTTATATTTTGGCCAAATGTATTTCTCAGTACATTGCCAAATGGTAGACGTATTCCTATCTCATCAGATCTACCTTGGGATGCTTGCCATAGCTGGAAAGCCAGTGCCTGTCTGTTGTGAGTACTCTTGTAATCTTCAGCTTGAAGAAAATACCAGAGCATGTTTTAAATTTCGAAATACCTCAAATTGTTTCCCTTCTCAGAAAAATAATCACTGTTCACAAAACAAGATTTGTAAGCCAAAGTATAATTAGGAAAGACTGCACAGAGTGATGATTAAATAGGAAATAAACAAAAAAACTATCATAAGAGTAGGACTTTGTCAGCAGAACATAAACTGTTTGGAGCCATTCACGATCTCTACTGTTCCATTGCTTTGTGGCTCTCTTTATTTGCTCACTGAATACGAGTTGTGCCAGATGCTCTTCTTATGCCTCTGGTAACGCTAATAATATTCTTTAAAATTTTAGATTATACTTTTTTAATTCCCCCCAAATTACTTGAATGAATAAGTGACAGGAGCACCACATTTTATCTAAAAATTGTGAGTTTTTTCTGTGCCTTGAAGGTCAAATAGTTTGGGTTTTGACAGACAAAGTGGAAAGTTCCTTCTTTCTGAGTCAGAGCTAATCATAGAAGAACATGGAAATTATAAGAGGTAACATCTGGAAAGTAGAGAAAGATGTTTGGGTAGTGTTGATGGATACTAAATTTTAGGATATTCAGTACTACTCTCTCATTTTAAAGTAGTATGAATTTTTTTTTATTTTTTAGTTTTTAAAATTTACATCCAAATTAGTTAGCAGTATGAATTTTTGAATGTAAATTAAAAAAAAAAAAAGGAATGAGTTTTACTCTTTTAGAAAAAAAATGGTTTGGGATATTTTCACAAAATATTCCAATGCAAACAACTGTTGAAATACATTCTGATTTTCTGTAGTCTTAAACAATTAAGTATTTGCTCTTTTCTTAACTTTGGTGTATCACAACTGTATATTTTGTAATTTAATCATTCTGTCTCCTATGCTGAGATCTACTTTTTGAAATCAATTTCATAAAACAGGTGAATTTTTGGCAGCCGAAGCCCTTACACACTTTCAGTCCATCCACTGATGTTATAAAACATATGCGCACATGTGGAAAAATGCAGGAGTAATGAAGTTGTTTATTCCTTTCAATATTTAGGCCAGTTTATTTTAATTTGCTTGTTTAAATCCATAAGAGTGGATGAGATCTCCTAAAAATAGGATGACTATTAAGTTTTAGGGTCATTGCCCTTATGCTCAAGAAGTTTATCAACTAGCAGGAAAGACTGACATAATTAATTTCAAACTAACATATCCAGTGCTGTGGTTGAGGTGTGGATGGGTAGTATGTAAATTTAAGGGAGAGGTACTGAACTCCCCTCTGGGTCAGCTGTGAGTGACTAGAGAAAATGGTGTAAGTGTCAGCAAGTTAAATAAGGGGATCTGAATTTCAGGTGGAAGGGACAGCATGAAAAAATGCTTAAAAGTGAGAAACAGCTTAATGGGGGAGTGTGTGTGTGTGTGTGTGTGTGTGTGTTTGCAGGTAATTTGGTATTAGTGTGCAAATGGAGATTGACAGGTTATGAGACCAAAGAAGTGAACAGGGATAGGATCGTGATGAAAGTCTTTATCCTGTAAATAATAGGGAGCTCCAGAAGGGTTCAGAGCAGAAGTATCATTGTTAGATCACTCTGGCGGCACTGTGGAGAACAGACGTAAAGGAGACAAAAGTAGAAGAAGGAAATCCAGATAAAAGGTTATGACAGTTGTTCAGGGAAAAATGAAAGATTAGAGAAGTCTTCAAAATTAAATCAGCATGTCTTGGTGACTAAATATGGGTGAGGAGGAATAGGAAGTCCAAAATAGTCCCCAGTTTGGGGAGTTGAGTGACTAGGTAATATGTGTAACTTGGCTAGGAAATGAGGATTAGCATGTTTTAAGAATGGAAATGATTAAATTTTAGCCCTACTGATTATGCGATCTGTGAGAAATCATAACCTGAAGATTTGGAAAACAAAGCTCAATGTCAGTATCAAGGCTACAGATTTAGTTTTACAAATATTTAATAGGTATGTGTTAGTTAAAACCATAATATTGCATGTGACCTCAGCAGGGTGACCATATATCCCGATTTGTATGGGGCAGTCTTGGTTTACACCTGCTAATGAAGAGTAATAATTACTAATACTGCCCTCTTGTACTCTCAAAGACCCTCCGTTAGGATCATAAGAATTACATGGTCAGCCTACCTAAGGTGGGTGCTTATAGAAGGAGAAGATAGACAAAGGTAGAACTCTGCATTTAACATCAGTGTTTAAGGCATCAGAGAAGAAAGGGCTTGTGTTGTAACCTCACAAAACTGTGTTATCTGAGCCAGGGGAGGTAATGGGGTTGAGAGTGCTGAGTACGGTAAGGTAAAGGGGGAATGTCCATTCACTTGGCCCTGTAGGGGGACAATCGTCAGATACCCTTGCCAGAATGGTTTAGCGGAGTGGTAAAGCAGAGGCTGGATTGCGATGGGTTGAAGAGTGACCAGACAGGTAAGAAGTATAAGAGCTTTCTCTATAGTTTTGTTGTTGTTCCCATTGCTTTCTATATGGATTACAGTTTCAACTTTAAAAATCAATAAAAAGGAAAGTATGTAGAGATAGCACATGTAGAGTAATCTTTAAAGACCGCAGAGCAGGGATGAAGAAAGATGTAGGTAGGGGTTAGTGGAGGGACAAGGAAAGTTGGATGGCTATCTTTAGAATAAGACGAGAGCTCACTGGAGGCTGGAGAGAACCGACTGAGGATTTACTTCTCAACCAGTCTTAAGTTGGTCCCTCAAGGTTCAACACTAGTTTTCCCCCCCTGTTCCATTGATGAGATCTATGAAAAGATAAATTATCCTGTTTACTTGAAGTTTTTGTTTATTGTTTATTCTTCATACCGACTCCCCTAACACCCAGCAAGAGGCCGGATTTCTTCTGTCTTGGTTTCCCTACCGTATCCCAGCATCTAGAACAGGGCCTGTTATGTAGTAATCTTGATGAGTATTTTTTGCGTGAAATGATCGAAGAAACAAGGGCTCAGAGGCAATGGAACGGTGTTAGGAGTCCTATGGAACAGGAATAAAAGTTGGTACAGGTCCTGGATGAAGGCACTAGGCAGGTTTCAAAAGTAAACTAGTTGATTGGTGGAGAAGATGGGAAGTGGAGGAATTGCATGTCTGATACAGGAGGAGGCAAGGTTGTCTGCTGTGAGTGAGGCATGGTAGGATTAGGGAGCTTAGGGGAATGCCTGGGGAGTGTGAGAGAGATGGCTGACCATGGACTAGGACAAGCTGGTCTAGCTGTTGAAGATCCTGTCCTGCAGAGACTAATGGTGGGCAATAGAACCAGGCCTCAAGGTTAGGATTTTCGGAGCCACACACTGCAGTCCAGGCATACAATGGAAGCAGATAATGATCTAGGCTCCAAGCTAGGCCCATATGCAAATGAATTAGGCAGAACTGAAGGGAAGCAAAAGGGTGGAGGGTGTTGAGTGCATTTTTGAGAGAGTGATTTGGAATGTGTAGGGAGGGAAGCATGGCCAGGAAAAGACTGTGGGGAAATCAGAGTATGAAGGGATTCAAGGTAGGGTGTATGAGACTTTAAAGCATCAGAGGTGTGGTCAAACAGAGGATATTGAGCAGTTATGGGTGTCACCCGAATGGTTGGAGTTAGGTAAAGGGAAGGTAAGTAAGTCATTGGAGAGATCAAGAGATTGTACAGGAGGTGGGATTTTTGTTTTGTCCTCTATGGACACTTCACCAAGAATCATGGTAGGAAAAGATGTAGAAGGAAGCACAGCGGGCTAGACTTTAAAAGCCTCAACTAAACGCAGAAGAATGACCAAGAAAACAGCTTTTATTCAGTCATTTATCAAAGAATCAACCATTCAATCAGAATTTACTGAGCGCCTGCTATTTGCTTGCCATCATGGTGCATAGATGGCAGTGATGAAGGAGCATGGTGAAGGTTTAGACGTATGGCATGAACTTTTGAGGGAAAGGAGGTTTTATGGTAATATCAGAAGCCATGGCATCCCTCACCTCACTGCTGAAGGTTGCAGAGAGCTGGGCCCAGAGGGAAAGGAGTTTTTCCTCAGAAGAAAAAGATTAAGAGGCAGAGGAATAGCAGAAAGAGGACACAGAACAGGACTGGGCAGTATGCGTGGGAGGCAGTACTAATAAATGAGCTTACATTTTAGGCCACGGTGAAGGACAAGAGGAAGGTGGACAGTTTGTTCCAAGTGAAACTTTGGTGTCAAGTTTTTATTCTATCTCAGTGGATTCTGAATCATGATGCACTGCCTGGGGCATCCAGAGTGATGATGTTCAGTTATAGCTAGTAGTTTCAAGCCCATTCATTCAAAAAATCCTAAATGAATTCCACTACCTGAGGCTATGGGCATTGCACGCATTCTTTTGGAGCTGTAGGTGATAGAGTTGTAGCTCAAAGAATGGTGCGCTTGGGGAAACTAAAAGAGCCTTCCGCCAGTGACGGCAGCTCCCTAGGGGTTCAGTGCAGGCCTTCAAAGGGCCTGTGATCATCCTGATGCTGTGCAAAACATTGTGAACATGTGCGTTTCCCTGGGCCAGAGGCATATAATTTACATCATCTTCTTAAAAGGATATATAACCTAAAAAATGGTTAAGATTCACTGCATCTAGTCTAAAATCCCGATTTTACAAGCACTGATAATGAGGCCTGAAGATATATTGAAGTCCTAACCTCTGGTACCTCAGAATATGACCTTTTTGGAAATAGCTTGTTGCAGATATAATTAGTTAAGATGAGGTCGTATTGGAAGAGGGTGGGCCTGTAGTGCAATATGACTAGTGTCAAATTTAGGGGCACCTGGGTGGCTCAGGTGGTTAAGCATTGGACTTCAGCTCAGGGCATGATCTCACGGTTCGTGGGTTCAAGCCCCATGTTGGGCTCTGTGCTGACAGCTTAGAACCTGGAGCCTACTTCAGAGTCTGTGTGTCCCTATCTCTCTGCCCCTCCCCCACTTGTGCGCGCTCTCTCGCTCTCTCTCTCTCTCTCTCTCTCTCTCTCTGTGAAAAATAAATAAGCATTAAAAAAAGAAAAAAGAAAATTTGGGCCCAGAGGCATGCAAAGAGGAAAGTTGATGTAAAGACACACCGGGAGAATAATGCCATTTGAAGACAGAGGCACAGATTGGAATGATGCATCTACAAGCCAAGGAGCAAGGATTTTTAGCTGTTACCACAAACTAGGAGAAAGGCAAAGACAGATGTTCCCTCAGAGCCTATGAAGGAACAAGCCCTGCCTACTAGAAGCTAGAAGACACAAGGAAGGATTCTTCCCTGCAGGTTTGAGGGGGAACATGGCCCCATCAACACCTTGACTTCAGATTTATGTGCTCTAGAGGACTTCGACAATAAGTTTCTCTGGTTTTGAACTGTCCAGTCTACCTTGGGTGCAGCGGCTCTAGCACTCTATTCCAGTGCCCTTCGCAGTTAAGCAGTTTAGAACTTGGGATGGGATCCGAGTGCCCTGCTTCATTCTTGTCCTGCCCCAGTAGTGAGCTACTGTCAGTATCTCATACTTAGTTTTTAACAAAAGTATTCTTATAGTTTTCTTTCATTACCTTGAACCAAGCTTTCATTCACTTTAAAAGTAGTTTGTCAGGCAAGTAGAGTATTCAACCACTTAATAGATTTCCTACAAACATTGCATTTTTTTGAGGCTTCAGAGATTCAGCCCAACCTCCACGTTTAGAAGTTAGGAAGCCAGATCAGGACCATAGGGCTAGTGCAGGCTGGTTCTTACATCACCTTTTCCATTCCTCAAGCCCTACCTTGATTTTATGAAGTATAAATAAAATTTCATATTGGAAGAATAACAGTATGAACATTATCTATATAGATTTTAAAATTTAACCATTGAAATGATGGGGTCAAATGGCTGTTCTTTGAATGAAACTTTTGCTTTACTACAGATACATGGTATCCATTTCTGAATAATTCCCAAACATTTTAATAAAACCATCACGTTTACTTTCTTATGTGTTATAAGAAGTGGTTTTTTTTAATTCTTTGCTGGATTATGTGGATTAAGTTTGTGTATATTAATAAAGGTTAGGAGATAAGGAAATCTGATCATGAACCATTACTCCTGCAATAGTTTATTAATACCCATACTCTCATCACACTATTGTTTTTACTGACTTATTCTGTACTGAAATAAAGTCACTCGTGTGGTTCCCTCCTTCCCCTGGCTCTATCTGCCTAAATGGTGCTTCTGTTGTCAGGTCTAGGGCAAGACAGCTTTTTCCCAAACTTTCCCCATTATTCTAGCGCATACTGACCTCTCGCTTTTGCATTCCTATAAGATTTTAATCAATACAATTCAGCATAGCATTTACTTATACTCCATCTTATGTTGTTCTTTCTTGCATGTTAGTCCCATCTTCGAAAGTAGATTTTTAGCTCTTCAGGACCAGAACCACATGTGTTACAATTCTTCCCTAACCCTCAGAGCATCTGAAGCTTTTCATGTGCTCAGTATATGGGGTGATCTCAGATGGAAGGGTACCCTGGAGACCTGGGATGGGTTGGTGGAATGGATATGTATGCAGTATCTAAAAATTTTTACATTTGTTTTTTATTGATTTAATTTTTATTAGCACCAAAGAAAAACATTTTCCCTCATTTACAATATACCATACCTTTTATTTGTCTTGTAAATTGCATTAATAGCTAAAATACTATAATCAAATTCTTTTAACAGTAGATTTTCCTAGCTTGAAAGTAACTCTTAAATGTTATTGTCTCTTTTAATTTACCTTCGCTCTGAATACTTTGTAAATGGAAAACTTTCCTTCTTGGTTCTTCTACCCACTTCGTACCTTGTTTTTTCGCCAATGTAAACATGTCACAACACTGTAATTTTCCTGGGTTTTCTGTAGGGTATCTTTAGCCATTCCTTGGTCTGGCCTGGCATGGCAATTGTGTCATCTTGGTAGTTTGAAACTGTGCCTTTTTATTTCATTTTAGATCTCTACTAACTCTTCAGCAGCTACCTGTTTCTCTGCCAGTGTTTCCATCTGTCCTACCCCAGAATTTCTGTTTCTCTATTTTCTTGTTAAGATCATGTTCCGTATTATACTGATGTCAAAATACAGTTTATTTCAACTACAAATTGAATTTATTTGTCTTTTCTGGAAAAGCTTTACCCAACCTCGGTGACTAAGAAACAAAGGCTCTCTTAAATTACATAGTAGTGTGTCACAGAGTTTTTATCAAAACACAAATTAGTGGTCTTATTTTTAAAGGAGTGTTTAAGCACTTCCTGACTGCCAGCTCTCTTCCCACTCAGACATTAAATATTGCCAGTCACTTTATGACCATCTCAGATATGAGTATTAATATAACTCTTTGAATTACAAATACCATTTATATTACTTTATATTTTAGTTTAAAAATTTTCTAAAATCTCACTAACAGGCTGATACATAATAGTAGCACATTTTTTTACGGTTAGATTTTTTTCAATAGACTTTTTCTTTAATGTTTATTTTTTTGGGAGAGATAGAGACAGTGCAAGCAGGAGAGGGGAGAGAGAGAGAGAGAGAGAGAGAGAGAGAGAGAGAGAGAGAGAATGAATGAATCCCATGCAGGCTCCATGTTGTCAGCACAGAGCCCAGTGTAGGGCTTGAACTGAAAAACCACAAGATCGTGACCTGAGCCAAAATCAGGAGTCAGCTGTTTAACCAATGAGATACCCAGGTGCCCCACTAGACCTTAGTTTTTAAAGAAATTTTAGGTTCACGGCACAGTTGAGCTGAAAATACAGAATTCCCAGATACTCCCACCCCCACATACACAACAGCCTACCCCACTGTCAGCATCCCTCACCACGGTGGTGTATTTGTTATAATCAAGCCTATAGTGACACATCATTATCACTTAAAGTGCCTAGTTTACAACACTATTCACTCTTGATGTTATACCTTCTGTGGGTTTGGACAAATGTATAGTGACATCTGTTCATCATTCTAGTAGTATCTGATAGTTTCCCTGCCCTAAAAATACTCTGTGCTCTGCCTCTTCATCTCTTTGGCCCCTGTAACCCATGACAACCACTGATTTTTTTTTATTGTCTTCATAGTTTTACCTTTTCCAGAATACCATATAGTTGGGATCATACAGTACATAGCCTTTTCAGATTAGCTTCTTTCACTTAGTAATACCCATTTGAGTTTTCTCTTTGCCTTTTTACGGCTTGATAGCTAATTTCTTTTTAGCTCTGAATAATAATATTCCATTGTCTGGTTATACCACAGTTTATCCACTCACCTACTAAAGGATATCTTAGTTTCTTCCAAGTTTTGGCAACTATGAATAAGGCCACTACAAATATCAGTGTGCAAGTTTTTGTGTGGACGCGAGTTTTCATTTCATTTGGGTAAATCTCAAGGAGGCTGATTGCCAGATAGGATGGTAAATGTCAGGAACTCAGTTGAGCTGGGCAGAAGAGAGACCTGAGCTATTAGGTGTTAGAGTATCCAATTAGAGAAACAAGTCAAAAATGGAAGAGTTAAGCCTTTAATCACTGTGGTGATATAAGCAAGAGTCAAAAACTGGAGAAAATGTCAACTCCATCTGCTTCATTTCACCCATGGAATGGTACATTGGTTGAGGGTCAGATAGATCAGCATATATGTGGGGTCATCTCACTGTTGAGGGAGCCCTGAACAAAAGATTCTGGTAGTTTAAGGACCCTGAGATGGCTGTGGTTTGGGGGTAGGGTTGGGTGATTGAGGTGGAAAGACTCAAAATGGAAAAGAACTGGGTGCTAAGTCAAATGAAGAAAAATGTTTTCAAGAGTTCTTCCGACCCCCATAAGAGGTCCTGGCAGAAGCACCTAAAAAGGACCTGTGCCCTAGAGCTCAGATAAAGAAACCTAGGAATGAAAGCACCAGGGCTAGGAATATAAACATGTGAAAGATAATGCTGGCTAAGTTGGCCAAGACATTGACTGCATATCCTTTCAGAGACTAGAGTGCCCTGGCTATGCACCATGTCTGGTGTGGGGTGGACCATTTCCCCCTGTGACCTATCAGGTAGAAGTTTTTGTATTAGTCAGGGTTCTCCAGAGAAAAAGAACCAATAGAATATAAATTCAGATATAATGAGGACATTTATTATAGGAATTGGCTCCCTCAGTCATGGAGGCCTGGAAGTCTCACCATCAGTCATCTGCAAGCTGTAGAACCAAGAAAGCCAGTGGTGTAATTCAATCTCAGTCTGCAAGCCTGAGAACTAGAGGTCCTGTGGTGGAAATCTTGGAGTCCAAAGGCTTGAGGATCAGGAGCTCTGATATCCAAGGGCAGGAGAAAATGGATATTCCAGCTCAAGAATAGAGAAAGAATTCACCTTTTCTTCACCTTTTTGTTCCATTTGGGACCCCAATGGATTGGCTGATGCCTACTGTTTTTAAGGGCAAATCTCTTCACTCAGTCTACTGACTCAGATACTAATCTCTTCCAGATACATACTCACAGACACACCCAGAACTAATGTTTTGCATACTATTTGGGCATCCTATAGGCCAAATTGATACATAAAATTAACTATCATATCTTTGTAATTGCCTGTGATCAGACTTTAAAAATCACAACATAGGGGCGCCTGGGTGGCGCAGTCGGTTAAGCGTCCGACTTCAGCCAGGTCACGATCTCACGGTCCGTGAGTTCGAGCCCCGCGTCAGGCTCTGGGCCGATGGCTCGGAGCCTGGAGCCTGCTTCCGATTCTGTGTCTCCCTCTCTCTCTGCCCCTCCCCCGTTCATGCTCTGTCTCTCTCTGTCCCAAAAATAAATAAAAAACGTTGAAAAAAAAAAAAAATTAAAAATCACAACATAATTGCTAAACTATCTTCTAAAATGGCTATAACCACTTTTCATTACCTTCAATGAATGAAAGTTCTCGTAGCTCCACATTGTCACCAGCATTGGGTGGTGTCATTGTTTTTGATTTTGACCATTCTAATATGTATCGCATTGTCTGTAATGTCAGGTTTTTTTGCTTGAAAATAATTTTAATTTCTGCAACTACAGGAATGGAGTTATGAAAGGATAATTATTCTCCTAGTGACATTCTATTTCATGTTCAGAATCATAGTTCATACCCTATTCTGGCCTTTTACAAAGGGGAGGAAGTAGTCTTCTCTCCTAATGCCCAAATCTTGCCTTTCCATGTTCTTACTCCCATCCCACATTTTCCCCTCGCCCTAGAAAGCCATATAACAGATGGATTCAGGAACTCTAGGATAACTTAAATGGGCAAAAGCCAACAAAATTATATCCATCACTGGAATCTTACCCAGAAATATTCAAGATTCCATGTCCATCTGTTGCTGTCAAAATACAATGTGAATAGTCCTGCAAGTTGACTAGAGCCATTCTGTCTGATGATTAGAGAAAAGGAGATGGTGATCCTGGGTTTCCTGACTACTAACTTCCCCAGCTTTTTCACTTAACCTTCTTCCTTACCTTTCCCCACTCCGTTGCCTCCTCACCTAGATTCTTCTTCCCTATCAGTTCATCTGCCCAGATGCTGAGTAGAAATATCATTAAAGAAGTAATGAAAGATATCAGACATGAGATGTTATACTGATACCCTGCATTTACCCCTGTTGCTCCTGAAACCCCATTAAAATAACATAAACCCATGGGACCCAGAGAATTAGGAAGGAGATTACAGAGATTTTGGAAGCAGGAAATCAGATGGGTGAATGATAACTGACAGATCTGAGAAGACTCAATACAAATTTGATCATGGAGGAAACCAAGAAATAATCCATAAAATTCCTAAAAGTATAGATATTGGCAGTGTTAGGTATCTCTGAAAATTGGTAGAGGAAGGGAAAAGGTTAAGACTAAAAAACAAGGGGTACCTAGGTGGCTCAGTGGGTTAAGCGTTTGACTCTTGATTTCAGCTCGAGTCATGATCTCATGAACTGTGAGATCAAGCCGCAAGCTGGATTCTGTGCTGACAGCACAGAGCCTGCTTGGGATTCTTTCTCTTTCTCTGCCCCTCACAGGCTCATGCTCGCTCGTGCACGCTCTCTCCCTTCCTCGCTCTGTCAAAATAAATAAATATATATTTTTTAAAAAATCTAAAAACAAGAACTGGTTGAAAGTCTATTTAAGAAGCTGTTATATACTCAGATCTCCAACCTGTACCTCCAGGATTTATCCTGGAGGCAGTAAAATGGAGGATCTCCGGACTAGGGACTCAGGGAGTTTCAGTAAACATGGAGCCCAGCAGTATTCTGTACCATGTTTAGTGTTCCCAGAACACTAAAACCAGACTCTCTCCCTCTGTACAAAGTTTGGGGGATTCTTCTCTGGCAAAACCCAAGAAAAAATGCCTAAAAGTCTAGGCTCAGGGATTACTCAGGAATGACCTGTGTAAAGCCTAGAGTTAACAGACCTACCCATCAATGCACAGACACCTTCAAGTTATCTCTGTACTACCCCACTCTTAGACATGACCAGATAGCCAGAAATCACTGAGCATTTGAGGAAAACATCAAAATGAAAGCAGAGATCTAAACAAGCAGCCGGGAGAAAAAACAACTGTGAGTACACAGAGACTATATAGGGAGGAGGAAAAGTCTCAGAGAACTAAGAAAAACATAATTCAAAGGAAAAAGTGTAATTGGAAGTTACAATATGAAAATAAGGCGGTTGGAATATAAAACTGAAAAAGTATCCCAAAAAGTAGCACATAAAATAGATTTAGAAAATAAAAAAGAAAATTAAAGGATCTGGCCAGGAGATCCAACATCTAGATAATGAGATTTCTTTTAATAGAGAAAGAGAGAAAGAGAAGAAAGACATAACAAACACAGGATAAACAAACAAAAAAGAAAAACAGAAGGGAGAAAATCATCAGTGAAGCAATTAAAGAGAAACTTCCAATTGAACAGAAAAACATGAGTTTCTAAATTGAAAGGTCCATTATATCTGAAAATACATGCAAATTAAGGTACACTACTATGAATTTAGATGGGGGGGTGGAAAAGATAAAGTGGTCACATAGAAGAATGTGAATTAGAATGGTTTGAGACTTTTTCACTGGAAGACAAAATACTCTGGAACAGGGCTCCCAATTTTCTGAAGGAAAAGTATTAACAGCCTGGAATTCTGTACCTAGCGTAACAATTAAGTGTCAAAATAAAATCTTTCAAACAGAGAAGCTTTCAAAAAATTTCCTGTCCTGTCCCTAAAGCTTTTAGAGGATGTGCTCCACCAAACTGAGTGTATAAAGCTAGAAAGAAGCTAGGTACTCTAGGAAATAAGGATACGGCACTTGCAAGAGGTAAAGGGACTCCCCACGATGAGACAACAGGCCAGAGAGCTCCTGATAAATTTCCCCCCCAAAAAAAAATTAAAAAAAAAAAGAAAGAAATTGACAGAAATACCTAAAAATTGATTTGAATTTTTGAAAATGGATATATACAACTGGGATAGTGTTTAAGGTCAAACTTGTGTTAAATAACTACATGACATGGCAAATGGGAAAGGAGACAGTTATAAACCCCAGGAAAGAAAAGAGGTTGTGGAAAAAAATAATTTCTACAAATAATTAAAAGTCACTGTATTTTTGAAGTAACCTTACTATGTAAATTCGTTAACATTTTTCTTGATAATTTCTTACTGTCTGCTCTGTCATACGCACACATTGCCCAAATTTAGTTGCATACAAAAATCGCATTTTTCCAGCAATTTCTGCCCATTGTACCCCTCTGCCCCTTTCCTACTTCAAGTATTCATCTTCTCCCCTCTGTAGTATTACCAGGAACTTGAGCTGACCCCCTGCATCTTGTCCCTCTTTTCCTCCCTCCACTGACCACTCTGTGCTGGCATTAATCTTTCTAAAACCAAATATGATTACATTACTTCAGTCCTTCCGTGAGGGTTAACGAACACAGAGTGAAATCTGAACTCCATCCCCTGTGTACAGGCTAAGACTGCCACTTGCTTCCATGCCTCCATTTCTCTGCAGCACTCCGCCATCGGGCAACTCAGCGTCCTGCTCTGTGGACTTCGATTTGCTGGCTGGTACTCTCTGCCTTTGAGGCCTTCCACCCTGGGAGCTGTCCCAGCCCTTCGCATGTGCCATTGTTACCAGCTGCCTCCTATGTTGCAGTCAGTCTTATGCTTGTCTTCCACCATGCTATCAAGAGAAAGCTGAGATTGTATCTTATTTCTCGTCACGTCCATAACACTTAACTCAATGTATGGAACAAAATAGGTATTTAATAAATGCTAGTTAAATAAGTGAATCATGAAGGGCAACAAAAGAAAGAGATAATGTCAACACTTCTCAAATATCTTCTGTACCTCCACCATTTCTACTGACACATCTGTATTTCTGAGTAAGGAATTAAAAATCATGAAGCAATGAAATAAAACGTACCTATATCTATATACCTGTATTCAGATTAACAAATAATTGATTAAAAACCTGACCTATGGTTTTCCTTCATTTGGATCAAAATTGAGAGGCAAAAACTATAAATCAGGCTTATTAAACATGAGTCTCTAAATTGAAAAGGTTCATTATATATTAATTTTTTTTATTTTAGAGGAAGAGAGACAGAGAGCAGGGGAGGGGCAGAGAGAGAGAGGAAGAGAGAGAATCCCAAGCAAGCTTCATGCCCAGTGTGGAGCCCAATGCAGGGCTAGATTCCACAGGATCATGACCTGAGCAGAAATCAAGAGTTGGACCACCTGAGTAACCCAGGTGCCCCTCTTTGTGGAAGTTTTAAACAGAGTTCTGATTTTTATGGAAGTTGTACATGTACATACTTTAAAAAGTCAAATCATTCTATAAGGCTGGTTACAAAATTAACACTTGCTCCCAGTCCCCAGGCCCATGTGCTTTCTTTTAGCTGACCAAAAAAACATTTGCCTTCCGTATTGTAAAGAAAAAAAAAAAAAAATCCTAATGTTACTAACTCTCACTTTAAATGTTGTCTACTGACTTCTCATTCAAGAAAACGAAGCTTTAACTCATCCTTAGCACCGAAGGCCAACCCCTGCCAGCCCCCACATCACAAATGCATTCCTTATCTCCCTACCCCTATGACATTATACCATAATTTTGGTTAAATCAACTTTAACCAGAGGCAAATGTTATTACAGCTGAGCAATACAGTGTATCATAACTATACTAACACCCTATCCACTGCCAATTCTCTACTCAGATACTTGTTTACTTACTACCTTTCATTTGACAACACTGTATGTTTAAAGATATAAAGTCTTGAGTAGAGATCTCTTAGGTTGTTTGATCTCTGATTAAAATAAATTCTGTTTAAAGCGTATTAAGCTTGGAGCGCCTGGGTAGCTCACTTGAACATATGACTATTGGTTTCAGCTCAGGTCATGATCAGTTCGTGGATGTGAGCCCCACATTGAGTTCCGTGCTGACAGTGAGGAGCCTGCTTGAGATTCTCTCTCTCCCTCTCTCTCTCCCTCTCTCTCTCTCTCTCTGCCCCTCCCTGCTCTTGCATGCTCGCTCGCTCTCTCTCTCTCTCTCAAAAAATAAACATTTAAAAAATCGTTATAAAGTGAAGCAATAAGAGGAGCACTTTTATTTTTTATTTTTATTTTTTAAATGTTTATTTTTGAGAGAGAGAGCGCAAGCAAGGGAGGGGCAGAGAGAGGGAGACACGGAATCCAAAGCAGGCTCCCAGCTCTGAGCTGTCAGCATAGAGCCCGATGCGGAGCTCGAACTCATGAACCAGGAGATCATGACCTGAGCCAAAGTCAGACGCTTAACTGACTGAGCCACCCAGATGCCCCAAGAAGACCACATTTTAAAGTTGTTTTTTTTTTTGTTTTTTTTTTCTGGGAGTGCCTTGGCTGCTTCAGTCAGTACAGCATTCAACTCTTGATCTTGGGGTTGTGAGTTTGAGACCCACGTTGGGTGTAGAGACTACTTAAAAGTAAACTCTTAGACTCTTAAAAACTGAGAACAAACTGAGGGTTGACGGGGGGGTGGGAGGGAGGGTAGGGTGGGTGATGGGTATTGAGAGGGCACCTTTTGGGATGAGCACTGGGTGTTGTATGGAAACCAATTTGACAGTAAATTTCATATATTAAAAAAATAAATTAATTAAAAAATAAAAATAAAAAAATTAAAATAAAATAAAAAAGTAAACTCTTAAAAAAATAAAAAATAAAAAAAAATAAAAATTTCTAAAGAGTAGGCTACTCTGAATTTGAGATTCTCCTCTTTCCAAAAATTTAATTTAAAATTCTCTTATTTCTGAGCAAAATCTACTAGAGAAATAAAGAGCATCCCATTGCTTACAGAAGAGTGTGTGTCCATCTTGGGTTTTGAGGGTGGATGTTGCAGTGATTGATGGCGCTAAGAGGGGCAGTGGTCACAGCGGCAACCAGGGAAGAAGACCCAGAAGGACACAGTCTTAGGAGGATCATAAACACTGGGTGAAAGTCACTTTGTATGGAGAAGGATATTACTCTGTTTTATATTTGGCTTTCTCCAAGACTGAAAAGAATCAAAGTTTCGTTCATTTTATTTATGATTACTCCCTGCCCCAACCTGGTTTTTTGGTCCATCTGAAATCCAATTTTATATGTTGCCATTTTATAACTGGGAAAGTCAAAATAGTAAGGGTTTTAAATAGTGGAAGAGAACAAATGCAATAATTATTTCTTTTTTCCTTCATGTGTTAGGTCTTCGACAAGTATTTTTTCAAAGCACATAGCATTTATTGACTGTCTTCTGCATGCCGAGTAACTTGCGAGACACTTAAAATACACGTTGGCTTTGTTTTCAGTGTAGAGGTAGAATAAATTATTTTAAAGCCTTGAGGTTTTCTTTTTTGTTATTCTTGTTAGCTAATTATTTTTATTTTACATTTAATCCATGATTATTTGATTTATATACCTCTTTATAGCTAACTACAAAATTTATGCCTATTTCTAAATATTTACTATACTTGCCCTTATATACGGAGACCTTTATTTCAGTGTATCTTTGAGGCTTCTCTGTCACTCACAACATAGTTGGTGTTCAGAAGCCATCTGCCCTGTGTCTGAACTTGACCTCTGTACATGGATACTCCTGTCGTGACATTTTCTGCTAGGAGTGCAGCAGTGTGTAAGATATAGCGAAGGAGATTGAGGCTGTCAGCTACACAGACCTGGGTTCATTCAGCGCTGTCTCTGCCATTCAGGAGCCCAGTGGCCTTGAATGTGTTGTTTATCCTCTCTGCACTGCTGTCTCCTCATCCACAATGTGGAGTTGATGACCACAGGTTCCTTAGTAGGGATTAGCAGGACTCGCAGGATATTTGTATAATGTATGGCAAGTTGCCAGGCACATTATAGATGCTTAATAAGTGATAGCTATTACTTTTTTAATTTTAGAGAAATTAAAGGAAGTCTACATTTAGTTTTGTGTTCTTTGGTAGTTGTTCCCAGTCCATTTTGTCAACTTGAGAAAATAAGTATATCTGAATATAAAATTAAGTAATTAGAATAAAGTGTTTTATTTGTGAGTTTTACAATTGTAGGTACAGTTAACTTTGAATTATATGTAAGTTATTTAACCATATTGCTTTAGGCTTTCTCAAAACAATATCATCCTCTGATTATCTTTACTGATTTCATTAGTTTTTTGTTTTCTTATTACTGGAGAAACTATTTAAACCAGCTCCCTTAGACACCTCCAGAACAGCCGTGTGCCATGTAGAGGTAGAGACAGAGAAGTCAGCTCTGCTTCGTGCGGAGGGAGTGCCATTCAGCAAGAATTAAACAAGATGGGAAACACACTACCTTGCATCTGTGCCACCCTTATAGGAACCCTGCACGTAGTGTAAGCATCATTATCTGTTTTATAAATGGGAGAAATAAAGCTCATGATGTTAAGCGCCTTGCCTAGGTCACACACGGAATAAGCAAGCATTCTGAAGTAGATCTAATCTAGATTCTAACTTAGATCCTCTGATTCCAAATCCAGTCTGTTTTCCTAGGTACCACTTACATTTGTCTCCATCGTCTCCGAGTGAGCTCTTCAGGGTGTGCAGCTTCGGTACTTTGTTTTGAAAGCATATATGTACTTGGTTTCAAATGCAGGGAGATAGCAAAAATCAGCCTTTTTACTTGTTTTCCTGTGTCACTGCCCTGCTCTGATAGAATAAGCACTAGAGAAGGAACAGCACTGCAGATGAGTTTCTCACGTGCAACAACAATCTGCTGTAAAGATCAAAACTAAGTTCTTATTCAGTCAGATCCCTGCTATTTTGTTTGTAAACCAGCTTGTGTTATTCTCTCTTGCCTACTCTTAATTGGGCACAGCAATTCAAAATGGACTTAATGCCTCGCGTATGCAATTGCAAATTAAAAGTGCTCCAAACGTGCAAGTTTTCATTAATAGATATAGTATTATCTGAAGACAGTGGGCTATAGGGGAGGTAAAACTTTACCTACACTCATTTAGGTTTTCAGCTGCATTCTTTAACAAAAAAACATATTAGTGAGAAAAACAGAAGTTTATTAACATCTATCTTATTATATAATTAGATATGTGTTAATTATATAATCATATATTTTAATGTTATTTTAATCTTAATAAAATATTTATAATTATATAATTAATACATATTGACATGTATATAAAAATGTGTGTCTCATTTGTATTTGGTACTCAGGGAATAATGAGCAAATCTCAAAGATATGGCTTTAGAATTTAGGATTAAATACTGTCTTAATAAAGAAAGGGGAGAGAGGATGTAGATCTCAAAGAGGAAAATAAATGATTTTTAGGAAAGACCGTGGACCCTTAGAAGAACAGATGAGAGGTATGAGTTTGTGACAAAGTTTGTCCTGGGGGAATTTATGACCATTGACTTCCTTTCGGAGGATTTATCTTTAGGCAGATAAGGAGAGTTCAAAGAAAGCCTCATTCTGTTTTTGTTGTTTTTCAAGTGCCTATAGCTCAAAATAATCAGTATACCAAAGGGACATATTTGGGGGTGGCACGTCCGGAACTCCCATAGCAGTATTTCACTTCACAAATTTGCACGTCACCCTTGCTCAGGGACCACGCTGACTCTGTATCGGTCCAGTTTTAGCACATGTACTGCCGAAGCGAGCACTCTACAGCAGTATTTCAGCTGGCATGTTCTGCTACCCTTCAGAGCTCAGATTCATTTGCAATTATATCCCTAGTGCCAGTGCCTAGCGGTCTCTGTGTGTCCAGGATATAGTAGATGCTCAGGAAATGTTCATCACATTCAGTGTCTGGGTGGATGAAAGGGAGAAATGAGAGAAAGAATGTTAGCTCCTTCTTTCACTCTGCAAGTAGGATATTATTAACGCATTAGTTGGCTTCCCTTACATGTTTTACAGCTTCTGACGGCTTCAAAAGTTCTTTCAAGTTGTAATAACAGGACTGTTGCCCTTGTCCCTCCAAATAAGTGCCTGTCTATATCAGGCCATTCTAGAGACAGGGTTATGCTGACCATCCAGGCTGCTTAAAACTGCTACAACAAGGGTAGTAATACTAACTGGCTTTTCTGTTTGCAGTGACTATTGCATTCATTATGGCATCTGAATTTTAAAACGACTGCCTTTTCAAAACAAAGCCATGTATTAGAGCGCAGACCCTGTAGCTAGATTTCTGAATTTCAAATCTTGCACCGCTACCAACTCACTGTGTGGTTTGGGCAAATGATTCAGCCTTTCAAAGTATTAGTTTTCTCATCTGTAAACAGGGATGATAACTATACCCTTATAATAAGATAGTCGTAGAAATTAAATGAGATAATGTAGGGAAAATTCTTAGCATAGGGCCTGGGCTCAGAAAGCCTTCGATAATTTTTTGTCATCTTAGTGGTAGTCATAATAATAACTGCTTCTTGTTACACATCTGCCCTTCTTCGCTTTAATTTTCTACAGAGTAAGGACTGTGTTTTGTTTATTTCTGCCTCCCCGCCCAACATGGGGCTTATCATGAGTTAGGTACTCAACAAATAAATATTGGATTGAATAAAGCAGGCAGATAATTTTTTTTAACAGGAAGTTGTGTTCCAAATGACTGAGTTTAAGCTCGGAGAGGTTACCAACAGGTTTTGAGCAGCTGCTATAAATCAGCCATACAGTATGTCCTTTAATCTCAAGGCAACTTTATGAAAGGTTCATATGGTGTCCCAGAATTCAAACCCACATCTTTGAGTCCCGAGCCCAGAACCATTCCCACAAAACCCTCCTGCCTCTCTTACAAAATATACAAGAATTCTTTCCGGGTCATTATATACTAGTATATAATCATTATAGTATTTGGGTAAGTATGAATTGATTATCTAAGTTTTATTCATTTGTTAGATCTCAAAGAAAAAACTACATGGAAGCATTATACTGTTCCCAGCCTGCTAGCTTTTTGAATTCTAGAGAAAAAAAGGATAACAGGTAACTGAATGTGAATATGACAAAATGAACGAATAAGGAGAGAGTAGTCTGAACAGATACAGAAAGGGTAGGATAAGTGAGTGCTTTACAAATGAAAGCAGATGTATGAAATTACAAGCTGTCAGATCAGCAACGGAAATGAAGATGATAAAGTGGTTCCTTACATAGATTATAATTATTCATTTTGCCCAGTCCTGTCTCCTTTCCCCATAATGTTCATGGGAAGGGGGAGGGGGTGAGAAGCTGTTGCAAAAAATGTTGCTTCCAACAAAAGAAGAAAAAAAAATCTAAGAATCGAGGGTATTTCTGATCACAAACAATTGTTTATTTTGGGATTTATGTTGTTTCTATAGAATCACAGTTGTTTTCCTATGGAATATTTTTCAACTGCTTGTTCTGATTAATGAAAAGGATTCAGTTGCAACAACAGGAAGTTGTAACTGTAAAGTTTCTTAACAATCAATGCTGTGGAGGCAGTCAGTGTGGCTTACAAAACAAGCGTCATTAATGGGCAAGACTGTGACAGCAGTGGCAGATGGATTGCCAAGAAATGAAGTAGTTTACATAGACCTGCTTGAAAAGATGTGTTTAATAATTGCGCCCATAATTAGGTTGATTTGGGAAAAAAAATTAAATGACAGTCTAAGGAACACAGTTAGGCTTATCTATGAAGATTTTGACATTTTTCCTCCAAGAAATGCTGCATGGATACTCTACCTAAATTTCTCGTTACCTTTAGAAAAAAATAACTGAAAGAAATTAGATTTTTTAAAACTTTGAATTACGTAATATTTATATATAAAAGAATAAATGTAACATATGTAACTTATGGAGCATAATTAAGGTAAATATTATTTTATGATAATTTTAAACTGGTTCTTTCCCATTCATAAGATTTTTGTTACTAATTTCTAAGCAGCAAAACTAGAGACATTTAAACACAGACATATAAATGGCAATAAATATGCATGCTTCTAAGAGTTTATTTATATTGCAAACGTACACATCTCGATATCTGAAGCTCTTCTTCCAACACCCCCTGAGGATAAGTACTAGATATTAGATTGCAGTTAACAGTACAGTGTGCTGCTTCAAAGGCCATTTGGTAAAGATCCCTTTCCCCATTTCCTTTTATCAAATTAATTGAGTTATTGGTTTGCTTTCTTTGAATCTAAGTTGTTATTTTTTTACTCTCAAGTAATGCAAACATCTTAAACAGTATTGCTTCTGAATTTTTTTTTTCCTCCTATTTAGTGATCTCTAGTAACTACCAGACCTGTCTTGGCCTTCTGATGCATTACCCACTAATTGGGGATGTACACTCACTGATTCTTAAGGCTCTGTTCCTTCGAGATCCAAAGGTAAGATTTCCAAATAGAGTATGCACAATTTTAAGTTGGGTGAAAAATTGGTTTCTCAGTACAGCTCCAAGAATTGCTAATGGGGAATTTGTCTAATGACAGAGGAATTGCCTAATGAAAGAATGTGTCTAGAGTTGTAGGCAAAACTCACATATCTCACTGGCTAGCAACTTAGCAGGTAAATTAAGTGGACGTTGCCCTGAGAAACTGGAACACCTATCTCTTGTCCCTCAGAAGGTTGTTCTGCCCTCCTCCTTCCTCACAACTCAAAGAATAGTTGAGCAACTACTTCTCCTTATAGCCACACTTCATTATCATGGGTACTCCTCACAGGGACTGAGATAGAGCCTCAGGGGCCATGTGTTCATCAGAGCTATCAAAAGGACTGTTTCTGTAAGAGTTTATGATACAATGAAATCATTCCATATTATGAATATGTATTTTTTATTTTTTGGGTGAAGAGTAACCTAGTAAAATAAAGGCTTAAACAGACTTTAATGCTGATTTCTCTATTTGAACTTAAAGCAAGCCACCAAAATTTTCTTTACACTTCAGAGAAAAAGTGTGCTCTTTTACAACTAATGTTATATTTCTTGAAAATAAGAACATTTAATGATCTAAAAAAATCTGTGAATCCTTGATGCTTTTGAGCCAAACAAAAATATTGGATGAAGTATCAGAGAGAGAGCTTCAAACACGAGTATGAGAATGCCAGGCATTGGGTGGTAATCCCAGCCTTTGGCTCTTTGGCAGAATTCCCAACAGTCATGTTGGCAGTTGTCGAACTGTCTTTGAGTCAGTCTGTCTGTGGATCCATTGCCAAAGCTCTGTCTGATCGACTCGGGCCTCCAAGTTTAACGTAAATTTTAATTCTAAAGGATTTCTGCTTTCTCCTGGGCTGTTGACTTCAACATTTGAGTATGACCTCTATTTATCCTTTGATAGATTTAAAAGATTTTATTTTCTTGTGTCTATATCCATTTTTTCTATAAAAATATGCAATTTTATATCATTTCTCCTATGCAAAATTTCATTAAGTGTCAGAAATATAATCCATCATTTCTCTGATACTTAAGATAGCATATATATATATTTTTTTTCTTTCTGGTAAGGCTCAGGAGTCTGACTATAAAATCAGAATTTCCAATTTTTACGTATTTTTCTATATAAATACCCATAATTATGAAATATCTATAAAATGAGTAAAGAATGAGGTTGCTGGTCAATGAGGTATATGAGTTTTGGTCTATAAACTTAAGGTAAGCTTATCAGTTCAGCATTAGGAATTCTTAGAAACATACAGAGTGGGGAAAACACTGCTAAAATAACTCTTTGAATTCTCTACTTATATGATTTATTTGGTTTTACTGAAGGGAGAAGTGAATATGTTATCTAAACCTATTGACCTTAGTAATTTTTCCCTAGTTAAATATGGTTGATCTTGCTATGAATCATCCACTCTTCTTGTTCCAGAATTCTGTACAATAAATCAATCAGTGTTATTAATGGAATCTGTGATTTTAATAGAGTACTTTTTATCTCAAAGGTATTATACATAATATACGAGTATAATGAAGCCAATTCTATAAGCTTTAAATTTATTCTCTCTAAGGATTAAGAGAAAAAAATAATAGCATAAGTATCTTAAAAAAAAAAACAAAAACCGTAAGTATTCCATTCCCCACTTGTACATTCAGAGTCTTACTAAGTAAAAACATTATCAAGATAATGGCCAAAAATGTAGGACCTTAAATTGGTACTTCTGAGACAGAAGAAATTGGTCAGGAGGAAGGAGTCATGTTTAAAAGGCTGTTGAGAGCAAGTTTGTAGAATGATATCTACAGGAAAGATAAAGCTGTATAGTATTAAGGGGCTTTCACATGGCTAATCCAGCAAGGTGATAATTTTAGTTACGGAGCAAGGAGACTGAATTAGGAATCGGGATATGGGGTCAAATCTTGACTCTGCCAACAGCTATCCCTGTGATTTGGGGAAATTCGTGCTTGCTGTCTTGGTCTTCCCAATAGGGATTGAATTAAATTATCTCTAATGACCCACTCAGCCAGAGCTCCTATGGCCATAAAGCACTGACTTACAATGATCTAATAAGGTCCAATCCAGGGGACACCTGGGTGGCTCAGTCAGTTAAGCATCCAACTCTTGATTTCGGCTCTGGTCATGATCTCATAGTTCATGAGTTCGAGCCCCACGTTGGGCTCTGCACTGACAGTACGGAGCCTGCTTGGGATTCTCTCTCCCTCCCTCTCTCACTGCCCCTCTTTCAAAATAAATAAACTTAAAAAAAATATTTTAAAGATCCAATCCAGTGCTATAGAAGTTCAAATAAAAAAAAAAAAAAGAATGCAACACAGCAAGCTTATATATAGCACAGATATCCACAAGTGGACAAACTTTTCAGTGTAGTAATGTCAATTATAAAGTAATATAGGAGGCCATTTACACTGAGGGGGAAGAAAAAGAGGGAAAGATGATGCTAGTACCCTGCCCATATCCTCTAAAAATCCAGACATCAGAGTGCTTAAATTTTTTCTATTTACTATTAACAATGAAACACTTAGAAATACTAGAATCATTCCCAGTTCAAGTAGATCAGAGTAAATATATAACCACACAAGTCTCTGTGAAGCGAACTAGTAGAAGGATGAGATTTGAGGCATGAAAGTATATTTTCCCATAGCCCAGCTCCTTGTGACAGTAGTGTTGAGTGTTGCTGACAGACTCAATAAAATAAAAATAAACAAGGAACTCTGAGCCCCCCAAGTTCATTGCCAGCTTCAGAAAAGCACTTTGTCCCAGTGCTCTCCCTAAATCCCAGTGGAGATTGCTCAACTGAGAATAGACTTTGAAACTAGAGGATGAGACACTGAGCTTTAATTGTTTTATATCAGATGTAGGCTTTACTGTGAAAAGATTTCTCATTTGAACAGACTGAAATAATAGGGCTGTAAACTGTAATAATAGGATCATACTCTTCACGGTTCCCAAGCACTTCGATGTGCTTATTAATTTGGTCCTTACAACAAGCTATGAGGTAGGCAAAGCAGGTTATCTTTCTTCATTCTTTTTCAGTGCAGACAGATTAAGGGTATGTGGCTTTCCCCAGGCTGAAAACTTGTAAGCTTTCAAGCTAGCTAGAATGGCTCCATGACCCTTGTATGTATCCATCCCCTCCTGAGATTCCCAGCATACCTTCTGCCTCCTCCAGGAAGCTATTCTCAGGCTCCAATAGGATATGTTTTCTGCTTTGTGTCCCTGTAAGCACCTTGTATTTTAGCTATTTGTTTATTTATTGCATCCATTATTCCTTCTTATGATCCGACTCATTTATTAGCATTTAGCTTTGTGTCCTGCAGTGGTTGGTATTAAGAAAATAATGGTAGGGATGCCTGGGTAGTTCAGTCAGTTAAGTGTCCGACTCTTGATTTAGGCTTAGTTCATGATCTCACAGTTTGTGACCCCTGAGTCAGGTTGGGCTCTGCGCTGACAGTGCAAAGCCTGCTCGGGATTCTCTCTCTTTCTCTGCCCTTCCTCACTCTCATGTACGTGCTTGCTCTCTCTCTCTCTCTCTCTCTCTCTCAAGATTAATAAATAAAATTTAAAAAAAGAGAGAATGGTAGAATTGAACTCTGACTCATTTGCTAAGCGTCTTCCTGTGTACCATACTGACTCGAATCTAGGCGAATCTCACTCAACTAGCATATTTCCGGAACCCATATCCACATTCCATGGAAGCCATCACCAACTGTATATTTGTCAGCTGCCATTTTTGTCAAGATGGTTAATGAACCCTACAACCTGAACATAAAGGGCATCTAGTTCCTGGATTTGCTGTGTGTCAGAATTGTTTGAAAACCTATTACCACCTTCATATGTTATGGAACAAAAAAGACGTAACAAAGAATCTAGTCAGTAACCTCACTTAGACTGTCATAATTTCAGAACTGCAAAGAACCTAGAGATCTAATCCAGCTCCTCTTTTGGTTGATGAACAAACTGAGGATCAAGGTGAAGTTAAGACAGTCATTTAATACAGCTTGTCAGTGGCAGAGCCAACAATTGAACCCAGGTCTTCCAACCACCTTTCCACACAAGAGCTACAGTTTTAAAAATAGTAGAATCCTATTTACTAATATTTGTCATAAATATTATTTAATTTGTAATAGACATTTAATTTGCATCTGTAATAAATGAAACTGCCATGTAAATAAGTGGACCTAGAACTTTTTGGAATTTTCTTAAATGTATACTATATAGAGACTAGATGTCAAATAGCTGTTTATAGCATCCTATACTCTGTTCACCATAAATACGGTTCCTATACTTGGCTCTTTTGACCATGATCCTAGTTCCTGTTTTCTTGTCTTTATCATATTAGAACCACTGAGCAGATTTCCAAAAACAATCCACTAAATGGAGTAGAGGGATAGAAGGAGGACAGTCTGAAAAATATGAAGTGATTAAAAAACATTGTTCTAACTAGTTGTTCAAATTCAAAAAAAAATTTAAAAACCCAATTAGAAACAAAAGTCATAGAAAATGTGAACATATTGTGTTCCTTAAATAACCAGATGTTCTCTCCTTCCTGAAGGCAGTAAGGGCTAGGAATAAAAGGTTTAAAACTATTGTTTTAAGTTAACTGTGAATTTTGCAAATCTGTTTTTACCCTTTAGCAAATAAAATTCTAATACGGAAACATAAGCAAAGTAATTTTCATTTTTCGGTGCTCTCTTATTTGTGTTGTGTGCTGAAGTGTTAACCTTATCACAAAGACTTATTACAAATGAAATACAGTACATGGATTAACATTTTAGATTATGCAGTAAGAATTTGACAGATACTGTTTGTTTTGAAGACTAGAATATTCCCCCAAAAATATTTCTGGTAAGTTTGCAAGCAACCCTTTTAGCAGTGACTGTTGTTGTTTATGGAAGAAAATTGCTAGAAAGAAGACAATTTAATTTCATAGTCATTCTTTTGTACACAGAAACATACTATAAAAATATAGTGTACAATGTTGTTATGCTTGGCCAATTCTGTTTTGGCTTTTATTTGGAGCTATATTAAATTTTGCCTTTTCAAATTATAAAAAGGCTATTCAGATTTCAGATTTTATGCAGCTAATAGGTTTTTACTCTTTTAATTCCAAAAATCCCCACTGTAGATGTAACTTTTTAAAAATACCAGATGACTTTGGTACAGTGTCATCTATCAGAATTGAAAAATGGTGAATGGGGGCGCCTGGGTGGCTCAGTCGGTTAAGCGGCCGACTTCGGCTCAGGTCATGATCTCGCGGTCTGTGAGTTCGAGCCCCGCGTCAGGCTCTGTGCTGACCGCTCAGAGCCTGGAGCCTGTTTCAGATTCTGTGTCTCCCTCTCTCTGACCCTCCCCCGTTCATGCTCTGTCTCTCTCTGTCTCAAAAATAAATAAACGTTTAAAAAAAAATTTACAAAAAAAAAAAAAAGAAAGAAAAATGGTGAATGGATCCAGGCCTCACTACCAGTCAAGTGACAATGTTGGAAAATGTGCATTACAGTAATGGCATTGTCATTTTTTTTTCCTCTGAGCAATAAAGAACCTAAAAACCACATATACTGACGCTTTCAAGAGAATGCACAGTATCTATTTATTTACTTTTCGTGATGTTCCCATCAGATGTTCTGTTCAGATTTTCCAGTATTAGGGGTTTTTTTTTTAATTTTTTTTAATGTTTATTTATTTTTGAGAGAGAGAGAGAGACAGAGTACAAGCAGGGAAGGGGCAGAGAGAGAGGGAGACACAGAATCTGAAGCAGGCTCCAGGCTCTGAGCTGTCAGCACAGAGCCCGAAGCAGGGCTTGAACTCACGAACAATGAGATCATGACCTGAGCTGAAGTCGGATGCTTAACCGACTGAGCCACCCAGGCTCCCCTCCAGTATTAGATTTTAATCTGATTTTCTGCTTCAGAAAGAATGCCACTTCTGTTTTCTTTATCCTTTTTTTCCCCTGAAAAGCTGGAGCATTTCTCTGAAAACTGCCATTCTTTGAGAATCATTTGTTTTTGTGTTTACTCTGTTAGTGCCCCCACCAACATGTTTTTTTCCTTTGTATCTGAGCGTGTAACTACATGTCATTCTTTTTTTATCATTAGATTACAACCAATTGGATGTTTATTATCATTAATATTTAGGAATTAGTGATTAATCTGGTATATTTTCACATTTAATCAGAAACACTTTTTCGACACAGACTAGCATTGAAAAGAACCTTAAATTTTACTTTTGAAGTAAGTTGGTGGCTATCAAAACTCTGTAAAGAAGTAATCTGAAAATCTTTATTAAACCAGTATTTGGAATGTGTTATTTATTGTGTTCAGACATTTCATAATGTAGAACTGGGTTTCTCAAAACTTGTTAAGGGTTGCCTAGGGGCCTCAGATAATTCTGAATTTGTTTTATAAAAATATTTTGAATTCATTAATTGATGCAACAAATCAGTCTATTGTGTGCTATCTAGAATTCAACAGGCATTGTTTAGATCCTGGTGAGATAGAGATAGATACAGATATTTAGATATAGATACAACATGTGGCCTTTATCATAATCATAATACACAAGTGAACAAGAAAGTACTCAACTTGGCACGTGTTATAAAGGATACAAATAGGGTATCATTTAAAAAATAAGAGAAGGAACAATCTGGGCTGAGTGAAGATTTAATTTATGTAGGTTCGTCAAAAGGCCCTCTCTGAGGAGAAACCATTTCAGGTGAGAACTAATGGAGGAGAAGGAATTAGCCAGACATAGAATATGGGGAAGAGCCTCCAGACAGGGGAACAGCAAACACACACTCCAGAGTGAAAAAGAGCTAAAACTGTTTACGGAACTGAAAGAAGACCAGTAGTTCTAGAGCCAGGAGCAGGGGCAGCATGCCTGAGACAATGGATGAGCTAGGGAAGGCTTGCATTGCTTTGTTCTTCTTGTGCAATTTTACACACTGATACATAGTAAAATCACTTTTAAGGTCACATTTTGCCACTCCCTAAAAGATTGCTGGATCTGTGGTGATTCTTCCTCATGTTTAAGATATCCTCTCATTATAAACTACTCTTACTCTCAGTCAGAAGTTCTAAGAACTCTCCTTGAATGAGTTCCTCAATTGGTAAAGCACATTCACTTATTGAGATCTCTGGACTGTCACATGGATCTGACCAGTAGGTCATTGTTTGATTTAGGAAGACCGGCCAGGACCCTGAACATTTATTACATTTATCTTTTAAAAAACTATCTTGGCTTCCTTTTGTAAACTACCAATCTCTGTCAGTTTTGCTTTCATTGCATCAGTATTATGCTCCACTGTATAGTGAGGAGGGAATCTGACGAGTCTTTCTCACCTACCAAAATGAGAGCTCTACTAGGTCAGGGATTAGATCTTCAACAGCACTAATGCGGTGGCAGCCACATGAGGGAGGCACAGAATCCAGGTTCCACTTACATCACAGCCTGCTGTATTTATAGGGCAACTCCTTTTCTTGAACTGTAGAAGGAAGAGGCTGGGTCATGTAATCTCAGGAGACCTTCTGGATCTATTTTAGCAAGATGCAATTCAATGGATACTTTTTTTAATTACTGTGGGCAGAGGATGAGACTTGGTCCACAGGATTAGGATATAGTCCCTTATAGATGTAAATGACTAATGGTTATGAAAGGTAACATGAGTGAGAGTATTGCATGAAAACAGCTAATTTGGATTTGTAGAGTCAGAGAGGCTTCCATTTGGAAGAGGTGTTCTAACTGGGCCTTGAAGAATTTTCTCGGGAGATGTTACTCCATCTTAAGAAAGCAGCATGAGCAAAGCTCCTGAGAATTGCTGGAGGAAGTTCCCAGGCTGGGCCTGGCAGTTCTACATCCAAAGTCACTCAGTGACTCAGGGATGCAATACTATATTAGCAGACACATTTCTAAAAGTCCATCAGATGTGACTTTTATTTGGCATTAATTTGTATAGTATTCCAACTTTTGTGTTATTATTCAGCATAAGTAAATGTTATATATTTAAATGAAAAGTCCTTGTGAAAAGAATTGTATCCCAATGATTTTTACTGGATTTATTGGCTATAAATAATCACCTGTAGGAACAATATTTACTCAGAATAGGCAAGTCTTTGTTTCAGTCTTTAAAGTCATTCTTGGGAAACTTAGTGATTTTTATTTTGGGTGGCTGAAGAGAGCTGTGAAGCTTTGTGGCAAAGATTCTGTGTTTTAGAGGAGAAGGTTTCTCTTCTGAAACAATGAATTGTGGTGGTGATTTACTTTTCCTCAGATAACTAAAGAAGAGACTTGAATCCATGGTTAATTCTGTTCTGATTAACAATAAAGAAACAAAATCTACAAACCATTCCCCTGATTTTTATTTGATATCTCACAAGGAAGGCAAGTCTAGGTTTTTGGCCGGGGGGTGGGGGGGGGATATTTATTTTAAATAGATTACTTAAGTTTTAACAACTATTAATCCTGTACGTGTATGTTTAGAAAGGCACTGTGAGGGCCCAAATGTAAAAGCATTAAAGTATTACAACATGTCACAGTGATATGTTTGTGATATGTCCCTGAGGTCAAGGAATGAAGTATCTGCCCCGCTTCACTGCTGGCTTGCCGTTTTACTCCGAGAGAAATCATTTAACCTTTTGCTGCCTTAGATTCAGGTTCATTAGTTGTTTTTTAAAAAGGGATAGGTGACTGATGAGGCTTTAATTAGCCTATAATCTCTAAAAGTCATTTGCAGCTCTGTGTTGTGAGAATCTAATCACTTACTCTTCTTATTGTATATGAAGTAGCTTATTCAAAAAGTAAAGACACTACTTTGAGTTGTGTCTGTGTTGTCTTACTGTTACAATTTGAAGAAACTCGAAGTTCTGGATCACAGAGTATGACAAAAAGATTATAAACTTAAAACTGACAAAACAACAACAAAAAAGAATTCTCTTTAATATAAGTAAATATGGCCACAATAAATATTTTATTTGCTCCTTAAGCATATTAGCTCTGTAAACATATTATTGCTATTTCAAAATATTAAATGTATTGATTTTATAGGAATAAAAGTGAATACACTCAAGTAGTAAATTGCATAACCATAATCAATTAATTTTGTGTTATTTAAATACTTTAGACAAGAAGTTATATCTGTTCCAAAAACAAAAACCACACAAAATCACAAAAGATTTTTTCACCGAGGATTTTTAAGTATATTTCATCATTTGTGTGATGACCATACTGGGAAATGGAAGGTAGGTTCGCGGAGGTACGGAAGTGGCAGTTGCACCCGGATGAGCCTGGAGCTCCCATCACGCGTGCAAGGCTGGCCCGCAGCTCTTCCAGGGGGCGCCAGTTTGGCTCTGTGGAGGTGGTTTCACGGTAGCATTTGATGTGTGAGTAGGGTCCTCATCTGCTGTTAATGACATCTTCCAGAGATCTTCATATGATCTTTATTTACTTGGTTGCTTTTCCTGGTTTCAAAGAGGAACTTCATAGTTTGATTTCTTCACATTGTTTCTTTCCTCCAAAATGTATTTTTATTCATTTAGCCAAAATTCACTGAGCTCTTGCCGGGTACCAATAGCATCTAAAATGTCTCAGAAATCTTGCTGGAGTCATGTAAAGAGGGATGAACAGGATTTGTGGCAACTGAAAGGAATATGCTCTTGGTTGATTCTCTCACCTCCTTTAAGTCTTTGCGAAGGTCCAGTCTTTTCAGCGGGACCTACCCTAATCACCCTGTGACTGCCCTGTCCCCACTTCCCACTACAACACTCCTGTTCCCCTTGCCCTGCCCTACTTTTCTTTTCCGTAGCAATTATCATCTTCTGTCATAGTAGATAATTTATTTATATATTACGTTATTTTTGATTTTCTGTCTTCCCTGCTAATCTATCAACTCCGTGACAGAAGTGTGTTTAGTCCGTTTTATGTTCTGTTACCCAAGTACCTACAATAACAGGTGGATGAATGATGAATGAATGGATGAAAGAGTAAATGAACGTATGGTGACTAATAACCCCCAACCAAACCCTCGAGCACTCCTGCCAGAGGAGAAATTACGCTCTTGATTGCAGTTCAGTTTAGCAAGTGCTTATTGCCTCCTGTGCCAGGTCCTGGGGATAGAATGAATTAGGGAGACCTGGTCCCCTCAGCACATAGCTTGCAATCTAATGCAGTGGATCTTAAACCGTGGTGGGCCAAAGAAGCACCTGCCAGATCTTGTTACAAATACAGACTCCCACTACACTACATTCTAGTGTAGATGGCTCTGCAATAGGATCCAGAAATCTGCATTTGTAACTGTTGCGAAACTGGTCAGCCATGGACAACACTTTAAGAAACAGACGCTAGATTGAGAAAAAAAGGACGCAACCTGAAAGCTATAACTTCCAGCTGTATTCAATTTTCAAAAACAAACAAACAAACAAACAAACAAAAACCTGGGGGGGTGGGTGCCTGGGTGGCTCAGTCAGTTAAGCGTCTGACTCTTGATTTCGACTCAGGTCCTGATCTTGCAGTCATGGGTTCAAACCCCACGTCGGGCTGTGTGCTGACAGTGCAGAGCCTGCTTGGGATTCTTTCTCTCTCCTTCTCTCTCTGCCCCTCCCCTGTTTGTGCTCCCTCTCTCTCTAAATAAATATTTCAAAAATATATTAAAAATGTTTTAAGTTAAAAAAGAAAACCAAAAACTGAACTTTACTTTTTAATGTACAAGTTAATATTGTTGGCTTCAGAGGCCTATGTGTCAGCCAGTCATGTATCACCTATGAGGTCTCCTAAAGGAAGAGGGGACTTATCCACACAAAGGCACTGACAGTGGCCTACTCTCCTCTCTCTTTGCTTCCACCACCTTATACCCCATTGCCATTTCCATATGCCCAATTAAGGCGATTTATGGGCTATGTTATCTTAAATAATGACATATTTACAATACCAAAGAGATGTCAGCGACCATGGACATCTCTTGTGGGTTCACTAGATATCCTCTGCTAATGTAGTTAAAAGAGTTGCCAAATGTAATTTCTTTTTGAAAAAAAAAGCAAAAAAAAAAAAAAATTGGCTTACCTCTGTTGTGACAAGCAGCTGTCTGTAATATGTTACCATGCAAATATTTTTGAAAAAATAAATATAATTGGTGTCTTCAAATTAAGATTCAAGGTAATGGTGACGTTTTAATAATGAAAGAAAATGGGAGCTTTTTCAAAGAAATTCATACTAGAACATTTTAAATTTGAATATTTGGAAATGTTTCATCCATTTGTGATGCTCTTGCCAAAGACAAATTAAGCATATCACTTATTTAAAACTCTCAAGGTACACTAAAAAGTTGTGGAAACAGAATTTTCTAACTTGGTTACTAACATCCTAAATGAAGAGATGAAGTCAGGTTTGAATCTGGTTTTTGAAATATAGAAATGTAACATCCTCCAACTAAATTTTAAGAAGAGCTGTGTGATGGCTAATTTTATGTCATCTTGACTGGGCTAAGGAATACCCAGATGGCTGTAAAACATTATTCCTGAGTGTCTCTGCAGTGGCAGTGTAGATGGGCATCATCCAGTCCCTTGAGAGCACAAATAGAACTAAAAGGTGGAGGAACGGCAGACTCCTGAGCTGGGACATCCATCTTCTCCTGCCCTAGGACAGCTGAGCTCCTGGTTCTTGGACCTTGAGATTCCAGGACTTCCCAGCATATCATTCCAGTCTTTCCCTGGCCTCCCCCCAACTCACCCACCTACACTTCCCTCTTTCCACCCCCACCCACCACGCCCCAGTTCTCAGACCTTGGAACTTGGACTGAATTATGTACCACTGGCTTTCTTGGTTCTCCAGCTTACAGATGGCAGACTTTAGCTTATCTCAGCCTCAACAATCATACAAGCCAATTCACATAACAAATCTCTTATATACCTATATATATCCTACTGGTTCTGTTTCTCTGGAGATCCCTAATACAAGCTGATTAATATTAAGGAAGATAGAAATTTATTATTTTAACAAAAATCTTGGCATAACTGATGAATTGCACAATGAATACCATACTTTAGCAAGGGAAGCCAATAGTATCTTTCCTCCATTCAGACCTATGTCTCTTTGTATGGTAGTTTTCTGGGATGTCATTGACAAAAGCTGTCAAAAGCATTTAACCAAGATTTTCAAAAAGAAGCATGTTCAATCACATCAATATATGCTAACCGAATATTTTTAGGAAGAGCAAAAGTTACCATTATAAGCAAACTATTAACGAAAAATTTAATGTATTTCATCTCTATCTCATTTAAAAATTCTATTGCGCATACATATCTTTTCTCATGTACATAATAGATTAATACAAGTGGTACATGCATATGGCTTATAATAAATAAATATGCACATATTGATAGTACAAGCACACACCCCCCCCCCATTTTAACTAGTAAAGGATTAATCAGAGTTGAAGGATCCCTGGTGTAGACCAGGAGTTCCTGAAAACTGATCCAGTTGATTCTTTTTTTTTTTTAATGTTTATTTATTTTTAAGAGAGAGGCAGAGAGAGAGAGAAACAGAATCCCAAGCAGTCTCCATGCTGCCAGCACAGACTCCAACTCAGGGATTGAACTCATGAACCTGAAGATTATGACCTGAGCCAAAATCAGGAGTCAGACACTCAACCAGTTGAGCCACCCAGGCACCCCTGATCCAGCCAATTCTAATGCTTTGCCAGGATGAGAGTCTTCAGGCTGACTCCCGGCCCACATACAATTTTGGAGTCTGCAAAGACACACCCATTAGCAGGGGCAGCTTGGGAAGACCCAGGCCTTACCCTTATTCATAGGAATGAGTTCTCCTGAACTCCTCTAATGAAACTGATGATTTAATATCTTCTGGACCATTGGCCTTTCACTGAGAAGTATACCTATTCCATCCCAGTCCTCTTGCTGTGTTCTTAGACTTAGACTCATTATGTACTTTCTGTAAGTGGTACTGATGACTACAAAGGCCTTTAAAACATTCAATTATAGGGATATGATGCATTTTGCAATTTCTTCAGAGGTAGTTGAGACTCTAGAGATCATATAATTATACTTTCATTTCCTCCCGAGGCTTGATGAAGGTGAGGCGAAATACCCAAAGTCATCCAGAATTCAGTGGCATAGCCAAGACTAGTCTCCAGCCTCCCACTCCCAATCTGGAGCTATCCGAAAGCTTCCTCCTTGGCCTTGCTCTCCCTGCAGACTCGTGGGACAGAACTTGCTCACTACTTCCGCTCTCACCGTTTCCCCCACTTCCTATGTGGTCACTGGGAAAATTAAGACGAGCTGTTTGGTCTTGTGTAGCAAACACAGAACAATGCATTTCACCTTGATTATCCTTCCAGGAATAGTTTTTTACTTTTGATTTCACATTTATTCATGGTCTGAATACTGAATTTGAAAGTTGGTCTGTTATTAATTCATTTGCAAAGTCTAGCCTCCACATTGCTGAAGTGAAGTGTACCCAGTGAAAGTGATGGGGAAAGTGTATAAAAATAATATTAATTGCATTTCTATAATGAAAATGATCTTTGAGTTATTTCCTTAACCATGTGGCTATAATGTCTACCACTTAGATGGAAGGCAATAAGATAAAAAATGAAAGTAAACCAGTTGAGAGAGCCAATTCAAAGGGTTAAGAGTGACAGTGTGAAATGCAGAAGAAAGGGGGAGAGAGAGAGAAAGCAAATGTATGAGTATATGAATATGAAGAAATAAGTAGCTGAAAAAAAGGAGGTGACCTTGGGCAATTTTCTTCTTGAGAACAAAATGTGTGCATACTACAATGCTCATTCACTTTCATTGTTATAGTGTGTTTAAGGTTGACCAGCTGCTATAACAAGTGAACCCATACGTTTCTGTGGCTTACCATAGTAGATGTTCTTAAGTTTCATACAAGTGACAATACATTGTAAGGCAGGGGTGGGAGTGTCTTAGTCACACAGTTCTTTTGGACTTCTACCAGCCCTGCTGTTTTCATCTTCAACCTTCCAGGGTTGCCCAGGACATTGACATCGCCAACAGGATGAGAAAAATAGCAGGGAAGATAGTCCTTGGGAGTTTTTACAGAAAGGACTGCAGGCGGCATACATCGCTTTGACTCACATTCCCCTAGTTGGAACTCAGTCCTTTGGTTATCTCTAATCACATACAACTTAAGAAAATGTAATTGAGCCATGTGCCCAAGAAGAGGAGGAAGCAGGTGAGCCACTAATGGCTCTCTTTAAACTGGAAGTGCTTCTGGGTGCTTTGCTTCCTCTGCTCTTTGAAAGGGCTCTCTCTAAGGGAAAAGCTAAAATCACAGTGGGAAACTTGTGACCTTACGTCTCACAGTCTGAGAAATCTGACTTTGTCAGCACTCTCAGAAAAACCAGGCCATCTCTCAGAGACAGACTCCCAAAATTGAGCTCAAAAGGCTGCTGTGTGAAGCCAATATGTTCCTTTCTCTATCATAGGACATATGTAAGACTGACATCCTCATGCCCCATGGACCACCGCGTTCACTTCCTGGTAGCAAACTTACATGGACGCTACGTTGTTATCTGATCACTTACAGTGAGGGAGAAAAAACAAGTTATTGAAGTACGTATGACCAGCATACTGTAGGCCTACATGGCAAACGCAATCAGAATCACAGAGCTCCTTGGAGGGCCTGGTATCAGATGGATGCAGATGGGAAGACATATTTAGTGAAACCAGGCTGTGAGAGCCTAGCATACCTACTCCACAGTAAGGAGAGTCTTCCTGTGGTCCTAGAAAGCACATGGCCCATTAACCACTAACTCAGCCTCCCTCTCCCACTGGCTCTTCCCATATGTGCCTCTTTGACTACTTTTCTCTGCTTCTTTGGCAGACCCTTTTTGACTGACATCTTTTTGCTTTTGATATTATATTAAACAGGTAAGGGATATAGTCAGATCTTGTTAGCCTGAAAACCACCCAGTCTCGTGAGGAAGGCTTTGCATACCTGTATGTTCGGAGGTACTTTGTATTAATTTTACAGTTTGACTTTCTCATAGTTCTTGGGTGCACCTCACAATTACTTCCAATCATTAATAAACTTGATTTCTGAAAGGAAAATTGGAAATAATTGTTCCCTTACCTACCATTTCAGGGATACTGACATAACATCTCTTTACTGTGTGGTTGCTTCAGTAAATCAAGAGTTAGGCTCCAGGTTTTTCTCTTCATGCTGTCATTCTTCGCTTTTGACAGCCCCTTCAAGCTGATCCTCTTTAGTGTTTACTGAAAATGTGTTGAAGAGATACGAATTGATGAAGTTGAGAGCTATAAGATGTTTCACAAGATTGTCAGCCCTAGGTCGGACCATCATCATGTTGTAAGTTGGTGTTGTTAGTGATATGATTCTTGCCTTTTCTTGAAGTTCCTATTGCAGTACAAGTGCCTTATTCATCACTTCTCTCATTCTATAACAACAGCAATAAAAACAGAGAGTATTTCAAATTATTTCACTTAAGGTAAACGTTGTATGGTGCTTACATGGCTTGAGCTGTCTTTGGGGAATAGCGCCAAATAGGAAAATTTGAAGAAGGCAGAAAAATGACAGGAATGGTTGGAGTTGTTTTCATAAAGCCAGGAAAGAGATAAACCCTTTAGCCTCATCTTTCCAGCTAGTATCTGAAAAAATCCCACCAGATTTTCTCAGAAAAGTTGTAATGGAATGTATCTATTATAAATTTTACTTTATGAGAGGACCCACTGACAAGAATATCAGCTATCAATTTGAGATCAACTACTTAATTTACTTAATTGATAACATCTTGTTTAAGCTTTCTCATTTGAACTTTCCTCCATTTGAGTTCTAGAGACTAACCAACTACATAGGAAACAGCACTGAACAGAAACTAAATTTCAAGATACATTTAGGACTTACTCATTCAAAAGAAACTGACCTCTGATTAAACAAGGGAGAAGAGATTTCATTATGGCAGAGGTAATAGAGTTTGATGCCCTAAAGAATTTCATTGAAGGACTTAATGTGTGTGTATGAATAGTCTTATTAAAATTGTCATTTGCTCCCAACCATTGCTTTTGGTGTAAGAAAGCAAATAATGCAATATAGATAGTACGAGCATCCTGTTTCCTTCTCCTGTTTTCTCTTCCTTCCTTCCTTCCTTTTTTTTAAATAAGATTTAATTATGAGCTTCTTGAAAAAAGGAAATATAGAGAGTAGCTTGAAAGAACATTTAAGAGAGTATCAACAAGCCTTAGTGAATAATTAGCTATGGATGATGAGCAATTCATTGTATTTCCCAGGTATCCGCCTATTGATTGAGTTAATGGGAAAATGTATGATTTGAGGAAGTTTGCAACAGTAACTAGGTATAAGAAGGTTAGATAATAAGTTGATTTTGAGTAGGTTGTGGGATATCCAGGTAGGGATGTGCAGAAGGCAATTGGGATGTGTGTCTAGTGCTCAAAGAAGAGCTTGGAACCATAAATAGAGATTTCTAAATCTAAATCTAAATTGTAGTTGAGGGACTATAGGTGATCTCAAGGAATAATATGTTGAGGAGATGAGAAGAGAGCTGGGAGGGGAAACATAAGACATAATAGGGGCAAGAGGAAGGAGCATATGGAGAAGACTTAAAATGTGGGAAAACCATGAGAAGATAGAATTACAGTGGCCTAAGGATTGATAATTCCAAGAACATGGAAATAGTGACAAATGCTGTAAAGAGATCAACCAAAACAAAAACAATTAACACTGTTGAAAATTGCTGCTGTATTTAGGGTGTACATTGAAGGGGAAATAAAAGCATCCTTTCAGATTGAAACAATGCCATGAAAAATATTTAAAAAACAAGCAAAAAGACTGTCGATGATTGAGAAATAAAAAGGGAGAAGTAGAGATAGTATGGAACCTACAGATGAAAGTAAATCAGTAACACCATGCTGTTGATAATAAAGGGATAATTCTTCTCAAGTGCATAGATAATGTGGCATTTTTCAACTAGATCCTTACTAAAGTAATAAGTCCAGTTTTTCATTATACATTTTGAGATGTGAAATGTTATAAAATGTTATTTGAAGATATATAAACTGATTATTTAGAAGAAACAGATAACGCTAGGGAAAAAAATGATCAAAGCTATGTACTTGAATCTGAGATTATTTAGCCCAAAAAGAAGACTGAGAATTAAGAATGTTCTTGGGGGCGCCTGGGTAGCTCAGTCGGTTGAGTGTCCAACTTCGGCTCAGGTCATGATCTCGCAGCCTGTGAGTTCGAGCCCCGCATCGGGCTCTGTGCTGACAGCTCAGAGCTTGAAACCTGCTTCGGATTCTGTGTCTCCCTCTCTCTCTGCCCCTCCCCCACTCATACTCTGTCTCTCTCTCCTTCAAAAATAAATAAACATTAAAAAAATTAAAAAAAAAAAATGTTCTTCAAACTTTCATGAACCGTTACGTAAATGAGAGCTTTCCCTGGTATATGTAGCCGGGAAAGGTTTGAAGATCGAAATGGACCCAGTTCCTCAGTTGCTATCTCCATGACTTTAGGGAGACTACTCCATACCGTTCTGAACCTGTTTCTTTACCTGTAAAATGGTGAAACATTTGTTGTGAAAATTCTGTGATTACGAGATAGTGTTTGTAAAGGGCCCGCTATGATCTGGCACCCGGTAGAGGATACCTGATGCCGTGTGTACTTTCTCTGGGAGAAAGTAGCAAGACTAGTAGACTTGAATCTATTTGTGGCATATTTAAGCTGTGGGGTTTTTTTCTTTAAATTTAGTGTTTAAGTGGGGCCTCACAAATGAGCAAGGTTATTCCTAAACCTCTTAATTTTCAACAGTGTCATTTACGTAGAAAATTTCCCCAAATAACTTAATGGTACAGCATATTATTTGTTGATTTTTTAAAAAAATTGTCTATTGCTTTCTATGTAACCTACATACAGATAAAGTGAGAGGGTTCTAGAAATCATTAGTCATTAAATAGTACAGTCTAGAAAAAGAAGTTACAATTTAATAGCTGACGAGAGCTCTAAAAATGACAAAATCAGTTAAGTTCATTCTTTCCTCACTGTGGTGCACAGTCCTCCCTGATTTCCCTGAAGAAATCATATCCCCCTATTGCGCACTCTGATGGCACCATACACCTCCTTTTCTAAACATTCAGCACAGACTCGGTCCTACGTGAATATATGTACTTATTTGATTGTCTCATCCTCTAGTATAAACTCCTTCAGGGATTTATTTCTGGGCTCTCTATCCTGTTCTGTTGATCTGTGTGTCTGTTTTTGTGCCAGTACCATTCTGCTTTCATTAGTGTAGCTTTGTAGTAGATCTTGAAATCTAGGTTTGTGCTATCTCCAGTTTCGTTCTTTTTCAAGATTGCTTTGTCTGTTCAGGGTCTCTTGTGGTTCCATACAAGTTTTAGGGTTATTTGTTCTAGTTCTATGCAAAATGCTATTAGTATTTTGATATGGATTGCATTAAATCTGTAGATTGCCTTAGGTAGTATGGACATTTTAACGATATTTGTTCTCCTAATTCATGAGCATGGAATGTCTTTCCTTTTGTTTGTGTCATCTTCATTTTCTTTCATCAATGTTTTACAGTTTATGTAAAGGGGGCTAAGGCCTTTCGTCTCCATGGCTAAGTTTATTCCTAGGTATTTTACTCTTTTCGGTGCACTTGTAAATGGGATTGCTTTCTTATTTTCTCTTCTGATTCATTATTCACGTATAGAAATGCAACAGATGTTGCATGTTGTATGTTGTTTTTGTATCCTGCAACCTTACTGAATATATCTATCAGTTCTAGTAGCTTTTGGTGGAGTCTTTACGGTTTTCCATATATAGTATCCTGTCACCTCTGCAGCTATTTCTTTAAAAGCCAGACTCTGGCAAACTCTTTGGTTTACCCAGTCCATTGAGCACATACCGGGTACGAGACGCTTTGCTGGAGGCAGATACTATACAACTGGTGATCTGGACCTGGGGTCCGCCCTCAGTGAACTTACACTCTGCATGGAAGGTAGACATGCACACAACTAACCACAATGCAACACAAGATGAAACAGATGCAAAAGTAACTTAAAACCAGCATGCTGTCAGAATGGAGAGACTGGAGTAAAGTGGAAATTCACAAAAGGCTTCATGAGGAGGTGGTATTTGGAGCTGAGAATGAGAAGGATTTCAGAAAGCGGAGAACAAGTGAGTAGATGAGTCTAACCTGAGGGGACAGCTTACCTGAAGTCTGGTGATATGGGAAATGTCCACAGTTAGTTGTGAGTGAAAGGTAGCGTATATAGCGAATAATATGAGAAGTATTTTAGGGCCCAGATCATGGAGGTCCTTGAATGTCGTACTAAGAAATTGGAACTTTATTTGATTTGCATTTGAGACCTGATTCAGAACCAAGGAAGGTAGTAAAAGAAAATCAGGCCTAAATTTTTGAAAGGTGATTCTGGTGACATTATATGTATGAATCACTGGGAAACCAGATTAGAGACTTGGAATACTCAAGGCAAAAAATAAGACATAGTCTGAACTACAGGGAGGGTCATGATCATGCAGCAGTATGTTTTGTCATAGGAGTCATAGAGAAGGCATATTGATAGAACTTGCTCGGCCCAGATTTTTATGTTCTGGGTCTAAGGTTCTGTCTAAGAGGCAGTCTGAAATGGTGATACCAGAGATAGAGGTTTAGGGCTTTTTGTGTGGAGAGGTGATAGTGGGAAGATGAACATAAAAAGGATTGGACAGAAAGGATTGAAATTGAGGGAATATTCACAAGGAGTTACTTTGCCAGATCTGTAAGATTACACGAGTGAGTAAGTGAGTGAGTGAGTGAGTGAGTGAGTGAGTGTGTGTTTTGTAGAGAAATCCTATAGTTGGTGCCATTTAAGGCTTCCAGATGACTTTTAAGTGTCAGACTTATCTGACTTCCCAGATCTTCAAAGGCATGTGTGGAAAGAACCAGTCCTACCAGAGGTCAGAATGACTCACTAAGAAAAGTAAGCATAACACCATTTGATAGACTTTTGGTAAAAGAATGACAGCTTCAGCCAGACTTGTAAAGTGTTCCGCATGTTATTTAACCTATTATATGTGTGCTATGAGTACAAAAAAACTAAACTGAGAAAGATATAAAATACCTTTTTTCTTGTATTTTAAGTAACGTTGAAGAGATGAAGTTTTATTTTTAGTTTAGTGCAGATAAGTATTATAAAGAAGAAATCAAATGAACCCCATACATAAACCTATTATAGAGATAACTCCCAATAATAGGTGTATGGGAATGGAGTACTGTGACACAAGTTAAGGAAATGAGGGCTCAAATTCTCCACACCCTTGCCAACACTTGTTATTTCTGTCTTTTTTATTCTAGTGATTCTAATGGGTATCAAATAGTATCTCATTTTGGTTTTTATTTACATTTCCCTGATGACAAATTATGTTGAACATCTTTGCATGTGCTTATGGGCCATTTGTACATGTTCTTTAGAGAAGTGTCTCTTTGGATCCTTTGCCCATTTTAATTGTGTTGTCATTTTATTACTGAGTTGTAAGAGTTCTTTATATATTCTGGATTCACGACTCTGATACATGATTTGCAGATATTTTCTCTCATCTGTGGATCTTTTCACTTTCTTAATGGTGTCCTTTAAAGTACAAATGTTCGTAATGTTGATGAGGTCCAACAAATGATGAGAGTGTTGGTGCCATAGTTAAGAAATCATTGCCTAACCCAAGATCATGAAGATTTACTCCTGTGTTTTCTTCTGAGTTTGATAGTTTTAACTCTTACGTTTAGGTCTGTGGTCTGCTTTGAGCTAATGCTGTGTGTGATGTGAGGTGGGCTTCCATATTCATTCTTTTGCATGTGGGTATCCAGTTGTGCTTTTTGAAAAGACTGTTCTGTCCCCCATCAAATTGTCTTGCCCCCTTTCAAAAATTAATTAACCATAAATGTGAGGGGTTCTTTCTGGACTCTCAATTCTGTTCCATTGATCTGTTTGTTCTTAATGCTAGTACCACACTGTCTTGATTACTGCAGCTTTGTAGTAAGTTTTAAAAATCAAGAATTACGAGTCCATGTACTCAGCTTAATCTTTTTAAAGATATTTTTTGCCATTCTGAGTCACTTGCATCCCCACATGAATTTTAAGATCCTCTTGTCAATTTTTGCAAACTATTTCTTTTAAAAAATATTTACATAAAAAGAATTATACTTTGCTTTTTTTATATTCCCCCCCTCTTTTCATCTTTAAGTCATCTCTCAAGGGTATTCTAAATACAGTGTCCACCAGGAAATAAGAGCTCTGTGCTTCTACGTAGAATAACTACTGGACAAGGATGGCCTCCAAAGATTCCTCTTAATCTAGATGGGTGATTACTTAAGTCCTTCTCATTCTCCTTTCTGAATCACAACAAAGTATGCAGCTCTATTTCCACTCACTGCTTCACCGTTCTAACCAGGGGTATCTTGGACCCCAACTAACTGATTCGATTCTTCAGGAAAAAAATGAGCTCCTAAAAGTTATCTCTGTGGAGCATTTATGGCTGTGGACTAAAAGAAAGTTCAGCTGCCTCTAAAACAAAACAAAACAAAACAAAACAAAACAAAACAGTGGTGAGTGGACAACCCCACTTATGGAGACCCCGTCCGTAAATCTGGGAGCTATCAGTTGCTCCACACCAACAGGGAAGTTAGGGAAGTCGGAGAAGCTAGCACAGAAAGAGTGGGCTCTCCAGAAGTAGACCTCTTGCTTCACCGTAGTCAAGCATTTCCTCGGCCTCCTCACCCTCACCGCCCCCCACAACGTCGCCTCACTTCTCATTCATTCAGATAAGGTACTAGATGCTACCCGGGGTGAAACCTGTACTTCTGAACAGCCCTACTCCCAAATAGTGTTTCTCTCCAGGCCGGCATTCACCTGGTGCTGTACAGCTATGCCAGTTGTTAAAATATTGAAGTACTTTGATGTCAGTGGTTAGAGAAATCCAGTGTCTGAGGGGTCACAGCCTGGCACCAGCAGCAGCTCTCCAGACGTCTCCTCCTGGCTCCCAGTTAGCCCTAATTGGTCTCTGCCTGTGCTACAGCAGTTGTTTTGTATTTGACTATTACCTCTGCACACATTTATACAGTGAAAAGGGTTGATAAACTAATCCAATGGTGTCCTTCAGGCCCTGCCTTCCCAAGAAGAAAGCTGTTACCCAAAGCCACCTTTCAGGTTTCTGAGAAAAGCCCCCACTTGGTGTGTGGATGGAATTCAGGGCTTCTAAGAACTTGGATAGGAAAGGTTTATTTTTCCACTTCATTCTCACCAAGCCCTCACTAAAATTTAGTATTTGCTTCAGCTAGGGACAAAGACAACAAACCGCACTAGCAGTGACAGCACCCGAAACATTTTCACTAGTAGCAATCACAGATATTTTGTATCACGTTACGGTTGATGAGCAAATCTTGAAACGCCATTTACATTCATCACTACTTCTAAATTGTAGTAGTGATTAGCCAGCCGCTATGTCTTATTTAATACATTAATATAAAAGTGCATGTCACTACGTTATAGATTTGTTCGATATTTTGATTACTGTATTTCAACATAATTGGCTTCCTTTATAACCCTATTTATTTTATGTATTTAAAAGCATTATTCTGAAAAGGGGGCTGAAGTCTCCACCAGAAAACAGAGTAGTCCACAGCACAGAAAAGATTAAGGACCCCTAGCATAGACTGGCCATGTGAGCAGCGTGCAGTTGATGTGCTAGTTATTATCACTGGATATTGGAAGGGGTGTGGTTTTAAGACTGACATGTATCCAAAGTTACTGATTAAAAAGAAAATATTTGATGACACTATCTACTCTTAAGAGAAATTCATGTCTGATACCGGTGTTCTTTTTTTACAACGATACCTGAAATCCTGAATAAAGTAATCAAGAAAGGCAAACGTCCATCTATAGGAACTCTTCTCGACGGTCTCTGTGGTCTCGCTTGACATACTTTCTTAAGTAGGGATTGCTGTTACTCAGGAGAATATAACTAGTCTGGGTGTCAGTTATGGTTGTTGTCTGATTTCTTTCCTCATTTCGACATTTTTAAAATTCAGTACTGATACTTCATTGTTATACTAGGAAGCATCACAAAAAATACAGTGTACGTGAATGACCTTCGTGAGGGTGGATTTATATAATAAATGCATGTTTTTAATTTCAAGATGTTTCATCATTGAAACTACCCCCCAAATTGCAAAGAAGTGTGGCTGTGTGAGGCTTCCTTTTACCAGGCTCAGTGTGCAGGACTTTAGTTTTGGTTGCCTTGACAATTGCAAAGCAGGTAATGAAAGGGCAGAGGATAGGGACAAGAAGATGGGAGCAACATTTCTCAAACCAGGGTTCTCATTCCCATAGGATCATGTAGACTTCTTCTTGGGAGTTCAAAAGCCCTAAAGCCAGTTTTAAATTGCCTCTGTTCTGATGATACTTTGTTTAAACTTACTGTAACATACCTAAGATAACACTTTACAATGATAATTTCTCTAGCAGAGATTTTAGCTTCTAAGTCACAAATTGGAATATTTAGGAATATTTTTTGAGATTACCTCTTTCCTTTTTCTTTTACATCATTGAAGGCTGGGAACCACTCTTGGGCAAAGACAAATGGGTTTCCATATTTCTTTAAACCATTGAAGTAACACTTCTCCCCCATTCTGCTCACATTTAAGGAAAGAAAAAGGTAAAGAGTTCAGTACTGCTAAAAAGAGCTAACCAACTATTTAAAAGTAATATTTTGAGGCCCAGTTTTAGTAACAAAGAAAACATGTAGACCTAAACTACTTTGCTATGCACATATATATATATATATATATATATATACATATACACACATATATATATATATACATGCATATATATTGGGGGGCATGTTAATCTGGCATCTTTCCGCATGCTAAATTCAAAAATGTAAATATATTTTAAAAAAGGAAAAAATTGTATTTCTCTTTTGGTGTCTATTTATTGTGTGAAGCTACAGTCGAGCATAACGCACAGGTGGTTTAAAATGCTTCTCTGCCATCTGAGATCTCGGCTTGCCAGGGTATAGATGGGGATGTCACTTTAGGGAATTGGGCTTATTCAGTATGTAAAATGAGACTGGCATGGGTTCATAGGTTTTGTCTGTGTCTTTACCCAATTAATGATTTTTTTGCTTCCCCCCCTTTTTTTTTTAACTTTTTTAAGGCCTTTAAATTTTTCTCTTTTTTTAAGTTTTAATCCGTAGATGCGTAGATTAGAACTACCTGAATATTTCTGTCAATTGCACTAACCTTCTTAATACCTAGTATTCATAATACATATTTCCTATCAAACTACATCAGAATTGTCAATATATAAACCAGAGGTCACTTTAATTCTGTCTGGTATTGAAATAATAGTCTAATTTATAACCTTGTCACAAAGGTTTATTTTCTTTTTTTGGTGAAGATCTACGTTAACTTGATGAATGCATTTTGGATTTGTAATAGTGCAAAAAAAAACTAGATTTTATTTTTCCAAATCTGATATTTTGTGAGCTTTTTTTATTACCAAGTATTTGACATTTAATTCATGATATGGATTGTTTTAAAGAAAGAAAGGAAAAGTGGTTTAGGTAAGGAAGGTATGGTTCAGTATACTATTTATACATAAATATGTGTAGTAAAATGAGTATTATCTCAATAACAATTAATGTAAAGGGAAAATGAACTCTTGGATAAATGACAGGGAAGGAAATAAAATGCAAGCCTAGGTTTGACAGCAGTATCTAGATAATACCGCTCATCTTATTTTTATATATATTTTTTCTTAAGTGTGAATTTTGTGAGCATTTAGGATCATAATGTCTGCCTTTTTGATCCACTGTGTTACTGTATCTAATTTTAATGAAGAGGGCAGTATGTGGCAATAAGAAACAGAAATAGTGAGACCTTTGTGGACCCTCTAGCAATCAGTGAATATCAGATCGCAAATTTCCCCAGCTTTAATTACAGGCAAAAGAAAAGATAAAATTAGCATTTTAATATAGAAATATCTTAGGCTTTAGGAGAATTATGATAAATCTAATGTTGCCTAGCGAACCAAAGAGGGAATATTACAACAAACTGTCTCCTTAGGAATATTTGTTTAAATAAAGGCAACAATACTTCATCCTTATCTTTTTTGGGGTAATTATCACTATTTCAGGCTGTTCTTTGTTCCAGGTTTAAAATACCTTTAGTTAAAAAAAAAAAAAAGTAATTGGCAGTGTTTGTTTTCTATAAAACTACAAGAAGGGAAAAATTCTGTTTGCTTGGCACTAACAGGATAATTTCAGGGGGAGTTTTTGCTCTTCGGCTCCAGTTCACTGGTGCCGTGGCATCCCTGTTCTTGGAAGCATTTGGGTTATCTCGTTTCACTTACAGCCTACTAAACTAACTCCTCTTCCATGGCTGAGGTTTGCCCACCTGTCTCCCCTAAAACACCTGCAACATATGTTTGCATAACCCTGTAATGCCTTGCCTTTGGGGTCCTAAGAAATTCCCCCAGAGCTTTTTGCTTATAAACAGCTGAGCAATTCGTTTTTCTAATGACGGTTGCTTTTCCCCCAGCATTGAGGCAATAACGTATTCACTAAAATAAGAGTCTCATTTTTCATCAAAGAGAAATGTTCGACATATTTTTACAGTGCTGCTTCTCCTCCTGAGCTCTTATTTTTTTCCCCCTTTTCTAATCTGGCTGAAAATTAAGCGTTGGTAGCAAGGTAATAGGGGAGTGAAAGCGAAGTAATTCTTCATTTGTCAAATATTTTGTTTTCTTCATGCCAAACATACATTATATTGTAAATATAAGTCAATCTTTTCTATTAAACAAGTGCTACCGGAACTTTATCAGTTTAATTTAATGTAAAAATTGTGATCAATAAATTATAGAAGTGATAATAATTTGGACATATTGCAGGAGATCGCTTTAATTATTACAACCTTATAAACTGGTAAGCAAGTATGCACTAATACGGTTTTACAATTTTTTTAAATTTATAAATATACGTACTCTTATGCTGAGAAGTAAAATTGCATCGTTCCCCACATAGGAGATCCAGTATGCATGAGAGATTTTCCTAAATATGCCTTTTGCTTTTATTTTTTTTTTAATTTTTTTTTAACATTTATTTATTTTTGAGACAGAGAGAGACAGAGCATGAACAGGGGAGAGAGAGGGAGACACAGAATCCGAAACAGGCTCCAGGCTCTGAGCTGTCAGCACAGAGCCCGATGCGGGGCTTGAGCTCACGGACCGCGATATCATGACCTGAGCCGAAGTCGGACGCTTAACCGACTGAGCCACCCAGGCGCCCCGCGTTTTGCTTTTAAAAAACACGTTTGATAAAAATCCACCCAAGTTTATTTGTGATTTCCAGAAGTACAAAGCACCACTTTCTCTACCTACGGTTATCATGAATTTTAAGTTGTCAAACTGTCAGATCTGCTCTCAAATTAAAAGTCTGTGTGTCAGTGTTCAGTGTTACCAGAAGACAACCATAGCTTCCACTTCATTGAGTTTTTATCGAGTGCCCAGCACTGGGCTGTGCGCTTCGTGTTCATCGTCTCATTTGATTCTTACCACAAGTGTGCAGTGAGGGAACTACAGCTAAGAGTGTAACCGGCTCCTCACAGGGGCCCTGCTAGTGGGTGGAGCAGGGGGTCCGAGCAGGGGCCTCACTGACTGCTGATCCCTTGCCTCCCCCACCAGGCAGCCTGTGCCTCTAAAGCAGATGAGTGAGGTTATGTTTACCCTACTTTAACTCCTAGTGGTACGTTCATGAATTAGAACTGGAATCACAAGGGTCACTGCAACTGCGTTTCTTTTGCTCCTTTTGGTTCTACGTGTGTTTGTAAATAGCCAGCCCTATGAAAGGCATTGTGTTGTTCCAAGTTCTGAGAGGAATACTTTACACTCTTTTCCTTCTATAGTCTCCATATAACAATTCGTACGGAGATAGTCGTCTCCAAATGAGGATGAGCTCAGTTGAGGGACCGATCTAGAAAGTACTATTTGTAATGACTTTTGTTGGATGAGTTTGATTCCACCAGGCTGAGAACAAGGAAAACTGTCATGTAGCATCTTGTAGTTAATTATTCCTGTAGCATCTTTTGGTTACTTGTACTTAGTGTGGGTTAACATTTAAATATTTGTGTACTACCACACAAAGTGAGCATCAACTTAAAATACTGAAATATTCATGGGGGGAAGAGTGGCAGAGGGAGGAGGGTGATGTGCCGATCTGTGACTTCCATTATAGATTAGAGCACAGGGGAGTTGTCCACCGTCAGAAGTCATACTCCGTAAGGGACAGGGTATTTGTTTTACCTGAAATTCATTAAGGAGCAGCTTACTAGCATATAACACAGACCTCAGAAGTGTAGAACGTTAACTGTAGTGGAGAGGTTAGATAGATTCCGATCAGTTTCAGCCCTTACATTCATTGATTGCTGTCCTTTAAGTACTGTTTGTAAATTGATTTTGTAATCATGCCAAATTAACAAAAGCATTTTGGAAATTCACAAGTACAGCATGGGTTGGGTTGGGTTTTCGCATATACTTCCTTCTAAGACACTTGTTTCTTCTTCTGTAAGTCATTCTGTCCCAAGGCTTTAAGATGCCTCCCAAAACCCAGCCTGTCTGTAGAATGGGTGGGATTTTCAGCATTCTTCTTCTATTGAAATAAAACAAAATGCTCAAGAGAAAGCTTTAAAAAGAGCTCCAACAGCTTGTTAACAGAGAAGAATTGAGTGAGTGGTACTTGGTAGTTAACTAGCTACAATCTTGTAGAAGATCTATGTCCAGTCCATCCGGGTTGGTCTAGGAAAGGCATGGTAAACTCAGGGTGAACTGAATTTGTGGTTTCTGCATCTTCACCTATAATTTAATATAGACTTCCCAGGTAACGGAACGTAATCGGTATTCCTCATACACAAATCAATGTCAGTTATGATCACCATTTTGCTATCTTTTGCCCAAAGAAAAATTCACCAAGAGTGTGTTTCTTTTGTATAATACACATTGGTTTGGAAAAGCCTATAATAGTCAGAATCCTGTCTGTATGAAAATACATTTAAAATAATTAGCAATTGTTCCTGCCCGTGCAAAGACATACTATTAAAGCTGTTGACATCACATGCCCTGCACGATGAAAAATTATAACTGTCATGGAGTCCAATCTTTCTTACATACAGAGCTTTATATATGTACAATTCTACTGGCTCATATTTTAGAGGAAAGTCCAGATATTTAAAAACTAAAAATCAGAACTGTTATATTTCTATAAAATTTTATTTGTAAAAAAATCCTTTTAAATATGAAAAGCGAGTATCTCTTTACTTTTAAAATGTTTCAGTTGCATAAAGTTAGAATTATGCTCATTTAATCCGATGCCCCTAAGGAAACCATTGTTATCATTTTGGTAAATAGCTGTGCGGAAGGATATCATTCCAAAATTTCTTGACTTTTTCAAACCTTATTCAGAAGAGACAAAACAAACTTAATTAAAAGAGAAGAATTACAGGTAGATTGAAGAGCTGTCAGGACTGAATCTTTATAGCAGCGTTTGTGCCCTTTTTATGGTTCATGTCTATACATGTTGATTTTTGTAGCTACACGATTTTTTTTATGTGTATGTCAGACATTTAGTTCTGTGCTGTCCATTACAATAGGCACAAGCCACATGTGGCTATTGAGCACTTGAAGTATAGCTGGTCCAAATTGAGATGTGCTGTAAGTGTGATATATATAGTGGAGTTCAAAGACGGTACAAAAGGAAGAATGTAACAAACCTCAATGATTTTTATATTGATTACATGTTACAATGACAACATTTTGGATATAGCGAATTAAATAAAATACTACATTTAATTAAACTTGTTCCTATTTTTTAATGTGGTTGCTAGAAAATTTTAAATCACATATGAAGCTTGCATTTGTGACCCACGATGTATTTCTGTTGGACAGTCTAGTCCAGATCATCTATCTGTTGACATATTTATGTTTTAGTAATAGCATCATCTTCTCATAAAATCCTGTTCGATAACTTTCAACTATAACCCCTGATTTTATTTTCTTACATTTCAAATGCTGTTTTTCAACATCATCTTTTGATTCTTTTTTTTTTTCTTTTTTTTCATCCCAGTACAGAGATACTTTAAACTGCCTCTCGCTTTGATACTAGTAAGTCTCCTAGGAATTTAAATAGGCCTCTGTGAAAGCAATACTTGAGCCTCATTCATATGTTCAAGTTAGATCATTATTCCTAATAATGGCTTTAAGTGCTTAGATACATCAGCACTTCGTGTCTTGAATTGCTTGTCATTTCTTTATGAAGATGTTTCAAGAACTTGCTCCATGCAATCCCTTATTTCATTGTTTTCTAGCAAAAAGTAACATAATCTTTTATTAGTTTGTTGTTGGGAGTCAGAAGAAGAAAAGCCTTTTTATTCGCAAAAACAAAATGTATTTCCAGGTAGTGAGAATCTAAAGAGCAAAATGAGTCATGAGTGATAGTCCTGCGAAAGTTATTTTTTTAAATAAATCATGAATGCACTGGCAATCTGCCAGTAGCTTTAACCTCTATTTTATTTTCCCATTATACTTGGGTCCAGGTTGTCATCAGCTACCATGAGGAAACCTGTGTAATTCCTAGAGAGAGAAAAGTTGCACTGTTAGACTTAATAGTATGGTAGTCATGGAAGCATCAGTCCTCTTCATCAAGGCAATTCAGATTTGATTATTGTAGAACTGTGTTGAATACCAAACCAGTGGAGTAGTAGCTGGAGCTAAATCAAGGGATTGTCATTTTTGTCAGATGATTAGGGCTGACTTGGAAGAGATATGAAAGGGTTGAGCTGTGTAAATATTCTCTTTTCAGCAGAAAAAGAAAAGGTCCATCATGGCCATTAAGATGCAGATTGTTAGCTTGATGAATTTCAAACTATTTAACCTTAGCAATTATACACCCCCGCCTACATACAAGTATATCAGTGCCTTGGGATTATGGCTCCAAGGATTAATATCGAAGTGTATTGGTAATTTTCTATTAAGATGAAATGAAGCCTTTCTATGTCTAGATAGAGCTCTCAGAGGACAAGGCATGCTCTAGTTCAAAGTCCTACTCATTAACCTGAATTGTAAGTTCAGGTAAACCCTGGAACACACTTATTTATAAGTTTTGTCAAACTTTTTAATGAAAAATATATGTAATTTAACATTTTAGAGATGGTATTCGTTTTAATTATGATATTAACATAGTAACCGTTTTGTAAACTAGAATTTATTTAATTTTTATTTGCCTGTGAGGGACTTGATACATTTAAATAATGGACACATTAAACGATGGTAACATATTTAAATTGACAAACCTGACCTAATTATTTCAGGACATTTTTGCAATGTTTATGGATAATATCAAATGCCAGAAAGGCCAGTGTATCGCTGTTGGTATGAAAGTGTGCATTGGTCAGTTTGATTTTCTATTTTGATGGTACTCTGCTAATATTTCCACTACTTTGGTACTTGTTAAACTCGTAAATAAGAACAGATGACATAGAAATTTCTAACTTGAAAAGAATTGCTGAATTCTAAAATAACACATTGGTTTTTGGAGAAGAAAGACTTGGTGCGCCATCTAGTGGGCATGTTTAGCATTCTGGTTATCAAAAACTAACGGCGATTTTTTTTACTCTTCCTCCAAAAGGCAGCTTTCTTAACACTTTGTATCTCTCAGGCATTAGGCCTAGATTGTTCTTGAGTGACATCTCATATAATTTTTCAGTTTTGTCATAATTTTATCTAGTTGTATTTTGGAAAGTCATAGTCAAAGTGATCAGAATCATCAGAAATAAATCTACTTATCTTGAGTACTGAGAAATGTATAGAATTGTTGAATCATTGTGTTGTCCATCTGAAACTAATATAACACAGTACATTAAGTATGCTTACAAAAATCTAATGACAGAAATAAGTCTTTGTGAACTTTGAGACAGGTGGAAATAAAATCTATAAGATAATTTCAGTGTTTAATCACGACTAAGATCAGTTAAGGTAAACTTCAACAATGAAAGCAAAACCCAAGCATGCTAACTATTGGACTTTGTTATCATATGTATTCTTTCTACAAAAACAGTTGTCTTTGTTCTTTTATGTCTTAATGTGTAATTTAAATAGCTTTATACATTTAAATTTCTTTTTTCTGTAGAGAAATCCAAGACCAGTGACTTACCAATTTCATCCAAATTTAGATTATTACAAAGCACGGGGAGCAGACCTCATGAATAAAAGCCGGTAAGTGCCCTTTCTCTGATGAAAGTTACAAGCCACAAAGATATTCTCTGAGATTTTCAGGAATTTTTACACATTTTCTGACAATGAATTTAGAGATTTTAGTATATCAGTGGGCAATGACATCTTTATTAAATAAATCATCTGAGTTTTTTTTTAAGGCATGAGAAAATGTATACATTGATGTCAGTGGTAAGAAGAAAAATAGAAGAGTATTTGTTATAATTTGAAGTTAGGCAACTTCATTTTTCTAACACTAATAAACCTGAATAAATTGCGTCTTTATCTCTTTCCAGATCCTTGCTGTTGATTGAAAAGAGGCAGTTCTATAATATATTTTTAAATTATTTCAGTAACAAAATTAAAATTGGGTTTCCCAACTGTCTTTAGAACTACACAATATGCTTATAAATGCATCTTGTGTGTGCATTTGTGATTACATACATAGAAATTTTAAGGGTCACTGTAGGAATAAAAAAACATTAAAATTCTACTTTTAAAAGAAATTAACATTGGCATAAAGGGTTGATGAACAGTTTTGTTCTTTCATAATACTGTACTCAGATGTCTCAAGAGTTAACTTGTCAAACCAGAACCATCTCAAATTAGAATGTAATTTCAAAGTTTACTCTGGAAGACTAAAATGTTAGTAATGATAAATGCTGCCAAGTTGTCCGAATTTTTTTCCGTAAGCATTTTGCCTATGTGCTAGCTTTTTTTTCTTCAGTAGGATTCCAGCAACCTAAATATACATCTATGGAGTAAACACACATAATGTGTTCTGCTCTTACTTGGAGAGTTAAAAAGAAGACATAATTCCTGCCACATAGAAACTCATAGTCTAAGGGGTGAGAAGAAGTTTATGGGAGAGCAGCTAAATTGAAACTTGTGTTCTGACCCCTGTTTTGGTGTTACGTTATTTTAAAATTACCCATCCTTGATTGAAATCTGTCACATACTTTGATGTACCGTATAACTGTGACCCTGGCTCTATAGCCCATGAGGCTCTTCTCTGAAGCTCTTTTTTGTTCGTTTCATCTGATTCTTGTTTCACTAATAGAAAGCTATTCTCCTTAGTCATTTGTTCATTTAATTTAACAATTTTTATTGCGCGCCAGACTTTCGTTATTCTAGGTGTTGGAGATACTCAGGGAACAAACCAGATAAAACCCCTGCCCTCAGGAATCTTAAGTCTAGTCACTTGTATTTTTCTCTGTCATGTCAAGTATTTAGTTTTGGTATGTTTAAAAGAACAAGGTATTTTAGGTACTTTCTTTATATAAGATTTTTCTAGCTAGAATCCCTTCTTCTCTCCCCTATCCTCCCCTACCCCAGCACCGCCAGATTAGTTTCCACACAACAGCCAAAGAACTCTCAATTTACAGAAGATTATATTACACCCCAACGTAAACCCCTCCAAAGGCTACCTCTTACTATTGATAATCCAGTCTTTTTCCTGGGCCCGTTTTCTATTTCTGTAACCTTCTCTCCTTTCACTCTCCCCTTGTCTTAACTCCCGTGCTTGCACTTGCTCTGCACCTTTCCTTCCCTCCTGTTTTCTTGCTTCTGCATGATTTGGGGCTCAGCCCAAAGGTCATCTCAGAGAGGCCTCTCGGACCTGACTATTTTCTTTTTGTCTCCTTCTCAGTAACCCTCTACCCCATTGCCCAGTGTCATTTTCATAGCGTTCATAACTCACTGAAGCTGTAGACTTCATTTATATGTGTCACCTGACTCCCCAACTTCCACACTAAAATCTAAGCCTCCTGAAGGCAGGCACGTTGTCTTACCGCTTGAGAGCACTGAGGAGAATGTCTGGCATAAGGAAGTTACTCAACAAATATTTGTTGTATGTGTGTATACATGCATTATCTTTTTACGTTTTTTGATGTCTACCTTTTGTTCCAGAAAAAGAAATGGACTATATACCCTTTCCTCCCCCCGCCCCCCCCCCCCGCACTTCATGTTTTATCTTTCTTCTGTTTAGCCTTCTGTCCTTGCATTTTTCCTCCCAAAAGATCAGTTCTGTTTTAGCATTTTCTTGTGAGCACATTGAGATTCTTGTACAAAGTATCATTGTGATGACTGGAAGGAAGGCTTTTCACCAGCTGTGTTTTAATTTCAAAGCTTAAAACTGAAATGCAACCAAATGCAAGGTGGTATGTGAAGAGCACATCACGGATCAGTGGGAAGAATTAATAAATGGTGTTGGGAAACTTGACGAATCTTTTGAAGAAGTATCAACCCATAACCTTATCATACACCAAACAAATTCCACCAACAAATTCCAGCTAAATCAAAGTATACTCAGGCAAACATCAAGTGTCTATCTGACCTCTAGTTACTAGAAGACTTTTTAATCTTAAACGTAATGGAGGAAAATCACAGTGGGAATGACTGGTGCATTTTACTATGCCACTATTTGTAAGTAGATATGTCAAAAATAAAATAAACTGAATCAAAAGGTAGATGGAAAATGGGAAAAATATTTGTAGTGTAAGTAACTGAAAAACCAATAACATTAACTTATACAGAATCTATGCAGTTCGGTAAGAAACTTAAGATCCCATCTCAGTGGCCATGCTATCTCATGCCATGTTCTGTTGGACCCTCCTTTTCTGTTAATAAATTTTGGAACACCCTCCAGACTTCTGTTCTTCACTGTACTCATTCCCTAGAGGATCACAGCCCAGGTTCATGGCTTTACATACCATTTATGACGGAAGGGTCCTGAATTTATATCTTAGGATGACCTCTTCCTTTGAACTCCAGATTCATATGCCACTTACTAAGTATTTCCTCTGGGATGTCCCATATGTATCTCAAATTTAATACTGGCCAAACTAAACCCTTGATTCTACCTCCGCAAGTCTATCACTCCTCTGTGTTTCTCCAGCACAGTAAATGGTCAACCCAGTTGATCAAGCCTTAGAATCACCTTTGACCTGTTTCTCTTACATCACACATCAAGTCCATCAGCAAATCCTCTTCTAAATACATCCTGAAAGAAATCACCTTTCTCTCTGTACTGCTAATACCAAGTCACCACCACTAGTTTCTTAACTAGTCTTTTTACTTTCTCCCTTGCTTATAGACCCTTTCTACATAGCAGCCAGATTAATGTAAGTCAGTTCCTATCACTCTGCTACTCAGAGCCATGCAGTTACTTCCCAAAATATATAGGATAAAATGCAATGCCTTTTCGATGGCCTACAAGGTAAGCCCTGCTTGATCTGGCCTCCTGTCTCTCCAACCCCATTTGCTACACCACCATACTTTCTGTTGCCTGTTGGACTCCAGCCACACTGACCTGATTGCTATTCCTCAAGCAAACAAACATGTTCCCACTTCAGTAGCTCTGAGCTTGCTTTTCTCTGTGTCTGGATTCTTACCTAAGAATCCCCATGGCACACTGCTATTCACTCTGTTCCAGTATCTTCTCTTCAGAAAACTTCTCTTTGACTCCCCTATCTCAAATAAGGGACCCCTTTACTCTGGTTTCTACTTACTGTTTTTGTTTTTGTGTTTTATAGCATTCTTACTACCTGAAATGGGAAAAACATTATTGGCTTGTTTTTTGTTTTTATTGTTTGTTTCTTGCACTGAAATGTAAACTCCACATTTTGTCTCGTTAACGTTATATCACCAGCACCTAAAATAGTGTCTAGAATATGGTAGGCACTCAATGAAAAAATTTCAAAGAGCAAACAAACATTCGAAAGGCTATCCAAACTCCTAATTAGTCAAAGAAATGCAAATTAAAACAACAATACAGTATCATTTTCACCTTTCAAATTAGAAAATTGAAAAAATAGGGGCACCTGGGTGGATCAGTGAGTTGAGCATCCCACTCAACTCTTGATTTTGGCGCAGGTCATGGTCTCATGGTTCCTTCATTCGAGCCCTACTTGGGCTCTGTGCTGACAGTGGGGAACCTGCTTCATATTCTTTCCCTCTTCCTGTCTCTCTGCTCCTCCCCCTTTGCATGCGTGTATGCACTCTCCCTCAAAAAAAAAAAAAAAAAAAAAAAACTTTAAAAATATATATAAGTAAAAAATAAATGAGCCAGAGATGACTAAGTCCCAGAGATCTACTGTATAGTATAGTGCCCATAGGTTATAATAATAATATATTAATTAATATATATTAAAAGTTTGCTAAGAGGGTTGATCTTATTCTAAGCATTTTTATCACACAAAAAAAATAAAACAAAGAGGGAGAGAGAAAACTTTTGGAAGTGATGGATATGTTTATGGCATAGATTGTGGTGATGGTTTTATAGATGTTTACTTATCCCCAAACTCATCAAGTTGTACACATTAAATATGCACAGTTGTTTGTATGTCAGTTATACCTCAATAAAGTGACTTAAAATAAATGAATGAATGGGCAAGCTAGTACTGGTGAAGGTGCATGGATACCCTTAATTCTTGATAATCTTGCCAAAGAATTCTTCCAGTTCTGTATGTAACCCTTATAACCACCACGTTATGGCCTGGAGGTTTGTTTACCATGTCAGTATCACCACTTTATCCATCATCAAAAGCCCCTGTAGCTGTGATACCATTGGTAAAGTCCATTTCACTCTTTAAGGCCAAAGATGCTCTTACCTGGCTGGGCCCTTCAGCCATAATTAGCCTTGCAACTACTTTCTTAGCTGTTTAGAAGCTATTAAAGAGTTAATGCATTGGAGCTGTCACTGAGTAGCAAGACAGAGATGGGAAGGATCCAGAGGAGTATATATACTCATGGGGGAACCCCCAGCAGTGATCAATGAATAGAAAATAGACAGGAGACAGGCAGACACCTGAAAAGCAGGGACGTAATACCTGCTATATCTATGGTAATGGACTTCTATTTGTGTTGCTTATCCAAATAAGGGATAAGGATGCAAAGATGACATGTGATTTCATGGATAAGAATATCTCTAGAAATCAAGAAGCCTGATTTCTCGTCTCTGCTTTACCATGGATTGCTATAATTAAGTCTTTAAAAGCAAGTGCCTAGGTATTTTAGTGGTAGATTTTCCATTACGTGTGTGCATAATATTCACTGTGCTCTGATTTTACTTACTTGCAAATTTCTTTTTAAAAATGGGAATTGACATTTTCTTATTCATTCAACTTTTAAGCTCGGAACGACAATTTAACACTCAAAGCTCGTTCCAATTTTGTCCTTAAATAACCAGAAATTGCTGCTATAAAAAAAAATAAGTACATCTAATTTGTGACCAGTCTTCAGTGGAACCTATCAATCTATTTAGGAATCTGTAACTCCTAAAATGCCCAATTGAGTAGTCGTGGAACAGAATTTCATAGTTTTTAAATACTGCAGTTGCTTCTATTAAGAGTAGAATCACATACCTTCTTTATTCCAGAATGGTCATGGATTTTCTGTTTGAAAAGGACATAACACAATTTCTCAAAATGTGCAGTTCTTTCTGCTCCACAGAGGTGATGCGATAACGGCACGTGAGTGGTCAGTAGTGCCTCCAGAGCACATGACACTTTATCTAGTGGTGACTGTTTACACATTCCACAACTGTAGGTCTTTTTACTTAAGCAGTTTCATATCACCAAAATTTTAGAGATAGAAAATACCAAGCTTAGTTCATGATCTCTCCACGCATCAGCTCAGCAATAACATTCTGTGTGCTAACTATGCCAGCTTTCCTCTGCACCCCCATCAGAGCTTAAACAACTTAACTCATATCAATGATGAAAGAATCCAGAATTATAATTCTGGTAGATGGACCTTCTGCAGAAGGCCTCTTGCCAGAAACCCTACATGAGATCCTAGAGGAAGCGAGGCTCCAGGGAATGAAGATTCTAATAAAGAGAGTACCCTGAGCTCTTAAGATGCATCCCACATTCCTTAGCTGGGCTCCATGTGACTAAAGCGTGATGGCATCCAATCCATTCTTACCCTAGGAATGCCTGGTGACTAATAATTCTGCATCTCTCCTTGGGATTAAGATCTGCCTCAGCTTAGAAGGGCTCCTTCCTCTCCAGGTCTGGCCTCACTAGAATGTCCTGAGAAAGTGCAGGGTTCCAGGAAGCACAAGGATCCTTCCAACAATCTTACGTTAGAATATGACGAACATCATGAGAGCAGTGACCACATCTGTCTCATTCATTGGTGTTGCTTCAATACCTGCCACAAAGAACAAATTTAAGTATTAGTGAAATGAGTGCTTTTTAGCTTCAGTTGTAGAATAACTCATATTGATGTCACGAGCCACATCTTAGAATCCTCATATTCCTAGCACTGTACTCGGTACTATTTATAATGGTTAGTAAATATTTTAGTTTAATGATTAGGTAAATAAATACAGTTTTGAATACCTAAAAGACATGATAAAATTCTCCTCAACAATTTCCATTTTACATGGTCAACAAAATTTTTTAAATTAGGCTTTATTATATTTACTTACATAATGACTACAATTGTTCAGAATTATATTGCTAAAATATGGTAAAGAAATAATTGCTAATAATATTCCCCAAGCTATAAAGCCAAGAAGTCCATGGTTATCAGTATTAGTAGTTAATTGGCTAATTAGAATGTCAGAGAACCCTGATTTCTATATAAATGTAACTTTGTGATACTTTTGTGCTCAAATAAAAGTTTGTGCTTATAAGCACATTTATGTCTGAAGTGCTCTTTCTGTCATATCAAAGAGTTGTTACTACCCAACCAATTTAGATAAATTGCTAACACTGTCTCCTATCTAATCCAGAGTAAATAGATTTTTCTCCTTTTTTAAAAAATTTATGCATAATTTGTACCAGTACACAGATCCGTAGTATTCTATCTGATGAGTTTTGACAGTTGTGTATACCCATGTAACCTCCATCCAAAACAATATATCTGGCATGAACATTTCTTTCACCTGAGAGTTCCCTCGTATCCCTTTACAGTCATTTGCAACCACTCATCCCGACACAACTACTGTCTGATTTCTGTTACAGTATATATTGGTTTCGCCTTTTCATGAACTTCATATAAATACAACCAGGCAGTGTGCACTCTTTTGTATCTAGCTTTTATTTTCGTTCAGCATGATGTCTTTGCAGTTCGCCCATATTCCATGTATCCATGTTCCTTCCTTTGGATTGTTGAGTCGTATTCCATCATATGAACATACAGCAAGTTGTTTATTCTCTCGTTGACTGAGTTATTTCAAGATTTGGAGTATTATGAATAAGGCTGCTATGAACATTTCTCTACAAGTGTTTTGATGCTGTTGTTTGTTGTTAGTGTTGTTTATAGATGTATGGTTTTCTTTCTCTTAGGTAAACACAAATTGCTCTATACGATAGATGAATGTTTAACTTCATAAGAAACTACCTGTTTCAAAACAACCTGTTTTGAAAGTAACTGTATCTTTTTCTACTCCCATTAGGAATATATGGGGTTTCCAATTGCTTGCATTCTTGTACATCATTGTATAACATTAGTAATTGTGCATCCTTGCCAACATTTGCTATTGTCAGTCTTTTTTATTTTGTTTACTCCAGTTGATATGAAAATGGTATCTCTTATGGCTTAATTTGCATTTTTCTGCTGATTAATGATGTTGAGCATCTTTCATAACATATCACTGATATATAGGTCTTCTTTTATAAAGTGTTATTTCAAGTTTTTTTTTTTTACCTGTTTTCAATGGGTTATTTGGGTTTTTTTTTTTTTTTAATTCTAGGAATTCCTTATATATTCTGGATAGGATTCTTTGTCAGATATGTGTACTAGAAATATTACTCCCTAGTGTGTGGCTTGTCTATTCATTTTCTTAATGATGTCTTTAGATGATCAGAAAAATTTTATTTCAGTGAAGTTTCTTCTTTCAGTTTCTTTTTTTATGGCTAGTACATTTTGTTTCCTACCTGAGAAATCTTTGCCTCCCTTTAGTCTCCATTTTTGATGGTCCCCAGACCCTCCTCAGCTTAGTGACTCACTAGGACTCACAGCACTCTGCACAGCTGTTCCACTCATGGGTACTGTGTGTTATGACAAAAGGATACAGACTGAAATCAGGAAAGGAAAAAGTTTGTAGTCTAGTAGGAGAAACTAGGTACAAGTTTCCAACTGTCCAGTCCCAGTGGAGTGCTTAAGTCTCCCAGTAGCAATATATGACAACATGTGATAAGTGCTGCCGCTAGGGAAGCTCACCCAGGCTTGCTATCCCTCAAGGTGTTTGGGGGTTTTTTTGTTTGTTTTTTTTTTTTTAATTAGAGCTCTGTCATGTAAGCATGAAGCAACAGTGTGACTAACGGTATGATATAGAAACCTCAATTTTTATTTCTATAGATAAGTCTTAGAGAGTTTATCTAATGATTGTATACACAGCAATCAATACATATTTATTATTCTTATGTTAGTTTGACAAATGTTATGAACGGTGTTCAGACCTAATTAGGTAAGCCCCCTATAGGCTAGCTTATATCCAACCATGCATTAGGCCAGCCTTTTTATCCCTAAAAGCACTACTCCTTTTGCTTCATGACACAGTAACAAAAATGTATCTTCCACGTGCAAAGTAATCATAGCCTTATAGATGAAAGGAGTACATTTCACTCAAAAGTCAGACTCCTAAGGAATAAGTAATAGCAAACTAACTTTTATCATCTTGTTTTAATAAAGACCTATCAAATCTAGAGTTCTTTGAGATGTGGAGATAGTTTGTTTTCTAAGACAATAGAAACCTCACAATATGGCAAACATTTAGAATTACATATAGATGTCTTTCATTGAAGCAAATTTGCTACTCTCAACTTTAAAGATAAAGAATTAAGAAAGGTAGAAACCAATTCATTTTATAGAATTTGAAGTCTTCAACTCACAGAATTTGTAAACAAAAGTACACCATAAATTAGCTCAGGTGTTAGAATCATCTTGAAAAGTACTATGTTGCAACCCTGACAGCTGTTTTGAATTTCCAAATAAAATATTTATGTCTATAAGCATGAGAGAAATAAATATGAACCGTAATCCATTGAGGGTAGGTCACTAATGTAGATTTCTAGAAAGATAGCACAGATGGAAAGAGAATATTGTTTCTATCTAAAAACCAAAGTCACGTATTCATATTTACTTTTTCCAACTACACTTTGCACTTAAGAAAATAATTTTAAAATAAGTTCTATGCTTTTTATGGTGGAAAAAAAGGTACAGTGAGGTGAGAAAATGATAGAAAAGGAGACTATGAAACAAATGAAAGAGCAGGGGGAAGACTAGCATCTTGAACGGACAGTGAACGTGGAGGAAGAAGGAGGGGCCAAAAGAACAGAATAGAAACAGAAGGTAGAGATAAGGAGGCAGGGCAAACAGGCCCCTAAGCTTGGAGATGGGGTTTGGTCAACATTCCTCAAGGGCCTAGACTAGTGTACAGGCCTCTCATTTGGTCCTGTCCTTTCAACAATATAATGAATGAATATGGTGGTGGAAGCCATTTGACACTGCGGATTATAAATCCCTAGAGCGGGAAAGGGCCTTTCGTTTAAGCCTATGTCTCACCCAGGCCAAGACTAGGAAGCCACAGTGTCTGAAGGTGATTTTCCAATCTCTTACACAGTTCCAGAATTGGAACACTTACTATTTTAAATAGAGCCTGTTAAAACATTAGAAAGGATTTCCTGTGTTATAGCTTTTGAACCGTTTTCTGTAACTTTCGTAACACATTTCGTTTTCTAAAGCCATGCCAAAAGGACTCCTTTCCCCCATGACAGCTCCCATATTATAAGACTCGCCCCCCAGCTTTTTAAGCCATTCCTCTCGCAGCATAATTTTCATACCTCCCCACTGTTCTACTCCATTTTATAAAGACACAACTCAGTTCTGCCAGACATTAATGCCTCAGCGAAAGCTGTCTGCCATAGTTGTGCAGTTAGCTTCTGCCATGTAGGCACTCACCTAGTATTTTTAGTCACATATTTATATTACTATTAAAGCTAATATATATTTACTACATAGAGATACCATATTTACTTTTGAAGGATAATTTCACAGGGTACAGAATTCTAGGTTGGCGGGGCTTTTTCTCTCAGTATTTTAAATACTCACTCCATTCTCTTCTTGCATGCATGGTTTCCAACAAGTTGGTTATCTTTGCTCTTGCTAGGTAAGGTGTTTTGTTCTTCTAGTTTCTTTCAGGATTTATTTATCTGTGATTTTATATAGTTTAAAAATTACATGCCTAGGTGTAGTTCTTTTGGCATTCGCCCTCCCAGGTGTTCTTGAAGCTTCCTTCAAGAACTGTGGTTTGGTGTCTGACGTGAATTTGGGGAAATTCTCAGTTGCTATTGTTTCAGATATTGCTTCTGTTCCTTTCTTTCTCTCTTCTCCTCTGGTATTCTCATTATGCATATGTTATACCTTTTATAGTTGTCCCACAGTTGGATATTCTCTTCTGTAATTTTCTTTATGTCATTTTTGTGTTTGCTTTTCAGTTTGGGGAATTTCCTTTAAAACCTCCTCAACCTCAAGAGTGTGTATAGTCTCTTTCCTTGCCTGTGTGTAGTCTACTAAGAAGCCTATGAAAGACACTGTTCATTTGTTACAGTTCTTTTTTTTTTTATCTTCATTCTTTTTTTCTTTCTTTCTTAGAATTTTCTTTTCTCTGCTGACATTTCCCACCTGTTCTTGCATGCTGTCCACCTTATCCATTAGAGCCCTTAGCATTTTAATCATAGTTCTTTTAAATTCCCAGTCTGGTAATTCCAACAGATAGAGCTGGCTATATCTGAATCTGATTCTGATGCTTGCTCTGTCTTTTCAAACTGTGTCTTTCTACTTTTTTTCAGTAAGTCTTATATAAATTTTTTGTGATAGTTGGATATATGTAGTGGGTAAAAGGAACTGCTGTAAATGGACTTATAGTAATGTGGTGATAAGGTGTGGGAGGAGAAGAACCATTCTATAGTCCTGTGATTAGGTGTCAGTCTTTTTGTGAGCCTGTGCCTTCAGACTGAACACACATGCCTCTCATCCGCCTCCCCAACGTGGGTGGGACAGGGTGACTAGAGGGGTGTGGGGTTGGGCATTTCCCTTCCTCCAGGTCAGTTAAGCTCTGATAAAACCTCAGCAGGTTAGACTTGGGTTGAATGATTTCTCCTGAGGGCAGACTTTGTTGAGAAAAACAGAATGTTCAGATGTATTTCAAAATGGTTCCCTTCCATTCCACCTGTTGGATGCACAATTTTTCTCCCATTGGTAGAACTCCAGGAGATAAAACTCAGGAGTGTGGGCTACCCCCTCATGATTGGGTCCCCCTTGGAGTTTTTATCTGTCAGATTGGTCCCCATTGAGCCCCTAGTAAGATTTGTCAATTGTACTTCATATCTCCCTGCTCCAGCGCTGCTTCCTATGGGTCTCTGCTCCAGGAAGTTGTGATTCTCTGTAGTCACCTGTCTGTCTGATTTGGGGACAGCAGTTTACACTATGGATCTAAGAAAAATTTGTTGATTTTTTTTTTTTTCAATTTATTCAACTCTTTCTGGTTGTTAGGACAAAGTGGAAACTTCCAAGCTTCTTACATGCCAGACTGGAAACCAAAAGTTCACTCATTTAGTATTAACACAGGCTAAGAATCTTACTTTTCTTCAGCAGTGTCCCTGTGGGCTCAGATTAGCCTAGCAGACCAAACTAAAACACTAATGTTTGGGTGTTGTTGTTGTTGTTGTTGTTTTAATGTGAACTCATGTTAACCCATGCCTCTCTATTCTGTGTGTAATGTGCAGTTATAAAAAGGTTTAACCTAAGTGCTTAAGATTCTATTTATCTTTGTTAAATTTTATCTGTTTAATTCATTTCTCATGCTAGCCTGTTGAGAGTATTTTATATTTTGATTCCTTTGTCTAATAGATTAGGTGTCTCTGCAGGCCTTTAGTCTCAAATTCAGTAAGCACTTGTTCTCTTTCCAGTCACAAAATTATAGAATTTTCTATCTAAAAGGAACCCAAAATATCAATAATCCAGCCCCCTTGTCTTAAAGATAAGGAAACTTCAGTGCAGAGAGCAGGCTACATAACTCTCCCCAGTTATGCAGCTCATTGATGGAAGGAAGATTATGAGCTTATAAAAAGGACTGGTGAGCAGGTCTGTGAACCAAGTCTGAGACACATGTCATCACCAGAAGTCTTTGGTGGGTGCTAGAACATTCAACAATAAACTTGAGGTACAGTTCTCCAACTATAACTGAGGATGCATTATCTTTCATTCTATCCACGGCACTGACATACCTTGGTAAATCTTACAGACTTTAACACCTCAGATAAGAAATAAAGTTGCCTTAGAATGACTTGTTTTTAGTGACCCATACTGGCTACTTGTGAGAGACTACAACCATTTTCAAGTAATTAGGAAAAAAAATTTTAATAAGCCAGTCCATTTTCTGGTTCGTGGTCTCTACAATCCTTCTGAAAAATTAGAAGTTTCCCCACTTTCAGTCTTCTGATACTTCTATTTCTATTCAGTACAACAAATTGGGTATTATATTTAAACACAAACAAACCCAGCCATCTGAAACTTTAAAATGTACCTAAATAACAATTGAGCCAATGGACTATTTAGAAAACGTGTGGGAAAAACTGTGATGCTGTTGCTATAATCAGATGCAAATGTATATCTTTAAATGCTTTTATTGGGAAAGAGAGGGAACTGAACAAGTGAATGAATGGATGAATGGATGAACGAACCAAGCATTCAACCTTTGGGAACACAGAAAGGAAATAATAAGAAAAATATAAACTATCATATTGAGAAAAATAATTACAAATAAATGGAAAACTCTTCTTTTGACAAAAATATAAACAAGCATGTAACAAAATTTTATTGAAAAAGGAGTTAAGTAAATATTAGATACTTAATATCAGGCCTGAAAAACAAATCCATAGGTAGAAAGGAAGAAAGCCTGAGGTGGTGTCAAAGCTTGGATAACAGGAGAGGAAAATCTCCGTGGCTGTGGAGAGTTTTTACAAACGTGATCATGTGATAATGTTCTGGGTTTTTGGTTTGTTTGGTTGGTTGGTTTTTTTAAGCTTTAGAAAAGTTTTAGAAGTTGAATGAAAACAGCTCATGCCTCTGGCAGTTAAGAAGACATTGGAAACACTAGAAGCTCTTTCAGGAGAGTGTGGGTTAGAAAGTCAGGCGGTAAGAGATCAGGTGGGTGGCAAGAGGCAGCAAGAGTCACCCAGTTTTAGAAAGTGAACCAAAGGGGCCCAACAGTGAAGCCAGGTTGGGTTCTGATGCAGTTGTTTTGATGACTCTTGAATCTTCAGGTAAGTGTCCCATCGCTACTGATTTAACCTGCTAAATGAGGCTGTGCAGAAAGTAGGGTCTTGGCAACAATTTGAAGACAATCCCTCCTATATGGTACTATTTTTATTACTTAATAAGAGTATGTAGTAAATAGTAATAATGAAAGACTTTGATTACACAAAATTAGTTACTCATTAGACTTATATAATGCCTTGTTAACTCCAGAGTCCTCTTACTATTTATTTCAACAGTGTTTACACGTTACACTCCATTGTTAATCCAACCCAGTACTCAATGTCCATCAGATCTCTGACAAATGCATTAATTTTCATTGACTCAGCACACATGACTTAATAACGTACATCACAGCCAGTAAAGAATGCTGCTACAGATAGTTAAGATCTGTGTTTAGCTACCTTTGGCCAAAAAATTATCATCCTGAAAAACAAACACACTATGGACAGCATGTTTGTCCTAGAAGTACATGTTTTACAGTTGTTTATATCTGTAATAATTGAAGAGTCACCTTCAATAGTTGTTTTGAGAAGAAAATATTCTTCTGGAAGCAGTGGGTAGTGAATGAGGGGGGAAGTTGGTTAAAAACAAAAAATACTCAAAAAAGGAAAACGGTGTTCATCCCCTTTTAAGAGGTATTCAGATGAAAAATTGCTCGGCATGAGCTTGATCTATGTTTTTTGTGCTTATTAGTAGTAATGAAGATGCATTAACCATATTCTCTTGATAATGCTCTAGCAGTTTCTTAGTACTTTTATCAACATAGAAATTTTACAGCTGGCAGTATGGGAATTTGACTAGTACATTTTTGTTCATAAAAAAGGGTAACAACATTTTAACTTCTTCATATCTGTGAATTATGAATCTTGCCTTCAAACAAGCAAAACTAAAATGCAACAAGACATGGGATTGCATGCAGGCTGCTGAGTGAAATACAGTGCCAGAGGTGAATGCCTTCCTAATCCACAACTTACGAGTTCTTTTCATTTCCTTCATTTATTTTTCAATAAACATGTATTGAGTGCCTTCTCTGTTGCTAAGCTGTAGTGTCTGTAAATTGAGAATGCCGTACTTCATTAGGAAGCAGCGGGAAACTGGAAGTAAGTGGTGTATAATCACGATATATCCTTATCTCCATTAGGAAACGTTATTTTCAACAATTTTTGGAAGGGCATGAAATAGCTCAGTTCTTAAAGATAAAACTTGATACAAAAAGAATCATTTGAAAATTTTTTTCACATTTCGTTGAGTTGTAAATGAGCAACTCTTTCTCTTATAAAGCCGAATTCCAGGTTTTAAATATGATTTGTCCTAGCTCCAAAGTAATGTAAGTCTCCGATATGTAGCCCATAATATTAGCGAGTACCATTAAAGAAAAACTTGATGAAAGGAAGAAGCATAGTGTTCTCTTTTATTATAGGACTATGGATCAGTTCTATCTTAGAGCTGTATCTAGCAACGCCAAGGATACAGCTGTTCTATAAAATGTAGGAGAATTACTATGTAAGAGCTGTCAGGTAGATCTGAGAGAAGGAAATGATAGTAAAATTCAAGTTAAATCAAGTAAATGTATCCCTCAAACTTGATTTTCGATCTCCTACTTTTATGGAAAAAAGAAGCAAAATGTGAGAAAATAAGCTTCTACTAATGATTTGGGCAATAAAAATACAAACTTTGGTATTGTTGTGGAGTGGGACTACCTCCTGCAACTAAAATAATTTATAATCGTAACTGGTCTTCAAGATAATACCCCTGAGATACTTCAAGATTACGAATCATCTGGGAGGTAGTCATTCAGTTGACAAATGTTTACTTGGTGTCTTCTGTTTGCCAGATGGCTGTCACACAGGTGCTGGCAAACCATGGCAGCCGAGGAGAGGAGCGGCGGGTAAGGGGGTCAACCATTGACAAGGGTAGAATAAAATAAGAGTGAGCCTTCAGCTCTGCACTGTGGAGGTCATCCATGACTAGGAGGAGTAGTTTTTGCACATTGGCAAGGAGGCCACAACCAGACCTGAGTGGGCCTAGGACCGAAGAAGCAGAAGTAGCACATAAGACAGCTTTTTGAAAAAATATGTCATGAGGAGGGAGGAGAAGTGGGATGGTAACTAGGAAGAGATGAGGGTTCACAGGATAAGTTAGCAAGGGCGCTTGTGTGAGCATGCACACGCGCGCACGCACGCACACACACACACACACACACCATGGTTGTATGCTAATGGGAATGCCACTACAGAGAAGGAGAAAATGATTCAGGAGAGGAAGGTGCAAGGGCAACGATCTCAGAAGGTCAGAGGCTGGAATCCAGAGCACAGTGAGAGAGGCTGGCCATCGCTAGGAGCCGGGACTCTTCACTGTAGAGGTGGAAAGACTTCGGCTACCTGGACGTGCAGCTCCCTTTTAACAAATATTTATAAAGCACCTGTTATACGCTAGGCAACAGCAGCATAGCAGACAGACCAGAACCCCTTATCTTCGTGAAGCTTGCGTTCGAATGGGGATTGGAGGAGATGGACAAATAATAACCCATCAAATAGAATATGTAGTGCCATCAGGAAAAGTGAAGCAGGGCAGTGGGGAAGGAGGATGTGGAGAGCCGGGACGGTCAGGGTGGTGAGGGCAACTTGCAATTCTCAGGAACTGGGCGATTCTGTACAGCTTTTATTGAATTTACTTTGTGACTCTCAGACACGTTTATTTTTCAAAATCAGATTAAATGTGGCCTAATACCCACATGCCAGGGCTTGTGGGAAATCTGCTGTCGGCTTCATTTCAAGCCTTCTATCCAAGGCTTGCTGAGCCCTGGACGTCTCCTTTAGAGTCCTTATCACAGGCTTTAACCATGCTTTTTTTTACACGATTATTTAATATATTTCTTCCCTACTACACTGAAAACTCCAGGAAGGGAACTACGTCTGCTGTGGACAACTGCATCCCCAGAACCGAGCATAGTGTTAGCACAAAATAGGCCCCATTTGTTGAATGAATGAATGAATGAATGAATGAACAGTAAAAAGACTATTTTCCATAAGCCACCTCAAAGAACCTTATTGTTGTATTATTTTGTGATCACTTTTACGTTTTCACTTTCACTTTGTGTAGCTGTTCCAGTAAATGGCCTTTTTCAAGCAGGTAAGATGTGTTTTTATACCAATTGGAATATGTGACATAGAGTTGTCCTCTAATTTAAGTAATGTTTCTCCACCTAATTTTTTTTCTACAGGGCCAACGTCAAAGGTGCTCCCCTGAATATAAATAAGGTCTCTAATAGCCTGATAAATTTTGGAAGAAAGTTGATTTCTCCAGCAATGGCCCCAGGCAGTGCGGGTGGCCCTGTACCAGCGGGCAGTAGTGGAGGCTCCTCCACTGCTGTGCCTCCCACCAGGACCCTGGCAGAGGTCCCCAGGCATCCCCTGCAGCAGCAGCAGCAGCAGCAGCGACTGATGAAATCGGAAAGCATGCCAGTGCAATTAAACAAAGGTAAGGAAACAATCGTAATAAATCGAACGAAAACGCTCACAATGTAGCCTGGGATTTCCTCACCTGCCTGTGAGGAACCAACTTCCTAGAGATAGAAATTAATGCAAAACCTAATTTTTAAAAATCTGTTAGATTCGTTTTTTTTTTTTTTTCAGTTGGAATATCAGATCCTGTATCGTTTTTAATAAGACCATTTTATGAAGTAATTTGTTAAGGTACTTCTTTAGCATCTATATCTTAAGATACTTGCATTCGAGTCCTCTGGATGCCCGTAGAGTATGGCACAGACTATCACAACACAGAACTTGAAAGCAGTTGATGCGATCTCTGCTAACGTGTAATGGTGTATAGTCTGAAATGGGACATTCCAAGAGCGTGGGCTTCACTGGTCGTAGCATCCATCCGCGCAGCCAGTTTGAAGAAAGCATGCTGCCCCTAGGCTTGCGGTCGCTCATCCAGCTGCTTTACCCATGAGCAATATGAACTGTACCCTTACGGGGAAGGCTAAACAGAATCTCTAGCAGCCAAAGTCAGTCTGTGAGTCCAGGCCCTACAATTTAGAGCCTTAGAATGCTAGAGCAGAGGAGACCTGGGAGACCACCTCATCCAAAGCTCTCATTTGACGAGCGGGGCCGCTGCTGGTGCTGCTACGAGTGAGGGGCGCTCTTGCCACCCAGCCTCAAGTAAGTGTGTGGTCTGTTTCCGGGCTTTTCTGGTGCTTCGTCTCCCGCATGTATTTAACTCGTAGGAGAGCCCTTCAGGTTCCTACTCAGAACCTTTATGCTCTTATTTTCCACTCTTTTCAGAGACCTATATATTAAGTGCCCCTGTTCACAGCAGATTAGAAACAGCTGCATTTATTTTTAGTGGTGGGACTCTGCTATCTATACTATAGAAGCAAGAAATACGAACATGATGGCAGAAAATCTACAGAATTCAGTCCTAAGACCTCACAAAGCACAGAGTCTGTGGCCATTCAGTTGTCAGGGCACAAATATCCTGACCCATGCCTCATTCACATCTTAAAGGGACCCTTGTTCTAGCCGTGTTCGATGACCGGTGTTGACAGCAACCACAGTAATATTGAATCAGTTAGAAGACCTTAAACCATGTTCCCATACACTCTATTTAAGAAGATTGCATCTAAAATTGTTAAAAATTTTAAATTCTTGGCATTTAAGCTGGCAGACTTAAGTGGACTTTATTCCCCAATGGCACAAAAATAATGAGTATTGAGTTCACTAACGAGTGTGTGCATGTTTATTCTTCCATCAGTTACAGGGTATTATCTACCATTGCCTATATGAAGTATTAGACTTTGTGTAGTTAGTATATAAGTTTCTGTTAGAATATTGAGTTTGCCTTACACAGGAATGTCTCGTGTAAAACTACATTCTTTTCTTTTCAATGTAGAGTTGTCACACATGATTGAAAGAAAAGGAGACTTCAAATCATTAACACATTGTAAATGTATTTTAATGCCAGGAGACATGCCCACTTTCAGAATGGAAATGAATGTTATTTTCAATATTTCTTAATTGTACTGTTTTATTGTTCTAACCAAATATGATTTCAGTATTGCTTTGATAACAAGCCATAGTCAGTAGTAATTCTAACTGATGGCAGGCAAATGAGTCAGAGAATCTCTTAATGCTGTAGCTTAAATCTTCAGAGGAACCAAGCCAAATGACTATAGAAATATAAAGTTGTATCTCTAAGGAAATGTCAAGTATTAATATCACAGTAAGTGAGAAGGAGGCGCACGAGGATGGAACGACTGATGAAAACGAAGTCCCCAGTTAGAAGGAGACAACAGAGCACTTAAGCAAAGTACTTGGAACATGAGTATCACTAGGGCATTTTGTAACTGATCCCCGTGCTGAAAGAACGTCTCCTTGTGTGGCAGCTCTTCTTTTTCTTTCTGGTTCATTCTCCTCGTGTCAATCACGAAAAGCTTGTCTACCTTCCTCTTAAAGATAAACATTCCTGCAAATGTCCCTCCCTGCATAAGGATTTGAATGAAACGGAGTAAAAGGCGAAGAGAACAGTTGATCCAAGTAGAAAGCAGCTAGGTTGCTGCTCCCTCTCACTGACTTGCCCATGAAATGAACCGTAAGCACAGTCCTGAAGCCTTCTGACCATGTCTCCTCGCCCTGAAATAAGAGGTGTGGACTGCTCCCTGGGGAGCCTCCCAGCTCCAAACATCTGTAAAGATACACTTGGTAACGCTACAAGGAAAAAATACGTCTCCAGCATTCGTTCTTTATGCTGGTGTTTCCCACAAGTATCCCGCTGTGCTGTGACAGTGACAGATCTGCAGCTGTGTCACCTGGTCCCAGAGATTGGTGAGCACAGTACGTAGCCTGTCAGGAGGCTTGCGTTGGAATACGGCTTCTTACTATCGCAGAACAGAGTCACCTACTTAGGGCCTTTGAGGAGAGAGAATGTAATAGCCTTTGTAGTGTTCTCTGCCGGAAAATTTGAAAGTTGCTTTGAATAATGGCTGTTAGTAAAGATGAAAATGCTTGTGGTTTTCGTAGGTTAGTTAACTCTCGAATGTTTATGCTTCCGTAGGGTGAGAGTTGTATGGAAAACCCAAAATTCATGTATGTGTTGCTGGGAACGCAAAGTGCAGTTTGTGTATGTGTTGGGAGTCGGGTCGTGAAAGAAAGAAGAGGGGGCGCAGATATTCCTCCACTACTTTCTGGTGATATTTAATACTAAAATGAGTTTTCAGTCTCTAAATTATACACTAATAGGTAATCCAGAAGCAGCAGAGAAAAGTGGGTAACAGGCACAGAATTGAAAATCTCCTTCAAATAAACAGAAGATAGGCATGCCATTTATCAGTGAACAGAGAGGTAACTGTATTATGAAAATTCAGGACCTGATAAGTTCCGTTGAAAGCTGGTTTGGAGTGTGTACCCATTTATAGATTTTATTTCAGTTACAGGAGATATAGATACACATATATAAATGCATGTACTGTTAATGGATGGGATGATAGGATTACAACCCAGTAATTTGCAGATAAGCTAGCTGTGCTGTCAATTATAATTGTAGCAAGTGGTCAAAACACTTGAGGGTATGTTATATAATTCCAAAATTGATTTGCTATTATATGAAAGGTACAGGGCAAGCAAGTCTATTAATCCTGCATTATCAAACCTGGAAACTACAGTGTCTTTGTAGAAGACTTGGATTTTAGTTTATGAATTTCACAGTAACTTAGACCTGCAGATGCTGATACAGCCAGAGGATTAATTCTGTTGACAGTGACTGTGCCTAATGTTGAACTTGGCCAGGAAGGAAGAAATCAGAGAACCGAAAAGTCTTCCTTCTAAATGGGAGTGTACCTCAAGTTCTTCACAGAATTTCCTGTTCTCCTTTTCCTTTCTCTCCTGTACTTTTAGAATGCACGCCCTCTTTCCCCATTTCCTTTGTCTATTTTTTGAAGTTGAACGCTTCTTTATTTTAAGCATTTACCATAGGTCCAATTTGTGAATGAAATCTCGCCTATCATAAGTATATCAAGTTTAAAGGGTGTGCAGTTCACAGATTTATTTTTACATGTTGACATTTATAAGTACATGTGGTAGCTTATGAAATCTTTTCAATACTTAACTATGAAATTAGAACTTGTTTAGGTATTTATCTTATCACTGTAGAAACTGGTGTCAAGTTTAGTTAAAAATAATTTCTCTCTGTTGTAGGAGGAAATGCGTTTCAAAAAAATGCCTGCTTTGTAATAAATGCATATTTACTTTTGGATAAAGAATTTTTTTTAAGAAAGAAAATATGAAACCACATTACTATTTGTAGCATAATTAAACCTGCTCAGAAAAATCATTTGATTTCTCAAGTTTCTTATGTTTTAGACTAATAGAAACTTGTTTTTTTCTTGAAGAAAAATATTCACAGAAACCTTTTAGGAAATACTTTTAAAAAATTAATTCCTTTAAAAACTATTTTATATTAATTTTTCTAAGATTGTATTTTGTTTTACTGTACCTTTAGTAATTAGGTTGATAAAAGTATTACATTAAGTATGAAAAAAAGTAAACTTGATTTTTTTTCCTTTTTATGAAATCTAATTATTTTTTCTTATGAAATCCAGGCGATGTAGTTACAGGAAGCGATGCTCAGGTTTCTGTTCCTGTCCAGACTCTAACTGACCTCCAAGGTACAGTTACCATGGCAACGTAGTATATCTTTTTGCCTGCAGTATTATCATTGCCTTCTCCAAAATTCCATTTTTCTTTTTGCCCACCCTCCATTCATACTGTTGATCGGTTCACTACCATTGTTCAGCCGCTGAGTGGCACTGTTGTTTAGAACAAGAGTCCCCTCTCATGTCATACCTTGGTGATGCCAAATCTGGCTGTGATGTGGTTTTTATGAAGTTTACACCAGCCTCTTTTCTTGCCAAATATGGTCACTCTATATTTTGTGGTTATTTTAACACTACACTTTATTTGGAAGCTCACACTGAGGTTTTTTTGTTTGTTTGTTTGTTTTGTTTTTTTTATTTCATAGGTGCTCTATGGCAGTATTTGACAAATCAGTTCTCAGATTACATGACTTAAATGCTGTTTTTATGCATATTATCATATGTACTAGCCATAAATATTTACTATATTTTGCCTAAAAGAATTACAACTTAATTTTGAAATAAGTTTTTAAGTACAGGCTTTGTATTATGAATCATATTAACAGTGCAAGAAATCTCCGTATATAATTGGCAATGATTTAAAATAAAAAGATCACATTTAAATACCATAACCGCTTGTTCAAAATCTGTATTTCAGGAATACAGAAATAATAGCAATTCACATTTATCACCTCCTATGGAATTTTAAATTAAATGTATAAATATTAAAGTTGCTGCATTAATCTTTTATTATATAATCTTTTACATAAAATGTGCTGTAGAGAGGATTTCTGTATTAAGTGGAAGCCTAAGCTAATCTTAAGAATCTTCCATTCAAATTCAGATTGAAAAGATAGCAGTATTAATTAAAATTTATAATCACATCTTCCTAAATTTAAAATATCCACATAATATAGTCATGCTCCTAGTATCAAAATGCTGTTCTAATAATGATATGTCTTCATAATATCTGTGCTTTTTTATAAATTTACAAAAAACAATATATTGTGATTAGGAGAATGAGTGGTGTATTGGCTTCTTTGAAAAATGTTGTGACAAAAGAAGGATGAGATCTTACTTCTATATAGTTCTGTTTCACAGGTACAGTTTCTGGCTGTATTCAGGTAATTAAACCCTGACCTTTAAGGGCTTTTTCAACTTGGTGATTCCATGAAGAGCTGCTGTTTATCTTCCTTAGTGTCTAAGTGATCCATATTAGAAAGGGGTGCAGTAGCAAGGACAAAAAAGGGGTGCAGATAATCTCCAGATTATTTCTCTTAAGCTTTGTCATTTACTGTACTTAAATGAATATTACTGTGATCATCTGATATGGTGAGAATTCACAGGACTTCAATTGATTTCCTAAAATTAAAATCTGACCTCCCCCAGGCAACGTTTTAAAAAAAAAATTTTAATGTCTATTTATTTTTGAGAGAGAGAGAGAGAGAGAGAGAGACAGAGTGTGAGCAGGGGAGAGGGAGAGAGAGAGAGAGAGAGAGAGAGAGAGAGAGAGAGAGAGAGACAGAGATGGAGGCACAGAATCCGAAGCAGGCTCCAGGCTCTGAGCTGTCAGCACAGAACACGACTTGGGGCTCAAACTCACAAGCTGTGAGACCATAACCTGATCCAAAGTTGGGCGCTTTAACCGACTGAGCCACCCAGGCACCCCTGGCAACTTTTTAACAAGTGTTTTGGTATCCCAAATTTAGTTTGGTCACTTTTTAAGTTAGTTTACTGCAGAGTAGATCCTTGGCTGTGGAATCTCAATTTATACCTATGGAAAGAGAAAGATGAAGGCTGTCTGACTTACTCTGATTTCTGCTTCTATGCTATTGCTCAATCTATTTTTTCCTACAGGCCAGAGCCACAAGAACAGTTTGCATTTTTAATAGAATCTTGCAGACGGAGGTTATATCATTTTGTTCAGATCACTTGGGTTATATAGGTAGAATCATCTTACTCATTTATTCACCAACTATTCACTGAGTGCTTACTATGTGCCCAAACTCTGTTCTCATTGTTCTCTTGGCTTTCCTGCTTTTTTTTTTTTTTTTATTTACATGGTTGCTTGGGCATCAGCCTGTGCATTAGATAACCCAGGCAAGCCTACACAGTCAGGAACCAGCTCTTTTCTGGATACCCAGTTCAGAATTCCTCCTGCCTACCATGCTATGACAGAGATTGTATCAGTCTGAAAGGGAAGGCTCCAGCTACTTTATGAGACACGGAGCCCAAATAATAAAAAGCTTTCAGTATGTCATGATGATAGTGACAATGATGATAAGAAAATAAGACTAACCTGCCCTGATTTGGAGAAGTCACTTTGTGTTTTCCTCAACATACTTCCTGCACAGTGTCAAAAAGCAAGGGGAAGTAAAAGTCAACCAAAATAGTTACCGGGGGCAACAAAAAAACTTTCTAACAATCTATGCTTAATAGGATCAGTAATATTAGAAGTTGAAGAACTTCATCAGAGGGGCCACACCCATTATACTCTCCTATATAATGTTTTCAGAGTAGATATACTTGTAAGGGAAATGAAACTATCATTTTGACTTTCCCAAGTATGTTTTTTCAAATGGAATAAGTTTTAAGAAATGAAGTAAAATAACAGCACTTTCAGTGATTCTTTGATTATGTTTTTTCATGAGATCTTATATTTGTATCTTTGCCTTTAAACACGCAATTATATGTGTTCTATTTAATTTTTTTTTTTTTTTTGGAGAAAAACTGACTATAAAATGAAATCCCACAATTTAAGTCAATAAATAGTTTTTGGAAAATTGTTGGGAAGTTCCATTTTATATCTCTCAGTATGGGTTGTACTCATAAAAAAATGTGCCATGGGAGAATTTGTTTTTGAAGACTTCAAGAATTTCTTGGAAATTAGATTTGGAAATTGCCCGGCTGCCCCAGAAACTTTTCAAGAGATATTTAGGAACCGCAGAGCTTTAAAATAGGAGTACACACACAAACACACACATGCTTACAGAGCTTACTTCCAAAGAAAATTTAGAATTTCCAACCAAAGTATACAAGTATTGTCACTTAATGGATCATTAGGGAAAAAATTTAGATTTCTTAAGTTATTGCCATAACCATTTAAAAAAATTTTTAATGTTTATTTTTAAGGGTGAGAGAGAGACAGAGTGCGAGCAGAGAAGGGGCAGAGAGAGAAGGAGACACAGAACCCAAAGCAGGGTTCCAGGCTCTAAGCTATCAGCACAGAGCCCAGTGCAGGGCTCACACCTACCAACCATGAGATCATGACCTGAGCCCAAGTCGGACGCTTAACCAACTGAGCCACCCAGCACCATTTTTAATGTTTATACTTGTGTGTACATATTTATGTTGCAGATACAAATATATATACATATGTACATCCACACATAGATATCACTGTATAACATTGACCAGGTTGTTTTTAAAAAGGAGGGGGGGAGGTCAAAAATCTCCCTGCCCAGATAACCACTGTTGACATTCTTAAGGTAAATCTAAAACACATACAACATTTGATCATCCCAATTAATTAAAATCATTAAATGGGGGGAAAAAAAAACAAACACCTCTCTCTTTACTCCTCCCACTGGTTTCTGCCAACCCATTTCCCTAAGGGTAATCACTTAATTTTTTTATAATTCCTTCTAGGAAAAAAATAGATTTTAAACTGAGGAGTAACGTGCAAGTCACATTAGCGCAGTACCAGCTCACATGTCGGGAGAGGACTCCCCTCTGGACCTTCAAGAACAAAGAACTAAAACAAATGCCCTAGTGCAACAAATTGGTAGAACAAAGAAAAGAGAGGCCGAATTAATTAGAATAGGACACAGTAACGATGGGACAAAGAACGCCTACTCACAGGAGCGAGAGGAGAGACTGAGAAGCCAAAAGCTATCCTCGTGAATGACCCTATGTTGGCCACTGTGCTTGTTGTTGAGAAATGATAGTCGTGAAGCAGGACAAGCAGTTCCATTATGTTCTGGATAATCACTCTAAGAAGGCAGAGAAACACAATACGTAAAACAAATCTGGGGAAGCATCAATTAGCTAGAAAATGCATTTTTGTGGAAAACTTATTCCCAAAAGACATTGAATAAATGACTTTTTGGACTGAGAACAAGGACAGAATTTGCCATTTACTTTCAAAAAACCTCATTCCATTTGTCTTTAATCTTAGGTCACATGTGCGACAGTGCCCCCCGCACAGCCTTATTGGCAGGGGATGGGCCGGCAGACTGGTACAACTCTCCCAGCATGGGCTCTCGAGTTGGGTCCAGGTTTGAATTCTGCCTCCACCACTGCCTTGCTGGATGATCTAGGGAGGTCACTTAACCTGTTATCTGAGAAGAAAGGAAAAGAACAGCTGCTTCTGGGCTGGTTGTGGGAAGTTACCACTGTACCTGTGCTCCGTAAGGACTCACGGGTGCTGCCTGCTCAGGTGGCAGTGATGAGGGGAGCACTGTTATGTGTTTTGTTTTGTTTTGTTTTGTTTTCCAAATACCTCTGGTTTTCAGAATCAAGTTCTGAAAGAGCCAACTCAACTCCTCTATCTTTTCTTTTTTTAATAATTATTTCTGGGGTGTCTGGGTGGCTCATTTGGTCAAACATCTGACTTCGGCTCAGGTCCTAATCACAGTTTGTGAGTTTGAGGTCCGCCATCAGGCTCTGTGCTGACAGCTCAGAGCCTAGAACCTGCTTTGGATTCTGTGTCTCCCTCTCTCTCTGCCCCGCACCCCCCTCAAAACTAAATAGACATTTAAAAAAAATTTTTTTTAATAATTACTTCTGACATTCTATAACCACATGTTTGCATGTAGGCACTGGATCTAACAGTGCTTAGACTCTGTGGTCAGACTAGAGCAGGTCTGTTTCCAGGGGTTTCTTTTACAACCTTCCATTCACTCTCCTGTGACACCAAGATGTATGTTTTTAATGCATAAACATCAGCCCTCTTGCTGTCTGTCACTCAAGTCTGTGAGGTGACAAAATATTACCAGAGAGGGGACACATGCCTCTCGTTTTCTCCTGGGTCATTGAAGAAAGTCAAGGGCACAGCACTTTTTCCGTTTTTGCTCTTCTGAGCTGTGCCACCCCACCAGTGACCTCCCCCACCCCAGATTTCCTAGCCTTCTGAACATGTTACCTTTGGAGGTCCTGTGTCTAGCTCCTCCAGCTGGTCTCAGGTTCTTGCCTGTCCATTTAGGAATATACCCCAGCCCCTGTTCCTATTTTCCATTGACTTGAATGAGAGAAAAATCACAAAAATATTATTCATGGGACATAGTAGGAGCTTAATAAATACTTTCTCCCCTTTCCCCTTTCTTCCTTCCCAGCCATTCTGTAGTCAGGGCTCCTCGTGATGCCTTTGAAGCTCATTCAGTCAGCCTGGGCTCTTGACAAATAACCTCCACTGATAGGTAGCACATGGGACACAAAACTTTTATTGAATGTTTCAGAGAGGAAAAGAGAATGAAGGACAGATTTAATATGCCTGGACACAGCCACAGCTAGTCCAGATAACACCTTAGTGCCCTTTAGAAAAAGCTACCCCTTCTGTACAGATGCAGCTCACACCAGGGCACCCATCTTAGCAAGCAGAACAGTAGAGTGGGGCCTGGATTCCCGCTGTCCCACTAGGCAGTCTCAGGTGTGGCGGATGTGGCAGTCCTCGGCTCAGCTAGTTCGCCAAAGTCTGTGGGAGGTGCCGCTAAAGTGAGAATAGTCCTAAGGGGAGAGGACTAGCAAATCTGCAGCCCACAGTAACTGCATATGAAACTACCTGCTTTAGATTTGGAAGTCACCACTATGCTAGTAATGCTTTATGTCTGCTGAATACTTAGCATATCGCCTGGTATCCTAAGCCACCCTGAGCCTTTTATACCCATTACCCACTTGGGCTACAAAGCATGTGTGAAGTAGATGTCTCACTTATAGATGAGAACCATGGCTAATGGAGGGGCAGTGAATTGTTGACTCAGCTAGATACCCGCTGGGCTTAGACTCCAGCTTAGGTGTGTCAGACCCAGCAGGTACTGCCTTGTAAACATCTCTCAAATCTACCACCACAGCCTTAGGTTCTGCCCTCGTAATCTCATGTGTGGGCAGGCGCAGGAGATGCCTTGCTCAACCAAGCTCCTCTGATCCTCATGCTGCTTTCTTCCTTAAAATCTGCAGTAACTCTCATCATCTACTGACAAGGTAAGGGCCAGACCCTTCAGCATGAGAACAAAATGCTCTTTCTGATCTACCTGGCCCTGTTTAGATCCTCACCTTCCCTCGCTCCTCCCTCCCCACTATGGCTGGATGACCAAGAGGGAAAATAAGCTCACATGTAGGGTACCAGCAGCTTTTAGGAAGAACTTCCTTGATTCTCTCCTTTTCCCAGAAAACCATTGAAATCGTCATCAAGTGCAAAGGAAGCACTCTGTTGGACTAGTCTTATTTTCCACTGGTATTGGTGTCATTTTCAGTTACTTATAGATGGCAGGAAGCTCCAGAGGATTCAGGCAAGCTCTGATTGAGCTAGACGTCCCCAATAGCATTTACCAGTTGCCTTCACAAATACCGTGTTCTCTGCTAAAAACGACCCGCCCCAAGCCACTGAGGCCACTGCCGCCGCCACCGCCGCCACCCTCTCTTCAGGTGTGAAGACGGAGCACACACTTCTGATTGCCTGAGACAGGCTCAGTTGCTCTGTCTTTTGTGCTTCCAGAGTACTGTTGTTTACACTTCTGTGTTTGCTTTTCTCACCTAGGATTGTAGGTTAGTTAGTGTACACAGAGGTGTGTATTTCCCTGGTACTGCTATTGGAGCTCTCTGAGAGCTCCTCTTGTGGTCATCCCTCATCCTTAGTGCTGGAGAGAGTTTCTGCAGACATTCCATCCGATCCATCCGCACGGGGCTTGTTCCCTGGTGTTTGGTTATGAATGAAGAATATGTGCATGCCTGAGGTGGCCTAAGAATTTGGTCTTTATTTGGCATATTTAAAAATGCCTACAATCTAAAACAATTCTAAGTAACTGTCGTGAGTCAGAATTTCTGAGAAATAAACTATGAGACAAAGATTTATGGGTAGGAAGCTTTAGGCGGGGCCGGAGGGAGGGGGTTGCTGTCAAGATCAGTATCTGGGGAGCGAAAGGAGCAGCAGTGAGCTGAGGAGGAGTGGAAATGCTTTGCAGTCGTGGCTGGAACCTCTGGGACCCTCTGGGACTGAGCTGTCCCTTCAGAATAGTCTGCCTTGAGGCAAGAGGGCCAGCCTTTATCCTCTATCACCCCACCCAGTCCCTAGATTGGAGCTAATCCCAGGGGAGGGTACATGACCTTAGAGCAGCTGTCTTCAGCTGAGGGCCACTTCCAGAGAAGAACTAGTAAGAACCCTCATCAGTCAACACTCCCCATGGCTGGGGAATAGTGCCTTGGTCCCGCAGGGGGCTTGGGCGGGGCACCACAGCAGTATACTTAAGAATGTGCCTCCAAGAATAGGCTTTAAGTTTCAGTGCAGCAGAAGAAATTGTTAACGTTGTTCCTATCAGTTAAAAACTTGAAAAGGTTTATAGAGGGCTTCAGAACCGCTGTGCAGCTTACGGGCTAGAAGCCCATTGAGAATCCTGGCAACTTGCCTCGGGAGCTGTCCAGGTGAGGCCTGGGTGATGGAGTGGCTCATCCATTTGCCCGGTGTGCCAGCCCAGTGTTGTCATGTTCTGTGTGTGCAGGGCATGAGGAAGACAGAGAAGTGTAATAGTCCTTTCTTCTATCTCAAGGCAAGACTACTTCTGGTGCCTAGGCTTTTCCTTCAGATCTCCAGATGAAGTGCTCCATCCTTTGGGAACATGTTCTAGTGACTCCATTTTCTTAAGGTCTAAATGTTTACGTTCCCAAAGGGGATGAAAATGTTAGTAAGCTAATTTCTGTAATTAAGGGGAAATAGTGCAGGGATTTTCTGTGAGATATAGGCCAGTTAGTACTTTATCCATACTATCACTAACTTGGAGTTTGATAATTCAGAGATACATTCTAAGAGGAGTTGACCTTAGGGTTATCTCTGAGAAGGTCATTTGCCAAGCAGAGTGATAGCTGCTGGGGATCACAGGTGTCCCCACTGTAGTGTAAGGAAAGGTCTAGAAAGAGGCCCTGTGAGCCAGCACCTTATCCCATTTTTCAGATGCTTCTACCGTAGGCGGGGGCTGGCCACGTATCTGTTCGGCAATTAGTGAAGAGGCTCTTTTGAAAAACTGCTGAAGGATTTATATTTTTTAATATTAATATAATATGTAATATAATCATTTCTGGTGTCTGTCACTAAGGGTGATTCCTTTAATGAGGGAAAATCTAATTATCTAACCTGTCATTTCTCAAAATGAGATCTTTTTGCTGTTTGTTTTTTTTTTTGAAGTGTGCAACACTTAGACAATTATAGCATAAATTACATGTGGAAAAGTATGGAGGCACTTCATTGTTTTTTACAAATTGGCAGCTTTTTTGCTACATAAAATGAGTGCATTTTAACAACTCCTCGGTGTCCTTATGTTGACAGTGCGAACAAAGATGTACAATAATTGATCCTTTGTTAAAGGCAGTGAATAGAGTAGCTTTAATGAAAAAGTCTAGTGATTCATTATCGCCTCTTAATTTTTCTTACAGGACAGAGTTCTAAAACCATCAGCTCATCCCCGAGCACTGAAAGTTTGCCTGGAGGAAGGGAATTCACTGGCTCCCCACCTTCATCTGCTACTAAAAAGGATTCCTTTTTTAGCAACATCTCCCGTTCCCGCTCACACAGCAAAACTATGGGCAGAAAAGAATCTGTAAGTATTTAAGGACAGTTTTTCTTTTATCCTTCATTTTCCTGTAGAGTGCTGTGTTTATTAAAACTTGTTTAGGGCTGGGGCGCCTGGGTGGCGCAGTCGGTTAAGCGTCCGACTTCAGCCAGGTCACGATCTCACGGTCTGTGAGTTCGAGCCCCGCGTCAGGCTCTGGGCTGATGGCTCGGAGCCTGGAGCCTGTTTCCAATTCTGTGTGTCTCCCTCTCTCTCTGCCCCTTCCCCGTTCATGCTCTGTCTCTCTCTGTCCCAAAAATAAATAAAAAAATAAAAAAATAAAAAAAAACGTTGAAAACTTGTTTAGGGCTGAGTTCTAAAAAGCTCTTCACGTGACTACAAACTAAAATTAATACTTTTATCAAATTATTTTAATTTTATGATTATCACTTAGTAATATTTTAAGGCCATGGCCTGCATTCCACTAGGAGAGAAAAAGTAGCATCAGTTTAAAATAAGTGGAATCCCAAATCTGCCCTTTCTTCCTCTGCAAATGCTTTTTTGTCAAAGCCTAGGTTTTTTTTTTCTAGAACGTATCAAATAGCATTATACCAAAAAATAGATGAAGACACTTATAAAACAAACCAAGATGGATTTTTTTCAGTTTTATTTCTTGAGAAGTAAAATTAATTATTTTACCTCTTGTTTTGAAAAGTTATACAAATTACATTTAAATGATGGCATATTGATAGCTGCTCTCGAAGGTGCTTTGTATACGTTGTTCAGGACATATCTAAAGCATATCGACCACTTTAAAAATCTGGTTGTGTCTGAAAAGATTTTTTTTTAAATTTTTTTTTTTACATTCAATTTTGAGAGACAGAGACAGAGCACAAGCGGGGGAGGGGCAGAGAGAGAGAGAGAGAGAGAGAGAGACAGACAGACAGAGACAGAATCCAAAGCAGGCTCTAGGCTCCAAGCCGTCAGCACAGAGCCTGACACGGGGCTCAAACCCACAAACCGCGATATCATCACCTGAGCCGAAGTGGGACGCTTCATCGACTGAGCTACCCAGGCTCCCTTCGTTGTGTCTGAAAAATTTTTTCAGCCAACTTCACAAAAAAATTAAACATTTAGCCACATCTTAGAAGTAGTTCGACACTTAATATTCTACTATGAAGACTCCATCTGCCTACTGGAGCAGGAGGCATGTGTAAGATCTTACAGACAAGGATCTAGCTGTTGCTGAGAGAGCTTTAAATTAGAAGAAAAATAAAACAACAAAACTTTAAAACCCTTGAGGGATAATTATGATACATAGACTAGATAACAGTATGATGTCTGTCTGGAGGCTGTGTATGACTTTAGGCAAGACACTCAAATCCCTGGTACTTCAGCCACCTCATCTGCAGATCAAACAACACACCTTGCTCCCCACAGAGAGGAGTTCACTACTCGGTCTCTTGGGGTCCCTTCACCGTGTAAGAACTGCGATTCTCCAACTTGTAGAAGAGCAGAGTGGAACTCTCACTGAAAGATGGCAGCTGTAAGACAAGCGGTTGGCTCTGCTCTCTCCTGGCCTCACTTCAAGGACAGTTAGGGCCGGTAAAAGTAAACCCTCAAGGAAGAAGAAATCAAGAGAAAAGATAACAGCAACAAACACTTGGTACTTGTGAAGCAGATGTTAAGTGCTGACTAACTTAGCAGCCTAAGAAAGCTGACCACTAAGTCAGCAGTAGGTAAAAGCCAAGAAGCAACTCGATTTACATTGTAAAGTCCTCTGGAAGCTTAGGAACTAGAAATGGAGTGAAGTTGGGACTTGCTCTTCCAGAAACAGAGGGATGGATGAAATAGGTGATAGGGGTTAAAGAGTACACTTGTGACGAGCACCGGGTGATGTATGGAATTGTTGAATCACTGTATTGTATACCTGAAACCAACGTAACACTGTATGTTAACTATACTAGAATTAAAAGGAAAAAAAAGCCGCCGTTGCCGCCGCCGTCTTCTTCTTCTTCTTCTTGTTTCTTCTTCTTGTTCCCCTCCCCCTCCCTCTCCTCCTCCTCCCCCTCCCCTCCCCCCCCCCCCCAGCAGGCAGAGAGAGAGAGAGAGAGAGAGAGAGAGAGAGAGAGAGAGAATGAATCTTAAAAAGGCTCCACACTCAGCACGGAGCCTATCACAGGGCTCAACCTCCCAGGGCTTGGCCTTAGACTCTGAGCTCATGACCTGAGCCACAACAGGAGTCAGATCCTTAACTGACTGAGCCACCCAGGTGCCCCCAAATTATAAATTTTTAAAAACACACAAATTACTGACTTTAGGTTCTCCAGGTAAACAACCAGTTCACTTTACAGTGAACCCAACCTCCACAGCCCTGCCCAAACACAGAGCTTTCTTTTAGCTTTTAGTTCACACTGTACATGAGCATGACAGTCAGCGATCACTAGATACTTGAGAGCATGTGACAGTTAAAGACAGGCAAAAACAAATAGAAGAAAGCAACTGGGAGAAAAGTGTTTATTCAGGAGAAGAATGCTTCAGGAAAAAAAAAGGAAGCAAAATATTCAGAGGATAACAACAAAAGCTATTAGAAATCGAAATATGATATCTGAAATGTAAGGCTCAGTAGAAGAGTTGGAACTGATAAAATTGAGGAAATCTCCCAAGAAAATGGAGTACAAGACAGAAATGGAAAGAGATAAAAGAAGAAATATTAGAGAACCAACCTCAGAAGTTCAAAATCTGAAAAATAGAAGTTCCAGACAACAGAGAAAATGAAGGAGATAATAAAAAAAATACAGTTAATTAAATGTTCCACTAATGAAAGACCAGAGTTTTCAGATCAGAAAAATCCATAGACTCATATGAGGACTTTAAGAGACAAAACAGATGAACATAAGGGAAGGGAAACAAAAATAATATAAAAACAGGGAGGAGTACAAAACAGAAGAGACTCATAAATGGAGAACAAACTGAGGGTTACCGGAGGGGTTGTGGGAGGGGGGATGGGCTAAAGGGGTAAGGGGCACGAAGGAATCTACTCCTGAAATCATTGTTGCACTATATGCTAATTTGGATGTAAATTTTAAAAAATAAAAAATAAAACAAGTTAATAAAAAAAAATCCATAGAAAGTCCCACACAAGTAAAAAGAAACCCACAGCCAGACACATCACTGAAGAAGTTCAGAACTCTGAGAACAAAGAACTCTGAGAACAAAGAGATATCCTCCAAACTTGGAGAGTTGAGGGAAAAGAAAGATTTCCAACAAAGGATCAGGAATTAGAATAACTACAAATTGCTCACAGCAACACCAGCAAGGCAGTGGAGGAATACCTTTAAAGTTCTGAGAGAAAATTACTTCCAGCCTCGATCCAATACCTAGCCAAACTAATTAAACGTGAGATTAGAATTAAGCTACTTTCACATGTTCAAGATTCAAAAAATTTATCCTCATGCACCCATTCTCGGAATCCACTGGGGGATGTGCTTACAGAAATGAGGACATACACTGAGAACAAGGAAACAGAGCGTCCAGAGCAAGACAAAAAGATTCCTCAGAATGATAATATTAGAAGATCCCAAGATTACGTATAGCACCGCTAGTTAGCAGGTCGAGAGAACAGCAGCTAACCCAGGTTGGGGCAAGTCAGAAGGTTCAGAAAGTTTTCTCCAAAAAGATGATATATTTGGGAAACAACTAATGTATTTGAACAAATTAAAAGATTTAAACTAGGAGTGAATTGGGGTTTGACTTAATAACTTTATAAAAACAAAGCCATTAAAACACAGGACAGTGGTGCCTGGTGGCTCAGTCAGTTGACTGACTTGGGCTCAGGTCATGATTTCATGGTTCATGAGTTCGAGCCCCATATCAGGCTCACGGCTGGTCAGTTCAGAGCCTGCTTCGGATCATCCGTCCCCCTTTCTCTCTGCCCCTGTCCCGCTCCCGCTATCGCTCGCTCTCTCTCTCAAACATTCATAAATATTAAAAACACACACATGGGACAAATTGTAACTCCAAAGGAAAACAGAGTGTCAGAAAAAGGAAGAAAGGTTACGATAAACCTTGTAACTGAGCCATGACTAAAATTTACATAGACATGATAATGAAAGCCTAGTGACTACAGAGCTAATCAAAAATCATGATAAAATTGGTTAGTAGACCTAAACAAATCATTTTCTTCCTTAGTGGAAAATACTGTCCAGAAAAATCAAGAGACGGCAATATAAACTAGAGATACCGAGATAAAAAAAAAAAAATGGGTAAAAGAATTGAAAGTGGTTCCTTCTGGAGCAGGAAGTGGAGGGTGGGGCTGTGTGAACTGTTTTTCGTAACAGGCCTTCTCGAACCATTTGACTTTTCAAGGTGTTACATATATAACTTAGATTAAAAATAATAACTAAGAATCACAACAAAAACAGAACGTATTGGCATAATAAATTAGAAGAGATATCCGCCTGTACAGAGAACATGTCTATGAAGAAGCGGAATAAGGAATAACAAATGAAAAAGGCATATGGAGACACGTTCCATTTGCACTCTGTCACAGTTTGGTGGCATATGGATTAGTCGACAACACCAATTAATTACTTTTCTTTATGGTGATAACTGTAACTTAAAACTGAGACGTCAGACAAAAATAGAACTAGAGTAAGTCTCACTCTTTACATAGACCTGTTATGAACCAAAAGCAGAATGTAAAATTATTATTCAAAATTCAATATATTTTCTAACTTGTGGGAAGTAGGCAGGAATTTTCAAGAGAAAGCCCCTGATTTTTCAAGTAATAGATTATCTTATTATTTTATGAAATAATGTAGTCCGTGCTCTTTGCCAGGTCACACTATCTGCCCCCCCCCCCCTTCTAAGGTGCTTGATAGGATCGCACCTCCTTGTCAGAGCCACGTGACTGGTTCTATCCTGGGAGTTGTTAATGAAAATGACCTGTGCGTATTGCCACTACTGGATCTTCCTCAGCCCCCTCCTTTGCCCAGCCAAGCCTTGGTAGACGTGAAGTATGAGTGAGAAATAACTTTTGTTGGTTTATGCTGAAACTGTTGCTTATCATAGCCTAACTGTACACAGGTGGAAAATGCTCAGGCCCATAGCTAGGACTCGTCCTCCCATGGGAGCCACGTACTGCCTTTGCCACTGGTGGCACCAGAGCTTATGACTGGACACCTGTCATCCCTTGAGCCTATATTGCTTTCATTTTCAGCCCAGCTTGGGATAATATAGGGACATTCTGTGTCTTCAGAAAAGTTCAAGATTGCTTTTCGTTAACATCGTCAGCATCAGTTTCTCACATAAGCAAGTAGCCAGAAATGGAAGCAAAGATATGTCTTGCTTTGGCTCCCCAGTGCCTTAAACTATATGTACCTTGCAGATTTCAAGACTCCGTTGATCTTTTAAAGTGGCCCAGGATCAAGAAATTGTTGATGTCACTTAACAAAAGGTTAAAATGGCAGTTGAAAACAGACATTAAAACAAAATAATCTAGTAGGAGCTATCAACCTAAGTGTGGCGAAAGCTGCTTATAATGGTTCTAACGTAATTGAGAGATGATCTTCAAAATCAGTATGTGTGATTTATTTTGGATAAGCATCATATATTAGGTCATAGAACTTATGTCTTCTCAGTATTGTCTTTTTATATATCATATAAAGCCTTTCTGTAATCCACAGGCTGGCTCTCTTCTTTAGATGAAGATGTATCACACTTATTACTGTTAATGCCCCTGATTTGGCCATATCGTAGAATACACAACTCAGCTAAATCTTTAAAGAGGTAACAAATTAAGCTTTATGTCGTATATTTTTGAAAGATATCATTATACTTCCTCTCTGAAATGTGAGCAAACTAGTAGGAAGTTTTAAACATTTACCTTTGCTTCATTATCAGTAGTAGTGTTGTTTTGAGAATTAGTATTTATTCATGAACCATCTTCCCTCTGCTTTGTTTCCCAAAAGAGCCTTTAGGGCCCACCTAATTCAAACCATGGTTTCCAGCAAGCTCTCATTTTTTAGTCTTGAAAACAGAACTGAAAATTTTGATACTTTTAATTTTCCATGATAATGTAAATGACATCCAATACTTAGTTTTCTAGAAATCTATTTTAGTTGGGTCATTCATCTGACTGTTAAGTAATTTTTTTTACTTGTTTTAGCACTGTTAGTCATGTTCCACAATTGTTGCCAAATCATTTTCCAAGAATATCTTTGCTAACATTCAAGAATAGGGAAAATACTGAACATAAGAAAAACTCTAAAATGGATCTGTAACTTCTAATGCTTAAGCACATCAGCCAAGTAAAACATTTTTTTTAAAGTTCCTGATGAACTGCAAGACATTCTGCTATGCTTTTTGATAATTACATACATACCAGTCTCCAAAGATCTAAAGTTATCATCCATGGTTCCGAATCCTCTCTAAACTACAGGAAATCAAAATTGTCTGAGCTAGAAATCCCTGCATAAAACAGGATGTGTAACAAAGTATGCACCACCTGCGAGCTCCCGGCACTGCTGAGGGTGCTCATCCCGTGTCTTTGTGACCCCTGCATGGACTCCTCATTGCCCTTTGGTAGTGTGAACATATGCCATGGTCATACTAATATAATTATTTTTGTAATATTCATTGATCTATTCTTTAAGATAAACGAATAACACGAAGTGTCAGACGAACGAAAACTAATTTGAAAGTAGACTCATGTTTACGTCTGGAAGTATACACAACCTGAACGTTACCTAATCTACTTCAGGTTATGTTCTAGGAATGGAAAGCTAAGACGTATCTGTATAAGAAATGTCAGAGAGTAGTAGTCTTAGCGAGGGTGCTTAGGGTAAAATTAGGGCAGAGGGGAACACATCAAAAGTTAAGTAATAATTAAACTAAATAAGAATTTAACTTATCAATATGAGAGACGTTATATGGTTTAATATCAAATAAGCAGTAAAGATCATAAATAATATGGATTCAGAAGATAGGCCGTCATGGGGTTTTTTGTTGTTGTTGTTGTTGTTGTTGTTTTGATCCAGACAGGCTTCACATGAGAGATCAGACTTGAACCACAAACATATTTCTTCTTCTATTAAATGCAACCATCGTTTTCTCTTATGAAAATCCAACAACTTCCTAGGACCAGATAGTGGTGGTGGAGATTGAGTAGGCAGTCAACAATGTCTGCTGTGGGTGTTTTCTTCTCCCCCACAGCCTCTGGCAGAATGGAAAATGGTTGGGATTATATCAATTTGCTTGTAAAAATGAAAGAAATCATTACCTCAAATGAGGAAATTTGTTGCTTATTATTTCAAATAACAAGAGTCCCGAGATAGGCAGGTCTAGAATTGGATAATTCAGCTGTTCATTGACATCACCAACTTTCATTTTACCATCCTCAGTGAGGCTTTGTCCTCACGTCACGCCCATCATGTTCTCAAGAGGGCTGTCATAAGCCTAGTATATATCCTGCCATGCCCCCTGCCCCTAGCACCCACGACATCTTCTAGAAAAGTCTACTTGGAAGCTCCCCAGCAGGCTTTCCTCCCAACTCAATGGTTGGCCAGACTGAAATCCCATGCCTACTCCTAAACCAGTCTCTGGTACGGGGAAGCTTCAGAGAAGTCCATGACGATGTGGAAAGGTGGTAGAAGGATAAAACAGTTACATGGACAAATAATCCCTAAAGTATAAATTGCCAAAGTGTTTTCTCTGATCCTTCCCTGAAGCATTTGCCCTTGATGAGAGCCAGTTCTGTTGTGTCAGTGATGTTTCACTGGTGGGTTTTTAGGCAGCTTGAGTTAGATTGGTAGTGAGAAGAGAGAAACTGAGCAATAGCATTCCCAGGAGGCCAGAATTTTCCTAGTTATCAGATTTTCTCTTCAGCCAGTGATGTATACTTCCTAAGAACATGTATTATGTGGAAAGTATTGATTGTAACAGATTTCTTTGTTGGCTTTCTGGGTGGAATTGAAAGCTGGCATCTAGAGTATGTCTAATTATAGAATTGTTTCAATTAATCAATATACATTTGTAATCTCTCATTGTTTAATCAATAATACTGATAACTGGATTAAAATACAGTCCCATTTAAAATACATTCCCATTTAATAATAGTCTATTGAAATGAATACATGCAAAATGAATTTAGGCATCAGCAGTTTTTCTAGCTTCTGAGGAATTATAATCTAAGGCCAAAATGAGCTCAGATATTTGAAGCACGGCATTTAGTTACTCATTAGGTGTTATATGAACCTTGTTCACAATCTTTCTGCAGTGCACCAGCTCAAGGTCAGGGAAAGCGGACCATATATCTTTGCGGCAGTGTTCCTTCCTCCTGCGTCCATCTTTTTGCCTTACCCCAAACACCTAATTCCATTTCCAAGAAATGTGAGCCTCAAAGAGAGCATCATAAAGAGCTCTCTGTGGTCAACAGCTTATAGGGTGAGCATTTTAATTTAGCTTAGTAAACAGGTTTTATAACCAGCTTTTAGTATCTTTATGCTTCGGTACATTTATTTTTAACCAAAATGTCGGAGGAGCCTATGAAAGCCGAACCACAGGAAGCAGAGTGCTGAACCTTGACTGTAATGCCTGTTTTAGGACAGTGAGATGGTGCCCTTTGGGAACGAATGAAACACTTACTCCCCTCACCCTGGGCCTTCTTCTCCATCATTTAACTTCATCTCCATCATCTCCATAAAATGCAGAGGCGCCGGGCTGTGCTGGTGCTGAACACTGCCCAGGAGGCATAGACAATACGTGGGGAAGAGCTCAAGTGAAGCGGTTAGAAATAGTGAGAATCCCTGGCCAGAATCCTGTCAGTTTGAATCGTGCTAAATTAAATGTGTCATTAATAGCATTTGCTTCCTTCCAGTGACCTTTCTTGACACTTGCCATTTATTTGATCTTTCAATGCCACATTGCCGTGGGGACAGTAATTTTTGTCCTAAAGCACACGTGCATGGCAGGGAAGATGAGGGCTTTGAATTATCCGTGCAGATGGTCACCTGAGGCCAGAGGCCAAACTGTGGGGACGGTGAGGTTGGACTCCTCTTTCCCCCTCAGTGGCTGAAACCCTCTCACCTACATGGCATCTTCCTGCTTTTAAATCTCCTGCCCCTAGCATCTCATCATTTATTCTTTTTAACCCCTGTGTTAACTTTTCCAGAAAGCTTTATGTTTAACTGAATGAGCTTTAATTCCAGGAAGAATGACTTTGCTCCTGTCATAGGAATTCTAGGCCTACTGAACAAAGGGGGAGAGCTGGGTCAGGCAGGCAGCTTTCCCCTTGCCTTGAAACCTTAAGGCTCAAGAACACCTTTTAGATTTTCCCTCATGCTAGCACTGCTGGGTCGGTCAGCAGCTTCAGCACCTTTACTTCAGCTTTCTTTCCCTGAACCCTGATTTTTTTCCCCTCCCAGTTTTCTGCGCCCAGATACCCAGGTGTCAGGAGTTCATACATGTGGAAGTATTCTTACCAGGTGGTAAGCTCCAGGAACCTCACGCCTGAAGCCTGGAGAAAAGGGTGGGTTACAGAGCATTCAGTAGTGCAGTTTGTGCATTGCTCGCAAGAGCCCCACTGCAGGGGCAAGTGGGCGCAAAAACCCAGCCTGTGCTCTGTTCACCAAGAAGCGTGCCCAAGTCTGGGGGCTGTGTTTGCCTGGAAAGGCAGTGTGTTTCTCTCTACAAAAGTGATGTCCATTCCCCAAGGCCTGCGCCCAAAGGAAATGAGTTTTCCTAATTAAAGTAAAAGCGTGTGTTAGGTTAGTAAAGGCCCCAAGAGGAAACTGTAAGTGTTGGAAAAATTCAGGACCTTTCTGTTTCATGGCAATAATGATAAAATTGAAAAACATGGATGGTACCGGAAAAACTTGTTGGCATCAATATGAAGAACTAATAAGATGAGAAAAGAAAAACAAAAATAAAACTCTCTTGGGGCACCTCGGTGGCTCAGTCGATTAAGCGTCCAACTTCAGCTTAGGTCATGATCTTGCAGTGATATGAGTTTGAGCCCCGCATCGGGCTCTGTGCTGACAGCTCAGAGCCCGGAGGCTGCTTCAGATTCTGTGTCTCCTTCTCTGTCTGCCCCTCCCTCACTCACACTCTGTCTCTGTTTCTCTCTCTCAAAAATAAATATTAAAAAAAAAGTTTTTTAATTCTCTTGACTGTAAAAATACTGAGTATAATCATTTACACAGAGAGTTCCCCATCCATGCTTTATTAAGCCTCTTAATAAGCATGTCTGTCATTACAAATGATGTGATTAACTTTGTTGTAAGTTGTATTTGGTTCGACTAGTAAACTTGACTCACATAATCTTAACCTTGGTCTGGGGTGTTTCGCTGCTTGTGAAGTACATTTGGTCACAACCAACTTTTTAAAATAGGTGAAAAAAACAATAACCAACAGCCTTCTCAGCACTGACATGATATTGTGGCCAAAGTATGCAAAATGTCTTGAAAAGATAATCAAATTCCCAAACGTCCTTTTTATTTAAGATGATAGCAGAGCCCGCCCTCCCTTCCCTCAGAATCGTCACCAACTTAGCACAGTTCTGTCTATAGCCTTATTTCCTGTCAGAACATATTCTCCAAAGTTACTTAAGTCAGTACATAGAAACTTTAACAGCAGCAACTGAAAGTACGATGATTTAAATAAGCCATGCACAAATTAGCTTTACCCTAAAAAGTTACGGGCTACCTTTGAAAACAAGAGAGAAGAAAATAAAAGTGTTTCAACTGGAAAAACAGTGACAAAAGGGGCCACTTCCCCCACCGTTTCTTCATACACCCCTCACTGCACTCTGATTCCTGGCTTTCTTGGTAGTATTTTCCAATTACTGTTTCACCTTTGATGTTCTTAGCGTTCTCCTCTAAAGTTTCCTATCTTTCTCATTTTTGCCTCTTTGGCGAACGCCTAAAGATCGTCTGATCTCATTAAATAAACCCATTCCCACCATACCTTGTCCACAGAAAGGGCCTTTCAAGACCCGCCTGTAGGATCAGTCACTTTCAGGTGATCACTCTGACCTCTTGATCATCAACACCTTTTTATTCTTGGACACCATCCCAAAGTTAGGACAGAATTGTAAACAGAATCATGAAAGTTTGCGACATTTACCTGAAATCTTCCATGTGCCCCCTCAGATATATCAAGGGTTCCATTAACAAGAAAGTGTAACAAATTCGAAATCATAGCATTAACCTGCCCCACAGACGCATATACACCCACCACCACACAGTCCCAAAATTGAAGGAGGTCTCATGTGCAAAATAATGCTCCAAGTAATTTAGCATAAGCGGGGAGAAATGCTGGCAAGTTGCCTAATTTCAGGATGTTCTCAGTCTAGATTCTACTCAGGCTTCTAGATTTGAAGCATATTTGTATTCTCCACATAGCATCTCTTAGTCATTATGACACAAAGATACACACTTCATAAAATATCAAGAACAATATTTTGAAAATGAAATTGAAGAAAACAAGAATGGAACCAGCAAGGGACCACCGTGTGAAAATGCTAACATTTATAGCAATCCTAAATTCATCTCTAGACAACAAACTTTCATATCATCCAGTTGGACTGTGATAAAACTCTTAATACCTATTTACTGCCCAGGATAAATGAGTGTTGGGTTTGTTTGTTTTTTTTCTCAATGTCTGTAGTCAGAGTCACCAACCCTCAATCTCAATTATGACTAAACTCCTTTTTTAGTATCCTTGATGATTATCTTCAGAATTAGGTGTGAAGGATGAGTAGTCACAAAGTCTTTTTTTTTTTTTTTCTTCAAATAAATGAGTGGGCCTAAATTTTTTTGGCTTGGAATTGACATTTAAATTCCTGAGATCATCTAATGAGATTTAAAGACTGTTTAAATGTTGGGCCTTGCCTTTCATTCCAAAGACAGTGTCCCATTATTCAGGATGTTTTAAGCTGAATAGAACAGAAATTCTGACTCAAACTGATTCAAATACAAAGGAAAGTTATTAGCTCAAATAAGTCCAAAGGACTCCTCATTCCTATGTGCATATTAGAATCCCTTACAGAACTTTAAAAAATACCAGGAACAGCGGTAAGCAGTACTGAATGAGAATCTCTTGGGCCATGGTAAATGATGAAAACTTCCCAGGTTATTTGTATGTCAGGGTTCAGAACCAGTGATTGAGAAGCTCATTAGTGTCTTCAAGGAACCAAGTTCTCTCCACCCCCCTGCCCTGCCCTGCCCTGCCCTGCCCTGCTCAGAACAGACCCTTCCCCAGGTTAGAAGTGGGGCGCTTGGCACGAGACCTCCTGGGGCTCTGCACTGAGTCACCTTCCCCTTGAGAGGAGGGCCCTCTTGGGGAGGAGGCCATGAGGAATGAACAGGGAGCACCAACCCTCCTCCCTGCAGAGTCAGAGTTTAGTTAGCCCTACGGAATGCCACCATAATCTGTCAACTAAAGCTTTTACAGTCGTAGAAAAATATAACCATTCTTTTGTCATGTCGTACTTCTCTTCAAATGAACAGTCATGTTCAGAATAGTCATTTCTGTTATAGGCAATTTATATGTTCCCCCAAATTACCATGCTGTGCAAAATCATGATTCAAAACTACCGGCCTCCTGGGGAAATGGGATTGGGGAACAACATTCAAGAACTTTATCAATGATGCATAAAACAAGGTAGGAACCTAGCTAAAGTGGTAGCATGGTTTTACACATGTCAAGTGATTAACTAAATAAGTAAATGCCATAATAAATACAATCCTGAAGCTTGGTTGGGGAAGCGGACCTCAGAAAGCTTGCAGTTTTTGAGTTACCATGAAATTGCAGAAGAAAGACTATCTGGAATCTGATGAATTTGAGACATGGGTGAAGCCCATCACACACACTGTGAACCAAAGTAGCCGGCAGATTTGTGAGGTGTGCACATGTGTGCATTTTGTGTATTCCTGCCTGTCTGGGTTCGGCTACGTGCAGCTTCACCTGCAGCCAGTGTTTGTGTGGATGTGTCTGTGCATAAGCAAACATGAAATTCACATTATGCTCAGTTCCCTACTCATCGGTCTCATTGAAACAGATTCACATTTTCAAAACAAACATTATCACAGAACTGATTTTACTCCGGGTTTGATGTGCAGCTTCTGAATGTCACAGGTTAGGGGAATGAGGATATAGAAAAATGACACTTTATTAATTTTTTGTTCTCAGCTCAGTAACTTAGCAATCCTACGTTAATTAGAAATTTTAGAGTAAGTCCATTTCATCAGAGCGGTCACATCCATCTCAAGAACTTGATAACACCAGCTTACTCCCAGTGAATGTCTTCCTCAGAGTCTGATTCCCCACCAGAATTCTGCAGGGGCTCCTTCTCCCAACGATAAATCCTGTGATTTTTAAGGCCCAGTCTACAGGGCCCTTGACGACCTCCCTCTGTTCACCTTGTCATCAGCCCTCCCTCCAGCTCCTCCTCAGCCCTTCAGGAATGCACAGTTACGTCCATTCCCTCATGTGAACCCCACTGCCTCGTACGTCTGTGTTGTTTCGCTCTGCCGGTCTCTGCCGACCAAAATGATTTACGAGACCACGAAACTCCTAGAGTTCCTTCCAGTCTCAGCCCAAGTGCGTTGTGTCCCATAAAGCCTTCCTTCCACCCTCGGGAAGATTTAAGCACTTTCAGGAGATAGCTATGGCCCGATTTAGGCTGCAGATTCCAGAGCCCCTCCCCAAACCTACAGAAGCGGTATGTTGAGGTGGAGGAGAGGGGCGTCCTAAGTCATCTGCAAATGCTTCCTTTGTTTTGACTGTCAGAGAACTACCAGTGTTCAGTTATAAGACTTTTTCTTGTCTCTATCACAATATCCTCTGTGCCAGATTTTGTGTCTGGCACTCAGTAAGTGTTTTTGAATGATTGAAAACTGTTAAGGGTTTTGTGTGCTATGCAAGAATTCAGATGTATTAGGCTTTACTCTGGCCTTTCTCAGGGCCTGAAAAGTCACCTCATTTCCCGGTGATACTCACCAACCGCATAAAAAACCTAGTAGCAATTTGTTGATGTATAGTGAGAAATGAGATTTTTATAAATTAGTTAGGGGGTAAATTACTGAAAGTGGGATAGGCATAAGAGTAAACCGGGTAACTTAGAGAATTATTTCCTTCTCTCATTTTTCATTTTCAGCATCTCAGCATTGGTAGTGTTTGTGTTAATCAAGCTTAAGCTGTTTCAACGCTTGGTGTCATTTTACCAGTTGTAACAAAGTATTTCTTGAACATGCTTGATCCTTAACTTGGATATGCTGTAGGGTGCCATTTTTTGCTTGTCCCTAATGGGACATTATGGGCGTCAGCCCAGAGAACGGTGGTATGAGGGTGCACGTTTCATCCTTACACGGGTCAATTAGCTTTGCCATAAGAAAAACAACCTTGGCAAAGGCCTTTCTCTCTGGGTCAGCCATTGTGCAGATGCCTACTTTCTTGATGCCAGGAACAGCAAGCGAAAGCACGCAGACAGGTCTGCCCAGCCAGCAATAGTATGCGAAACTCAGCTGGAGGCCCCGGTGCTGGTGGCTGGTTTCATCAGTTGGTCTGCTCACGTGTAAGCAGAGAGGGAAAAACCCTTGTTAAATAGAGTAACATCTGTGCTAATTGGCATGGTAGAGGAGAGAGCTATTCTGGTTTACAAAAGATTGGTCAAGCTGCCCAATTATGAAAATACAACAAGAGATGATGTAGCCTAAAAATCCAAAAGATGGGGACATTTCTCCACAGACACCATAGAATTAGGCTGCCGAACACCACCCCTTCTAGGAGAGACCTTTTTTCCCCCAGTTACAATGTTCGAAAGATAAGCACTTGTCTTAATAACTCTGTTTAACATTTTTATACCTTTTGGATTTTCACATTTAAGCCAGGAAGTTCCTAAGACATACCATGTCTGTAATTATTTATTTAAAGGAGCAGTTATAGGATTTTTGTAAATAATAAGTTTTGTAACCCTGCAAGTAAGATTTTATTCTTCCTGTGGTTATACCTGCATGAGGTTGTCCTGGTTAGACATTTTATCTTAACTTTCAGTATGTTTATTTCAGGACTGTAAAATGTATTCCGTTTATTTTAGGATTTGCAGTAGGTGATCCTGTTTTCTGGCACCATTCTTATCTTTTCTGTTTGTTTATTTTTTGTAAACTTCTAGAAAAGCACAGTTTAGATGAAAATAGCTCACAATGTTGAAATGGCAATAGGCATAAAAACACATTTCTAAAAGGCTAAACATATTTAATAAATATTACTTATTAGGATTATGATGAAAATATCTTCAGAAAATCAGGGATGAATTTAAACACCATGGATTACATATGTGGCCTGCTTTGTCATTCTTTTTATTGCATTCATATTGGAAAAGCATCTTTTTATTCCCTCAAACTTACACACAACCTCTGTTTATCAAAAGTTACAGAAGAGAGCATCCATAATCCAACAAAATTAACTTGTATTTGGTTTTACAATAAGTGCTTATGTTTACAGTAGAATAAATTGATACCTAGTAGCCTAAGAATTAGCTCTAAATAGAATACTGAAGCCACTCTATACAGAACTGACTGAGGAGAACCTAGGTGGCTCAGTGGGTTAGGCATCCGACTCTTAACGTTGGCTGAGGTCATGATCTCAGGGTCATGAGACTGAGCCCCATGTTGGGCTCCATGCTGAGTATGGAGCCTGCCTAAGATTCTCTCTCTCGCTCTCCCCCAATCTCTCACCCCCCCAATCTCTCTCTCTCTCTCTCTCTCTCTCTCTCTCTCTCTCTCTCTCTCTCTCAAATAAAAGATGAACAAAAATAAAAGAACTGACTGAGGGAGATTGGAAAGCTGTCTTGAAAACCTGTCTGCCACCCTGCCTCTCTTCTCACCACATGCCACTCCATGTTGAGAAGAGGTCTTTTGGACTGTTACCAAATATGCATCTAACCATGCTGCCATCTGTTAAAACTGCCTTAGAGCAGAGAAGTGGTAAAGCGTTTCACAGCCTTTCCAATCCCTAGGGGGACTGGAAGCTGTATTCAGAAGTAGGAGGGCATGAGATGGGTCCTCTACATCCTTGCCATTCAGAGTGTGGTCTGGGGACCAGCTCCGTAGCCATCCCCTGGGAGCTCGTTAGAAATGCTGAAGCTCAGGCCCCACCCCAGACCTACTAAATTAGACTGCATTTAACAGCATTCCCCAGATGATTTTTGTGCATAGTACAGACCGAGAAGAATTAGTCGAAGTAAGAATAATTGAGTACCAAATCAGAAATGAAATTTGCTATAGATAAATCCAGCTGCAAATGTATGCTAGTATGATGAACATGTTCTCCTTGTGGATGATGGTGAAGTGCTGGGCTGAAGGTTATAGAACATTTTCCATGAGTGTCCTCTATTCTAAGCGTTTTCCATGTATTAACTCCTTTAATCCTCTAAGACTCTGTGAGGTTGGTGCTATAATTATCTCTGATTTTACAGATGAGGGAGCTGAGGTTAAAGAGAATGTGGTTAACTCCATGTACAAAAAAAGGGCTCTAGTCATGACAACAGTGGGTCATTTCTGCCTTATCAGGTGGAGGCAAAAGAATAAAACAGGGTAAGAAACTAAGATTTTTTACCCCCTCAATAAAAATTATGAGAGGCACAGGAATAAAAGGAAGTTGATTTCTCGTAATTTTGTGAGCCTTACATGTTCTATTTTAAGGTAACATTTATAATCTATGTCCCATATGTCCCACCCACAACAAGCACGTGATCTGAGTTAATCATTTTAACCTGCCAACACCTGACTTCAAAAAGATATTTGGCCTTTCACATGTAAACCAATGAAGTGAATGTGGATCTAATATGCAATTGGCCAGCTCTTGGAATATGCTAAACATCACACTGCAGTTGGGCAGAGGAAAGATTTTCATGGAAAAATAAAAGTTTCTCCCTATACTTCACCTGGTGGCCCTGTCCGCCGTCTCTCCTTGGGCTCATGACTCACCTGGTTATTCTGATTTTAAGGCAAGCAATTTTTAATTTTATAAAGTATAAGGAAGCACTATTCTCTTTTTTACTGTGATAAAATAGACATAAAATTTACCACCTTAACCATTTTTAAGTGTATATAGTTCAGTGTATCAAATTCTTTCATATTGTTGTGCATTGATTCCATAAACTCTTTTTAGTAAAGCTGAAACTCAGTACCCATCAAACAGTAACCTTCCATTCACCCCTGCCCCTTGCAACCAGCATTCTACTTAATGTCGTCATGATTTTGACTCCAAGTACTTCACATAAATGCAATCATACTGGACTTGCATATCTGTGACTGGCTTATATCACTTAGTGTAATGTCCGCAAAGTTCATCTGTGTTGTCTATCAGACTTTCCTCCCTTTTTAAGACTGACCGGTATTCCATTATATGTCTGTACCACATTTTGGTTATCCATCAGTCCGTGGACACTTTCTTACTTCCACGTTTTAGCTATTATGAGTAATGCTGCTGTGAACACAAGTGTAAAAATATCTCTTTGAGACTCTGCTTCCAATTATTTGGGGTATATACCCAGAAGTGCTGGATTTTTCAGTAATTCTATTTTTAATTTTTGGGAGAACCCCCATACTTTTTTCACAACAGCTGTACTATTTTACATTCCCACCAACCGTGCAGGAGGGTTCCAATTACTCCACATCTTCCCCAACATTTGTTATTTACTGGTATTTGGATAGTAGCCATCCTAATGGGTGTGAGATAATGTCTCATTTTAGTTTTGATTTGCATTTCCCTAATGATATTGTGCATCTTTTCATGTGTTTATGGGCCATTTGTATATCTTCTTTGGAGAAGTATCTATTCAAGTCCTTTGCCCATTTGTTATCCAGGTTGTTGTTTTGTTACTGAGTTTTAGGAGTTCTATCTATATTCTGGATTCCTTATCAGATATGTGATTTGCAAATTTTTTCCTTCATTCTTTGGATTGCCCTTTTACTGTATTGATTTTGTCTTTTAATGCACATTTTAAATTTTTTTCGTGAAATCCAGTTTGTCTATTTGTTGTCTTGTTGCCTGTGCCTTTGGTGTCATAGCTAAGAAATCATTGCCAAATCCAATGTCCCATGTTTTCTTCTAAGAGTTTTACAGTTTTAGATCTTACATTTAGATCTTTGATCCATTTTGAGTTGGTTTTTGTGCATTGTGTTAGATAAGGGCCCAACTTCATATTTCTGCAAATGGATGTTCAGTTTTCCCAGCACCATTTGTTGAAAATACTATCCTTTCCCCTATTTAATGGTCTTGGCACCATTGCAAAAATTGACCATAAATGCAAGGGTTTATTTCAGAGTTTTCTATTCTAATCCATTGGTTTATGTATCTGTCTTTATGCCAGTACCACACTGTTTTGATTACGGTAGCTTTAGAATAAATTTTGAAATCATAAGTTCCTCCAGTCTTTCTCTTTTTTTTTTTAAGTTTTTTAAGTTTTTATTTAAGTTCCAGTTAGTTAACATACAGCGCAATATCAGTTTCAGGTGTACAATACAGTGATTAATCACTTCCACGTAACACCTAGTGTTCAGCACAACAAGTACATTCCATAATCCCCATCACCTATTTCACTCAACCCCCTTCCCCTCTGGTAACCATCATTTTGTTCTTTATAGTGAAGTCTGCTTCTTGGTTTGCCTCTCTCTTTTTTTCCCTCTGCCCATTTGTTCTGCTTCATAAATTACACATATGTGTGAAATGATATGGTATTTATCTTTGACTTATTTCTTCAAGATTGTTTTGGCTACTCAGGGTACCTTGAGATTCCATATGAATTTTAGAATGGGTTTTTATATTTCTGGGGAAGAAATGTCATGGGATTGCATTGAATCTGTAGATTGCTTGGATAGTATTGACATTTTAAGAATATTACATCTTCCATGAACATAGTCCATGAATATTGGATATGTTTACATTTATTTATGTCTTCTTTAATTTCTTTCAGCGGTGTCTACAAGCTTTCATTGTACAGGTTTTTCACTTCCTTGGTTAAGTCAATTCCTGAATATTTTATTGTTTTTGATGCTATTATGAATGGAATTGTTTCTGTAATTTTTTTCAAATTGTTCGTTGTTAGTGTGTAAACACTGCAAACTGATTTTCATGTGTTGACTTTGTATCTTCCTACTTTGCTGAATTCATTTATTAGTTTTAACACTTTTATGTGAATTGTGATTTTTTTTGTGGAATATTTAGGGTTTTCTACATATAAGATCATATCATCTGCAAAAAGATAATTTTATTTCTTTTCCATTTTGAATGTTTTTTATGTCTCTTTCTGAACGTCACAATTGCTCTGGCTGGAACTTCCAGTATTTTATCACACAAAAGTTGTAAAAGTGACATCTGTGCTTTTTTTGTCTCTGATACTAAAGGAAAAGCTTTCAGTTTTTCATCGAGTATGATAGTCTGTGTTTTTTCCATATATGGTTTTTGTTATATTGAGGGAGTTTTCTTCTACTGATAGTTTTTTGTGTTTTACCATAATGTGTTGGATTTTCTTAAATACTTTTTCTGAGTAATTCAGATGATCATATTCCCCCCCCCTCATTTTGTTAATGTAGTTTATTACATTGAGCAGTTTTCATATTTGAATCATCTTTGCATTTCAGAAATAAATCTCAACTTGGCATCAAGGTCTGTAATCCTTTTAATATACTGCTGAATTTGGTTTGTTAGTATTTTGTTGAGTATTTTACATCAGTGTTCATAAGAGATCACTGGTCTGTAGTTTTCTTTTAGTGTCTTTGTCTGACTTTGGTATCAGGTTAAAGTGGCCTCATGGAATGAGTTGGAAAGTGATCTCTCATCTTCAATTTTTTTTTTTTTCAAAAGTTTAAAAAGAAATAATATTTGTTTTCTCTAAAAGGTTGCTAGAATTCATCAGTGAAAAACCATCAGGTCCAGACAGAGCTTTTCTTTGTTGGGAGTATTTAAATTACTGATTCAATCTCTTTACTAGTTATAGATCTGTTCACATTTTTTTTATTTGTGAGTTAGTATTAGTAGATTTTATGTCTCTAGGACTTTGTTCATTTCATGTAGCTTATCCAATTTCATGGCATATAGATGTTCATAGTATTCTATATCCTTTTTGTTTATGTAGAATCGGTACTAATGTTCCCAATTTCATTTCTGGTTTTAGTAATTTGAATCTTCTTTTTTTTGCTTGTTTGTTTTGTTTTGTTTTTAGTCCTATTTAGCTAAAGATTTGTCAATTTTGTTGAGCTTTTCGAAGAACAAACTTCTGGTTTCATTGATTTTCTCTAGCGTTTTCTAGTCTCTATTTGTGTATCTCTGCTATAATCTTAATTATTTCCTTCCTTCTGCTAGTTTTGCGTTTAATTTTTTCTGTGTAGTTCCTTACATTATATAATTAGGTTGGTGATTTGAGATCTTTCTTGGTTTTGTGACGTGAGCATGTATAACTGTAAATTTCCAGCTTTAACACTGCTTTTCCTAAATCCAGTAAGTTTCGGTATGTTGTAGTTTTGTTTTCATTTATCTCTATTTTCTAACTTCTCTTGCTATTTCTTGTTGGATCCATTGCTTGTTTTAAAGTTTGCTGTTAAATTTCTACATATTTGTGAATTGTGGTCAAAGAAGATACTTGGTATGGCATCTGTCTTTTTAAATTTATAGAGATTTAATATGTGGCCTAACATATGGTCTATCCTAGAAAAGATCTGTGAACATTTGAGAAGAATACATATGCTGTTGTTATAGATAGAGTGTTTGTAATGTCTATTAAATCTGGTTGGTTTATTATATTGTTTAAATCCTCTCTTTGCTTTTGTCTGGTTTTTCTATCCATTTTTAGAGTATTGAAGTGTCTTTAGCTATTATTGTAGGAATGTCTTTCTCTCCCTTCAATTCTGTCAGGTTTTGCTTCATAAATTTTGCTGTTTTGTTATTAGGTGTGTTGTAAATGTTAATAATTAGTTTATCTTCTTGCTGTATTGAACCTTTAATTCATATATAATATTCTCACTGTGTGTGGGGCTTTCAGTGCATTTTACTTGGATTTGTTAACTTTCTTGAATGTTTATATGCATGTCTTTCATCAAATGTGGGCCATTATCAGCCATTACTTCTCTAAATAACCTCTCTTTCCCTTTCTCTCTCTTTTTTCTGGGACTCCCCTCATGTGCATATTGGCCCACTTGATGCTGTCTCAAATGTCCCTTAAGCTCTATTGACTTTTCTTCAATCTTGCCTTTCTTTTCTTTCGATTCAGTAACTTGTTGACTCCTTTTTTTCTCTGCCTACCCAAATTTACCTTTGAATCCCTCTGGTGGATTTTTCATTTCAGTTACTTTTCAGCACCAGGATTTCTTTTTTGGTTTCTTCTTAGGATTTTTATCTCTTTACTGATGTTTCTGTTTTGATCATCTATCATTTCCTTGATGTTCTCCCCTTCTTCCTTTAGTTCTTTGGGCATCTTTAAGATGGCTTTTTTAAAGTCTTTGTCCAGTAGATCTGCTATCAGGTCTTTTTCAGGGACATTTTCTGTTGATTTATGTTTTTCTTTGGAATGGGTCATACTTTCCTGTTAGTGTGCTTTGTGTTTTTGTTGTTGTTGTTGTCGAAAACTGGATATTGTAATCTAATAATGCTGTCACTCTGGAAATCATTCTTCCCCTTTCGCAAGGTTTACTGTTTTCTGTTTTTGTGGTATTTTGTTTGTTTGTTTGTAGGCAGTCTCTGTACCAAGGATCAGCCTGAGATGTAAACTTCTGGTCCTCTTAGGTCTTTTCTGAACCTGTGCCTTTCCCTGGGCATATGCAGTCACTTCTTATTTCCCTCATATATGTAATTGCTTTTGAATGTTCTAGTCTTTAATAGCTGGCTTCCCAGAGGGGAAGAAGAGAAAAATGAAGTGGAGGATAGAATGCAGGCTCTTTAAATCCGCTGGACATGAGCAGGGAGAGTGGATGCAACAGTAGTGACCACTCTACTCTTTGTAGACTGTGATCAGAATTAGCAATCAGCAAGGATGCCTGGGTGGCTCATTTGGTTAAGCATCTGACTCTTGACCTCAGCTCAGGTCTCAATCCTCAGGGTCGTGAGTTCAAGCCCTGCATTAGGCTCAGCACTGGGAGTGAAGCCTATTTTAAAAAAATAAATAAATAAAAAGAATTAGCAATCAGAGCAAAATCCTTGATGTTTGGAGGACAGGGTCCTTTTTGCCTATTTTGGCTCTCACAAGTTGCATGCAAGCTGCTCGGGGAACAATTACAAAGCTGCCTGCTACAGGGCTAGGGGTGGGGAGTGGGTAGCTGCTATTGTCCTCAGAGCTGAAATAGACCAAAACTGACTTCACTTTACCCTCAAGCTTTCCCCTGGAAGTAGTTAGTCTTCAGTGGACTCCAGCTTTCTAAAATAGTTACATGACGAAGGTTCTGCCAGTGGAATTGTTGTCTAGGTGGGGAGACAGATTTCCTGGTGCTTCCTAGTCTGCCATCTAACCCAGAGGCAGTATTCTTCAGTGCAGTGGTTCTTAATAGTATGAAGTCATGTAAAATAATGTGGAGTTTAGGTTTTGGTGCCTTTTTTTTCTAGACTATAACAGGCAAGAAGGAACATCACCATTAGAACATGGGTAGAGGGAGGTCTTCGTGATTGTTAAAAAAAAAAAAAAAAAAAAAAAACTTTCCCGTGAGGACATCTCTGGTGTCGCCAGGCAGTGTGCATCTCAGTGGTGGGACATAGCCCTGCATCGGAGCCTGGGAAACAAGGAAGCCTTCCAGTGTAAGTTTTGCTACTGGCTAGCTACCTAGCCATGTTGAAGTTTGTTTGTAAAATGAAGGGGCCAAAAGAAATGATCTTTAAAGGCAAGTTCAGCACTGAAATATGATTTGTTACCTTAAAATGTAACACCGTAAGCTTTGAATTTCAGTCCAAAATTTCTAAAGATCTTCCCACTCGTATTTAACATGTTTGTGTACATACTGTCTGAAAACAGGAACTGTTTTATTTACTGGGGAATTTACTTACTATCTTTAGTTTTTAAAGTATCTGCAAGAATCTCATTCTTTCTAGGCAATCCGTAAAGCACAACATGCAACCACTGATGTTCCCACGTTAGGTGCACAGAAAGAAGCCCTTTACCCTGAAAGTATGCTCAGGGTTTGCACACTGTACAAAATATCGTCGTTTACTTTTTTACAAGTTATTTCATGTAAGTTATTCTTAGTGTTTAGCGTTATTTATTTAGTTATTTTTATGTTTATTTATTTTGAGAGCATGACCCTGAGCGGGAGAGGGGGAGGGAGAGGGGAGAGAAAGAATCCTAAGCAGGCTCCACATTTTCAGTGTCGAGCCTGATGCAGGACTCAAACTGTGAGATCACCTGAGCTAAAATCAAGTCTTAACCAACTGAGCCACCGAAGCGCCCCTAGTGTTATTTAGAGTATAGGTTTGTTTAGACTGTAGTGTTGTTTAGAGTTTGATTTGGAATAAATTTTGGTAATTTAAAAATATTAACATCTTTTTCTCCTTGGTAATCAAGGAGAATTTTTTTTTCTTTTTTCCTCTCCATTATGTTATTTGAATTTTGAAATATTTGAGTTGAGTTTTAAATTTTCTTCTCTTTTTTCCTTTCCATTATGTTATTTGAATAGTAATTTTATTATTACAAAAAATATGATATGATTTCATTCTGGAAAATCCAGAAAAAATAAGCAAAAAGAAAAGGGAAAAATGATTTATAATCTCACCATTTGGAAAATAACCAATATAAACACTTTGGTGAATGTCTTTCTTTCCTTTTTTTTTTTTTTTTCCCAAATCATTCTTTTCCTACTACTTTGTAACTTGTTTCCCCCTAGTATATGATGTTATCGTTAAATGTTTTCCTATGAGAACATTTCAAAAAGTTGTGTAATACTCTATTTATGAATGTACCACAAGTTACCTAAGTCACTTGTCGTTAGACATTTAGGATGTGTGTGGAATATGTATGGTGAATATCCTGGGAGTTATGCTTTTGCACGTGTCGATGATTCCTTGGAACAACTTCCTAGAATTATATAAATAATCTAGAGACAACAAGATGGACACTGAGTGGGCGTTTACCATGTGCCCCGTGCCACACAAAGCACTCCATCTGGAAAGTGTCCCGTAATTCAGTCCTCCAACAATCATCTGACGTAGGAGTTATCGTGATCCCAATTTTACAGACAGGAAAGTGAGGGGCAGAGAGCTTTGCTGTACGGTCAGGGTCACAGAGATGGGGACGCAGGCACCGTGTGTGCAGGTCCCAGGGTCCGTGAGCGTTTTCCAGCCCGCTCCGACACAGCGGTGTCACCTTCCACACCCGTACCGCTTATTTTTAGACTCCTCAGAAGTCTCCTTTGTGCTCTTCTTCCGTTTTTCCTGGTGGTGGCTTCCTCTGCTGATACCATATGCTCTGGCTTGGATTTGCTCCACACCGTGTGTGTATTTTGCCCTTGTGTACACCACAGCTTCCTCAGAACATCCGCGGCCTTCCCACTTTTTCTCCTCGAGACTTTCCGCTTCCTTCACTTCCCACTTCTTGTTCACCCATCTGCTCCAGAAAGCCTGGGCGTCTTTCCTGGCTTCTGGTTGCTATATTTAGCCTGTTCCCGCAGCCTGCAGTTGGTGTCGGTTCTCTTGCCTGCTTCTCTTTCTATCCGAGGGCGCCCTCTTGGAAGCCAAGAGAACTCCACGCCAGTGCTCGTGCTGCCCCACTTTTCTCCCAGACCAGGGGCTCTGTGGTTTTAACTAGTCCATGAACAGCGACCCTGCGGCAGCCTGTTCTCATTGTCATGCACATGATGCGTGTCAGGCAGTTGCCGCGGCAGTCTGCACGTCAGACCGCGGCCCTTGAAATAAAACATTATTGTCTGAAGTCAAAATATAATAGAGATGAATGGGAGATGAAGGGAGCTGTTCTGCCGACCCTCAGCTCCTGCTATTCTCCACACTCGGGCTCAACTCAGTGGCCGGGTTCTTTGCCCGGGTCCCACACTTCTGACCCCATTCTTTTGTTTACTGGGTCCCTGGCTCCTAAAACACCTTTCTTCATCATTTCTTCTGAGCCAGGTCCCACCAAAGTCTTCTTCCTTAAGACCCACCAAATTGCCGCCTCTTCCGGAAACTCTGCTTTCGTTTCAACCTCTGACTTGGAAGTCGTGTGCTCCCCGCGGAGTTGTGAAGCCTCATCTTTCCTATCTTCTACGGTACTCGCCTGATTCCTTCCTTGCCTCCCTCTGAACCTGTAGAGGTCTGAACCCATGTCTCATTCATTCTTGTATTTCCTAACAGTACAAACGAATATGTTGCTGACTACATCAATGAATAAGTGAATAAATAATAAACTACACAAGCTTATCCTATTAACGAAGAAATAACAGAAAGATATGGCATCATTGTACAAAACTGACACATAAAATCCACATATTATTAACCAGTTTAAATCATTGTATAATATTTGAGTAGAAGTATAATGATACATCAGCTATTCGGGGATGAAGGATGATGGAAATTCTGCTTTTTAAAAAGCAAATTAAAAACAAAACAAAACATGTCTTCAGAGACCGTCAAAACAACAATGAAAACAGAACACAACCAATTGTACCTCAGTATTTTTGAGGGAAAACGATTTAGTAAGTAATTTGGGGTCAGGACTTAACATTGTAATTGTTGAATCTCTCTTAAAGGAAACTGAGTGTGAGGTTATTCATTGGAAGGACCGAAGTAACGAAGCCTAAGAAAGGACATGTACACAGGGAAGAAATGGGAGTGAGGGTCATGTGACTTAGGTTCTCAAATAGCTGTCTACACCTTGGCACACACTTCCAGAAAATGTGGCTTACAGAGGAGACCATGTTTCATGCAGGAGATAATGAGAGAATCTACCTCAAGGTTTTGTTGTGAGAATTAACATGAGTTCATGCATGTAAAGCTCAGTGGCTGGCAAATTGTAATAGCTATAAGAGGGTTAGATACTAGCTGTTTTTCTCTTTAGGTGGAGTGGCCTTCATTCTCTGGTCCTTCCCTGTGGGGCCGCCACGTACGGTTGGTGATGTGTTGCATACAGTAGCCTACGTGTGGCCCTATTTCGTAAAGCTCCATCAGTTTCTTCCCTCACCTGTCAATATTGCCATCCAATAAGATGGTGATGGGCTCTTCAGCCTATACTAAGTCTTTCTGTGCCAAGCCGCCTAAAGTTTTAAAACTATGAACCAGTGTTTGCCAGCACTAGGTCATAAAACCCTGTACTTAAATTCCCTTTCACTGTTTTGACCTGTCAACAAAATTTTTTAAAGAAAGAATAATTGCCTTTATTGAGTACCTGCCTTGTTCCAGACACTCTCCCAGTGTTCTCATTTCATTCTCCCACCAGTTCTACCAGTGGAGGTGAGGGGAACAAGAAATTAAAGAACTTACCCAATATTATACAGCTAGTAACTGGCAGAAACACGATTTGAACCCAGGTGTGTGAGGCCAGAATTCCAGCCTCATCCACCACACTCCGTCCTATACTGGAAGGCAGAACATACAATGCCAGAGTAAATATCATAAGGGTTTCTCTTCAGTGTCTTATTTACACATAAAAATTACACTAACTGCTTGTTTCCATAAAACCTCAAGGCAATTAGCCAAGCATTTGTTTTGGATTACAGAGGACCAGTTTACTGAAAACAAATGACTAAGGCTGTCCATTTTTAATGTTAGTTGGGAGCAGAATGAAGCTTAAGAAGCTAAGATAGAAGCATAAAGTTGATTCCCACAATTTTAGAAGTTTGATTCTTGGCTGTTTCTTTTCTCTGTAATTATATAATAGAGTGAAGAATAAGTGACAAGCCACCCTTTGCCTCCAAATGATTCCATTTCTGTTTCTACAGTCTGAGAAAGTTGAAGGGTTCAGGAATGTTTTAAGATAAGAAAACTCTAGAGGGGAAATACACTGGCTTTCAAACTTCCAGATGGAGAAGGTTCTTGGGCCCCTCAGCCTGTTCCACAAAGAATCCTCCTCTTATCCCATCCATGGGCTTTTTGGTGGGCTTTCCTTTGGGAAACAAAAAAGGTTTAAATGAATGAAAGTTGTCATTTTCTACATTGTAGATTCCATTTGTGTTGATATTTACTTGGGACTTAGGCAAGAAAACTCTCTTCACTTGCTGCCAGAGCCCAGACCACAATTGCAGACTTGGAAAACTGTGTTCCTAATTTGTGCATGCCCACCCAGCAAATGCTAGGTGCTGCCCGCTTCTCAGGGCTTCCCCGTGCCCTTGTGCAAATTGTGCACTGCACAACTTAGAGGGCACCAGTCTGCTCACGTTTTTGTTATTACAGTGTTCCAGCTAGCACACTAAAGTGTTTGAGGAAGAGACCTCTGAGCTGCATGTTTCTTCCAGCTGTCCAGCGCCTCCACCACCAGCACACGAGACCTCTCTCCTCAAGTGTCTCCTCTCGAGATCTTCTTCCTTCCCAGCTTTTAAAAAGCAAACAAATGAAATAAAGCAAATCTATTTAGATGGGAGTGGCTACTGAAGATTAAAGTTCCCAAGGGCTTTTATATCTTAAAAGAAGTGATTGCTAACTCCAAATTAAGACTAATACATAAGATAAATAGAGAAGACTTTTTAAGCCAGGAGGCAGTACATTCCTGGTGTCCTTTGTCCTCTCTGGGCTGACAGCACCCCAGTTGGTGGCCGCACGCAAGAAGAAACTGAAGCCATCGCTGGGCCCCCTTCTTTTAAAAAGCTCGGTACCGTTCTGAGCTCATCCAGCTGGGTTTGTGTCTGTAACCTATTGACAAAGTGACTTCAGTGGAGGTGGTAGGAGGCAGGGACCAGGATTTCCAGAACAACTATTCTTATTTCATCATAAGACTTGCATGTACTCTACCTCATAGTCTGGTAAATTACACAACACTCTTACTCTAATTATGCGATTGTAATCTCCATGGAAGCAAAGTGTCTGACTTATACCCTCTCCAAGGAGTGCTGAATTTAAGCCCAGGTTGGGCGAGGATTACTTAGGGTTACACAACTAGTTAATGGCAGGACCAGAAATAGAACTCAGATTTCCTCATGCCGTAATAGCAGCCTAGTGTCCTGCCCCTTCTACCTCTGTTCCAGTTATCTGTTGCTGTGTAACACCCCATCCAAAATTCCACTCCTTAAAACAGCAACGCTGCTATTTCTCATAGGTTTCTGGGTCAGGCATTTAGTTGGGCTGTTCTTCTCCATGTGATGTTGATTGAGTCACTCACTTAGCTGGTGTCAGATGGATTGGGCTGAAAGGTCCCGGAAGATGTCATGTACATGTCTAGAACCTCAGTACTTCCCCCCCCGGCCTCTTTCTCTCCATATTTTCTCTCCTCTCTTTCAGAATTCTAGCCTGAACTTCTTGACATCTTGGTAGCTGTCTTCCTCTAGTGAAAGCAAAAGTAAGCAGAAGCTGACAGGCCTCTTACGTTAGCCCAAAACTGGCACAGTGTGACTTTTACTGCATTCTCTGGGTCAAGGCAGGTCACAAGTATCTATCTGGGAAATAAATACTACCACTTGCTGAGTGGCACAGCACGTACACCGAGGGAGGGAAGGAATAGATGGCGGCCATCTTGGAGACTAATCATAACTGTAGTTAACCAGCAGACATAGCCTTCTCTCCCTAATTCCTAGTGCCGGACAGAATGGAGAAACTCAAGCCTGGGCAGAAACGAAAGAGAAAAGGGAAAGAGAAATGCCCTGAAACACCGCATCCTTTTCCATCTTCAAGCCTAGCATAGAGTTAAGAAGGTGGCACCCACCTACCCACATGGCCCTCCAATCATTCCTTGGCTGAGTTTCTTCTGGTCGTCTTTTGCGTATCAGAGGAGACGGTGCTGCATTTTATAGTAATTTGGTTTTACAGCTACTGCTATGTCTGTTTTCTGTGTCAGGCTTTTAAGTGCCTATTTCTAAGGCCCATTCTCTATGCAGCAGTTAAAAACAGTACTTTTCAGTGCTGCATTGTGTATTGCTAAAATGTAATACACCTACAAGTAACCTTTTCAACCGTTAATTTCCATCTATAAGTCAAATTATACTCAGTTGCTAAGAAAAAGCGTGTCTCATTAAGTTTCTCCTGCTTTCTTTTTAACAGTACAGAAGATTCGTATATGAAAGAACAAGCATCTAAGACCGGAAAATCAATTTTCTAGCCTATTCTACCTCTGGCAACATCCCTTGTATGCTAACTAACTTGGTTAGGAATATCCTACATAATGAGGATTACGGGCATACTTTGTTTTATTGCACTTTGCAGATATTACATTGTTTTACAAATTGAAGGTTTGGGGCAACCCTGCGTCAAGCAAATCAGATGGCACCATTTTCCAACAGCTTTTGTTCACTTCGTGTCTCTGTGTCACATATTGGTAATACTTGCAGTATTTCATTCAAACTCATTCATTTTTAATGTGTTTGTTTGGCGATCTGTGACCTTTGGTGTTACTGTTGTAAATGTTTTGGGGTGCCACAACCCACACCCACATACGACAGTGAACTTAATAAATGTTGTATGTGTTCTGTCTGCTCCACTGACTGACCATTCCCCCACCCCTCTCCCCTTCCTTGGGCCCCTCTATTCCCTGAGACACAACAGTGTTGAAATTAGGCTTAGCGAGGGAGGAATGTTGAAAGCTGAGATAGGCTGAAAGACCTCTTGCGCTGCCCCGGTAGCCAAGCTGTGACTGTGAATGCGAAGGAGAAGCTCTTGAAGGAAATTAGAAGTGCTGCTCCAGTGAGCGCATGGATGACAAGAAAGAGAAACAGCCTACCGCCGATATGGAAAAAGTTTGAGTAGTCTGGATAGAAGCTCAACCAGCCACAACATCCCCATAAGCCAAAGTCAAATTCAGAGCAAGGCCCAGACTCTCTTCAATTCTACGAGGGCTGAGAGAGGGAGGAAGCTGCAGAGGAAAAGCTGGAAGCCAGCAGAGATTGGTTCATGAGGTCTAGGAAAAGAAGCCGTCTCCATAACATGAAAGTATGAGGTAAACCAACCTTCTATTGGAAGAAGAGGCCAACTAGGACTTTCATAACTAGAGAGAAGAAATCAGTACCTGGTTTCAGAGCTTCAAAGAACAGGCTGACTCTCTCGTTAGGGGCTAACACAGCCGGGGACTTTAAGTTGAAACCAGTGCTCATTGACCATTCTAAAAATCCTAGGGCCCCTAAGTTATATGCTCATTCTACTCTGCCTGTGGTCAATAAATGGAACAACAAAGCCTGAGTGACAGTGCGTCTATTTATAACATGGTTTACTGAATATTTTAAGCCCACTGCTGAGACCTCTTGCTCAGAAAAAAGATTCATTTCAAAATATTACTGCTCATTGACAATGCACCTGGTCACCCAAGAGCTCTGATGGGGGTATACAACAAGATTAATGTTTTCCTGCTTACTAACACAGCATTCATTCTCTAGTCCATGGATCAAGGAGCCATTTTGATTTTTAGGTCTCATTGTTTAAGAAATACATTTTCTAAAGCTCTAGCTGCCATAGATGGTGATTCTTCTGATGGATCTGGGCTAAATAAACTGAAAACCTTCTGGAAAGGATTCACCATTCTAGATGCCATTAAGAACATTAATGATGCTTAGGAAGAGGTCAAAAGATCAACAGTAACAGGAGTTTGGAAGAAGTAGATTCTAGCACTTATGGATGACTTTGGGAGATTGAAGACTTCAGTGGGTGAAGTCACTGCAGATGTGGTGAAGACAGCAAGAGAACTAGAATGAGAAGTCAGCCTGAAGCTGTGACTGAATGGCTACAGTCTCCTGATAAAACTAACGGATGAGGACCTGCTTCTTATGGATAAGCAAAGAAGGTGGCTTCTTGAGATGGAATCTTCTCCTGGTGCAGATGCTGTGAAGATTGTAGAAATGGCAACGAAGGATTTAGAATACCACATAAACTTAGTTGATAAAGCAGCAACAGGGTTTGAGAGGATTGACTCCAATTTTGAAAGAAGTTCTGTGGGTAAAATGCTATCAAACAGCATCCATGCTGCAGGGAAATCATTCATGAAAGGAAGAGTCAGTTGATATGACAGGCTTCATTGGTATATTAAGAAATTGGTCATAGTCACCTTAGCCTTCAGTAACCACCACCCTGCTCAGTTAGCAGTCATCAGCATGACGGCAAGGGTCTAGACCAGCAATGGCCAGCATTTTTAGCAACAGAGTATTTGTTTTATCTTATTTTTAAGTAACCTCGACACCCGACGTGGGGCTCGAGCTTACAACCCTGAGATCAAGAGTTGCATGCTCAACCGACTGAGCTAGCCAGGCTTTAAATTAAGGTATATATGTTGCTTTTTTAGACATAATGCTGTTGCACACTTAATAGACTACAATATAGTGTAAACATAACTTTTTTTTACATTTATATAAACACAACTTTTATATGCAACTGGGAAACCAAAAAATTCATTTCACTTACTTTATTGTGATATTCTCTTTATTGCAGTGCTCTGGAACCAACCCCACAATATCTCTAGGGTATGCCTGTATTCTCTTACTCTGAGAAAAATTCTCTTAATCTTCTAAATTTCCTTGGGAAATTTTTTTGCATGTATGTTTTTTTCTTTAACAAAAACAGAGGTTTTTTTTTTTTTTTGTTACAGTTAGATTGTCTTTTACAGTTTAGATAATTATTCAACCTAGAGTATTTTTTGCTAGAAACAATCAAATAAATAAAATTCTCTAGTGTCATATCAAAAGAGGAAATGTAAGAGCAGCTATTTATGGACTGTAGGGGCAAAACATTTCCAAGTGCTTTGGGAAATCTCACATTTAAAGAGATTATCATTGTCTCTGGTTCCCCAAATGTATGTGAGGAAATGTGATATTTTTGTACCCAGCTGCCTAGGGAGTAGGGTCCACTGAAACACATTTTTTTTCTCCCCATTCGTGTGGCTCGGATATTGAAGATATTGTCTGTACTTTTTTTATACCAGGTTGTATGGGTAAACATTTACACATGGCACAAAGCTAACATTCAGTTAGAAGAAGTCCAGTTTTGTTTTGTTTTTTATTTTTTTTTAACGTTTGTTATTGAGAGACCGAGAGAGACAGAACGTGAGCAGGGGAGGGGCAGAGAGAGGAGACACAGAATCTGAAGCAGAATCTGAGCTGTCAGCACAGAGCCCGACGCGGGGCTCAAATTTACAAACTGCCGAGATCACGACCGGAGCGGAAGTCGGTCCCTTAACCGACTGAGCCACCCAGGCGCCCCGAAGTCCAGTTTTATTTTTTAACACTGTACCATTTCTCTTATTTTGTGCCTCGATAAAATTATCCAAAACACTTGGAGAACTGTGGGGATTTTACTAAATTTTAAAAATTTTTCCCTTTCATTACCCCTTTACCCCTTTCATTTTAGGAAGAAGAATTAGAAGCCCAGATTTCCTTCCTTCAAGGACAATTAAATGACCTGGATGCCATGTGCAAATATTGTGCGAAGGTGATGGACACCCATCTTGGTGAGTGAGCTGCTTTGTCCCCGGGAGTGATGATGGTCATAACAACAGTATCCACTTGGCCCTGTGTCGAGCTTTTCATGTGAATTATCTCATTAATTCTCACAGCAGCACTGTGGGAGAGCTACTGTTACTATCAACATTGTACAAGTGAGGAGACTGAAGCCCAGAAAGATTAATAACATTTCCCAGGATCATAGTACGAGTAAGTGGACTAGAAATTCAAAATCAAGCAGTTTGACTGTAGATTTCAATTCTTAAGTGCTACACTGCCCTTTATAAATATTTGTCTACATCAAACCAAAATGAAATGTTGACCTTTCAAGGTCAAATGGTCAGCTCTACTGTTGTGCCAACCTATCTGTAATTACTATTGTGATTATTATTTTGACAGTGCTTTATTTTTTAAATACATAGGCTTTTTTTTATGTTTATTTATTTTTGAGAGAGAGAGACAGAGACAGAGTGGGAGTGGGAGAGGAGCAGAGAAAGAGGGAGACAGAGTATTTGAAGCAGGCTCCAGGCTCCAAGCTGTCAGCACAGAGCCCAACGTGGGACTCGAACTCACGGATCGCAAGATCATGACCTGAGCCAAAGTCAGATGCTTAACCGACTGAGCCACCCAGGCACCCCTTAAATACATGTTTTTAACCACCAGCCTGAAATGCATGTCAGGACCACATGACCTTTTCTTACTTCTGACTGTGCTTATATTCTAAGAAATGTCCTAGTTTGAAGTTCAGTTTATATGTGAGTCCTACATATGTCACGTTAGAAAGTCTTCAGGCATTACTCTCTACATTTGTAAAGGTTCTGTATTTTGTAATAGAAATGGTCTCTGGTGGATCACATATGTTTTGCTTCAGTAACTCTGTGCTGCTTGCGAAACTTCATAATGCATACTATTACTGTTTTTCAGTTCTCTTACAGACATCCTTTTTCTGTCCATTATCTTCTTTCTCCAGTGTCTAGCATCTGTAGTTTGGGAACAAATTAGGAAAATAAGACATATACTCTGACAGACATAGCCAATATGCTGCTGTGTAAGTGTGGACAAATGACAATACCAATTATTATAAGGTATCAGGATGCATCCCAGTTGTGAGGGGAAATCGAAGAGAATCCACCAAGGCAGAGGTCCTAGGAGTGGGCCATCCCTAAAGCCTTCCCTGAAGGTGGACTTTACCTTGGGCTCCATTGACTCCTCAGCCTATTCATGAGTTCACTTGCATGTGGCCCAAACAGCTGTCATTTAGGTGTAGCCTAAACCGTACTGGCCTCTAGCAAGTAATGTTCCCTTACAGATTTGGAGAGGTGCTTGACCTCAGTGGCTGGTTGTCCTCCAGTGTCTTACTAGGCAGCTGGCTGGGCCCTGTTCCCGTCATCAGCCTTATTTCTCCTCTCTCGACCACTCTTCTCCTTTAGAGAAAGAGCTCAAGAGGGAGAAACAACAGGGGAAACCCTGGCAGGTGATCAAAAGGGTAGTACCCCTGATCACAGTAAGAAATGTTACCCTTGTCACATCTGGTCCACCCCTGTCGAAACGATTTATTTATATGCTTCATGATGATCATCTTTAAAAATGCATATAGAACTAAGTTTATGCGAATCTCATAGCATCCCACTATAAATGCATCAAAAAGAAGTCATTAAGAGAGATACAGTTTATATATAAATAATATATATTATATAACTAATTTTAGTTTATTTAAATATAATTTTTAATTTTAAAGCAAGTGTGGGGAGTTGGGGGGAGGGGGGGCATGTGTGTTTGTGTATGTTTGTTTCTCTGGCCGTGTGGGTGACCTTTGTAGTGCTTGATTTTGGTTTTGACCAAAGTAGGAGAACAAAGAAGTGACTGGGAGAAAGATGTACTGGAACTCTAGAAAATCCTGTTAGGAAATCTCTAGGTTGTTTGGTCCACATAGCAGCTTTTCAAGCAGCTTTACTTAAGCCTAAGAATTTTTAAAGAGCTTTCACTCTGATTTTGGTCTTTCAGTCAGCTCTGTAAGAGTATTTTCTCACTGCATGGGAGGGGGGAACACTTTAATTAAAGAAAAGCCCATACCAGATGTGAATTTTCAACTAACCACCAAACTAAATTCGTTTCTGTGTGTACGTTTCACTTTCAGCCAGAATCCCCTCATACAGTTGTCAGCTTCTTTTCTCCATATAAATAGCAGGACACTTTATAAAATGGGCTTGAAGGGGGTGGGGGTGCCTGGGGTGGCTCAGCCAGTTAAGCGTCTGACTTCAGCTCAGGTGATGATCTCACGGTTCATGAGTTTGAGCCCCGAGTCAGGCTCTGTGCCGACAGCTCAGAGCCTGGAGCCTGCTTCAGATTCTCTGTCTCCCTCTCTCTCTGCCCCTCCTCCCCACCTCAAAAATAAGTAAACATTAAAAAAAATGTTTTAAATAAGCTTGAAGGATGCTACAAAGAATTCCTGGCCCCAGGGCCCACAGATGCATTTCTATCCACCTGCCTATTATAACAGTGATTTATTTATTAAAACATATTATGCCTATGTTGTAGGCAATTTTGATTCTAAGCAAAAATTAGAGGAAAACACAAAGATTAATTAAGGGAAACTCTTGATTGGCTCTTTGACTTATTGGACTTCTTTTAAAAATTACTTCAGCACCCTAGTATTTTTTCCATATGATGTTTTCTGTTTTTCCCAATTATTAAAGTAGTACAAAATCGGAATCACTGAAAAACCCATTAGTAAGTGACTGATTATAACTTAGTATAATGCCATCTTATCGAACATTAAAGTACTTTCTTATTAACAAGGAGATGTTCATGCTATATTATTAAAGGAAAAGATAAGTAGCACAACAGTATATATTTGATGCAAAAATAACCATTAACAGTCATGGCCTGGCTGAAAGGATGATTGTAGGATGACTTTCTGGGAGACCTAGTTTTTATGCTTGGAAGATGCAAGGTGGTCACTGAAAATCTGTAGGTGGCTGAAGTGCAGCTAGCACCTGGGACTTCCTCTTCACGCTCCAGGCAAGAGCCCCGTGCTGAGAGTGGCTGGCGTGGTGTTTGAGAAGGAGAGAGCCCCGTGTGGCGGCAGACAGACCCAGGGTTGAGGTCAGACTCGGTCCCTTCTTAGCGTGGCCTGCTTCTGATAGTGTCTTCATATAGAAAATGGAGATGCAAATATCTACCTTGCCAGTTTGTTGCCAAAACTAATGTGCTTTTAACCCCAGCACAGGGCATGGCCCAAAGTCGGGTCTTCAACACAAATTCTCTCCTCTGCCTCATTAACTCTTAACTGTCCCTTCTCAGGGAAGATCATCGAGTCTGTGACCAGAGTGCTGAGTACTGACATGTGCAGGCCCCTATAACTAGTTAGTGGCCGAACTAGGACCAATACCACATTTCCCAACCCCTAACTAAATATTCCCTTGTCAGTGATGCAGAAAGATGCTGGAATTGGGATACGCCGGTCCTTGGGCTAGGTGTGTGAGCTCTTTGGGCAAGAAGAACTTTAATGATGCAGAGTCCTTGACCTGAGCAGCTGGGCCTCCATTATGCACTGGGCCACAGGCTACCAAGGCAGCTCTGAGAACTGCATCAGAAACTATTCTAGGAGGTATTTTCTGTATCCTTTCCTAACGTTAATTGTTTTCACCAAGTTCCTTTCATTTCAATAGAATTCCATATCACCCTGCGCTTTCATCATTTCAGTAATTTTAAAACGTCAAGTACAGTTCAAGGCTATTTTTATAACTGGCAGAACAAATATAGAGAAAAACATCTCAGTTAAAAATTATATAAAGGCACTTGTTCAAATGGTCCTTTAATTAGAGAGGTAATAACATTGACAGCTTAGCAGTTACTTCCTTATGGGCCTGGAACTCAAAACTAAAGAAATATTTGTTTTATCAAAACTCTACCAAAATTTTAATTTTATTACTTCCACATAGTTGAAGCACGTGAATCCAAACACTGAGAGACAGGAATTGAAAATGCATGCATTTATTAAATCTAAACTTTCCTGTCAACTTCAGAAGGCTTGTTGTACGTGTTCATTTTTCTGTTGCTATAGTTACTCCCCTTCCCGTCACCCTGACAGTTGAGTCAAAAGCCATTGACAGTATTGACCTCAGGTGGTTGAGCTCAGGCTATTTTTAGGTTTGCCGTATTTTACTCATAATTGCACGTGGGTGAGCGGCCCACGCTTCTCTGTTCTGTGAGCAGCTGGGCTGAGCTGCTAGCTGTTTACAGGGAGTGTGAGCTGTTCACCCTGCTGGCCCTAAAGGCCCCACCTGCCCACTCCCGGGGGAGGTATTTCCAGTCTCTGTTCGGTATTTAGAAGTGGTTTCCAGCGGCTTGCCCTTTCATTGGTGGTTCATGTAAACAATGGCAGGGTTAAATGCAGTGAATTAAGGGAACTTAGGTTTCCCAGAGTGCTGTAGCTCCTAGGAGCTTAGAATGTTGAACAGGTGGAAGCTTTAAAAGCCAACTCAACAGTTCTTCGTTGCGAAGGTGAGGAAAGCAAGGTCCAGGAAGGATGAGAGGCACACAGCTGGCTTGTGGCACACACGCCATGAGTCTAGACCCGATTTCAGTCCCTGGCTTCTCTTTTACTGACGCTTTGACTAAAGCCAACACTTGAATCGGTAGTTGGATTTCAGATCTTCTGCTGTTTCATTGCACGCATCATTACCGATTTTGCACTTGTCATAATATTTATGTAAGAATTAGCTGTAAGAGGAGGCCAGTTTTGAAAATCAGTTTATTTGCTTCTGCAAGAACTTTATAAATCTCATTTTCTCATGTTTATAAAAACAACTTTCAATGGACGTCTGTGGAAATGTTCAATAAGGCAGTTAACTAATCACATTTGAAAAAAACAGGGAAGGAAAATGTGATCACCAGACAGCTTCCTCTCTGTCAATCACACTGTGATAAAAGTTTTCATTACTATTTTAAGAATTTTAAATGCTGCATTTAATTGTGGGCAGCATAGTCCTCTGTAGAAGGAGAAGATACCTTCCCTTGAGAGTCTTGTTAAAAAGACAGATTCTTATTCAGTAGGTCTGATATGGGACCTGAGGTTCAGCATTTCTAACAGCCCCCAGATGACCGGATGTTATTGGCCCATGAAAGTCTTCAAGCAGCAAAGAGCAAAAGAACTTAAAATTATGTGGGCAGAATTAAATTAATATATTCATAATCCTATTGATGTATTCATAACTCCACCCTTCAGGCACATGTACAGCTAAATTCTGTGGGCAGACAGCACACAGCCTCCCCTGGTATTCTCTTGTAGCTTTCAATCATGTGAAATTCAGTTCTCTTTTTAGTCTCTTTGAACTTGTTCTACTCTAGTAGTGAAAGGCTCTTCCCACCCCCCACACCCCCCACTCCAATTTTATTATCACAAGACTTGGAACAATTGGTCAAAATCTAACTTGTACCAACCCTGTGCCTATTTAGAAAAACTCTGCAAACTATACACTGTCTTACCCTTTCCCAGGCTAAGATACCACAACTCTGATCCCATGGCTTCAGTATAGACTGTCCCATCTTCCATCATTTTGCTTTCCACTTGCTGGCTGTCTCCCATTTTCCCATGTGTTTTTCCACAGGAGGAACCCACACTGAATATCTTTCCTTCTCTGTCTTTTTAAAAATACAGTTTCCAAATCCTTCATCTTTCTCAAACTGTCTGACTGCATAGCCCATTCGCAGCCCTCCATACCAGGCTGCCTCTCTGTCCTCCAGTCCCAGCCGTCTCCAGCTAATGACCCAACAGGCAAAAGACTTGTCCACCCTATCTTGTGGAAACAGGCTTGCTGCTGATTGCTTGAAAGCTCAAGGGCTCTGTGGCCACCATAAGCATCTCACAGTAAGCATAGAGCTTGTGAGCAGGGAAAGTGAAACCCAAGTTAAGAAGGCTAATGTTCATTGCCTTGGGCCATGTTTAAATCCCTACTGAGTAGTAGCACTCACCTTTGACTACTGACTTTCCTCCTGTCAGGAAAACTTTCATGGCCTCAAATTCACCAAAAAAAGTATTTCCATCTTAAACCTAGTTCACGGGATCTTATTTGACTAAATGATGTGATTTGAGGACAATCTTGGTCAAACTGCCCTCCTCTCTCATTGCTTCCAAATGAGAGGGTCCAATGGCAGAACCCTAGGGTATTTCCTTCTAGTAAAGGAAATTTCCTTTTAGTCCTGGCCGTGTTTCTGCTTTTATTTTTAGAAGCACGTCTTCTGGAAAAGGCATCTAACCATTACTAGAGCTTAGAGACCTTTTAAGTTTAAAAATATATGTAAAGTGTTTTTTCTGGTTGACCCTCAGATATGGGGTGCCCCATATCATGAATAGGATAGATTTTGCTGTGAGGAGTCATACTTCCATGACATTCCCTGGCTGGCAGGGTGGTAAATCCTAAGAGAATAATATGCCAAGTGGTAGAGATGAGTAAAGATTTCTAACTCTGCCAAGTACTCTGTTTACTTGAGAACTATTTGTTGTCACCAAAAACTAATGTTAAATGCAGGACACATATTTGCCTAGTCTTACCCTTGGATTTTCCTAACTAAATGCTCCTCTCCCAGTGCTGAGTTTAGGGTCTTCACTCATTCTGACATCTCAATGCAAAATAGGACCCTTGATTATATTTTCTGTGCGGTCTGCTTTTGTTTTTTTAAGAAAATATTGAGCATGAAGTGCCTTCCTTAGCTCTTAAGAAATCCTCAGTGAAAGTTATTTCCCTTCATCTGCCCCTACCATTTCTCAGTCTGAGATCTGGTTGTTTATGTTCGTATCCCTTAATTCTTCACCTGAGAAATAGCTCACCTACGTCTATTCCTCAGAACATAAAAATCAGCTCGCTTGCTGGCAGGAAAGCCCTGTATTGTTCATTCAGGCAATATGTATGAAGTACCTGCTTTCTGATGTAAAAATAGGTCCTGGGAGAAGTAGATTGGGGTAGGGTGAAGTGGAGGAGTGGTATTCTAAAATTGAGCTCAGCACTCAATGGCAGACGTGTGTAAAGCTTCAAAGTAGGGAGAGAGAGCAAGCCAAGGAGAGTATACCTCGTTAGAAATACCTAAAGTGACACACAGCTTCACATGAAACCACGGTCCTCCCAGAGCACCAGTGATTTCACAAACATGGGCAGGGACCCATGGGGTCCTAAAGTAATGCAGATATAGTGAACAGACTACCATATTGGGAACCAAAGGACCTTGCATCCAGGATTCGCCACATAGAACTGTGCAGTTTCAGAAGACTTTTAGCCTCTGAGCCTAGTTTAAGATTACAGCTCCAAGAGTAAAAGATGAAGCAAGGGAGAGTCTAACAACTGGATGCTTGCAGAGGGAAGACTGTTAATAGGCAGCCAATGCTTAAACACAGTTTTAAGGTGGACTTTGAAGAAAAAGGAAGGTGTGTTGTTGTAAGGAGACTAGGAGGGTTTTCTAGAAGGGGAATGGCATTTGCAGAGACATGCAAATGCAAATGATCTGTTAAAGGATGAATTTGACACCTGTAGTCTTCTACTAAACCCGCCTTCTCCCAAGATGTGGACAACCATGGCACACACTCTGTGAGCAGAAATTCCTTTGTCAGCAGTGCAGCCAAACCCAGTAGTGACAAATTACAGGTCCGCCCCCCTCCTTGACCCATCACCACCTCTTAAACCACTACCACCCTGAGCACACATGTGACCCTAGATCAACCCTACATGTGACCCCTCTATTTTGTAACAGCCTGCATATTTCCTAGAGTCTGGACAGTCCTTTATATGAGATTGTCTGAGGTCAAGTTGGCTAAATCTCTATCAGAGATGAGAGAACCACAAAGAACAGAATTCACTTATATGGGTATTTAAGGTAATGGAAAAGGGAAACATACTAACCAATAATAGTAATAGTGAGCAATGTGTTTGAAGTGGACCATATTGGTTATCCCATGTAACTAATCTCTCCAGCAACCCTCTGAGATAGGTATTGCCCCCATTACCAATGGATTTACACAGATCTCTGCCTAAGGTCATCAAAGTTCAAGGTGTTTAATGCTAGGACCAGTGCTCCAGAAAGTTCTGACAGAAATGATACAGCAGTCTGTTTTGCATGTAGGTGACTTCCTGTCCTGCCGGCTGACCTCACTTAGGTCAGTTCCACCGCCAAATAAAGGGCACTGACATCAGAAGGCAATCAAGTCAGTGGCAAGACCCCCTCCTATGCCTCTTCATATCTCTCTCTGGCCCTTCCATCAGTGCCGCGTATGGAAGTGTGGGGGAGCTGAGGAGTCCAGATGACGTAGAATCTAGTCCTTGCTGTACACTTCCCTGTCATGAGACCTCAGATAATGGACTGGGGATTGCTAAGCTTGACTCCCTTTTCTGTAATAGGATGACAGTCCTCATCTAGAATGGTTGTTGGGATAGTCAGAGGAGGTAACGTGGCCATGTCGAAATGAACACTGTCCTGAGCTTCTACAGTGGGCAAAACACTGTGCAAATGTATTTACTCTTCGTCGTAATCCTTTGAGAAAAGTTCTGATATTACCCTCCGGCATAAGGAAGCTAAGTTCCACCTCCACTGTAGATAGATATTAGTTCTGTTTTGTCCCCTTTACACTCCCCTTCTTTTTTTTTTTTTTTTTTTTTTAAATTTTTTTTTTTTCAACGTTTTTTATTTATTTTTGGGACAGAGAGAGACAGAGCATGAACTGGGGAAGGTTAGAGAGAGAGGGAGACACAGAATCGGAAACAGGCTCCAGGCTCCGAGCCATCAGCCCAGAGCCTGACGCGGGGCTCGAACTCACGGACCGCGAGATCGTGACCTGGCTGAAGTCGGACGCTTAACCGACTGCGCCACCCAGGCGCCCCTACACTCCCCTTCTTAATGAGCTTACATTACCTTTTGTCCCAGCCTTTCAAATGAAAACACGTTTATTCTAGCAGTGAAGACAAAGGGTTTTTAAGAAATTGAAAAAGTAGTTTGTGTGCCGCTTCCACTCCTGTTACAGTCAGAGATCTATTTCTGTGACGTTGACATCTCTTTAGATACAGTGGAGTCACCGTGGAACTCTTACGTTGGTGAGATTTTTGGGTAATTTTCACAGAAGTAGTTATGTGAGATTTTCCCCCTTTAGTTTCAGTGCTCCAGCATTTATACTTTATAAAACTTAAGTAGAAGGAGATTGCAAAGAACATAAACTTCCTTCTACACAGAAACAAAAAGAAAGAGCCTTTATCTCATCACTTATTCTGCCTCTTGCTATAAGGAAAAATGTGCATTACTATTTTACTATTTTACTATTACTGCGTTACTATTTTACTATTTTACTATTTTAAAGCATGAGGAAAACATCATTATGTTTTTCCATTTTTGCATGTAGATGCTCATAAATGCTACCTTAAATCAATGTATAGTTGAACTAATGCGGCAAAGGATTGACATGGCCGGTACTTTGTTGTTAGTAAAATCAAAATTCCTGCATTCAAAAATTTTAAGTCTCCAGAGGTGCCCTTTGTTTTAATTTGGATTTCTGTGCCCTGGATTCCTTAAAGTGAGACTAGTGAGGTTTTATAGCAGAGGCTTATCATGAAAATTAAATGAAAAAATTAAATTATAGTGAGGTTTTATAGCAGAGGTTAATCCTTAAAATTAAATGAACATTATATACATGTGTGGGTTTTCAGGGCAGAAGGTTTTGGTTTTCATCAGATTCTAAAAGGTGATCTTTGATCCTGTCCAAAAAAATAAGGCTGAAAAGTTTCTGGGAAAAGGGTATGCTGCTGAAGATAGTAAGGCTCTGGGCTCTTCTCCCACCCTGGGAGTGCCCTTGGCTCGCCTCACTGCACAGCAGGCCAGAGCCAGCCTGGAACTTGAAGTTGTACTCTGCGTGCAGGAGAGGATTGGTGGGGCTGTCTCGGCCCCCTTTCAGTAAAGGAACTGGACGGCTCATATTCTGTGTAACAGGGAAGAGTTTAGCTGCCGTACCAGGTCGAATAGTGTTTCCTCCCCATTCCGTGTCCATCTGGAACTTGTGAATGTGACCTTTTGGTAAATAGGGTCTTTACAAGATATAATTACGTTGAGATGAGGTAAGACTTGATTAATCCAGTGACTGGTGTCCTTATTAAAAGAGGGGATTTTGAACACAAACATACAGAGAGAATGCCATGTAATGATGGAGACAAAGCCAAGGGATGCCAAGGATTGCAAACAACCTCCAGAGGCAAAGAAGAGTGCTTCCCTAGAACTTCCAGGGGACACGGCCCTGCCGACACCTTGACCCCGGACTTACAGCTTTCAGAACTGAGAATAAATTTCTGTTGTTTAAAAAAATTTTTTTTACATTTATTTATTTTTGAGAGACAGAGAGTGGGGGAGGGGCAGAGAGAGAGGGAGACACAGAATCCAAAGCAGGCTCCAGGCTCTGAGTTTCAGCAGAGAGCCTGAAGCGGGGCTCGAACCCACAGACCGTGAGATCATGACCTGAGCCGAAGTCGGATGCTCAACCGACTAAGCCACCCAGGCGCCCCAAATCTCTGTTGTTTTAAACCACCCAGTTCGTAGTACCTTGAGACTAATAGAGCTGCTAATAACATAATCCCAAAAGCAGTAGAGTAAACACATCAGGAGGTTATTACTATTTTTTTCATAACTAAAAGAAGCCCAGAGGTGGGCAGTCCAAGCAGGTGTAGCAACTCCGTGATGTGCCCAGGGCCCCAGGCTTCCTCTGGTTCATCGCCCACTGTCCTTGCAAGCTGACTTGTGGAGCTCCTGCCAGCATTTCAGCAGGGAAAGTGGGAAGAGTAAAGGCCCAAAAGCCACAGACTGAGTCAGACCCAATGAGGAGATTCCCAGAAGCTCCATCTGAGGACTTACATCTCATTGGCCAAAGCTGTGTCACATGACCCACCTCGGCTGTGAGGGAAGGGGTGCAGGGTGCTGCCCTGGGTGTGATCTGGTGAGGATCTTGGTGAGGAAGGAGTAGAGGGTGGGGCTGGGGGGTGGCCCACACACAGCTCTGCCACCTCTAGACCCAGGAGATGGTACTGTAGGGGGCACCTAGGCTTGTTGGCTGTTCCTGCTTTTAAGCAAGCAAGAGCACATGGGATAGAGTGGCCTTTAGATCATGGGGCATCATTGCCACTTAGACCTGCAATGAAAAACAAGGGGCCTGTCCTCTTCCACCTTCACCGCCACTCCCCTCTTCAGCCTGCCCACTGCGAACACCACCACCACTCAGTTGTATGGGTTTGTGGCGTCCAGGAGGGCACATTGGGAGGACTTGCCTCCTGAGATTTTCAGGCAATATGGCCAGTATGATTTTGTAAGATGTCAGGTAGATACCGCTACTTCTGTACTGGGGTGATAGATCATATATTTAAACTCGGGGGTACAGAAACCTCACTCTGGAGGTCCATTCCCACCAGTGGCAGAGTCCAAGGCTTAAGTCTGCCACTTAAAGGCAACTTTGTCTCTTACAAGTTAGCCATCTCAGCTGAACAAATGCCCCCCAGTTAGAGTGTCTCCGCTTTGTCTCTTCTCCCTGCCAGGATGATGTCAAGGCTCTAGGATGGCTCACGTGTCTCTTTGGTCTTTGAGGAAGGATCTCTGGGTGCCCTCTGGGTCTTTGCTCGCCTCTAAGGAGATATCTGTTCCTGCATAGTTACCGGCTTCTGTCCCCACTGGAGCCATTGACTGATTGCCCTGCTAGCCTGTAGCCTATGACCCTAAAGGCCTTCGGCTGTGTTGCCGCTGACCATGGGCCCCACATTACACTGGAGGCAGGAGCCGGGCACTTTGGCCAAACCTTTTGATTCAGGATATGTTCCACAGAAGACCGTCAAAGGGGCAGGCAGGAGCTGAAGATCGAGCTGGGGCAGCAGGATACATCACATTTGCTTTCTGCACATTTCCTCTTTTCATGGTCCCCTGATCTGGCCTCCAGTGGCCTCCTCTCCAAGAAGCCTCCCGGGCTTCTTCCAGATATCTCTGCATCCATTGGCTGAGCTTCCTCCCAGGGCCCCGGAGTTATTCCCCTGCTGCCCCTGCTTACACAGCAGGAGCTGGGACATCTGCCCCACACTGCGGCTCAGTGTGCAGAGCTCACCGCCCCACCAAACTACGCAGCTGCTACGTGCAGCCTGCAGACCCTGGGACCTCTGCCTGAAAACCATGGCATTCGTAAAAACAGAAGTGACCATATTCAATCCCTTGACAGACCTACATAACTGCTTCTTGTCAGCTTCCTGCCGTTGGTTGTCGTTGATGTCTTGTGGAGTGGATTCTGCGTTGTTTTTCTGTTGAGAGAGAACAAATTGTTACAGGCTTTTAAGGAAACCAGAAACATTCACTCTCTAATTATATCTATTATTCCATTCCCATTCATCTTGCTTTCTTGTTTTGAAGCAGGCCTTTATATGAGCCAGAAACTACAGTCACGTTTTCTGCATAAATAAAAGCTGCTGTTTTTCTGCTGCGGTGTGTGAGAGGACTTGTCAGCATGGGTTAGAGAGTTATTCCTATTGAAGATTCTAACAAACTGTCAGGCTGGGCCCATGTTGACGGTATCAGTCATTGCCTTTTCCCTTAACTGGAAATATTTTTGGAAATATTTAGCATAGCAGTGTTTTGAAATGCAAGTTCCAAGAGTGTTTTCCCATGTTTGTTCAGTCAGTCAGGACTTACACTGTATCTGAAAGGTAGGTCTCATGCCAAGGGCCGAGAGGATAGCCCTGAACAAGACAGTCTTGGGGCTTGTATTCCGTTGGGGGAGGTGGACAATAGACACGCCAGCAAATGCATGTGAGAATGCCAGATGGTGACAGGTGCTTCGTGAAAGTACAGGAAAAGAGATGATGTGGCAGCGCCCAGAGGCTCTGTGACCCGGGCTCCCTTAGTTTGGATGGGCAGGAAGGTTGCTCTGAAGAGGCATCATGGGACCCGAGTTGAACAGTGAGGAAGAGCTGGTCTGCACGGATATGGGCCCAGCCCCCCAGGGCCAAGAGAGCAGTGTGCCGGCCCTGCCTCCGCTAGCAGTGGGGCAGGGGAGGGCCGGCAGGGAGTGATACACAGCTCTGGTGGCCACAGGGGGCCAGGCATACAACTGAGGAGTCTGGAGTCGAGACTGAGACCGCTCTACTGAGTGAGTGACTAAGCATGGGCCTTATAAGGCCCGTGCTTATAAGTAGGTGTGATTAAGGCCACAAAATAAGCAAGTAGATGTTAGTGGAGGGTAAGCCTACTTATTGTCATGATTCTGCGATTGGTGTGCATATTGGTATCCTCTTTAAAGTGTGTTTTAGTTGCCCTTCACCCCACACATTCTCCTGCCTAGCCCCGGTTGGGGGGAAACTGTGGGGGGGCCCTTCCTCCTCCCCTGTTCTCTCCTGAGAACCCCGGCTCAGTCAGGCCCACCAGCAACAGGGCCGTGTGCGTCCCTTAGATGTGTTGTGGGGGAGCCCCGAGGCCCGCTGCATGTTGACCGTGCAGCTCAGTGCGATGCTGACCCTGGCGGTCACAGCTGACTTGCTGGATCCCCCCGATCCCCCGATCGGGCCTGGGTGAAGGACTTCTCACACGGAGGGTGAGCCTCCTAGAGGACGTAGAGAAGTAGCTCCTGTGAAGACCCCGGGTGAAGTCAGGCAGACTCCATAGGCAGTGATGTCCGATGGCAACCTGTGGTGCCGTGAGTTTGTTCTTTTATTCTCACCATTTTGTTGACTTTACAACATGCTTTACTGTTTAAATCTTTAAAGACGGTGTCTTTACTGACTTCAGTCACCTGGGAGGACCTGGTCTTCAGAGACAGAGGTGAGTTAACCCGATGGAACCATGAGGCGGTGTAGGAAGCTCAGAATGAAACGCTTCCTCCCAGAGGCTGGATGAATGCTCTAGACTGTTCACATTGTAGGTTAGCAGGAGGTGCCCTGGTCTCTCTGCAGAAGTGAAGACACATTTGTCATCATAAGAACACATTTGTGTCTCGTCGGTGGGAAGGCTGTGCTCTCCGGGCTCGGAGCTCCCCTCTGCTCTCCCCCACACCTGCCTCATCTGCACTTTGGCAGAGCGTCCTTGGTGGAAATACTTACTATGATATTGGACAGAAACCTTTCCAAGCAAGTAATGATGTGGCAGCAGATAAGTTATACTCAGGGCATTAGTTATAAAATGTCATTCTTCTATTTTCAGTAAATATTCAAGATGTGATATTACAAGAAAATTTGGAAAAAGAAGATCAAATTCTGGTTTCTCTGGCAGGATTAAAACAGGTATGTCCATTGATCTGACTTTGTGTCCCGCTGGCCATCTTTCAGTGCTTGTTGGGGAGGGTATCCTGTGGAGGGTGGACCATGCACGTATTAGAGCCAACATCCCCCCAGCCCCTCATTGCCTCCCAGACAGAGCCCATCCTGAACCGCCACCTTTTTACGCCTCGTGCTCCTACGAGTGATTATGTCTGACTGGCTTGTAGCCCAAGCTACTTTTCCATTCTCACCCTTGCTTCTTCCTCGTACCAAAGCCATTCAGTTGGTTCCTCACCCAGAGCTGGTGTTGCCTGGTCCGGCAGCATGTTCACTTGTTTACCCATAAACACATGCTGTCCTCGGAGCACAAGCCACCCACGGCAGGCCTCAGACCCACAAGGACCACACTCACCCAACCCTTGGAGGGCTGAGTGGAACATACGCGTTAATGAAAAGAGCGTGCTGCTCTCAGAGCCGTCTGCCTGTGTTATTAACAGTTCAGCTGGGGTGTAGTCACTTGAGTAGCTAAGGGCCGTTCAGTGGGGCTGAGTGTGTAGGCAAATGGCACTTCCTGCTCTAAGATAACTGCCCAGGATGTGACACCCATGTCTGACCCCATGAGAGCCTGGCCATTAAGACTCGGAAATTTTCCTTGGTCATTAATAAGTCCATGGCTTTGATACAGTTGGATTTTTTCCTGTTATTCCTTTCTTGTGGTAATATATTCATCATCCTATTAAAAAATGGCCCATGATAAGTCTAGTTTAAAGGTATTAGAGGTTTAGCTAGCATTTCAAAACAAACTCATTCACCTTTTTCATTTATTTTCTTCTTTTTTGAAAAATAGATCAAAGACATTCTAAAAGGTTCCCTGCGTTTCAACCAGAGTCAGCTGGAAGCTGAGGAGAATGAGCAGATCACCATCTCAGATGATCACTACTGCTCCAGTGGCCAGGGCCAAGGCCAAGGCCAGAGCGACCAAACACCTGGGGCCACCAAGCAGGTATAAGAGCTCTGATGAACTGTGTCACATGAACTTGATGGGGGCACATTCACGAGAGTTCTTCAAAGCAAGGAATAATGAAAACTTTGCCAAAGTCATTTCAAATTACCGTGTGTGAAGTTCAGCTGTGAAATACCACGGGTGGCCTGAGCCAGAAGTGCTGTATACAGCTGTGTGAGTTACATATCCTAGTGCCCTACGGGGTGCCATTCACAATGATAACAATTAGGCTGTTATCTCCCAGAGTTGTTCAGTATACAACCTACATGCCTGTATGCAGCAGCTTTGGCCTGAACCTCCTACCAGTCCTATTGTGTGACATTAGAAAGCCAGATCTCTGCCTCAGCTATTGGTTACCTCTAGCTGACGCCCCAATTCCCCGTTAGCACAGGAAGTGCTGTTCATTCTTTCCCAGTGCTCTCCTGAGTGTACTTCAGTTGGCTAGACCTTTTTTTTGCCTTCGTGGAGGAGGGCTTCTCATTAATGTCCATCCTCTGAGGGAGAGAGGTCAGCGGAGTCTTCCTGTAAAGGATCAGCTCATTAATATTTTAGGAGTTATAGGCCACATGTGGTCTATGTCACGTATTTGTTTTTGTATTTGGTGTGTTTGTTTCTTTGTTTTTACAACCTTTAAAAATGTATAAGCGATTCTCAGCTTGAGAGCCATGCAAAAACAGGCCACGGACCAGATTTGGCTTATGGGCCATAGTTTGCTGACCCCTGCTCTCAAGGTGTCGACATAGTATATACTTTATTCTAACGTAGGAACATAGAATTTTCCAGTGAGAAAGAATCCAAGAAATTCCTCTTGTGCTTAGTCCTGTCTGCTTATTTTACCAGTGAGAAAATGAAGGCCTCAGAGGCGCATAGGCTCAACAGGCATCACGTTTCCAGAACTCCTGTTCCAATCCAGTAGGCTCCTAGCTCCACCATGCTTCCTCACTATACTTTCTCTGACAGGACTAAAAATCCCTAATAATACACTGTTTCATGGCTTACAAAGTTTCATCTTGAAAAATGAACATTAGCAAAATCTCATCTAAGGCTCTCTCTCAAAACCGAGCATCCAGATACTTACAAATTATTTTTGTGATGAAAAAACCAAAATGATATGTTAGAATGGGAATTTTTTTAGTTTGAAGAGTACTCTTCAAGGAGAGAGAGGCTTGTGTGGTTAATTTCATTCAGCTTTAAAAAGAAGTTTTCGGGGCGCCTGGGTGGCTCAGTCGGTTGGGCGTCCGACTTCAGCTCAGGTCATGATCTCGCGGTCCATGAGTTCGAGCCCCGCGTCGGGCTCTGTGCTGACAGCTCGGAGCCTGGAGCCTGTTTCAGATTCTGTGTCTCCCTCTCTCTCTGACCTTCCCCCATTCATGCTCTGTCTCTCTCTGTCTCAAAAAATGAATAAACGTTAAAAAAAAAAAAAGAAATTTTCATAGAGCATTTAGTCTGCATTTTTAGCCACATGAATAGAGCATTAACATTGCAAGTTTAATTTGATTAGTTCCTCCAAATTCTCCTTCCCTAAGCAGATGTTTTTCAATAATCATTTCTTCATTCAAATTTTGTTGAGTTTAGGCTCACCCCCCAACTATTTTTAATTGACAATGCTGTTTTAAAATTTAACATGATTTTTTTATTTGAATGTGTAAAAATATTACAGAAAAAGACCTTTCAAAAGCACTAATGAATTTGCTAAATTTAAAGCTTCTTGATTATACTTTGCCATTGTTACTCCCAGTTTTCATTTTGTAAGAACCTACCTGTTACCGCCATTGCCCCAGTAGAACCCATGTGCACACTCAAGGTGAGCCAGCCGTGAGGTGTAGATGGCCCGAAATAGGATATGCCCTTGCTCTGGCAGGGCCACACTCCTGTGCAGCATCCAAGAGACCTGCCTCTGTGTGCGCTTCTAAAACACAGTCAACCCATCCTGTGCCCAGAGACCCCACAGCTGCCTTCTCTGCATCTCTGTTCCTCTGTAGGGTTAAGTGGAAAAGAAGAAAAGTGGGAAAAGGGAAAATAGCAGGGCTTTTCTTCTTTGCTCATTCCTGCCATGGCCTCTTCCCCAAGGATGTTAGCAGTTTATAAAAACAAAACAAAAAAAAAACCCTGTACTCCTGAAAGAGGTTTTATCTGAGGAAGGAAGAATTAGGGAAGCAGTGCTCTCCTCTTGCCTTCACGGGAGGAAAGGCAAGAGAAATCCCAGATGAAGCAACAGGTCGCATAGAGAGCCAAATGTCTGGAGCCTTGTGCCCCAGTGCCCGGGGATCTGGTCTAGATTCATACAGGAACCACCAGGCTGGAAGTCCTGGCCCAGCATCTTTCCTTAGGAACCTGTGTCTCAAGCCTTGGGACGACTGTCAGGGCTTGGAACTGGCAGACTTACTTTCTTATTCTGTGGGGCCAGGGTGGCAGAGGGGGGCTGGCTCTGGACAGGAACGTGTGGACCAGGTGGGTGTTCTGAAGGCGTTTTCCCTCCTGCCTCCCAAAGGTGAGCTGAGGGCCTGCTCTGCCAAGTGTTCAGGGTGCTCAGGGTATGGGATGTAGCCCCCGCTGATGAGCTTCCAGTTAGAGGGCCAGAGGCCGGGGCAACAGTGTGAGGCGGGCTTTGGAGACATTTTCTGGAGATGTAATCACCACGTCTTGGTGTGCGGTGGGTTGTGCCACAGCTCATTCCTAAGTTGGGAATGAGCTTTGCTTCTTGGTTTAGCACGAAAGTACGTGCAAAGGACAATGCCGAGGGTCAGGCTCACCGCCTTGGGGCAGGTGGCTCAGTGCCCTTCCCCATCAGGAGCTTCAGTAGGGCTTTTCCTTTTTGGAAATGCACATGCCTCACTCCCTGCCAGCATGTTGGTTAGTACTGTTCTTTCCATTCGACTCACAAATCTTATCCCCAGCTCTGAAAAGGGCAGATGCAAAATTGTATTCTGTAGAATGGGAAGAGCCACATTCTGCCCCTTCCTCCCAGTCTGTCCTTCACACACTCGTTTGGAAGTTTTTTGGTAAACTTGACTCAACTCTATGGCAGTAGACGGCAGGACCCTGTAGGACTCTAGATTCTTTTCGTCAGCCAGCCCACATCATGTGCCTCACTGGTACTTGGGGCCCCTATTTTTATTTGTATGGTCTATATCTGCATTGTCTAAATACAGTAGCTACTAGCCAGATGTCTATCTAAAATTAAATTTAAACTCATTAAGATTAAATGGCTTTAAGTTAAAAATACAGTTCCTCCGTCACACTAGCCACCTTTTAAGTACTCGATATCCACCTGTGGCTGGGTGCTTCTATATCAGCATAGAAAGAGCACACTTCTCTTGAACAGCTAGTCCACAGTTGGGCTCACCTGCATCCACCATGTTCCTAAACTCAAGGTAAGAAATGAGGCAGGGTGAGGACAGCAGGTCGGGGTCCGGGGGCTGTATATTGTGCTGGTCCTGGCCAGCTTTAGGCAGGACTGACGGGTTGAAACCTCCCATTGTATAGTACATGCTTGTGTTTGGCAAAAAAAAAAAAAAAAAAGAGGATTGTGTAAATGATATAAACAGAACCGGGTAGTAGCAAAGGCTGCTATGGAAATCCAGAAAGAAGGCATCTTTGTGTTTAGAAAAAAGTTCTAGGTAGGAGTCCAGAAGAGTCCAGATCTTTTAATTCGCTTTGTGACAATGGCCAGGCCACCAGGCCTCTGAAATGGGCTTCCTTTTGTGATCTGTAATATAAAGGTGAGGAGGGGTAATAAAAGAAGGTCAGGCCCTGCCAGCTCTGCCGTGCTTTGTCTGAGTCAGTCCATAATTTTTTCTGGGAATGGGAGGCAGGGGGGTAACCCAAGATTAGTAACTTGACTTCACTACTTTCCCAGAAATGTGCCAGATAATTAGAGTGATGGCAGGAACCTCATCTTTACTTCCAGTCACAGGCTTTATAACGTATGTCTCCTCTTCAGAGTCTTGTAATGTATTCACTGTAAGCCAAAGGAGAGTGGGTTGTCGTGGTATTTCTGTAGTCACTCTGAAAATAGGGCCTGCTGTACATGCTCTTTTTATTTTCAAACTAAGATGAGCTCTGCCCAGCAGCGTTCCAGCCACAGACCCTACGTGGGCTGAGAGGTCAAGGTTTTCACAGTTTGCAGTGCAGGACAGTGGTCACATGAACAGTGTCCACACTTTGGAGGTAGAAGGTTGAAGCTGAGGTCCCACAGCCCAGCCGGCCCTGCACCCCATGTGCATATATATGCGTGGGAGCACAAGCCCCACTCACGTGTCCCTTCCAGCCTCTCCAAGGGTGGCACCGTCCAACTGGGTACACCTCACAATGGACGGTCTTTCTCTCCCAAACTGCCCTAGTACCAGCTATGATCACATCCCCTTCTACCAGAGTGCCAGGATCTGTGTGTCTCCTCAGTTTTGTAAGAGTTAATGTGTTGATGGAATGGAAACAGCTTTAAACCTTGAGATGAGGAACTTCAAGACCTGTTGTCTCAAGCCCTGTGATCTCAAGGCTAATTCTGTTTCTGTTCTCCCAATTAAATATCTTAAAGGTGGACAAAGGGTCAGAGGGTAGAGGCACCTGAGCCATTATTTAGCTACTCACCACCCGCATGTCACCAAGAACATGTAGTTCAGAGAAAGCACAGTCAGTCAAGCCCAGATTTCCCTTGGAAGTGTTGCCAGCTACCTGTCCAGGCTCTGCCCACAGCCCACCAGTGGCCCAGGCCATACTGGTCTGGAGGCCAGAGGATCGGGTGGCACTTCCAGCCACGGCGCTGTGCACATGTCGTCAGACCTCAGACTCCCGCCCCAGCCCCCACCCATGCTGTGGGAGAGTAGGCGAGGTGGGTGGTCGAGCAGGTATGGGCACCACACCAGCTTATGTCAGCACTTCTTCCGCCTGGCCAGCTCTGGAACATCCTTGGTCAGGCTGTAGCTTTCCTCACGTCAGGGCGGGCAGGGGCTTCTCTGGGCTTAACCCAAAACCCTTACTCATGTTCATAGATGTCTGCATTTTTAGTCAAAAACAAACGCTACTCATAATTGCTTAAGAAGAAAGGAAAAGCATGGTCAGTAAACCACTTCTGCCTTTCTGCCTTTTGCCGTATACTTGGCACTGAACCATTCCTGGTTTTTGTGTTTGCCACCATTGTCCCAGGGGGCCCCTAAGCGCATACCCGGGATGAGCTGGTTATGAGATACATACATTAGGCCCTCCTGAAGCTATTCTTTAAGCCAGTAGTAAAACCGCTCCGGATCTGGGCTTACATTAGGGAGCCAATTCTGTGTGATTCACATCCATGCACGTGATCTCACTGCACGGTGACCACACGCTAGGTCACAGATGCTGTCCTTATCCCCATTTCGCAGATGAGAACATTAAAGCCCGAGGAAGACGAGTGATGCGCACGGCAGGGTGCCACGTGCAGCTGGCAGGGAGTCTGTCTGCAGCCTGCTGGCTGTCTCTTGAGCCGGCCTCTCTCAACTTATCAGGCAGGAGATTTACTCTATTGCCCTGGGAACCCAGCATCCAGCTTCAGGGGAGCTGGCCCCCCGCCACTGGGAAGTACCTGGCCAAACATTGCATCTTTCCAAGGAAGAGCATCGGGCCAGGGACTTGAACTTCCATGAAGTGCTCCCAGGGCTACTACTTAGTTCTCTCATTTCACTGGATTCTTCTCTCATCCACCTCTACTTCTGACTCTGCCTCACAGTCCTCTTCAGAAACACCGGGGCGCACGGACAGAGGGAGCGCAGACGACTTCATCCTGGTCTCCAAAGACGACGACACGGGCAGCACCAAGGGGTCCTTCTCAGGCCAGGCTCAGCCTCTTCGCACCCTCCGAAGCACCTCTGGGAAAAGCGAGCCCCTGGCCCGCTCCCCTCTGGTGTTCTCTGACCCACTGATGGGCCCAGCCTCAGCTTCCTCCAGCAACCCCAGCTCCAGCCCCGATGAGGACAGCAGCAGCAACAGCAAGGACTCTGGCTTCACCATTGTGAGCCCCCTGGACATCTGACCACAGTGCCCTTGGCTTTCCTTGTAGGGACTGGCCACCCCCCTCAGCGGCCCCAGCGTCTGGCTGAGGCTCCCCCAGCGGAGACCCCTCTGAAACCAACACTTCCTTCCCAGCAGGCCTGTGGCCCTAGCACAGCCCATCGGAACCCTCCAGAGAGAGGCAGACGGGGCCACAGAGCACACGGACTGATGTTCACCAGAACGTAGACAGGGCTTTCGTGGCCCTTACCTCGTCCCACCCCACCCTTCCTCTGAGGTGGACCTGGGTTAAGTATCCAGGATCATGCTCACTGTCAAAAAAAAAGACCAGACCACAATTAGAATCACTTTTCCTCTGTCCTCTTCTCCCCAACTAAGAATTAGGTGTGGCAACTCCTTTAATTATAACTAGAAGAAGGAAGAAGAGTTGGTTTCAAATCTTCCCTCCCTCAGAGCATCAGGCGTAGGAAAATCGATTGATACCAAGAAGGCTTTCTCTCTGGAAATCTGTATCTCCGCGTCTTTCATTCCTCCTTTGGGAAGCCATACAGCAGAGCCAAATACAACAGAATGGACTAGAACTGGTAGGTTCCAGGCCTGGAAAAAAACCCATCACTGACCTTTCAGAAAGTTACAGCGATCTTTAGAAACAGGGTCTAAACTTAGGAATCCTATTTCAGTGTGATGGGAGTTAGATTTCTTTCATTTGTTAAAGAGTACATTTCCAGACCTCAGGCCAGATCGACTCTGGCCATCACTGTCCCTCCTCAGACAATTGTATTTGCTCCTCTTAGGATCTTTCACAACCAGAAAGCCAGGTCACGTTGAGCCAATCTTTGCTGCACTGATTTCAAAAGTTGTAACAATATTACTTCCTTGAATTGGTAAATGTGATCCTGACTTGTGGGATAAACATCTCTCCGTTTTCTGGTAAAGCCTCTGTAGCTTTGACGCTAGAATACATTTGTCACCAGTCAATTGAGAAGTAAAGGGAAAAACCCAAACTCATTCCCATCCAGAGTCAGGATCTCCCATTGGCCTTAAAGTAGCAGTAACAGGGAACTAGACCTGGAGTCCCTTCTGGGGGAGCAGGGCTTCCCGCAGAACATTCCAGATGTCAGGAAGGTTCGGGATTTCTGCACAGCCCTTCCTTGCTGGGAGCCAAGTGTAGGAGCTGCAGGGCCTGGGTTCGGTTGTGCACTGCGTCCCAGGCACCACCGCCGGGGCAGGACCAGGTCTGGCGTGGCTGTGCCTCCCTGGGCTTCAGCACAGGGTGGGGATTTGCGCTTTTCCGTAGGCAGCTTATGGAATCGCGATGGGCAGAAAGCATCACAGGAGCTGTTTGTGTCCTTAAGGAGAAGTCCCTATAGAGGACACTTCCCCTCTCCTGTGCCCAAGCAGGAGTTCTGACAGGAGAGCCACAGTGCCCCTGCCCTGAGGTGACTGGCTCTTAGGGCCTCTGCTCTGAGGATGGCGAGGCCTCTGGGCAGCGGAACCTGTCATGCCCACGAGCGAAAAGCTAAGTTTGAAAGAACACACACCGTGTACATCCTTCCCACTGCTAACCATGTATCTCTCTACAGACAAACGTGATAATGACCTCGTTTCCCACGTGCTCTCGCTCTCCAAAAACTAGCGATGACTCGAGAGTCAGCTACTACAGAGAGGGTTCTAAGTAGCTCTAAGATTTGTTCTTAACCTCTAGCAGGAAAATCTCTGAACGCGTGAGCTGGAAGAGGAATGACAACTCTGGTTTCGCTCAGATAACAGGGTTGTTGGGCCTTCCGTGGTCACTCAAAGATACGCTGATGAGCGTCCTGAGTGGTCTGCCCAGCCCCCCCTGTGGGGGTGACTGAGTAAGTTACTGTGTGTCGCCTTGAAGACACTTTGTACGCTCCCAGGGTCCCCATGCAGTGAGTGGCCTTGCAGCTGCACCGGGTTGCCATTATTTTCTCTCCGCGGACCTGGTTTAGGGAGCTGTTGGTGTTTTCGGTTCTAAGGTAAGAAGCCTGGAGCCATCCTCGCCAGGGCTCCAGGACAGTGGCTGGAGAGGGCCACAGAGCTGGCTGTCCCCTCGCAGTGGCGGACAGCCGTCTGCTCGCTCCGAGCATTTCCTTGGCCCTGAGAGCTAGAGTTGTGATAGTCCAGTGTCAGTGGGCACACGGGAGCTGCCAGACAGCCAGCACCCTGACAAGGCTCTAGGCTCCCTCCCTGCAGTCGCAGTCGGCTGGGTGTCTACGAGTCACTGAACACCCCCGGCCCACCAGCACACCAGGGGCAGGTCCTCCGTTCTGTGCTTCTGTGTCTGTGCTACACGGGAAGCGACGGGGTCCCTCAGAGCTGTTGCTTCTGCGGTCCCCAGTGCGCTGCTCCCCCCTCCGAGGAAGGAGGCACGAGGGGGAGTGGGACGTGGGCATTGCCACCCTCCACTTTCCATAGATCCATGGGGTTTGAGAATTGTATTACTCTCTCAGTCATTTTAAGTGACTTGTTATTTTTCATAGTCGAGCATTGTTTGCATTTTTATTAGTTACAGTGCTATTAAAAGAATGTGTTCCTTTTTTATTATTTTATCAGGTACTTCTGTTTCATTGCACATTTTTTTAAATCCTGAATATATGAAACCTTTTTATTTTTCTTTAACAAATATAATCAGTGGAACCCTCTCATGTTTTGATTATTAGCAGTTAAATAGATTTTATATTTGTAAAGCTTAGATGAATTCTGTCATCCACTTTTTTAATATGTGTGTCTGTGTTTCATGCATTCCTCTCTGATCAGTTTGGAAATTTGAGTTAAATTTTCTCTCTGTACATTACATATGAGAGCTACAGATTAGAGAAAGAAAGTCATTATGACTTTGCCTTACCTTTTGTATATGCCAAGGGGTCTTATAACACTTTAAACATTTAATTATACTGGATTCTTCTTCCAAAGGTGATCTCCTGCAAATGCTCACTTCTAACTGCAATCTGGTAAGAAGTAATACCACTGCGGAATAAGTGTGACTAAAAATACACCCGAGGCCTCCCTGTGCTTTGCCTTCTCTGCATCTGACAGAGTTCGTTAGTCCTTCGGGTCTGATTGCCCACCGCTAACACGAAGGACTCCTCCACTTTGTCAGAGACGATGAACAAATACAAAACTCAGTGGCAGTTACGTTGTCTCCTAAAGATAGGTAATCTGCCAGAGTTGACTTAAATTTACTATTTTTGTTTTCATTTTATTGTTTCCTTAAGAAGTTGCCTCCAGGGGCTGTTACAGAACCAGTGTTTCCGGGAGCAGGGGAGGGGCGATGCAGGCCCTCCCAGTGGCTGTCCTGTGGAGGCCAGGCCATTCCATCATTCCATCCCCCTCCCCTGCAGGTGCACACCGGTCCCCGCCCCCATGTGTACAGAACAGGGGCTCTGGGGGGCCGTGGGACAGGGAGAGGAGGCCGGGATGGATTAAGGACGGCACCTGGCAAGCCGAGCTTCCTTCTCACGGGCCAAAACCGCTTCCCCACCCCACCCCACCCCCCATGTTACTTTCAAAAGCTCTCTTTTTATAGTGTTAAAAAGAAATCTAAAGTTCCTGTAAACAGGCTTGAGACCACTTTGATGTAAAAGTTGTCATAATAGTTTGTCTCACGATGGCACAATTCGTTTGACTTATGGAATATCCTGTTGTGCCATTTATATCCTATTGCTTTGTTCTCATTCATCTTTATGCTGTAACTCATACTGATTTAAGAAATGACTTCTCCTTTTGGCAAAGTGATCCCATTAAATACAGTTATAATAAAAAGACTAATGTGAAACTGAGAATGTAGCTTGACTTGTTCTGGGTGGGGGACCAGGGCAAGATGCTGAGCAGGCCTGAGTCACAGGACACCAGTCCAGGACATGGCCAGCAGGGCCCCCAGCCCGGCCTCACCCATGTCACTGCATGAGGCACTTCCCTAGGGCTCACGCCTAACCCTGCCAGTCCCTTCTTCCCCAATTTGGGCCCTGCTAGGCCCGCTGCTCCAAGAAGTCATTTAGGGGTGTGGCCCCAACGGCTTGCCCTCCCCTCTGCACGGTCTCCCCTCCACACCAGGTTTGCCCTGGTAGCCTCACTTATGCCCACCTAACACAGGGTTTGATGCAGGGCCACAGTGGGGAGGGCACCCCCAAGTCTTAAACTAGGAAAGGTAAGGGGGATCTTTTTAGCTTAGGTAGAGCCATGAGGCCAGTGATACCTTTGTGCCACTGCCAGAACTTCTGCGTGGGCCCATCCCTGGCCTAGGTCACTGCCCCAGGCCCAGCCAGCAAGGGACTTTCCCTCCCATGGGTCACAACCCATTCCCCCAAGCAACTTTATTATCCACAGGTTCTGCCATGAAAAAGTTGGAGGGCCCGGCACACTTCTCAGGTGGCTCATGCTGGTGATGGTGACCAGTGACAGCCACGCACGCTGGCATCCCTCGCCGGCCGCCGGGAACAGGGACCCTGTGCGGCAGGTATGATGGGGGCTTCACCCGTATCCTCTGGGAAGGCCACTTCCGGGCAGCTGGCTCATCCTCCTGCACTACCTACATCTGTGCCTGAGAACTTTGGGGCCCCATCTCCCGGGAGGGGCTCTGCTCTGGCTGAGGAGCGTTGAGTGCAGGCTGGCGGGGGAGGGAGGCTTCCCTGCAGGGTTGAGTCCAGGTGCTGAGTGCCTTCCCCTCCTGACTCCCTTCCCCACTCCTCCTTGGCATTTGCTCCTCCCACTTAAGCCACTCTTCAATCTTCTCTCAGGGCCAGCCCCGGGGAATCGGGGAATCGCACTAACAACACATCCTCCTCCCAGGACCCCTTCTACAGGCAGAAGCCTTGTCCCTGCCTCCCCTGCAGCCAGGGTCATGGGTAAGTGGGAACGGGTTGCAGGTGGTCAAGGGGGGGTCGTCTGGCCTCACAGCTGTGCAGAGGAGTCACCAGTCCCACCCAGGGCCGAGGCACCCTCGGACTGCTCCACCAAGTCCCCAACTCCTCCCCGAAATGCGCCATTAGGGGGACCACCGATAGCTTTGTTTTTATTTTGTAACTTGTCTCTGTCAGGCCACATTCTTGACCTCTTGAGGGTGTGTGTGTGTCACCAGAAATTTGTGCACTCTGGGAGGCGCATCTGTGGCGAGAAAGGACCCTTCTCACAGAAAGGTGAAGGGCCCGGGAGGCACAGTTGGTTGATGCGTGGACCCTGAGCATGCATTCGGCCTCAGCCACTTGTTCCTTCAGCAGGCTCCACACAACACCCTCAAAGCGTCAGGCTGCTTGGATGCCAGGATGCACGGGTTGCCGGGAAAGGGGGGAAGAGACACGTGTCTGCCAGGAACGCCAGAAAAGGTTTCGGTACCGAGAGAGCCCAGGGAAGTCCTCTGGCCGGAGAGGCTCCTGAAGGCTCAGAGGTGAGACCAGTGACCTAGGCCCAGCCTGCCATCCTCCTCCTGCGGCGAGGCAGGGACACTCTACTCCCTGCAAGTCCCCGCCAGGAGCTAGGATCCGGGGAGGAGGGTGCACGGACAGCCACCAAGCAGGATGCGTTTCCCCCAGGCATGTGCTGTAATGTAGGCTTGACGCTCTCGCAGCAGTTCTGGCCAGAAAGCGTACCCAGCTGGGGGACCCCAGCAGACACCTGAGGCCTGAGCTCACGGCAGCCGTTGTTGAGGAAGCAGCCAAACTCTCCTGTGTCTTTCTGTCTCAGAGGGATAAAGAGTTTCGTCACAAGGTGTAACTGAAGGGGGAAAGGGACTGCAGTAGATGTCACATCCCCAGGGGATCTTCCCAGAGGAAGGACAGCTAACAAAGGCCATGCTGTCCAAAGAAGAGCATCGTACGCTGCCCTTCCCCTTGTCCCTCAACATGGGGATCCCCACCTCCTGCCACCTCAGCTTCTGGTCCTAGCCCCGCATCCATCCAGTCAGGAGCCTCTGGTTCCCGCACAGCCTCCCATCCCACAGCTTGGTCAGGCCCTCTTACCCACGCACCTGCACAGCAGAGGCCTCGTCCTCACTCGCTGGGCCTTATTCCTCTGACTTACCGTCCCCCCTCCTTACCTGGAAGCGGATCTGACCCAGGGCTCTCCTCCAAGTGCCCAGGATGAAGGGTGGCCCCTTGTACCACCCACCCTGTCCCCACAGGGCTGTGTGCTAGCCCACTAACCTTCTTCCTGCTAGGCCCCTTCCTGGCTCAAGGCCTCACATATGCCCTTTTCTCTGTCCAAAACACCTTCCCTTGCTCCCCAGTTTATACCTGGTGGAAGCCAGCTTCAATGGCCGGACCGTTCTGGTGAGTTTCCACCAGACTCCTCCTGCCCGTGGAACTGCTTTCTGGAGGTCGCGTTGCTATATGCGTGCGTGGCTATATGCGTGCTATATGCGTCCACTGTGCCAGTTACTATGGCTACCCAACAAATCACTCAGAAGTTGGCATTAAGTAACCATTTATCATGCCCATGGGTCATGTGGGTCCGGAATGCAGACAGAACATGGTGAGGATGGTCTGTCACTGGTGCCTCTGATGGAAGACTCGAAGGCTGGGGGCCGGGGTCCTCTGAATTGGCTCACTTAGACGCCTGACAGTTGGTGCCAGGATTATGGGCTATCTGCTGGGATCCCCAAAGTGGCCTCTTCACGTGGCCTGGGCTTCCTTGCAGCACGTGCCTCAGTTCCAAGAGCGAGTGTCTGGAGAGAGAGAGAGAGAGAGAGAGGAAGAGAGAGAGAGTGAGCACCAAGGGGAAGTCCTGTCACCTTTTATGACCTAGCCTCAGAAGCCACACAGCGTCGCTTCTGCCCCAGTCTTCTCGTTGAGGTAGTCACATGTCCGTCCCGTTTCAAGGGGAAGGGAAATAGATTCCAGTTGTTGAAGTAGGCAACATTCTGGAAGCACGTGTGGGACAGGAAGTGCTATGGCCACATTGGGAGAATACAATCCACCACGCCCATTGACTGGAGGCTTCTTCAGGGTAGCTGGAGCGAGGCCTCAGCCATGCTGCGGTAGTCCAAGGTAGTCCTGCTCCAGCCATACCGAAGAGCTTAAAGGTGCTGTTCAAACCTCTAATGTTTGTAGCTACTCACACCTCTCCTCCAGGAAGCCTTCTGTGATGGTTTTAGGCAGGGCCCCGAAACTTTTTGACACTCTTTCCATCAAGAGCCCCTTGAATCTTTCTTGGCTCTGGGACTTTTTAACTAGTAAAATATGGAGGACATGATGCAGTGACAGTTTCTGGGCCCAGACCTTAAGAGGACAGACCGCTTCTACTTCCTGTCTTTGGTATACTCACTCTTAGAACCCAGTCATCACGCGGCAAGAAAACCCAAGCGGCCCTGCAGAGAGGCCTGTGTGAAACCAACAGCCAGCGGCCGACTTAGAGTGAGCCGTCTTGGAAGCGGATCCTTCGGTCCCAGTTGACACTGTGGAGCAGAGACAAGGCACACCTGCTGAACTCCTCCCAAATTACACAATCATGAGCAAACAAAACGATTGCTGATTTAAGCCGTTAAGTTTCATGGTAGGTGGTGATGCAGCAATGGGTGACTTTCCCTAACACCCTAACAGGACTCATCTCCTCCAAACCCCCTCGTCTTGTGGCCAGCCCTTCAAGTCCAGAACTTGCATTTCCCTCCTTGAAAAGAGGGTCTGAGCTTTAGCAATTCGTTCACCCATATTTGTAGAGCACTTACTATGTTCTAGGAGCTGGAGACACACAGTGAACAAGATAGACAAGATCCCTGTCTTCAGGGAGCTCGGGGTCCAGTGCGGGAGACAGGCAAAGCCTTCTTATTCAATGCATTGCTTCTGTGAACAAATGAAGGAGATAATTTCAGATGAGAATGACGTGGCAGAGACTCTTCAGGATGGCCAATTCCTTTTCCCCCGGGGCAGGGACACAGCTGGACCACACTTCCCTGGCAGTAACTGCACTTGGACCACTGGATATGGGTGAAGGGGAGGAGGTGAGTAGATGACCCTGGGAGCCCCAGAATGCAGGAGTTAGGAGGCCGGGACACCCCTTCACTTTCCCCAGATTATGAGACCCAGCCTGTCCTAGATTTTTCCCAAGCCTCTTTGCTCTCATTCCCACAAACATTACCCGTGGGGAAAGAGCCGGGGCCAGTTCTGACAGACTGGGGGGCGGGGAGAGGGAGGCCAGTATCACTCCCAACCAACCCCGTTCAGAGGAGATTTTAGTGCCACTGGACCCCAATGCCCTGGGCCCTGCCTGTCTTACTTTGTCCTTACTCAAGATGCCAGGGCTCCAGCCCATGTCCAGCCAGTGAAGAAGGTTCTTTGAGTCTGACAAGTGAGCTCTGAGAGCCTCCATTTCCTTATCTGTAATATGATGGGGAGAATGCCAAGCTTGTCCACATGACAGGGGTGCTGCAAATACAATCCAGTCAGTGAAGTGTCAGGTACTGTGCCCAGGTACTGAGCACTTGCATGATTAACTCTTACTCGCAATAACGTCACGGGGCTAGGTGATGGGGAAGGCACAAGCCTTGTGCCCTCCCCCGCTGATCCAGGGTGGCCTCAGCACCTCGGTGACAGGCTCTGACAGTCTGTGGGATGCATGAACGTGATGGCTGAAGGCTCCTACCTGCCGGTGTCAGCATCAGCACCAGGGCCCGAACTCACTACGTGTTAAAAATGGAGGTGTCGTTCCTGGGCGTATGTGCGTATAATTCAGCTAGTGCTCTCATGGCGGTGGCCAGGCCGCTGCCAGGTTTCTCAGAATCCTGCCACCTCAGAGATTCAGAGAAGCTTAGATTTTCAGAGAAAGTCTGTTGGTACGCCGCAGAGATGTTAACCACAGAGCCTGAGCAGAAGCCAGGTGAGAGTTAGTTCAGCAGGCCAGGCAGAGTTCACCCTTCCTGTCCCCAGCTGTGGGCAGAGGCCCCAAAGCACAGTGTAAATGTCAGATCCATGCCCCTGAGCGTGTGTGGGAGGAGCACTGTCCCAGGAGTCAGCAGCCCAGCAGTCAGCTCTGCCCTGTCCAGCAGTACACAAAGCCCACCCAGGCCACACAGCAACCATCCTCCTGCTTAGGCAGGGTTTGGTCCCAGCTCATTCAGAAGACTTTGGGGAGCCCCTCCCAGTTTCTGACACTTGGCTTCTCCATCGGAAAATGAAAGGGTTACATTAGACCAGGTCCTTTTTTCAAACTTTTCTGACCATAACCCACATTAAGACAAACATTTTACACGTACTACATAGGACAACCTCAAGTGCTGTAACTCACATCCCAAGATGTCAATGGCTTAACGCGAGAAAAGTTAATTTCTCACTCACATAATTTCAATGCACTGTTTCCTGCTTTGTGGGTGGCTGTCCTCCACAAAGTGATTCAGGAACCCAGCCACCCTGACCCAGAAGTAAAATGTCACTTTCAATCACATTCCATTAGTGACGGCAAGTCACCCAGGGGCCCCGCCTAAAGCAAGGGTCTGGAGGTGGTCACTCCAGGAGCCCACCCCCTCCCTCGGGACACACGTATTCTCTGAGAGGGGAGCACAGATCTGGCAGCCAGTCAGCCACCTCTGACACACCCTGGATACACACACACACACTCACCCATGCAACTGAAATAGAAGGTTCGTGAAACAAACTTGCTCATCCTGCATGTGATGCTTCCTGATTCTAATACCTTCTACCTTATTTTATTTTATTAGTGCTGGGCATGCCCCACTATTGGATCAGTGCCTACCGTTTACAAATTCAGACGATTACTCAAAGAAACGGCCATAATATTATCCTACTCTGTAGAGTGTATAGAGTTGAATGGCCACATGTCTTGAAGGACTTAATTCACCCAAGAAGAGGGTTACTTAACACCCTAGCTGCTGCTCAGGGGAAGATGCAATGCAGAAAAGGTGACTTTTAGCCCACTATAGACTCAGATGAACTACTAATCTATCCAAAGAACTGAGGCCTGGCCAAACGTCCAGGAGCAGAAGGCACACCTGGGGGCCCAGGAGGATGGTTTCTAAAGCAAGTCACAGACCGGATTGGAGGAGGCTCCAAGCCTCCTTCTGAGAGGGATTTTGCAAGTTCTTTTCCCAGAATGCAGTTGACTTTGGACAAAATTCCAGCTAGGTGGCAATGATGATGCCCTAGAACAGTGGAGAAGGAGCAGGCATCTTAGCCCCTGCCATGAAATATCCTGGTATTGCCCCCAGACCACCTCTTCTCTCTCTTGCCCCCACCCCCAGGAAGTATCTAGTCTGCCTCCATCTCATTGCTGATGCTCCCTGAGCTCTGATGGGTCTGCAAAACAACTTCTGCTCTGGAAGCTCTTTTCTCAGAAACACCTGGGAGAGGGCCCTATAACTGTGACTCAGCTTATGACGTATATGACCCAAAGTCACACTGGAGACACTGGCCCCTTTCTTTGAAGAGACAAATCAGCCTTCAGTGAGTGACCTAGATCCAATTTCAAAATTTCCAACTAATTTTGGTCAATGTACCATAACTTGTGCAACTGTCCTATTATGAACCGAGAGCAAGGAGCCTCTCCATGGAAAAGGTGTGTGAGGGCAGGAATATGGGATTGTTCAGGCAGTGGATCTGGGTTCAAGAAGGGCCTCTGCCTCCACATAAGCTGTGAGCTCTTGAGCAACATGCACAACTTCTCTCAACCTCCATTTGCCTACCTGGGAATGGGAAACATTACCTGCCTCCCAGGATATGTGTGAGAAGCAGATGGTTTAAAGTAAGTGAAGGGCAAGACTCATGGTGAGTACCCCGTAGACACTGCCCTGTCCACCCCCAACCTCTGGAAGAGGAAGGGCCACATAACACATTTACTTTCTAGGTGTAGACTTCATTGCCCTTCTGCATGGAAGTGACAAGCCAAACGAGCCCTTTATTAGGAATATATGTGTGGTGGACAGGTGTATTCCGAGGGCCACACACACCCAGCCCAGCCAAGGGACTGACCGTGGGGAACCTGTTGCTACCGTGTATATTCCCTGACAAGTCCAAGTATGACAATTTGTGAATCTGAGAAAGGCGGACTCGGGAGTAGAGGAGGGATGTGATGTGTGCCAAACCAGGAAGAAAGGGTAGCAGGTGGATTTGCCCAAAGAAGCGAAGTGTTGAGCTGGACCTTGGAGTTGACTGGGCGGTTTTGTGGGGAGGTGTTCTAGACACTGGGACTAGCGGCATACACAGAGTGTGCAGAGGTGAGGCCCCGAGCAGGGAGGCAGCAAAGGAGGTTCTTGGTGGAGTGGGGGCCCTAAGCGAGAGACCCCAGCAAGGTCTGAGGACTCCAAGTCCTCTCTGGGACCTTCTCCCCACTCTGGGGTTGTGTTTATTAGAGGTGAAGGCTTCTACAATATCTGTGGTTCAAAGCTCAAATTTAAGGAATCGCCTCAGAATGGCCAGGCTGTCTCAGATGGGAGCCTGGGGAGATTGGCACTGCTGTAGGGAAGCGGCATGAGCAAAGGCAGAGAGGCTGGGATAAAAGAAGGAAAGAAAGACAGTCTAGAGAGACATTTCTGGTGTCAGGGAGGAGCATGAGCTGGAAATAAGAAGGATCTGAGTCTCTGCCTTGGCCCTGCTTCTCGCTGGGTAGCCTTGGGCAAGTCACTTCCCCTCTCTGGGCCCCAGTCTTATCTCCTTATTGATGAAATGAGAGGTAGGAACTGCGCAGAAATCACCTGTAGGGGCCTAGAGTGGGGACTTCCAGAGCTGAGGGTGTGGGCATACTCACCACCCGTCCAGATCCTGGAATCTGGGCACGGCACAAATGGCTGCAGATGAAAGAGGGGAGGGTGAGAGGGAATCAGTGCATCAGTGAAGGCCCCACAACCTGTTCCTGGGACAACAGGCTGTTACAGATAGGGAGAGCAAAGACATGGAGGAATTCTGTAACTCATGATTTCTAGTGGGAGTTATGGTGCAATGGCTTTGGAAAATAGTTCAGGGGCTTCTAATAAAGTTAAACATACACTTAACCAGCAGTCACACCCCTAGGTATTTACTGAAGAAAGATGAAATACACGCCTCACAAAAAGACTTACACATTACCATTCACAACAGCTTTGTTCACTATAGCCCCAAACTGGAAATCACCCAAAAGTCCATCAACGGACAGCAAATGGCAGAATGGCCAGGTGACGGAGAGCCACTCAGCAGTACAAAGGAGTGAGCCTTGGGTACACACAGCATGGATGGACCTCATGGACATAAGGGTGAGCTACAAAAACCAAACAAGAAGGAGTCGCTACTAGGATTCCATTTAGATAAAGTTCAGGAAAAGACAAAAATGAGTCTATAGTGACGGACCTCAGAGAGTGGTTGCTGCTGGTCAGTCGGGGCGGGGGTTGTCTGGGAAGAGGCCCGAGAAACATTCTGCATTGTGTTCAGTAAATATCTTCCTCTCCCCTCCCTGTCCCCCTTCCCTCCCTCCCTTTCCCTCTTCTCTCTCAATGAAACTGTCTTCTGTCTGCATATAACCAAATATAATTGTGAGTACCCACCAACAGAACATATGCATCTCCTATGGATCTATGGATACGTATTTCTGCATACACATGCATTCAACAAGTATTTCAGACACCATTCTAGGCACCAGGGAAGCAGTAGTGAAAAAAAAAAAAACAGGTCCTTACGGAGGTGATAGTCTAATGTCACCAATCTTGCCAGTCCCCCACCCCAGCCTCCTCTGGTCTCATAGATGTTACAAATCTGGGTCACTGGTTTGGGTAAATGAAGAGCTCAGAGTCATGGTGAATAATAATTATGTTTATAATAATAATAAGTAATAGGGACCCGGCCAACATGGCGGAGAAGTAGGGGGATCTGTACTTCCCGTGTCTCCCAAATAAAGAAGGGCTGAAGCCAAAGGACTTTGAACCCCAAGAGTCTGGGAGGAAAAGAGACTGAATCTACCAAGAAGAAAATGGGACAACTTGAGAGACCATAGGTGAGTGATTGTGAACTAGGGGAGACAAAACGGGCCACGTAGGCATGGAGGGGACGGATCGCCTTCTGCCGAGAGACAAAGGGAAGAGAAAGAGTGGCTGGGGAGACGTAGGACTGTATCTGGACAAGAGAAAAAACATCAGACCTGGACTAAGAAGGATCCCATCTCTAACTGCAGGTTACAGGATCTCTAACTACAGATCCCATCTTCAGACTGGGGTCCGCTGCCCTGTTTGCACACCTGGGGAAGAGGGGAGCCACTCCTGGGTTCCGTGGCAGATCAGGGGCCCAGTCTGCAGCAGGAGAAACCGGGCCCCTCCCCTGAAGGGCTTGGCACAGGACAAAACCAGCTGAGACCTCATATTGGGAGACGCTTCCCCAGTCCTGGGGCGCACGAGCAGGAGTTTGATTCCCAGCCAAGCCTCCGGGGCAAAGGAGTCGGCGGAGCAAGACAGAGAGCCTCGTCTGCGCCCTGGCACAGCGAGGAGGGCTGCAAAGGAGTGATTTGGGACACCATGTCGTGGAGAAGAGACTGGGGGGTCGCCATTTTTCTCCCCACCACCAATAAGGCGGGGCCTCGGGGATCGGTCTGCGGGGCCCACGGTGGAGACAGGACCAGCCTACACCAAACGATGCCCTCCACGCCAGGTAACTGCATATCTACCGGAGCGGGACAGACGCTGTGGAACTATACGGCCTCCTCCTCCAGACCAGCGCCGCTGCATTGCCTGGATTAATTCTAGGTCAATTCTGGATATATAGATAAATTCTCCCCCCAATTTCTCCTCCTCCTCTCTTCCCTCCTCTAGGCTGGTTACTCTGGTTATTGGTTTGTTTAAACAGACATATTTAAACAGACATATTTATTCATACATGTTTTACACCTCCTTCTTTACATTCCTTTCTCTCTCTCTCTGGAATAATCAAGCCATATAGTTTCTCTGTCTGGGTAACTTTATGTTCATTTCTTTTTCCCCGCCTCCTTCCTTATTTTCCTTTCTCTCTCTCTGGATTAAGCCTTTTAGTCTCTGTGGCCAGTCAGTGTTTATTTCTTCTTTTTCCCCGCCCCTGTCATTTCTCTCTTTGTATGTGCTCTTCCATCAGCACTGCCTCCACCCTGTTCTTTACTGTGTTTCTGGTTTTTGCTTTTGGATTGTTTTTAGACTTTTGTTTTCTGTTGTTTGTTTGTTTTATTTGCTTGTGTGTTTGCGTGTTTTTGTCTCCTGTTTGTTTTCCTTTACAGGGCTACTTCAAGGAACAAATCAAAGCACACCTGACGGAGGGTCCAAAACATCACTACGAGTAGGGAAATAAAATAACCAAAGTCACAACAACAGAGAGCAAGTAACACTCTCCAAAAATCACTTCCTGAAGGGCCAGGCCCTGGACACTGTATGACCCCCCTTTAATATAGGAGTACTCGCAGGTGCAGCACATAACAAGCTTTTAAAACTCATAAGGGACAGAAAACTAGCCAAAATGATGAAATGGAAGAATTCTCCTCCAAAGAAATTCCAGGAAGAAGTGACAGCTAAAGAACTGATCAAAACAGATTTAAGTAGTATAACTGAACAAGAATTTAGAATAATAGTCACAAAATTAATTGCTGGGCTTGAAAAAAAGCATAGAGGACAACAGAGAATCTATTGCTACAGAGATCAAGGGACTAAAAAACAGTCAAGATAAATTTAAAAACGCTATAAATGAGGTGCAAAATAAAATGGAGGTGGCCACAGCTCAGATTGAAGAGGCAGAGAGGAGAATACGTGAATTAGAAGATTAAATTGTGGAAAAAGAGGAAGCTGAGAAAAAGATTAAAAAATCCAGGATTACGAGGGAGAGTTAGAGAACTAAGTGATTCAATCACACAGAACAATATCCATACCATAGAAATTCCAGAAGAAGAAGAGAGAGAGAAAGGGGCTGAAGGTGTACTTGAACAAATCATAGCTGAGAACTTCCCTGATCTGGGGAAGGAAAAAGGCATTGAAATCCAATCCTCCCTTCAGACGTAACTTGAATCAATCTTCTGCATGACATATCATAGTGAAACTGGCAAAATACAGGGATAAAGAGAGAATTCGGAAAGCAGCTAGGGATAAACGGGCCTTAACATACAAAGGTAGACACAGAAGGGTAGTAGACCTCTCTACTGAAACTTGGCAGGCCAGAAAGGAATGGCAGGAAATCTTCAATGTGATGACAGGGGAAACATGCAGCCAAGAATCCTTTATCCAGAAAACCTGTCATTCAGAATAGAAGAGATCAAGGTCTTCCCAAACAAAAACTGAAGGAATTCATCACCACTAAACCAGCCCTATAAGAGATCCTAAGGGGTCTCTGTGAGTGAAATGTTGCAAGGACCACAAAGTACCAGAGACACCACTACAAGCATGAAACCTACAGGTATCACAATGACTCTAAACCTATATCTTTCAATAATAACACTGAATGTGAATGGACTAAATGCTCCAACCAAAAGACACAGGGTATCAGAATGGATAAAAAAACAAGACCCATCTATTTGCTGTCTAACTCATTTTAGACCTGAGGACACCTTCAGATTGAAAGTGAGGGGATGGAGAACTATCTATCATGCTACTGGAAGTCAAAAGAAAGCTGGAATAGCCATACTTATATCAGACAAACTAGACTTTAAATTAAAGGCTGTAACAAGAGATGAAGAAGGGCTTTATATAATAATTACAGGGTCTGTCCATCAGGAAGAGCTAACAATTATAAATGTCTATGCACTGAATTCGAAGGACCTAAATATATAAAATAATTACTCACAAACATAAGCAACCTTATTGATAAGAATGTGGTAATTGCGGGGGACTTTAATACTCCACTTACAACAATGGATGGATCATCTAGACACAGGATCAATAAAGAAACAAGGGCCTTGGGGCGCCTGGGTGGCTCAGTCGATTAAGCGTCCGACTTCAGCTCAGGTCACGATCTCGCGGTCCGCGAGTTCGAGCCCCGTGTCAGGCTCTGGGCTGACGGCTCAGGGCCTGGAGCCTGCTTCCGATTCTGTGTCTCCCTCTCTCTCTGCCCCTCCCCCGTTCATGCTCTGTCTCTCTCTGTCTCAAAAATAAAATAAAACGTTAAAAAAAAAAAAAAAAAAAAAAAGAAACAAGGGCCTTGAATGATACATTGGATCAGATGGACTTGACAGGTATATTTAGAACTCTGCATCCCAAAGTAACAGAACATACTTTCTTCTTGAGTGCACATGGAACATGCTCCAAGATAGATCACATACTGGGTCACAAAACAGCCCTCAATAAATATAAAATAATTGAGATCATACCATGCACACTTTCAGATCAAAATGCTATGAAACTTAAAATCAACCACAGGAAAAAGTCTGAAAAACCTCCAAAAGCATGGAGGTTAAAGAACACCCTACTAAAGAATGAATGTGTCAACCAGGCAATTAGAGAAGAAATTAAGAAATATATGGAAACAAATGAAAATGAAAATACAACAATCCAGACGCTTTGGGATGCGGCAAAGGCAGTCCTGAGAGGAAAACACATTGCAATCCAGGCCTATCTCAAGAAATAAGGGAGGAAGATGGCGGCGTAGGAGGACGCTGGGCTCACCGCGTCCTGCTGACCACTTAGATTCCGCCCACATCTGCCTAAAGAACCCAGAAAACTGCCAGAAGTCTAGCAGAACAGACTCTCCAGAGCCAAGCATAGACGAGAGGCCCACGGAAGAGGGTAGGAAGGGCGGAGAGGCGGTGCGTGCTCCACGGACTGGCGGGAGGGAGCCGGGGCGGTGGAGGGGCAGCCTGCCCTGCAAGGCAGAGCCCGAGTCTGGCTGGCAAAAGCAGAGGGGCCAGACAGAGTGTGTTCTGACAGCCAGCAGGACTTAACATCTGGAATATTATAAGTCAACAGCTCTGCTCCGAGAGCGGGAGGACTAGAGGACAATGGGAGGAAGAGTTGTTGAGCCCCGGAGGACAGAGCTCAGCTTGGTGGGGAACAAAGGCGCTGGGAAGTGCCATCTCCCTCACCCATCCCCCAGCCAAAATCCCAAAGGGAACCAGTTCCCATCACGGAACTTGCTTGCACCATGCAAACACCCAACACTGTGCTTCTGTGGATCCATCCCTCTGACGGGTCTGCCTCCCTCCTGGTGCCACAGGGCCCCTCCCAAAGTGGACCACCGAAGGCAAAGCGAGCTGAGTCTGCCCTTCCCACCCCTGTGCATCTTGCTGATCCACCCCGGCTAATACGCCAGATCCCACTGAAGCAGCACCATAAGCCTGGCGGTGTGCAAATAGCCCAGACAGGGGCGACACCACTCCACAGTGAGTCCTGCCCCTGGGAGAGGGGAAGAGAAGGTACACACCAGTCTGACTGTGGCCCCAGCGGTGGGCTGGGGCAGACATCAGGTCTGACTTCGGCCCTGCCCACCAATGCAAGTTACTCCAGACAGCACAGAGGAATAGCCCTGCAGTTCCACGCCACTACGGGGACTATCCAAAATGATGAAACAGAATAATTCTCCTCAAAAGAAACTCCAGGAAGTAGCAAGAGCTAACGAACTGATCAAAAACGATTTAAGCAATGTAAAAGAAAATGAATTTAAAATAATAGTCATAAGATTAATCACTGGGCTTGAAAAAAGTATAGAGGACAGCAGAGAATCTATTGCTACAGAGATCAAGGGACTAAGGAACAGTCAGGAGGAGCTAAAAAATGCTATAAATGAGCTGCAAAATAAAATGGAGGCGACCACAGCTCAGATTGAAGAGGCAGAGGAGAGAATAGGTGAATTAGAAGATAAAATTATGGAAAAAGAGAAGCCGAGAAAAAGAGAGATAAAAAAATCCAGGAGTATGAGGGGAGACTTAGTGAACTAAGTGACACAATTAAACGCAGTAATATACGCATAACTGCGATTCCAGAGGAGGAAGAGAGAGGGAAAGGTGCTGAAGGTGTGCTTGAAGAAATCATAGCTGAGAACTTCCCTGATCTGGGGAAGGAAAAAGTCATAGAAATCCAAGAGGCACAGAGAACTCCCTTCAGACGTAACTTGAATCGATCTTCTGCACGACATATCATAGTAAAACTGGCAAAATACAAGGATAAAGAGAAAATTCTGAAAGCAACTAGGGATAAACATGTTCTAACATATAAAGGGAGACCAATAAGACTAGTAATGGATCTATTTATGGAAACTTGGCAGGCCAGAAAGGAATGGCAGGAAATCTTCAATGTGATGAACAGAAAAAATATGCAGCTGAGAATCCTTTAGCCAGAAAGTCTGTCATTTAGAATAGAAGGAAAGATAAAGGTCTTCCCAAACAAACAAAAACTGAAGGAATTCGTCACCACTAAACCAGCCCTATAAGAGATCCTAAGGGGAATCCTGTGAGACAAGGTACCAGAGACACCACTACAAGCATGAAACCTACAGACATCACAATGACTCTAAACCCATATCTTTCTATAATAACACTGAATGTAAATGGACTAAATGCTCCAACCAAAAGACATAGGGTATCAGAATGGATAAAAAAAAAAAAAAAAAAAAAAACAAGACCCATCTATTTGCTGTCTACAAGAGACTCATTTTAGACCTGAGGACACCTTCAGATTGAAAGTGAGGGGATGGAGAACTATCTATCATGCTACTGGAAGTCAAAAGAAAGCTGGAATAGTCATACTTATATCAAACAAACTAGACTTTAAATTAAAGGCTGTAACAAGAGATGAAGAAGGGCATTATATAATAATGACAGGGTCTATCCATCAGGAAGAGCTAACAATTTTATAAATGTCTATGCACTGAATATGGGAGCCCCCAAATATATAAAACAATTACTCACAAACATAAGCAGCCTTATTGATAAGAATGTGGTAATTGCAGGGGAGTTTAATACCCCACTTACAATAATGGATAGATCATCTAGACACAGGATCCATAAAGAAACAAGGGCCTTGAATGATACATTGGATCAGATGGACTTGACAGATATATTTAGAACTCTGCATCCCAAAGCAACAGAATATACTTTCTTCTCGAGTGCACATGGAACATTCTCCAAGATAGATCACATACTGGGTCACAAACAGCCCTTCATAAGTATAAAATAATTGAGATCATACCATGCATACTTTCAGACTACAATGCTATGAAGCTTGAAATCAACCACAGGAAAAAGTCTGGAAAACCTCCAAAAGCATGGAGGTTAAAGAACACCCTACTAAAGAATGAATGTGTCAACCAGGCAATTAGAGAAGAAATTAAGAAATATATGGAAACAAATGAAAATGAAAATACAACAATCCAAACGCTTTGGGATGCAGCAAAGGCAGTCCTGAGAGGAAAACACATTGCAATCCAGGCCTATCTCAAGAAAAAAGAAAAATCCCAAATACAAAATCTAACAGCACACCTAAAGGAAATAGAAGCAGAATAGCAAAGACACCCCAAGCCCAGCAGAAGAAGAGAAATAATAAAGATCAGAGCAGAAATAAACAATATAGAATCTTAAAAAAACTGTAGAGCAGATCAATGAAACCAAGAGTTGGTTTTTTGAAAAAAATAAACAAAATTGTAAACCTCTAGCCAGGCTTCTCAAAAAGAAAAGGGAGATGACCCAAATAGATAAAATCATGAGTGAAAATGGGATTATTACAACCACTCCCTCAGAAATACAAGCAATTATCAGGGAATACTATGAAAAATTATATGCCAACAAACTGGACAACCTGGAAGAAATGAACAAATTCCTAAACACCCACACACTTCCAAAACTCAAACAGGAAGAAATAGAAAGCTTGAACAGACCCATAACCAGTAAAGAAATTGAATCAGTTATCAAAAATCTCCCAACAAATAAGAGTCCAGGACCAGATGGCTTCCCAGGGGAATTCTACCAGACATTTAAAGCAGAGATAATACCTATCCTTCTCAAGCTATTCCAAAAAATAGAAAGGGAAGGAAAACTTCCAGACTCATTCTATGAGGCCAGCATTACTTTGATTCCTAAACCATACAGAGACCCAGCAAAAAAAGAGAACTACAGGCCAATATCCCTGATGAATATGGATGCAGAAATTCTCAATAAGATACTAGCAAATCGAATTCAACAGCATATAAGAAGAATTATTCACCATGATCAAGTGGGATTCATTCCTGGGATGCAGGACTGGTTCAACATTCACAAATCAATCTAATAAAAGAAAAGATAAGAACCATATGATCCTGTCAATTGATGCAGAAAAAGCATTTGACAAAATTCAGCACCCTTTCTTAATAAAAACCCTCGAGAAAGTCGGGATAGAAGGAACATACTTAAACATCATAAAAGCCATTTATGAAAAGCCCACAGCTAATATCATCCTCAATGGGGAAAAACTGAGAGCTTTCTCCCTGAGATCAGGAACACGACGGGGACATCCACTGTCACCGCTGTTGTTTAACATAGTGTTGGGAGTCCTAGCATCAGCAATCGGACAACAAAAGGAAATCAAAGGCATCAAAATTGGCAAAGATGATGTTAAGCTTTCACTTTTTGCAGATGACATGATATTATACATGGAAAATCCAACAGACTCCACCAAAAGTCTGCCAGAACTGATACATGAATTCAGCAAAGTCACAGGATACAAAATCAATGTACAGAAATCAGTTGCATTCTTATACAGTAATAATGAAGCAACAGAAAGACAAATAAAGAAACTGATCCCATTCACAATTGCACCAAGAACCATAAAATACCTAGGAATAAACCTAACCAAAGGTGTAAAAGATCCGTATGCTGAAAACTAGAGAAAGCTTATGAAGGAAATTGAAGAAGATATAAAAAACAATGGAAAAACATTCCATGCTCATGGATTGGAAGAATAAATATTGTCAAAATGTCAATACTACCCAAAGCTATCTACACATTCAATGCAATCCCAATCAAAACTGCACCAGCATTCTTCTCAAAGCTAGAACAAGCAATCCTAAAATTTTTATGGAACCACAAAGGCCCCGAATAGCCAAAGTAATTTTGAAGAAGAAGACCAAAGCACGAGGCATCACAATCCCAGACTTCAACCTCTACTACAAAGCTGTAATCATCAAGACAGCATGGTATTGGCACAAAAACAGACACATAGACCAATGGAATAGAATAGAAACCCGAGAACTAGACCCACAAAAGTATGGCCAACTAATCTTTGTCAAAGCAGGAAAGAATATCCAAAGGAAAAAAGACAGTCTCTTTAGCAAATGGTGTTGGGAGAACTGGACAGCAACATGCAGAAGATTGAAACTAGACCACTTTCTCACACCATTCACAAAAACAAACTCAAAATGGATAAAGGAACTGAATGTGAGACAGGAAACCATCAAAACCCTAGAGGAGAAAGCAGGGAAAAACCTCTCTGACCTCAGCCGCAGCAATTTCTTACTTGACACATCCCCAAAGGCAAGGGAATTAAAAGCAAAAATGAACTATTTGGACCTCATCAAGATAAAAAGCTTCTGCACAGCAAAGGAAACAACCAACAAAACTAAAAGGCAACCAATGGAATGGGAAAAGATATTTGTAAATAACATGTCGGACAAAGGGCTAGTATCCAAAATCTATAAAGAGCTCACCAAACTCCACACCTGAAAAACACATAATCCAGTGAAGAAATGGGCAGAAAACATGAATGGACAATTCTCTAAAGAAGACATCCAGATGGCCAACGGGCACATGAAAAGATGCTCAACGTCGCTCCTCATCAGGGAAATACAAATCAAAACCACACTCAGATATCACCTCACGCCAGTCAGAGTGGCTAAAATGACAAATCAGAGACTACAGATGCTGGCGAGGATGTGGAGAAACGGGAACCCTCTTGCACTGTTGGTGGGAATGCAAACTGGTGCAGCCACCCTGGAAAACAGTGTGGAGGTTCCTCAAAAAATTAAAAATAGACCTACCCTGGGGCGCCTGGGTGGCGCAGTCGGTTAGGCGTCCGACTTCAGCCAGGTCACGATCTCGCGGTCCGTGAGTTCGAGCCCCGCGTCAGGCTCTGGGCTGATGGCTCGGAGCCTGGAGCCTGTTTCTGATTCTGTGTCTCCCTCTCTCTCTGCCCCTCCCCCGTTCATGCTCTGTCTCTCTCTGTCCCAAAAATAAATTTAAAAAAATGTTGAAAAAAAAAAAATTTTTTTTAAATAAAAAAAAAATAGACCTACCCTATGACCCAGCAATGGCACTGCTAGGAATTTACCCAAGGGATACAGGAGTGCTGATGCATAGGGGCACTTGTACCCCAATGTTTATAGCAGCACTTTCAACAATAGCCAGATTATGGAAAGAGCCTAAATGTCCATCAACTGACGAATGGATAAAGAAATTGTGGTTTATATACACAATGGAATACTATGTGGCAATGAGAAAGAATGAAATATGGCCTTTTGTAGCAGCATGGATGGAACTGGAGAGTGTGATGCTAAGTGAAATAAGTCATACAGAGAAAGACAGATACCATATGGTTTCACTCTTATGTGGATCCTGAGAAACTTAATAGAAGTCCATGGGGGAGGGGAAGAAAAAAAAAAGAGAGATTAGAGATGGAGAGTGCCAAAGCATAAGAGACTCTTAAAAACTGAGAACAAACTGAGGGCTGATGGGGGTGGGTGATGGGTATTGAGGAGGGCACCTTTTGGGATGAGCACTGGGTGTTGTATGGAAACCAATTTGACAATAAATTTCATATTAAAAAAAAAAAAAGAAACAAGAAAAATCCCAAATACAAAATCTAACAGCACACCTAAAGGAAATAGAAGCAGAACAGCAAAGACATCCCAAACCCAGCAGAAGAAGAGAAATAATAAAGATCAGAGCAGAAATAAACAATACAGAATCCAAAAAAACAGTAGAGACCAATGAAACCAAGAGTTGGTTTTTTGAAAAAATAAACTAAATTGTAAACCTCTAGCCAGGCTTCTCAAAAAGAAAAGAGAGAGGACCCAAATAGATAAAATCATGAATGAAAATGGAATTATTACAACCAATCCCTCAGAAATGCAAGCAATTATCAAGGAATACTATGAAAAATTATATGCCAACAAAATGAACAACCTGGAAGAAATGGACAAATTCCTAGACACCCACACACTACCAAAACGCAAACACAAAGAAATAGAAAATTTGAACAGTCCCATAACTAGTGGAGAAATTGAATCAGTTATCAAAAATCTCCCACCAAATAAGAGCCCTAGACCAGATGGCTTCCCTGAGGAATTCTACCAGACATTTAAAGCAGAGATAATACCTATCCTTCTCAAGCTGTTCCAAAAAATAGAAAGAGAGGGAAAACGTCCAGACTCCTTCTATGAAGCCAGCATTACTTTGATTCCCGAGCCAGAGACCCAGCAAAAAAAGAGAACTACAGGCCAATATCCCTGATAAATACGAATGCAAACATTCTCAACAAGATATTAGCAAATCGAATTCAACAGCATATAGGAAGAATTGTTCACCATGATCAAGTGGGATTCATTCCTGGGCTGCAGGGGTGTTCAACATTCGCAAACCAATCAATGTGATACATCACATTAATTAAAGAAAAGAAAAGAACCATATGATCCTGTCAATCGATGTAGAAAAAGCATTTGACAAAATACAGTATCCTTTCTTAATAAAAACCCTCGAGAAAGTCAGGATAGAAGGAACATACTTAAACATCATAAAAGCCATTTATGAGAAGCCCATAGCTAATATCCTCAATGGGGAAAAAATGAGAGCTTTCCCCCCAATATCAGGAACATGACAGGTATGTCCACTCTCACCACTATTGTTTAACATAGTGTTGGGAGTCCTAGCATCAGCAGGCAACAAAATGAAATCAAAGGCATCAAAATTGGTAAAGTTGAGGTCAACCTTTCCCTTTTCGCAGACGACATGATACTTTACAAGGAAAACCCAACAGACTCCACCAAAAGTCTGCTAGAACTGATACATGAGTTCAGCAAAGTCGCAGGGTACAAAACCAATGTACAGAAATTGGTTGCATTTTTAGACACTAATAATGAAGCAACATAAAGAGAAATAAAGAAACCTATCCCATTCACAATTGCACCAAGAACCATAAAATACCTAGGAATAAACCTAACCAAGATCTAAAAGATCTGTATGCTGAAAACTAGAGAAAGCTTATGAAGGAAATTGAAGAATACAGAAAGAAATTGAAAAACATTCCATGCTCATGGATTGGAAGAATAAATATTGTCAAAATGTCAATACTACCCAAAGCTATCTACACATTCAATGCAATCCCAATCAAAATTGCACCAGCATTCTTCTCAAAGCTAGAACAAGCAATCCTAAAATTTTTATGGAACCACAAAAGACCCCAAATAGCCAGAGTAATATTGAAAAGAAGACCAAAGCAGGAGGCATCACAATCCCAGACTTTAGCCTCTACTACAAAGCTGTAATCATCAAGACAGTATGGTTTTGGCACAAAAACAGACACACAGACCAGTGGTATCCATTGGAAAAAAGACAGTCTCTTTAACAAAAGGTGCTGGGAGAACCGGACAGCAACATGCAGAAGAATGAAACTAGACCACTTACTTACACCATACACAAAAATAAACTCAAAATGGATAAAGGACCTGTATGCAAGACAGGAAACCATCAAAACCCTAGAGGAGAAAACAGGGAAAAACATCTTTGACCTCAGGTGCAGCAATTTCTAACTCGACACATCTCCAAAGGCAAGGGAATTAAAAGCAAAAATGAACTATTCGGACCTCATCAAGATAAAAAGCTTCTGCACTGCAAAGGAAGCAATCAACAAAACTAAAAGGCAACCAACAGAATGGGAAAAGATATTTGCAAACGACACATCAGATAAAGAGCTAGTGTCCAAAACCTATAAAGAGCTCACCAAACTCCACACCCAAAAAACAAGTAATCCAGTGAAGAAATGGGCAGAAGACATGAATAGACACTTTTCCAAAGAAGATATCCAGATGGCCAACAGGCACATGAAACGATGCTCAACATCATTCCTCATCAGGGAAATACAAATCAAAACCACACTGAGATACCACCTCACACCGGTCAGAGTGGCTAAAATGAACAAATTGAGACTATAGATGCTGGCAAGGATGTAGAGAAACGGGAACCCTCTTGCACTGCTGGTGGGAATGCAAACTGGTGCAGCCACTCTGGAAAACAGTGTGGAGGTTCCTCAAAAAATTAAAAATAGACCTACCCTATGACCCAGCAATGGCACTGCTAGGAATTTACCCAAGGGATACAGGAGTGCTGATGCATAGGGGCACTTGTACCCCAATGTTTATAGCAGCACTTTCAATAATAGCCAAAGTATGGAAAGAACCTAAATGTCCATCAACTGATGAATGGATAAAGAAGTTGTGGTTTATATATACAATGGAATACTACTTGGCAATGAGAAAGAATGAAATCCTGCCATTTGCAACAACATGGATGGAACTGGAGGATATTATGCTAAGTGAAATAAGTCAGTCAGAGAAAGATGGATACCATATGTTTTCACTCATATGTGGATCTTGAGAAACTTAACAGAAGACCATGGGGGAGGGGAAGGGGGGGGAAGTTTCAGAGAGGGAGGGAGGCAAACCATAAGAGACTTTGGGGTACTGAGAACAAACTGAGGGTTGATGGGGGGTGATGGGCACTGAGGAGGGCACTTATTAGGATGAGCACTGGGTGTTGTATGGAAACCAATTTGTCAATAAATTATATTAAAAAATAAAATAAAAAAAAATAATAAATAATACTAATAAAAAACCTGAAGAAGAACTTGGGAAAAGTGATTTTCCATTTCAACACTGTACATAAATGGAAAGCTCACAGTCGGAAGGAAAGATGAGAGAGATGACTGAGAACACAAGGTAATCCAGTGTTTCCACTGGCTTTCTTACGTAGACTTAAAAAAAAAAAGAAATTTACCTTTTTATTTTGAAATAATGCTAGGCTCACACAGAAGTTGTGCAGCTAGTGTACAGAGTTCCTATGTACCCCTCACCCAACTTCCTCCAGTGATAACACCTTACTATGCAGAGAACAGTTCTCATGACCAGGAAATTGATGTTGGTCCATTATTATCAAGTAAACTACAGACCTTAACTCCACCTTCACCCCTTTTCACATGCACTCGTGTGTGTGTGTGTGTGTGTGTGTGTGTGTGTGTGTGTGTGTCTATGTTTGTGTCTATGAAATGTCGCCCCACATACAGACTCACACAGCCACCACCACAGTCAGGATGCCCGATGCATCCATCACCGCAACGAGCTCCCCCACACCCCACTGCGGCTGCAGTCTCTGGTGGTCTGTCCCCAGGGCCATCATTTTCTCATTTGAGAGTGTTCTGTAGTCCGTATGTGATCCCTCTCTGGGACTGGCATTTGCACTCAGCCTAACGCTCTTGCCATCCATCCGAGTTCCACCTAGTAGTTCGCTCCCTTTGTTGCTATGTAAAATTCCATGGTGTGGATGTGCCAGTTTGTCCATCCACTCATACACTGAAGGACATTTGGGCTGTTGGTAGTTTTTGGCTGTTACAGATAAAGTTGCTAACAGCATTGGTGTACAGGCTTTTAAAAGGCCTTTGACATGGGGCCCCTGCGTGGCTCAGTTGGTTGGGCATCTGACTTCGGCTCAGGTCATGATCCTCCCTTCCCAAGTACGAGCCCCATGTTGGACTCTGTGCTGACAGCTCAGAGCCTGGAGCCTGCTTTAGATTCTGTGTCTCTCTCTATGCCTCCTCTCCTTGCACTCTGTCTCTCAAAAATGAATAAATGTTAAAAAAGAAAAAAGTCCTTTGATGCATGGACTTTACTTTTTCTTCCTGCCTCAAGCCACAGATTTTCATTCATATGACTTCACCATCATGCACAAAACTCTACTCATCTGGATGTAATATATGTAACAACACAGACTATAACACAACTGAGAGTCAGGAAGAAAGCAGACAAGACGTGGAGAAGAAGCAATAATTTGTAAATGTCAAAAAGCCCCTGTAGAAGGTCTGTCGGCCATCACCTCACACCTTTTAATGCATATTTTACACACACCTAAAGGCTTAGCCATGTTGTCTCCTGTCCACATCAGTTAGGAGGCATGGAGGTGGCTTTTGACAGCCGCTGGAGTTACAGCTGGTAGTATGACAGAGGGCTGAGACTGGAGAACCATCCCATAAAGCTAAAAATGCAGCCAGTCAGTGCAGGATAAATAATCCAATTCATGTCAGCAAATCAGAGGGCATCTGTGTCACTGCGGCTGAGTGCCCTTCACAGAAGTTACCAGAATCCTCTGGAAAAGACAAGGCAACGACAGATGGCATGTGTTTAAGAGTGATTTTCACCTCAAATCCTTGACAATTATAGAAATCAAAATGCTTCAAGTAGTGAGCTCTAGCAAACAGATGTGAAGAATACCACCTTCTCTAATGCCAAAAAATAAGGTATGTTATTAATTTTAATGAACACATTCCAATAGAAGACATATATATGCTTTATGCCTAAGAAGAATTGAATCAAACTTTCCCCAAAGAGTATGGCACTGAAGTCACACACACCTGGGTATGATCATCAGTGGGGTGACCTTAGTCAAGTCATTTAATCTCACTAAGCCTCGGTTTCTCCATCTGTGAATGAATGGGAGTCATAACAAGAATGGACCCAAAGGAAGATCTGTGGCATGTCAGGGTCTTGTGAAGAAACAACTTTCACATGAGAACTTTCCTTTGAAGCAGTTTCAACTCCCTACCCTCCTGGATGTCAGGGGAATGGGGCCAGCTGGTTAGTGGCTGTGAAATCTCTGTTCTCAACCACTTCCTGCTCAGTGTCCCCTCTGTCCCTACCCTGTCCGACCCCTCCCACCTATCGCAAACATCAAAGGCTTCATTGGGCTCTGGGACACTCAGGGACAAGCTGGCTGGTGAGGCATCTGACTCAGCACCACTGGAGACTCCTCCGCCCCCGGATTCCTGTCTACACCCCCAGACTCCTGTCCACACCCCCTCTCTCCATCTCCACCAGCAGACAAGCACGATCTGTCCTCTCAAGATCCGAGGGCTCCTGGAGGCAGCATCTAAAGGCGTTGGCCTCTTCTCACGAAATTAATCTTGCATCAGCTGTCAACTTCTAAACCTCCCAGTGACAGGAGCAACTCACTCCCTCCAGACACTAACCACTTAATTAGACTTACTGGGGCAAATGTTTTCTTTCTGAGAGAATCTGTTCGGTGCCCCTGTCTGCCCGAGCAGGAAATGTGCGCACCCTCCTTGCCGCTCTGGAAGCTCACTCATGCCCACTGGGGGATATGGGATTCTTCAATGGGGAGTCTGATCCTGGAGAAACTCCTACACATGAGATGCTCACATTCCAAGCTCTGCGCTGAGACCAGAGGGGTGCAGTCTCCTGGTGCCACCAACCAGTGGTGCGATTGGACTAAAACCCTGGGACCTCGGTGGGGCCTCAGTTTCCTCATCAGCAAAATGGGATGGCAAGACCCTCTCCTAGGAGAGTGCTAAGAATTAAAGGAGATATTTAAGGTTCCCTAAAATGTCACTGTCCCTAGGCCAGCACGCGAGGGTACATTTTTCCCACAGCAGGGGCAGCCCCCAGAGGGAGTAAGCCCCACTGTGGGCGCGGGTATACACACGTATCAGCCATCTGCTTGCACTGCTCCTGCTAACATCCCATTGGCCAGAACAAGTCATGTGACCCAGGAGGCGCAGGGAGCAGGGCCCGCAATGGGAGGAGGGAGGGAGGAGCTAGAACAACACTCCAGATACCACGATGGTATGTTGTTGAGCTGGGATTTGTATCCACTTTCCCTTTGAGGGCAAAACCTCCACATTATTAACTTGCAGTGACTCAAATTAAGAATGAATATTTTTTGGGGGTGCCTGGGTGGCTCAGTTGGTTAAGTGGCTGACTTTGGCTTAGGTCATGATCTCACAGCTCATGGATTCGAGCCCCATTTCAGGCTCTGTACTGCCAGCTCAGAGCCTGGAGCCTGTTTCAGATTCTGTGTCTCCTACTCTCTCTGCCCCTCCCCTGCTCATGCTCTGTCTCTCTCTCTCAAAAATAAATAAAGAGTAAAAAAAAAAAAAAAAAATTGAAAAAGAATACTTTTTTTTTTTTTTTTTTTTACTTATAGGTTTTTTTTATTAACATCCATCTATGATTGGCCTTAAATTGTTTTCCCAGGAGGGAAAAGCCTATTTAGTGAGCATTCACAGACTAGGACTAGGAGTGTTTTACATACATTAACCACTGCAACAACCCTGTGAGGTACATGTTGCTATTATCCCATTTTAGAGAAGAAAAAACCGAGGCACAGGGTGGTTCAATAACTGGCCCAGGGTCTCACAGTGTTCTGTCATCACAGGCATAGAGAGGACATGAACCAGACTGGCTGGCTCTAACGCGTGGGCTCTTCCCACTGGGCTTGCCTGGGATGACAGCAACCTTGAAAGACTGGCAGCACTCAGCAGGCAGCGGAGAAAGGCCCTCTTCATGCCCCCACCCCACTCAGGATGGTTTCTGTCATGAGCAGTCTCAGTTCTGATTTCACACTGCCAGAAGGTTCCCTCTGCTGTTAACATGCACACCTGGCTGCCTTTGGAGACACGGCCTCGCTCAGTCCCTGCAGCTGTTGTGATGCCCATTTTAAAAGCAAGGAGCCTGAGGGGCGGGGAAGGAGCCACCACCGTGGGCTCTTTCTGGAGCTAGCGTTTGAACTCTGGGGGCTGAGGAGAGGACCACGGGGGCTCAGCAGCCCCCCAGACTGGGGTGGGGGGGGGCACAGGGCCCCGGGTGAGGCAGAACGTTGGGGTACTCCCAGTATGGGGGAGGGGGCCTTGTTTCTCAAAGAGGCCACCCATGGGGCTTTCCTCACAGGGGTGTCCTGGAGGACCAGCCTTCCAGCCAAACCTGAACTCTGGCCCCTCCCCCAAACCACAGCAGAGAAAACACACAAATACACATTTGCACAGAAAGGATATTCTCTCTCAGAGGTCTTTCCCACTCGACCTTTTCTCTTAGGAGCATCCACCACCCCTTGGCCTCCTCCCGACTCAGCCCCAGACTGCTCTGCTGCTTTCTTGACTACTTGCTTGACTCAGGGAACATGAGGAATTTGCTATGTGTGCACCCCCAAAGCACAGGAACCTCCAGCAGCCCTGCTATCGGCCGAAATGCTCCGAGGATGGGGGCGCCTCGGTGACTCAGCCGTTACGGGTCTGACTGCAGTTGGGGTCAAGATCTCACAGTTCGTGAGTCACGCCCGTGTCAGGCTCTGTGCCGACAGCTCGGAGCCTGGAGCCTGCTTTGGATTCTGTCTCTGTCTCTCTCAAAAATAAATAAACACTAAAAAATTTTAAAAAATAATAAAAAATGCTCCAAGGATTAAACATTTAAAACGAGGTGGTTATCTGGCAACAGGACTGACGCGGGGCCCACCGCTTGATTTGCAGCTGAGGCATCGCAGCGGACTCTCACACAACAGGGGTCTGAGCTGCGCCGGTCCGCCTCAGTGAGGGCTTTTTGCGATAAACATGGGAAGAGGTTCTGGAGATTTGCAACAATTTGAAAAAACCCACAGACAAACCACATAGGCTAGAAATATCAGGAAAACAATTGAGAAAAAGTCAGGTACTGTAGTAAGAATGCAGTATACAATACATATCCAAAACATGTCCTAGGTGACTATGTGACCAGCAAGGCTTCTGGTCAACAGTAGGCTATTAGTACTGTAGGTACCAGCACTAAAAACAGGGAGATCTGACACGAAAATCAGGACTTATGGCAGCTCCTAAAGCCTGGGAGGCTCTGCCCACAGGCCACACCAGGCCAGGACTAGTGAGCCCGGGAGGCACCCACGGTGCCATTTAAGGAGCCTCACTCGCTGGTACGTGCCCAGCTCCGCCCAGACCAGCCACAGCCACTGAGCAGAGAGCATCATGTTTGTCAGGCCTGCTTTTAGGTTTGGCCAATGCCTCCATTTACCCTGGGTGGACCCTGGAGAAGTTGAGCCACATCCTACTCTTTCTGCTCCCCTCCTGTCCCCTCTTCTTTCTTTTTTTTTCATAATTGGCAGCCTAATTTTTTTCTTAACTGAGTTAGAATTCACATACGGTAAAGTGGATCTTAAAGAATCGACGCAGTGAGTTTTGACAGGTGTTTGCACCATTTTAACGACTGCCCCATCGAGATACAGAGTCCTTTCCTCAGCCCAGAAAGCTCTCTCACCCCTCCCAGTCACCGGACCTCCTTGCCTGAGGTGCCACTGATGTGCCTTCTAACACCAGGAATGCTTTCGCCTGTTCTGGGACTTCACAGGGATGACTCCTACAGAGTGTAGTTTTCAGGGCCCATCCTCTGTCGCTCATCCACCATCTGTGAGACTGACCTGTTGCTGCAGGTTTCCCCAGTGGTTCCTTTTTCATTTCATTTTACGTTATAGAGAGAGGGAGAGAGAGGGAGGGAGGGAGAGAGAGAGAGAACACAAGCAGGGGAGAGGGGCAGAGGGAAAGAGAGAGAATCTCAAGCAGGCTCCACACTCAGCATGGAGCCTGACGGAGGGCTCAATCCCACAACCCTGGGATCAGATCATGACCTCAGCCAAAATCAAGAGTCAGTTGCTCAACTGACTGAGCCACCCAGGCGTCCCCTCAGTGGTTCCTTTTTATTCCACATCTGGTGTAGCCATTCCCCTGCTGGTGGACAACCGAGTCATTTATGGGCTAGTGTGAATAACACCAATATATGAACACATTTCAGTGAATATGTAAACCCCTCACACTCATGGGGGAAGAGAGAACATAGATTAGGCCCAGTCTTCATGATCCTCATCCCCTTCCCCAGCTTTAAAAAATCTGTCGTCTTTGCCCACCCTTTCTGTGGGCTCACAGAGTGAAGGATCTTTGAGGAGGGACAGAGAGGGGAGGGACCAGCCACGGATAGGAATTTAGTGAAAGACTGCAACAATACCACATACATACATACACACATGCATATGAACATTCATGCACGTGCACAGGCACACACAGGCATGCACACACATGCACATATATGCATATGCACACAGGCACACCAAGACATGTGCACACATGCATATATGCACCGGCACACACACACGTGCACATAGCTGCATATGCACACGGGTACACAGAGTCATGCACACATATGCATATGTGCAATGGCACACACAGAGGCATGCACACACATGCACACAAGTGCATATACACAGAGGCATGCACGCATGAGCACACGCATGCATATGCGCACAGGCACACACAGAGGCTTGTCCACATGCACACACATGCATATGCAAACAGACACACACAGAGAGGCATGCACGCACATGCAAATACATGTGCATAGGCACACACGGAGTCATGCACACACATGCAAATACATACATATGTACACAGGCACACACAGAGGCATGCATACATGTGCACACATGCATATGCACACAGGCACACACAGAGTCATGCACATATATGCAAATACATGTATACGCACACGGGCACACAGAGAGGCTTGTGCACATGCACACGCATGCGTATGCCCAGAGGCATACACACAGAGGCATGCACACGTGCGCATACACAGCCAAGGCACACAGCCTAGCCACTGGGGTTGGGCACAGCCCCCTTCGATCAGCTCTGCCTCATGAAGGTATTAATCATCTCATGGTCTGTTTTCTAGCTGCCTGTTTTGCCTCTGAGTCTGCCACCGATCCTGGAGCTGCCAGCCTTCTCTTTCTACATAAGACACTATTTTGCCCACATCACCCACTGTTCGGGCACTTTGCATGCCCCCAAACTGATCTGCATGGACCACAGGTGGTTGCTTCCTCCACTTCCCTCCTGCGCACACACTCCACACCTGTTCCCACTGTAGGGCCTTTGGGCTTTGGCTGGGTGGGCATTCCTGCTTTTTACCTAAGCTTTCTCCTGGTCAGTTGCCCCTCCTGGATGAAGCCATTCCCAAATGCCAGCAGCCTGGATGCTTCCCCATGATCTGCCCCTGCAGACACACTCTCACCTGTCCCAGCCCTCTCTCTGCTGTCGTATTGTAGTGACCGCTTAGGTGCAGGGCGAGAGAGCAAAAGAGCACTGGGTCAGGGCCGGCCCCTGGTGTTCTGGGCTGACAGGAGAGGTCTGAACCTGTGTACCTAGGGTAAGGGGGTGGGGGTGGGGGACAGGGTGAATCAGGTATGGTAGAGACAGATCTTGGTGCTCGGCCCCCTTGGTTGCCGCCTGGGGTGCCCTACTTTTGGGGCACAGGAGCTGCTCCCCAGTGGGCATGCCAGTTCTCACATCCCCTAAGTGCACAGGTAAATATGAAGGCCACCTTTGCTCAAGTATAAGTGACCCCAAATGTAAAGTTTTCTCAGTAAAATCTATCAGATTGTTTATGACCATGTAGACTTACAGGGATCAGGCAAAACTATTCAAATTTCCTGTATATTTTATTGATTAATTGGTTGCACACAAATCCTAAGCATCTCTTGAGACTGGATTATCTTGTGCTACTTTTCTTCCCTGTTAGGTCTGGCCCAGTCTGAGTACAGAGGTGCTTTGCACAGCCCAAGAACAGCCCCATGATGGGGGTATGTGGGGGGTCCCCCATGGTGGCAAGAACTGGGACGGAAGTTCTCCTGAGGATCCATGGGGTAGGCAAGGTGGAGGGGGGGCGGGGGGTGCTGGACAGAATGTGTGCCCAGGCTTTTTCCCCAGGAAATAATGGATTGTTCTCCTTCAGACAGACCAGCCCTGGCTAGTTTCCCTGTGGTTTCCAGTCACGGCCAGTCCTGACTCACTCATGTCCCCACGCTAAGGTTTCTGTATTAGACCAGAGAGAGACAGCAAGAGACAGAGCCAGACAGAGCCAGAGAGAGAGAGACAGAGACAGAGATAAACAGATACATGCACATTGAGAGAGCCAGACCAAGATAAAGTACTAGCCACAGAGATGCAGAGAGAGAGAGAGAGAGAGAGAGAGAGAGAGAGAGAGAGAGGGACACAGTCATACCCACACATACTCACAATGCCAGAAAGATCCTCAGCTGTTCAGAGACACGCACTGACACAGAGACCCCGGAGAAACACTCGGAGCCACAGACGCAGAGGCACAGATGGGGAAAGGAAGACAGCACCCAAGAGAGAAAGACTGAAAATCTGCAGGAAACATACAGACAACCAGCCCCTATGATTGCGATAGCTGCACAGGGTGCTAAGCACAGGGCCTCCTCTGGCCTTTCACGTCTGGCAAGCCCCCACCGTCCTGAAAGATCACATGAGGCAGGCTCTTCATGAGTCTAATAACTTCTCACCCAACCCCAGATCCTGGCCCGGAATGCTTTCTCAGAAAGGGCTTCTCGAAATTTAGTTAAAGGCATTCAGTCATGGCTGGGAACACACCCCTCCCCCACCCCAGTGCAGAATGAGGCTGCTCGGCGGCCAGCCTCTGCCTATAGGGTGACGTGACTGAGCCCACATGTAGGGAGAGCTCACCAGCTGCCCACGGCGGCCACGTGCTGAGTGTCCAGGGGAACAACTTGCAGCCCAGGAAGTGTCCCCCATTCCGAGAGGGCAGGAGAAATACCAAGACCCCAGAGCTGTGCCGGGCCACCTCTCAGCACCCCGGGACCCTGGGCTCAACAGTAAAGGCAGGGAAGACAGAGAGAGGGGTGACTTGGGGATCATGGTCCCAACCATGGCATGGCTTGTCCTGTGTGTCTGTCTATCTACAGCTGTTACCCCGAGGAAGCCAGGGGAAGGAGATGTTCCGCAATACGATGGGTATAAATAAACCTGGAGCCACATGGGTTCAGACCAGGGAGCTATTTCGGGGTTAGAACAAATGCTGGCCCCTGATGAAAGAGAAATTCCACCAGCAGCACAGAGCACTTCCCTCAAGCCTGGGATTAAGTGTTTCTCCAAGTCACGAATGCAGGCCAAAGTGGCCGCGCTGGCTCCTGGCGGGGCAGCCAGGCGCCCCAGTCACACCACACAGTCCAGAAGGGCTGTGGTTCCGTGTATGCTCCCAACTCCTCCCCAAAGAGCACTTTTCCTGTCTGCTGACCAACCGTGCAAACAGATGCACAAACTGGCCCCCAAAGTAGATCATAGTTGTGCCCTTACTAAGAATAAACATTCAAAAACCTTTTTTAAAAAAATGTTGCACAACAATGTGAAAGTACCTAATGCCCCACTGTTGTAGACTTAAAACTGGGTTGAAATGGGGCGGCTCAGTCAATTGAGCATCCGAACCTTGATTTACGCTCTCAGGTCTTGATCCCAGGGTCGTGGGATTGAGCTCCACGAGCTTACTTACCATGGAGCCTGCTTGTGATTCTCTCTCTCCTTCCCTCTGCCCCTCTCCCCCACTCTCCCTCTCTCCTCTCTCTCTCTCAAAATAAAATAAATCTTTAAAAAATGGTTGAAATGGTAAATTTAATGCTATATATATTTGACATAATTTTTTTTTTTTACAATAATCTTTTTTTTTTCTTTTTTTAATGAGGGATTCAAACAATGTTGTCAGGATCTCTCAGCTCTGGTTTCCTCGGGTGGACGTCATTGAAAAAGTCTCTTTCCCACCCAGCCGCAAAATAGCCAGGCCATCCCTCCCGCTTTGCAAGTCTGCACAGCAGTGGTTTGCTCCCACCCACCCCACCTAGCCAAATCCTGGGCCTCACCCACTGGTCAACTGCTCACCACAGGTCACGTGCCCACCCAGGAGCCCACCAAGCGGTGGCAGGGGGGTGGGGAGGTGAAACACGGCCGTGTTCCCTGATAAGGTTTGGCTCCAAGCTCAGGGACATCTGCCTCTACCGCTGGCAGGAGATTGCACATTGCAACCCTCCCTACCACCACCACCCCCGCCCCAAATGTTCTGTCTGAGGGCTTTTGTCCTGCAAGGATGCACAGGGCAAGCTAATAAGCTGAGGGATTCGGTCCCCAAAGCAGCCTGGGCCCTTGATGGAAAGGGGGTGGTCAACACCCCAGCCTGGTAGTGAGTCCAGCACCTTCTCCCACAGCAGTGCCCTCACCTCTACACCATTTCTTGGGATCACCCTAAATGAGCAGCTTGCAGTTGACTCCTTGTCTCAGAGCTTCTGGAACAACCCAAAGCAGACAGAGCCCCCAGAGGAGCCAGGGCACTGCTCAGAGAGGAGAGAGTGGTTCCGGCAGGCTACACGTAGCTTCCTCTCCCTGTCCCTAGATGTGCAGGAGCTTAGCTCAGGGGCGGGGTGACAGCTGAGCTACGAGGACCTCTGCCGGAGGGAATCGGCTCCACCCAAGGCCCTGTGACTCCTTCCCTGCCATACACACCTCCCCCTCTCTGTCCCTGGGCAAAATCCCACCGAAAGAATTCCTGCATTGAAAGACAGGATGGTGCCTCCTGGCAAGACATTTAGCTGCTAAATGTCAGAGGCACCCAGGCAGCAACAATGGATTTGAGCAGAAAATAATAATAAAAAAGAGATTAGAGCAGAGCACTGGTGCAAGAAGGCCTGGCGGCAGGCACACAGGACCACAGCTCTGCAAATGGCTTCTTTGAAGCCGATCTGTCACTTGAGGGGCTGTGATTCAGTCCCAAGTAACCTGAATAAGAAACAAGGATTGCTAATTAAGGGATCAGTGGCTCTTGGGGAACAGAATCCCCTTTTGTTTGTAAGTGTAAGGAATTAAGGAGATTTCACGGGACAAGGGGTTCCTGATGACTTACTCTGAGCAGGACAGAGCCTGCGCTGAGCCTCCTACTCACAGCACTCGTGGGCACGTCTGCCCTCTTGGTCAGTGCGGGACCCTGCTGGGCCGGCGGTGGAAAGCAGGAGCCCTGCAGGCTCCAGTTAACGCCGTCGGCTAGGATCTACGGTCAGCGCAGAGGAGGGCGCAGAGTGAAGACGGCAGATGGCGCTTCACTTGATTCTCACAACAACCCCATGATCCCATTTTTACGGATGAATAAACTGTGGCACAGGACAGTTATTTGTCCATGATCAAACAGCTGGTCAGTGATAGGGGTGGGGTGGTGTTTTGAAAGTCTCAGGTAACCTAGCTCCAGAGAAATTACTTGCTGTGGGATTCTGTGTGCAGGAATGGGGGAAGTCAGAGAGAGGTAGGGATGATGGAGACATACAGAAAGATCACACACACACACACACATACACACACACACACGGCGCCCTGAGCTAGGTCCGGCCACCTGAATGCACCTCCTGGAAGCAGTGCCCACCCAAGCCCCCCCAACCGCCCCCCCCCCCCCACCAAGTCTGGGTCTGGTAAGGTCCTGCCAGCAGAGGAGCAGGAGGAGAGCAGCCTGGAGAAACGCAGGCCAGGCACGTTGGCTTTGCCCTCTTCCATTCCAGGACTCTCTGTGCATCAGCTGAGCCCAAGTATTTTTTCACAGCCCCTTGCCTTAGGACCACCTCCATTATCTCCTGGCCCACAGAGACGCCATCCCTCCCCAGCAACACCCCATGCCGGCATTAGCAGGCTCCCTGCATCTCCAGGAAAACTAGGCCACTGTGTCCTTCAGCCCAAAATGAGGGGCACCGCGGAGACCTCTGTCAGTCACATACAGGAGAGAATGAAGCTTGACCAGCTGGAAAATTGAGGATAAGTACAGCCGCAGACCCAGTCACCATCCAGAAGGTTTTTCCCTCTGCAGTCGGGGTGCTGACTTGAAAGAGCGGGACACAGCTGTGCTCACACAGAGCACAGTATAAAGGGGGTCCCTTATGCCCCCTAATGCGGCCCCCACTAGAAGGGCTTTGGCAACAACATTCTGAAACCTCCTTCCCCCTCAGCACCTTAGGCCTGCATCATTTGGGGTCGGGCTGTGAGGCAGCCTCAGTAAGGTCCATCCTGAGGACCTCTCCCTTCCCCTGGTCCCGAATCAATGGCTTATGCATAATATCTCAAGTTGTGGGGCACCTGTCTGGCTTAGCCATTATCCTCAGACTCTGGATTTCAGCTCATGTCACAGTCTCACAGTCTGTGGGATTGAGCCCCACGTTGGACTCCATGTTGATAGCTCAGAGCCTTCTGGGATTCTCTCTCCCCTTCTCCTTCTGCCCCTCCCCTGATCTCTCTCTCAAGAATAAAATAAAAATAAAAATAAAAATAAAAATAAAAATAAAAATAAAAATAAAAATAAAAATAAAAATAAAATAAGGGAGGAGCCAAGATGGCAGAACAGCATGGAAGCTTTTTGTGTGTCTCACGTCCATGAAATACAGCCAGACCAACACTAAGCCATCCTACATACCTAGAAAACTGATTTGAGGATTAACACAATAATCAGCACAACCTGAACCACAGAACTCAGCAGGTACGCGGCGCGGAGAAGTGAACTGGGGGAGAAAGAAGCTGCAGAGGGCAGGGAGCTAGTTTTGCTTGCGGAGAGAGGACAGAGACAGGATGAGGGGGGGAGCGGGAGGGGGGGAGCGGGAAGGAGGGAGGGAGAATACGGGAAAAGCACCCCCCCTCCAAAAGCAGCTGGAGAGAAAGCGGAAAAGTGGAAACAGCTGCGGGACTGAACTAAAAAGGGAGAAAGGAGAAAGGAGAGTTTTAAAATTCCATTAAGACTCTATAAACCGGGAGCGCAGAGTCTGAAACGGCGCAGCTCCATACCTGGCGGTGCTCTGGTGGGAAGGGCGAATCCCCAGGAACAGAGTGGGGTCCGGGGGTCTTCGGGCCACACGGGAGAGGCGGTTCCTCGGCTGGGAGGACATCTTGTAGAGGCTGTGTGTCCCCCCCACCCAGCCAAATGCCCCAGTGGGCCCAGGAGAACAAGCACATTCGCTGGTGCTGGAACAAGGTCGTTAAGGGTGAAGCCTGGTGCCAGGTGTGCGTTGTGAATTTCCATAGTCCTGAAACGCTGCTGCTACACAATTTGCGCAAACTTTTTCTCAGGCAGGCTGGTGCCCAGCCGCAGTCTCTGGGCAGCAGCAGCAGCAGCATGGTCCTGCGACCGTTCCTGGGTGCGGCCGGCACCCAGCCATTGCTCAGTGAGACCCTCCCGCAGAGGGGCAGAACAGGTCAAAGCCGCAGTCCCTCAGAAATAAGGGGTCAGGAAAAACAGCCGCATCTGAGGTAAAACTCAGGAGGGAGGTGCTGCCTGGGGCTTGGTCACGGACGGTGTAAAAGTTGGGAGTGGATGGAAGCCAAAGACGAAGGACGGGTGCGCGATTGCTGATCCGGGTACTAGTTCCAGTACTAGACACTGGGTAGGTGGATGACTCCCTTTTCACCACTTCCGTGCATGCGCATACACGCCTACAAGCGCCACAACAATCCACCTCAGTAAGCCAAGCCGCGCCATCTAGTGGAGAATGTAGCCATTACACTATGCCCCGCCCAACTGGGCCAAACTCACTCTTCAGGATCACAAGTCTCTCCGCCTGCTGAGTTTACAGACTATAAAGCACTTCATGGTTTGACTCCTAGGGGAAAACGAAGTAATTTTAATCGTATTTCAGTCTGTTCGCTGGTCCATCTATTCAATTTTCTTTTTTTTTCTCTTTTTTGTTTCTTTTCTTTTTCTTGAATACAGAAAGAAAAAATTTAATTTTATTTTTAATCTTTATTAAAAATATTTTTCTTTAATTTTTTTCCTATACTTTTTACTTTTTTATATATTTTTCAAATTCTATTTTACTCCTATCATTTCATTTTATTATATTTCAGTATATTCATTTTTTCTAATTTTCAAATGATTTCCTTCCCTCCCCCTCCTTTTTTCTCTAGTCTGTCAAGCCCTTTTCAACACCCAGACCAAAACACACCTATGATATAGCATTATTTATTTGATTTTGTGTGTGTGTGTTGTTTTTAATTTTTTAATTTTAATTTTTTTACCTCATGAATTCCTTTTCTTCCTTCAAAATGACAAAGTGAAGGAATTCACCCCAAAAGAAAGAACAGGAAGAAACGTCAGCCAGGGACTTAACCAACACAGATACGAGCAAGATGTCTGAACCAGAATTTAGAATCAAGATAATAAGAATACTAACTGGAGTCAAAAATAGATTCCCTTTCTGTGGAGATAAAAGAAGCAAAAGCTAGTCTAGATTAAATAAAAAAATGCTATAACTCAGCTGCAATCTCAAATAGATGCCATGGTGGCAAGGATGGATAAGGCAGAGCAGTGATTCGTTGATATAGAGGACAAACTTATGAAGAATAATGAAGCAGAAAAAAAAGAGGGAGACTAAGGCAAAAGAGCACGATTTAAGAATTAGAGGAATCAATGACTCATTAAAAAGGAACAACATCAGAATCATAGGGGTCCCAGAGGAGGAAGAGAGAGAAAAAGGGGTAGAAGGGTTATGTGACCAAATCATAGCAGAAAACTTTCCTAATCTGGGGAAATACACAGACATCAAAATCCAGGAAGCACAGAGGACTCCCATTAGATTCAACAAAAACCGACCATCAACAATAGTCAAATTCACAAAATACTCAGGCAAGGAAAGAATCATGAAAGCAGCAAGGGAAAAGAAGTCCTTAACCTACAAGGGAAGACAGATCAGGTGTACAGCAGACCTATCCACAGAAGCTTGGCAGGCCAGAAAGGAGTGGCAGGATATATTCAGTGTGCTGAATCAGAAAAATATGCAGCCAAGAATTCTTTATCCATCAAGGCTGTCATTCGAAACAGAAAGAGAGATTAAAAGTTTCCCAAACAAACAAAAATGAAAGGATTTCATGACCACTAAACCAGCCCTGCAAGAAATTTTAAGGGGGACTCTCTGAGGGGAGAAAAGACGAAACAATAAATAAAGACCAAAAGCAACAAAGACTAGAAAGGACCAGAGAACATCAGAAACTCCAACTCTACAAGCAACATAATGGCAATAAATTCATATCTTTCAGTACCCACTCTAAAGTCAATGGACTAAATGCTCCAGTCAAAAGACATAGGGTAAAAGAATGGATAAGAAAACATGATCCATATATGTGCTGTTTATAAGAGACCCACTTTAGACTTAAAGACACCTTCAGATTGAAACTAAGGAAATGGAAAACGATCTATCATGCTAATTGTTGACAAAAGAAAGCCAGAGTAACCATACTTATATCAGACAATCCAGACTTTAAAATAAAGACTGTCACAAGAGATGAAGAAGGGCATTATATCATAATTAAGGGGTCTATCCACCAAGAAGACCTAACAATTATAAACATTTATGCTCCAAATGTGGTAGGACCCAAATATATAAATCAATCACAAACATAAAGAAACTCATTGATAATAATTCCATATTGGTAGGGGACTTCAACACTCCACTTACACCAATGGACAGATCATCTAATCATAAATTCAACAAGGAAACAATGGCTTTGAATGACACACTGGACCAGATGGACTTAACAGATATATTCAGAACATTTCATCCTAAATCAGCAGAATATACATTCTTCTCCAGTGTACATGGAATGTTCTCCAGAATAGACCACATACTGGGACATGAATCAGCCCTAAGTAAGCACAAAAAGATCAAGATCATACTGTGCATATTTTCAGACCACAGCGCTATGAAACTTGAAATCAAACACAAGAAAAAATTTGGAAAGGTAACAAATACTTGGAGACTAAAGAACATCCTACTAAAGAATGAATGCGCTAACCAAGAAGTTAAAGAGGAAATTAAAAAGTACATGGAAGCCATTGAAAATGATAATACCACAGCTCAAAACCTCTGGGACACAGCAAAGATAATCATAAGACAAAAGTATATAGCAATCCAGGCCTTCCTAAAGAAGGAAGAAAGGTCTCAGATACACAACCTAAACTTACACCTTAAAGAACTGGAAAAAGAACAGCAAATAAAATCCAAAACCAGCAGAAGACAGGGAATAATAAAGATTAGAGCAGAAATCAATGCTATTGAGACCAAAAATAACAAAAAACAAAAAAACCCAAAATAGAACAGATCAATAAAACCAGAAGCTGGTTTCAAAGAATTAACAAAATTGAAAAACCACTAGCCAGTTTGATCAAAAAGGAAAAGGAAAGGACACAAATAAATAAAATCAATAATGAAAGAGGAGAGATCACAACCAACACAGCAGAAATAAAAACAATAATAAGAGAATATTATGAGAAATTATACGCCAATAAAATGGGCAATCTGGAAGAAATGGACAAATTCCTAGAAACATATAAACTACCAAAACTGAAACAGGAAGAAATAGAAAATTTGAACAGACCCATAACCAGTAAAGAAATCGATTAGTAATCAAAAATCTCCCAAAAAACAAGAGTCTAGGGCCAGATGGCTTTCTAGGGGACTTCTACCAAACATTTAAGGAAGAGTTAACACCTATTCTCTTGAAGCTGTTCCAAAAAATAGCAATGGAAGGAACACTTGCAAACTCTTTCTATGAAGCCAGCATTACCTTGATTCCAAAACCAGGCAAAGACCCCACTAAAAAGGATAACTATAGACCAATTTCCCTGATGAACACAGATGGAAAAATCCTCAACAAGATACTAGCCAACTGGATCCAACAATACATTAAAAAAATTATTCACCACAACTAAGTGGGATTTATACCTGGGATGCAGGGCTGGTTCAATATCCGCAAAACAATCAATGTGATTCATCACATCAATAAAAGAAAGGACAAGAACCACATGATCCTCTCATTAGATTCAGAGAAAGCATTTGACAACATATAGCATCCTTTCTTGATAAAAACCCTCAAGAAAGTAGGGATAGAAGGATCATACCTCGAGATCTTAAAAGCCATATATGAAAGACACAATGCTAATATCATCCTCAATGGGGAAAATCTGAGAGCTTCCCCCTAAGATCAGGAACAAGATAGGTATGTCCACTCTCGCCACTGTTATTCAACATCATATTGGAAGTTATAGCTTCAGAAATCAGACAACACAAAGAAATAAAAGGCATCCAAATCGGCCACGAGGTCAAACTTTCACTCTTCGCAGATGACATGATACTCTATATGGAAAACCCAAAAGATTCCACCAGGACCTGCTAGAACTAATCCATGAATTCAGCAAAGTTTCAGGATATAAAATCAATGCACAGAAATCGGTTGCATTCCTATACACCAACAATGAAATCAAGGAATCAATCCCATTTACAATTGCACCAATGCCCATAAAATACCTAGGAATAAATCTAACCAAAGAGGTGAAAAATCTATACACTGAAACCTATAGAAAGCCTATGAAAGATATTGAAGAAGACACAAAAAAATGGAAAAATATTTCATGCTCCTGGATAGGAAGAACAAGTATTGTTAAAATGTCAATACTACTCAAAGCAATCTACATATTTAATGCAATACCTATCAAAATAACACCAGCATTCTTCACAGAGCTAAAACAAACAACCCTAAAATTTGTATGGAACCAAAAAAGACCCCAAATAGCCAAAGCAATCTTGAAAATCAAAGCAGGAGGCATCACAATCCCAGACTTCAAGCTATACTACAAAGCTGTAATCATCAAGACAGTACGGTACTGGCACAAGAACAGACACTCAGATCAATGGAACAGAATAGAGAACCCAGAAATGGACCCACAAATGTATGGTCAACTAATCTTTGACAAAGCAGGAAAGAACATCCAATGGAATAAAGACAGTCTCTTCAGCAAGTGGTGCTGGGAAAACTGGACAGTGACATGCAAAACAATGAATCTGGACCACTTTCTTACACCATACACAAAAATAAACTCAAAATGGATGAAAGACCTCAATGTAATACAGGAAGCCATCAAAATCCTCGAGGATAAAGCAGACAAAAACCTCTTTGATCTTGGCTGCAGCAACTTCTTACTCCACACGTCTCCAGAGGCAAGGCAAACAAAAGGAAAAATGAACTACTGGGACCTCATCAAAATAAAAAGCTTCTGCACAGAGAAGGAAACAATCAGCAAAACTAAAAGGCAACCAACAGAATGGGCAAAGATATTTGCAAATGACATATCAGATAAAGGGTTAGTATCCAAAATCTATAAAGAACTACTCAAACTCGACACCTAAAAAACAAATAATCCAGTGAAGAAATGGGCAAAAGACATGAATAGACACTTCTCCAAAGAAGACATCCAGATGGCCAATGGAAACATGAAAAATGCTCAACATCACTCATCATCGGGGAAATACAAATCAAAACCACAATGAGATATCATCTTACACCTGTCAGAATGGCTAACATTAACAACTCAGGCAACAACAGATGTTGATGAGGATGAGGAGAGAGAGGATCTTTTTTGCACTGCTGGTGGGAATGCAAACTGGTGCAGCACCCTGGAAAACAGTATGGAGGTCCTCAAAAAATTAAAAATAGAACTATCCTATGACCCAGCAATTGCACTACTAGGTATTTATCCAAGGGATACAGGTGTGCTGTTTCAAAGGGGCACACACACCCCGATGTTTATAGCAGCACTATCAATAATAGCCAAAGTATGGAAAGAGCCCAAATGAACGGATAAAGAAAATGTGATATATATATATATATATGATGGAGTGTTATTTGGCAACCAAAAAGAATGAAATCTTGCCATTTGCAACTACATGGATGGAACTAGAGGGTATTATGCTAAGCGAAATTAGTCAGAGAAAGACAAATATCATATGACTTCACTCATGAGGACTTTAAGAGACAAAACAGATGGACATAATGGAAGGGAAACAAAAATAATATAAAAACAGGGAGGGGGACAAAACCATAAGAGAGTCTTAAATATGGAGAACAAAAGAGGGTTACTGGAGGGGTTGTGGGAGGGGGGATGGGCTAAATGGGTAAGGGGCACTAAGGAATCTACTCCTGAAATCATTGTTGCACTATATGCTAACTAACTTGGATGTAAATTTAAAGTAAAGTTAATTAATTAAAAAAATAAATAAAAGTCACATGTAAAAAATTTTTTTAATAAATAAGGGGTTTTTTTAAATTAAATAAATAAATAAGTAAATAAATAAAGCAAGCAAGCAAGTAGTAAGGGCATGTGCATTTAGGAGCCAGAGAAATGGGCTCAACTGCCTGTCAGAACAAACATTTGGAGGCATTACCAAAAGGTCACAGGTTACTATGATCATTGAAATGGGTCAACCGAAATGGAGAGGAGCGAAGGTCAGGGGAGTGGGGGAAGGGAGGGTGACCCGCCTGAACCCTCTGGGCTTCAAGGTCCAAGCCACTGAGTTGCAGACCAAAGAAAACAGGAAAGGGGGAAACTAGTTTCTTTTTCTGAGTACCCATATTATAATATGTTGTTATTATTGCTTGAAATAGAAGAACAGCAACAAAAACAGACTTATGCTTTCTTCTCCTTCAAGCTCACTGGGAAAGGAAGTAACATTTCTACTCAACCTCCATATGCTGGACACTTTTCTAACTGGCATGTGACCCCCACGGAACTCCTGGGAGGGAACTGTTATTGCAGATGAAGACCTGAACGTCAGAGAGGTAAAGCAGCTTGCCCATGGTCACACAGGATGAAAGTACAGAGACTGGATTTGAACTTGGTTCCCTCTGACACCAGGTCTATGTGTTGCTTCACAACTCCCCACCCTTTCACAACTCCCCACCTTTAGCCCCTTGGGAACATGGCGCACAGCTCATGGCTTTATTCCACCCCAAAGCTGCTGTCGGGAGGTTCTCACTGGTTTCTTTTTCTTTTTTTTTAACAGAGAGAGAGCACAAGTGAGCGAAGGTGGAGGGAGGGGAGAGAGAGAGAGAGAGAGAGAGAGAGAAGTGGGACCCACCCAGAGCGGGACTCGAGCTCTCCCCAAATGGGGCTTGAGCTCACGAATCAATGGTTTCTTTTGAGTTTTAGAGGTGCCAGAGATGGGGATGTGATCGGGGAATTTTTAAAGCCCCCCTCCCCCACCTCGCCCTCCTTGGAGGAAGAATACATTCTGCTCTCTGCCCAGGCCATAGCCGTCCTGCGTCTCCCACATCCAACTGGGTCTGGCCAGAACCACACACTGTGGACTTACTTCTTAGGAACTGACTCATAAGGGATTCACTGAGTGATAACAAATCTTATGTTGATGTTAAGGATATTTAGGGGCACCTGGCTGGCTTGGTCAGTGGAGTGTGTGACTCTTGATCTTGGCGTTGTGGGTTCGAGCCCCACAGTGGGTATAGAGATTACTTAAAAATAAAAATATTTTTTAAAATACTTAGAGAAAAAAAAGCCAAAATAAAAATCAGATTATCATCATGTTTGTACTGTTTTTCCAGACAGTTTCATTTTTAAGATGAGAAGAGCTGGCTGTGGTTGAGAGCTTACTATGTGCCAGGGAACTGTGCTAAGCCCTTTAAGTGTTAACTCACTGCCACCAGTCAAATGGTGCAGGTGCAATTACTGCCTGTGTTTATTGTTTTGTTTCGTTTTGTTCTGTTTTTTGTTTTTTGTTTTTGTTCTTTTTTGGGGGTGGGGGCTTTGGATGAGGAAGTAAAGCCAGGGTTTGAATCCACGTAGTCAGACTCTTAACCACTGTACTCTATCATTTCCCTACCAGGGTGCCTGGGGAACAAACAGCCTGACAGCCCAGGAGACCCCTGCAGCTGAGGATCACAGAAGTCAGTGGGGAGTTAGCATTTCCCCCAGGGGAAGGGGCCATGGAGATTAGTAACACCAGAGCAGGAATTTGAAGAATGAACAGCCATATGCCAGTTGGTCAAGGAAGAGAAAGATGTTCAGGTAGAAGACAGGATAAGGGCAAAGATTTGGAAACTTGAAACAGACCTGTAATACTGCGGAATTCTTCATCATGTGAGGAGAAACGACAAAAGGCAGTATTTGAGTGATGGAGGAGTCCAGAGGGAAAATGACAGCATCTGGAGATGACTTAGTGCCAGAATGGGAGAAGCCAAGGACTCCTAGGGTCCTGGCCTGGAGGTGTGACCTGATTTATCTGTTCAACAGTTTATTTTAACCATTCCCTTATTCACTCACACCATGCCTCACCTGGCAAGGGAGCCGAGGCATTTCCGCGGGGCCCCTCCATTTGAAAATCCAGTAAACAGAAGGAAATCCCTCCAAAACACTCATACCTGTCTAGTCATGGACTCACATAGAAGTGATGTATCCAGGAGAAACAGTCAATGATGTGTCCATATTCCTCACGGTGTTAGCTGTTCATGTTGGATAAGGATCGGGGGTGGGAGAAATGACAGGGGCACAGAGCATGACACATTTGTTCACTAAAATGCTTATGTGATGTTTAAAATGTTCGATGTTGTGGGATATTTAACTGGAAAAATTCCAAGTGTTTTTACATAGTATGACTGCAGTAATGCAGAAAAAAAACTCTACAAGGAGCTAAATGAAAATACTCTCAGCTGTTTGGTCTGTGGGGTTGTGGGTAATTTTTGGTTTTGCCTTTATATTCCCATCCTTTGTTTTCAAAGTTAAATTCTGTAATTTAGAATACATGACTTTTATAATCAGGAAAAAAAACACTTCTAAAAATTAAAAAGTATTCTCTAAAATACTTGTAATCTATTATTTATGTTTTCATAATAAATTTCTGGAGTCACAAAAACATGGCCGAGAGAAATGAAGAAAAGGGGAAAAACAGGGTAGTAAATAGAACAAAGTCAGGTGTAAGTTTCCTCCACAGAAATGCCTGCCACAAATGTCCTGGGGAGATGCCACCTGTGAGCTTCCTGACAGCCAAAGCAAAGAGGGAAACAGTTCACAGAGTCTTTAAGGTCCACGTTAACAACCATAATCAATTATCATTAATACCACAACAAAAGCATACCTCTCCCTTCCCCGGAGCTGAGATTCGATAGAAACTGCTCCCCATCGAGGGAAAACCGGTGTGAGGGTGGTTACCAGGCAGGACACACAGCCACTCTTGACAACACTGGCCTGTGCTGTCCAGGTGCAGTGACCTAGCCTGGGTCGGAGACTGAGCTCTGCCCAGGGAGAGCCTTGAGAAACAGGTGCCCAGCTGTCTCACGGTCTGACTGCATGAGGGGTTCTGGACCCTTCATCATTGTGAGTGAAAGTTGTGCAGTTACAGCTCAAACACGGGAAACTAAAAAGCCCGCCAGCCTTATCTGTGGGCAGCCTATGAGAAACTCCCAGCACGGTGTGCACCAGGCTGGGCCGCCTTCTGCGGGTAAGCATGGCCGGCAAGGGCCAGGGCTCACAGCGCTTTTAGGGGCCCACAAAAACGTTTGAATATCTTTTAAACTCAGAAGGGGAAAAAAATGAACTTCGAGGTCAAAGAAAATGTCTTAATTCAGAAATTAATAAAGTTGTCTTTATAGCAACACCATTGTCAATGATGATTTTTAACACATTTCTGTGGAGAAAGTGTTCACAAAAGTCCCAACATGGCCCTGGGTCTGGGTTCCATGCTAAACGTTTCCCTCCATGATCTGATCTAACACTCACAGTAGCCGCTGAATGGGCAAGTATATCGCTCCCAATTTACAGGTGAGCAAACTGAGGCAGAGTGGTGGTAAGTGACCTGCTGTGGGTCACCCAGGAGAACGGCAGAACCCTTCCAGACGCAGGTCTTCAGATGATGATGCTTGAACTGTCTAGGCCCCACAGAAGCGGTGGTTCCCCCAGGCTGGTAGTAAGGAGCACTACGAAGGAGGAGGGAGTGAAGGGAGTGGAGGGAGGACGTGCAGGTAGCAGAACAGCCCTGGGTTGGGCAGCCTGTGTGAAGAGGGGCTGAGTCCTCCTCACATTCAACAATCCTGGGTTGGGTTCAGGGGTCCTTTGGTCTTGGGAGCAAGCCCACTGAATGGCTGTTTGGCCCTGGGCAAGTCACTTCACCTAGCCCATGGCCCAAGCTGTAAATTCACTGGGAAGGGCACCTCCACTGTAAGGTCCCTGTGTGGCTAAAACGAGACGGTGCAGCGAAGTGCCTGGCACACAGCAGGCAGCCCATAAATGCCACCTTGTGTTGATATTATTTCCACAGGCCAGACCCAGGGGTCGGGCTTCCTGTGAGTGAGCTCTCTGTCTCACTCAGCCATGACCAACTGCCTTCCAATCATCCAAACATCTGAACTCATGGAGAGAATGCACTGAAAACATCTTGAAGCCTGTGCAGAGACACTTGGAAGGAAGGCTTGATACAACATTCCATAAACAACTTTCCCAGCCGATGTTCCATTAAAGGAACACTAAGCTACTTGACAAGTTCACTGAAACTAAGGTTCAGAAGTTTGTTTTTTTTTAACATTTTATTTATTTTTGAGAGAGAGAGAGAGAGACAGAGTGCGACCAGGGGAGGGGCAGGGTGAGAGGGAGATACAGAATCTGAAGCTCTGAGCTGTCAGCACAGAGCCCGACATGGGGCTCGAACCCACAAACCACAAGATCATGACCTGAGCTGAAGTTGGACGCTTAACCGACTGAGCCACCCAGGCGCCCCTGAAACTAAAGTTTAAACCGAAGTTACAAAAGCAAAGAGTTGGCTAGAAGTTCGTGGGCCCGGTTCCTGAGTCCTGGGCAAGCTCCCCAGTGTTGCTGGGGTTGGAGGCAGCCATGGATGGAGATTCTGGCCAGTGGCAGGGGAGTGAAGGGCATTATGTGATTCAGGGGGAAAGTAAGAATTGAAGGCCCAGCCACATTTATCTAAATATTTAAATGTTTTCCATTAAGCTGCAGAAACTGTTAAAAAATACATTTTATCCTTTCAGTGATAACTTTCATAATATACCTTCATATGACAATTATATTTTCAAATATACCTTCATAATGACATTGCAAATATGAATAAAACTATAGATTTTATATAACTGATTCAGTCATTAAATATTAGAAGTGACTGAATTTAATTAATATTTTATCTATGTTCTGTTACTGGGTCAGTGGTGTTTGGATTGGTAGTAAAATAAAGACATAATAATTCATAAATGTTTATATATATTATTTCCACAGAAGCTATTCTTACCCTCATTTCAGCAAAATCACTAATTTCAACAAATTCGTAATTTTTTCATGTAATTTTTATTTGGTTAATAGTAATAATCTAAATTATTAAAAATATATTCAATGTGTATATAATCTTATTAATTGTTATCAACAATTTAAATTAAAGCAAGTGTGGGGTGTCTGGGTGGCTCAGTTGGTTAAGTGTCCGACTTCGACTCAGGTCATGATCTCGCAGTTCCTGAGTTCAAGCCCCATGTTAGACTCTGTGCTGACAGCCCAGAACCTGGATGGAGCCTGCTTAGGATTCTGTGTCTCCCTCTATCTCTGCCCCTCCCCTGCTCATACTCTGTCTGTCTCTCTCTCAAAACAGATAAACATTAAAAAAAAATTTTATATAAATTAAAGGAAGTATAAAAGTGAAAAATTAAAATTATTTTAAATGTCTTCAAATTTTTAAAAATTTTAATTAATTTTTTTTAATAATTAAATCTTGGTAATTTTTTATAAATTAAACGTTCATCATTCCAGCATTCAATGTCTGCCTAGTTGCTCATGTAAAGGACTAGTGTCCCACATCATATTTGGCTAGACCAGTAATTCTCAACCGGGCCAATTCTGCCCTCCCCACCCCCACCCCCCCAAAACAACATTTGGTAATGTCTTAACCAAGGATGCTAGTGTTCCTGCCATCTAGCAGGAAGAGGCCAGGGATGCTGCTAAATATCCTACATTCAAACACCTGCAACAAAAACTTATCTGGTCCAAAATGTCAGTAGTACCAAGATTGAAAAGCCCTGGTCTAGACTTAACTATCTGCAAATGTTAGACGGTTACTGGCTGGTTAATGTAGCAAAGGTTGGTCAGCTGCGATGCACAGGGGTGCGAACGCTGCACTAATTCGTGAGTACCTCCAGAACCACAAATTGGAACATGAAGAGAAGCAAGAAAAGAAGAAATGGAACTCTGTTATACAGGGATCTACTGCATCCCTCCTACGGGACAGGATGGATTTGACAAGTTAATTAATTGTGTTTTCTCTTATTAAGTGCTTCCTCCATTTTAACCCTCCCACCTCCCAAGGCAGCTCTGGTCCCTGATGTTGGCTGTGGCGCAACCCACACACCTGCACGAAATTTATACAGTTATGTTTTGCAGAGGACGGAGGGCGACAGATGTGGTGAAATGGTTCTCTGAGGCCTGAACAGTGTTAGGAAGATACGTGGGCTCTCTAAAGCGTAGGCCCCAGAGCAGGGGCCCTCTGGCCCAGGCTGAACGTTAGTGCTGCAATGTGACCGGCACACGCCCACCGGCATGGCTGAGATCAACAACATGGAGAATGCCGAGTGCGGACGAGGATGAGAAGCGACAGCCATGCGCGTGCACTGCAGGCGGGAGTGCGCGTTTTGCACTCAACTTCGAACGCAACGTTGTTGGTGAAGAATGTCACATTCACTGTAGATTTCTTTGGAAACTGGAAGCATCTCTGAGGCTGAACAAACACACACGTAGCAATTCCACTTCTAGGTAGAGCCCAGCGATGGGGATGAGCCTCACAAACGTAGCGAATACCTTTTTCTGTGAAGAAAGGCAGTATGTGCACTCTGTAGACCGTTCAGAAAATTGAATGAAAGGGAAAAATCGTCATTTCCAACTCCCAGCGGTAAATATTGTGAACATTTTGGCTGATTTTTTAAAAAAACACCTTATGGATATGTACAGATCATAGAAAAATGTGGTATAGTCTCTTGTTTTAAAAGCACCACAAGCTTATTTGGCAATTACACCTCAATTATAAGCATTTTTGCATCTCATTCAATAATTTGCTATGACATAATTTTAACAGCTGGATAATATTCCAGGGCATGAACTAAGTATTTAATCAATCTCTTATAAACAGACCCTGATGTTGTTTCCAGGTTTCTGCTACATAGACATCTGTCTGTGTCTCTCTGATTATTTCCTGGCATGCTTTTTCTAAGCGAGATGGTTGGGCCAAAGAGTTATGAACATTTTCAAAGTTCTTGACACATACTATAGATCATTTTTCCAAAATATAGCGGCAGCTCACATTTCTTTCACGAGTATATGAGACTGCCCTCTTCACAGCACTTGCCCCAAGCCTGAGCATCGTTGTTGTTTTCATTGTTTTTTAATCTTTGCCTATTTCAAAGGTGGAAAATAGTGTGTTGTTTTAGCTTATTTCTCCCTGATTACTAGTGATGTTAAACATTTTTTCTGATGTTTTATTATTCTGTAGAAAACTTGGAAATCACAACTCTGAAACAGCATAGTCTAATGTATGGAAATTTAAACTTAAAACGCAAAAATATTCACAATAGGGAAATATGTGTATTACTTTATATGACTATATACCACTACAAAGTACTCTACGATAATCTCTGTCACTGTAAAGAGTCATAAAATATTTAAAACTGCAACTGATACAGAGAACATGTAGGATACAACAAAAATGTGACCCTTCCTGTTTAAAATGTACTCACCCTGCCTGGGATGAAAGCTCTGGTCCTATTTTTCTGCTCATTCTTAGGTATTAGACAGTCTCACAATCACGAACATAGGCTCAATTTGCTAATTAGATTTCCCAGAACCAGAGAATAATCACAAATTCCCAAGTTGATTTAGGGTTAAATCTTCCCCTCCTCCAGCTAGCCGGACTCCAGGGGATCCGGGCCAGGGAGTGATCTCTATACTCTTCTTCCTCAACTTTCCTCTCTACTTGCTAAGGAAGTGGCTTCTGGTCTTCTCAGAGAGTTACACAGGACGGGGGACAGGGACAGTTCTTACTTGTCTAATACTGTCATGAGAAGGTTTTTCAAACTCTGGGGATCTGGTGAGTACTTAGGCCTAATTCCTTCATGAGCACATTCAGGGATTTATCAGACATTCCCCTGCTGGGTCCCACCAACTATAGCTCCTCAGAGAGAAGGGAAATCATGTTCCTCCAGCTGCTGCTCCCTTGCCCACACTCCTGGCTTCTCAGTGGTCTCTTCAGCACGGAACTCTCTCTCTTGGAGTCCCCTCCTGACTGTCCCGCCTGGCTGTCCTCTTGCACAGTGCCAGAGGGCATCTCTCTCTCAGGTGACCTGCCTCTAGCTCATAAGAAATGTAATGCAGACTATTCACCCTGTTCTTGGAGGCAGTACAGTGATTTCCCAAATGCAGCCTTTGACACTCTCTCTCTGTCTCTGCTGGTGACTATTTACAGGTAGCCATATCCTCTAATTTTAAAATTCCTTAGTCATGTGGAAGAAATTAAACCCAATGCTCTGCCGTAACTGCACTATTTCAAATTTACTGAAGACTCTTGGAAAACTGGCCACAATTCCCCACCCTTCCCTGCAGTCACACCCCTTTCTATTATAACCTGGATGCTTCTGCCATCAAGAGGCAGAATTTATTTTCCCTTCCTTGAAAATGGGCTGATCTGGTGACTAGATTTGGCCTATACAATGCAGTAGAGGTAAGGATATGATTTTTCCAAGCGCAGATATGGAGAGGCCTTGTACACTTGTGCTTGCTCATTTGGATCCCTGCCACTGTCTTGTGAACAAACCTAGCCTAGCCTGCTGGGGAATGAGAGACGGCATGGAGCAAAACTGAGTCGGCTGATTTGTCCCAGACTCATGAGGGAGATCAGACAAGATCAGCAGAACTGATTTGTTGAGCCAACAGCTGACCACACGAGTGTAAGTAGGACCATCCTAGACCAGCTAATCCCTGGCCAATCAGCATGGGACCTAAAGGAATGCTTGTTAACTTTCTGAGGGACCTCCATGTTGTTCTCCAGAGTGGCTGCACCAGTTTGCATTCCCACCAACAGTGCAGCAGGGCTCCCCTTTCTCCGCATCCTCACCAACATCTGTTATTGCCTGAGTTGTTAATGTTAGCCATTCTGACAGGTGTGAGGTGGTATCTCATTGTGGTTTTGGTTTGCATTTCCCCGATGATGAGTGATGTTGAGCATCTTTTCATGTGTCTGTTGGCCACGTGGATGTCTTCCTTGGAAAAATGTCCTTCACTCATTTTTTTTTGAGAGAGAGCATGCATAAACATGTACAAGAACAGGAGAGGGGCAGAGGGAGAGGGAGAGAGAGAGAATCTCAAGCAGGCTCCACACCTAGCATGGGGCCTAATGCAGGGCTCAATCCCATGACCCTGGGATCATGACCTGAACTGAAATCAAGAGTCAGTCTTTTAAGGGATGAAGCTATCCAGGTGCCCCAGCCATTTTTAACATGGTTATTATTGTTGTTTTGTTGTTGAGTTGAGTTCCTCATATATCTTGAATACTAACCCTTTATCAGATTTACGGCTTACAAATATTCTCCCCATTCCATAGGTTGTCTGTCCACTCTGTTGATTGTTTCCTTTGCTGTGCAGAAGCTTCAGTTAGTTGCACTCCCACTGTTGTCTATTTTCAGTTTGGTGATTTAGGGGTCATATCTAAAAAATCATTGCTCAGACCACTGTTAAGAAGGCTTTTCCCAATATTTTCTTCTGGGAGTTTATAATTTCAGGTCTTAAATTTAAGTGTTTAATCCATTTTGCGTTGATTTTTGTACATGAGATGAGATAGGGGTCTAATTTCTTCTGCATGTGAATATGCAGTTTTCCCAACACCATTTATTGAAGAAATTATCCTTTCCCCATTACGTGTTCATGGTACCCTTGTCAAAGATCAGTGGACCATACGTTTGTGGATTTATTTCTGTGTTCTATTCTGTTCCATTGATCTATGCATCTGTTTTTTAATGTCATGCCATACTATTTTGATTATTGTAGCTTTGTAATATATTTTTAAATAGTTAGTATGATGCATCCAGCTTTGTTCTTCTTTCTCAAGATTGCTTTAGCTATTCAGGGCCTTTTGTGGTTCCATATGAATTTTAGTAATTTGTTTTTTCTATTTTTGTGAAAAATGCCTTTGAATTTTGATAGGGATTGTACTGAATCTGTAGATTGAATCTTTGGGATTTCACAGGTATTACATTATGGTGCCTTGGTCAAAGCTTCCAACTTAACATGCTGCTGTGTATCTAGAAATGCATCTGTTGATTTCACTTTACCTTTTGCTTATTGCAGTAACATTTAACTTATAAATGCCAAGGTTTTTGGTGATTTCTGCCTCATTACAGTCATTGTAATTGGCGATTCAGGTGTCTAGAGTGGGCCTTTGGAACACCGGGCAAAGCTACCCACTCATTGTGATGCCAAGAATCAACCTAAGAAGCAAGTGTTGCCCTTTTCAAAGTATTTCACACCCAGTATCTCAGGTATGAGAAAAACACTCTATGATGTATGCAGAGCAGTTATTGATACACTCATTTAATAGATGAGAAAACTGGGGCATAAAGAGATGAATCAAATTGGCCAAAGTCAAATTGTAGGTCCAGAGCCCAAGGCTCCTGACTTCTGCCCAGATTGTTTCTTGTTTCCCCTCTCATATCACCCCTGTGCCAATTCCAGCTTTCTAGGTCAAGGACTTTGTGACCTTGTAATCTCTTAAGAGAACATAATCAATGATATAGACAGGTGCTTGGCTTGGGGCTTTCTTTAAGAGGTCTGGGCTAACCCTTGATTTATAATCTCTCAAAGGCAAGGACCAGACATTCTCCTCAATAAACAGTAAACAAGCTGACTATAAAAGGAAAATTACAGTCACATGGGGTTATGCAGCCTATTTATTTGAATTTCAGTTATTGTTACGAGAATTTATGGTATATTTATCATCATGAAAAGCATTTATCTTCGGGCAACTAAAGCAATAAGAAAGGCGTAGCATTTAATTTTACCCACAACATTTCCTTTAATCCAATCTGACACCACAAAAAAGAATCCGTTAGGATTTACTGGCTCAGGATAATCCCTAAGTCTCAGATGGCAGCTGCCAGAGAAGCTAATTAATTCAGATTGACTGCTGGGTTTCATTTTTATTTGGAATTTTTTTTTTTAAATGAATGAGGGTAGCAGATCAATAGCATATGTACAGCCTGGACTCAAATTCTAAGATGTTGTTTGCCAGCTGGGTTCTGTGCCCTTCTGAGGCTACATCCACAGAGGGAAGCTTCTGGGAGGATAGTGCCTTTCAAATATTAGCAAAAGCTGTCTGGGCTGGGTTCGAGAGCAGGGCAACTGGGGAAAGTCTGAACACTGAATTCAGGTAAGTCTGATCTCATTCTGTCCCATACTGTGTGACTGTGGGCAAGTTGATTCACCTTCTGAGCTTGTGTTTCCTTATCTATAAAATGGGCATAATACTGCCTACCACACAGGCTGTTAAAGGGAATTAAATTGCATAGAATGTGATCACTGGGTGGTAAGAGCTTTACATACAACAGGCCCTGTTTACACCAGGTCTTCATCGTGTAGTGTTGTCTTCTAGAAAAGATTCATCCTTTCGTTCATCTGTTAAACTAATATTTACTGAGCACCTATAGTGAATGGGCTGTGGTGCTGGGTGTTGAGGACCTGGGAACAAGATGGACCAAATCCTGGCCATGATGGTTTTTACATTCTCACTGGGGGAGACAGTGTACAAGTAAACAAAATCTTAGAAGAAATGAATAAGGTTGATAAGCTGGAAAGTGAGGAGTGAGATCTTGTGGCCAAGGAAGGCTCAGGGAACATTGGGTTGAGACTGGAATGATGGGAAGGGACCAGTCTTGGGAAGTGCTGAGAGGAGTGGGTACCCAGGTCTTGTGGGGGGTGAGCATGGTGTGTGGCTGCAATGCAGGAGGGAGGGAGACAGGACCCACAGAACCTGGAGATGAGGTTGGGGGTGGGTAGGGGCCAGATCATGCAGGACCTTCTAATTAGGGGTTGGCAAACTTTTTCTGTGAAGGGGCCAGGTAATAAATATCGAAGGCCATGTGGGTCATATGGGCTCTGTCGCGGCTACTCAATTCTGCTGCTGTAGCTGAAAACAGCCATAGGCAATATGTAAAGATTGGAGGTGGCTGCATTCCAATAAAACTTTGTTGATAAAAACAGATAGCAAGTAGGATTTGACCCACAGGCTGTAGTTTGCCAGCCCTTAGTTTAAATCATGGTGATGAGTTTGAAGTTTATTCCAGGTACAATGTGTTGCCATTAGAAGGCATCAAGCAGGAGTGTGATGTGGTCTGACCCGTGTTTATGACTTCCATCTGAGGCTTCATACCAATAATATGCTGAATTATAGCAAGGCTCCCAGGTGCTCCACACAGAATCCCCAGGAACATCCAAAGCCAGCTGATAAGAAGACTTAGAAGAAGAAAGGAAGAGGAGCAGGAGAATAAGAAGGTATGGAGAATGGAGAGGAAAGAAAGAGGAAGAACACAAAAAAATGCACCTTCGTTGTATTGGGTAAGAAAGGCTTTGGGTCTGGCTTCCTTCTCTCATGGTTACACCCATGAGACACCTAGTGTGGTGAGTTGTGGTATTTTGTTTATCACTGCTCTAAGGTATTCCATTGTGTGAACAATTTATTTATACATTTCCTGTTGCATACATAACAGGGAGGACTTGGGTAACCAGGAGCCCTCAAGGGTTTGATTTGGGTGTTGGCACAGCTCTGGGTCACATCTGCTGCTGGCTGGCTCTAGGGTCTCTGGAGACCCCGTGAGTTCTGCAGGTCCCAGCAAGCACAGAGAGCAGGCATGAGTCCAGGCCACAAGCCCTGGCCCAAGCCCCACTCTTTGAACCTGAGCTGATTTCAGATAAATAAACATCAACAACCCAGATTTGTGCCCGGAAGTGTGCACAGGGGGAGGTAGTGATGGGAGGGGGGGCTTTCAGTGTTTGGTACCTTTGTCCCCACCGGGCTGAAGGTTAACAGACCTTGATGATCGTACCTGTTGCAAGAATTTGCTTATTTCCATGAGAGCAGGAAAGCAGCCACTGCCCCGAATTTCCCTTGCACCTCCCTCCTCCCTAGCCCCCTCCCCAGGCCCTAGATGTCCACCAGCCCGCCAGCCTGCCTCAGCTCCCATGCCCCAGCCTTTGCCCCTCTGGCAAACACAGGCCTGGTCCTGGTGGGAGGGAGAGATACCTGGTACTGATGCTCACACCCTGGCTGTAGACCCATGACACCCACTAGTCCCCCAGGGCTGGGGCCACCTCACATTACTGCAGTATTTATAGTGCACTGCGCCAGTTAAGTATTTGGAATATCAATCACATATGCCTCCTCAGGCCTATGTTCTGCTTCAGACTGAGAATTGCTTTGATGGCTAAATTTGATCCTTGATGCGAGAGCTACCAAGAACAAGAGTTATAGTACTCTCAATAGAGACCCTGAGAAGGGCAATAATAGCTGACATCTACTCAGCTCTTACAATGTCCCAGACACGGTTCCAAGCATGTTATGTGTATGAGCTCATACACGTACAACACGTACAACATCACTCTGGGGTAGGTGCTGCAATGATTTCTATTTACAGGTATAGAAACTAAGGTCAATTAAACTGCTCAGGACCACACGGTCAGTCAATGACCAAGCTGGGATTCAAACCCAGGCAGTCTGACTCCAATGTCTAGAAAGAAAAAGACAAGTGAAATTAGTGCACGCATTTGCTTCCTTCTGTGTCTGCTTCCCTGTCATTCCTGGACAGTGGACAGGGACAATTCCTGGACAGTGGAATTGCTGGTGGTGGAAATACGGCCATTAATTCTTTGACATTCCTCCCACAAAGAGGTTGGGGCTATGTCACTTCCCCTGGACCTGGTTGGGCCTATGACTACTTCAAGGAAGGGATGATGGCAGGAGTCCTGCTATGTGACTTCTGAGGCCATGCAGCTCTGCCTTGTCACCTGGGAATGTTCCCTGCTGGGAGCCTTGAGCAGTTGGACTTCTCTGAGACCACAGTCTGAATAGGTCACATGGAAGCGCTCTGGTGAGCAGTCTGGCCGGGCCCAGCCTGCCTCCCTCCTAGCCCCGGAGCCAGGTTTATGTATGAGGAGGTTATTTCAGGCTTGGGTCCCCCGAATCGATTGAATCCCCTCCCTCCCCAGCCATTTAAGTCATCCCAACAGAGGCACCAGACATCAACGGGGGAGAGAGAAACACCTGCTGTGACCTTTCCAACATCTTGACTCCCAGATTCCACAAAGAGAATAAACAGGTGGTTGTTTTAGCCACATAGTTTTAGGGAGGTTTGTCATGAGCAATAGCTAACTGGAAATCTGCCTGTAGCAGTCAGAGTCCAGAATCAGTGGAAGATGTATATCAAGACATCTTTGCAAGTAATTGCCTAAAATGACTGTGGAGGCTGCTGGACAAGTCCAAAATCCGTAGGGCAGACCATGAGGAGGGGTAGGCAGGAGGTGAGAGTAGGGCGAGAATACAGATTCCAGGGGCGCCTAGGAGGCTCAGTTTGTTAAGCATCTGACTCTTGATTACGGCTCAGCTCTCGATCTCACAGTTTGCGTGTTTGAGCCCTGGATTGGGCTCTGCGCTGACAGCATGGAGCCTACTTGGGATTCTTTCCCTCTCCTTCTCTCTCTGTTCCTCCCCAACTTGTGCTTGCTATCTATCACTCTCTCTCAAAATAAATAAATAAACTAAAAAAAAAAAAAAAGAATACAAATTCCAGGCTGGAATCTCACATAATCATCCCATCTAATACAAGGTGCCCAGAGTCACATGGTGGGGCAGAGAGAACCACTCAGCCAGCATTTGGAGATGGAGAGGGATGGGAAGAATGTGTTCCCCAAAGAGGGCATGCCAGAAGGTAAATAAAGGAGAAGGAGAAGGTGGCCAGAGGCTTGAGGGGTGGGAGATGGGACAGGGAGACATACGTGCCAGGAGAAGAATCAGTATCTCTCCAGTGCTGCTGGAACAAAAAGTGTTCCAGGGAGGGTGGTGGGAGCAAGGGGACCTCTCAGGGAGGCCGCTGCCTGCAAAGGCATTTGGACTTTATTCTGAAGGAGACACAAACTACACACTATGTCATAGTATTGTTTGCTTTCAGTGACACATACAGATCTTGCCTTGCCTCATTTCCTCTTATACAACAATGTTGATGAGGAAAATGATCAAGAAATTCAAATGGCGCCAGTAACAATCCATGACGGCGATCACCTCTGCTGTTTCCCACACAGTCTCCAAAATGATAGATTTGATTCTTCATATAAAATATCTCTTGTGCTATTTAAAAGTATGTGGGAAACATGACTCAGAGCAACATCACCCAATATCATAAGAAAAAACAATGATGTCAATGGTGAGAATTCAAAACAACAAGCTGCTTGTCAGCTCTAAATGTTGGGCTCCTCACAGCTCTGTCCTGAGTCTTCTGCTTTACCAACACTCTCTCCCAGATGTTCTCATAGACCCTCTAGGCAATAGATGCCATGTATGTATGGTAATGACGCCCAAGTTTGTCTTCCCATACTTGACTTCCCCTCCATGCTCCAAATTCATATATCCACATGCCTACTTGACATCTCCACTTAGATGCTTAATGGGTTCTCATCCTCAACATGTCCAAAAAAGGAACTCCTAATCTCCCCTAAAATGTGCTCTTTCCCTAGTCTTTCAGGTACTGTTTATTAAGTCAGAATATTAGGAATTATCCTCCACCTGTCCTTTTTTCTCATCCCACTCATCCAACTGCATAGCCATTCTTCATCACCAACATACATCCTGGACGCACCCTCCTCTCTCCTTCTGTATTGCAACCCTCACAATGGAGGCCACCAGTCCCCTTGCCATGAATTATGGCATCTGCATTCTTGTCCCTCTGCTACAAGTCTTGCAACTCTCCACTGTTTCCTCCGTCGAGCAACAAAAAGGATCTTACAACAAAAATGGAATCATACCCTTAAAACCCTTCAATAGCTGTCCAATTGTATTTAGAATAAAACTTACTTCTCTCAGACCTTTGACCTAGAAAGTTCCATATTATCTAGTCCCTTCCTGTCTCTCCAGACTCATCTAGGCCACTCTCCCCTCTGTGTGTCTCCTCTTATTCCCCAACATACCAAGCTCCCCCTGCCCCAGAACTTTCAAGTGTTTTCTTCTCTCCACAGGAATGCTAATTCCACCACTCTTTGGGTAAATCCAGTCTTTTCAAAGTCAGAAGGCCTGGCTTTCTGGACACCTGTACCTGACGTAGAATCCCTCCTACCAATTCTTAATGTAACTCATGACTTGTTTCCATAAAGCTCCTATTACAACTTGCCATTTATTCATTGGTCAGTTTGCTTATTGCCTGGCCCCTTAACAGAGTTAGCTAGTGTTCTCTTTCCCTAGCACCTGAAACAATGCCTGGCACATACGGGTGCTCAGTAAATAAGTGCAGAATGAATTCAGACTGTATAATGCCTTCTGTTTGTTGCTGATTAGGAAGAACAAGAATCCTGTCACAGCATACATTTATGAAGCACAGTCGCTGATATATTTCTTCCACGAGATGTGTTCCATTTAGGTCAAAGAATTATCAAAAAGAGAGAGGGATCCAAAAAATACTTAGGTGAAGAAGACAGAAAAACTCTTGGACAGAGAGTTTCCCCAGGGGGAAGGGGATCTCTGTGTGTGTGACAGTCTTAGTGAGCTGCCCATTTATAAGGGTCTATTGTGGGGTTGCAGCTCAGCCCTGCTTGACTATATAATGCAGCTCAGCCACATTACCTGACACTGGGGGAGCAAGGACCTTACTTGGCCGAGCCCCAGCAACCACGCAGTCTTATTTCCAGGATACAAAACCCCATTTCTTCTGGACCCTTGTCCAAGTTCACACTGGGCAGTGGGGGGTGAGATTCACCACAAAGAGGAATGGATTTGAATTCCAAACTCTGGTCATGTGTCTGAGACAGTATCTGTTTTTCAGAAATAAAACACCAATGATGACGAAGAGAGTAGTTTAGGGTAGGGTAGTTTAGGGAAGAGTGGTTCTGTGAGAACAGAACTGATAAGGGCACTGGCAGGACTGAAGCTCATCTCTCTGGGGAAGTCACTTCACCTCTCTGGGCCACACCTTCCTCATCTAGAAGCTATTGTTGCCAAACTTCCCTTTTTAAATATTCACAGTTTTAAAAACTGAGGTATAATTTCCATTTGCTTCTTCCCCATGGTAGCCCCTGAGGCACCTCTGTGGAACCCAAAGGCTCCTGCAGCTGGTGGTTCCAGCCCACCCTCTGTGCGGTCCTTCTGTCTACCTGAGGGTCCCTGGTGCTCCCTTCTCTAGCCACAGCTACGGGGACAACTGGAGAAGCTTTCTCACTCACCTGAGCCAACACCGAGATTTTCTGAACTTGGGAAAGTTCCAGGATAGAAATGAACATTTACTAATGATTTATGACAAATTATGGGGAATATATATATCACAGAAATTTATGACAAATTAACAGTGATTATAAATATTCATATACTCTCACTTATAAATCCACTCAATTTCCCCCAAACTTCCAATTTTTCCAGTGAAAATCACTGGGCAACTTTAAATGCCTTGTATAATTATTGGCAGAATTAATTCATATAATTGTCCTTATACAATCAAGATATTCCCCAGACTCTTGCTATTCAAATGTGATCTTTGAACACACAGCATAGGCATGACCTGGCAACTTGATATAAATGCAGAATCTCCATCCCCATAACCATATTTACATTTTGTTTTTTGAGGGTTTTTTTTCCCCTAAATACCTCTCTCTCTCTTTTACTATCTTTACGAACACTCTGTACTCCAGTCTAGGTCAATTTTTGTACAGGTTCTTTTTTGGAGAATACTTGATATGTTACAGATGGAAAACCATTTTGTGCTGCTGGTAAAAACATGCCAATAAAAATAAATCTATATGTTTGTTTTAGTAAGGTGAATTTTTATGAGCGTTTTCTAGCTATATTTTACTGGTCAACATCATCAGCCTTTTTCTGCTATATTCAAAAGCTGATCTTAATTTTTCTATATATAAGATACAGCTCATGCTTCTGAGAGTTATTTTAATAGTAAATATAATTTACACGGTAGGAAGATATGTATACATGCTAATAAAGGTATATAGATTTCTATTTTTTAGACCAAAATTTCTACTTCTTATTTAAGTGAGGTAGCCAACAATATTACATCATTTTCAGAAATTTTATTACTAGTAAAAATATGTTGTTAAAATTCCTAAATGAAGATGGGTGCAAAATTCAAGAACTGAAGTTCACCACACCATATGCCATTTCTACTGCTGCTGCCTAGGTGCTGGGTTCAGAGCAACCAGGATGGAAAACATCTGAATATATATGACACATGACATTACTTTGACTGGTACATTTCAAATTGCTGACCTATAGGTACTGAGGAGTCATTTCCAGAAAAGATACAATTGCTGGTAGGCATCATCTCAAAATTAAACTGAATTGTAAGAACAGAGGTGAAAAGGAATTGAATTTCTAACCAGAGTTCCCAGCGTCTGGTCTCACATCTGACCCTGGCTGGTTCTGTGGCCTTGAAAAGTCTTGTAACATCTCTTGCCTCAATTTCTGCATTTTGAAAAAATGTATTGGATTTGATGAACCCAGGAGCCGTTACCAGATCCGAAATATTATTGTGCCATCTAATTCCTTTACCCCAGCCCAAAGGAGACACGTTCTCATCCCTGATATGTTCCTACAGAGATTAAAAAATTCCAAGATGTGAGTCTCATGAGCTCCCCTAAATCTTGAGAACATGGCCTCGATTTGCCTTTTTCATTTAATCAGCATTCATATTATATTCACATGAATATTCATGTTCATCGTGAATGCCATGAGCCAACAGCAGATGTGGGAGGAAAATTGCAAGAAGATTCTCCACCCCAAACCCACCCCAATCAGGGCAATTCTTTTCCTTCTCCTATATGTCTCTGCAAATTAAGTGGAGATTCTGGCGATAATGCTCTTTATATTGAAGGTAATTTTGAAGTAAATTGGAAGAGTGAACCAGCAGCCCTGCAAAGCAGCAGTGGCTGGGTAACTAGGAGCACCATCATGGCTCACCAGCACCCCCGTGCTGGACTACTGCCCCGGCCAATAATGATGCAGCCATTCTGGAGACAGGGGCTGCCGAGAAATTTCTGTATGACAGGCCACGATGCTGTTGTTGTTGTCGAATGTGAATTAGTCTTCAGGGGTGATATTAACTCTCCCCTTGGCTGCAGGCTTCACTACTCCCTCTTGCCTTCCCATCTATTTTATGCATTTATACCGCCAGCCTGGCTTCCGGCTTCTGGCCACACTGATATTCACAGCTTTGCCTTGTTTCCCTCTCTGGATCGTCATTTATCCCACCATCACACTTCTCTTTAATATTTCTGATTGACATTTAGCCTGACTCACGAAGCTGGGACTGACTCACTGTAACTTTTCCCAGTGGGTGCCTTGTCAAACCTGCACGCAGCAGGCCTGGCCCGCCTTGCATTTGAACTCTGTCCTCCCTGTGTTCGCTCTGCTGAATTTTTCCTTATGAATGTAACGTCTGCTGATATAGGTCCCCTTTTACTAAAGCGTACTTCTTAAACTAGTCAAATCTGTCTTTCCCAGTTGCTAACGACCACATCCAGTTTGTTTCCATTTGTAGGGCCAATAAATGTTTGTATATCAGCCATTAAAATACCATCAAGTGCAGTGCACTCCGGTTAACCATGTCTGCGGAAGTAACAGAAGTATGTATATTCCAAAAGTAACTTACATCTAGCTCGTGACATAATCAGTTACCTAATGATGCACACACATGTTTTCGGACTCATGCACACGGCTACTTCATAGTCAAACTGATTTCCTCTCAGGTCAGCCCTCCTTTTGGTATTCTGGCAATAGACCCCAAACTAAGTCTACATACATTTAACTGTGAATTATCACTGAATGAAATGATTGTTATGAAGTCCCCCAGACCAACTCGTGGGCTGAGTCTGATATACAGACTCCAGAGCTGTGACCCTTTGACAGTGGTATGGTCTGAAGCAGGAATCACACGGGAGAGCCTCCTGCCCTGGGCCTCCCCCCCAGCCCCCCTACTCAGGCACCATTAATTGATCAATGTCTCAAAAAGAGCCTTGATCAATTGGTAATATTTGCCTGGGCATTTGTTTTCAGAGAGGGGTAACTTCTGTTTACCACTTCTTTTCTGTATTGTAATTTATCCAAAGAGTCCACACTACACTAAATTCATAAGCATTTGTGATATCAGCTTGTGTGCTGAGTAAGATACCCATTCCTGCTCATGTGCTAGGAAGCCTGCTAACAGACATGCTCCATTGTCGCAGGGAGTCCCCGTTCACGGAGAGACAAAGAGAACACACACAAGCATGGACATGCACCCAGCCATGGTGACCACGCTAGTTTCTCATTCATAGACAGGAACAGAGCACTATGGCCCTCCTAACAATCGATGGAAGAACGTAGTACAAAAGAGAAGGTCCGCGATAAATAAACAGAACAGCTGACCACAGAAGAAATAACACAGGGGAAATAAGAGCACTTATTGGACAATAACCATCACAAAACAAGAACAGATTGCCATAAAGAAGAAACAACCATCAGAAAATAACAAAGTGTTTGGAAGTAAAAAAAAAAAAAAATATTAAAGCCAACATCACACGGATCAATCTAATACCCAGACAAAAAAGAGCCAAGAAAGACACGGAACAAAAGTGCAAAGAGATGAATAAAATGAAGGAAAATAATGAAATGAGGATTGTTTCAAAGAATGTAGCATCCACCTAGAATAGGAATTCTGGAAAAGAAAGGACAGGCAAAATGCAGAAGTTATAATTCTATAAATAGCAGGGGAAAATGTCCAGAGTTGAAGACGCACGAGTCACACACAGATTTCACAATGGAAGGGCCCATCAGGTATCAAGCAGGGCACTGAACACTACCTCACAGGCTGGAGACCCTCACCTCTCCTCCCTAACTGCTCACCTGTCCAGGATGTCTCTCTGGCATCTCAACTTAGATGTGAGTTTTCTCTTCCAAACCTGCTGCTCCTCTCGTCTCCTCCCTCTCAGGTAAAGGCTCACCATTCACCTAGTTGCCCCAATAAAAACCGGAGGCATTGCTGATTTCGTTTTCTCTGCTGCCACATCCAATTAAGACCCCGATATGACCACGTCTCTCCCTTTCTACTGTTACACTCTGTTCCCCATCACTGCCTCCCTGGTTTACAGCAACACCTGTCTCTACTCTTGACCCTCTCATGCTTCATACACAGCCAGAGCAATCTTCTAAAATACAAATCAGATCACAGTATTCCCTAACTGACCTAGAATAAGATCCAAGATCCTCACAGGCTCTGCAGAGTCTGCTCCTCTTTGCCCCTTATTTTCTGCAGCTTTCAGCTCTACTAACCCTCCAGTCATCCTGACTTATTTCTATCCCCAAACACTGTGAGTCCATTCCTGCCTTGGTCCTTTGGGGGCATGCTCCCTTTACTGTAATGTTCTTTTCCAGATCAACCCAGGGCTTCACTCAACTCATTCTGCTTCAACTTATTATTCTCCCATTCCTGTTCTATTTTCTTCTTAGAACGTATCAGTATCTACAGGGATCTCATCTACTTGTTTATATTTTATTGACTATTTCCCACACCAGAATGTAACCTCCTCTAGAATGGGGGACTTACTGCTCTATTTCTGGCTCCTAGGCTTTCCTGAAATCAATATCTACAATAAGTATTTGTTGAATGAATGAGTAAACTCATATATATCACAACATTTCAGAACACCAAAAATAAAGAATAGATCCATAAGTTCCCAAGAAAATGGAGCCCGTTACCTACAAATGAGTAAGAGCCAGAATGGTATGCCTTCTCATAAGCAATAATGACACTAGAAGAAAATACAGTGATACTTCAAAGTTCTGAGAGAAATGGTTTAGAGCCTAGAATTAGACACCCGGTCAAACCTGCAATCAAATATGGGAGCAAGGTCAAGAATTTTTTAACATGGCAAGACTCAGAAAATCTGCCTTCCCTAAACACTCTCTGAAAGAATTACTCACGGGTATCCTCAGCGAAAAGCAAAGACAACTGCTCCCCAAACAAAACATAGGATCCAGGAAAGAGCAATATATAGTAAAACTAAGTCAGCACTGTAATAAATAAAATAAACCTCAGAATTAAATCTGTGCAGCGGGCCGGGAAGGCAATTAGTCCAAATTAAAAACAAGAAATAAGAGGACTCGGAGGGGGAAAAAATGTCTTCAGAAGAAAATAATCTGTAAAAAAAATTATATAATTAAGACACCAAAAGGATTTTACTGATAAAGGAAAAGTATGAAATAATACCATGTTCCCTCTTTGCACTCCTATTCCCAATTGTTTTTCTCCCGGTTTTTACATTCCAATCTCTTTTTTTTTTTTTTTTTAATTTTTTTTTTTTCCAACGTTTTTTATTTATTTTTGGGACAGAGAGAGACAGAGCATGAACGGGGGAGGGGCAGAGAGAGAGGGAGACACAGAATCAGAAACAGGCTCCAGGCTCCGAGCCATCAGCCCAGAGCCTGACGCGGGGCTCGAACTCACGGACCGCGAGATCGTGACCTGGCTGAAGTCGGACGCTTAACCGACTGCGCCACCCAGGCGCCCCCATTCCAATCTCTTTTTAAAAATATAACATCAACTTTATTGAAATATAGCTTATATACAAAAAATATACAGATTTCAAATACACAGTTCGAAGAGTTTTGACAAATGTCTGGTACATTGTAAATGTGACCAGTATAATTGCAATCAATCTAGATGTAGATTTACATCCATGTTACATCCACATCCCTCCAGAAATTTCCTTTGCAGGCAACCCCCTCCTCAACCCCTTCTATTACAGAGTCCTGGCTTTGCCCATTCTAGAACTCCTTATGAATGGAATCATACAGTAAGCACTCTTCAGTGTCTGGATTTATTCACTCAGCATGAAGTTTTTTTCCAGTCATCATGTCTGTGGCAGGTACCAGAAGTCTGTTCTTATAGTTGAGAAGTACTGAATCTCATGAATCATGGTCTCACTTTTGTTTGTCCATTTTCTTGTTGATGATCGTTTGGGTGGTTTAAAGTTTTTGAATATTATGAATAAAGCTGCTGTCAACAAAATTCTACAAGTCTTAAGAAGGATATAAGTTTTGATTACTCTGCAGAAACTCTGGGATTGGAATTGCTGGTCCATAAGTTAAGTATAGATTTAACTATATCAAAAAAACGCCCAACTGTTTTCCAAAACAGGTGCACCTATTTCAACAAATAGGTGTACATTTCAAAAATAATGTATGAAAATTAGAGTTGTCCCATATGGTCAACATGCAGGCTTGTCAATATTTTTAATTTTAGCCATTTTAGTGGGTGTATGGTGGTATCTCATCGTGGTTTTGATTTGAATTTCCCTTATGACTAATGATACTGGATATCTTTTCATGAGCTTTTTGGCCATTGTATTTTCTTTTGTCAATATTCCCTTAGCCATGATTTTTGTTACATTGCTTGCTTTCTGACTTCTGAGTTGTAAAAGTCTTTTACATGTTCTGAAAACCACAGTTTTGTCAAAAAATATAGGGTCCCAAATGTTTATCCCAGACTGACTTCTAATAATAGCATCTCAGAAAAAAGCAGAAGCTAATTTTAAAGTCAGATTTATCACGTTTTTGTATGTGATTTTGCCAATTGTTTTCTATTTGCCCCATCTATTTATCCTTTTCCCTTTTTCTTCTTTTTCTTTTGAGTATTTATTATTCTAATTCACCTCATCTGTTGAATTATTAGCTATAATTCTTTGTTTTGTTATTCTACTGGTTTCCTAATGTGTACAGTTTATGTCATTATTTATAATACTACACTTTTAAGTGGTTTTATATCACTTTACATACAGCATAAGAACCTTACAGTAATATACTTCTATTTCTCACCCCTAGGATCATGTGCTATTGTTGTTAAACATTTTACATTTACATAAGCTGCATCATTATTTTTAAATAGCCAATGATCTTTTTAAAGATATTTTAAAAAGAAGAAAAAATCTTATACATTTATAGGTGTAGTTACCATTTCCAAAACTCCTCATTCTTTGTGCAGATCCATATTTCTATCTGCTATCATTCTTCTCTTCCTGAGGACTTTCTAAAACAGTAATGTAGTCTGGGTCTGTTGGTAATGAATTGTTTTAGCTTTTGTCCATATGAAAACAATTTATTTTGCCTTATTTGGAAGATATTTTTGCTGGACATAGACATCTAGGGAGACAGCTACTTTTCTTTCAACCAGTCCTTTAAAGACTTCTGTCACCTGCAAAATCCGCCAGCATCCTCGTTTTCATGCTTCTGCATACAATGTGTCTTTTTCTCTCCGATTGCTTTTAAGACTTTCCTCTTTATCACTATGGGCTTTGAGCAATTCGAGATTGATGTGCCATAGCGTAGTCTTCCTCAGATGTCTTGTGCTTGGGTGTTGAGACTCCTGCATTTCCGGGATGTAAAAGTGTCTGTAGAAAGTGTAGAAACTGTTTCACCATATTTTCTTTTTCTTTCTTTCTTTCTTTCTTTCTTTCTTTCTTTCTTTCTTTCTTTCTTTCTTTCTTTCTTTCTTTCTCTCTCTCTTTCTTTCTCTCTTTCTTTCTCTCTTTTTCTTTCTTTCTTTCTTTCTTTCTTTCTTTCTTTCTTTCTTTCTTTCTTTCTTTCTTTCTTTCTCTTTCTTTCTTTCTTTCTTTCTTTCTTTCTTTCTTTCTTTCTTTCTTTCTTTCTTTCTTTCTTTCTTTCTTTCTCTTTCTTTCTTTTCTTTCTTTGCCTTTCTTTCTTTTTTTCTTCCCACTTTTTCCTCTCCTTTGGGCACTCAAGTTACGCACATAGGAAGCCACCTGAAGTGGCCCCACAGCTCACTGATGCTCTGTTCATCTGTTTTGTTTTGCTTTCTTGTTTTTTTTTTTTCCTTCTGTGTGTTTTATTTTTGAAAGTCTTTATTATGCTGGCTTCAAGGGCACTAATTTTTTTTCTTTTGTGAGGTCTACTCTGCTGTTAGTCCCATCCATTGTAGCTTTCACTCACACGCTGATGTTCCTATCTCTAGAAGTCAAATTTTGGTCTTTTCTACACCATCCACGCAACCACTTCACTTTTTGGACATAAGGAATACAGCTGTAATAAGTGTTTTAACACTTTTGTATGCGAATTCTAACATCTGTGCCAGTTCTGGGTTTTAATTCGTGGATTTTTCTCTTCACATAGGTTGTAATTTTCTGCTTCTTTACATGCCAGGTCACTCTTTTTTGGGTACCAGACGTTGCAAATTTTACTTTTTGGGGTCCTAAATATTTGTGTATTCCAGTAAATATTCCTGAGCTTTGTTCAGGCATGTAGTTCACTTGCTGGAAAAGCTTGATTTTTTTTAGGCTTTGCTTTTCTTAAAATTTGTAGGTGGGACCAGAGCAATGTCTATTCTGGAGGGAATTATTTCCCACTCCTGAGGCAAGACGCTTCTGAGTACTCTCCTTGGGGTCCTGTGAATTATGTGGATTTCTGGTCCAGCTGGTGGCCGGGCACACTGTTGTGGGCCCTGTGTGAACACTGCATGAGCACTGTTTCCCTTTGTGTGGACAGCTGCTCCCACAGGAGTAAGATTTACTCCTTACTCCCAAGGAGTAAGATTTAGTTTTGGGAGAACAGCTTTTACTCTGTTTGTATATAAAGCATTTACTCTGTTTGTATACAAAAAATTGTATATACAATTTTATATACATATTAGAGACGCATACAGTACATAAATAGCTGGTTGGATCTACATTTATATGTGTGGTCTTAAAACTTCATGGGGGAGAGTGACTATGGAAAAAATGTCTAAAATGACTCGCTAGGGGGTTGATGATCTGGAAAGGTTGAGAAATGCTGTTCTAATGACTGAGTGGTTCTCTCTCCTGCCTCAGGGAGTGTCTCCATTTGTGCTGATGAGCACTCTGCCGAACACTGGTCCCCGGTAGCTCTGTTCTCTGTCCGTGCAGCTCTCTCCTCTCCAGCACCCTGTCCCGCAACCTGTACCCATCTTGGTCTCCCAGGTTCTCAGCCCCACTTCCTTGACTCAGGGGTGCTTCTAGGCTCTGCCTCGCTTTCCCCTCCTGGCACAGGGCCTGGAAGCTCTCTCAAGGTAATCACTTAGGGAAATCGCAGGGCTCACCTCATCTGCCTACTTCCTCCAAGGGATCACTCTCTTTCTATGCCTGAGGTCTAGTGTCCAAAATCCATTGTTTTCTGGGTTTTGGTTGTTTTATGCAGGAAGGCAGGTCTGCTCCCCATTACTCTGTCTTGGTTGGCAGTGGAAGTTAGCTCTATCCACCTTGAACGGCACAGGTTTTGTGGCCTGGGGTCCCAACCGTCTACTTCTAGGCAGGTTTAGTTATACTATTCCCATAACAAATTAATTCTTACGAAATTATAACATGATAAAGGCTGGTTATTTAATTTTAGAACCAATCTCAGAGGAAGCATGGGAAGTTTATAGTTACGGGACAGAATATGATGTTACCCAGAAACAAGTTATATATGTGACAAGTATGGGCGTGGTGGTCAGCAAGGGTGGGCGTCAATGGAGGGAAACAGTGGAGAACTCTAATTTCCTGACCTAACACGGCAGTGGATCAAAGTACGATAGTCAATAATTGATGTATCAAGAAACGGTTTAAAATACGCTACTTAATGCCATAATGGTACACCAGCAGCATGAAAACAAAAATGTTCCTGACAGGGCTTGGGAATGAAGGGAAAGCAAAGAGAAGGAGCAGTGAAGGGAGCCATATTTTTCCTTTTCCTTTGTGTAGAGTCACAGATCTCTTAAGGTTGATAAAGAAGCAGCGGAGGGATGAGCCTCTTCCCTATCGCTGCCCCACCAGCCACATGTGGCAGTGGAGTTACTGAAATGCGGCTAGTGTGACTGAGGAAGCAAATTTTTTATTTCACCAAGTTCTTATTAATTAAAATGTAAATTTATGGCCACACGCGGTTAGTGGCTATTGTATTCGATAGCACAGATAGAGATGTTTCCATTATCATAGAAAGTTCTATTGGATACCGTTGGTCTGGAGTTTGGGAGGCAATTACCAGAAGAATCAAAACCAGAAATGATTAAGCATGATAAGTTCTTGGCGCTGAGGCCAGGGGGAAATGGAAGGAGAGTTTTACTCTCATATTAGACCTTTCAATACTTTGAATATTCATTATCTATATCATATCTCACTATATGTCCAGAACGCTCATCTCAACCTATAATCTCAAGCCACAACAATCCATTCCCAAAGGACTTTTGTGATTTTGGGTTTAGAGTAAAAAATATTTTTAGAGGGAAGACATTTGTTGTTATAAATTCTAACAGTCATATTTCACCTAAGTTGTTAATTTCTATTTTCCACCTAACATCTGCGGCTTTGATAAAATGCAAAAGTATTGTAGTTCATGAAACTGAACTGCTATTCATCACTTTCCAGGCCACAGCTTTACTTTAAATAATCGATTCTTTGGTTTCTGCGGCCCCTAAAGAGAGTTTTAACTTTTCTTGACAGTAAAAGTGGGAACTTATCAGAGAGAGGATGGCATTTGTTGGCAACATGTGAACATCTCCGCATGGAGGAGGACTGGCCAAACCACTCCCGTGGGGAGCAGGAGATAGGCCGTGTGAGCGGCACATGCATTTTTTAATTCACATTCTTTAGCATTTGACCTTTTTAGTAACAGGGAGCATACATTTCTCTATAATTAAGTAAAACTAATAAAAGGTAGATTTGATATAATAAAACTAAATATTGGGCACTAGCTTTTTGGGAAACCAAGACCAACATCCCTGACAAGGCCCTCCACCACTCATTCCACACCTCCCCCCTCTCATCGTCTGCACCCCAGTCTCACTATCCTTCTCTGGGTCCTCAGGCATGTCACCCTCCCTCCCATCACCGGCTTTGGCGACACGCTGGGTTCTCTCCCTAAATTGTCTGAATTTCACCCTCTCCTGACAATTTTTGCCTCCAGGTCTCAGCTAAAATACAACTCTCTCAGAGAATCTTCTGTGGCAGCTTGCATATTCCAAAGGTGATCTTAGTATCTCCTGGCCTATATCCTCTTCTGCAAGACAACCTTGCCGCTTCCCGAGCAAGAGAGGGAGTTGATTTCTCCACCCACTCGAACCTGGGCAGACTTAGTGACATACTTGAATAATATAATGCAGCAGAAGTAACATTCTGGGACTTCTGAGGCTAGGCACAAGAAGTCTCAAGAAGACCAACAGCTTCTAGATAGGTCTTCTGGAACACAGACTCTTGGAACCCAGTGCCCTGCTATAGGAAGTCCAAGTCACATGGAGAGATGATATGCAGATGCTTTGGCTGACAGCCCAGCCATGTGAGGGTGCCATCTTGCAAGACGGCACATGTAGCCAGTCAGATGACCGCAGTCCCAGCTGACATCTGCCAGTGACTGCATGATAGACCCCAAGCAAGAACCACCGAAGTGAGCCCAGCCAACCCAAGACATAAGGACTGTTTTAAGTTCTCAGGGTTGAGTTTCAGAGCAATAGATACTCAGTCCATCTTCCAAGGAGGGCGAGGCCTCTGTATACTCTCATGGCTCTACCTTTCAAGAATCACTACCGATGATCATACAGCAAGTCCGCTGTGAGCCAGGCACCTTACACACACCGTCTTATTCAGTCCTCACAAGAATCCTGTGAGGGAAGGAAGCATTTTTTTAATCCTTCAATTACAGAAGCAAGAGAGTCTGAGCACACTTCCTCTCAGTACTCAGCTAGGATGTGAGCCCAGGTAGCCCCTCCATTGCCCTCGCCATGGTTTGTAATTGTACCTTCTCTTTGTAATTATTTAATGTCTCCTTCTCAAAACCACATTGTGAGTTCCATGTGGGTTGGGACCATGTCTGCTCTTGTTCATGGTGGCCCCTGGTGTCCAAAATGTGTGCTCGGTGAAATCAGAGCAAATCTCAGTGGTTTCTAGGGAGCTCGTGTTCAGAGTGAAAGAGAAATAAAATTACCTCCTTGCTTATGACATAGTGCTCACCTTGTAGTTAAGGATGAAATATATATTTGGAATTCAGAAGAGTACAGATGGAGGTTGGGGAACACAGGCTTCAGGGCAGGCAGCTCTGGGCTCAAATCCTAACTTGAGCAGTCTGTGACCTTGGCCAGAGTCATCATCTCTTCACCTATAACATTGGTTAAGTATCTTGCCAGTTGTTGAGAGGATAAAATGACATATGCAAAGTCCCTAAATACAGTCCTTGCTTGGCACACAGCCCCAACAAAGGGTCCCACTGTCAAACGTAACAAACAGAAAATTCTTCCAATTCATGGTAAATGTCAGGTCTGTTCAGATCAAAGCCTAGCTTGGGTAGGAGCTCCTACTGAAGACGGTAAAGAGAAATCTAGCGGGGCTTTCTCACTCAGTGGGTGGGTACAAGGGAGTGATGCTCTTGAGGTCAATTTTGCATTTATGTCATTTCAACCCTTGATTAAAGATTCAACGCAAAGTATCCAATGTACCAGATGAGGCCGCATGACGAAGGCTGCAAGCCGGATGACTCTCCCCATCCAGCCCCACCTCCGTGCAGGTGGAGAGCATCCTCCCGAGGATGCAGGCCACCCAGCTGGGGAGGGACTCCACCTGGCCCAGACTCCCAGGCCACACCCCTGCCCTGAGACGGAGGTGAGCATTTGGGGTTTAGAGGCCTTCTTTCCCACCGTTCAGAAGCTGTAGCTGCTGGAAGCAGAAAAGAGACCAACACTTGCAACGGCTCAGGTATCAGAGAGGATCCACCTCACAAGCAGATGCCTCGGGATTTATTCCGTGGACAGGTCATCCACACGACTGCTGGAAACCTGGTGCTTGGCTCTGTTTGCAGGTTGCCAGTGTGACGTTTCGTTTCTCACTGAACTCACCAGGCATTGGCCGTAGTCCCTGCGCAATTCTGCCCGACTCTTCACGTTCCTGTATCCTCCCCAGCGCTACGCCAGTTGTGTTCACGGACTTCCCATCAGATGTTTCCCTTAACTAGGGATGATGCAGTGTGTGTGCACAGTGTGACTGATGTACACATTAGTCAAACTAAAGGGCGTTATTTGTTTGACTTATTGTAAGTAAACAAGTCTCTTACAGTAAGAGACTTAAGTGGGGGTTCCCCCATATAAGGAAGGTAGATGAGGGAGGGAAGCCGGCCTGTCAAACCGCTGTCGCCACAATTTATGAACTTAGGAGTGTTTCCCACGTTTGTTTGACTAGTGGGGTTGTAATAAGGCCCTCACAGGTTTGAGTCGGAGCAGACCAGTTAGTCCTTTGTAAGAGAAACCTGCTTACAAAGGTCATAAATCAGAACTTTGGCTCAGGGCCAGGTGACGAACGGTTCCCATTTCCGTATGAAGACAAACAGAGGAGAATAGCTCAGTTGGCCATGACTGCATGTTCTGCTGATCTGAGCCACCATCTTCTTTAATGAAGGACGGGGGCCTCACTGGGGCGGGGACTACGCAGACAGGAGGAACACGGCAGCTTCGGGAGCAACTCATCAACTGATGTGCCTTCTTGTTCCCGTTACGTGGCCAATTCCTTTGAAGAGATGGGTCAAAGGAACGTTGCTTTTTTTTAACTGAGGAAAAGTAGAGCAAACCCGGGGCTGGGTGCAGTGCCCACACCCCCCTCCACCCTCCGCCCCGGCAGACTTCGTGACCTGGGGCTGTGTGTGATATTGTCCTTGTCCGCAACCCCTGCACCTAGAAAGGAGTGTCAGGAGCAATCATCTCAGACTCCTTGTGTCCTCAAGTTGCCCATTCCACACCTGTATGACCTATAGCAAATCACATGGGCCTTGCTCTCGAGTCATTCAAGCCACACCTCCACTGATGCCTGCCATGGCTGTAAATGTAGCACTGCTTTCAATCTCATTCTATTGTGAAAAGTCATTTTTTTATTATTTTTGGATTTCACCGTGAAGTTGAATATTGCTATTTACTTGCCAGCTGAGTTCGAGGATTATTAACAATGGTCTAAATTATACATCATTTTATTTCTCACTCTATAAAGCTACTTTTAATTCGTTGCTAGTCTCCACCCCCCCCCACCCCCCCCCCCCACCCCCGCTTTTTTTTTTTCTGTGTGGAGTTCATTTCCGAGCAGAGAACTGAAGCTACCTACCCGCCGGGCGTTCGCCGGGGTGCGCCGGGAACCGCGCAATCATTCAAATGACAGATAGGTTTAATTTTCTAACTGGAATTACACGGTGCCGAGAGCCAGCGAAGACGCATACCTTCACTTAAGCACACTCTTTAGAATGCAAATGACAAGAACTGAGCAGAGAAACTGTTTTTTAAGAGGATATTTAGGAGTCTGGGCAGAAATAAATTAAATACATCAGCCTGAGCGTCTTCCTAACTGGGAGGAAACAGCAGATTACGCATATTTATCTGGCTTGCAGACCTGAACCACTGAAAAGAAAACGGACAAATCAAGGAGGGTTGCTGAGGATTTAGAGCTTTTACTCTTCCAAAATCTGAAAGCAGGTTTGGTTTGGGAGAAGCAGTAATTAGGCTGCAGTGTCTGGTATGTTTTCAAAACTAGCACAAAGTTTCACCGATTTAGAAAATAAAGCCTTGGATTAAAATCCCAGCTGGCCGAGGACAGCTACACGTGCCCCAGCCCCTCTAACTGCCTCTGACGGACCCCCTGCACGGTCTGGAGGCACCCGTCACTCCAGTGCGAATTCAAAGCACAAAGCGGCATCTCGGTTCCTGGTAGAATCAGTCAGCTGTCGTTGCGCAAAGTCGTGAGCACCTTCCTCGAAGCAAAACCGCTAAGCCAGACAAGCAACTCATTTTTGACAAAGCTGGTTCAACAATCGGCTCCTCTGAAGAGTAGAATATTCTTAACTAGAAATTTTAAAAGTTAAAACTTTCATTAAGTGCATGTACTGCTATTGGAGAAATATCATAAAACATCGTTTTAATGTGAACACTACTTCATACAATGAAAAACTATTTACAGTGTGTTGCTTCCAGATTGGCTGCTTTTACATTGTATGTCTACCCAGCGTGTGTCTTCAGCCGGGAGCTGCAGTCCTTGTACCCGACGGCTCTCCAAGGCCCCTGGGGACTCGGAGCATCTGTCCACTTACATTCTCCCTAGTAATTATGGCTCAGCAGGCACGCCACCAAAATCATCTATAACCCAGAGACTCTGGCAATCGTATAGAAGTAAAATGCGTAGATTAGGTTTCTGTCCAATAAATACTAATTTGACAATACAATCCATTTCCATCTTAAGAAACTGTTTTCAGTTAGGAAAACATTTTTTCTCAACGGGACTAGAACGAATAGTCTGTGGTTCACCCTGGAACTGTCAACGATGTCTTTGTATACAAATATAGCATATTTTGGCCAGGAATATAATTTCTTGTTAAAGAGTTTATTTGCCTTCACACGCAGAATTGCTACATACATTCACAGTTTTAAGAGACTGCAATTAGCTATTCCAGTTGTGCTTTAAAATCCCAAATATTATTTTCATTAGTGAGTGCAAAGCAAATGTCCCACTTGACTACAATTGGTCCTAGAGTTATAAACTCCATAATGGTTTCTAGAAAATTCCTTCAATCTCCAGTTTCATCATTTGCTTTTTCAGGTATGACTTCCAGGCTCCGACGCGGCTTCTGAACGTCGGCATTTTCTGTGCCTGGTTTATTCAGCCCACATGAAACAGCAGCATAATGGATTTGTTTCAGGTTCTCCAAGGTCTCGTTCTTAGCATATTTCAAAAGATCCGCTTGTCCCTGTAACAAGACATGCAATTAAATGTTAGGTGTGACTAACATGACTTCTTGTTGCAGTCTGACAATACAGGTGTTCCACTGAAATAGAAATATTTTGATGCCACAAGAGGGCATGTTTATCTGCTATTGGCACTGTATCCGAATAGGTCAATTGTAATAAAAAACAAGACTGTCTTCCCCGTTTTCCACATCAAGCTCCAAGACCGTGCTGCCTCTTTGGTTCTTTCCCTCTATAAATCTGAATAGAATGCTGTGTGTGTGGACCATGGCTGTCTGCCCTGGTTAGAATTACATCTTTTTGTAAATTGTTTGGCCCATCTTGGTTTTTTCCTTTTAAGATTTGCCTTATTTTTAGCTTCTCATTCTGAAGCAAGTATAAATTCACAGGATGCAAATATAATACAGAGAGGTCTCATATACCTTTCCCCAAATTTCCCCCAATGGTTATGGCTTACATAACTGGAGTACAAGGTCCAAACCGGGCAGCTGACGTTGGTGCAATGTACATGTATAGCTCTGTGTCACTTCATCCCATGGGGAGATTCACGTAACCACCACTGCAATCAACACACAGAGCTAACCTGCCGCCACAGAGACCTCCCAGGCACCAGGACTCTACGGTCACACCCTTCCCCATCCCTCCACCATCCGTAGCCCCTTGACAACCACCAGTCTGTTCTCCATTATAAAGACTTGCTTTTGAAGCAAGCTTTGGCAGACAGGCACCCAGCAGGTTTTCACGGACTACTTGCTTAAAGGAGGAAGGAAGGAAAGGATTCTTTACTTTCAATAAACTTTCTTAGCCAAATCTTAATTTCTTTAGTGGGGTGTGGCCATCCTCTCGACATACACGCAGTCTAACACATAGGTCAAGACACAATGGGATGGACTGAAGCACCAGTCACTGGGAGTCTGGAATCTGAGCCGATTCCAGAGCTCAATGGAGAGTTTGTCAGCCTCATCACTCTTGACATATTGACCAGAGAATTCTTTGGCCGGGTGGACGCGTGGACGGCTCTCTTGTGCATCTTGGGCTGGTGAGCAGCATCCATGGCTTTTGGCCCCTTTAGACCAGTTGCACTCCCTCAGCTGTGACAACCAAAATGTCTGTGGATGTTGTCGAATATCCTCTGGGGGGTGAAACTACCCATATATCAGCCGACCATTTCAAGATTACTGGTTAGGAGAGATGATGTGGTACTCCACTGTAAATTCCAACATTCCTACTTTGGTCGTTTGTTCTATTTTCCCCTCTGATATTTAATCTGCCTTCCATTAATAGTTCTTTCTACTTATACTATTACCTTTCCTTCTCTCCTATTTTCCTTGTCCCTATTTTGTCTCCTTCCTTGGGCTCTAAATTTATTCTGTTATTCTCTTTATCATCCCTCCATACTTTGGCTTTTTCTTTGTCATACTTAGATTCTTGGTACTATCCCGTCTTTCTCCTGTTGTTTGTTTGTTTTTTTTTTCCCCTTAACTGCCTCTCAGCGTGCATCCCATTAAAGTGCTCCTGTACAACAAAAGCTGGGGGCCAGTTGCGGAGGCAACAGGTAAGGACTTACCTTGGAAGGCAACTGGACTACAATCAAATCTCAGCCTCTGGTGAGACTAAATTGCAGCGTAATCTTAAGCCACTATGAGGCCGGAATCCACAGAATGGTTTGCTGTTTACCACTTACTGTTCATGATTTTCCTGCTTTACAAAGACCTTTAATTAGTAACTATAAATACATGCTCCATTGCTTAGTTTAACTGAAGAGCTTCATTTTTATTCATTCTTAACTAGTCACTGAACTCATATGCTGAAATTTTACAAGCAGTAAGGTCTTTGTACATAAATATAGCATATTGTGCCAGAAATATAATTTCTTGTTAAAGACTTTATTTGCCCTCACGTGCAGGATTGCTACATACATTTATGGTTAACAGATTGTAACTAGATATTCCACTTGTGCTTGAAAATTCCAAATATTGTTTTTAAATTAATTAACTTTATTTTTTAGAGCAGTTTCAGGTTCACAGTAAAACTGAGCAGTTAAGTACAGAAATTTCCCGTATGCCCCAATCCCCGCATGAGGCGTAAACATCTCCACTACTGACATCCTGCCCCACAGTAGTACATTTATTGTAACTATAGACCTACACTGCACATCATTATCGCCCAAAGTCCATGGTTTACACGAGGGTTCACTCTTAGTGTTGTACATTCTGTGGGTTTGGACAAGTGTACAATGACATGTGCCCCATTACGCAGCATAGTCACACTGCCCTAAAAACCCTCTGTGCTCCCCCTATTCATCCCTCCCTTCCCCTTAATGCCTGGCAACCACTGATCTTTTCACTAACTCAATATTTTGCCTTTTTCAGAATATTATATAGTTGGAATTCTACAGTACGTAGCCTTTTAAGATTTGCTTCTTTCACTTAGTGATATGCAATTAACTTTCCTCTATGTCTTTTATGGCTTACTAGCGCAGTTGTTTTTAGTGCCAAATAATGTTCCACCCATCGTCTGGATGTACCACAGTTTATTCATTGACTCACCTACTGAAGGACATCTCAGTTAAACCCAAGTGTTGGTGCTTATGAATACAGCTACTATAAACATCCATGTGCAGGATTTCGTGTGGACATGAGTTTTCAATTCATTTTGGTAGATACCGAAAGGAGCATGACTGCTAATATCATACAGCAAGAGGATGTTGAGTTTGGTAAGAAACTGCATCCCGTCTTCCACAATGGCGTGCCGCTTTCTGTTCCCACCAGCAGTGAATGAGAGTTCCTGTTGTTTCACATCCTCACCAGCATTTGGTGCTGTTAGCACTTTAGATTTTCGTCATTCTAAAAGGTACACATTAGTGTCTAATTTTTGTTTTAATCTGTAGTTCTCTAATGACATATAATGTTGAACGCCTTTCCACATGCCTACTTGCCATCTGTATGCCTGCAGTGGGGAAGCGTCTGCTCAGATCTTTTGTCCATTGTTTAATTGTTCATTTTCTTATTGTTGAGTTTTAAAAGTTCTTTGTATGTTTTAGGTAACCATTGCTTATCCGGTGTGTCTTTTACAAATATTTTCTCCAAGTTTGTGGCTTGTCTTCTTGTTCTCAACTTGTCTTGCAGAGCAGAAGTTTTTAATTTTGATAGAGTCCTGCTTATAAATTCTTTCTTTTCTTTCTTTATTTCATGACTAATGTTGTTGGTGTTACACCTAAAAAGTCATCACCATACCCAAGGTAAGCCAAGTTTTCTCCTATGCTATTTTCCAGAAGTTTTATAGTTTTCCATTTAGGCCCACAATTGGCTTGAAGTTAATTTTTGTGCAGGGTGTAAGGTCTGTGTCTAGATTTTTTTTTTCTCTTAGCATGTGGATGTCCAGTTGTTCCTGCACCATTTGTTTAAATGAGTATCTTTGCTCCATTGTATTGCCTTTGCCCCTCAGTCAACAATCAGCTGACTAAAATTTATGTGGGTCTATTTCTGGGCTCTCTATTCTGTTCCATTGATCTCTTTGTTCTTTCACCAATACTACACTGTCCTGATTACCATAGCTTTTTTTTTTTTTAAGTTTAATTATTTATTTTGAGACAGTGAGAGCCAGGGAAGGAGAGAGAGGGACTGAGAGAGAGAATCCCAAGCAGGCTCTGCACTGTCAATGCAGAGCCCGATGCAGGGCTCGAACTCATTAACCCAGAGACCATGACCTGAGGCATAATCAAGAGTCAGATGCTTAACCAACTAAGCCACCCAGGAGCCCCAGTTACTGTACTTTAGAGTAAATCTCAACTTGGGTAGCGTCACTCCTCTTTGTTCTTTTCCTTCAAGACTGTGTCATCTATTCTGGGTCTTCTGCATCTCCATATAAACTTTAGAATCGATTTGTCAATATCTACAAAATAACTTGATGGAATTTTGGTTGGGATTATGTTGAATCTATAGCTCAATTTGGAAAGAAATGACATCTTGAAAATATTGAGTCTTCCAATCCATGAACAGGAAGTGTCTCTCCATTTATTCATTTCTTCTTTGATATATTCGATCAGTTTTGTAGTATTCCTTATGTAGATCTTGTACATATTTTGTTAGATTTATGCCTCAGTATTTTATTTTTGGAGATGCTAATGTAAGTGGCATTATATTTTTAATTTCAAATTACCCTTGTTCATTGCTGTTATCTGGGAAAGTGATGGACTTCTATACACTAACCTTGTATCTTGCAACCTTGCTATAATCGTTTATTAGTTCCAGGAGTTTTTTGTCAATTCTTTTGGAATTTCTACATAGATGATCATGTCATCTGTGAACAAAGTTATATTTTTTCCTTCCCAATGTATAACTTTTATTTTTCTTTCTTGTCTTATTGAATTAGCTTGGACTTCTAGTACAATGATGAAAAACAGTGGAGTCAGGGGATTTCTTTGCCTATGTTTGCCTAATGGGAAATGTTTGAGTGTTCCCACCATTAAGTATGATAGTTAAAGGTGTTTTGTTCTTTATCAAGTTGAGGAAGTTCTTCTCTTTCTAATTTGCTGAGAGTTTTTATCATGAATGGGCACTGGATTTTGTCAGATGCCTTCTTGCTATCTAGTGAGATGATCATGTGATTTTTCCTCTCTAGCCTGATTACACTGATTGATTTTCGATCGTTGCACCAACCTTCATACCTGGTATAAATATCACTGGGTCACAGTGTATAATTCTTTTCATACATTGCTGGATTCAGTTTTTTAATATTTTCTTGAGGATTTCTGCATCTATGTTCATAAGAGATATTGATCTGTAGTTTTTTTGGTAATGTCTATCTGGTTTGGGTATTAGGATAAATGCTGGCCACGTACAATATATTAAAAAGTATTCCCTCTGCCTCTATTTTCTGGAAGAGATTGTAAAAAAAAAAAAAAAACTGGCATAATTTCTTCCTTAAATGTTTGATAGAATTCACCAGTGAACCCATGTGAGCCGGTGCTTTCATTTTAAAAGGTTATTAATTGTTTATTTGACTTCTTGAATAGAGATAAATCTATTCAAATAGTCTATTTCTTCTTGTGAGTTTTGGTAAAATGTGCCTTTCAAGAAATTGGTTCATTTCATCTAAGTTATCAAATTTGTGGGAATAGTGTAGTTCATCATATTCCTTTGCTGTCCTTTTAATGCCCATGGGATCTGTAGTGACATCCCTTCTTCCATTACTGATATCAGTAATTGGTGTCCTCTTTTTTTCTTCCTTCATAGTTAGCCTGGCTAGAGACTTACTGATTTTAATGATCTTTTCAAAGAACCATCTTTTAGTTCTATTGATTTTCTCTCTTAATTTCCTGATGTCAATTTCACCGATTTCTGCTCTAATATTTTTATTAATAAAAATTAGTAGGTCTATGTTCAAAGTGCTTCCTTGGCATGTCCTCTTAGACTTCACGTGTCCAAAACTGAGTTCCTGATATCCTTCCTACCAGCCTCTCTATAACCAGCTCCTCTCAGGGTAAGACAACTCTGTTCTCAAAGTGACTGAGAACACAGACCCTAGTACCATTTTGACTCGTCTCCTTTTCTTTCATCCCTCATCCCACTTGTCGGCAGCCTCCATTATCTCTGTCTTCAAAAAATATACACGTATACAGGTTCTCAGCACTTCTTACCACCCTCATTGCTACCACTGGCAGCCTGAACCACCATCACCTCTCTCTGAGTTTATGACAACTGGCCATCTGGCTTCTCCTCTGTCAACATGACAGCCAGAGACATACAATTAAACACAGTCAGAACATGAACCCCCCAACCCGTGGCTCCTCGTATAACTCAGACTGAGAGCCAAAGTCCTTTCTCACAGCCCCCGAGCTGTCTTCACCCTCTTCATCACCCCACCTTGTTCACTAAGCCACTGTGACACTGGGCCCCTAAATGCTCCTCAGACATGGCAGGTCCTCTCTGGCCCGGCCTCAAGGTTGCACACTCAACACTGCCTATGCAGGGAAGGCTCTCGCCCCAGAAGGACACACAGTTTGCTCTGTCACCTCCTTCGGGCCTTGACTCCCTGACAGCCTTTCCAAAATGAAAACTGCCACCTCTTGCCCCCAACTCTTCTTGCCCCTTCCCTGCCTTGCTTTCTCCATGACATGTTCTGTGTTGCTTTGTTTACTGTGTGTCTCTCCCATTAAATGTGAGTTCCAGGAGAACTGGAACTTTCACGTCTTCAATCCACTGCTGAACCCTCACCCCTCAAGCCTACAACAGCACCAGGCATACAACACAGGCTTAAGAAATGTGTTGAATGAGTATAATGACACTAAGATGTGAAAGTCTCCTCTTTAATCCTCACAGTGGCCTCCCAATCATGTGCTTCACCTTTTTCTCTGCATTTATATATATATTATGAATAGGTATTGTATTTTTTACAGAAATGAAATCAAGCAAACCCTGCCATTCTTCAGTTTTCTTTTTTTCACCAAAAATCATGTCTTGGCAATCTTTCCATGTCAGCATATATAGATCTGCCACAGGATGACGGGGCATTTAAATAGAAAAATCCCCAGATGGTATACAGGATCATTAATGTGGTAATAACGAATTCTTTATCTGGTGGAATCTTGGTTCCCAAGTTTAGACAGGTCATTACCACACTTTGAACGGATCAGGCTTTCCACACCTAGCCAGGGGAGACACAAAGGACCCCCAGAGCTGGGGAGCTGCTGAGTTTTATCCCCGGCACTTGTATTTTGTTCTGTGCGTCCACAACCGCACGTCTGACACGTCTCAGGATTGTGGCATCCAGCGGGAGCAGAGAACAATTCTGAACAAGGTGATGATGGTGTTTGCTGTAGCAGTGTTCACATCTCGTTGCTTCAAAAGAGCAAAGGCTATTTAAAACACCGCCGCCCACTGACACAGGGCATCTGGGTTTGAAGACTCCTACGAAACTGGCTTTGCAACGTTTCCAGTTGAGAAACTCAAACCCTATTTGGTTTCACACATTCTGTTTTGAATTTCAAAAGTTATTCTATTTGGTTTTCATCTCGAAAGAGTTATAACAACCTTAGGTCATAATATTTAAGGTTCCTACTTAGACTCGGAATATAATCTTTAAAAGACATAGCTAAGGGCAGGGCTGGATCCCAGCGGCTCTTGTGGAGAGCTGGCCACAACCGTGCTCCTTCTGGCCCTGCCGGCGGCTGCCTGAGATCAGGTCAGAGGTCGGAGCAGCCGGGAAAGGAATGATGGCAGATCCCAGACACCAGAGCCAGTGCCCCAGCCATACTCAACACTTGGCCAATCACCAAACTTTCTGTCTGACCATAAAAGATGCCCTAGCTTTTAATATGTTAAAAATACTTCAAGGCACATCTGTTAGTCCTACATAGTTTTTGAATCTAAAATTAACAACCACAATTCACTGCTTTTATTTAGACTTAGAGCTAAAACTATAGGGATTGTACACTTCCGTTATTCTTTTTCAAAGCTTTTTATTCCAACTGTCTATTAGAGAAGAACAGAATTGTCTTCCTTCTGAGATGAGTGAACCAGGGTGGCCACAAAGACTCCCCCGACCTCTGCCACCAATCCGTGCAATGGCCACGTGGCTGAGAGCTGGAAGGGGCAAAAATGGCCATCTGCCGTTCCCTGGGAGTCAGCAGACACGTTTCTTCCACATTATAAGCAGGTGGATGGAAGAGGAAAAAAGAGGATACCCATACCATTTTGGGAGTCTGAAGGAGGCACAAAGGTAGTCAAAAAATTTTTAATTTAATGCAAATAAAGACATAAGCTATCAGTGTCTGGTTTGACCTCAGCATGTCTGGGGCCCACACTGACTTCTGGGTTGTTCTGGGACTAACGGCCCCAACCCGAGAAGCTTCATTTGGATGGCATGGACTAGGCTGCCTCCTTCCTGCTTCTTTGTCCACTCAGGAACAAAGCAGCTTCTAGGCACCTCCACCGATACCTTCTGCTCCCCCAAGACATGAAGCTAACTCTGGGATAAAGAGAGGGGGGCAGACACCTGGAGAGCGCCAAGGCCCAGCAGGAAGACAGACTGCCACCCTGCAAGCACCTAGCTCCGGCCACATGCTGACCCCTTACTCAGCCATTTGCCATGCACACGTCCTTATCTTTCCTATCACCCAGAAGGCTGCAAGAGTTTTCCTGTCCCCTCCCTCAGCATCACTCTGAGATGACAGCACAGGGACCTAGGGTTTTTCTGGCTGTCTCTTGCCAGAGAATCTAAATTGCAAAACCCTAACACAAGCTCATAATCAGGAAACATTTCTTGGAAAGAGAGTGACTAACGTATGCCGGGCACTGTATTAAGCCCTTCGCAAAGACTATCTCGTGACAATCTCAGTTCTGTGAGAGCTACTGTTACTATTCCCAATTTTGTAGTCAAGGACATTGAGTTTAGAGGGATGAAGGGGCTTACCCAAGGCAGAGCCTGCACAGCAAATTACACTTAAAAACATACAACTTTCTCTCTGTGTGTTCTGTTTTCTTTTTGGATTAACTAAACCACAGGGCCCAAGCTATACAGTTGAGCCCACACATTACATGTGACACTTGAAAGCAAGCAAACTGTAACGTCCACTACATTTCTAACATCCCCAGTATATCACCAATGGTGCAGGCAATTCCTTCTTCCTGTGCTTAAACACAAGAACAGAGATACAGATTTCCATTCGTATTTGTTGAATGAGTAGGGAGCGAACAACACCATGGTGGGGCCACGGAAATCCTGGCCCCCGTTCTAAGCTGCCTCACTGCACTCCGAACGCTCCCCTTGAGAGGCCCGTGTGGCTGGCCAAGGCTGTAGCACATTCGTCAGAGTTAAGGAAGGCCTTCTTCCTAACTGACGTCTCAATAAACCTTACACTTGAACAAAGATCCCCTGATCATCAGTCACCTGAAGTTGGAGCAACAGAGCATAGCAGCATGTGCTCGGCTGTGGGACGATAAATGCATGTTAAATGTTTCATGATTTTTTTCTGTCCTATTGGCTTCCCCTGTGCTCAGTCACATGTGTGAAGGGAGTGACATGTGAATTGCAAGTGAATTCCTCTCTTCTCAGCAAGAAGACTGCCTTCCGTCTCCCCTGACTCCATCCCAAAGGGTTTGCAGGTGCTGGCCAGGTGGAAAGGCCCTCTGAGAGTACGAAGAATGGTTCTGGGAGCAAGACTCCTAACCCTTAGTCTTCGCCTTAATCCAGAGAGACATTTAAGCTGTATGAAGCAGTGTCCTGATTATGCAAGGAAAGTGGGTTGGTCCAGGACTATCCTTGCACCTCGATCCCCTCCCCGCTGCCAATATTTTGGCTATTTCATCACATTTACAGTTGTTTCTCAACTTCACAAAGGTTGTGCTCAAAGGTTTACGCACACTTTAATTTAAAATTTTTAATATAAGATGCGATTTAAATTCAGAGTGGGTGTCTTTCACCTCAGAAACTATTTTACGTGTCACTCAACAAAGATGGGGGGGTGGGTGCTCCCAGGCATTCCTAGGCAGCACAATGGAGGAGGTCTAAGTTGGGCCTTGACATGGGCGGGAAACGATTTCAGCAGAGGCCAAGGGGCTGTGGAAGACGCTGCTTTCCTTCCACACGTGACTCTACGACTCCCAACAAGTGATGCCTTTGGGGCCTAACCACGGCTTAGTAGCATGATTTCTATGCTACAAAGCTTTCTGAGTTCCAACTGTGGTTACATCTCCCTCTGATAATGGGAATGAGCATGGGAAAAGCTAAGTCTCACACTGGCAGTGAGAGCTGGTCCCCTACAGTGGGAGACGACCTCCCCTGACACAGAGCTGGTGGCTCACGTGGTAGGGGGGGGTGAGGATTTCAGGAGGTGCCAGTGGAGGCTGCAGACGGTGGAAGTGAGCCATGACCTAAGCATAGAAGACAGGAGGTCAAGAGAGTGTTCCAGGCAAAGGGGCCAGGGCCAGAGGGGAGCAAGGGCAGTGTGCCTAGTGTGTAGAGAGAGAAGGGGAGAGCAAGGGGATGCTGAAGGATGAGCAGGGCCAGGGCCACGAACACGGAAGCTTCGAAAACGCTAGTAAAAACAGCACGCACAAGCACTTCCCTCGCACTGTTAATTTTTTAAGCACACTTTTTGCACGATTAAACGTTAGCTGAGTGATCACAAATTCCACATTAGTGGGATCCAAGGTCTGAGGTTTTACTGTGTTTTAAATGGACCAGAAAGTACAGCCTGTCTAATGACAGGCACTACCATAGTTTGGTTTTCTGAGTCATTGTGAAGAGTCTTCACATGCTAAAGAGAGGAATGGCTTCCAGCCAATTACAGATTTTCAGGAAAACAGGCAACATAATACATCACCTAGTACATAAAATAACTAAAGGATATTAACATCAATAAAGAAAAGGAGTTGCCCATGGGCCATCACAGCAATGTTCAGAAAAGAAACAAATGTCAGTCTTCAGTCTTCAAGGTAAGTACTATACCTCAGGTAAAAACAAAATCAAGATGAACATCTCAGCAGGTGCAAAGACTGTCTGGTTTAACTATTTATTTTTGGCAGAAGTCTCATTTTCCTAGAGAGAACAAATCTCTAATTACTTCTAGGGCTTAGCTTTTAGTCTTGGTTTTGAGGGCGGATGGTGCGGAACAGGAAGAGCTGGCTTGGCAGCAATCCTTCTGGAAAACATCTTGGGGTTGTAATAAACTTTATTTGAGTCTGTGATATGACACAGGTGCTAGAAAATCCAGCATAATTTTGGCCTGTATTGACAGTAAGATAATTTTCAGATTATGAAGAAAACCATACTGACGAGTCCTACCCTGGGGCCGTCAGTGCACCGCGTATCCAAAGTATGGGGATAATTCTGGCCACCCCATCTTATGAAGGACACTGACAAACCAGAGCCATCAGGAGACCAAGGGACCCAGTGAGGAGGGGATCAGATGCCATCTCACCCTATTATCTGCAGAGATTGAGCATGTCTGACCTGAATCAGGGAGGTCTAAGAGAAGGTAATGATAGTTTGCAAAGGTACAAAGGGATGTTGAGGAGGAGGGAATAGAATAATTCTGTGCTGCTTTGAGGGTATTACTGGAACCAGTGGGTAGAAATGAAGTTACAGAGAGATAAAATTCCATATACTGTATGGCAGAACAAAACTAAGATTGCATGACAGTGGAGCAGGCTGGCAATCTGGTGGGAGCAGCAGGAAGGTGGGTTTGATGACTTTATGGGGTTGTGTGGCCAAGCCTCACAGTGTATCCTATACCCTTCTAAGGGAAAATGCGTCATTGGCAGGTTCTGCCACTGTGGTAGACTATCTCCAAAGGCAGGTGCCATAATTCCTTCCATCTCTGTCCAGGCATGCTACTCCATCCACTAAGAGGCGGAGTCCACTTCCCCCTCCCTTGAATGTGGGCTGGAGTTGATTTCCTTTGGTCAGTAACATGGAGGAAGTGGTCTTAAGAAGCCTGGCAGCTTCTCCTTTTGTTTTCTTGGAATCTCATAGCAATATAAGGAAGCTGAGGCTGGACTACTGAATGACGATGGGCCATGCAGAGAAAGGGAGAGATCAAGAAGAGGGGGACCCAGCCATTCTAGCCATCCCTGGTGACATGCCAGCCACGTGAGTGGAGCCTTCTTGGCTACTCCGGGCCCAGCTGACCTCCCAGCTGAACCAAACCAACACCATATGGAGCAGAAACACCACCCAGCTGACCACAGCTAGCCCACAGAATCGTATCAAATAAGAAGCTGTTGTTTTAAGCCGCTAGTTTTGTCATGGTTTGTTCTATGGCAACAGAGAACTGAAATAGCCAGTCAAGGTGGCCGTATTTTGTGCCATGTAACAGTGCCTTCCTGAGCACAGTGGATTGAAGCAGGTAGAGAACCTGATCCAAGGAGAACTTAATACGAGAGGAGGCTTATACCTTTAGGACCGCAGGTCTGGATGTGAAAGGAAAGGGTAGGCCCAGCCGATCAGATTTCCTCTCCTTGGAATTTGAACTAGGAAATACAAACAGATTGAGAACTTGGAATGAAACCTTCTAAGGTACAGTCGGGGCCAAACCAAGACCACAGTAAGTCATAGGGCAACAGAAACATGAGTGAGCAGAGGGAGAAGGACAGAGAGAGGACCATCGGCCCCTGGGGAAGAGCTGCCCCGGGTGCTGCTGGGCTTCCTGGCTGCCCTTTACTCCTGTGAGGCTGGAGCACGGCTTCCGGTCCCAGAGCTCCCTGTCCTTTCACAGTCCTCCCCGAGGCCAGCACCTCTCGCCCCTCCTCTGTGAGCTGGCCTGCAGGAGTTCTGCCTCTTAGAACCAAAACAGAGCAGTTAAAGCAGGGCTCTTCTACCATGAGATTCCACCATCTTAGGAAGGGTAATAAATAGAAACAATAAAAATTATCAGCAGTACAGTGAGCGTTTAGCAAATGAAAAATAAAGGGAGAGAAACCTCTTAATTAAGCTGGTGGGTGGAAAATATTAACAGGATATCCTTCCCACATTTCTGGTGAAATGAGCAAAAAATAGTAAAATTGGCAAACACATACACACACACACACACGCACGCACGCACACACACATACATACAACACAAGCAACAAACAAACAAAGGGGTATGACATAATTTAACAAACTTCTGAAACTCACAGAATTCATAGTGGCAATTCTTAGAAGTCCTGAAACTTTTAAGAGCCCAGTCAAACTGCAAAGACACAAACTGAGTGCCCTTTTCTTTTATTTCTTTTTTTTTTTTTTAATTTTTTTTTTCAAAGTTTTTTATTTATTTTTGGGACAGAGAGAGACAGAGCATGAACGGGGAGGGGCAGAGAGAGAGAGGGAGACACAGAATCGGAAACAGGCTCCAGGCTCCAAGCCATCAGCCCAGAGCCTGACGCAGGGCTCGAACTCACGGACCGCGAGATCGTGACCTGGCTGAAGTCGGACGCTTAACCGACTGCGCCACCCAGGCGCCCCTTCTTTTATTTCTTTAAAAAATTTTTTTTTTCATGTTTGTTTATTTTTGAGAGAGAGAGAGAGAGAGACAGAGCACAAGTGGGGAGGGGCAGAGGCAGAGACACAGAATCCAAAATGGGCTCCAGGCTCCAAGCTGTCAGCACAGAGCTCAACTCGGGGCTCGAACTTGGGAATGGCGAGACCATGACCTGAGCTGAAGTCAGCCACTTAACCAACTGAGCCGCCCCGGTGCCCAGTCCTTTTTGTTTACTTCAGCTTGATGCAACAGAAAAGGTAATGGGACAGAGGGTAAGAAGAAAGAGGTAACGCAGGACAAGTGAGGAATCGGACTGACACACATAGAAAACTGGACACAGTGTATCGAACAATGATGTTCTGACAGTGCAACACAGTGCGCCCTGATGGAAGAGATACAAACGGGGGTCCAGCTCCCTGTGTGGAGGGGTTCCAGGCTGCAGTGCAGGAAGGCAGAGCCTGGTGGTCCCACCAAGCCAAGGGGATGGAGTTTGGAGTTCAGGGAGGCTAAACAGCTGGGATGTACAGGGTGGAGCAGTGGGGCTCTTAAACAGCTACTGTCAATATCTGGTTCGGGAAGACGAAGGGTATGATGAGCACCAAAAGGAGAGGAGTGGGAAGCTGGATGGGATTAACAGCAGAGTAAGCACTGTAGAAGATACAGCAATATTGGTTGAAGATGCAGAAACAATGGAAACTATTTTTTAAGAAAAGAAAAGGAAAGAAAAGAAAAGAAAAGAAAAGAGACCTAAAAAGAAATGAATCTTTTGGGAAAATATCAAGCAGTATACATGTATAATAGGAGTTACAGAAGGAAGAGAGGAAGGGTAAGACTGAAAAAAAGATTTAAAGAAAAAATGACTAAAAATTTTTCCAAATCTGATGGAAATTTCCACATATAGAAGAATCTTATTCTTTCACATATAGAAGCATCTCAACAAACCCTAAGCAGAAGAAACATGAAGAAAACCAGACTGAGGCCCATCATAATTCTTCTAAAAGTCTAAGAAAAAGAGAGAGAGAAATCTAAACAAAAGATGCCCAACCTCTCTGCATTTACTAGGCTGGCTAAACTGACAATAGCAAATGTTGACATGGATGTAGAATAATGGGAACTCTCAGAACACTGTTGGGGGGAGTGCTAAATGGGACAGTTTAGAAAGCAGCTTGGCAATTTCTTATAAAGTCTGGCATGCACTTACCATATGATCCAGTAACTGCACTCACAGGTGTTTATTTAGCCAGTAAAATAAGAGTATGTCCACACAAAGACCTGCGTGTGAGTGTTCACTGCAGCTCTACTCACAACAGTTAGAGGCTAGAAACGGCCCAAACATACATCGACCAGTGAATGTATAAACAAAGAGTAACACACCCATAAAACAGAATGTTGTTCATCAAAAAAAAAAAAAAAAAAAAAAGGAATGGATTGCTGAAACACACCTTACCTTGGATGAATATCAAAAGCATTATGTTACACGAAAGAGGCCAGGCATAAAGACTACATGCTACATAACTCCCATTTATACAACAATCTGGAGCAGGTGAAACTATAGACAGAAATCAGGTCAGTGGTTGGTGAGGGAGGGAGTTTTCTGCAAAGGGGCATGAGGGAATTTTGGGGGTGATGGAAATGCTCTGTCATCATTGTGGTGGGGTTGCATGACAATATACATTTATCAAAATTCGTTGAGTTGTGCAGTTCAAAAGGGGGAATTTTATCTTATGTAAATTGTACCTCGATAAAGTTGATCAAGAAAAGGGAAGGATGCTGACTATCTAAGGGAAGTGAGGTCTTGAGGGCAGGCTTCTGAATTAAAGAGCAATCAGAAACCTGTGGAAATGGATTATACCCTCTCCCAATTATGCAGCAGAGACCCTAGAACGTGACATTTACAAACTCTGAGAAAGCTGGGTCCAAGAATCCAAAGACTGTCAATGACCCCAGCTGAGATTTATCTCTTCTCTGCCCTTTCCTCAGGCTATGGATGGTGGTGACAGTAAGCTAATTTAAATATTGAACTTATACCAAACAACATGGTAATCATAGTCTTGGGGCCAAATGGGAATATTTAAAACTGGAAAATGGAAAAATAACAGTATGCCTAAGTCCTCACCTAGAAATATTAGTGGGTAGATACTCTCCTCTTTCATAGCAGAAGGTCAACCAACCGACCTCATAATTGAAATGTGTAGCTTAAAAAAACACAAAACCCAACAAAATGACTCCTACTAACATTTTTAATAATCTTTTTTCTTTTTCTTTAAAAAATTTTTTTTTAACGTTTTATTTGTTTTTGAGACAGAGAGAGACAGAGCATGAACGGGGGAGGGTCAGAGAGAGAGGGAGACACAGAATCTGAAACAGGCTCCAGGCTCTGAGCTGTCAGCACAGAGCCCGACGCGGGGCTTGAACTCACGGACCGCGAGATCATGACCTGAGCCGAAGTCGGACGCTTAACCGACTGAGCCACCCAGGCGCCCCAATAATCTTTTTTCTTAACCTCAGAGATATTTCATAGGAAATAAATATCTCTCACAGTAAAACTTGTTAGTAATTCATTTAGCTTCTTTTCTTCTGTTAAATAAAGAAAAGTGAAACTCAGTACTTTTTAAAAAAACTTCAAAAGGGCAGTTACAGTAGGATCCTATCTACTGGCGTACCTTATTTCGTAATACGTGAGACAGTAGCTCTTGTCAGATGTACCACTAAGAAAGAAAATCACTGCCAATTTAACTAGGATACAATGCACAGATGCCATGGACTAGAAGATAACATACCAATTTCAAAGATTTTTGATCTCAAAAATAAAAAAAGAAGGATGACTCAGGATCAATAAAATGTATCTCCATCCATCCATATGCAAATAAAATGGTTGCTAAAATAAGGTCACCTACATTTAGTAATAGCTATTTCTCAGAGGGTTTGGAGTCATTTTAAAACGTCTATCTTTTTCTACATTAAAAAAGTTCTGTATGATGAAGATGCATTTACAAAGACAAATGAATCATTTTTATTCAAAATAAAAAATGATTGGAAGTAAATGTGCCAAGGCGTCAATAGTAGATATCTCTGGGTGTGGTGATGACAGCTGACATTTCTTCTTTGTTCATTTCTGTATTCTAAAGCAATTCTTAAAATTGAAAAACTAAACAAAGGAAGCCAAAAAACCCATAAAAATAGGGATGAATGTCCTTAGATGAAAAGAATTTATGGCAGGACCAAGCATTCCTGCTTTGCCCCGATTTTCACATGAAAGTCCTATGTCCCAGGATGCCTTGTCGCCCTGCCTACCTTCTTGTTCAAATTAGTGGTTGAAGGTGCTTTGGCTTTCATTCCAGAGCAGAGGTATTCCATTTTTCTAGGGTGCCTCAGAATCACCCCAAGGAACTTGTTAAACAAGCAGATTCCTGCACTCTACCTCTAGAGATTCTGATCCAGATTCTGAGGGGGAGCTCAGGAGACTACATTTAAACACCCGAGGAAATTCCTGTCAGGCCTCACAGCCGCAGGGCTCCTTCAGCATGTCTTTTTGTCATCTTTCTCCTTTTCTCTCCCTAACCAGTATCATCTGAAACCTTCCCCAAGCTTCTGTGCCCCCAGGAGGGCACTGCGGCCTCTCGCCCACCACACATAGCCCTGGAGGGCTGCCACCTCACCAAGCTCACAACAAAAAACACACGGTCAGAGGAACCCAAAGGATCCGATTCCCTCCTGTCAGAAAAAGGGTAGTAGCTCAACTCAGACCCAAACTCAAGTCCAAGGGGGCACTGACTCCCTAAACAAAGTTAAAACTTGTAAAACATCCAGGAATGGAAAAAGCCCTTCCATTATACGGAAGTGACACACAGATCTCTCCACTTCTTCCCCATTCCTTGCCCAGGTTCTACCACATTCGAACACCATCTACAGCAAATATGCTGGAAATTTTTAAAAGATCGATTACCCTGTCCTACACATTACTTTCCATATGAACATAAGTCTGAGGTGTTAATTCTCTCTCCTGGACATAATTCCAAAGAAAATAGGTTTCCTCAGTGTAGCTATTTGGTTCAATTACTGATTTCTAAAATCTGGTGTATTACTTTATGTCGGCTGTTTTTCATTAATATGTGCGCCCAGCTCCCATTTTCCATGGCTCTTAGCCAAGAGCATCTCAGACTTTCATGCGCATGAGAACCCCTTGGGATCTTGTAAAAATACAGATCTGTAGATGTGCAATCAGGAGATCTGGGGTGGGTCCTGGGAGTCTGCATTTTGAACAAGCTCCCAGGTGATACCCAGGTTTCTGGTTCCTAGACCACAGACGAGTAGCTAGGACACTTGACAGGTGGGAGTTTGGTCCCTAAGTCTGTTTTTGCCTATTATAAAGTAAAAGAAAATGAGCATTTGGTCTCTCACGGGGCTTAAACAATTGTGCTACTTTTCCCTTGAGATTTGCAGGAAATCTGTAGTGTACCCACACCTCTGGGTGGGAGTGAGTCAGCAAGTTATAAAGCCAAATTCCTTTTCATTGTAAATTCTTATATCTGCTTTTTACTTAACTGCAAACTATCAAAATTAACTTCTAAGCAGAAGATCGAGAGATTACCAAAAAAAAAAAAGCACATGTGAAGGATGGGGAGTATTTTAAGAAGTCAAGAAAATGATTTTAATTATAAAAATGAGTAGAGGTTTAACGTGAGAAAATGCAAGTTGGCTAGTTTTGCAAGGGTGACTTTTTATTAAATCAGAAAACTGTTGTCAGCTGCAGGAATGAATCTTTTAACTTCAGGGGAAACAAGGAAATTAAAAGGGGCAGCCGTGATAACGTCTTTACAGTTTTGACTTCAAGGGAGCACAAAGTTAGAAGGGTGAATACCAGAGAATAATTTTACATTTAGCTATCCAAGATCCAGAGTGAAATAATGTGTCTGTGCTATGGTTATCAAGCTCCCAAACACAGAGGAGAAGAAAAGTAAAGACCACTGAGACAAAATTCAAAAAAGTTCCAATGTCCTATTAAGCCCAGCATAGAGAAAAAGACAGGGAGAATGTACACAAAAAGGCCAGTGGCAATTGCCTCTGAACGGTGGGAGTATGTTCATCTTGGCTTGTTTTTATTTTGACAGTTTCAACAATGATAATGTACTAATTTTATAATAAAAAATAATTTAAAATTTTAAATGGTCATGTTGAGTTAGGAAGGAAGGAAGGAAGGAAGGAAGGAAGGAAGGAAGGAAGGAAGGAAGGAAGGAAGGAAGGAAGGAAAACAGATTGATACAGATGGCTTCTCCCTTGAAGGAAAATTTCTTTCAAATGGCAATTCCTTTACATATTTCTTTTAATTATGCCCCACACAATTCTTTCCTATTTTTGTCCTGGGATCATATTAATATTAAGGCTGTGATTATACTTGAAAGTGTTAAATGGCATTTGAGTCATTAGAATCTAAATTTCCAACCATTCCTCTGTAATCATTATTTTCTATTTCACATATAGCAACTGACATGTATAAACTTGACAATGCTTCAAGGACAGAACTCAAGGTCCTTTCCCTTCCTATCAGAATCCACAATGTGCCAGCCATGACAGTCCCATGTTCTCTCTCCGAGCGGCACTGGCCAGCTGTCGTGCCTGTAGGCTCTCCAGAGGGCCGAGTTCTCCCTGGATTGCTGTGACCGTGCTATGGCCTCAGTGGCTGATACTGCACAATGCAGGACATGCTACACTGAAAGGACGAAACATGCTGAGAAAGACTGCAAAATCACCAGCATCAGAAACAGCTTGGCCACGTACCTTTAGGATGGTGATATTCCAGGTAAAGCTCTCCACTGCTTTCTGTAGTTTTCGTTCCTTCAAACCTTCCTTGGTGCCGATGCTGTGCAAATGTTCATGGAATTCCATGGCTGAAAGAAACAGAGTAGTTTACTTCCCCATCCAACCCGTGGGGAGGAGCTGGCAACACTTATTTTTCCAATCTCTAGTGAAAGAATTCTGATCCCCAGTGGATTTTCATAAACGTGCCTATTTAAGAATGTGATAATTGGGTCGTCTGGGTGGCTCAGTCGGTTAAACGTCTGGCTCTTGATCTACCCTCAGGTCATGATCTCAAGGTTCTTGAGTTCGAGCCCCACATCAGGCTCTGTGCTGATGGTGCAGAGCCTGCTTGGGATCCTCTCTCTCCCTCTCTCTGCCCCTCCCCTGCTTGTGCTCTCTCTTTCTCTAAATGAAATATAAATAAACAAAAAAAATTAAAAAAAAAAAAAAGGAATGTGATAGAGGGGAAACACTGAAAAAAACTCATGGTCTTAAACAAGGCAGAAGGCATCTTAGAGGTCAGCAACAGTCATTCTTCATGGTTTTGAAGGGGGAACGGGGCACATATGATTATTCTCAGTCCCATTTTAGAGATGAGGAATCTGAGGTTCAGCAAAGGTGAGAGATGGAAGGCTGTGGAGGTAGCAAGAGGGAGAGCACCAGAGCCCAGGTATTTGGAGCCTCAGAGTGCAGATTTAAGCTCTGCTGAGGACACAAAGTTGGCAGCCGGAGATGAAATGAATACAAAGTAATGTATTTCTGTCAACAGTGAGTCAATCTGAGGTCAGTTACCAAGCCTATTGTAAAAGGGAGAAGATGGGGAGAAAGACCCTGACCTCTAACTCTACATTTACATTATGACTCTTTAACATAATTGACATAATCAAATGAATACTCCCTACTGTCATTCAAAATAGTGTCAGAGGCTCCCTATGCAGCAACAATGCAATAATGCAGGAATAGTATGATGGTGTCTTTGCTGGCTTAATATCATTACAACTCACAGAATTTTACATAGTAATCTGCAGTCAATTATCCCAACTCTGGCCAATGGGGACCCTTCAGACTGGTACCTATGTCCTTTTGAAATGACTAATTAGCCTTTTGGCACAAGATGTTCTAGACTTTACCAAATACATTTTCCACCTCAGACCTAGAGCCAGGCATTTCTCCAAGGACCTCTAGATACTTTTAGTTGGAATGATACTTAAAGACCACAATCTGGGTGTTACAAGTGCCCATTTTTACTGAGTTTTCATTGTTTTCTAGGTCTTTTCATTGGACTGATCTCAGACACCTTTTTTTTAAAAAAAAAAAAAAAAGAGGGAAGGATAAGATCCTGCTAATACTTCTAATTCAAATGTAAGTGTATGAGGTTTTTACATATTTTTAAAAATTTGATGCTTATGTTGTATCTCCTAGGTGGAAAACCTTAATTCCTAACCACATCAATAGAACTCTTAACAGTAAAACCAGCATTTGCTGGGGGAGGGGTCCTCAGGGAGTACCTCACTGAGAATGTACAGTAAGAATATTGTGTTCTAAGGTTAGTCAGAATAATTCTTTCCTCCATGTCGTTATGTGACTAACAAACTCGAGTTAGGTTCATTTGGCTTTTGCATTTTTCATTCTCCGTGTGTGGTGGGGCAGTGCTTTTTTGGATGTAATCTGTTTTATGATTATGTCAAACCTACATGATTTCCAGGGATGCCTCCGTGGCTTAGTCAGTTAAGCATCCAACTCTTGACTTCAGCTCAGGTCATGATCTCATGGTTTGTGAATTTGAGCCCTGCATCAGTCTCACTGCTGTCAGTGCAGAGCCTGCTTTGGATCCTCTGTCTCCCTCTCTCTGTCCCTCCCCTGCTCGCTCGCAGGCACTCCCTCTCTCAAAAATAAATAAACATTAATAAAAATTAAAAAGACTACATGATTCCAAAGTCAAACCTCGTATCAAAGAGCTCAGGTAAGTCTTGCTTCCTTCTGGTGTCCTGTACGCTGATCCCTCCCTCCCCCTCCACATTTTTTGGTAGTTTTTAATATACCCTTCTTCTCCTGTCATTGTTCCCCTTGAAAATACAAGCAACTGTGTACACGTATCCACGGCCTTTCCTTTCTTGCACAAGAAATTTCTGTATTTGGTTTTGTTTTCTGTACACTGTTCAGAAGGACACTGTTCTACATCTTGGTTTTTGTTTTTTTCCTCATGTAAGTACAGAGTGGAGATCACTCTGCGTCCATGTGTACAGCTCATCTTCACTCTTTTTTCTTAACAGCTACATGGACTCCTTGAGGGGATGAACCAGCATTTACTTCACCAGTCCCCTACCGCCGGACATTGGGTTGTTTTGAAAGCATTTGTTGTTACAAATGATGTGGAGGAGTCATAATCTGTACATTTCCTCTGTTCCTTTGTGCATGGTTACTGTTCAGTTGGGCATTCCAATTGCTAACACCCTTCCTATACAACACCATTTCAAAGAACTCTTTATACTGTGATTGACAGCAACTCTATTTCTTAGTGTCTTTAAACAGGAAGCAAAAGCTGACACATAGGATAAATACGGTAAGCTGCCAATTTTTTATTAGTCTTTTTTCTTTTTGTCCCCCTCACCGAATAGGAACAACAGCTGTACTTCCTATCCTGCTAATAAGGCTTAAGAACATAACTGGTTTCAAGAAAGAACAGTAAAATTCATTACATCATCTAGGAAACTACCACACTGACCTCTCTCCTTTTCTCCAACTTCTCTTTGCCACTGATGGTACCTGAGAACATCCTGACTTGATTAACTAAACCCCCTCCACCATAATGCTGGTGACCTGGCTCACACAGCAGGCTGCATCCCCTATACCTAATTCTGACTTCTACTGAATGTGCTTGGCGGAACATACTGCAAAAAACAAACAAAGAACACAAAAAAAGCAACCATGAATAGGATACAATCTTGTTCTAAAACCCAGGATTTTTGCTAGAGCATTTAACTGTGCCCGCATGTTTTTCTTTTTCCCTGGGACACCCCTTGGAGAGTGCGATGATGACTACCACCCACTTCTTAGAACACGGCCAGGTGAAGCCTGAGCAGTGAGACCTTGATGTGCTGGCTTTTCTGCTAATATTTAATACTGGACTTTGTCAAGACCTAGATTTTAGGACATGAGTCATTAATACTCGTCATGTTTCTAGAGTAGCCTTCAGGAGGCACTAGAGCCTTATAAGCATCACTGAGGCATGGCAGATAGAATTCATGACTGGAATGCAGGAAAGAGAAGAGACACAACAGAAGTGATGAGGGAGCAACTCTCTGTAAACAAGAAGGTAAGGGAATGCTGAGCTTAGACAAACGTCTACCCTAAATTCTAAGAAGGTTTCTGAAGGTTCAGAAGAATGCAGGGCCAGAGGCAGTAAAAGCATAGGCTGTCTTGAGAAGGACTGAGGACTCAAGGAAGAAACAGTCAAAATAATAAAAGATGATACTGATAAGGAAGAAACAGGGAAACATTTACAGAACTAAAGGTAGTTAAATACATGCCTGCTGTCTAAAAAGTTCACATTTCATTGAAAAGTGAGACTATACAGCTCCCTCTTATCTCTCCCCTCTGGAAATATCAACAGTCCAATAAAAGTCCATAAAGAACTGTATTATTAATGAAGTTCTTTTAAAAATGTGCACAAGAAAGGTGATTAAGTTGAAACTGGAAAAATTATGTTAAAAATATAAAACCTGGCAAAAATATATACAAAACTTGAAGCTTTAAAAAGCGACCAAGATTATCAGTCCCACTGTTACTTATTTCATTATTTGAAATATTGATTCATTATATATTTGCTGCATCACACAATGGTTTCTTTAAAAAGTCTTCTGATATTCATAACTTATAGACTGATCTTTGCAAACATTCTGCTAATCCACTGATTCAAAGCATATGTTGATTTTATTTAAGGAAATCAAAGGATTCTGACCTTGGCCCATACAACATGACTGTACCGTTCACTGCTTCCCTGTGACGTGCAAAGCCCAGAGCACGGACTAAGGGCACACAACTGAGAGAAACAAAAGGCATCTGTCCAGGTGCTTTACGAACATCATATAGGAAACTTGGAGAGAGGCTATATAGCACTTTCCTAAGGAAATGGGAAAGAAGAATTTGAATACTGGTTTGTCTTCCAACTACCATGAGTTATTTCCAATCAAGAGTCCCTACTCTTGACATGAGCTCAGGCTACGGTTACATGTACCCAATAATTACTCCGTGAGGTAGAGCACTGTAAGGGCTGATGCACATGCACTGACCTAGTTCTAAGGGAATACAGAGGGAGAGCAAATGAGATTATGCATTTGAAGTGGGTCAGTCCATATATAACAAGGAAATCTAATTATATTAGATGCAAACTGCATTTATTCCCTTGATATTAAATTATCAGGAAATCTATTTTAACATGTCACAGGAGGTCTTTTAGTTCTTTACATCAACATTGAATATAAAGAACTTGTCTGGGTTAGATGTTAAGTAACTTTCTCCCTATTTTCCAAATTATTTTCAGCAAAGAAACATTAGCCCAATGACAAAGTTTCTTATTGAGAAACATAAAAGCACTATCTCTTCTCCATCTGGAAGTTGTACCATTCTGTCTAAAGAGCAGAGTGACACTTAAAGTCATCGGTGAAAATCAAATAAGCCAAACTTTTAAGACTAATTTACCACCTCTCCCACTCCCGCCCCCAACCCCCACAAGGAAGTTAAGTTGTTTTTGTTTTAAAACTCCCTTTCTAGAGGCGCCTGGGTGGCTCAGTCAGTTAAACCTCTGACTTTGGCTCAGGTCATGATCTCACGGTTTGTGGGTTCAGCCTGCGTCAGACTCTGTGCTGACAGCTCAGAGCCTGGAGCCTGCTTCAGATTCTGTATCTCCCTCCCTCTCTGCCTCTCTCTCTCTCTCTCTCTCTCTCAAAAATGAACAAATATTTTAAAAAAGTAAAACTCCCTTTCTTTAATTATAGTTTGAGGGGAGTTGGGGTAGGAGCTAGAGGCAGGTGCTGGAGATTGGGAGCTTCCACTATGGGGGTGAAGACAGGATGGTAAGGAGGTGCGGAGAAGAGCCCTGGGTAGGCAAAGAGCTGGTGTGTATGTGTGACTGCAGTTGATTGGAGCCGGGCAGAGGACACTTTCACAGTAATCTGGAGAATGGGCGGCCTCCATTGTTAGAGAGACTGTGATGAGAGGTAGAGGGGATTCTGTAAGAGAATCTCAGGGCAGCTTCACAGAGCAGTCACGTACATGCTAGGGAGCAGGTCCCAAACTTCAGTACAACGCAGTCACCGGAGGTGCGTGTTTAAAATGCAGAGTCTCGGGGCACCTGGGTGGCTCAGTCGGTTAAGCGGCCGACTTCGGCTCAGGTCATGATCTCACAGTCCGTGAGTTCGAGCCCTGTGTCGGGCTCTGGGCTGATGGCTCAGAGCCTGGAGCCTGCTTCGGATTCTGTGTCTCCCTCTCTCTGACCCTCCCCCGTTCATGCTCTCTGTCTCTCCCTGTCTCAAAAATAAATAAAACGTTAAAAAAAATTTAAAAAAAATAAATAAAACGCAGAGTCTCTGCATCTCCCCCAGGATCCTAGTCAGAAGGTCTGGGGTAGGCCCAGACCCAGACATTCTTAGCAAGTACCCCAGAAGATTTACATGCAAGAGGGCTGGCGATGGGGCATCTGGGTGGCTCAGTGGGTTGAGTGTCCATCTCGTGATTTTGGCTCCGGTCATGATCTCACGGTTCGAGAGTTTAAGCCCTGCTTTTGGCTCTGTGTTGACAGCATGGAGCCTGCTTGAGATTCTCTCTCTCTGCCCTTCCCCCACTTGCATGCATGCACTCTCTCTCTCTCAAAAAAAGAAGAGGGCTGGAGATCACTGCAAGGAAAACCAGGTTCGGAGGAGAGGGAGATGACACTGAGACTCTGCAGGTCATGATGAAGACAGACACACGTGCAGCAGGTGTTCGAGGGCATTTCAGAAAACTTAACAACTGTGATACTGCTGACTCCATCTATCCTGAAGGAAGGAAGAGGGGGAGGGAGGGCGGAGGGCACATGAGAGATGTGGCAGGCACCACAGTCAAGACTCTCCCTTTTTTTTTCTTCTCTTTTTTTAATGACTGGTCTAGCCATTTTTTTTTTTTTTTTTTTTTTTTTGTAATGACTGCATATAAGAGGTCTCATCATTTTAGATAATGGAAGTAATTCTTGAGGCTCCAAGTAACAACACTAATCGGTCAGAGAATAACATTTATTGATTACAAACCAAGTGTAGGTCATTTAACTATATGCTGTGTTGAGCCCTATTAAAACCCATTACTTAAATCTGTAAACCCATTACTGATCGTTCTGTAAAAAACTACAGATTTCTACAAATATGTGGAGTAAACTAAGGGAAGGGAACTAGTGCTTATATTGTCAACTCATTGATAGCTCTTTCATAAAGAAGGGTTGACAGTTTTGTTCTGGAACACAATGGCTGAGTTCAGCTGCATCACTAGAGCAAAAGGGACAACGGCATCAAAATGATGTGAGAACACGTAACAATTGTTGCTTTGTAAATCAATGCCAAAATAAAGTCTGTAGGAACACCATCAGGGTAGGATTTCTGTACTAGGAAACACACCCTGGGCACAGGAGATTTAGTAGGCATATCAGGTCTACGTATTAGATTGTAAAATTTTACAGAACAAGTTACAAACAACTGGTAATTTAAGACTAGATTGTTTAATCTTACAAAATAAACTAAAAATACAAAAAATCAAAGAAATTAAAATTTCCGAAAACATGAGGAAGTCCATTCTGTGTTCTCACTTAAGCGACTGGATAGTAAATGAGAAGATAATAGATACGTCCCACAGGAGAGCTGACTGCCCTCAAACACACTATAAAATTGTGAACAGTTACACTGGAAAGTTACGTAACAAGGTGGACAGGGAGTCCTTCATCATCTCCTGTTCTTTATCTCGGCTAGCCTCAGTATTCTAAATGAAGTAATAAGAACGCTGGACTCTGGTCAGAGAAAGGCTATCCGCTCACTGTGCTCCACAGACATGTACCAGACAGAGCCCGGGACGCAGAACATGCCAGCAGCCAGCGCAGCTCAACTGCATCCGAGGGTGCGGGCTGGGTCTCAGGCTGCCTGCACCAACTATGACCTTGTTTAGAAACAAGACCTGGCCACTTCCCGTAGCCGTTCTACCTACAGAGTTTACTTCTATGTCCTGCCTTATTAACTACACTATTAGCCAAACTGACATGCAATTATACAAAGTAAACAGTCAATATATTTGTATGTTCCTTGTTTACCAATTAGCAGTGTCTTTTATCTGCCTGTCCATATTACTGGTATTTTAGAGTGAAAGTCCCTCCACTCTGGGGAGGGCACTGCTCATTTACATAGGTGGAGTGCTTAGAAGCAGCCCTCACAGCAGGCTTTTGGCTTCAGTGGAGAAGCCTTCATGATTTCTTAGAAAGGATAAGAAGATGTATGAGAACCACCCAAACCAGCTTCAGCTGTCATTCCCTCGGTAGACACCACCACTGAGGGCTATCCCCATGCACAGCCCTATCAGGGCTGGGGGAAGATGTGCCGCAAGCTGGCTTTCTGTGGAAACTGGGCCTTTACCTGGGGCATTAGGGGCTGAAATAGAGGGCTTTCCAGCTCCAAAACACAGTATGTCTCATTGATGAACTATAGGTAAAACAAAACAAACAAACAAAAAAACAAAACAAAACTGTAGCTTCTGAAAATAATTGGAATTTTATTGATCCTGAAAAAATTTCTTTTGTGACTATCTGCAAAATCAGTATTTGGAGGTTTCTAAACTGCAGATTTAAGACAAGAGAGTTTGCGATTTAAGACCAGAGAGTTCTGATAATCTTACAAAACACGGCCCTCAGCTTCTGCGGCCTGAGCATTGCTGGTGGACTTAGCTCCCAGGCAGGCACAGGTCACAGGTTCTTGATTGCCTCGCTACCGCTGCTTAGTGACAAGAATTCCCACTGTGAAAACAATCTTCAGGTTCAAAAACAGAAACAAGGCCGATAATAATGAGGGAATAAGAAGTGGCCTTGTTTTGTTTTGTTTTGGGAACAAATTGTATTTCTCTGTATGTTTCCAGTATTTTCCAAATACTCTGCCACCATTTTTATCATCAATTTGTATATTTTAGACCCATGTGTAGTTGTTCACATTATCTTGTATTTTTTCTATTAGTAATGTCCCATTTATTCATCTGATTTACACTAAATGGCATCACAAAAGCCTCAAAGAAAGCACGGTCTGGCTAACATTTACAACATGTGGGGCGCCTATTAAGGTAGGGGAAGGAGACCGGGTTCCTTGATTCTGCCAGGATGTTGCCACCCAAGCAAGACAAGAGGTAACAGTTAATTCTGGCCAAAGAAAGGAGAATCTTTCTAAGTTTTAGTCAACTTCACTCGAAAACCAATACTACCTAGGTAAATCGCCCTTTGAAAAGTATGACACGCTACACAACTGCAATGGGCTCCATTATTTAACAGTCAAAATACATGGTGTGTTTAAAGGCAGTAAAGTTTGAAGGCTGTGAGCATATGTTACACAAATCCGGTGAAGTACATGGAAACACAGACCAATGCCTAGGGGACATGATGTCCAGAAAGCATCAAATGGTCGTATCTCATGCACAGACCTGGCTGGCCTGCTGTGACTGCTCTTTTGCCAAGAGGACTGTCGTTAAGCCTTGGCTACTCTGTGCCAAAGAACCTGCAATTAGGTTCCGGGACTCCATGACCTCAAGTTTCTGTTCCCACAGAAAAGATGTGAGTTATTTTTCTTTAGGAATGTTAACCAAGAAGAAAATCTGCTCAAATTCCTCAGTGGTAGTGAACTTGAGAATTTAGGAAATGAATAGTTGGTCATCAAACAGCAGAGAAAGAACAAATGGAAACCCATAAGTTTCTATGAGAATTTAGTTTGGTTCTGATCTAAGGGAATGGAAGACAAAGGCCATGTGCACAAAGAACAGGGCCATGCATCCATGGTGGGGACTGCACAAATCATTTAATCCTTCAATTAAATCCTAAAATTTAATATTCAATTTTAAAAATTGGTATGACCACACAAATTATATGATTTGTTTTTTACATTTTGGAAAGCTGTCACTTGTTCCCATGTCATCTCTTGAAAATATAAACAGCTAATGTATTTTTTTTATTTGTAGCTATTGGTTTCACATCATTTTCCAATTATTATTACAAAATACCTTACAACCTAAATATTTTAAAGACTTTCTTTTTGGAGGGGCTTAAAGCTTAATGACCAAAAATAAAATGTAAAGCTGACAGATTAGGTATCATGTTTTGTAAAAAGTTATAACTGATGATAAATTTTCCAGGATGATATAATTAAATTAACTAAGCACATTAGTACAACTGCAAAGAATGGGATATTGTGGAACTTGTTACTGAGTTTCCTGCCCACCACAGATAAACATAGATGAAAACCAAACAGCCATAAAAATAAAATTAAAATTAAAAAAAATATGATATATGCAAGAAATATAAAGATATGAAGAAAGAGGCTTTTGCTCAGAAAGAAAGGGAGACTTGGTCAAAAACATGCATCATTTCCTCTTCGATCTAAGTGAACGCCATTTCTTCTTGCCAAACAGAAAGCAGAATGACCTTTCAAACATTCTGGTTGGGATTTTCTCTACCAATCTAAATGATATGAATCTAAAATACACCATGCAGCACAAGGCTAAATATTTTTAGAAATGAATGTAATTTTAAAAAATGCTCGTAAGAGAGACATATTGATCTTAAGCTTATATAAAGATTAGTTTTTTCAACCAAAAATTTATTTTGCTGCCCTAAAATGCTCTTTTATCACAAACATATCCAGTGCAAAAATATTTTTCATATGTTGAAAATAGAAACCAGCCACAAGCAAAGGGTAAAATCTGTCCAACGGTGACAAAAGAAATATGTATTTATATTTTATTTCAAATTTCCCAAATCGGGTGTAGTGAGACATTTCTTGGAAGATGGAATCCCATACAACACAGGTCCCATTTGGGACCTCATTCAAGACAATGATTTATCAACAGTATTAAAAGTACCTTAACATAACACAGTCTGCACGTGTCTTGTGGCACAACATCAGAGTATCTTGAAAACAAAATACAGTTATCGGATTATTTTTCCAACTAATTTGCATACAGCACCTGTTAAAAATCACAGCCTTTGTAAACTATACGCTCTGTCCCAAAATCCCAGGGGTCTGAAGTTTGTATGCACTGCTGACACGTGGGCGTTTACACCATAATCCCCATGGAGACACGGAAATGCCTAATTATTTTTCATATAGTTCCAGTTGGTAGTCTCTTTTTCTTGGCCTTCTTTCCAATCTTGGCATTAACAAAAGCCAAATTATTTTAAGATGGATTTTTGAGCTGTTAAATCCCGTTCCACATGAGGTGGAAGAGATAAACCAGGTCTCTTAAATATATCCCTGAAACCCAGATGGATGACAAGATCCCGGAATGCCAAATCCACAGCAGTACAATTTGTGAATGGATTGCATGAGGGAGGTTTTCCTTCCTCTGCCAGCATGCTCCATCTGGGTAAATCGAGGTGAGAGGAAGTTGCATAACTTTCAGTCCTTTGTGGAATGCAAGTGCCATGCCACCATCCTAAACACATGGCCACATGATGCACTTGAGGTGGGGTCACAGGAGCCAGGATGTAGACCCTCCCCATTTCATTTCGCTGAGGTGTAAAAAGGCCTCTTCGTCCCCGTTAAGCTGAAAGATTAGTTTCTTTTTCTTTCTTTCTTTGCTTTTCTTTCTTTCTTTTTTTTTTTTTTATACCTAGGACATCTTTGTCTGCATTGCCACTCTAAGTTGGATCCTTCCCCTCTACCACAGTTTGGCACAATCACCATAACACATCAGGCCTCGTCACAGGGACAGCCCTGCCTCCCTTGCTTTTTAGATCTCTTCTTAGCTAAATTTTTGAATAAATAATATAGTCATATGGCTCAGCAATTTAAAAAATATAAACTCATATACAGAGAATTATCTTTTCTTTCCCCACCCCCCAGTCTCCTTGCTCCCCTCCCACCAGGCAAGTGCTGTTACCCGACCTTAGGTATCCACCCAGACAGAGTGATGCACTCACAAGCACACGGAACCCTATTCTTCTACCCGGCCCTTTAAAACAAATACTAGCAAATAGCACAGTTTGCCTTCCCTTTGAAAACAATGTACATGATATATATATTTAACCTATATGTATATATAAGATCTTCCTTATATACGTGTATATATGTAGTGTGTGTGTGTGTGTGTGTGTGTGTGTGTGTAGGTGAATGTACATATACAAGCTTATATTTTTTTTCTACTTTCTTATGGTAGTATAATGTTCCATTTTATGGATCTATCAGAATGTATTAAACAAGGGCCTCCTACTGAATGCTTAGGGTATAACATTTAGCTTGATTTCAGTATTGCAAAGAAAATTATTTACATATTGTCCTTCCCCACGTAGGTGACCATATCTGTAGAATAAACTTTGAAAAAATGGAATTGCTGGTTGAAAGTGTACGTAACTTGTAAATCTGAAATTTACTGCCATATGGTCCTCCCTAGGCATGGACCACACCCCCCCCCCCAACATTGTGACAGATATCAGTTTCCCCTATATCCTCACCAATCCATCATGACTCATGTGTGATGTAACTTTGTGGTCTTGGATACAAACATTTGGATCTGATGCATGAAAAGTGGCATCTCCTTGAAATACCTTATTTACTCATCTTTCAGAAGATCACAGTTCTCTCCTCCTACCACTTGGCTGCATCCTGACTTCCTGTGCCTGGTCCTCCACATCTCCTCCCTGACATCTAAATATTGGAGGGCCAGGGTTCCGTCTTCTCTACCCACAGTCACTTCTTAGACGATGTCAGTCTCCATGTATAAAAGACCATCTTTGCGCTTATGGATTTCAAACTCACTACCTCCAGTCTGGACCTCTCACCTGAACCTTCCAACTAGGCATATCAAACTTAACATGTCTAAACCAAGTCCCTGACCTTCCCTCTCGAGCCTCTTCTCCCCAATCCCCTCCACCTCAGTGAAGAGTAATGTTCTCCCTTCGAGCCCCAAATCCTGCAGTCATACTGATTTCCCTTTCTTCCCTCCTAAGCCACAACCAACCTACCATAAATCCTGACATATCCAGAATACAGCTGAATATCCAGAGTGTAACCATTTCGCATCACTTCCACCCCAACCACCACCTGTCAAACCACAACCAGAGGGTGGGCTGGATTGTTGCAAAAGCCTCCTGAATGGTCTTCCAGCCACTGCTATAGCCGCCTTGCCCTGTCCTCAAGTGATCTGCTGCAGCCATTCTGCTGCTCAGACCAGGGAAAGACCTCTCATCTCACTGAGAACAAAGCCAGCCCCTGTGTCTGGCCTACTGTTAACTCTGGCTCATTGTTAACGCTGGCTCCTACCCAACCCCCTCCCCGCCCCTCCGTGTCCTGCCGACACTGCAGCCATACTGGCCTACTAATTCCTGCTCTGACACATCAGCTCTCACACCCAGGCCTCTGCCTCTGTAGCCCCTCTTTCTGGGAGCATCTCTTTTCCAAATGTTTGGAAGGCTTGCCCTCTACCTCCCATCACGGCTCCATCACAAGTCACTGAGGTCTTCCGGGAGCACTTTATTTACAAGAGCCGCCCTCTGCATACTCTGGGCACTCTGCCTCATTGTTTCCAAAAACACTCACTGCTGCCTGACAGCCAATGTTTTATTTATTTGCTTTTTGTTTACTTTCCGTCTTCCACAACTAGATTTCAGCTTCATGAAGGCAGGGACTTAGACCTTTTGGAACAGGTTTGCACCTTTGATGAATGAGGTTGAACATCTTTTCATTTTGTTTTAGTCTTTTGAATTCTCTTACTGTAAACTGTGTCCATGTTATTTTTGAAGACTATAGGGCTGCTGGCCTTTTTCTTACTGATTTTAGGGGTTCCTTACATATTAGGGAGATGAGCCCTTTCTGATATATACGGCTAACATTGTTTCTCAGTTTGTAGTTCTTGCAACTTTGCTCCTGATAGTTTCTGCCCTATAGAATTCTTTTCATGCAGTCTATTTATATCAAGTTTTGTTGTTGTCATTGTCGTCGAATGTTATGTTAAAGCTTCTGGGTTTGTGTTGTTTCCTGCCTGCACCTCCAGCTTCATTTGCTGCTCCCATCTTTGTCACGGCCACGGCCGATGGGCCTTCCTGCGTCACCCTGCGTGTGCTTTTCTCCCTGCCTGAATTCCTGTCCCCACCTGCCTTGTTCCCAGACACATCACTTGCTGGACTCAACTCCTGTTCTATAGGAAGTGTGCTGTGCAGCGGGGCTCTCTTCACACGCCTGTGTCCTGACATTCCACCTGGAGCCCCCCTGGGGGAAGGGAAGTAGGGTCCCAGCTCTTGTCACACTGGGAGTAAGGACCTCATAAATGTCTGGTGAATAAAAGAATTAACAGATAAATGCAGCACTCAATGTTCAGTTCAATTCAACATATGTTTGCCGAGTACCAGGCACCGCTGTTGGCGTTCGGGCTACGTGATGACTAAGCTCCTGCCCTCAAGGAGTTTATATTCGGGTTGTAAGAAAACATAGTAAGTAAACTATATGGTATCAGGAATGCTTTTATGACCTGAGGTTAAAGTAAAAGCACCAGTTCTGAATTACAGATTCATAATCATCTCTCAGGATTTTCAGTATTTCCTCCCAACGCTTTTTTCCTTACAGAACTAGTCCAACAAGTAATGCTTCCATTGGGATGACACTGATTCTATCTGTAAGCCCGACTCCATCCCAAGCTTCAATGCAGTTGCTTCAACAAGTTATTAGCTATTTCCATCTGACCATCTACTATGGTCTGAATGTCTGCTTCCCCCTCCAAATTTATACTTTGCAATTCTAATGCTCAGCATGATGGTATTAGGAAATGGAGTTTTGGGGAGGCGCTTAGGTCACGAAGGTGGAGTCTTCATGAATTAGATTAGTGTCTTTATAAAAGGGACCCCAGACAGTTCCCTAGACCCTCCCACCACGTTGAAGACACAGCAAGAAGGTGCCATCTATGAACCAGGAAGTGGGTGCTCACTCACCACCATATGAAATCTGCTGGCACCATAACCTTAGACTTCCCAGCCTCTAGACTTGGGAGACATAAATTTCTGTCGCTTATAAACTGTCCAGTCTATAATATCTGTTACAGCAGCACAAACAGACTAAGACACCATCCTACTGTGATCAGGCTCACCAAACCAGAAACAGACCTTCACAGTCAACTCTCTCCTATGCTGACATTGCAAGCATCCACGTCCCATTGCGGGAAGGGACGTCTGAACATGGAGGGCAAAGGGCAGAGAACAGTCACTCAGAGTCACCAAACCTGTCCTAAACTACTTAGTACCCCACCACCTATAGCACTTTCCTGAAGTGTTCAAGACACGGACAGAACTTGAAATAAGGGCTTATAACCATGTACGTTCCGGAAATGTTGAGTTAAACTGGAGGATATTTAGCATGCTGATGTGTACTGAGAATCTCCAAAGGGGAGTAAGTTTTGTTATGAAAATTTGAGGTCCTTTGCCCAGCGAGCATGACCAGCGTTCCTTGAATCAAACTTTGAGAAATGCTGGCCTAGAAAGTCAACCTCAAATATTTAATTCAGACACAGCTGAATAAAAGGTTTCCATCATCTGAAGCAACCTGTATTTACAATCCTAATTTCTCCTGCTTCCTGAAGCAAATATCTTCCTTCAGCCAGGACAATATATGCCATGTGTGCAGAAAGCACATCTTGATAATGAGGCCTCCTCCACTTTGGCCGACCTAAAAAGCCCTGCTCTCCCTACATTGATTCTGCATTCCCTAAGCCCCTAGGTGTAAGCCCAACTCCTTCCCTACCAACGAAACCTTCTGGGCTTCCTCCTTTCTTCAAACTTCATTTGTACCTATTATTTACAACATATGCTTGGTGGTGATTATAACTTTCAATGATAGCAGAGACCTTTAATTGTTTGTTTTGTTTTTTTTTTTTGCATCTTCATAAGTAATTAGCACATCTTGCCATTGAAGACATTCTATAAATGCATAAGTGTGCTTTCCCTCTCATGTGTTAACATGCATAACGACATATTTTTGACATGGCACGGACTGACCTGTAATGAAAGAATACAGGTTAATTAAAGTTGCTTTAAATTCCTTATTCTTTAAAAAAATTTTTTTTAACGTTTATTTATTTTTTAGACAGGGAGAGACAGAGCATGAACGGGGGAGGGTCAGAGAGAGAGGGAGACACAGAATCTGAAACAGGCTCCAGGCTCCGAGCTGTCAGCACAGAGCCCGATGCGGGCCTCAAACTCACGGACCGCGAGATCATGACCTGAGCCGAAGTCGGACGCTTAACTGACTGGGCCACCCAGGCGCCCCAAAATTCCTTATTCTTAAAAGACTCACCTCTAGATATTATTTACACATCCTTAGAATTCATTTGTTCACTTTTATCTACTACAATCCCTTATTTATATTATATTATAGGACTTGCAGACCACAAAATTTGAGAGCTGGAAAAGCCTCAGAGATCATTTTGGCTGTTTATTTTAGAGCCAAGGATATCTATTAGGGGTAGGGGTGTGTGTGTACATACATATATTATACAAATATATATAAATTTCTGGTATTTGAGAAAGATGATTTATCTGTGGACTTTACTTGAATTGTGGTTCTTCTCAACTTCGAGAACCAAGTGTGACAGAATAATAACAAAAATAGTTGTATGGGAGTGCAGAGCTGAAGGAGCCTGACCCCTCTCCAGCAGATCATCTGCTGAGAGGACCCTGACAGCTCTTATTTAAATAAAAAGTGATGCTTTCAGAGACTGTGAGTGCATAAAGGAAGGAGGGAGGAAGAGGTGACAAGAAAGCACAGATTTGGGATTTGCTCACAGGAGAGATATTCCAGGAAGGTCAAGCATCCCTCCAAATTTCCTCCCCTTCATTTGTGGGGAAGTTTCCCCAATGAAGATATGTTAGGAAGAAAAACAATTTGGCTGCCAATCAATCCCATGAGCAAGGGTGCATTTGCGTCTGAGCAGTTCTTCTCCCTTGAGAGCCAAAGAGGCCCAGAGTTGAGCATGAACCCCAAAGGGGGCCTGCTGTGCTCCACCCTCCAAAGAGAGTTTCTGAAAACCTGAATGTGCTCATTCAATTGAAAATTCCTGAGCTCCATCCCCAAAGATTCGATATTGGGGGTGATGCAAAGGAATAGCATTTGAAACAAGCATCCCCAGGAGATTCTGACCACACTTAGGAGAAATGCTATTAGTGTGATGGTTGATGCAGGAATCTCAAAATGGAACAGGGTGATGGGTACAGGAGGTGGAAGGGGTGTGGTGATACAGTGGATTCTAGAGACCAGTCACTTATTTTGAGGGGTTTTTTTTCTTTTTTTTTTGCCCTGAGTTAGCCTCGTCACCTTTGTGGTCATTCTCTCTACTCTCCCTGATCAGCAATGAAGGTACCTTTCAGGGGAACAAAAGGGCAGGTGGGGCAGACTGGCCTGCTACCAAAGACCCTGCTACTTCTTGGCTTTCCGTGGCTTCACTAACTGTGAGTTAACTAAAGTGCCTGGGGAAGGAAGCTCCCGTTCTTTAAGAAGAGTACAGATGCTGAGGGACTTCTGGGCTCTGACTCCAGGCAGGTCTGTGTCTCACCGCCAGAGAAGTCACTCTTCACCTTCAAAGCTAGGCATTAACTTTCCCCTTTGAAACCCATGCTGATGGGTTGCAATTTAACTATCCTGATGCCACCGGATGGGACTACTTGTTTAAACTTAACTGTAACCAGGCCATTCCAAAATGACTAATTAGACAATTGATCTTAGGTCACTGCATTTTAGAACCCATGGGGCCAGGAGGAAATCATATAATTCAATGTCACTCAGAAGGAGAAAGATGAGGCAGAGAGGGGTAGTGACTAACCTAATACCACACAGCGAGATGTTGAACAGAGGGCACAAGAACACGGATCTCTGGATCCCCAGGGAAGAACCTCTTACTTCTGTCAGACACAGCTGAGAAACATCCTGACATAAATGAAAACAAAAGTTATAGGCTCCCAGATTTCCTTTTGCAAACTTTCTCACACAGAAGTGCTTTCAGAATAAATCTTTAGATGCTTTTATGTTTACTGTGTTGGGCAAGACGCCGATGTGAGTCTTGGACGGAGCAAGTGATGGATGGTGACAGCTTGCTTATCTGGTAACCCCAGCTCCCAAGAACACACTGAGATCCGAGGACTTTGCAAAATAAAAAAGGTCTCTGAGCCATCAAGTCCAGGACATGTTAGGTGTGGCCTGAGGCTCTGCCTGTTCTCTCCACGTGGGAATGTGTTGGGCTCTCACCAGCTTCTAGTGAGACAAATCCATCAAGGTTGGCCACAGGGGAGACACCAACTGCTCAGCAGACTAGAAGCAGCAAGTTAGAAAGGGGGGGAAAAAAAAAAGAGTAGCATACTAATAGGCAGTCGTAGACACAGTACAAATTAGCGGTAGGAAGTGAGAACTGCATGGGAATAGATGGAATAAACCATTAACACTGGAAAGAGATCTGAGCAGGCAGAGCAGGTGTGGGGTCCTCCAGGACATGCAGGCTCCTGGGGGAATTGCCATTAAACCACAAGATAATACCAGATGCTCCTCAACATGACCTTCAGTCATCAAAGTTCAAATTATGTTTGGCAAACCAAATTTAAGGAAGCAGGGATGCACAGAATCTATTATACAAAGTGTTCCATTAAAGGGATTAAAACGAAGGGTAATGAAAGCTTTGATTTATTTGGAAAGTTACCTTATATCCCACTTTACTCAGTAATGAAGCGACCCTGCCATGCATGCAAATCCCTTAGAGCTTTTAGAAAAGGAGCTTCTATTTAAACAGGTCTGGGGTGGGCTGGGGTGTCTCTCCTTTGGAGCCTGATTCTCCCCTGTCATTCAGAAAGAGGGTAAAAACCAATTCTCCTGCCAGGAGAGGAAGCAGGCTCCGGCACACCCAGGCACACAGACATTACCTGTGCCCTGGTCCTGCCCAGGACGCCAGAGGTGCCGGCTGGGGTCTTTGGCAGAAACCTCACCTAATCACTCAACACTGTACCCAAGCCTTGTTGAGTGTGGCGGGGACATCCTCAGTCAGGGGTTCCTGTGGCAGCTTCAGGTCCTTGATTCCTTCCTTCCTTTTTTTTTTTTTTTTAAACCATTTAAATTAAATTTAAATTTATTAGTGATTTAATCTTTATCAGAATTATGTACACAGTTTAAAGAGAAAAATAGTTGTCACCAATTTCCCCTTTTCAGCAGCAGTTGTATTCAGCCCCTATAGCTGAGGTTTTGTTTCCTTTTTTAGTGTTTATGTCCATATTTCTAAGTAACATGCTTATATTGTCTTGATTTTTTTTTTCCTGAGCATTACCTATTTAGTTCCCCAAATGAAGGATGAAAATTTTGCTATTTTCATCTTTCCACTGTCAGGACACACGTAGTCTCCCAGCCATCTGGGGTCTAATTGCTTCTTAATCCAGCTTTCGGACAGTTCTCTCTTTTATCCCTACCTTTATTTATCTCAACTTCCAGGGGCCCCTGGTGCCACCCAGTTCTGGGCGGGTGGGGGGTGGCCCACAGTGTAAATCAGATTGCTGGCCAGGTGCCCCATTGCCAGCCTCAGAGTCTGCTTTCTTGCATCACCTAAGTCAATTATCACTTGTTCAGGTATTTTTCAATTTCCAAAATTTTGTTCCTCCCATTTTCTTTATCCTTATGGGTTTCTGCCTTAAAAAAAAACAACCAAAAAACAAAACCCCAAAACAAAAATTCCTTACTGTCATTTAATGAGGCTCAGAAGGGAGTGGAGATTAAATGCATGTGTTAATATACCACCTTTACCAAGAAGTATGTCATTGATTTCTTTTTCCTTTCCAAAGAGCAAATTATTTTCCATTTAAATTCACCAGATAAAAACATCTAACTCGTTGAAGCAAAGCAGTTTGGGTTTCCTTCTACACCATCTTCCTATCTTTTAGGTAACAGATCAATGCAGTGACTAAAAGAGGAAATTAAAACTCAAACATAGGCTGCCATTTTGGGGCAGTGACAGAGAGAAAGAGATAGACATTATACAGTGAAAAAGACTTCTCCCCAGAAAGAATCTGGCTACCCTTTTATTACCTTTCATAAACTTTTTAAAGAAGAACGTTTATGAAGCTTCCCCTCTGCAGATTCCCATTGAGAAGCTCCCCTGGGTGTGTTCCTCACCAATCTCCTACTTTGCTACTTCTTGGAAGAACAAGCATGGGTTAGATTTGGGAGACAGAGTGTGTGAAGCATGTTCTCCTGTGCTCACAGGTTTGTACACACTCATGCTTGTACAGCCACACCATTTATTACTTACCCATCCCTGTCACTCATGCGTTGACCCAGACCCACCTGCCCCATACCATTCCTGCATCATCCAACATTTCATCCGTCCCTCCACTGGCACTAGAGTGCTTGACTCTGACAGAATGCTCCCACCCTCCCGCCCGTCCGTAGACCCCTCTTTCACTCCCTCTCTCCTGAAGCCGGTGCTCTCCTACCGCACCATGACTGCATCAGAACAGTCCTCTCCTCAGAATTTGTCTAAATGGCGGAGCTTTCTGGAGTGTCTTGGAAGAAGAGGCATCCATCCCCCTTTCTAAGGTCAAGTGTCTCTTGACTGTACTGGATTCCTGCCCCTCACTTCTTCCCTCCTTACCCCCGTCTCATCTTTGAATACCTTCCTGTTCACCTCTTCAATGGATCTTTCCTATTTCTAGGGGCATGGCTTTCTTATAAAGATGTCCCTTTAACCCTCTGACCCCGCTGTACTGCCATACTCTCCTCTTAAAAGAGTCGGCTCCGCAGGCTGTCCCCACTGCCCGTCACCCGGTTGTCCCTGCTGTCCTCCCCAGGGTCTCTTCGGGTCACCTGCCTGCCGGGGCCTGCAGGTTCCCAGCCCACCTTGGCTGGGAGTCTTTACTTCTCAGCATTCTTCTCCTGCCTCCCTCCCTCTTCCCAAGAACACCACTGGCAAAACACATTTCTAGATCCAAAAAAACAAATCAACCCCATAGCTGGGAGTCTGAACGTGTCCAAACTGGGCACACTTTTGAACATGTGGCTGGAGGTGGCAGTGTGACTCCTTACTGTCACTTAGCTGTTTAAATGAAGGCTTATCTAGTAAGAATAGAAGTTTGTGTTTAGAAGTTTGAAGTGCTTCTAAAATAATCCTCTCTTACAGCACTTTGGTACCTGTATCTTCATTCTGTCATTGCCAGATTAAAGTTCTATAAGCAGAACAGCAATTATTTATCAGAAGTAAAATCTCATGCAAATGTTTTTGAGCCCAATACAAATTAGCAATTCTTCATATGACTAATGACTATGTGCCCTTCCGATAACTGTAAACATGAGGAACAAAAGATCAAGGACTCTAAAATAAGCACTTGGGATAACAGAAGGGCTGTGTAGGCGTTCAGCAGTAACTGTGAAACCAAAAGATAATCGTTATGTGCTTCTCAAGATCTTCAAACTCAGAGCAACACGAACCATTACATAGTGGTTATTCTTTTTTGCCTTCCAAGCAAAATTCTTAATAGACAAGACACTTCAGCTTTTTAAATACAAGCAAATATTATCCCTCATTGAAATTAGACATAAAGCTGCATTATGCTAGAGATGAGCAAATTTCATAAATCGATGAAGTTGCAAAAAATTGGCAATAACTCAGACTGTCAATAAATAGGTCTTTTTTTCTGATAAATGTAGTTTCAAATTCTAACAGTCCACAATTCTTCTGGCATCGCATGTGCTTAGGAGAATCAAATCCTTAATACAAGTCAAATCACATTTAGTCAGTTAGTATTCGAGTGACTGCTCTGTGCAAAATGTTAAAACAGGTACCATGGGTAAAATGCAGAGTAGCTCAATATGCAAACCTGTGCCTTCACAGGTTACTAGCCGGTTTAGAAGACAGACTCCATTAGTAAAATACATAGCAACTGAAACTGTCAGCTAAACCAAACACATTTTGAAGGCTGACTAGAATGGTTAGGTAACATAATTCCTACAATCATAAAAGGTCTCCTGGAAGACTGCTGAGACAAAAAGAAGAAATGTACAGATTGGCAGAGAGGAGAGAGAGAGAAGTCCTACTGGAGAGGTGGCCTGTGAAAATCTGACTAAGGAGAAACACACTGGGAGCGGGGAAGGGCAGCCCAAAGGCCAGCCTGGATGCATCCTGTCACTTCCAGCCCTTCTCACTGCTCCCAACAGCTTCCCAGTTGGGAAGTCTCCCCATGAAAATTTTCTGCACACAGCTATTGTGAACATCACCTTACAGCTCAATTTCTCTCCTTTTCTACTAAAAAACCAATCGCTTCCCACTGCCCCCAAAACCAAGTTCAGACTCCTGAGTAACACAGAATAAGTACTCAATACGTTTGAGTATGTGTGATTACTTTCATATCTCCTGCTTGGCTGGAAGGTTCTAAAGGGCAAAAATCAATCTTATTTTTTAATATTTTGGTATGTGATAGCTCTTACAAGTACCTTTGGCATGGTGTAAGTCCAAAACATATTTACTAAATGAATGACGAGATGATTTAATGAAGAGATTTTATACAATAATGGCAAGAGGGGCTGGCCAGTTCGTAGACAACCTTGCATAGTTAAGTTAGAAGTTTAGATCTGCCTCAACAGACGCTAGTCAGCTAGACGACTTTATGTAAAACAGTGACAGGATAAAAATGGTGTTTGAAGTGTCTCATTTTAGTTGTGGTTGTAGGGAATATTAGCCCAGAAAGGACTAGAAGTAGCAAGATCACTTTGCTAATACTATTTTGCTAACAAGATGAGTAAAACAAGGTGAGGGTTTTCATCTGTTGATTAGTCACTAATGTGAATATTCCTTCAATAAACACCAAAAAAGAAAACCGCCATATATACCTTTGTCTTTGATCTATTTTTGACGAGTTCATTTCTGAGATAAGAGAGGAATCTTTTTTTCAGGCTAGGTGATACTTGTGGTCTCTTGATTTTAAAGAATAGCAACAAGGGGTGTCTGGCTGGCTCGGTCAAAAGAGCACTGGGCTCTTGATTTTAGGGTTATGAGTTGGAGCCCTATGCTGGGTATATAGATTATAAAGAATAAACAAACTTTAAAAAAAAAAAAAGTATAAAAAAAAAAAAGAAAAGCAACCAGAAGCCTTAGAAATTAAAGACAGATATTCTTATTTATGCAGCATAAATACCCTCCACATTAACATCTTCTAAAATGACGCTCTCACAAAATTTGAAAATTGAAAGAATTCCATTTTGTCTATTCTTATTACAATGCAGAACACTTGAGTTTGGGGTTTTATCTCAGCTAAAATTAATTAGATGGTAGCATTTTAAAATCCAGTGTAACATTTTGATGTTAAATTGATGAATTCATCAGCATCTGAAAATGCCAGTGCATTAAAAATTGTCAAGAGGTTGTAACTGGTGCCCACCCTCCTTCCTGAGTACTCATTCCCTCTCTGCTCAAGCCTCACTCACCTTTCCCATCGTGTGCTGGAAGGTCATGGGGGACTAGCACAGGGGACACTGAGCAGGAGGTCAGTGCAGTGGTTCTCCATCTTGGCTGCTTACTAGAAACACTGGAAGCTTTTAACAGCTATGAATTTTTCAACCACACCTCCGGCTGATGTCAATGTATTTTATTTTTATTTATTTTTTTAATGTATTTATTTTGATAGAGACAAAGACAGCATGAGTGAGGGAGGGCAGAGAGAGAGGAAGACAGAGAATCCCAAGCACGTTATGCACTGTGAGCGTGGAGCCTCCTCATGCAAGGCTCAAACTAACAAACCATGAGATCATGATCTGAGCTGAAATCAAGAGTTGGATACTTAACCAACTGAGCCACCCAGGCGCCCCTAGATGTCAATATATTTTAAAAGCTTCCCCTAGGTGAGTTTGTTATCCAGGCTCGAGAAGTAGTGAATTAGTATCTTCTTTAGCCATGGAGAAAATAATTTTTATGCCTGATTTCCTGGTTACCGTGTCAGAAGATAAAATGGTTTAAGGAGCTACATATATGATGCTACTAATTTTATTTTAAAGAGAAGAAACAAACTTCCACTTACCTGCCTTCTGACAATGTACAATCTTTTCATATACAGCGTCTGCATTTTCAATCACTGCCTTGAGGGACTGGATCATCTGCAAAGGGAACATCCAGACACGGGATTACACCTGACAACCGGATGCCAGTCTACACAGGTGCAGGAGGCTCTCCTCTATAAACAGGCTGAGGTGCTGTAGCCATGTGTTCTTTCATCTGCCTTCCCACTATTCAGTTCAAATGTATATGGAAGAAATGAAAAATCATGCATCCCATGTCACGGTTTAAGTAGACTGAGTATCACGTTTCAGACAGTTAGGCTTGTACAACTCTGAATTTGAACCTTGAGCCAATACTGAATGGAGTTTGTTTCAGTGTGAAAATCTAGAAATCAATATGTATACACATCTGATCTGTGTTTTAAATTGTATTTTCAGCCATGCATTTTAACAAAATTCAACTTCATCTTACAGAAAGCTCTATGACCTACACACCGTACCCATTTAAGCTAAAATGCCTTAGTCCAAAAATTAGTTTAAAACTTACCATGACAATCAAAAAACAGTATTTATTTAATGCATCACTAATGATATCACTCAAACCAGTATTTTAAATGTTCCTATCAATGATTTCAAAAGATCCGATTTTGAGGAAAAAATAAAAGATCCAATTTTGAGTTCTTATTCCAAATTATACGTGCTTGTTTTAACAGCCAATCTTGAATTTAACAACAAAACAAAACAAAAAAGGATCAGGGCATAGTTGATCAATCATTTTACTTACCAGAACGTTAGGAAAAGATCTGTTTGAAGTAATCTTTTTGGCTCTAAAATCACTATGAAAGTGGGAGAGCCAGATTCAGTTCTCACAGCTCAAATGTGAGCAACTATGACGCTTGCATTCAGCATAGATTTCAATTTTTTCTATTTATTTATTTTTTTTTTTAATTTTTTTTTTCAACGTTTTTTTATTTATTTTTGGGACAGAGAGAGACAGAGCATGAACGGGGGAGGGCAGAGAGAGAGGGAGACACAGAATCGGAAACAGGCTCCAGGCTCCGAGCCATCAGCCCAGAGCCTGACGCGGGGCTCGAACTCACGGACCGCGAGATCGTGACCTGGCTGAAGTCGGACGCTTAACCGACTGCGCCACCCAGGCGCCCCACAATTTTTTCTATTTAAATGTCTGGGTATTTTGCATTATTATATTACTCATCTATTTTATATGACCATTTTATTTTAAATAACAAACACCAATCCATCATTCTCTATTCCTTTAAATTTACTGCCTTGTTTTTCTTTATAGTATTTATCACTAAGTGCCACAATAATCACTTTATAGGAACCAAATATATGTAGGTTGGATTATTCGTATAATTCAAAGAAAGAACACCAAATTTTGATTAGTTACACTTATTTAAACCGAAGCATAATCAACATGCCTCTCAAGAAGTATACCAGATTCTTAAAATGAGTCACACAAGCATTAATCAACTTGTCCACTGTTCTAAGAAAATTATACTAAACACCAAAAGGTTTAAGGCCAATGAAGGTGTTCATTCATGCCTTCATGCATTTCCATGGCCCAGAGCAGGAACTGGGGACACAGAGACCTACAGGATATGGCCACTATCTTCAAAAAGCCCACAGCCTACTGGAAGAGGATGCACTTTAGAATTCATGATTTTCACATTCACTCTTCAAAATCTGAGTCATGCCTGTAAATTAAAATAGTCTATTTTACAGCTTGACATATTGAACAGGCAATGATAAAAATGAATAGTTAAGAACTCGATTACACCGATATAAAGTCATTTGTACCATGACATCACTTGCATACTGAAAAGGTTCATACCGTCATCAGTAACCTTTTTCAGCTTTGATGTCAGGCCAAATGAGAGATATGAAGAAGCAAGGACTTCTTCAAGCAAGGATGGTGGCTGTCACAGCTAGCTCAGTGTCAAAGAACTGGCCAACTGTGCCTCTATCACTCAAATAGGAAAAAGGAGAAAAATGAAATGAACCTGGTCCTCAAGCAGACAGGCAGCACAGGGGCAATAACAGAGGGAAGGTAGAACAAAACAGCAGTATTAAGCATAGGCTTACGCATACAGATGCCCTGTGGGGGAAAGGTGGTCAAAACCCCAGTTTTTACTGGGGGTGGTGTGGGCGCAGAAAGAGCACAGATTTACATGGGCTCGAATCCCGGCTCTGCTGTTCATTAGCTGTGTCATCTCCATATTAAATGTCATGGAGCCGTAACTCCCTACCTATAAAATGAGTTTAATAAAAGATACTACCTTTACAACGTTGTAAGGATTAAATGGAAGGATGCATGACCGACACAATGAAGACACTTGCAAACAGATGAGACGATGGATTCCCCATTTACCCAGGGGTCATGGAAGAGCATTTTCTGGTAGCCCAAGTTGAGCTGAACGAGCATGCCTTCCCTTCATATGTTCACTGGCAGTGATTCAAACATGCACTACTAATTTTGGTTTTACTCGAAAAGCCTGGTGTGATGAAGTTCAGAGAAACAACAAATCACATTATTATTCTTAGAACATCTTCTGGTGTAAGGTATCTCCAGAGGTTACATAGTTGGGCACCTTTCAGCTACAAAAAACATGCAGGGCTTAAGGAAAGCACATCCATCTCAAGGGTCTGGAGAGAGAAGCTCACCCGCCTCCTGTGTTCTCTAACACTTGAAGGAGCAAACCTTTATTCTTGGGATAATCATTTACCGAGGCTCTCTGAGTATGGGACCCCGAATTAAGTGCTATGAATGAATAAAGAATAGCTGCTGACCCAGGACTAGGAGCAAACAATAATCATAACAAAATGCAGTACTGCATCGTAGCTCGTGGGCTATTGGTTGTGACAAAGTTAAATACCCTTAAGTAGGTGGACGGGATATTTAATCCACCAGTGATGTACTTACTGGTGGTGCCACGGTGTCGTGCGGACGCTCTGTTTGTGGCTCGGACTTGAATACACTCTCCACCCCTTATTTACGAGCAGTATATAAAATATGAAGGTGACTAACACACCAGGGTGGAGAATGCAAACCCAGTGAAAAGCCATTCCTCTCAGGTCTGGAAGTAAACAGCAGCAGGCATTTGCAGACCATACGAGAGGGGTATTCTGGGTATTCTGGAGGGAACCAGCCTTGGAGAAGGTAAGCACAACAGTAAACAATCAGTGGAACTTAGAGAAGGCAGGAAGAAAACATATCCCCAGACCTTAGCAGAGATGATTCATCTTGCCACACCTGTTACTAAATGTTTTCACCACTTCCTTGGGGGAGGAGGAACTGCCAGTTTATATCTTTTTATAGTTTTAGGGTACATGTTTACAGTTAGGGTAAGTACTTACAAATACATTAATATGTAGTAAACCGTTTATAGTTCTTATCCACAGAGTGAGTTCATTAATCTCAACTCTTGCAGTACCTGTGTAAATTCTTCTGGAGTGAAAGGGCCCCTCCGGGTATTCCTCAGGACCGTGAGCTCTGACAGGTGCACTAAGTTAAGGGTCCAGCAGGCCGAGCGGGCAGGGTACCTACCTACCCAGATGGCTGAGTTCTTGCTTTCACTCAGGGGACAACTAGGACTGAGTGTAGAGCACATGGCACTGAGGCCACAGCAGGGACATGGGGGTGCCATTAGATCTAGTGGGGACCAACCTCTGCCTGGGTCTGCTGCTTTATAACAAGCTGTGGTTATAAATAGTACAAGTGCTGGCTGAAGGAATCAAAATGAAAGTAATTCAACGCCTCCTCTGCATCAGGTGCATACCTGGTGCTTTCTATTTCGTCTAATGCTCACAAAAGCCACGTGAGGTGGGTCTTTACGGCGTCAGTTTTACAGATGTGAACACTTTAGACCTGAGAGTTAAGCTACTTTCCCAAGGCCCTCTGGTAAGATGGGCAAAGGGACTGCAACTAGGAAACCATGAATTCTGCTTGACCTCAAAGCCTCTGCTTTTCCACAGCGCTGGGACCGGCCCTGCCATACGAGTAGCAACTGTGCAATTAAGATGAGGAAAGGGCAGTCCAGCCAGAAAGACCTACGGAAGCAGAAAGGAATTTAGTAACTCCTGGCAGGTGCTACACACATTAGGTGGTATAATCACAGCTACTGACTTTACCCCTGAATTTTCTTTTCAAGTAATATTTCTGTGAAGTGCGTTGGGAAAACATCTTTCAAAAATGACAACAATAAACAATTTGGTTGGCTCCACTTAACAATTCATTATTAAGAGAAATCATAAATGAGAGAAATCAGTTATGTTTAACATGAAACTACTAGAATAAGCATTTCAGAGTAGACAAAAGCAAATACATGGAGAGCGATATCAAGAGATGAGTCAAAGGGAGAAACCGCTTTAAATTATCTTATTTTCTCTGTACATATGACATTACTATGTCAACATAACACAAGGCCCAGGAGAGTGGTTGGTTTTAGAAGCATTATTTACATTAATGCAAATGCATTTCCATCAGTCCCTTTTAAATGCAGAGGTGTGGGTCTTGGCTCAGCAATCAGATCATCCTGCCGCTTGCCCTAGTGACTTACTGCACGGACAGCTCATGTTTATGAAGTACAAGATGCGTTTGTGTAGTTGTGTAGTTGTTGCTAACAGATTTTATATTAGTGTCCATTTACCAGTAACTCCTACATTTCTGGAAGCAATGCATTAGGAAAATCTATAGACTTCACATAGCCCAGAAACCCATTTCATAAATTTGATCCACTCTAATATAAGATTTTAATACAGGACTCAGATGAAAAGCTGGAAGTTTCAACTAACGGCAAATAGAAGTTCGTACTTTATTAAGCTGGACAGAAACCAGAAATGCCTTTCATTAAGAATGTTCTGTTTTGGGGCACCTGGGTGGCTCAGTCGGTTGAGCATCTGACCTCGGCTCAGGTCATGATCTCACGGTTTGTGAGTTCGAGCCCCGCGTCGGGCCCTGTGCTGACAGCTCGGGCCTGGTGCCTGCTTCGGATTCTGGGTTCCCCTCCCCTCAGCTGCTCTCCTGTTCACACTCTGTCTCTCTCTCAAAATAAATAAAGATTAAAAAAAAAAGAATGTTCTGTTTTGAAAGTAACTCCCCATGTTAATATAAGGCAAACTTCTCCACTTAATGGGTATGGCTATAAGAACTGCTATTGTATTAATACAGTTTATTTCACTCAATTTCTATAGACTGCTTCTTTATTTTTTGCTTTGAAATTTACACATCAAGTAGGAAAATTCTGTTTTCAGGACAGGCAAGTCCACAGTTTTATGTAAGGATCTTATGTCTAATTTTGGACAGTGCACCAAATCTCCTTTCATCCCAGGCACACAGATTTTGATAATTAAAAAAAAAATTGCCAATAATTTCAAGTCCTTGGGTGAAAGAAGTTTAATAATAACAATAATAACATCTTCTGAGTTCTAGAATTTTCCCTTTATTGTGCTTTCACTTCCATTTCAGACAGAAAATGCCTCCCTCATAAGACTTGGCTTTGCCTGTCCCCATCTTCACACACGGCCGCCGCTGCTGCTTTTGCTGTAGGTGTTTCTAAATAAAGTTACAAAGTCTGAGAAGAGCTAAAGCTCTTACAGGAGGGAATGTCTAGGTAACAAACAACGTTTGTTCCTTAACACAGGTTCTGTGACTATGTGACACACAACAAACTCAAGTAATTGAGCATCATTCTCAAACTTGGCAAAGGAGAGGCAAGAGAAACGATACACCCGCCCCCATCTCTGAACACCTCCCGGGTTCCAACGCTGTCATGGAGATCGATGGCAGGCCTTAGTGGACAGTGAATGTCCAAGTGGCAGGTACCCTGGTTTGGGTACTGCCAGGCTCAGGAAAGACCCAGGGAGGACTGGACCAAAGCACAGCTTGCCTCTCAGGACTCTAGGATTAAATAACAGAACCGCAAATGTGAATCAAGCATCAAGGTCTTCAGAAGACCAACTAATTCAGTCCAAAGCAGAGTTCTCCACCCAATCAGAATTATCTGTGTGGAGTCTCTAACGCTCAATGTCATTGGAGGACTGTCACCCTGTGCTACATAGCCCTACAAAGCAAGTCAGTTCTCTAATGCTGAGAATGGGACAGAAAACAGGGAAACTCCCTCAGGAATCTGTAAATTTTGGTTCTTTTTTCTGTGCTCTTGAAAATAATTTCTCTCCAAGTTAACAATACTACCTTTCTTTTTAACACTTTACAATAATTATTCCCATGTGGCTGAAGAACTTTAAAATCGAATACAAGAACACTAGGATCCGAGACTGTGAAACTGAAATTCAGAGGTAACATTTTCTTTCAGTAAAATTTCAAAGCACAGCAAAATATCACAAAGTTGAACTACTGGAAGACAAACCATTTATGAAGTTATTGTTGGAAAAGGCAACATAGCTTTTAATACTTGAAAATAATATAAAAGTCACACACTTGAATGGGGGTGTAAAAGTTATATCACCTGGGGGTCTTTGCCCAGGAGCATGCTACAGTTAAACCCAGCCCCCTCCCCGGCTCACACAAGGGGAGGGCTTTGGCCACATTTTGCAAAGAGCTGGTCGCCATCTGGGGGCCGAGGTATGCCGTGTCATTAATGGCTGTGGCCATTGTCCCTTCTAGCACGGTCACCATGAAAACACTTTCCACAGAACAAACGGTTTCCGGAATAATCTGTCCGTTTCCTCTTGAAACTTCAATTTCCACATTTTCCACTATACAAATCATAGAAAAGTATAGGAAAAAACCTATATAATAGAAAAGTTATAGAAAGGACCTAAAGCTCTGCCAGATGAAAACCACTACTGAATGTTAATGAACACAGAGAGAGGAGCATCGGTGGCTACTGTCGCATATGGGGCCCCTCTGCAGGCATGGTGGGGAGAGGGCAGCATACGAATCAATGCAAAATATCATTAAGCTCTCCAAGCATTTCCATTCACGTTAGAGGAAAACAGGGAAATGTGGTTAGAAAAGGAGAGAAGCGTCAGCTTGGATGGGGTACAGACTTTCAGCTTTGTGCAGAGACCAAAGGTGCAGGGAGAAATGCAGGGTCGAGGGCGTGAAGGTGGGGACAGGCCTCAGGCAGGAAGCCAGGGCAGGAGAGGCATAGGAGGTGGTGGAGGGGCTGGGGAGAAAGGCTGAGAGTGGGAGACTGTGTGGGGGACAGAGCAGGACTCAGGGACCGATGTGCTGTGGGCACAGAGGACGAGCCAAAGCCTCTTTCCTCTTAGAGGGGCAACTAGACAGATGAGACAAACTTAACCCACCCACAGCTGTAAAGCATTTCACCGTTTCCAAAGTGTCTTTCCTACTGTTCACTCATCTAGGATGTGGAGGTCCTCCTTGGTTGGTCTGAGCTGGTGGTCACAATGGTGAAAATGTGTAGCAGCAATTGGAAACTCGTGCGGTGGCTTGGTTCTGGCATTGGAGAACTGGGAATGTTCTGCACAGAGGTGGCAGCTGAAATGAAAACATGTATGCATCTCCGAGGGAGGGATTTCAAAGATAAATGAGATGAAAACATCACAGTGCTGTTCCAGATCACTTAAATTAATAAGCAGAGAGAACCAATGTAAGAGACACAGCAGGAGTGGTCAGAGGGGAAGGAACAGAATGAGGATATTAAACATTTACAGATGTGTGAGGAGAGTTTCTGGAAGGAGGGGAGGACTAAGCATTAGGAGCTCTGGATTTGGTCATTTGGTAACTGGAGAATATAATTGCAGTACCCATAGTTCTGCTATAATGGGACATACAGGCTCCTAAAAATCACTGCACTACACAAAGTTATGCAGTAAAAACCACAAGGGTTGTGGGAAAAATGGGGTTAGGGGCCCAGCACTCAAAAAGTTTGCAGTGACATATTTAAAACAGACAGGAACTGAATAAAAGCGATAGCCCGGCTCCACGTGTGTTAAGTAGTTAAGGAATGCAAAACTACTGCAGTGCACATGGCACCTGACCCTGAAAAAGACCTGAGGTTTGCTCGGGAAGTGGGTGGTAGGACGGCTGCAGCTCGCGGGTCATGGGAAGTGGAGGAAAGGTGATGTGACATCTGAGGCAAGGCTGTAACAGCAGGCGTGGACAGGCACAGCTAGAAGCCCGTTCACCTGACTGGGGGAGCCGGGTGCCCTGTGAGGTGTGGATGTGCACGCAGGTCAGCCACGTGTACTTTTCCAGGCTCACCAGGGTTTCCTGTGGTCAAAACTGTGCACACACACACACACACACAAAATTTGACTTCGGTTAAAATTGTTCCTTACTGTATCAATCACATTCAAGTAGATTTTGCATCTTCACAACAAGTGTTAGTGTCGAACGGACTACTGGAGGTTCTTTCAGAATCTTTCTGAAGTTTCTTTTTTTCAAAATCTCCCATGCAATTTCATCGTGAAGTGCAGTTAGACTCTCAGTTTCTATGAGATTCAACCGAAGCATGGTTTTGGCATCGTATAAGCCTGCCCCAAGCCTGCCCCCAACTATTTTAACAATCTTTTTTTTTTTTTTTTTAGTTTTGGCCAGAGAATAGATGTCAAGTGCTATATAAATCTGGAGCGAATTCTGAGTTATGAGTGACCCAGGGTCCACATTCAGGAAGCCAAGAATTCTCTAGCTTTTCAATATGCTCTGATTTTTTCATTAAGTTCACTTCAGAGCTAGGGTGGTATATGTGCCTAAGGAATGAATGTGGCTGGTAGATAACTTTTATTTAAATATTGGTACAATACAAATCTCTTATGCACTACATTTCAGATCAAATCCTGTAAAGTAACACACCATCTCATGTGTAGGTATCTAGTTGAATTTTCACACGATATAAAGCCTCCTCAACCACAAATCTTTGTCTCCATCTACCACGTCTCACTTTCGCTTAATACAGAATCACATTTACAACACTTAGAAAGGGCTGCGTTTCACAGATTAAACCTCCAGTTTTAATTAAACTGCAGTTTCTGAGGTGAATCACCATGTAAACAAAAGATGAAGGCATTATGTTTGTTATACACACAGCAATATAGGTTTCTCCTGTACTCACCTAAAATACCACTTGGATTCAGTAAAAAATTCATGAAAATCAGTAGTGTCATGTAGTCAAAACAACCAGGTTATTGCCCTAGGTTCTTCCTTTCTAGTGGTTGCTGTGCCACCAGGTACCCAAGGAGGGCCCAAATGTGACACGTGTGGGGATTTCTGAGCAGTACTTCCAATGTCAGCCACTAGAAGTCCTTAGTAATACACATCTGCTGGGCTGGGAGGGAGGAGAAAGGAGCAGAGGAGAGAAAACATCACAAAGGGAAAACCGGGTTTGGGAGGAGCACTATGTAGAGGAATAAAAGAAAAAAAAAAAAAAAAGACAAAATCACAGAGGAAGAGCTCAGAGGAATTAAAACAATAAATGCACCAGGGTGATTGATCTTATCAAAAATCATACTTTAAATCAGATAGGAACATTTTAATTTATGCAGACAACTGAATAATCTAGAAAGCTACAACCAAACTTGGATTTAAAAGGAATTCATTCCAATTTCTAGATTAATTGGGATTTAGCATTACCACAGGTCTCCATATGTTCCCAAACATGTTTAAATAGACGGCGAGCTGGAGAAGCAACACTGTGCAAAATAGCTTGGGGGAAAACAAGGGGGAGTGTGGAAAAACCTAGAGTTCCAACAGATCAAAAGATTAGTTATAAAGCCAGTGTATAGATTTTAAATGTTTATCCTACTCTAAACTGTTGGCAAAGTTTTGAAACTTCTGAATAGTTTTAGCTTCAGGAAGTACACAGAATTTCAAAAAGTTGAAAAGAATTTTAATCTTGTGCTGTTTCTGGTCCTTGTACAATACGATATTCTAAGAAGACAAAAATCATTGAAAATTAAGCAACAAAATGGAACCTAAGCTAGGTTCCCAAAAAGGAACTCCAATGCAATTATAGAACTATGCAGAAAAAGTATACAATAATTCCTACTAGTTCCTGTAATAATATGTTGTGCTGTACTTTTCTGTGTGGAGAACACATATATAGTTAAGTTCAAATGCACTGAAATTATAATAATGCTGTTATCTCTCCATGTTATAGTCAGCCTTATACTCGTCACGGAATAACCTGCTATGCTACACAGCATCACTTGGTGTTTACATGATTACTGTGGGAAGACTCACGATATTCTCACACTCGATGGGCTGAGTCATCGTGCACCATGGCTGCCTCGTGGAGACCCACACACAAACCTTACCCTTCCCAGGCTTTGGGTCATGTCAGCCTCTTAAGGCTGTAAAAAACATCTCCCACTTTCCTAAATTAATAACGATATGCTCTCAGGACACCCTCAGACCATCTCAGCACGATACCTAAGTGCACCTGTGCTCAAGTATCCTCTGTGGTCAGGACAGAAGGAAGGGAGAGGAGTACAGAGGGACTCAGCAACTTGCAAAGGAACTTTGGCCTTGGCCTGAAGGGCAGCCAGGCACAGTCCAGTGGGGACGCAGTCTACATAGTCAGCTGCTCCTTCTGCCTCCAGTAAATGCCTGCAAAGCCGGAAAGAAGGGCAATGCACCACTGTAGCTCTCCAGTCTCGGAAGTTTTCAGGATAGTGAGTTCAGAGGCTACATCTTGGATGGAGAGCATAAAAAGTGAACTGATAAGAATGGCTTAAAACATGGCCAGAATCATCCCTGCAGGAAGAAAGGGGAACTTGAGCTCGTTAAGCCCAATTATTCAGTGAGCAAGCTACTTCCGGAGAAAGATTAGGAACTTCTGGATGCTACATTAACTCTTTCAAGTCACCAAGGACCATTTGGAGTTCTGACATGCTTGTTTAAAACAATTATTACTACATTAATTAAATTTCAAAAGATACAATTAGAATTAAACATAGTACCACTTTTATTACTGTCTACTTATAGCAAGCCTTTTCCCCAAGGGCATCACGGTGATCTAGAAACTCCTAATTAACAGAAGGTAATTCAATCATAGTTTTACTGTAAGGTATCATTAGTTTCTCTCAGGTCTGTGTAACTAAGTATAGACGTTAGTTAAAAGAAAAAAGCAATTGGAGGCTTCTCTGTAATGAAAAGCAGGTTTTTTTGTTTTTTTGTTTTAGCACAGTGAAGTGTCCACAGTATTCCAGGAATGACAGAGCAAGCAGGAAGACAAGAACGCAGTCAGCCAGCTACTAGAGTACTTACTGTATAAACCCAGGATTTCTTTCTCCTGTTGACCAAATAACTCACGTGTTCCCGTCTTCCCCTTTCAGAGAAGACAGACAGCTTGCCTAGTAAGGTGGTGGGAGACCTTACCTTCTGCTTTTCACTTTGTAATTCTAACCCTGCCTTTATGAACTGGAGTAGCCATGCAGCAAAGCTGCTGCTCTGAAGTTTGCAGTGGTGTTAAAATATGCAGACAAAAAGGTCTTACAGCTTCATGAGCTGCAGGTTTCTAGCGTTTGAAAACTAGTAATAACATGATCATGACTCAATTCTCAATTTATTGAGAATTTATTGTAGTCTGGTCTACTTACATATAATTTCATACCCTTTGAGGTGGTGATACTATGCCCATTTGAAGATGAAGAACTGGACTTGCCCTCGGTCACACAGTAAGCACCAGGCAGGGACTATCTCATCATCAGGGCTCATATTCTTTGCTAGCACGACCCCCAACCCCAAAACCCATTCATATACTTCCGAGGGTGTAGGGTCTATATTTCCTCCTTCATTCCCCAATTCTGGTCGCGGGGTCTTTACATAAGAAGAATTTTGTGCACAGGTATTCACATTCCCTGCACACCTGCCCAGATGGTCTGTACTCATTGAGATGTGCCCTTTGCAAAACACAGCAGGGCATTGTCTTCTGCTGGGCACCTGTTGCCTTCACTCAGCTCACCATGGCAGGTGAGATAAGGACAGAGCCAAGAATTTCCCAAGGTGGGGCCAGAGCTGGCGGACTGTGTGTGTGTGTGTGCGTGTGTTTTCGGCAGAGTCTGGTTTCTTCACCCAGGAGCACAGGAGTGTGGTACACCTCACTTAAGCATGGGCAGTGAATGTCAGCAGTGAAGAGGCTGGGACAATTGAGAGACAGGGTAGCTGTGTGGCATTCAAGTACTTCTCTGCTTGGTCCACCAGGAGCCTATGCCCACCTCTTAGCTCACACGACAATCGATGGATAAGCATGCTTTGTAAAATCCTAAAACACTACACATGTATGAGCAATGTCCCCATCCTGGGCTGGCTTCACTGAATCAAGCTGTTCTCCTGTCTGGCTGGGTGAACAACTAGGGCTCTCCCCTCCTGTCCTCAACTCTGCTATATTTTCCTCTTAGGACATATGAATTTTTTAAGTAGGGAATTTCAGACGCAGCAAAGTCCTCTGGCAAAAGGCAGGGGAGAGTTGAAGTTCTGAACAAAAAGATAAATGATTTGGGGAAGGGGACTCTCATGCCTGCCTTCCCATCTCCCCCAGTTCTAGTCCTGAGCCTCCTGCCTCCAGCCTACCCTCCCCCCCTCCCCCGCCCCAGGCATCTCAGGCGTCCTCTTCTTTTTGGACCCACAGAAGGCTCCACTCACCGCCTTAGGACATGGGGGCTGCCGTCTAGGACACAGCCTGGAAGAGCAGAGTGGTAGCTCCACCCTCCAGCCCCTGGCCAGTCCCCAAACCTAACCTCCCAAGGAAGACCACTGGTGATGGTACCAATGAGCCAAGTTTGGGAAAATGGAGGCACTGCGGGGCAGGGAGACAGGGTAAGAAGAACACCTGATCTGTGTCCCAGAGAGCAAGGTCATTTTCATCCATTCATTCATAGACAAACTTTGAGCGCCCACTCTGTGGCAGGCTCTGCTGTGAGACAGAGCGGTGAACAGGGCACACACTGTCCCTGCCATCCTGGAGCTCCGATTCAGGGGCGGGGGAGAGAAGTACCTTAAAAAAAGAAATCAAACCAACGAATGCATAATTACAAGCTGCAGTGAGTGTGAGAAGGAAATGAACAGCATGAACCAGCAGGGTGTGGGAAGCTACAGAGGGCCCTCAGCACAGCCTTCCCATTTCCTCCGGTGGGAGAGGGCTTCACAGGCTTGGTCTCCGCCCCCCGGCACCCTTTATAATCCCCTCCCTGATGAGACAGCTTTAAATAGAAGGTGGTTCGCACAGCCTGGATTTTATCATTTGAGAGAGAGCCCTGCTCTCTGTTCAGGGAGGGGAGAAGGAATCCAGGTGTTTTCAGAGAAGATGGCAGAGCCTGCTTGGGAACTCCACCCAAACCCCCTTCTCTGCACCCCTACACCCTCCCCTGACAAGAAAGGTTTGATCTGACTATAAAAGGAGCACTACTTAAACTGGATTTGTTGGCTCATTTTTTTTGGCCAATGCTTATTAATTTTTGAGAGACAGAGAGAGACAGAGCATGAGCAGGGGAGGGGCAGAGAGAAGAGGAGACACAGACTCCGAAGCAGGCTCCAGGCTCCGAGTCGGCAGCACAGAGCCTGACGCGGGGCTCGAACTCATGAACGGTGAGATCGTGACCTGAGCCCATGTTGGGACACTCAACCGACTGAACTGCCCAGGTGCCCCTCCTTGGCTCATTTTTAATGCCTTATTACCAGGCGGCACAAGCAGGACGACATGCTCACTACGTGTGAAGTTAAGTTAGTTACACGTGTTACTGGATTATAACACAAAACTCCGGTGGATTGTCTCCATTCCCACTGACCTAGCGTACTTGCCTCATGAGCACTAGAAGCGATCAGAGCAAACATTAATTGTCACTGGCTTTTCTCTTGCAGTTTGTGCCTTTGGTGTCTGTAGGCTCCTCCCCATCAAAATGCTAAGTGAGCGTTACTGCTGCAGGGGCTCCCCGGGATGGGACTCAAGCCACCGCAGCACTCTCTGCCAACCAGGTTAACAAGTAGGATGATGTTCTTTTGGAACAAAATTCAAAGTGCGCGGAGCACGGAATTTTAAAAAACAAAAATAAAACCTTTAGGATTATAATTTAAACTGGTGAAAGTGAACACAGGAACCAGTGCATTAAAATACCCTAGGGATTTTTTTCTCCCGATCCTCTTTTTGAGGGGTTGGCCAATTCTTTCTGCAAAAGAGGAGACAGCAGGTATTTTAGGTTTTTAGGCTCAGGCTTAATTTCTGTCTCAAAGACTCACTGCTGCTGCTGTGGTACAAAAGCAGTCACAGAACATGTATCATGGATGTGGCTGTGCTCTAATATAACTTTGTTTTCAGACACTGAAATCTGAATTTCAAATGGTTTTAGCAAGTCATACAAGTATCATTTTTCTATCTTTTTCAGTCATTTAACATGTAAGAACCATTCTTCACTCTCAGACCATATGAAAACAGGCGGTTGCCAGTGTGGCCCACAGGCCACGGTTTCCCAACTGTGCCCTAATACGTTACAAGACGCATCATTTGGTGATATCGGACGAAAAGGGTTCAGGAGAACATAGCTCTATACGTTACTTGCACATTTTATCCAAGACCATGAAAAAAATCAAGTCCAGCTAGTATTTTTAAAAGGATAAACGTATCTTATGATATATGCAAGCAAAGGAAAGCTTTGGTTATGGAGAATCCTAACATTCGTCAAAGACTTCCACCGACTCACAGCAAAGACAGAGAGCTCCGTTTTAGGAAATCAACTAAAAATCAGTTAAGTACCACCCTAGTACCATTTAGTTAAATACTCAAATAGCTACATCTCTTCACAAAGATAGGTTTGTTTACTTGTTAGTTTTTGCTTTTGGCACCAGATAAGTGATTTAAAAGCGAAAATCATTTGGTGCCCATATGATGATATAAAGACGGTGTCACTCCACACGGCCATCCTGCCATGAGGGGGTGTCACGATTTTAAAGAAAACCAGAATAATCAAAGCTGATATCAAAGAAAATACTGGAATTAAAGATTTCTGTAAGTTGCTAAAGGACTTCCTATATAAAATCTCCACATAAAAATCTAAACCATTTAGCCCTAAAGATGTGACTAATACTAAATGTAGTAGGGAAATAAATATTTGAAACTACCTAACATGTTATTTTTAAGTTCATTGGTAATTAAGCTTGTAGAGTTCAACTTAACTCTGAACACATCATATCGTCCACCCACTGAGTTTACCGTGAGAGTAGTTTTCCTATGGTTCGGAATTTAAAATGCCCCAATTAAGTTAGAAAAGACTTCAAAGCCATTGTTAAGTGCTATTTTTATTCCTGATAAATTCATGTGGTCATGAAATCAGATTTCTGATATTAAAGGTGGCTATTTCTGTGGGGTGAGTGGCATTAATTATTTTACAACAATATGGGGGAATAAAAGTGAACAGAATGAAAAACAGGAGCTGTTAAAAGAGAATGAGTGACAGTTTCTGTAATTCCCACCGAGAGTGAGAGGCGTCCATGTGCAGAGGGCAGTCACCACCCAGGCTCGTGCAGACTAGAGAGGTTTGGTGAGGCTGAGGGTGTGCATTCCTGCTCATATGAAAACAAGAAATAAAGAAGCTACACGCAGGGCTGATTTTTATTTCTCTCATGAGCATGAGGTCAAATGTACATATCAACAAAACATAGGCTTCAAATCTCATGTAGTGTCAAATGTTATCTATTACCCACATCTAGCTGTGGAGAAAAATCACTACCTCATTATTCAAAAGGCTGTGGAAAAACACCGTTAAAATTTTCTTTTCCAGTTCATAACCAGGGACATAAAAGGTCAGAAATGAATATACCCCTACTGCCCAAGAAAAGATGCCAGAAGATAGTTCAAGTAAGTGTCTAGAATTACATTTTCTCAAAAACAATTCTGAAATAGACGTTTTTTCATCTAAACTGGTTACTTCAATAGCTTCATTTTCATGGAGTTGGTTCCATTCAAATTATCCCATTTCTTACAGAATTTCTTCTAAAGTGTGATTGCACGTCCAAAGAGCATGTGCCCAAAACAGAGGAGCTCATCACTGCATTTACAAACAAGTCTGTGTATCACCACTAACAATTTTATACAAGTATCTGGTGTAACTTCAATCTTTTTAACTCAACTCCAAATTACACTTGCAACTGAATTTCTAAATGGAAAAGCATATCCCGTTCTAAACTACACAAAAATGGGTGGTAATAAATCAAGTTAATCGGTGAATGGATCTCACACTGAGAAAGTCAGGGAATGATACTGAAAACATCAAGGTTCTAAACAATAAAAATCATATTATCACTGTAGTTTACATGCTTTCTAAACTTTAATCTGAAGATGGACAATGGGACACAATGAAATATTAAACAATTCATCCTTTTGATGAATCTTTGACCAAAAAATACTTCTGAACAGAAACTCTCATGTGTCATTCCTAATTGCTAATTGTAGCCAGCACTTTGAAGCCAGCACCGGTGGCAAACTATCTCCATTTCACTGTCTGGAGAACATTCTGAAGCCCAGATGGAGCTGGACACGAGGGCAAAGGCAGCCACTTCTCCGAGGTGGAATGGAGAACCACCACAGGATTGACTTCCCCAACTCCCCACCTGGTCAGAAGCTGCCCCCGTTAGGAAAACTACTTAAGTTCAACGGTGAAGATGCATTTCCTCGGTCCTCCAGTGGAGTGTGGCCCAGGAAGTGCCTGGTGTTTCGAAGGGGTGCCCATACTTGGGGAGCTCCAGGGTTTCCATCTCAGGTCTCTGCAAGCTTACAGAGATGCAGATCAACACACTGGTTTCTCTTCCCAAGTAGCAGCCGGTAGCTAGCTGCAAGTTGAGGTGGCACAGCCACCTGTGTACCAACAGCAAAGGTTAGAAGTCAAGGAGAGACACAGCCATGCGCTGGGTCCAAGGTTAGAGGATCAGAGGGTCCCCAAGCAAGGGGAGAAGCAGGCTGAACGCATCAGTGAGCTATGAAGTGCATGTTCTAGGTCAGCTGATCTTCATTTCTGTGAATCTAAAAGGATATGGAACTCACGAGCTGTGTAAAGACACACAGACTATCACGTGCTGGAAGCCAATTAGGTTTTTTGTGTCTTTGATCATTGCTTTTCTGGTGAAAAAGGATTTCCACAAAAGAGGACAATCACACCCACAAAACTAGATGTAGAGATGATACCATTCTGTGGACACTACAAAAATAATTCCAAGCTTTAAGATGTCAAACAGATTCTGGACACTGTAAAAACATTTTTTCTTTTAAGAGCTGTAGGTTATTAATAGTGTTTGATGGATGTTTTACTAGCAAATCAAAAATTCTGATTCCGGAAAACTTCAATTGCTAGAGGAATACATGACATACATGTCCTTAAAGTTATTTTTCTCTTCTTTTTCTCGCTTCACAATATTAGGCTTAACATAACTTCATTAATCCAAACACACCAAACGGATGCTACCAAGATGCTCTAAGAAGAATGTTATTGGCTTATAGCCAATAGCAAAGGTCACAGAGAACAATCTGGCTCTGTTTCTCTTGATGATCACAATCCCTTTAGCTAACAGGGTTCTTAAAGTTGTCACATCATAATTCTAACTCTACCTTCTGGCTCCTTTCCAGGTCTTTCTCTAGCTGGTATTTCAGGACCGTCTTTATAGTGATCCAGAAGATGTGCTGCAGGGGGGAGGGAAGCAGTGGGGAGGGAATGCTGATAACTGGGGGGGGGGGGAGGGCGTGGGGCTGCAGCAGGAACATAGGTGTTATGGGGAGAGCGTAAAGTTATTTTTTCCCCACATGTATGGTCATATTTTATAAACCATTTTGTGGTTGGTGGCGCCTGGATGGGAGGAAGAAAGGAGCAGTGAAGGAGAAGTGTCTCTTGAAGTCCTGAGTGACTGGAGGGAGCTATGAGATCCCTCCATGGCAAGAACCTGCCTTAAGGTGAATGGGGGTGAGGGAGAGGATGGCAAGCGTTAGAATGATGTTCTTTAGGGGCGCCTAGGTGGCTCAATCAGTTAAGCATCCTACTCTTGGTTTTGGCTCAAGTCATGGTCTCACAGTTCGAGAGTTTGAGCCCCACAGCGGGTTCCACGCTGACCATGCAGAGCCTGCTTGGGATTCTCTCCCACCTTCTCCCTCTCTGCCCCTCCCATGCTCTCTCTGTCTCAAAAGAAAGAAAGAAAGAAAGAAAAAAGAATGATTCTTTAGTAAGAATACAGAAAGAACCCTTTTACAACCCACCCCCCTCCAGGCAACAAGTGGCCACTTTGTAGAGAAGCAGAGGGAAAGAAAGTGTGAGAGACTGAGCATTTACAGTCCAAAGTAGATGATTAAATCAATACAATGGATCAAGTTTACTAAGTGAATGAAAACTGAGGGATACCCACCTCCTTCCTGAAAGAGACAGGAAAGGTACATTTTTCTTTGCTGAGTTGAGTGTGAAGTTTGCACTTATCTGCCACAGAGGCATAAGGTCATGTGAAGATGAACTGGCCACAGAAGTGAGAAGACCACAGTGCTACCTTCTCTGCTCAATGAACATTTACTTACTCACAGTCTAGTGGAAACAAAACATTTACTAAATAAATTAGGATAAGGAAACTAAATGCTTCCTCACCGTTTCGAAAAGCCACCAGTATACATCCTGACTGAGCAAAAGAACGGTGTATATTATTTACAGAGCAAGGAACGCTGTTTTAAATATGTGTACAGTCCTTTTATTTTTTTAATTTCCTGGAAGGGTTCTTGACAGAAAGAAGAACTTAGCAAACAACGCAAGGAGGCACCTTTACCCAATGCAGAAACCTGAAATGCTTCTGGTCAAGGCGAGACAATATTAAAAATAAACTTTGAAGAAATTACATAAGAGCAAAATCTAAAATGCAATGTGGAATTTGATGGGAACAGGTAATTCCTCTGTTCTTGGATAGGAAAAAAAAAATCACAATACTTCAATGATCTTAGTTTTATCAAAAATGTAGTAGTGTTCTCTTACATAAAGCATGGTTTAGAATGAAGTTCCCTAACTTTTCTGGAGCTTTAGGTTTCAGATTCAGTGAGATTAAGTGTTTGCAAAATAAGCAATCTAGCTCTGCCCCTTTAAAAAGCAAAAGAAAGGCTCTAAACAGAGAAGTAAAACAGCAGAGACCCACCAAATACATGGCCCCAAACCACTGCACAGCTCCCCTGGTGGCCTTCCTTCAAATGAAATCTACCCAAGAACTGCAGTGATTTCAAGAGCAGGCTCCCATTTCTCGTTTGCCAATATGGTTAGACAGCTCCAACCATATTACTCTTTCCTAGCTTACTTTGAAATTTTAAATCAGACTGCTGGTACATCACATGCTACAGTGCTTGCTTAATACCGTTTATCATTTCTTGCCTGAAGACACCATCTGACAACACGTTGAACTCCATTAAGGTTTTCATGTCTGTCCTCCCAGAGAGTTCAGAGCTGGGCATCAGATTTCGTTGATAAAAATTGCTATACAATGAAGTCTCTCTTTCAAAGGTACTGTCAGCCCTTAAAATGCTATTCTTGTGTGTGTGTGTGTGTGTGCGTGCGCGCGCACACACGCACATAAGAATACTTCTGAATATGTGCTTCTCAGTTTCTGTGGAGACATGTAAGACTAGAAAACTGATCAGAAATAGTCTATAGTCACCACTGTGTGCACACCCTGAAGCCCCATCTTCCAAAAGTTTCCCAGTCTCCCTGCATCTGATTACTGAGCGGCAGCCGCTGTATCTGATCTCATCACATGTGTGGTTGTCACCACATTGTGTCTTTAACATTCCTTCTTCCTTCTATCCGCTTGGCAGCATGAACCATTTTGGAGTAGCTCAGCTGTATGGTTTTGATGACTCCACAGAAACTGCTTTTGGACACATCACTGGCTGGACCTCCCCTGTCACTGAATTAGACTATAGCCTTTGGGTTTCTGATCTTCCCTCTGCAGGATATACCCACCTTTCCTACACACACATATACACACATACCTACACACACACATCTAAGCTCAGTCTTATCCCAAAGCATAATATTCCATCGGGTCTTTTTTCTATAGTTACAAAAGTTGGAAAGGTTGACACCTTCAATTAAAAGAAGCTTTTGATGTTAAGTTCTGAGGCAGTAGAGTGATAAAGAGAGCCACAAAGGAGATGGGATCAATAGCAGCCTTATTACAGATCATCTCTGGCTCGGTCCAGATGGGCCGACTCCATTAATTATGAAGTGTGATTTATCTCTTCACTGCATTAAGCAGTGGTAAGACAAAATACGTGAAATCATACCAACAAGATAAAGCAGAGTGCTCCTGATGTTGGGTGCTAATTGCTAACGTGTCATTTCACATGTTTTATTTAAAGAAACTGTTTTTTTTTTTTCAAAGAAATACTTAAAGTAATGAGTTAGAAGGGACTCTTCAGTAATTTATACAAAAACACTCAGAGAGCAAATAATATCCTCCTAGACAGAGCATGGGGTTCCTCCCGTTTAACACTAAAAAAACCCACTATTGTCTACTGGATAAATGGATTCCTCAGAGTATGCTTTCTTAATTAAATAATAAAGCAATTAAAATAAAGATTTTTGTGAAGCTGCAAAAGATTGAAACAGACTAATTTTAAATAGAAAGTCGATCTAATAAAAAAAGAGAGCTGGAGAGTGGAATGATGACTTTCATAAATATTAAAAGGGTGGTAAAAATCACTTTCATTTAAAATGACTATGAGTTAGATCACTGATATTGGTGGGAGGGGAAGGTTGAGCCTTGAAATGCCAGTACAGATATAATCTTAAGAGCACGATATATCATAAAGAATATCCAGGCATTCACTAGAATGTCTTAAACTCAGGTTACAAAATCCTTATTTTCTCCCACCAGGCTTTTTTTTTTAAAGTTTATCTACCTACCTACCTACCTACCTACCTACCTACCTACCTATCTAAGAGAAACAGAGTGCAAGTGCATCAATAGGGGAGGGGTAGAGAGAGAGACAGACAGACAGAGAATTCCAAGCAGTTTCCACTCTGTTAGCTCAGAGTCTGACATGGGGCTTAATTCCACAACCATGGGATAATGACCTGAGCTGAAATCAGGAGTTGGACACTTAACTGAGTGAGCCATGCAGATGTCCCGAACAGCTTTTAATTACATGAGAGAACAAGCTCAATCTTGACATTTAATTGTGAAGAGTGAATGCATTCAAGTTCATTTACATAAATTTTAAGTAAAATATTTAAATGTTTTGTTTTCTGAAGTAATAACATAACAGATATGTTCAGATACCTATAGCCAGATTTCTTTGAGCGGAATTTGATCTAACTATTGAAATAGTCTTCCTTAGTTTAAGCTCATTGAATCTCCCTTTTACTATACACCGAAGTATGAAATATGAATTATTTTCCATCTTCATGAGGAACAGGAATCAGGAACGAGTTACCTCTTACTTTGAGAGCCCCACATGAACAACTTTGGATTATTATTATCGAAGATATCTGGGCTTTATCTGTATATTGATCATTCATCTACATTCCACACATGGCTAATTTTCCTGATCTGGATTGCGGAAAAAAAAAAAAATGGACAAAGAGACTCTTCGGGCTCTAAACCTAGTTCTGCCATTAATTTGATGTGCCACAGGGTTTCCATTTAATTATCTGTAAAATGAAGGCACTCATCATGTGTTCTCTGAGCTGTCTTTTGCTCTAACCCTCTTATAGTCTATAATACCCAAGTCTGAGCTTGGCCCTGTACTGTTGCTCAGAAATGTGCAGGAATGACCACAGTCCAAACGTTAATTTTCCAGATGTGCTTCCACATTTCTGAGCATGTTTCACTCTGTGAACTCAGCTTTCAACAGCCTACTTTTTATCATCTCTACCTGTTGAAATGTGACTCATTCTTTTTTTTTTTTTTTTTTAATTTATTTCTGGGACAGAGAGAGACAGAGCATGAATGGGGGAGGGGCAGAGAGAGAGGGAGACACAGAATCGGAAACAGGCTCCAGGCTCCGAGCCATCAGCCCAGAGCCTGACGCGGGGCTCGAACTCACGGACCGTGAGATCGTGACCTGGCTGAAGTCAGACGCTCAACCGACTGCGCCACCCAGGCGCCCCAAAAATGTGACTCATTCTTAAAGGTCTAGCTCAAAGGCCAATATTTCTCTGAAGTTTTCCTAATCCCTATACCTGAAACTGACCATTGTTGCCCACAAATATCCAAATAATTTGTTTACATATTTAAAAATATCTATTAGGTATCATTTTACTCTCTATGGATACACTTTATCTCTTCTATTAAATTATAAACATCTCAAGGGAAGAAAAGGCTTATTTGTCTGACAACACATGGACATTCCCACTCTCCATACCAGTCCAGTCCCTATTTTCAACAACCCCCACCCCTGATCTGCCTAGTCTAAGAAGGTATCTGTACCTCTCTTCTTCCTCTACTCCTGAATGGCTTTGACATCTGCTTTGACTCATGAATGGCTTTGACCCAGGGTTAAACGTCATCATTTCCAGGACCCAAGAAGTTACCACAAATAGGGCAAAAACACAGTTTGGGCAGATTTAAAAACCCATTTGTTGGTGGTAATCACAGGAGCCATTAGGACAATCCAGGGGCTATGGAGAGGGTGACCATACAACTAATTATCTAAACAAAGACACTTCTAAGAGTTAAAGGGAAAATTAGTAATAATGATTCTGGGATAACAGGTGTACCAGCAGGAAAGCCAAGACGTGTGGCCACCCTACACCTGGGCATTCTTTTCTAGCGTCCAGAGTGGCTTATATGTTGTTCACATTTCCATGGCCAATTCCTTCTCTGCATTCTCCTTTTTCACAAAGCAACTGGCATATTTCTGATATACTGGTTTATTAATAAGAGTTTAGACACTGAAAAGTAATCACAGTCGTGATAGCATAAATAAATATCTGTACACTCAAGATAGGCCATGTCATGGCCCTGCCCTTCCCAGAGGGCAGGCTTCAGCAGTGTAGACTGGCAATGACATAGGACTTCTGGAGGGGATTTCTCACACTATTTTTACTTCTCACCTGGAGGCTTCAAAGTATAAATGGGAAGTCAATGAAATGAAATAAGATCTTATTCCCAAGGTTAATTTTGGGTAAATCTCAATATAACATTACAAAAATAAAGAGCTCTATTTAAAGTTATAGGCTGTCCAAGGCCTTAGTACACTTCCCATTGATATTCTTTTATCTAGCTTTAGTCCATTAATTGCCACAAGGTGAGAAACCATTAAGTTACTTATAAAAGGACTAAAAAACATTACAAGAGTTATTGCTATAGCAATATTACAGGTTTTAAAATTCAAATTATAATAATCTGAACTTACTTTTAAATATTTTATAGCGTAGCTTTTCAGATGGGAGTTAAAACAGAACAAATCAATAGAACCAGGGGTATAATACAGCAGAGCTATTTCAATTAAACATTATGTAAGAGTAATTCCACAATTTAAAAACTTTCAACAAGCTAAAACATTCTGTCTTATCACTTCCGCAACCACACTACTGTAAAGTTATGTGCAGACAAGAGTTACGCAATAAGAGTTATCATTTACAAGCCCAGGAAGAGGAAGGGGCAGGGAACCAAGAACACTGAGTGATTCCTGTGCCAAATACGGTGATGGGTGCTGTGAGGTTGCCCGCGTCCATACGCCTCTTGACCACGAACCCTGAGAACCTCCTGCTCAGGGTCGGCACTCAGCCCCTGGACTAGGTCCTGGGACCTAACCCGTGTTCCGTCCACCCTGTTATCACCTACGTGGGGTACCACCACCCCAACTCTCAGGAAGTCCCTGTTAAAAAGGTTACCATGAAGAAATGTCACTGTATGACTGCTACAGAGATCAGGGTCTAAGTCATGTTAGATTTTGGTGAACAAAATAGGTCTACAAAATGTCTGACAGTTTTATTTGTTGCTTCAGGTTAAGAAGCATTTACACACACCAGCTACTTCTTCTGGCCCCTCCTCATGAAACTTGAGGAGGTGGGAACTAATTAGGTGGCCTCGGTCACAGCATGAAAGAGCTCTTCAAACTTTCCCATTTTTACCTCTTCTATCTTTCCTTTTTTTTTTTTTTTTTTTTTTTTTTTTGCCACAAAGGATCACAGCATAAGCTTCTTGTTTTGCTCCCCAGCTGCCTCCTACCTTCTAGTTGACTGCACGGCTCCCTGAGGACAAGGGAGATTCATGTTCATTCTTGTGACTCCTGGGACACCCAACACAGTGCTCCCCCCAGGGTTTAGATGCATTTGCCCCCGGCCTTCGTCCTTTCTTCAGGTTGACTGCCACTCTCTGTAGTTTGCTTGCAGTGTCCACTGTTAGGCCCTTTATATCTCTTACACTACCATGAACTCTAAGCTAGAAATAGTAGGGACTAATTCGCATCTGCAGCTACTGCACAGGAATCTAGGAAAAAGCTCACAAATTACCTTTTTAAGGTAATGAACTGATAAGCTGTTTTAAAATATTGTGTTCTACTGACTTGTACCTCCAGGTCTTATTTACCTGAAGACTCGAGTGAATACGGTCAAGAAGTGAAGAAGATCAAGAGCAAAAGGTATTTCAAACGTTTGTTTTTAGAAACAGTACGCCATGGTCAAGTCGATTTGTGAAACGGGGCATACTGTATCCATCGCCCTCTTGGGGACTCACTGTGTTAGCAAATAAAAGGCCCCAAGAAGTCCTGCAGTAAAGACATAGGATTAATTTTGTTCAAAGCAGTATTTCCCCAAATTATTTCACCACGGAACCCTTTCTCCCAAGTGACATTTACTCATATCCTAAGAAATCAAGGTTTCTCTGAACACACTGTGGGAAATGCTGACCTAACGTGCTGTCTCTTTCCTTTGAATTGTAGAAATCCCTCCAAACTAAAGCTTTTAGATCAATTTACAGAACACTCAAAAATATTTCTGTTAGAGTTTATGATGCAAATCCCATTTCATCTTTAACACAGCAGGCTACATCAGATGAAGCCTAGGGTTCTGTGGTCTTAGCTCATGCATTTCATGTGGAGGACGTAGTGGGTGTGGCCTCTTACCTCTGAGCACCCTGAGGAGCAAAGGCGGACAGCCTGGCCAATGTGGGAGAGGGCTGCCCAACAGCACCGAACCTCACAGGCTGTAAGAGCAACAGCCAGCACTCACGAGTTCTGACAGCTTCCACTACGTTGTGAGCGTGAAAACAGTGTTGTTCACCCACTAATTCTCCCTTAGAGCTATGCAAAGCCGAAAAACACAATAAGAGCAGGATGTGATTATGAAAATGCAAGATCTATGTAAACACAAAAATGTAATATTCTAGCTATCCTGAGGATACCTCATTAACGTTAAGTTGATTACAAATTACAGGTATCTCAGAGAAGCTGCCGTAAGGGAGGAAAGCATCAAACATTATAATCATGTGATGGAAGAAATTGCCCCTAATGGTGTTTAAAACTTATTTTAGAAAAAATTAAACTTCTCACTTTTACCAGTCTGAAAAATGAAAACAAAACTGAGCAAATTTTCTCTGATTGCAGAGAAATATGAAAAAAAATTCCTTGCTATGTATGTGTAGAAAATAGTGTATGCTTTAGAAATCAATTCAGATATATTCTTGAAAAGCTAACGACTATTTAATCCAACTGAGAGAAGTGTTTCTCAATCCTGCTTTCTAAAACAACAACAAAAGAGTAAGCTCTTTCATATACAGCGAAGTCAGAGGAATAATTTTTCCAACACAGGCACATGAAGCATGAAATAGGAAAGCACATCTTAACAAGAGCGCCTAAGTATGTCTGGTGTATTGTCTTAAGATGTCTCTCTCACTCGGGCTCCATAAAAGTACAAACAACAACTCACCATGTCGTAAGTTGTTACAATCTTCTTTAGAACCTCAGGCACGATTCCCTGCAACTCCATCGTGGGATACTGCTCGCTAAGATTCAGGACCACGAGGGGTGTGTTATCAGCTCCCAGAAAGCGGGGAGATACCGCCAACATGCACTGCATGAGATTGGCCACAGAGGAGAGGCCACACAGCTCTTTGAATGATACCACTGCATTCTGTTAAGAGGAAAGAAAGGAGGCACTTTGTAATTAACCAGAGGCCTTAATTTCTCACGGATATTTTACTTGATATACTTGATTATATTTGAACTGCCTGATACAATGGTTATTAACAATGTTATGACAGAATTAGCTAATGATTATTTTATTCCAGGAAAAATTGGCTATTTTCCAAAGTAAATACAGTTATAGACATTTGCAATACCAATTTATCAGAAGTAAAATTCTTCTGAAGGGTAAAGCCTCTTTTCCGATCAAAGTTCACAGTGGTGCTAAGGCTGGAATGCAATCATGAGCAAACAAAAAGAATGGCTTCTGTACTCAAAAGAGGTAAAGAAAAAAAAATCAGGTTTGAAGTAAGTGTCAAATATGTTAGCCATCAGAAAGGGAAAAGGGTATTTGTGAGACAGAAACTTGAATGTCTCTCATCTGGTTATGCCGGCTCCAAATCTAAAGGAATTTTTTTTTTGGGGGGGGGGGTGCGGTTTAAACAACAAATTTATTATCTCACTTATGGAGGCTAGAAGTCCAAGATCAAGGTTTTGATATGGTCTGTTCCTCTGAGGGCATAAGAAAGTCTGCTCTATCTCTGCTTCTTAGCTTTGAAAGTCATATAAAGATGAAGGCAGTGATCTGCCAGCCAAGGGATGCCAAAGATGGCCAGTAAACCACCAGAAAATTGAAAGGAATTGTGAGGGCACTGCAGTTTACTGGGGAGGCCTGCCCACCAGGAGACTGTCCCTATTAGTGTGCCCACCGATTTCAAGGTTTCTCCCTCTCTCTTTTTGCTAATCACCAGAGGTATGCCATTAAAATTTCCGTTAAAGAAAACCTCTTGAGAGTGTAAAACACCATAAGCTGGCATTCTTTGAGCACTTACCAAGTGCAAAGCTACAGTGGGCATGCTTACTATGTACTACCTCCTCTAATTCTCTCAAAGAGGCACGCAGTGGGTGAAGAAACTGAGTCTCGGCTGTAACCTCTCTCTGTTATTTCTCTGAGGACACATGGCTGGTAAGTGAAGGAGTCAAGATTTTGCCTGAATCTGCCGATGTTGAGACCTATGCTTTGAATCACTATGCTATAACAACAGGTACATCCTAACCAGAATAGGACTTATTCCAGACACACATGGGGTCCCTATCTGGGCACGGTGGCCAGAGGGGAGGAGTCGGGCCTTCCAAGTCCTGTGCCTTCTGCTCTCAGATACCCCAGTCTTAGAAATGAGTAGCACTTTGCTTTAGATTTAAACATTTTCTTCTTATTAGTAGCTCTTTAAACATGGACATCAAACTCAATGTCATTTTGCTCAAAATCACCTGTATGTCGACTGCTTGTGACAATAAACCACGGCTGTGATATCGACAGCAGGGTCTCCCAATAACTCCATCACACCTTCCTGTTTTATTTTCTTCACAGCCCTTGCTTGTGTCTGCAACTGACCTATGTGCTCATTCACCTACCTGCTCACGGTCTGATTCCCTCCCCCACTGCCCACTCCCAACTAAAGGGATCGCTTGTTCACAGCTGCGTCCTCCTGGCCCAGACGGCATGCCTGGCAGGTGCTCGTTAAGCCCCGCCACCGACTGCCCTGTCGGGGTCAGTGCAGACACGCAGCTCTGGAAACAGGATGTTCGAGCTCTGGAGAATCTTCACGGGAAGGCTGTGTCACACACACAACAGCAGCCCTGTGGCAGGGGACCGTGTGGCTTGCTCAGAGCTGAGGGTTTACCAAACCATTTTCACCCTGAGAAACAGGGAAAAGCCCTTTGGATTTCTGTTATGCTTTTACTTGGAGAGAAAGAGAATAAAATTTCTCCATTGTGGTAAGGTCTTTTTAGTAATGAGGTATCTATAACATCAGTACAGGGTTGAAATCTGAATATTCTGAATCAGGTTTACTTGCTGGTGGCATTCTTCTCATAATGGTTATATATATATATGTAAAATCAACTGATACATTATATATATAATACATATATATACACATATATAACGCACATATATATAATACAAACACATGCCGAGCAGCTACCATAGATGTGGCTCTCTCACACACTGGGCCGGGTTAGGGCCGCTTAGCTCTGTGAGGCAGGCCTTAGTATATTGCTGGACGTGTGGACGATCCTTAATTACACATTAATTCCTGATTGCTTTTAGTGATTATACAGTTTAGAGGTAATTATTATCTTAGTCTTCTAATAAATATAGATGCCACATGTCTTTTACTTAAACAATAGCTGTCCTCTAAAATCAAGAGGAGGCTCAAAACACAAATGCAATGGCTCACTTAAGGGCTTGCTATTTTCCTAGCACTGTAGCTCCAGAAGAAAGGACTGGAACCTGTCCCTTTTATTTTGGTAAGTCCTCAAAGTGTGCTCCAGCTAAAGATAATAAAGATTATTTATTCAGAAAAACCAGAGATTCCCATGTACATTCTTAGAAAAAAAAATGGGGATCCGTTAAGCAGACAAGGACTAGGATTAACAAGGACTAGGATATGGTTATGTGAGACAGCAAATTTATTTTAATATTAATAAAATTTCATTTCATTTCAATAAAAATGGATTCTAATACATTATCAATATTTTCAATACCAACTACAGTTTTGGAAATTTAAATGATAAAAAAATATGAGACTAGTGGTAAATGGTCTAATAGCGAATTGGAATTTACAAATTATTTAAAATCAAACACAGTATTATAAAAACAAACCCTTCCAAAGCCTTCAGTGTGAAGAAAAGCCGTTGAGTAAATACTTAACCACAAGAACGTACCTGCATGTTCTCTCTCAGATCTGTGGCATCCCGTATAGGGGGCTGGGCATTCTTGAACACCTCATCTACAGTTTTAATCCACAATGTTCTTAAAGATGCATATTCCCTGGATTTCTTCCCTTTTCTCACAGAAAGGCCCCTTTTATGTGGTTTCCCTCCTCCTCTTCGGTTAGTAATGGCCACATGGACAAACAAAGAAGCGTGTGCTAGGACCTCTCCAGTCAGTGACTGCAAGGGGACGTGGCGGTAGCCTGTCTGTAAACATTCAAAGGGGATTGTGTACTGACCAATGAACTCATCCCCGATGTAGTCATCATCTAGTACAACAAAGCGCACCATGGCCAGTTCAGGGAGGTTGATTTGAAATTCAAAGCTTTCATCAAAAATGGGAGCATCCCCATTCTGGTGCACTGTTTTTGTCCTTTGTTCCGCACAGTCGGCAGGGATTCCGTGAATTTCAACATAGACGTAAGGATCCACTACATCACCTTTGGCACCTGATCCTTTGGGTTTGGGAAAGTTCTGCCCGCTAATGATTTTAATGTGAAGAAGCTGAGGTGAAACCCCAGGGACGGAGTCCTTTGTGTTGGCACTGAAGAAAGACACTTCCTCCCTCATGATGGCCGGCCGAAGGACATAGCCGCAGTTCCCATTCTGCCTGAACCAGCCAATATTCAGGTCCATCATCAGGCCTGGGGTCTGAAAGTTCATGGCTACGATCTGACAACCACACTTCCAAAAGTCTTGAGGGTTCATGTTACTGGAGTCAATTCTCATGGGGCTGGGGAAAACCCTAGCAAGGAAACGTTTGTTGTAATTTACAAAGTCCCCTGGATTCTCATTGGCATATTTGCTGGCAAGCACTTCGTTAAATGAACACACTTCCCAGTACTTCTGAACCTGAAATGACACCTGAAATTCTTTGAACTGAACCGACTTGCAGATGCTCACCAGTTCAGACAGTTCTTTACATAGCTGAAATCGCTTCACAGGCACATTGTTGGGCTGCTCCACGTTCTCCTTTCCCATCCTCTGAGACATTTCTGCTCCCTCATCTTCATCAGTAACATCCCCTTCTACGCCTGAGCAATTTGAGGACAGCTTCTTGGCTTTAATTAGTATCCTCCCCTTCAGGACATCTGGGGATGGCAGATAAGATTCCTCCACATTGGGTGATGTTGTATAGAGCTTGTCTCCTAAAATTTTCTTCATGTGCTGAACCATTACCTTCTGCTGTTTAATAGAACAGTGATTTTCTAAACATAAGATAAGAGGATACTCTGAAGCAAAGAATGCGTACTTGTTAATAATATCAATGACACTGCGGAAGACTATCTGAGAGGTCATGGTGTGGCCCGTGTAAATTACAGGTTCATTATCTGGCCCGTCCCATACATCTAACTCAACACTCCGGCAACCCATTTTAAGAGCTCGGATGTATCCCGTGATATCAGAGGGACCTCGGAACTGATCCTCTATTAAGTATGTATTATGAGATGAGTTTATAAAGTAATGAGACAAAGGTTGCTTCATATCTTGACAGACCTTCTTATGTTCCGGATCAAATATATAACAGTCAGGTGACATAAGGTAGTTAGTGAACCCATCTATGGAAAGCCAGCCCTTTTCCTTACCTTCTTTGGATGGCTCATATTTGTGAATAATCTCAAGGCTAATTTCCTCATTTATATGTGCCACACCCTGCTCTGCCTCAAGAAACATCATAAGGTCCTTGGTATCAAGAAATTCTTTATTGCTTGAAAACTGAACTAAAAGGAAATAAATTTCAGGTCTGGTACAAAGCTCATGGAAAACCTCAACAAATTCTTCCTTTGTGACTTCAGTACCAGCTTTGTCCTTGGATTTGTGCAATTCTTTGAACTTGAGCTCAATTTTGCTAGTTTTTAAACCGGGATTGAGGTTTCTGATGCACTGCACAGCATTACACAGAGTTATATGCCCAAGGTCTTCTACATCAATTTCACTAAACATGTGTGAAACCCAAGAAGTCCTCATGTTGTCTTGGCTACTTTCTAACATATCAAGTGTATGTTTTCCATAAGAAATTAGGTACCGCAGTCCCGTAACCCAGATGTTCGCAACATCTGCAGAGTTGGCAACCAAATCAAGTGACTCATAATTCTCTCCGTATATGACTGAAAATGCGCAGTCTTCAGATATCTGGTCAGAAATGCCATTGCTGCGGAATATGTCTGTATTTTTTCCCGTCCTCACTTCCTTAATGGATTTAATGTCAATCTTGGCTTTCTCAGAATCCTTCTTAGATGGCTCCCACCTCAGGCTCTGCATGTCGGCATCCAGTAAAAAATACCTGTGGTAAATCCTGGAGTTGGAGCGAACCTTTTTGAGTTCTGAACCCTCAACCATCGAATTGATGCAATCACTTGCACTGCTGATCTTCTTCTCTGTTGGCATGCTACTAAACGAGACTGTCTTCTTCCGTTCTCTTTTCTGTTTTGTACCATCCTGGGAGAAAAAAATAGTGTATAAGAATAACATAAACACAGGCATCTATGTTCAAGACTAGGAATAAAAATTAAATTTTTTAGGGGCTCCTGGGTGGCTCAGCTGGTTAAGTATCCAACTCCTGATCTTGGCTCCGGGCATGAGCTCATGGTTCATGAGACTGAGCCCTGTGCTGGCCTCTGTGCTGACAGCACTGAGCCTGCTTAGGCTTCTCTCTCTACTCTATCTCTGCCCCTTCCCCCGCCCCCTTCCCTGACACACACGCATGCTCTCACTCTCTGTCTCTCTCTAAATAAATAAACATTTAAAAAAATTAAATTTCTTCAAGAAAATCATTCTGTTAAGATTTCCTATTGAATGTTCTGTAATAAATGATACTCAATCACTTACAGAGCTGAGAAGGGGCCCTGGAGTTTACAGCCTAATATAAACAAGTAAAAAAAAATCATTATTGAATAATTGCAGTCCGTGGGTGTCAAAAAACACAATTTCAATAATACACAATGAAATCCTGTACAGAGAGCTGGCTACATAATTTTCAGAGCTCAGGGAAAAATGAAAATGCAGGACTCCTTGTCCAAAATCATTAAGAATTTTAAGGTGACAGAAGAGCATTAAGCCAAAGTGCAGGACCATTCTGAGTGTGGGGCCTGCACAACCACACAGGTCATACACCCACAAAGCAGGCTCTGCGTGTGTGCACATCTCCCATACTCGTGTTTCTCAAAGGGCTGTCACCACACCACTTGCCTCACAACCACCTGGGTTACTGATTAGAAAGCAGATCCCTAGGCTCAGGGAATCAGATCTCCAAGGGTTAGTGCCCAGGAATTTGCATTGTAGGTAACACTCTGGGTGATGGGGATGCATACTAAAGTTTGAACACCACTTCCTGACCACTTGTACACACTAAGATGTCTAGACATTTCTGGAAACTATATATGCCAAAAGACCAGACAGAGCTAAGTAGTGACCACTAAATTGTGTGTTAAGTGAGTAGACACTGAAATCCCAGCAGAGATTCCTGGCTCATCAGAGTCTCCTATTAGATTAGTCACGGTTCTAAAGACTTCAGATAGGTATGGTTTTACTGTTGTGGGGGTAATGAATCTGTCGGAGGCCTAGATTATAGCTGAGGATGCTTCTAAATTCTAGAGTTGGGTTTATTAAAGCCTACTAGCATGCACCAGGCTAGTGCTTAGGACAATGTCACCTAGGTACTTCCAATATCAACAGGTTATTAACACTATCAAGTGAAAAACTTTCGGCAGCATCTATTTCTAAAGAAGTCTGTATCACCAACGGCCCACCCCTCAACTTTCTCGCACAGTGTAACAGGTGCCCACCTTAAGATGTCAATGCCACACCTCTGTGTGTATTTTAAGTTCTTTCCCTGTGCAGACAGACACTTTTAGTATTTTCTTTACATGCTCAAATGACCTCAAAGCCTCTTTCACGATTTTCACAATTTTAACCTAAAACATGCTATTGTCTTTCAGGAGGTACGTGAAATATTTGATAAATTTTCAGTAAGTCATTATATTCATACATAGGGAATAGACATGGAGATTGAGATAATATAACTTCCGTGGCAATAAAGAAAAGAGCATGAAAAATATTATACAAAAGCAATTCTAACTTTCCTGCTCTGGAAAGAATCTATTTTGAGTAAAACCTCTACATTTTAGAAAGTGATTATGCTATTCTCTGCATCTGCAATTTAAAACCACTCTTACTTTTTGACTACCTATACTTCCAAAAGCAATTTGCAGAAGGTAATTAAACTTAAACTTTAAATCATATGGGTATCATTTCCCTCAAAGTTTCAAAATGAACCATGGAGGCTTTTGTGATCTAAATGCCAAGATAAAACATAAAAGCCACAAGGCAGAGTATTTCTTTGCAATTGAATCCTCAGAACAATAAAGTGCAAAAGACATAAAAACTGTGGCAATTGTATCCATAAGATGCATTGTATCATAGCTGTTCCAAATCCCTAAAGCACAGACTGCCTTCTATCTATTCAAGCAAGTTGGCATGAAATTAAATTTGTAATCAGCCATGCATAAGGGCACGAAACAAATGTATAAATTTCCTATTTTTCAGAATAAGGATTGTCTTTACCTTTAAAAACACACATGTACCTTCAGTAAAGACAACATAGTAATTAAGTAAGGGAATTTTATAGTCTTTATAAATTATATCTCTAGGTGCCACTAGTAAAAAGAAGTCACAAAGATAAATGGAGGTGCTTATCCATTTATCCATTAAGAATACATATAGCATTTCCTCAACATTGTAATCTTTTATTCTGTCAGTTACAACATATTGATTCTAACTTACTACAATTGATACATTTCAAATTCATAGTTTTCTTTGTTATTAAGACGAAAAGGCCAAATTGCAAAGCACATTAATAACATTCTTCTGTGCTCACACACCCTCATCTGTGGGATAGGCAGGAACTTAAACACCATACTTAAGGCTTTAAAAACATTGCTTTGCTTTTCACAAACCAGCCAGGTTTTGGTTGGTGAGTTCTGATTATCCACTGTAGACACACGAACGTGATGGTCACCCAAACACAGGCTGATGTAATGACAGCAAGGACCTCCCTCACCAGAGACTTTCCTGTCTCTTCTTTCCCCTCTATCTGCTGTTGCCCAGAACCATCCTGTCCTCTCTAGAGTGTGCCAAAGCCTCCTTCCTCCCTGACAGATGAAGCTATTAGGAAACATGACAGAGGCATGTGTTTGCTCAGAGACCAAAAAGGAGAACAGGTGTGTGAGCTTGCCCTCACCAGCGGGTGGACCAGAATCACTGGCTGGAAAGAACCGGAAGATGTGAAGGCAGGCCAGTCCCCTCTGGCCAAGAGTAAGGAAAGAGAAGGACAGAAGTCCTTGTGTGGGAGGGGAGGACAACTGAGGTTCAATGGCAGGAGATCCAGGCCCCAACTTGCCCGAGTCCCAGAATCTTTACCTCACACCTACTCACTTCTACTTGGCTTTCACTTTTCAGCCCAGCAGTGATCAAGTACAGTTCACTCTTGACCAACGTGAGGGTTAGGGGCACCAACCCCCCACACAGTTGAAAAACCCATGTATAACTTTTGATGCCCCAAAAACTTAACTGTTCATAGCCTACTACCGACCGGAACCTTATCCATAACATAATTGGTTGATTAATAAAACATATTTTACATGCTATACGTATTACATACTATATTCTTACAACAAAGTAAGCCAGAGGAAATGTTATTAAGCAAAATGTCAGGAACAGAAAATACATTTACAGGACTAGATTGTATTTATTGACAAAAAGTCCATGTGTGAGGGGCCTCACACATTCAAATCCACGGGGATCAAGGGTCAGCTGTATTGCATCAGTATCAGACCTGGAATCTATTTGCTGTGTTGTCTCTTAAGGTGAGCTGAATTTAACGGTGAAAAGTTATCAAACCATATTGCTACATATATAGTCTTTTTACCTAAAGAAAACAACATGCATATAACTTCCATGCACTAATCACCTAACACCAGAGGGAAAAAACACAAGTTTCTGCCGAGATGGAGGTGCCTCAAACTACTTTTAAAAAGAGCTGGCCCCGGGGCGCCTGGGTGGCGCAGTCGGTTAAGCGTCCGACTTCAGCCAGGTCACGATCTCGCGGTCCGTGAGTTCGAGCCCCGCGTCAGGCTCTGGGCTGATGGCTCGGAGCCTGGAGCCTGTTTCCGATTCTGTGTCTCCCTCTCTCTCTGCCCCTCCCCTGTTCATGCTCTGTCTCTCTCTGTCCCAAAAATAAATAAAAAACGTTGAAAAAAAATTTTTTTAAAAAAAAAAGAGCTGGCCCCTATAAGTCCTCACCATCTAAAGCTTCTGAGTGGTCAGAGAGAATGCAAATTTGGCCCATTGGTGGATTTCTGCTATCAGCACTTATTAACACCAAGAGAAGGAACATAAGACAAATGTTCAGTCTGGAGGAAAATCGGCTTCCAAAAAACCCACCTCTACATCCACCCTGAAACGCTGAATTCTACATAAAGGCAGTGATGTCAGTGTGGGGATGGGGGCAGGACATAACAGAATGAAGAAGGGGAGGCAGTAGGGAAACTAAGCAGCCGTTTGTCCCTCCAGTTTGAGTCAAGTTATTGAATTTCATTTATAAATAACATTAAAGAAAGACCTGAGATCTTTATGTTGATTGAAGGGGGCCTAGGATTAAAGAGAGTTAAGAAACACCAGGTTAAAGAAATGTCTATCCTTAAAAAAAGAAAACAAAACACCCCCAGAAACAACTTGAGACCCCTTAAAGGAGCACAGCAAGGCCTGGTCTTTCTTAAGCTCAGTAACAATAACCCTGAATTGAAGGAATAAGTCACGCTGGGCACATCAGAGTTACCTTGCCAAGGTTTTTCATTCATTGTTAAAACTTTGATGTGCTCTCCAAGATGAGCAAAAAAGGAAAAAAAAAAAAAAAGGGATGTAGAGCGAAGTCGGTCACTTTGAAGGTCATTTTATACAATCAGATGGATTGAAAGGAATAAAAGAAAAGCTAGGTATGGTCAGATGTCGCTTCCCACTCACGTGGAAGTCCTCTTACTGCAAATAACAGAAAGCTGCTTGGCCCATGGATTCTTCTCCTTGCGGGTTCCCTCTCCCATGATGCCCTCTACTGTATTACCAAGAGTTCACCCTGACCCAACTTTGGCAAGGAGTCTATGAGGGCACAGATCAGATTATGGCTTGGGAACCTATAGGTGACTTGAAAGTCACCCATGTGACAAAGTACAAGTTAAGATGACAGCTTAGAGGGCCACCTGGGTGACTCAGTCGGTTTAGGATTCGACTTTGGTTCAGGTCATGATCTCGCAGTTCATGAGTTTGAGCCCCGCATTGGGCTCTGTGCCGACAGTTCGGAGCCTGGAGCCTGCTTCAGATTCTGTGTCTCCCTCTCTCTCTCTCTCTCTCTCTCTGACCTTCCCCACTCGCACTCTGTCTCTCTCTCTCTCAAAAACAAACATTAAAAAAAAAAAAGTTGATAGCTTAAAATGTGGAAAGCCAAAGCCAAGAGAGAACATCACTCCTACCATAACAAGAAAAAGCCAGACTATCTGTAAAATCATGTTTTCTTCTATTCATCAGAGAACTGTGGTCACAAAGCAACCAAGTTTGGAACTGAATTCCAAAGAGTGACAAGCCCTTCCAAGGAGAGACAAGACATAGAAACTGTTTCATGTTTGACAGATCATGGAGGAAGAGGCCACCAGGGAGGCCTGTGAGAGGTCCACTAAAATTTTAAGGAATTTATAAAGGCCAAGTGTGGGCTAGTATATCAGTGTAGAGTAACCAGGAGTCCCAGACACAGGGAGAGTTTGTATTCATTTTTAAGCCTTCTTCATTGGTGCTCCTGAAAAAGATGTGGGGGGGGGGGGGAGGGCAAGAGAGAGAACCCCTCTCCAGGTCACAGGCAATTAAAACTGCCTGTTTCCCCAACTACCCTACTATATTGAAGCAAAAGCTTTACACCCCTGAGGGAAGAGCAGCAAGCCGTCTTTCTCCTAGGTCCACTGGGGGAAGGGCAGAAGCAAAATCCATCTATCTCTAAAGCCAGGCAAAGCTCTACTGCCCCAAGGGATAGGAGAACCTCTTGGACTTAGAAGCCTGCACCAATAAAAACGGAACCTGACTACCACCAGAAGAGGGGCAGAAAACTGTCTCCTGCCCAAACTCAGCACAGATACTCCCTTCTATGGGAAGCAGGGCAGGAATGCTGACAAGGTCCCAGCCCTGATGCACAGGAGCAGAGGGCTGCCTAATATTGAAACGAGACCAGGAGGACCAACAACTCCCCCATACTCCCCCAGAAGCCCAGCACCAAGTAGCAGGCAGTGTACCATGGAGGAGGGGTAAGAACATGGAGAGAGATCCCTTTCTCACACAGACTTTGTAGATGAAAGCTGAGCACAGAACAGGAACAATGAGTAAACCCTTTGGGACCCTAGCCCCCACCTAAACACAAGGTTATGGTGGTCCACTGGTGGAGAAATGTAAAGTCAGTGGTACACTGAAGGTAACAATGGCAACTCAAAATACAAAACCAGCTCAATTATGGACTAGATTGGCTTAACTTCCCCAACACTAATGACCCAGAAGAGGAAGAGGCATGTTCATTTCTCAGCATAAGTACTCTTTACCTCAGTCTTTATTAAACACGATGCCTAGCATTCAATCTAAATTACAGGACACACACACACACACACACACACACACACACACACACACACACACACCCACATTACCCTCTACCCAATACAGGTCACAATCAAGCTGCTGAAAAACAAATACAAAAAGAAAAACTTTTAAGTTATATACAGAGGAATATACATCAGAATTATGATCCAGATGGATTACAGGTAGTCCACTTACATCTAACCACAGGGCATCTACTTGACCCAGCTTGCTAATGTACTCCATGTAATGAATAGTTTTCGAAAGTTATTCCCTTTTAAAGGACTGTAGTCCCTAAATTCTCCTGTGCTTCCACCAACAAAGGTGTCCTTAAGCTATGGGTAGGTCTCTGAAGGGTCACAGGTGGGTTTCAGAGGCCCCAAAAGACTGTGATTGGATTCTGAAAGTGATATGCAAACCCATCCCTCTTCCTCTTAAGAGGTTTAGAATCGTGGCCCTTACTTTTTAAAAAAAAAAATTTTTTATGTTTATTTATTTTTGAGAAAGAGGGAGAGACACAGTGCGAGCAGGGGAGGGGCAGAGAGAGGGAGACACAGAATCCGAAACAGGCTCTGGGCTCTAAGCTGTCAGCACAGAGCCCGACGCAGGGCTTGAACTCACAAACCAGGAGATCATGACCTGAGCTGAAGTCGGTCGCTCAGCCGACTGAGCCACCCAGGCGCCCCATCATGGCCCTTATTAACATAAGCTTCCAGAGGCAAAGAAAGAGATGATCATTTTCTAAAAATGAATGTCAACCTTAAATGTTAAAGGCAAAGGATATGTGTTTTTTAGGGTTGTCAAGGAAATTTTAAGGCTCTCCAAAAGAGAAATGACAAACTGAGAGACAAGAAAGCAAAAGAAAACTACATAATTCATGGATAGAAGTAACAGAATTTTACTAACAAAAACAGCAAAGTCAGTCAATCATAGAGTTCTTATTCATAGCTGTGAAACGGTTTTCTTTATTCCAAGGTAGAACAAAATAATCCAACAGTTTATAAACTTTTTAGTTTACGAGTTACCCACAGAAATACTATGAGCCACAAGATGTGAGCTAGTATTGCATATTCTCTATGCCTCCATTTCCCATTTGTACAATAGAGATTAAAAAAAAATACCTGTGTCCCCCATGTGTTATTTATAGTATCTACCTCATAGGGTTCTTATAATGGATAAGTGAGTTCATAGTTGGAAAGTGCTCTAAATGCTGTCTGAAGGTTTGTACCTTCTTTATTGCTGCTCAATAAATACATTTCAGGCTGAAATTATTTCTTCATGAAATAAAAATAAAAAGAAACACTATCATAAATGTACAATTGCAATACTCTAATCACTTAGAATTTGTTGAAAGTTAGTCCCATTCCAGACAAACAGAATGAGCACGTTTCCCCTCTGGGTCTTTTTTAACTAAGGTTACTAGTTAATGCTACTTGTGGGATCCAGTGGATGTCATGCCCAAGACATACTGGGAAACTGTCAAAGGCAGCCAGGTGCCCTCTTAGAATAAAGCTTCAACAGGCTGCACCACGACATTCATAGCAATGATCCCCATAATATTTTTGTCTAAAAACTAATCAAATAACTTCACTCAAAGCATTTTCTGATAAGAATTATTCCGGTGATTCCTTCTACCTCATACTCCCATACCATAATATTTCCTACAGTGTTCAAAATAACTCCATGCAAAGAAAACACATTTCCAATTCCTGTAAAATGAAGTTTTCAAGGTCAGGTTAAAGCTTCCAAATCATTTGATGCAATGGGTTACACCTGCTCTGAAAAGAATAGGGTCTTTAATTATGAAATCAGAGGATCGCAATGGAATACAATTATTTTCATGAAAATACTCTTTTTAAAATTTTTAAATTTTTATTTATTTTTGAGATGAGAGGGAGGGGCAGAGAGAGGGAGATACTGAATCCGAAGCAGTCTCCAGGCCCTGAGCTGTCAGCACAGAGCCCGAAGCAGGCTTCAACCCATGAACCGTGAGATCATGACCTGAGCCAAACTCAGATGCCCAACCGACTGAGCCACTCAGGCACCTCACGACAATACCCTTTTGGTGAAACACATTCACTGCCACTGAAATAGTTATTCAAAGTAGATTTACAAAACCATAATGTACGTCTGTGTCCAATGTAAATTGCAATAACATCTATTGGTTTTCTCCAGTAATGAAAAACTTAATGGTGAGCACGGAGCTCCTATGAACTAAATAAGCGCTACTTTACATTCCAGTGAAAATACTGATCCTAATGAATCTTAATTTATGATCTGTAATAATGGTACTTAAGTGGCCCACTTTGGTGTGAAAACTGTCAATGTTTCCCAACTGTGTATATGGTAATTCCTTATTCAGCACACTATTAAGCCTGCTGACTTCCTATACTACCCAGCTATTTCAAGATGTGGTTACATAACTTTAATTGTTCATAACTGTTTGGTAAATCATACTGAATTTTAAAAGCAAGTTGAATCATATAACATGTAATCTTAGCTGCAAATACAATTGATTCTAGGCATAACTCCTCAAATCACAATTTTCTACCTAAATTGTGCTGGTTCTTCAGTATTTCAGGATAGCATAGGAGGAAGAATTTCTTTTCCTCACTTCTTATCCTTAAATCTATCATTGCTTGGCATCAAGGGGATATGATGGACATCCAGGGGTAGTCAGGATTCAGAAGGAAAGCTTCAGGGGCTTCCTGGCTGGCTCAGTTGGTACAGCATGTGACTTGATCTCGGGGTTGTGAGTTCAAGTCCCAGGATGAGTGTAGAGTTTACTTAAAAATAAAATCTTAAAAAAAAAAAAAAGGAAGGAAGGAAGGAAGGAAGGAAGGAAGGAAGGAAGGAAGGAAGGAAGGAAGGAAGGAAGGAAGGAAAGCTTTGCAGAGACCAGTAAGCAGGCAGGGCTTCTGCCTTGGGGCCACACCCATCACAGCGAAGGAGGCGCAGTAGGTCTTGCAGTCAGAAGTGTTAGTATTTCCACAATTATTTTAGAATTAAATTTTAAAAGGAAAACTGCTTCACGGACAATTTACTACACAATCATCTTGTTTATTATTTCCTATTTTATTTTATAGGAAAAACAAACTTCTTCCTGGGGCTTTTTTTAATCCAATGTTTTATCTGCATATGAAATTAGTGTATGTGAACAATTAGATCAGAAAAAAAAAAGAAACAAAATAATGAATCACATAAAAGGGAAACCTTACTTTCTACAAAATATTCTTTTAAGTTCTGAGCCATTCATGCGGCTATACTTGCCCAGCCCTCAATGCCGTCTCTTCCCCAAACTCATACAGTAGAGTCTCTACCCTATTATTTAACACTTAATTATAGTCTTATTCATTTCTCTAATTGTTTCATGTGGGTTAGCCTTATCTCCTCAAGCGGAAAATGAACTTTTTGAGGAAATGGGCTACGTCTTATATTCTCCAGCCCTTGGCTGGATCAACGCTGGCAGTCAGAATAGTAACCCCTTATGAGGACCTGGTAACCTCAACGATAAAGGGATCAACTCAACAACAGGATGTAACATTTATAAATATTTATGCATCTGACATAGGAGCGCCTAAATATACAAGGCACATATTAGCAGACCTAAACAGAGAAATACACAGCAATACAATAATAGGAGGAGACCTTAAAACCCCACCTTCTTCAATAGATAGATCATCCAGAAAGAAAATCAGTAAAGAAACACTGGCCTTAAGTGACACGTAAGACCAGATGAACTTAGCAGATATGTACACAACATTCCATCCAAAGGCAACAGAGTACACATTCTTCTCAAGCACAGATGGAATGTTCTCCAGGATAGATCGTGTTAGGTCACAAAATAAGTCGTAAAAATTTATGAAGACTGACATCATATCAAGCATCTTTTCTGACCACCCTGGTATGAAATTGGAAATCAATCACACAAAGAAAACTGGAAATTCACAAGTACGTGGAGATACAATAAAATGCTACTGAACAACCAGTGGGTCAAAGAAGAAATGAAAAAAAATACCTTGAGACAAATGAAAATGGAAACACAACATACCAAAACATATGGATGTGGCGAAAGCAGTTTAAGAGGGAAATCACAGCAATAAATACCTACATTAAGAAACAAGAAAAATCTCAAAGAAACAACCTAAGTTTACCGTCAAGGAACCAGAAAAAGAACTAAGCCAAAAGTTGGTCAAAGGAAGGGAATAGTAAAGATCACAGGGGAAATAAATGAAATAGAGACGAATAAGACAATGGGAAAGATCAATGAAACCAGGAGTTGGCTTTTTGAAAGGATAAACAGAATAGACAGACCTGTAGCTAAAGAGAGAGAGGACTCAAAATAAAAAATGGAAGAGGAGACGTTACAACTGAAACCAAAGAAATGCAAAGGAAGGGTATGTTAATTCTTCTTTAAATGTTTGGTAGACAGAACTCACCAGTGAAATCATCTGCTACTGGTCTGTTCTGTGTTGAGAGACTTTCACACCAATTTTAAAGCACTTACTTTTCAAATTTATTTTATTTATTTTTTTTGGAGGGGGGTAATACCTGAAGTAGATGTTTTTTTTTAATATGAAATTTATTATCAAACTGGTTTCCATACAACACCAGTGCTCATCCCAACAGGTGCCCTCCTCAATGCCCATCACCCACTTTCCCCTCTCCCCCATCAACCCTCAGTTTGTTCTCAGTTTCCAAGAGTCTCTTATGGTTTGCCTCCCTCCCTAACCTTTTCTTTTTTCCTTCCCCTCTCCCATGGTCTCCTGTTAAGTTTCTCAGGATCCACATAGGAGTGAAAACATATGGTATCTGTCTTTCTCTGTATGGCTTATTTCACTTAGCATAACACTCTCCAGTTCCATCCACGTTGCTACAAGAGGCCATATTTCATTCTTTCTCATTGCCACGTAGTATTCCGTTGTGTATATAAATCACAATTTCTTTATCCATTCATCAGGTGATAGGCATTTAGGCTCTTTCTGTAATTTGGCTATTGTTGAAAGTGCTGCTATAAACATTGGGGTACAAGTGCCCCTATGCGTCAGCACTCCTGTATCCCTTGGATAAATTCCTAGCAGTGCTATTGCTGGGTCATAGGGTACATCTATTTTTAATTTTTTGAGGAAACTCCACACTGTTTTCCAGAGCGAAAGCACTTACTTTTTTAATAGTGCTTTTTGTACACTGTGCACATGCTTTTATTATTGAGCATGCCTGTAAGATGTGTTTGTTTATTAAATACATGTGCTAGCTACTAACAGATTGTGTATGCTAGAAAACATTCACAAAATTAAACTGAAGTTCTAATATTTTCTTCCAGGCTTACCCAACTTGGCAACTGCTACTCCAAACCCTGAGTCCCAAGTTCAGTGCTAAGGCCCAGCAGGCTCTGGAGGCCCCTCCCCTGCTGTGCAGCTCTCAGCCCTAAAAACCTTGCAGGACTTCTCAGATCCCAAGTCTCTATTTCACAGAGCTGGTCCTGGCTGAGGTCAGTGGTCTGTGGCTCCCCTTTCTTCTTGCTCTTCATCCAGACAAACTCTGGACAGATCCTTCAAACACCCTAACTCCTTCCTGTTCCTGGTGAGTCTGCCCTCTACTACTCATTCCACTCTGCCTTCCAGGAAGAAGGAATGCCTAGTATAAAGACCCTGAGACCCATATGAACTTGAGTACTCCAGCACACAAAGGAGACCAGTGTGGCTGATGTGTAGTTAGCTGGGTAAGACTGTAAGGGGATGAAACCACAGAGAGGCAGATGCTAGATCCTGCAGAATCTTACAGGAAGGCGCTGGATTTCATTCCAAGGACAACTTCTTAAAGAAGACCGCTGTGGTTTCATTTGGCCTTTTAACATAGGGCCAAGTGGACAGTAGTTGAGGATGAGGTAAAAGCAGAGAGACAATCACAGCACCCCACATGTGGGACGATGGTAGCTGGAGTCACAGTGGTGACAGACACAGAGAGAGGAGGATGGCTTCACAATGTCAGTGACAGAGCTGATGACACTGGCTAATGGACTGGAGGCAGCACGTGAGAAAATGGAAGAATCTGAGACAGCTGCCAAGTTCCTGGCTCAGCGAAATGGTACACAATGGTGACATCTAATTAGATGGGAATACTGAGGGATAGTTTAGGGGCCTGAGGACTGAAAGGAAAGTGAGGAATAAAGACTGCAAGTGTGGTTAACTCCATGAAGAAGGTAGTTAGAGGGAGAGAAAGAGTTTATTCACACCAGAAACCATAGAGCAGTTTTCTATGCTGAAGGGATTCACCCAGTAAAGAAGGGAAATTAACAATGCAGGAGTAAGAGAACATGTCTCTAAAGGAGCAAAGTCCTCTGGGAAAGCAAGAGGAGATGAGATTGTCATTAGCTTCCCCCAAGGGGTGACTTTTGAGCTGGATCCTGATGGAAGATGAAAAGGAAGGGAAGGCTAATCAGAGGGAATAGCATATGCAAAGAGACAGGAAAGAGCCTACAAGGTTTGAAGCCGCTCATGGGGCCTGGGAGCAGCGGAAGGGGAAGCAGGCCAGAGGAGGCTGGATGTGAGTCAGCAACTCCTCTGAGAAGGCCTCCCAAGCTTGGGAGTGCACGCTACCGTGCCACAGACAGAAAAAATACAAATATGTGCAAATATTTGATATCATACGCATTTTTCCTGTGTGTGCAAATACAACTCACCACCTGTTTTAAAAGGTCAACAAATGAAAAAGGCCCCATTGGTTTTACAACTTTAGAATCACCAGCCCATTTATGTAGGCATTTATTTTATTTCTGCCTTAACAGTCTAATAAAACTGAGCTCAAGGATATATCATGTTTACATGTTATACAGTTTATCAACCCCCCTGAATGAATGAACTCAAAGATTACTACTTCAAACACCAGACAGAAACTTGCAAACTTCTAAAATAACTTTCAAACGGTCAACAGTTATCTCAAAATGTTGTATAGTACACATTGTTACAGTCCAATTTTTTTTTTTAATTATTGAACATCCTTAAAATTAAAGTCAATTCCAAACCTACCGCTTTTCTCCTTAGAGGTGTTATATGCAAATAAAAGATTTTCTAACGCAAACATCAGCTGAAATGGCACAGATATGCCTTCACAACTTTTGTGTCTACTTGATATACAGCAATGACATATACACTTTATGTCAGGGCCATAGTAAGGCTTTTTTAAGATTTTTTTATTAAAAGCCACACTTGGGTTAAGAAATCAATAAAAATGCCAATGCCTAGCTGGCAGGAATCCGTAAGACTCGAGCGATTAGCCTACAGCATTTGCAAAGCAGAGCAGTGCCAATTTGGATTGCAGAAGGTCCGGTTCTGCCATCTTCCTGAATCACCGTACACCCTTTTAAAACCACAAGTCCCTTCCAGATTAATTAGCTCATCAAACTAAAATGAAAAGCAGTTTTAAAAACCAGTAAAATCTCATCATTAATGCATCTTAAATGGTTGATGCGGCCAGTGACCAAAGCAATTCAACTGCTTCAGTGAAATCCTGTGTCACCATTTCCAGCCCTCACTGCTATGGGACTTGGCTACTGAGAGAAAAGTACAAGTGATTCCATATGCAGCAGGTACGGAACTCATTCTAAATACAGCTTCCTAAACCTGGCTCATATTTTAAACAATACAACGCAGAAGACGCTGTTAATAGGGGTCTCTACACTATTTTGTACAGAACATAAAATCAGGAAGCTCAGGCAATCTTACAAAGTACATACCACATATAACTCTTGGTTTTGAGGGTTGGAACTAGAAAGGCTTTTCATTAATATGTTTCAGGATTCTGGTGTGAAAATGAAATATAGGCATTTATAAGGAATGCTTAGCTTTTCTACAAAGGTATGACAGCTGACCCTTGAACAACACAGGTTTGAACTGGGCAGGTCCACTTATATATGGATTTTTTTTACAGGGCAGTATTATAAATGTATTTCTCTTCCTTTTGATTTTCTTAAAAACCTTTTATTTTCTCTAGCTTCCTTCACTGTAAGAATACAGTATATAATACTTATAAAAATATGTATTAATCAACTGTTTATGTTACTGGTAAGGTCAAGAGTAGGCTATTAAGTTTTGGGGGAGTCAAGTTATATGTGGATTTTCGACCATGCAAGGGGGTCAGTGGCACAACCTGTGTTATTCAAGGGTCAACTGTATAATGTAAAAGGTGAAAGACTGATGTGATCTAAAGAGAAATCAGAGTATCAATTGTATAATGTAAATTTAAAATACCATTTATTTCATTAAACTTATCCAGGAGTAACAACAAGGACTAATTCTAAGCCTACCTGCAAACCAATTACAAAAGCCCTTCTAAACAGGATGCCATCCTTATTCCAGGAATCAGACTGATATATCCACTAACATTCTCCTCCTCCTCCTCCCCCTCCTCCTCCTCCTCCCCCTCCTCCTCCTCCTCCCCCTCCTCCTCCTCCTCCCCCTCCTCCTCCTCCTCTTCCTCCTCCTCCTTCTTCTTCTTTTTAACTTTGAGAGAGAGAGAGTGGGCACGAGTGGGAGATGGGCAGAGAGAGACAATCCAAGCCCAGTGGGGGGCTGGATCCCACAAACCGTGAGATCATCACCTCGGCCAAAACCAAGAACCGAACACTTAACTGACTGAACCACTCAGGCGCCCCTACCCACTTCTAAACAGTGCTTGAATTTCTGAGAGTGCAGAAGCTGACCTTCTGTCCACCATGCAACTCTGCACTGACTCGCCAAGGCCCCAGGTTCTTGCAGGGAAGACTTTCAGGGAAAGAGTACTGGGGAATGAAGCAGTGCCCCCAACAGACGCCTCCAACAGAAAGGTGAAGGCACAGGCCCCCAGCACCCATAGACCACCAGTAATTAGACTTTATTCCCCCAAGGTAGAGTGACATCTAAACTGGGACACTTCTGAGAATCAAAGTGAGAATTACTAATAAATACGCCACAAAATCAGGGGCTGTCCTGGGCAAACGGAAACATACAGTCACCCTACTTGAAAGTGACCTTATTACTAACATGTTAAGTCCTTACCAAGTGCCAGGCACTGCAGAGTCAGGTATAACCAAAGTCCAATGTCAGCTAACAGACGTTCGCAGGCCAACCGGTAGACAGGCAGGCTGGCTGTTTGGTCTGTCTGGATGCTCCCAACCTTGTCCAGTGTGAGAGCCCCTCCTACCCAGGCCAGGAATCCACCTGTAGGTGTTTGTGAGGTGTGGCTTAGTCTTGCTGCCTTGAACCAGGGGACAGCCAGCCATGTGGACCTTTGGGCACCGTGACCTAGTCCTTATAGCTGCTTCTTCCTTACTTCTGAAGTTGCTCCAGTTCTCCCTACTCAGCCCCTACGTAGGCCAGTCTCCGGCTTGCCTGGCTAGAACTGAGTCCTTGCCCAGCTCCCCTGTGATCTGCACTGACCTTGCTGGGAGCACAATGAGACCCTCAGCTGCACAGAGTTCTATTCTCCCGTGACTCCCAGGAGGTGCAGCCCTGTAGGCACCGGCTTGGGCTCACCACTTACCCTTGGACGTTGCAATTCAGATTCCTCTGAATTTGCAACCCCTGCCTCTTCCACAGTCTGGCCTTCCTGCAAATCACACAGCATTGCCTGTGTAGCCCACGAAAGGAGAAGCAATATGCAAATGGGGAGTAGGATCTTCTGGAGGTGACTAACAGAGGCGTGAGTAATCACTGTAGAGAGCAGGCAATGTCAGGGAGCCCTTCACAAAGGGGATACAATTGACAGGAGGGGATACTGGAGGTGGGGTGTGAGTTCTTGAAGCCAAGCAAGGAAGTGAGGTGTGAGGCAGGGTAAAGGAACTGATGGTTGGGCTATTCCAACTGACCACAGATTAGTTCTTCTAGAGATCAAATCGTGCCTCCCCTCCCCTTCAAAATATGCATGTGTAATGCAGCTCTCATTTTAAATCAAGACAAGAATATATTATATACATCACCATCATATGTGTGACCATTGACAATCCAGGACTCTATCCCAGCCAGCTCACAATTCAACTCACCAAGTTCAGAAGCTCTTCGTAAGGTTGGTCCGTTGAGTCTATGGCTCATGGCAATTAAGAAATGCATCTCAAACTTAGATTAGCAAAAAGTTTATCTTTTAACCTGATTTGATGCAACTCCCCCCCTCCCCCAAGCCAATATGATGCAAGACTCACTTGGGTTTACTGGAAATTATAATGGCAATATAGAAATCACATTTTATCCTCTGGAAAGAGGAATTTTAGCTGAACCATGTTTATTCCAATTATACATTTGCTTTTCAAGTAATTTAGTTGTGCTTCTAAAAGCATTACTATAGAGCAGTTTTTAATTTAATAAGACTAAAACTTGAGACCGAGGGCTTTTCAGAATAAGATGGGGCTAGAAAAGGGAAACATCAATGCTCTACATGGCCTGTATCAGCTCCCTGTGGGCAGTCCCACTCACTTTTGGGCCCCCTACCTCTGGATAAAATGGGAAGTGCCCTTGATGTAGATAATATAATGAATTTTCTTTATGAATTAATTGTGAGAGGAGAAAATTCCAAAAAGAATGAAAAGAATGACGTGTGGAGAGCGACTCAGAATAATCCGTGGCGGCTCGCAGAGTTCAGGAAGACAGTCAGGACCTCATTCCTCCTCACGTGCCACATTCCTACGCATTTTAGGCCACACGGTAACTACTGTCCACCTTAGCCGCAGTTGTTCCACAGACGGAGGGTGGTGGCCAACCTTTGCTGAGCTACTGTTACGCACAGGCACTTCATAAACATGATCTCTGTGAATGCTCAACTCTGAGGCAGGACCTATCGCCCCCATTTCAGAGGTTAAATGGTTTGCCCAGGCAGACTGGTTCCTGCTTCAACCCTGTTCTACTCTGCATGGCCAGAAAGCCGGCCCTCGAGGCAGATTTCCTCAGATCCCAAGTGGGCCTGATGCCCACCAGGTTACTTCCATGAGGCTCTGGCAGAGAACTAGACCCTGGGCAGGAGGAAGGGTGAAGCTGGGTGGGTTTCCATCTTCCTCTCTCTGCAGGGGAGAGGCCAGCAGAGGCTGCATCGCCTCTGAGGTCCCCGTGGCTCCTGGGCTCAGGGACCAATCTGCTTCATCTCTCCAACCTGCATGGAGGGATGGTTTTCTGCTGTTGCTAATCGCTGGGTGGCTTCACCAATACCCCGTTTGGCTTTGTGGTTCTTCCAGCATCTGTAACAATTCCCCAGATTAAGTTCTCAATAAAGATGCTGTTTCTTTCTGACTGGACCCTGAGTGATTCAGTGCTCAGAGTTGTAGCTGTTAAGTGCAAAGCCAGGTTCCTACCACTCTGCCAGCCAGGGCTGAGTTCTTCCAGATGCCTAGTGACTGGCTATGCGGCCTTGGAAGGTCTGTAAACTTCTTGACACCTCAGCCACTGATTTCATGACATGAGGAAAGTAATTACTTGCCCTTAATTACTGTAAAGGGCTTGGTAAGGCACGGGGGAGATACTAAATGTGAAAGCACTGTGTAGGCTGACTTGAGCAAGACTTTTACATTACTAGTCCTCAAGTCTCACTTGGCTGGGATTGCTGGACACAGAAGAGGTTTACTTGATATTGACTCCCCAGTTAATCTCATGGCTCTAAATGGCTAAAAATTACACAGAGCTGGGGTGCCTGGGTGGCTCCGTCAGTTGAGCATCCGACTTCAGCTCAGGTCACGATCTCACGGCTCGTGAGTTGGAGCCCCTCATTGGGCTCTGTGCTGACAGCTCAGAGCCTGGAGCCTCCTTTGCATTCTGTGTCTCCATTTCTCTCTGCCTCTCCCCCGCTCTCTCTCTCTCTCTCTCTCTCTCAAAAATAAACATTTAAAAAGCTTTAAAAAAATTACACCGAGCTGCCTTCTAAGAGCTCACTGGGAGCTGACAAGCACTTTGTCCTCACAAAGAGAGGGAAATCGGTTGGCCACGGCGTCCGCGGCTTCCACAGGTATCTGGCATCTGGCCACCATGGACTGGGGCTGGCATCTGGACCACCACTTCCCGTGTTACTGATCCTGGCCCACTGCTTTTGAAACATGGACTAGATAATAGTGCCTGCTTCCTAGAACTGTTGCTCGGTATTAAACAATGTAGAAATTAAATCATATAGAAATGCCTACTGAAGTTCTTGACACCGTCAGTAAATGTCAAATGTAGTCAATGTATTTGATCTTATCACTACTATTCTTATTAGCAGCACCATCATCCTCTCCTATGACAAGCATTTTACAAGGGTCTGATGCGAGCTTTCTCTTCTGCCTGTATTATTCCCAGATAAGCAGCAGCCTCAGATGCCTGCTTTCCTGGACATCTGCACGCACATCAAGCAGTCATCATTACATATGGGAAGGATGGCTCTCCTTCCCACCCCTGCCTCTTCCCTTTTTTTTCATTTCTATTCTAAGCACCTGGGAATCTTGGTTTCCCTATTTTTTTTTTTTTTTTATCATACTGTGACAGAAACAAACTGTACTATCTAGCCTCGTGTTTACATAACGGGTTAAAGGGCTAATAAAAAACCGTAATACTCTGATTTCCTAACCTGTTAGTCTTTGCTATTATTTGTTGTAGTTATAAACAAGAGCATTTATGGAGAAAACACTGAATTATCTTTGGGTGATGGACATTCTCCCTTGGTGATAGCACCAGAAGAAAGTAGAGACTATATAGATCAGTGGTGTCCAAAACAGTATGAGTCACATATGTAATTTAAAATGTTTTAATTGCCGGGGCGCCTGGGTGGCTCAGTCGGTTAAGCGTCCGAGTTCGGCTCAGGTCACGATCTCGCGGTATGTGAGTTCGAGCCCCGCGTCGGGCTCTGTGCTGACTGCTCAGAGCCTGGAGCCTGTTTCAGATTCTGTGTCTCCCTCTCTCTCTGCCCCTCCCCCGTTCATGCTCTGTCTCTCTCTGTCTCAATAATAAATGTTAAAAAAAAAAAATTAAAAAAAAATGTTTTAATTGCCTTAAAGAATATAAAAAGAAACAGATGAAATAAGCTTTAATAGTTTATTTTATCTAACCCCAAATACTATCATTTCAACACATAATCAGTATAAAAACTATGAAGACACTTTGCCTTCTCTTGTCCTACTACGTCCCTGAAACCCAACACAGCATACATTCACAGCACATCTCAATTCGGACTAACCACAGTGCAGTGCTCAGTAACTACATGGGTCCAGGGCTAATGTATCAGACAGTGTAGGTCTAGACAAGGAGCTCCTTAAGGGTAGGGACCTATCACATTTTAACTCCAAATTCCTGCTGACATTTCTAGTGTGGTGCTTGCACAAAGCAAGCACTCGGCAAATTTCATCACTGATCTCGAGAATGAATGGCTGGAAAGAAGGGGCTGTCGGTCATAAATGTAAGCAAGGCCAGTATAAATTTCTTGGAAGAAATAACATTTTGTTGGTCTTACACTTTAAAACATTACAAATAAAGATCATTGCTAAAACTTCCCACAATCTTCACTCACCCTAATATCACCCCAGAAGGCACATTAATATATAAAGAGAAAGCAAAGTTAACTATCCTCCAAAAAAGAAAAATAAAGTGGGGGGAGAGAGTGAAATCAAAAATGGCCCCAATCAGATCTTCATAACAAATAACCTCAATGAATCATCAAATACTATTTAAATGACTTCCTATGTCCAGTATTATGTAAGACACTGTAATGTATGCTTAGATACAGGCACAACTTGAAAAAGAATTAAGAACTAATATTCCAATGAGGTAATTTATGGAAATGACGAATACCTTTTTTTAAAAAAGCATACTTGACTTGAAAGTTTTTAGGGTTAACAAATGCAAATTACAGGTAGCTTTCACCTAGTTGATACAAACAAATCAACTTGCTCAGTCCCGATAACCATTAAAAAAAAAATAACTTGTACTTCCCTAAGGACACAAATTCACACTGTATAGAACTATAATACAGGTGCAGCCAAGGTTACGAAGGTAGCTCCTTTCCATCTGTGGTACAGAAATTGCATTTGCCAAATCCCTTTTGATTTGCCAGAAATTGCATTTGCCAAATCCCAGTGCTGCTGTCCATGGAAAGACTACCTGACTTTAGTCATGCATCTGGGACAGCTTCTCCATAAAACTCAACAGGCATCCCATTCCCCTCAAAAAAAGGAAATGGTAAAGCCTCAACAAAAGTTTCATGCCTCCGCATGAAACTGCAAATATTTGGTGTATCTTCACTAAGCCTGTGAAATGAACTTCTAAGGAAAAGTCAACTAGCACTAAAGGTACTTACTTGAAAGGATGCTTTCTCTGGGGAGACAAAAAAAAAAAAAAAAAAAAACAAGCCTCTCCTTTACCATGACAGGACTGGTGTTTGCTATTTCTAAATACTCTTCATGACCAAATGGATTCAAAAGAAAAGGCATCTCGATGTGTCTGGCTCTATGCTAAAACTCCTGTCTGCTAGGGAAGGGGGAAGTGAGGTGATTCAACCAAGTGCAATACACTTGTGCTGAGAAGAAGCTCCATGGCCATGGTGGTTACTTTTTACCGGTAGAGAAAAGTCCTCATTTAACAGAAACTTGACTTATTCAACCTAGTAGAATTTCCGTCAGATCCCAGCCTTAACAGATTTATGGTTCTGTGGTTACTAATAAAATACCAGTGTTCAACTAGCCTTTTACATTTCCATCATCAAAATTCTCACAAAGCAGACAGCTAATGGCTTCATTTATTTGGTCAAGAACTGGCCCAATCTATTTGCTTCTTAAATTATTACATTTACTTTTCATTTTCAATCTGATTGAAAGTTGTTTGTGCTGTCTTTACATGAAAATAAAGAATGCTTTAAAAAATCTCTATAATGGCAACCTTGGAATATGTATACTTCAGAGGAAAGGAAGCAGAGAATGCATGAATCAAAATTTGTATCATTCATTTTTAAAAGCTATTTTTAGGCTTATCAGCTTACTCTTCCCAAGAAGCAGCATGTGCCTCTTCAGTCATTTAAAAAATTGTTGACATCTTCTGAATTTTATCTTGTGTCAGTTTTTCACATATTGTCCAATTTTAAACACAGATCTTTAAATTCTGTATAGCCACTTGGGCAGAGCCTGTGTTAATAAATGTCACATAGTTTTCAGTAACTCAATAATGTTGATGACAAATTTCATATTGCTGACAACCTGCTACTTGCTGAAATAATTAGTTTTCTACCTTAACTTGTGGCTTTCATTCACTCTGTAAATATTTACCTAGAGCCTGCCATGTGCCAGATGTTGCCAGGCCCTGGGTTTGCCAAGCAGAAGGCAGTCGCGGCCTTCCAGGCACTCGCAGGGCAAAGGCTGCTGTGCCTGTCTTTGAAGCCTCTCCTGCCGGGCAGTCTTCCTGCATTTCAGCAAATGTGGGAGGATGACGAGCAACGGCAGTAACAACTGACAGACTGGGTCCAAATCCTGGCCCCTCCTGCCAGGAGCTGATGACCATGGGCCACTAGATTCGTCCTCTGTAGGCCTCAGTTTTTTCATATTACAAAAGGAGAAGAATTTATTCCACAGGGTTGTTGTGAAAATGAAATCGGGAAGGAAAAGAGAAAAGAATCTGGCACTCAGAGGCCCCCTGTTTTTAAAGCAAAGATAGATGAACTATAAATCTGAACCATGTACTGGTATATCAAATATTGAGGAGTTATATGTCACTGGGGTTCTCGGTAACCTGAGAGTCTGTCACCAGTTTGATTCCTGCATCCTGAGCTTCTCTGATAACTGACCTGTTTTGGGCCAATCGTTAGGTGATCATTTGCTCTTCCTCCATTACAGCTTTAAAACCAGTTCTACCATGACCACAATGGGAGCTAAGGAACCCCTAGAGGCTGGCCCTTCCATCGATGGGGTAATTCACACCAGAAGAACTGCAGGGTCAGGAAGGAACTAACATAGTAATAAGCAGCTGTGGTGTGCCAGCCCCAGTGCTAGGTGAATCGCATGCACTGCCTAGTGCAAACCCCACAACCACTCCAAGATGCAGGCCTTATTATCTCCTACCTTCTACGAAGAAGCCCAATACTCAGGGAGGCTAGGAAAGTTGTCCACAATGATGAACTTACAAGTAGCTCAACATCATTTCTCATGACTCCTCTTCTGACTTACAGGGCCATTAAAGTCCTCAGCTTGGCAGATATCTGGCTGGTTGCTCCTTAGAGCTCCTCTCACTGTTTCTGTTAGTTGGACAAGATCTCCCTCCTACAGATTAGAATCCCTGTGTCTTGACTCCACTAACCGCTCCTATCAATATCTCCACGGTCGCTCAGGCTCACAGACAGCTTGTGACGTCACGTTTCCACGGATCACCTCATTTTTTGGTTCTCCTCCTCTTGGTCTCTCCACGGGGCTGGAATATTAAGAACGTCCCTAATGCTGATGAACACCTTTGTCCCTTTCACAAAGCTCTCCGAAACTGCCACTGGAAGCAAGCAAACACCCTTTCATGCTAACTGCCATCTGCTCTTACTAAGGGTGACTGCAGCGCACCTATGCGTCTGTACTCTGAGTAAGTGACTACAAAGAGAAAGGTGGCTTTCCATCTATTCCATGGTGGAACAGTCATCATCACTCCTCTTGGCAGTGTCCAAGCACTATAACAGAGAGGCGACAACCCTCAATCCTTTCATATATTCCCTTGTGCAGACAAAAGCACATGGAGTACACAAATTAAGCACAGGCACAGCCATAGGACTCTCAGTCCCCGAAGGAAATAAGCTAAAAATGATACTGGATTAGAATCAGAAACCAAAGTCTCCCTCACCTCCACCCTTCAATGTTTGAATGTGTGTAAAAATGGAATTATACTTATCAAGTATATTACTAACTTCAGGCATGAGACAGACCATTTTTATGCTAATTTGGCTTTTAGTTTAGTTTCAGTTCAACAAATAATTATTAAGCATTGTGAGCCAGGCACCGTGGAAGTATTAAAAAGCTTAAAGTATTGTGGAAATGGCAGAAATAACAATTTTAAAAGAACGTGATACAGAAGCATGCCCAGGGAGTTATGGGCACCTGGAGTGGGGCCACCATTCCCAGCCAAAATGTTTAGTTAGAGAAGGCTTCCTATGGACCCCTAAGCCTTAAAATAACTAACACACACGGAGGTCAAGTTACTACATCCGTTACTGAAGAAAAGAAGTAATTGAAGGAATTCCATGAAATCATCCCTTTGAAAATGATACAGTCCCACATCTAAAAATCAATAATGAACCCTCTTGCACTTGTACTTCTTGAAAGCAGTCAATCTCAGCTTCTTTTAAGTAATCTATGCCTGAAATTGCTAGTCACGGGTCTGATTCTTAAGTCATAACCCTTAAAACATAGCTCTTCTTTTCCCCTAGTGGTGACACTCTCTTCTTTCTGACTGTCCATGTCAATTATGAATGATCATCCCTCTCAAAGACTGAAATACTGTTGAACTGAAACAAGCTCTAACACTCCTGCCCACACAGGAAGACTTATAATCAAAGAACCAGGGAAATGACTTAACAAAACCTCATTTTCCCAACATTCCAGACCTTCACAACCAATGGTAAATCTACTAAGCAAAATCAGCAGGTGGAATAGAAAGGAAGAGCCAGTGAAAATAGTTAATGGTAGGTTAGTTTTATTCTTAGAATTATTAGACATTTATATCTTCTTTCACAAATCATAAGCTTAAAAAACAAATTAGCTCTGTTTATGTAATTCATTTCTTTTAAAAACAAGTATTAATACCTGTCAATGGGCCTTATTATTTAAGCTTTGCATATTAGAAAAGAAATATCCTGCACCCATTTAAATATGAAGACATAATAACATGGCTTTTTGCAGAAACTAGAATTATCCCATTTCCTATCTCGGTTGTAAACAACAATTTACCTAAATGGCTGAAAATAAATACTTTCATATTTTGACTGTCTTCACAATATATAGAAAAATGTAGTTTGCTTCTGACCTACAATGAGGTACAAAATCATTACATTTGAAAATGTGACTCCAAAATGCAATGGAATCCTTAGACATACGAAGGAATAAAATTCTCTCAAATGGTAATGTTACATGTCTTAGGATGCTTTTCCGGATAAAGGAGAAAAAGTCTCTATAATTAGAATGTCTCTGTCCCTATTAAAATTACCTCAGTTTAAATTAGTCATCACTAGCATTATAAATGCATGAGTCCGTGGTGGACAATTCTGGCCACATTGTTTGGTGACAGCGTAGCTATGAAGACACTTGAAGCCGTTCTCCCATGTGGGCCATCTTATTCCCACAGAAATCACTCAACACTGTTTTGAGTCATGGCCACAGACCACAAACTTATGAACTTGGTTGGGCATTTTATAAATCCAAAGGAGAGCTGGATTAGAGACTATGGTTGGATGGCGACAAACTCAATCCCAAACAATAAACATCCCTTCACAACAGCTCTGTGCTTACAACTAGAAGGCAAAATGCACAAGCAAAAATAGTTGTGTGGGAGGGATGAGACCTGGAGGGATTTCCTCCCCCCCCCCAAAATGTTCTTTAATATATACTTTGGATCATCTTTAGGTTAATAGGAACAATTTAAAGACCTAAAACAATACTACTGCCATGGATAAACAGCTCAAAGCAAAGACCCACTAAGGGGAGATTAACAGATTAGCATTTGCATAGAATAAAGAAATGCAGAGACAGGTAAGGACATAGCTATGTAAAAATAAAAATATACTTAAGGGTAAAGTAATTTTTTGCCATTAAATATGGAAGAATGGATTATGTTTTTAGAAACCTTCACTCTGGCTTTCTTCTTTTTATTATTATTTTTTTTTCCAGTAAGAAAACATGCAGCTGTTGAACAGCTTCCCTCCTTTGAGGAAAAGAACAAGAAGAAAGGGCAATGCAGCAAGAGTGGTCAATGCTGTTGACAAAGACAGTCACTTTGCCCTTCACTGAGGGGCTCACAAATCAAGGGGAAAATGAAGACACAATTGCTAGACATTAAACACTAAGTTAAACCAGGCGGGTCCGGGCAACCTCTAACACTTGCTTTTCAATTCAAAATGGGTGGAAAACCCTCTGCCCAGAAGTGTGAGTTTCTGTCTTGGCTTTGGGCCACGTTTCCTGGGTTTGATAAATGTAGTAGGTGCCAAAAGCTGCACTGATGATGACAAACACCATCCCCTCCGCCCCAAAACACACATGCCCCAAAGTGGGAAAAGAAAAAAGAAATGGTCAGCCATGCAAATACTGTGGCTCAGAAGCTCCTCAAAATTTGCAAAAGCCTACATAAATTGGTACAATGATAAAAGGACAGAGTCTGGATGAAGAAAAAAGGCACAGTGAAGAACAGGTCTTAATTTTCCAGTTTGGAGGAAAATTTATATGGTATAGTCATATCAGTTCGTTGTGTTTTATGGAGTGTCTCCCAGGTGCCATGGACTTTTCTTTTTTAAGTTTATTCACTTATTTTTGAGAGAGCAGGAGGAAATGCAAGTAGGGGAGGGGCAGAGAGAGAGGGAGAGAGAGAGAGAACCCCAAGCAGGCTCCACACTGTCAGCACAGAGCCTGATGCGGGGCTCAAACCCATGAATCGTGAGATCATGATCTGAACCAAAGTCAGATGCTTAACCGACTGAGCCACCCAGGTGCCCTGCCATGGACATTTCTAATGTACTCTGGGTTTCTGGACAGGAAGCAAACACTTTCTCTGCCTCAGATGTTCCCTCCTTCCACCACTTTCATAGGGATGGAAGTATTAACCAGAAAACATATTTTTAGAAATGTGTATCCTGCCTACTTATAAAGAACCTTAAGTGACATATGGTTATAGCATAATATAAAAGAGCATAATTGGGGGGGTGAAGAAAATAGAACATCTAAAAAAAGCTTTAAGAGAAGATGTCACCACACACCTGAGGTGAACAAACTGCTATAGTTAGATATGAAATTGTTGACAGAAAAGTCACAAATGATAATATACAGGATTACACAACTTCTACTGTCCAACAAAATTAAGCAAGCAAAAGTCTTTGCTGAGATTCTTCCAGAAACTAAATTCAAGATGCAGTTCATCACATGGTTCTTATATAAAGAGCACTGTGGAATCAAGTAGGTGGCAACTGCCTTTCTATCTAGGAGAGAGAAACCCAAAGAAGTGAAAGCCAACAATTAAATTAACCTTCAAGTGCAGTCGCTGGACGTGATGCACAAAATATCAGTCTTTCGGAAGATGTACCTACACTTGAACCAAATAAGCCAAACTGCAGGCACCTTCATTGCCATTCTGAACTCGGTATGATGCCCCACTACTATTGAAACTTTCTCATAGAAGGTGAAAAAGAAGACAGTCACAATTTTAGTCAGATTACTATTGACTTTCTTTTCCCAAACCTTCAATATAAAACTTTAAAGTATGTTATTATTTGTAAAAACCTAACTGACAAAATATTTGCTTGCATTAAAATGGAAAGTATGGGGCTCCTGGGTGGCTCAGTTGGTTAAGTTTCTGGCTTCAGCTCAGGTCAAGACCTCAATTTGAGTTCGAGCCCCGCATCGGGGGCTGACAACTCAGAGCCTGGAGACTGCTTCCGATTCTGTGTCTCCCTCTCTCTCTGCCCTTCCCTGCTTGCGTTCTGTCTCTGTCTCTCAAAAATAAGCAACCATTTAAAAAAAATTCAAATGGAAAGTAAACTGGGGAACAATGCACTTTTTTTCATTTTTGCTGCTTAACTAGTATATTACCAATATTATATTATTAAGATAAACCCATAAAAAGTATGACAATTGTAGTTAAGGGTGGTTTGATAAATTATACTTTTTCAAAAATTAAACCACATAGCCAATATAATTCACTTACACAGAGCACTCTGGGAGGGAGAGAACATATCCGTAAGAGTTCATGCCTTATACTTAGCAGGCTTTTAATCACACAACAAACGTGGCTTGTGTCCCTATAATGTGTAAGTCACATCATCAGGTGATTTTGAAATATTAGTCAAATTCAGAGATTCCAATTTGGGTTCACAATGGTCCTGGGGCACACTGTCCAAAACTAAACAAGGTAACAACAAAAACAAATTACTGATGCTGTGAAAGAGTAAACATTCCAAAGATAAAGACCTCATCATTCTTCACAATTGTCTTTTCTTGACAATTCTTCTCTCTGGGCAAGTACCAGCTAAAAGTTCTAATAGAACAGACAGGGCTAACACACGAGTTTTCCTACACTTTGGCATAGGGCAAAATCTGGCTTCCTCTCTGCCAACAAAACTTCCTAATGTGAAAAGAGTCATTTTCAATAAGTTTCCAACCTCGAAAATTGTTGCTAGGATTCTGGGCTTGGTACACTGACATAATGTCGTCTGGCATCTGAGCTTGCCAATGCTTCTACAGTGAGAAAGCTAATGAGCTTGTAAGAATGTCCTTACATCATCACGTCCCCAAGAACACGGTGGCCGCCAGTACTTCTCCGGGTATTCTTCTCCCTTGCAGTGGTGATATCCAGGCTAGACCCAAATTCACTGAACTGCAAAAGAACTGTCAGCAGGCTCCTGCCCACCCTCTTTCTACACCTTTCATATCTTTTCCCCTTGTCTCTCCTTCTATCATGTTACTGGACTAAATGTTCTCACTGGCAGCTAACTGCAATAATAAGGAAAATGAAGTTCCAGATTGCTGTCACTGGCCCCCAGAGCAAAGCATCAGTAACCGGTTTGTGAGCATTGATGAAAATGAGGCCCACTGATAAAGAAGCCACAAATATTTTTAATCTTTCTTGTAGCCATTCATTTTAAACCTTCAAATGACTGTCTTTTTTTTAGTTAACTATCCTCTTATCAACAATAAAACAGGCAGGAAAGATCGCCACTTCTTGTCCTCTGACTACATTCCAAATACAAAAAGAAAAGTCTGAGATTGTCCGGAAACTGAATAATCAGCTCAAAATAATAATGTGGTTGGCTGAATAGATTCCTGACACACATATCGAACATGCAAGAACTGCTGGAGGTCTTTGGGGTCCTACTGCATTAACACCTGACCTGCAAAGTGCAAGGTACCGAGCAGGGGTGCAAAACAGAATGAGACCAGGACCCTGTCCTCCAGAGGCTCTCACCACAGAGGTGAAAACACACACACGGCATCATAAGAGAAGTCATGAAAGGGCTGTGGTGCAGATGGTGAGCATGGGGTCCTGGGGGAGCACCTGAGGGAGCACCTCGTCTACTCAACAGTGGATCTGAATGGGTAAACATGGAAGGAACCGGCAAGACAGCATATTTCTGGTGGAAGGAACATCGAACAAAGAGTGGAGCTGTTGTCGGGGTGAACTGTGGAGAGAGGCTTCTCTAGGGCAGCCTGAGAGTGGGCTACGGGAGCAGCACAGTGAGAGCTGAGGCTGGAAGGTTAAACTGAGGCAATCACAGGAACCATGAATGCCAGCCAAGGAAGAAGCACTTACAGGACTCTATGTTCTAGGATATACTAGATTGAAATTGTTCCCCCTCTAATTCGGGGTGGGCGGGGAAGGGGAGGGGGAAGGAAATACAAATCATAATGTAAAGTGATGTGAAATAATTCCCTCAATAAGTACATACTCAATGGCTATTCTAATACCTAGCACAGTGCCTTGAATTTGGAAGACTTCAATACTTTTCAAATGAATAATGTCCATTATGTATAAGGCTCAGTACTAGACAATATGGGGTTACCAAAAGGAACAAATATTGATTCTACCTTTAAGGTGCTTCCACCTAAAAATATGGGTCCCAACAGAAGACCAGGAGTCTGGGACTCTGGCTGGTACCAATAAGGGTAACTTGTTTAGGAGGGAATGATCTATGATAAGCCAGCCCCCCAAATGCCATTATAGCACGTGCCAACAGAAGACTCAAAGTTCAAAAAGCAGCTAAAGATTAATAAGTCCCACAAATAAGCACAACAATCTTCTCTCTCCCCCTCTTCCCACCATCCCTTGAGGGGAAAATGCTTACCTAATGACCTTCCTTCCTTTATTAGATGACAGTATACAATGAGCATTGCTGGTGATGCTTAATTTTATGTGCCATCTTGCATGGACTATGGTGTGCTGCTGTTTGGTCAAACACTAGTCTAGATGTGGCTGTAGAGGGGTTTTTTTAAGAGGTGATTAATATTTACAATCAGTTTTGTTTAAGTAAAGCAGATTAACCTCCATAATCTAAGTAGGCCTCATCCAATTAGTTCAAAGCCTTAAGAGCAAAGACTGAGTTTCCCAGGAGAAGGAATTTTGCCTCCAGAAGGCAACACAGAAAATCTGCCTGAGTTTCCAGCCTTCAGACTCAAGACTGCAACATCAGCTCCTACCTGAATCTCCAGGCTGCTGCTGGCTTATTCTATGGTTTTGAAACATGCCAGCCCAAACAATCACTCGAGCCAATTCCTTAAAATCAGTCTCTCATTCTCTCTCTCCATTTATAGCCATATGAATGTACACACATACCTCTATCAATTGTCTCTCTCTCCGTTTATATTAATATGTATATACATACACATACATACACATACATACATATACATACATGTGTGTGTACACACACACACCCTATCAGTTGTCTTCTCTGGAGAACCTTAATACCATTGTGATCTGGACTGTGGCCTCTTATAACCATCCCCCTTTTTCTCAATAGGCGTTTGAGAGGTCCATTTTGCTCCTTTGCCAGTTTCTTCCCCAGAGGAAATCACCCAGATGAGCAAGATTCAGTGTTGCCTTCTCCTATCAGTTCATTCTACAATGGGACCAGAGGCCCCATCAGGTACCATGTGGTCAGCCAGCCTAATGCAGTCCAGCAGGAGCTCACCTGAACCAGACCTGAGCCAAGGAGAGCCAGGTCTCCTGAAAGACTAGCAGCAGCTTTTCTGCTGGCAAGAGGGGTCTGAAAGAGGATGGCTTCCCCAAGGCTAGGACATGGCACTCAGATGAGCTTTGCCTCCACGACTCAGGGCACCTCAATTCAAAAGCTTCCTTTTCCCAATTCAGACACCCTAGACTTCTGCCCAACCAGTCTCCAGCCATTCAGCTTAGGGTACACCTTCTCACCTCCCCCCACCCCCAGCCACCTGGAAGAATCTCCATGGTATAACTCCAGGATGTGCCTGTGCCTGAGCATCCCATGGCCTGGAAGCCCTTTGGCAAGGCCCACCCCCTACCTGAGCCTCTCAGACCTTTCCACCAGTGTGAACATTCAAAAGAGCTACATCTTCTGGACCCTGCAATTTGGAAGTCTAATCCTTCACAGGGGTCCCAAACTATTTTAATGAAAACCCCTAATAAGCTGTTCATGTGCTGCTCCACACTAGATATTTCAAAGTAGTCGAGCCTACTACCTAAGAGAGCAAGGGCCTGAAATCTGAATGATTCTAGGCTTCAGTGAGCTGTGCCTTGAAGAAATGAATGAGGAACCAAATCCTAGCTTCAATTCCTCCTCATTACTCGGGAAAGGCCACCAGGATTTCCCTGGGAAACCAGCCTCAAAAAGGCCCTGTGAAAAGTCTCCATGTTTATCAAGGGCCTGTCTTTCTACCTCTGCCCTAGTGTCACCTGAGGCTTGGGTAAAGAACATGATTTGTTCTTTGAGACCTTTTAGAGGAAGGCAGTACTCTTGGAGTCCAGAATGGGATTCTCCATTCTCACTGCCCCTTCTAGACAGCCATACAAGGTCTTCCACTTGAGCAGACCTCCTCATATTAAAAATCCGTAATTGAGGGGCACCTAGGTGGCTCAGTCGGTTAAGTGTCCAATTCTTGATTTCAGCTCAGGTCATGATCTCACGGGTTCATGGGATCAGGCCCCACATCAGGCTCCGTGCTGACAGTGCACAGCTTACTTAGGATTCTCTCCCCTCCTCCCTGTCTGCCCCTCCCCTGCAAGCGTGTGCTCTCTCTCCAATAAATAAATAAACATTAAAAGAAAAAAAATCCGTAATCAGGGAAAAAGAGCCAGCACCAGAATTGAAACCAGATGGAAACAGGAGCCTCTGGAGGAATTCCAAGTGCCTCCACTATAGACTTTAGCCCTTTCCTTCATTAGGACAATTTTCAAGACTTTTCAATAAGCGCATATTATATAAAGTTAAGATGTAATTGCACTTTCAAAAGTTATTAAATCTTTATGCTACTGGGCAAAGACTTAAGGACTTAAATTTCACTTAGCAAACAATGTAAGACACAGGAAGATAACCATAATCCAAAATGGGAACTCTTAATACCAGCAGGAAGAGAGGCCCAAAGCACTGTGGGAACTCAGGGGCAGAAGGGATCATGTCCATCTGGGTGACAACAGTCTGGAGCTCTTAAGAGTACCCAGCCTATATGCCCAGGTGTCTCCCAGACATTCTTTCCTGGTGGTTTCAAGGGCACTTCAATTTCAGCATACAGCCAACTGGACCTAGCTGGTCCTCTGGAGGTGTTCCCACCTTAGCAAGGGTTTCACCATCCATGGGCTAGAAGCCTAGGAACATCTTCGACCAATCCACCCTTCCTTCTGCTCTTCCTGTTGATGTTATCTCTAAAATCCGGCCCAAACCCATTCACTTCTTTCCTCTCTACCACCATCATTATGTCTCTGGGTTCCTCCAAAGGACTCCTGGCCTGCTACTGTCACTCAGTCCTGTCCTCTAACCCACTGTCCACTAAAGCTATGAGATATGGTCTTGATGTCTGTTTGCCTAGAACTCTCCATGTTTTCCCTTCTGTAGCTGGATAGAAATAACGCTCCTTCAGGTGGCCCATGGCGGCCTGTCAAGACTGGGCCTTCCTTCCCAAGTCCCAGCTGCATGTCCTGTCTCCCTCTCCCTGCCATTCTCTCTGATATGTCACAAGCCCCATCATCCACTGGTCCTTTGCCTGTGCTGCTCCATTGGCCCTTCCCTTCTTCTCCTCTCTTGGCTTAGTTAACCCCTACTCAGTCTTCAGATTTCAGAACAACTGTCATTTCCCGGATCTCTGTAATTACTTCTAGTTCTCCTATGATGTGTTCCTTCAGTTCCATTTAACTCCTGTCCAACACCTGCCATCGCTGTAATTTTATATTTATTTCTCTCATTATGATGGACATTTGTCTCTCCCATTAGACTCTAAGCTCCTTGAGACCAAAATCATGACTATTTCTACTCCTTGATATCTAGTCCAGGGTCAGAAACTTGGCAGAGCCTAAATAAAAATTTGCTGAATTAATGAGTATATGAAACATACAGGCCCAAGGTCAAAATGGAACAGTGACAGGAGCAGTATCTGAGTGGAGACTCTTCTCACTACCTCTGATCACACTGTAGGGTTCCATGTTTTCAAGAACAGTACTCTTTAAAATTCATGTTTTTCCTGTCACTACCTTAAGCATAATTTTAAAATAGTTAAGATTTCTGGTAATTTAAATAGTTAAAAAAAATTCATTTGCTAAATCTGGTTAACTTTAAATATCACTTTTTTGTTATTTCAAATATTTTCATTGACTAACTACAACGTTTGAGCACAGTGCTAGGTATTAGGAATATAAAAACGAGTAACACATTTCCTGCCCTATATATATTGTAGGCTTTGGAGCCCCGGCACCTAGGTTCAAATTCCTGGCCAGTCACTTAGGAGCAATGTCATATTAAAAAAAAAAAAAAAAAAAAAAAAAGCTTAAACTTCTCAGGTTTTAGTTAACTCACTTGCAGAACAGGGACAATAATACTAAGTGATAGGTTATTCAGAGATGTGTCATTTTGTGTGTAGGCATTATTATCGGAGGGGTTTTTCAGCACTTTTATGAGTACCAGCTAGAAATACAAGTTAAATAACACTGTTCTCTACTTTCAAAGAATTCACAATCAAAGGGGTAAATAAATGATTAGTAAACAAATAACTTTAACACAGAGTCATAAATGCTATACTCGAGTATGTATAGTTTGCTGGCATAGGTCCAGAACATACAATTGTATTATCTGGTTTTATTATCTATTTGTGAATTAATTCATGAATTACTGTATTTATAATTACTGATGCACAATTTACTTTTCTCTTAAGACAAGCTATTTTTTTGTCTTTATGACTATGATGGCCTGTTACCTTTTTCAAAGTTTGATAAGACACATTACTTTAAAAAATTATATATGTACATATATACATGTACATGTGTATATAAACACACACATATTCTTTTTTTTAATTTTATTTTAGAAATATGAGCTGGGGAGAGGAGCAGAGGGAGAGAGGTGGGGGCAGGGGAGAGAGAGAGAGAGAGAGAGAGAGAGACAGAGAGAGACAGAGAGAGACAGAGAGAGAGAGGGAATCCCAAGCAGATTCTATCCTCAGTGCTGAGCCCAATGCAGGACTCGATCCCATGACCTAAGCCAAAATCAAGAGTCAGACACCCAACCAGCTGAGCCACCCAGGGGCACCTACACACACATATTCTTTACTTTTTACTACTAGTGCCTATTATCTTTAGGAATCAAGAAGAGGGAAGTTTTAGTACATTGAGGCAGTTTTTTCAAATCTCTTATTCAGTATATGTTTTCAGTTTAGAAAGGTTCTCTTAATTCCTTTTCATGTCAGTTGCTCTTGGTTTTATTTTTCTTTTAAAATTTTTTTTTTCAACGTTTTTTATTTATTTTTGGGACAGAGAGAGACAGAGCATGAACGGGGGAGGGGCAGAGAGAGAGGGAGACACAGAATCGGAAACAGGCTCCAGGCTCCGAGCCATCAGCCCAGAGCCCGACGCGGGGCTCGAACTCACGGACCGCGAGATCGTGACCTGGCTGAAGTCGGACGCTTAACCGACTGCGCCACCCAGGCGCCCCAATTTTTCAAAGCAGCTTTAATTGCTTTTGCTCTCTTCACATTTGAATTACAGCGCACCAAACTGTTATGATACCAAGTTTTATCAGTAGTAGGCAATGCCACAGGGCAGAGCAAGGATTATGAAAATATCAATGAGTACCTCCATTACTTTAATTCTTTTCACTGATTATTTATAGTTAGGTGATTAAAAACAATTGACTCTGAATTATTAATACTAAAGAACTGTAACAGCATAAGAATCAAGCATGAAAAGTCCTAGGGGGAATAAAAGATCGGGGGGGGGGGGGGGGCTCCTCCTGACTACAATGAGAATCCAGAGAACCTAACATTTGGGTTATGAGACGTGCTAGCAGCTAAGGTCTACCATGACTCAGGGACAAAGAGGCTTCATTCTGACCAGACCTTATCAGTATGACTCTGCTAGCTTACCCTTTTATTCCAACACAACCCACCAGACCACAAGCTTTCAAAATAAATCTATTTTAAAATAATCTTTTTAATATCCCTTCATCTTCGTTCCGGCAACCAACTTTCTATTCCTTATAATCAACTGCCACATAAGGAGAATGTCTGCTGCCCCTGTAATCAGTACCACTCCTGTCTATCCCCAGGCTTCTCAGCTCCCTGAGCTTGTCCAGAACCCACACAGATCTCAGATCATTCCTGCATAACTGCCATTCGCCTTGCTCGTCAGTCCCAGCTTTTTCCCAATAGGAGCTGAGACCCTGGGCACCCTGGACCACCATGAACATCAAAGGGCTTGACTCCTGCCGCGCAAATCCCCTACTCACCCAGTGGTGATCTCTGCTGGATATCTATGAAAGGCTCCTCAGGCCTTTTCCCTTCTCCATCTTTATCCTTCGTGGGTGATAGATGACTTTGCTCCCTACATTGCTCAGAAGGCCAAGACTCTTGCATTTCCTACAAGGAGGGAGGGGTTTCAAAAACTCTTGATTTGCCTCCACCTCCCTCCCTACCTTCAGTCTCATCCAATGACCTTGTGTCCTACTTCATCCACAAAATAGATGGCATCAGATGGGAATGCTCCTTAGCTTCCGGTTCCCTGTTTTCAACTCCATTCTGGTTAGAAACACTATCTCTCTCTGGTGTGAAGTTAGTGGCCCCACCTGTGCTCTGGACACTGTTCCTTTCACACAGCCTTCAAAGGCTCATCAACTGCATCAGTTAACCTTCAACCAAACCTCAGCCTTTTCCCTGCTATTGGCACTTTTCCTCAGCATTAAACTTCTTCAAATCCTTTCCATATTAAAATAAAACAGCATAAACCAGATTATTTTCCTCCACCTCATGTTCTACTATATTTCCATTTTCCATTGACTTGCCTGTCTCCTCTAACAGATTAGGCTCTTTTGAGGGCCGGGACTGTATCTTATTTTTTATTATATTTCATTGCTGAGCTTGGCTTGACATGTAGTAGGTGCTCACTAAGTGTGTGCTGAATGAAAAAAATGAGTGAATGAAGTATATGCAAGGGTGCAGTAGAAAGGTCTGTGGATTTGATACAAGAACACCAGAGTCTAGTCCCAGCCTCAATATCTGCCACTAAATTTCTGTTGACTTCAACTGTGAAAAGAGAAAGTTCTGCAAGACTATCTCTAAGGCTACTCTAGCACTGACTTCCGTGACTCTAGTACCTTATAGCATGAGGGAGTTTTATGTTGTAAAGGTTAAAAGGCTATCCTAAGGAAAATGGCCAACTCTCCATCTCCACTGAAATGAAACGACACATTTTAATCAAAAGTATTTCATCTAGAAGACATTTTTGGTTTTTTAATTCCAAGAACATTAGGCCCTAGCATGTTACTAACAACAGAAACTTTGGGTATTTCATTGAACGTAGATGATTGGATTATTTGAAATCTTATTTAAGTTTCCTTAACCTGATAAATATTCAAACTGTAATGCCCAGCATCTAATCAATAAGTAAGTAGTTAATGAAATTATCCTCTGTGTCTTCTGGTGACAACAGTCACCGGAGGGGACAAAGAAGGGGATGAGATCTATTCTCATCTTTAAGAAGCTTCAAGTACAATCAGGAAAATAAGACTAAAATGTGTTTTAAGAGCTGATAGAAAATGGAAAGGATTCAAGAAAGGCTTCTGAGGGAAGGTGAGGTTTATGTCTGGGGGTTTGCTTATTCATCCACAAATGAGACATAAAGGAACATGATTCAACTGAAGGTACTGACTTTAAACGTAGATTTGGAGAGACGTTGGCAGTCCTTGAAAGCTAGGGAGGACGTAGGAGTGAAGCAGGCAATCCCGACAAGGAAACCACGTGACTGAAGGCACAAACGGGAGAATGTAGCTGGCTCCGTGGCAAATGGGCGGGAGGAAGGAAGCAGGACACAGAGGGTAAAGGCAAACCCCCGGAGTCCTGAGAGTCAGGGCCAGGAGCTAAAACCAATGTTGCAACAAATAAGGAACAACGGAAGATTAGTGGCTTGACTACAGTGGTATTCAGAAAGTGTTATTAGGCAGCGATTGCCCAGAGGTCAGAGGCTAGGCAAGGTGCGCAGAACCAGGGTGGTGGCACCCACAGGAGCTGGGTGAACTGACATCAGTCAGCAGATGACTCTACAGAGGAGAGAGACTTCTAGATTTCTCAGTTAAATCACTAGAAAAGGTGGTGCCACTTACAGAGATCAGAATAATGATGGTGCTTTGTTGAAACAAATAAATGCTATGCATTTACCTAGTTTTAAGAAGAAAATGACTTTCCTTTCCACTTTCTTTTCTCCCAAAGAATCACAAGTTTTCAGGTTGGAAAGGACAGGATTGTTGGACAACTAAATGAAAAAGTTCTGAATGCGGGTGGGATACAGTATGGATAACCAGGTAAGTCTTTAAGGACAGAAGTATGTTGAAGAAGCTGCTAGTGTAGTGGTGCTAGGTGCTGCTTAGGAGAGCTCTCCAAGGGAGAAAATATTTATTCACAGAGGAGAGTACGGACCCGAGGACAGAGCCATGATGGATGTCTTTCGCCAGGCAGCAGGAGGGAAAGTAACCAGCAAAAGCAAGCCAGGAAGGACTGCTCTAAAAGCAAGAGAAGAATCATGATGGATAATATGAGAAAAACCAGAAGGAAAAATATATATTCTCATGAAAGGCACAGTCAGCAACATTAGTGGGATGGAAAGGCAAATGTGAGAAATAGTGAACAAGAGACCTTTGGGTTTTGCAACATAAAGATCAAGGGCAGCACTGAAGAAGGAAGTTGTTCCACAGACCGTCAGTTTGGAGAGGCTGGGAGATAGTGGGCATGAACCATGTGTTCAATGTGTTTTGTCGTAACAAGGAATAATAGAGAACAGGAGTACAAAGGCACATACTACTACGATAGTGAGGCTTAAGTGTGTGGCTGAATTCAGAGGGAAAGGCAGAAGACCCTGGAGAGAGTGAGGATGAATGCGGAAGCAAGTGCTGGGGCAGGAAAGAGTTATATGTCATCAGGTACAGGTGCAGCAGCCAGCGCGGAAGCAGTTGGAACACCCTTTCTCTGCATTTGGATGGGAAGCTGGAAGGATATATACAAAGCTGAAGATGGCCAGAGGTGCTGATGAGGCTAACTGCAGAAGTTAAACTTTGGCAGTGGAAAACAGACTGCAAAAATAACTAATCCCAATAAAGGGGTAAGGGTGTTAGGGGCAAAGTCTACAAGAGTCACAGTATCCCGCCAGCGGGGAGCACAGCTAAAGGGAACCAGAAGACTCCTCTGACAGTTCTAAAGACCTAGCATTGCTCCTGACATAGGTGTGCATTCAAACACCATATTAAACAAATACTTACTGAAAACACATTGTCAGCTTGGTTAGAGCTTAGAGGGACAGAATAGAATAAGGCGAAAACTAATGCGTGAGTTTAAAAGTGGTTAAAAGTGAAGTCTTGCAGTTACCTGCAGTGACTTTTAGTTTTTATACAAAAGAATTTGACATCATTATTTTAAGCCAGTACTTTCATTTTATTGTCTTTGTGATCTTCTTATCAGGAATTTAGCTCAGTCATTCAAGGTAGCACTTATTTCAAGTATCTGCCAATGATTCTAAAGAACATAATGGCTTCACCTATTTACAAAGTTTCAGGGAATAAACTGCACATGGAATTATTTCTGCTTCTTCTGCTTCATGTTTAATTTGCTTTATTACACTTTTGCTTTGACCATTGCACCCACATTTATTTTTCAGACACCAGAAATAAAACACGGAAGAATGAAAACACTGAGTATGTGAGCTGCAGCGATGTGACATTTCTGTAAACGTTGTTTAAAAAATCTAGCTTTATAATTACCTACAATTAATGGTTTATTGCTCATCCTTTTCCAACCTTGGCTTTTAGTTAAAGTTTTATGGTAGCTAGGCATTTAAAGGGATTACAGAACTGCTCAAGAAATATAAATGCCACTGAGTGGAAATTATAGCTTAATATTGCATGAATTAACAGGTATTTTAAAGTTCATCAGGTACACTAAATGAAAATGAGAAATCAACTCAAAAGTTAAACACATGCACTCATTTTTCTAAAATTTTTTCATTTTTATTTTAGAGAGAAAGAGAACGAGAGCACGAATTGGGGGGGGGCAGAGGAAGAGGGGTGGGAGGGGGAGAGAGGGAGGGAGGGAGGGAGGGAGAGAGAGAGAGAGAGAGAGAGAGAGAGAGAGAGAGAGAAAGTCAGTCTCAAACAGGCTCCATCCACACTCAGCACAGAGCCCAAGCAGGGCTCGATCCCACAACCCTGGGATCATCACCTGAGCTGAAATCAAGAGCAGGACACTCAGGTGACTCTGTTGACTAAGCCACCCAGGTGCCCCTGCACTAGTCTCTTTAACATTACATGATAGTTATGACCCATCATAAATAATAAATTCTCCCCAAGACTTACTTCTACATCTACTATTAAAGACACAGTGGTGCAAACATTACAAGTTTTATTATGACTCATAGGAACTTTTGAAGTTTTCTCTAATGTTACTAATTCTACCCATCTAATTCCTTTCTGAGACAAGTTAAATATCCACCTCGGGATTATCTGACCTGTATAGGATAAACATCCATGAACTTCACCCCTAGTTCACTGAGGGAAGAAACTACTAAGATGTTATGTATGCTGACAAGTGTTAACTAGACCTGCTATGGTGATCATTTTGCAATGTACACAAATATCGAATCATGTTGTACACCTGAAACTCACATGTTATCTGTCAATTATGGCTCAATGTTTTTTATTTTTAAAAAGGAATTACTAAATTGTAATTATTAGACTTCTGGAAAATTAATTATCATGTTACTACCAATTAAAAATAATTATATGAATGTTGTATACCTGTGAAAAAAAAAGAATTTCAGAGGACAAGCTTCTCCAGAGCCGTGATTCTATTTTACGTGCTTGTTACACGTCTAGGCATACTACCACAAACAGAGAGAACATACAAAGTAATATCTGATTGCAGTGCTATTTTTCAACTTTTAAAATTTGTTTTTATCAAAATTTGTTTAAAGTAATTCTTGTTTATTGTAAAAATTCAAAATTATAGTAATACCTGAAGTGAAGTCACTCAGGTCCTGTCCTTTGCTCACAGGTAAATACTGTTAACTATTTCATACCTATTTCTCCAAAATATATTTGTAAAATTTTTTATGTTTATTTATTTTTGAGAGAGACAGAGAGACAGAGAGTGAGCAGGGGAGGGGCAGAGAGAGAGGGAGACACAGAATCTGAAGCAGGCTCAGGCTCCAAGTTGTCAGCACAGAGACCAATTCGGGGCTCAAACTCATGAACCATGAGATCATGACATGAGCTGAAGTCAGATGCTTAACTGAGTGAGCCCCCCAGGTGCCCCTCTCCAAGATATTTTTAATGCATATAATACTGTGTGTGAATGTGCACACACACAACCTATTTTACAAAAATGAGATGATACCATACCTGCTATTTTGCAACTTGTTTCACTCACTTAACAATGCATCTTGGACATTTTTTCATGTCACTTTCCATAAAGATCCCCTTTATTTTTCAGGCTTGTATAATAGTCCCTTATTTAGATTAGATATAACACAATTTGTTGGACCAGTTCCATACTGATGGATATTAGCACTTTTTCTATTTTTTAATTTTATTTTATTTTATTTTATTTTATTTTATTTTATTTTATTTTATTTTATTTTATTTTATTTTGTGATTATAAACAGTACTGAGTGAAATCCTTTGTCCTTTTATAAGAAATGCTGTGGGTTGGGGCACCTGGGTGGCTCAGCCGGTTAAGCGTCTGACTTCGGCTCAGGTGATGATCTCACCGCTCGTGAGTTTGAGCCCCACGTCAGGCTCTGTCCTGACAGCTCAGAGCCTGGAGGCTGCTTTAGATTCTGTCTCCCTTTCCGCCCATCCCTGGCTTGCACTCTGTCTCTCTCTCTGTCTCTCAAAAATAAACAAACATTAAAAAAATTTTTTTTAATAAAAAAAAAAAGAAATGCTGTGGTTTAATTCATAGCAGAGAACTTTCTGGGTCAAAGGATATAAATATCCAAAATTTTAACAGCTATCACTAAGGTGTGTATCACATGCTGTCTATCACTACTACCAATAGTAGAAAAGAACACCAATTCCCCCACCAACCCCCCCCCCACCCCGTGCACTCTCCAGAACAAAATGTATCATCTTCTTACTCCTTGTCCATGTGACACTATTTTAATTTAAATGTCATTGAGCATATTTTAGATCAAATCTGCCATAACCATTTAAAGCACTTCTGCCTTTACAATTAGGTATTTCAATATTAAATGTTAGTGCTATCCTGATTTTTAGGTTCCATACATCCTAAACAAAAAAATCTATGTGGTAAAAGACGTTTCCAAAGACATACATTTCATTATATTTAATAATAATGTAACTTAATGTTTAAAAAAGATTTGAAAACATAGCCAAATATGAAAAACAAATCAAATTATCTACACCATAGAGATAACTGTTAAAAAACTTTTATTCTATGCATATATTTAATGTACATATATTGCTTTTCTCAAAATGTAATCATACCACATGCTATTTTATATCCTGCTTTGCTAAATAAAGACATTAGCAATAATTCCCCTGTAATATTAAATACTGTTTTTAAAAATATGATTTTTAAAAAAAATCACATAATGTCTCTTCATTTAACTGTCACTACTGGACACTTACCTGGGATTTTTGATTATTACAAATAATGTAGAAACGCATCTTTGACCGCATCTCTGAATATTCCATTAGGTTAGAGAGATTCTTAAAAGTGGTTCGAACAAGCCCTGTATTTTATTTTATTTTTAAATTTTTTAATTTGAGTACAGCTGACACACATGTTACATTAGTTTCAGGCTCACAGCCTAGTGATTAGACAGTTCTAACCTTTATGCTCACGGCAAGCGTACCTACTACATGTCATCATACAGCACTGTTACGGCACCATTGACTATATTCTCTATGCTGTACCTTTTATTCCCATGACTTACTCTGTATTTTAAAATAATAAATGATATCTTTATAATATCAAGTCTTTAGAGTTTTACAGCCCCATCTATATAGGTGACTCCTCACTTTCTTAGGATATGACAGGTACCATGGTTGAACTGAACTTTACAAATAAACCAGAAATGTTTCCTTTATTTTTTGTAAAATTGTTTGACTTTGGATATCAGCATATTTGACTGACAAAGCACTAATTGTGGAAAGACTTTTACCACATTTTTCTCAGAAATCATCTAATCAAGGACAGAAAACTAGAGATGAGAGCCTCTGAATAAAAAATAAGCATTAGTCTTTAGTATAGCCACAAAAAGTGATCTTGCATTAGGCCAAAAAGGAGCACTCAAAAACATTCCCAAAACAGAAAACATACAGGTGAAATAATATCAGAAGAATCCTACACATGTAGACATTTGAAAACACATTTTCACGGCGCCTGGGTGGCTCAGCCGGTTGAGCGTCCGACTTCCGCTCAGGTCACGGTCTCGCAGTTCGTGAGTTCGAGCCCCGCGTCAGGCTCTGTGCTAACAAACAGCTCAGAGCCTGGAGGCTGCTTCAGATTCTGTGTCTGCCTCTCTCTCTCTCTCCCCCTCCCCTGCTCATGGTTTGTCTCTCTCTGTCTCTCAAAAATAAATAAATGTTAAAAAAAATTTTTTTAAACACATTTCCCAAAAAAACCCTGTAGGTTAAAGGAAAAACAAACCAAAATGGAAATCATCAACTGTATAAAAATGAATTGTATAAGAGTGCTGTCCGCTACATCCTTTGTGCTGCTGGAAAAGTAGCACTGAGGACAACTTACAGCCCTAAATTCCTATTTAGAAAATAAGAATAATAAAAACTAAGTAGGCTACACTTTCGATTCAAAAGCTAGAAAGGGGCACCTGGTGGCTCAGCTGGCTCAGCATCGGACTCTTGATTTCAGCTCGGATCATGATCTCACGACGGTAGGATCAAGCCCTGTGTCAGGCTCCACACTGGGAGTGGAGCCTGCTAGGGATTCTCTCTTTCCCTCTTCCTCTGCCCCTCCCCCCCTCAAAAAAGAAGAGAAAAATCATATGATTGTGTTAATTACTGCAGATAAAATTATTTGATAAAAATGCAAAACATATTGTAAGACTCTTCACAAATCAAAAACAGAATTTTCCCTAATCTGATAAAGGGAACCTATGACAAACCAATGATAAGCTTTTGATTTAATGATGAAATGCTAGAAGCATCCCAATTGAAGAATAAGACTCAGATCAGCCAAATCAATATCTCAAGAAAAAAACAATATAAGACATATATATTAGTAAGAAAGACACAGAATTGTCGTTATTTGCAAATTTTTAAACTGTCTGCATGAAGAGCCAAGAGACCAAACTATTAGATATATAAGGATGTCAGCAAGGAGATGAAATACAAGATCAAAGACAGAAAAATTATTAGCTTTTATACATATTAGCAGTCAATTAGAAAAGCTTAGAAATAAATCCCATTCAAAATAACAATTTGAAAATGCCGGACATACAAGACTGTTAAGAAAAAATATGTAAAACTTTGCTGGAAAACATAAAGTAATTAAAGAAGAGATATAGCTTGTCCCTAGATGGGAATTCTCAATATTAAAAATATCTAATTTTTCCAAAAATTAATTTGTAAATTTAATGTAATCTCTAAGAAAATACCAAATTGGAATTTGCAAGAAATCTGACATGCCGATACAAAAAAATTAAAACAAATGAATAAACATACAAGAGAGCTGAGGCAATCTTGAAAAGAATAGGGGCGCCTGGGTGGCTCAGTGGGTTAAGGGTCTGACTCTTGATTTCAGCTCAGGTCATGATCTCACAGTTTGTGACATCAAGCCCCACGTCAGGCTCTGCACTGAGAGCACAGAGCTTGCTGGGGATTCTCTCTCTCCCTCTCCCCCTCCTCCCTCTCTGTGTGTGCATGTACACACCCACACACACTCTCTCTCAAAAATAAACATTAAAAAAAAAAAAAAAGAACAAAGGTCTTGCTCTACCAGTTATCAAAAAAACATTGTAAAGATACAGCACTTAAAACAGCATGATGCTAGTGCCTGAACAGGTTCACAGAACAGAACAGAGACACCAGAGACAGCCCAATGAATGCAAGGGAATTCAAAATACAAAATCAGCATTCCAAATCATAGGAAGAGGATTAACTGCTCGACAAGTGGTGTTGAAATAATTAGCAGTCTGTTTGCAAAACACACAAAATTAAAAGCAAGAAAATCTCTTCTTCACACAAGTCACAAACACACACAAAAATATCCCAGAATAATTAAAGACCTAAAACCTAAAGCAACATATAAGCAGGACCAACTACATAATTTGTGGGGCCAAGTGCAAAACGTAAAGCAAGACTTTTAAGGTGGCAACAGCAGAGAATTAAACAAGGTGGGGAGGAGATGGAGAGGCTTCTGAGCCCAAGGAAGGTTATGTCTTACTACATCTGAATTTAAAATTTCTGCCTGACAAAAGATATCGATAAAGTTTAAAGACAAGCCACAGAAGAAAGCATTTATAACAAATATGAGACAGAAAATTAATACCCAAATATATAAAGAATGCCTATCAATCAATAAAGAAAAGATAAACAATCCAATATTTTTTAAGTGGATAAAGGATATACAAGAGTAGTTTGCAAAAGAGTAAATTAAAGTGACATTAAACATGAAAATCTGTTCAACCTCAAGAATACTCATGCAAATGCAAATTTAAACAAGGAGGCATTTTTTTCAACCACAGATAAAGTCTGATGGTGTCAAATGTGGGCAACTGGGCATGGAAACTGCTGGTAGGAGAGTATACTGGCACCTTCCATGAACAACTTGGCAGTTTCCAAATAGAAAAGAGGCATACATTCTACCTAGCAATTCTGTCTCTTGCTTACTACCTTAGAGAAAAGCTTCCCACATGTGTGTTCACAAGGAGTCATATAGGGGGATTTTACTGCTGAATTGTTCCTAACAGTAAAAATTACGAACAAAAAACTTAAATGACCATCAATAGGGGAATGGTTAAGTAAATGATGATATATTTGTGTTATTTATCATACATGCATATAACTGTTCTGCAACAGTTAAAAAGAAAGGTGTAGAACCTATACATATAGGCATAAAAGGCTCTCCAAGACATATATTTAAAGGGAAAAAAAACTGAATTGCAGAAAAAGAAACACAGTATGCTACTATTATGTTGTTGGATTTTTAAAAAAAGAAACCACATATCCAAACTGTATTTCTATAAGAATATATTTGTATATATGAAATACAGAGAAAAAGACCTAGAAGCCCAAGGACAACACCTACCAAATTAATAACAGTAGTTTCCTCTCTGGAAAAAAATGAGATTGTATGGTGGTCAAGAAGGATTTTAGCTGAATCTGTGACGTGTACTTTTTTTAAATGACATATATTCATAAATTATTTAACAATTAAAAATAACTTCTAGAATGTGGTAGGATAAACATTGCCTATTTGAAGATGGGTTTTAAGGGGTGTCTGGGTGGCTCAGTCGGTCGGGCGTCCGACTTCGGCTCAGGTCATGATCTTGCAGTTCACAAGTTCGAGCCCCGCATCCAGCTCTGTGCTGACAGCTCAGAGCCTGGAACCTGCTTTGGATTCTGTCTCTCCCTCTCTCTGCTCCTCCTCTCGCTCATGCTCTGTCTGTCTCTCTCTCAGAAAGAAATAAACATTAAAAAAAAAAAAAAAAAGACGGATTTTATACTAATATACTTCAGCTGGCCAGCACTAAAACATTTCAAATCTGCTGTGCCAAAAAGAAACTGTCTTCCATCTCAGAGAGAAAGAAAGGAAGTCCAAATATTTTCTTGACACCTTTCTGCAGCACAATGACTTCCTTTCCTGATTATATTAAGTCAGTGAATGAATTACTAACAAAATCTTTTCTTTTTAATGAAGGCTTTATTGAGATATAATTCACATACCATACAATTCACCTATGTGAAGTGTCAGATTCAGTAACTTTTAGGATATTCAGAGAGGTGCGCAACCATTACCACAATCAATTTTAGAACATTTTCAGCTCCCTAAAAAGAAATCCTATACCCCTTACAAGTCATTCCCCTTGCCTTCCAATCCCGCACCACAGCCCTAGGCAACCGCTCGTCTACTTTCTGTTACCATAGATTTGTCCCTCTGGATATTTCATATAAATGGAATTATAAATATGTGGCCTTTTGTGACTGGATTCTTTCACTTAGCACAATGTTTTCAAGGTTCATCCATGCTTCAGTATGTGTCAGAATTTCATTTCTATTTATTGCCAAACAATACTCCATGGTAGGGATGTAAATTTTATTTATCCATTCATCAGTTAATGGATAATTGGGTTGTTTCTCTTTTTGAGTAGTATGAATAATACTGCTATGAACATTCGTGCATAAGTTTTTTGTTTTGTTTTTTTTTTAAAGCTGACAATTCCACGTAAATGTGTGCTGGAAGATTTGGAAAGTGGGACAATTAAAATACATGTTTTTCTTTATTCATCCTAACAAGTAATCCTTAATGAATCAAATGAGCCATTTTATAAAAATAATGAACAGGAAACAAATATTGATATCATACTAACCATAATTAATGTGTGAATTAACTTTATTTTAAATGCTAAATTTTAAGAAATGAATTTTTGTAACTGGAGAAATACCATTGACCAGCAATTATTTTATTGATTAGAATTTTATAAAAAGAAAGAAATAAAAGGCTTTCTGAAAAGTGGTGGGGGCAGGTAGGATGGTTCATATAACTGAGGTAATTGAACACTTTGGTGGCAAAGATACTTTGCACCGACTCAGGAGTGAATTTTTGTAATTATTTGGAATAATAAAAAACTGGAGACAAAATTATTGAACAGAGGAATATTCTGGTTATTTATTTATTTATAAGTGAGCTCCATGCCCAGCATGGGGCTCAAACTCACCACCCTGAGATGAAGACTTGCATGTTTTACAGACTGAGCCAGGCTGGTGCCCTGGGATATTCTGTTTTCAACCACTTTCTTCCAGGGTGCCTGGGTGACTCAGTCAGTTGGGCATCCAACTTCAGCTCAGGTCATGGGCTCACAGTTCACAAGTTTGAGCCCTGCGCTGGGCCCTGTGGTGACAGCTCAGAGCCTGGAGCCTGCGTCAGATTCTGCGTCTCCTTCTCTCTCTGCCCCTCCCCCAATCACTCACGCATGGGTTCTCTCTCTCTCTCTCTCACAAAAATAAATAAACATTAAAAAAATATTTTAAAATAATAAATAAAAAAAAACCACTTCTTTCCTATGGATGTAATGAATTGTCCTTCAAAAATGCCAAAATACGGAGAGAGAGGGAAGATGGCGGCGTAGGAGGACGCTGGGCTCACCGCGCGTCCTGCTGATCACTTAGATTCCACCTACACCTGCCTAAAGAACCCAGAAAACCGCCAGAGGATTAGCAGAACGGAGTCTCCGGAGCCGAGCACAGACGAGAGGCCCACGGAAGAGGGTAGGAAGGGCGGCGAGGCGGTGCGCGCTCCACGGACTGGCGGGAGGGAGCCGGGGCGGAGGGGCGGCTCGCCGGCCAAGCGGAGCCCCCAAGTCTGCTGGCAAAAGCGGAGGGGCCGGACGGACTGTGTTCTGACAGCAAGCGCGACTTAGCGTCTGGGAGGTCATAAGTTAACAGCTCTGCTCAGAAAGCGGGAAGGCTGGAGGACAAAGGGAGGGAGAGCTGCTGAGCCCCCGGACGACAGAGCTCGGTTTGGTGGGGAACAAAGGCGCTCGCCAGCGCCATCTCCCTCGCCCATCCCCCAACCAAAATCCCAAAGGGAACCAGTTCCTGCCAGGGAACTTGCTCTCTCCATGCAAACACCCAACTCTGTGCTTCTGCGGAGCCAAACCTCCGGCAGCGGATCTGACTCCCTCCCACTGCCACAGGGCCCCTCCTGAAGTGGATCACCTAAGGAGAAGCGAGCTAAGCCTGCCCCTCCTGCCCCTGTGCACCTTGCCTACCCACCCCAGCTAATACGCCAGATCCCCAGCACCACAAGCCGGGCAGTGTGCAAGTAGCCCAGACGGGCCACGCCACCCCACAGGGAATCCCGCCCCTAGGAGAGGGGAAGAGAAGGCACACACCAGTCTGACTGTGGCCCCAGCGGTGGGCTGGGGGCAGACATCAGGTCCGACTGCGGCCCCGCCCACCAACTCCAGTTATACACCACAGCACGGGGGAAGTGCCCTGCAGGTCCTCACCACTCCAGGGACTATCCAAAATGACCAAACGGAAGAATTCCCCTCAGAAGAATCTCCAGGAAATAACAACAGCTAATGAACTGATCAAAAAGGATTTAAATAATATAACAGAAAGTGAATTTAGAATAATAGTCATAAAATTAATCGCTGGGCTTGAAAACAGTATAGAGGACAGCAGAGAATCTCTTGCCACAGAGATCAAGGGACTAAGGAACAGTCACGAGGAGCTGAAAAGCGCTTTAAACGAAATGCAAAACAAAATGGAAACAACGACAGCTCGGATTGAAGAGGCAGAGGAGAGAATAGGTGAACTAGAAGATAAAGTTATGGAAAAAGAGGAAGCTGAGAGAGAGATAAAAAAATCCAGGAGTATGAGGGAAAAATTAGAGAACTAAGTGATACACTGAAAAGAAATAATATACGCATAATTGGTATCCCAGAGGAGGAAGAGAGAGGGAAAGGTGCTGAAGGGGTACTTGAAGAAATTATAGCTGAGAACTTCCCTGAACTGGGGAAGGAAAAAGGCATTGAAATCCAAGAGGCACAGAGAACTCCCTTCAGACGTAACTTGAATCGATCTTCTGCACGACATATCATAGTGAAACTGGCAAAATACAAGGATAAAGAGAAAATTCTGAAAGCAGCAAGGGATAAACATGCCCTCACATATAAAGGGAGACCTATAAGACTCGTGACTGATCTCTCTTTTGAAACTTGGCAGGCCAGAAAGGCTTGGCACGATATCTTCAGTGTGCTAAACAGAAAAAATATGCAGCCGAGAATCCTTTATCCAGCAAGTCTGTCATTTAGAATAGAAGGAGAGATAAAGGTCTTCCCAAACAAATAAAAACTGAAGGAATTTGTCACCCCTAAACCAGCCCTACAAGAGATCCTAAGGGGGATCCTGTGAGACAAAATACCAGAGACATCACTACAAGCATAAAACATACAGACATCACAATGACTCTAAACCCGTATCTTTCTATAATAACACTGAATGTAAATGGATTAAATGCGCCAACCAAAAGACATAGGGTATCAGAATGGATAAAAAAACAAGACCCATCTATTTGCTGTCTACAAGAGACTCATTTTAGATCTGAGGACACCTTTAGATTGAGAGTGAGGGGATAGAGAACTATTTATCATGCTACTGGAAGCCAAAAGAAAGCTGGAGTAGCCATACTTATATCAGACAAACTAGACTTTAAATTAAAGGCTGTAACAAGAGATGAAGAAGGGCATTATATAATAATTACAGGGTCTATCCATCAGGAAGAGCTAACAATTATAAATGTCTATGCGCCGAATACCGGAGCCCCCAAATATATAAAACAATTACTCATAAACATAAGCAACCTTATTGATAAGAATGTGGTCATTGCAGGGGACTTTAACACCCCACTTACAGAAATGGATAGATCATCTAGACACACGGTCAATAAAGAAACAAGGGCCCTGAATGTTACGTTGGATCAGATGGACTTGACAGATATATTTAGAACTCTGCATCCCAAAGCAACAGAATATACTTTCTTCCTGAGTGCACATGGAACATTCTCCAAGATAGATCATATCCTGGGTCACAAAACAGCCCTTCATAAGTTTATAAGAATTGAAATTATACCATGCATACTTTCAGACCACAATGCTATGAAGCTTGAAATCAACCACAGGAAAAAGTCTGGAAAACCTCCAAAAGCATGGAGGTTAAAGAACACCCTACTAACGAATGAGTGGGTCAACCAGGCAATTAGAGAAGAAATTAAAAAATATATGGAAACAAACAAAAATGAAAATACAACAATCCAAACGCTTTGGGACGCAGCGAAGGCAGTCCTGAGAGGAAAATACATTGCAATCCAGGCCTATCTCAAGAAACAAGAAAAATCCCAAATACAAAATCTAACAGCACACCTAAAGGAAATAGAAGCAGAACAGCAAAGGCAGCCTAAACCCAGCAGAAGAAGAGAAATCATAAAGATCAGAGCAGAAATAAACAATATAGAATCTAAAAAAACGGTAGAGCAGATCAACGAAACCAAGAGTTGGTTTTTTGAAAAAATAAACAAAATTGACAAACCTCTAGCCAGGCTTCTCAAAAAGAAAAGGGAGATGACCCAAATAGATAAAATCATGAATGAAAATGGAATTCTTACAACCAATCCCTCAGAGATACAAACAATTATCAGGGAATACTATGAAAAATTATATGCCAACAAACTGGACAACGTGGAAGAAATGGACAAATTCCTAAACACCCACACCCTTCCAAAACTGATTCAGGAGGAAATAGAAAGCTTGAACAGACCCATAACCAGCGAAGAAATTGAATCGGTTATCAAAAATCTCCCAACAAATAAGAGTCCAGGACCAGATGGCTTCCCAGGGGAGTTCTACCAGACGTTTAAAGCAGAGATAATACCTATCCTTCTCAAGCTATTCCAAGAAATAGAAAGGGAAGGAAAACTTCCAGACTCATTCTATGAAGCCAGTATTACTTTGATTCCTAAACCAGACAGAGACCCAGTAAAAAAAGAGAACTACAGGCCAATATCCTTGATGAATATGGATACAAAAATTCTCAATAAGATACTAGCAAATCGAATTCAATGGCATATAAAAAGAATTATTCACCATGATCAAGTGGGATTCATTCCTGGGATGTAGGGCTGGTTCAACATTCGCAAATCGATCAACGTGATACATCACATTAATAAAAAAAAAAGAGAAGAACCATATGATCCTGTCAATCAATGCAGAAAAGGCCTTTGACAAAATCCAGCACCCTTTCTTAATAAAAACCCTTGAGAAAGTCAGGACAGAAGGAACATACTTAAAGATCATAAAAGCCATTTATGAAAAGCCCACAGCTAACATCATCCTCAATGGGGAAAAACTGAGAGCTTTTTCCCTGAGATCAGGAACACGACAGGGATGCCCACTCTCACCGCTGTTGTTTAGCATAGTGTTGGAAGTTCTAGCATCAGCAATCAGACAACAAAAGGAAATCAAAGGCATCCAAATTGGCAAAGATGAAGTCAAGCTTTCGCTTTTTGCAGATGACATGATATTATACATGGAAAATCTGATAGACTCCACCAAAAGTCTGCTAGAACTGATACATGAATTCAGCAAAGTTGCACAATACAAAAATCAATGTACAGAAATCAGTTACATTCTTATACACTAACAATGAAGCAACAGAAAGACAAATAAAGAAACTGATCCCATTCACAATTGCATCAAGAAGCATAAAATACCTAGGAATAAATCTAACCAAAGATGTAAAAGATCTGTATGCTGAAAACTATCGAAAGCTTATGAAGGTAATTGAAGAAGATATAAAGAAATGGAAAGACATTCCCTGCTCATGGATTGGAAGAATAAATATTGTCAAAATGTCAATACTACCCAAAGCTATCTATACATTCAATGCAATCCCAATCAAAATTGCACCAGCATTCTTCTCGAAAATATAACAAGCAATCCTAAAATTCATATGGAACCACAAAAGGCCCCGAATAGCCAAAGTAATTTTGAAGAAGAAGACCAAAACAGGAGGCATCGCAATCCCAGACGTTAGCCTCTACTACAAAGCTGTCATCATCAAGACAGCATGGTATTGGCACAAAAACAGACACATAGACCAATGGAATAGAATAGAAACCCCAGAACTAGACCCACAAATGTATGGCCAACTCATCTTTGACAAAGCAGGAAAGAACATCCAATGGAAAAAAGACAGTCTCTTTAACAAATGGGAGAACTGGACAGCAACATGCAGAAGGTTGAAACTAGACCACTTTCTCACACCATTCACAAAAATAAACTCAAAATGGATAAAGGACCTGAATGTGAGACAGGAAACCATCAAAACCTTAGAGGAGAAAGCAGGAAAAGACCTCTCTGACCTCAGCCGTAGCAATCTCTTACTCGATACATCCCCAAAGGCAAGGGAATTAAAAGCAAAAGTGAATTACTGGGACCTTATGAAGATAAAAAGCTTCTGCACAGCAAAGGAAACAACCAACAAAACTAAAAGGCAACCAACGGAATGGGAAAAGATATTTGCAAATGACATATCAGACAAAGGGCTAGTATCCAAAATCTATAAAGAGCTCACCAAACTCCACACCCAAAAAATAAACAACCCAGTGAAGAAATGGGCAGAAAACATGAATAGACACTTCTCTAAAGAAGACAGCCGGATGGCCAACAGGCACATGAAAAGATGTTCAACGTCGCTCCTTATCAGGGAAATACAAATCAAAACCACACTCAGATATCACCTCACGCCAGTCAGAGTGGCCAAAATGAACAAATCAGGAGACTATAGATGCTGGAGAGGATGTGGAGAAACGAGAACCCTCTTGCACTGTTGGTGGGAATGCAAATTGGTGCAGCCGCTCTGGAAAGCAGTGTGGAGGTTCCTCAGAAAATTAAAAATAGACCTACCCTATGACCCAGCAATAGCACTGCTAGGAATTTACCCAAGGGATACAGGAGTGCTGATGCATAGGGGCACTTGTACCCCAATGTTTATAGCAGCACTCTCAACAATAGCCAAATTATGGAAAGAGCCTAAATGTCCATCAACTGATGAATGGATAAAGAAATTGTGGTTTATATACACAATGGAATACTACGTGGCAATGAGAAAGAATGAAATATGGCCTTTTGTAGCAACGTGGATGGAACTGGAGAGTGTGATGCTAAGTGAAATAAGTCATATAGAGAAAGACAGATACCATATGGTTTCACTCTTATGTGGATCCTGAGAAACGTAACAGAAACCCATGGGGGAGGGGAAGAAAAAAAAAAAAGAGGTTAGAGTGGGAGAGAGCCTAAGCATAAGAGACTGTTAAAAACTGAGAACAAACTGAGGGTTGATTGGGGTGGGAGGGCGGGGAGGGTGGGTGATGGGTATTGAGGAGGGCACCTTTTGGGATGAGCACTGGGTGTGTATGGAAACCAATTTGACAATAAATTTCATATATTAAAAAATAAATAAATAAATAAATAAATAAATACATAAATAAATAAATAAATGTTTTTTTTTAAAAAATGCCAAAATACAAGACAGGTAAGATGCGTCCATCCAAAGTCATTGCAGATGGCCCTTGTTTTGTTTTTTTGTTTTTTTGTTTTTGTTTTTGTAAATTTATTTTTTAGGACAGCGCAAATGGGGTAGGGGACAGAGAGAGGGTCAGAGGATCTGAAGTAGGCTCTGTGCTGACAGCATCGAGCCCAATGTGGAGCTCAAACTCACCAACCATGAGATCATGACTTGACCCGCCTGAGCACCCAGGCACCCCAACAGCCCTTGCTTTCTGACTGTCTCAATATAAATGCTATTCCTTCAGCCCCATTTACTGAGTGTGGCTCCACGGACAAAAGGTGCCATCCATTCTCCTGAGGAGCTCACGTTGTAGGCAGTCCAATCCCACAAAGGTGTGAGTTTAAGAAAATTTTTATTTACTGCTCTTTCAGCAATTTTGTGTGAGCTCTCACACAAATAATATAATTAGGATTATAAGAATAATAAGGAAGAAAAATAATAAGGATTCATAAGAATAACGTTATATTCCTTTAATCTCATATTTATCCACTTATTCTTCTTAAGTGGGAAAACAAATATAAAAGAAAGGCTCTACCTGATTATTGTGATTAAAAGGCAGAAGAAAGAGAACTACTACTAATCATTTTTACATTTTTTATTAAGCTTATTTATTTAAGAGAGAGAGAGCAAGAAGGAGAGGGGCAGAGAGAGAGAGGAAGAGAGAGAATCCCAAGCAGGCTCTGTGCTGTCAGCACCGAGCCTGATGTGGGGTTTGAGCTCACAAACCGTGAGTTCATGACCTGAGCTGAAACCAAGAGTTGGACGCTTAACTGACTGAGCCACCCAGGCACCCCTAATCATTTTTAAATATTATAAGATAATAAGAAACTTAAAATAAAATTATTTATGATATAGGACTTATAACTTGTTTTCACTTTTTGACTAGTGAAACCAAATCTAAAGCAAAACCAAAAATAAAATGTTATAATAAATCAGTCCACCATTAAGTTGTATTCCAAACATTTCTACGTAAGTCACTTGTTTGCAACTCCAAATTCATTCTGCCACAAAAACTACAATGTAAATAGTGCTTATAATCTCGGAGCAACCCAGGAGAGCCTATTTAATCCATAATGTAGCTGAAACGGTGAACATGGACAACATCTAAAAATGGATTATTGTTGGAATACCAGTAATTATAGCAAACAAAATAACTTAAATTCAGTAAGAAATAACTTTTTTATTTACTTACTTTGAGAGTGAGCACACATGCGCAAGAGGGGAAGGAGCAGAGAGAGAGGGAGAGAGAATCCCAAACAGGCTCCACACTCAGCACAGAGCCCAATGTGGGGCTCCATCCCATGACCCTGAGATCATGACCTGGGCCAAAACCAAGAGTTGGACACTCAACTGACTGAGCCACCCAGGTGCTCCAATAAAAAATAACTTTTAAACTTTTATTCTGATGCTCGTCTTCAATCTAGTACATGCAGAAAAGTACATTAATTGTATAAAGACTAGACACCATTCTCTGCTGAAATTCCGAAGGGTCCTCTGGGCGCATCGAGGAGCTGGGAAAGCTGGTGGGCAGGAGGTGGGCTCTCTGCTTCAACCACCTTTCCCTTTCTGCTCTTCTACCCAGACTCTGCCAACTTTCAATCTTCAGTTTAAATTTATTTCCACAAAGGCAGCTTCAGCCTAAGAGGATCTTGGCCTAGACTAAAGGCTGCTGCTTCTACACAGTTCATACTGTTCCTCCTGCAATTAACATCTATAGACCAGCTCTGCTCTTAGTCAGTCAGTCTTCTCGTTAGTCAGCGACAGTCATCTTTGGCCAGCGAGGGATGTGAAGCGAGCGTGGAAGAAAGAAAAGGAATGAATGAAACTTTTCAGAGATGAGAGAAGGAGAAAGGAGGGAAAGGTAGAGAAGGTGTGTATCATCAGCCTTCGGGGGACAATGGGCAGTGCTGGGTAAATAGCGACGGGTCAGTTATCAGCAAAGGTCCTCATAGAGTCCTGAGCTCAGGTCTGCCAGTTTGCTCTGGGACAAGCGGGGAAAGAATGGGGAGTGGGGTATGTGGATGTTGCTGCCGTCAGTAGCCACACATATTCACTCACTGTGTACTGAGCACTCAGTATATACAGAGTACCACTGGATACCCTAATCCAAAACTGAAGAATTTTTTCTGCTTGAGGAGTTTATAGTCTACAGGGGGAGAGACAGCACACAAACTATAGTAAGTCCAGAATATATTATGAACCACAAGAAACACAGTGCCGTAGGAGCGCAGAGGAAAAATAGGAGACTGGAAAAGAACCAAAAAGAACACTCATTCATTCAAAACATATTTATGGAGTACCTAATATGTGCCAGACAAATATTCTACGTACTGAGGATATATAGTGAATAAAACAAACAAAAACTTGAGCCCTCATGGTATAATAAAACAACAACAAGAACACAATACTTAAAAATACAAGCAACATGGGGCGCCTGGGTGGCTCAGTCGGTTGAGCGTCCGACTTCGGCTGAGGTCATGATCTCATAGTCTGTGAGTTCGAGCCCCGCGTCGGGCTCTGTGCTGACAGCTCGGAGCCTGGAGCCTGCTTCAGATTCTGTGTGTGTGTCTCTCTCTGCCCCTCCCCCACTCATGCTCTGTCTCTCTCTCTCTCTCTCTCTCTCTCTCTGTCAAAAATAAAAATAAACATTAAAAAAATTTTGTTTAAAAATACGAGCAATATAGTACATGGCATGTAAGATGATGATAAGTATTCTGAAGAAAAATAAATAAAGCAATAAAAGGGCAGATGAGTGTCCTGTGTAAGACACAGGGACGAGAGACTGAGAGAGAAAGAGACAGTAAGAGACAGAAACAGAGACAGCGAGGGAGATCTCACCAAGAAGATTTCTGAGTAAAGACCTGAAGGAGGTGAGACTGAGCACCAGAGGTATCTGCAGGAACAGTGTTCCAGGAAGAAGGAATGGATGAGCACAGCAATGTGCCTGGTACAGGAACAGCAAGGAGGCAGGGGTGGCTGAGCAGATGGAGACAGGGAGACAGTTGGAGAAAAGGCTAAAGGTGACAAGTGGCCAGATCACATAATGACTCGTGGTCCACAGTATGGATTTAAGCCTTGATTCTACATGAGCTGGGTTTTAGGAAAAAAGAGGAGCGTGATGAGACTTACACCACACCATCTGTGCACTGTAATAATCCAGCCTAAAGATGACGTTGGCTTGGACCAAAGTGACAGCAATGGAAGGTAGTAAGAAATAATCAGATGCTGGATATATTCTGAAGGGGGAGCTGACAGACTTTCCTAACAGATTACACGCAAGGTACAAGAGGAAAAGATGTGTTGTACTAGCTTACAAATATAATAAATATCAAAAATTCTGCTGACTGGGCGGCTTAAACAACAGAAATTCCCCTTCTCACAGCTCTGGGAGCTGGAAGGCTGAGATGGCAGTGTTGACAGGGCTCTTTGTTCTCAGGCTTCTCTCCTTGACTCGTACATGGTCATCTTCTCCCTTCGTCTTCACACGGTCTTGTTCTCTGCAGAGGTGCATATCTCTGTGTCCTCTTTTTAGAAGGACACCAATCATGGGGCACCTGGGTGGCTCAGTCAGTTGAGCACTGACTCTTGATTTTGGCTTAGGTCATGATCTCATGCTTTATGAGTTCGAGCCCCACATCGGGCTGTCCACTGATAGTGTGGAGCCTGCTTAGGATTCCGTCTCCCTCTCTCTTTGCCCCTCCCCTACTTGTTCTCTATCTCTCTCTCAAAATAAATAGATAAACTTTAAAAATATGTTTAAAAAAAAAAAAAGGAAACCAGTCCTGTTGGATTAGGGCCCATCTCAATGGCCTCACTTAACTTTATTATCTCTTTAAAAACACTATCTCCGGGGCGCCTGGGTGGCGCAGTCGGTTAAGCGTCCGACTTCAGCCAGGTCACGATCTCGCGGTCCGTGAGTTCGAGCCCCGCGTCAGGCTCTGGGTTGATGGCTCGGAGCCTGGAGCCTGTTTCCGATTCTGTGTCTCCCTCTCTCTCTGCCCCTTCCCCGTTCATGCTCTGTCTCTCTCTGTCCCAAAAATAAACTAAAAACGTTGAAAAAAAAAAAAAATTAAAAACACTATCTCCAAATACAGTCACATTATGAGGTACTGAGGGGGTTAAGACCTCAACGTATGACTTCTGAGGAGACACAATCCATCCCGTAACAGGTATCAAGGACAACTCCACGGTTTTTGGTCCAAACAAGTAGAAAGGTAGGGAGCCATCTGAGCTCACCGTTGAACAACGGGTAGGCATCTGATACAAGGAAAAGAAGATTAGGAGTAGAAATCACAATAACAAAAAGATCCGTGAACATGTATCAAGGCTTTTTACATGTAAGGCACCACTCTAAGCACTCTATGTGCATTCTTTTAATCCTTACAACAATACTAGAATGTTGGGATTATCATCTCCATTTACAAATCAGGAAGCCGAGGTTTAATGAGGTTACACAACTTGCCCGAAGTCACACACGCAGTAAGTGGAGTAAAGGGGATTTGGAGTTAAGCACTCTGACTGCAGCAGTCATGCCCTGAACCACTATCCGACACTGCCTCTGCCACCGAAAGCTGTGAGCTGAAGGCATGAAACCATAAACATAACTAAAACTAACCTGAAATGCAATCCACAAGAAATCATCAAGCTCGACTCTTTGCTTTTACAAGAGTAGGCATGGATTCAAAAGGTCATCAGATTATTTGGTCAATTCAAGTGTCCTAGAATAGACTCTTTTTTCTTCACGTTTTTATTCATTTTTTGAGAGTCAGAGAGAAACAGAGCCAAGTGCGGGAGGGGCAGAGAGAGAGGGAGACACGGAATCTGGAGCAAGCTCCAGGCTCCGAGCTTTCAGCACAGAGCCCGACACGGGACTTGAACCCACAAACCGCAAGACCATGACCTGGGCTAAAGTCAGCCGCTTAGCCAACTGAGCCACCCACCCAGGCGCCCCTAGAATAGACTTTAATTAGAATATCCTTTATTTTGTAATACTAAAAAAAATGGAAACAACCTAAATGTAGTTGGTTCAAAAATTATAGAATTACCAGGGGCGCCTGGGTGGCTCAGTCGGTTAAGTGTCCGACTTCAACTCAGGTCACGATCTCGCAGTCTGTGAGTTCGAGCCCCGCGTCGGGCTCTGGGCTGATGGCTCAGAGCCTGGAGCCTGCTTCCGATTCTGTGTCTCCCCCTCTCTCTCTGCCCCTCCCCCGTTCATGCTCTGTCTCTCTCTGTCTCAAAAATAAATAAACGTTAAAAAAATTTTTTTTTAAAAATTATAGAATTACCCAATAATAAAACACCTTGAAAATATTAAAATAACGTTGTAAAACTATACTGATTACATGGACAGATAATCTGTGCTGATATATTAAGTTTTTGAAAAAGCTGGTAATATAATGACATTTCGGAATAACGTTTTAAAAGTATTATATATGTTATATGTATATGCAAAAGCCTACACAGATATACACTAACGAGGAGACAGTAAGAAAGTGTGTAATTTTTCATTTTCTTTTTAAAAACTTTCTACTATGTCTGATTTTTTTCTGTGGAAAATATACACTGTGTGCAAAATTAGAAAAACAATAATGCCAACATAGGAAGATTTTTTTTTTTAAAGCTAGGTCCTTGATCCTTTGCTGCCCAAACTCCTGCCAAGCTTGAGGGCTCTCAGGATAGGCTGGCAGTCAAGACTTCCAGCAGTTACTTCTCTCAGGTAGCTCGGACTGTACCCCAAGCAACCCTCAGGAGGCGACCTGCCAGTGGAAGCATTTCAGAGCCGGGACAGAGAAGAGCTGCACTCCCCGTGACCCACCCGTTTAGACTCAGAGAATCAACTTCTCACAAATGAAGTGTCTGACCTCAAGAAGTGCAAGCATATTCCTCAGCTGGTATTTTTAATAATATCAAATCTGTCAAGATTGTCATTTGTGTCAAAGCCGTTTATGTCAGGATTATAAAATGAAGCACTGATAACAACATCTGAAAGGAGACAGATCAGGGCATGGAAGAGAGAGGGGGGAGATGCGAGGGGCAAGCCAGCCGAGGCACCATACTTACTACTTAGTAACGCAATCTGGCTGGACAGCAGACTGCGCCAGGCCAGCGTTCCCTACTTGGGGCATGGTCTCATGCTACGCCACAAAGACGGAGGTAAGCAAGGTGTGGCCCCCTGGAGGACCATTTTTTAGTATGTGGTTGGTAACACCACAACAGATTCCTTTCGCTCTGTTAAGTGAGGGTGCCCAAAGAAGTGGAAGTCCTCGGACATCCAGCTGTTTCTTTTATTCTTTGCTTTTGAGGCAGTGGAGGGGAGGGATGGAAGAGGAGGAGGAAGGCGGAGTGAGAAGACAGTGGAACAAACGAGAGGAAACAGTAAGGGTACTGAGGACACATGCTGAGCTGGAAAGACAAGGAGCCCAGAAAGAGGACAGAACAACCCAGAAGGGAAGAGTGGCGTGTGTTACAGAGTCACGACCGGTCCCTGGCAGGGCTAAGAGCAGGGCAGCGAGGGAAGACGAGGAGGGAAGTGTGGGGATGCCATGCGCGAGCACCCCGAGGCTCCAGCCCCGTGGCTGCTTCTGAGGATGGCCTCAGTGGGCCCCTGGGAGGGGAGGATGCACTCCTCTGCCGGCGGGGGTGGGTGGGGGGGGGGGGGGTGTTTTCTGGCTTGCCAGAGGAAAATGCACAGGACAGTCTACATGGAACCGCTCACCCGACTGGCCTTTCCTTCCTCGGCTGCCCTGGCTGCAGCAAAGCCATTTCACAGTCTGACGGGGTGGAGCTCACCGTCCCTAAAGTAACAGAGAGCTGCTCCCCCCCCCCCGCCCCCAACAATCACAGAATCTCTCATACACAGTTGGACGAGAGAACAGGTTCTCTCTTCAGCAGATCCTCACTCGACGTGCCCCACACAGGCTTCGACTGGTCCACAGGACACAGAGCCTCAGTGTGGGGGCCCAGAGCTAGTGACGCACTTAGTGTCAGAACAATCATGTATTTCACACACAACTTCACACACAATCATGCACTTCATCCCAGGAACCCATGTACTCCCTTATCTCCCCTCCTTTTTGCTTCTTTGAGGATTAGCATATTCCACATAACAAACTTTTTATTTGACTACATACTTGGCAAAACGTTAGGGCTAAGAGGATAAGAGCAGTCCTTGCTCTCGAGGGGTTTACAATCCATGGGGAGGCACAAACGTAATTTCGGCAGAGCCTGGCAGATCAAACTTTTCTGTTGTGCCCCTGAAGAAAACCTACAGTTTACACAGCAACCCTGTGTACATTCACACATGAGCATGTAAAATAGCATCTCCTCTTCCAGTCCACTCTGTCGTTTTATTTACTCATTTGAAAATGGGTCACAATGACAGCCTGTGCAGCAGGCGGGGTGCCGTGGGGGACACGGGGCGGGGAGGGGGCGTGCTCGGCCCAGGATTCGCAGGGCCTTGTGCAGACAAAGTCTGTGCTGAGGGTAAGCAAAAGTGAGCCATGCAAAGAAAGGAGGAAAGGCAGTGCAGGCCGAGCAAACGTCACGAAGCTTGAGAAGCAAGTGCAATGTGTTAGCAGCCCGGCCGGTGGTAGATATTATCAGGGCATTACCGCGACACGGGGAGGGACGCGAACCGGTTGCCAAGCAGGCAGGTGCCGGGGGAAAGGGGTCTTGAGTGTCACGTGAGGTGTTAAAGCTCACGCTGCTGGGCCAAAGCCTTGGCTGAAGGGTTTTCAACAGGGAATGATGGATTTGTCTTCCAGAAATCACTCTATGCGACAATTACATTTAGGGAAAGCAAATACAGAAGGAACAAGAACAGGTAAGAGGGAAATGTGACAGTGGAACTGAGAGGTGAGAGCTGAGGGAAGGGGATATCAGGCATCCCAGTGAAAATATCGGCAGGCAACAGAGATGAGCCTGAGAACCATAAGCACCCGCAGGAGCCACATGGGGAGAAGAGGAGCAGGCGGAGGGCCAACCCCTCGCAGCCTCCCCGCAACAGTGTGGCCCGCAAGCCGCAGGCGGCGTCAGAAGCAAACCTGCGGAGAACAGCGTGGAGGCCCAGGGCTGGGAGTGGCAGGAGGACCTCGGGCCCACAAAGTCAGGGGCGGCGGGAAGGGCACCGGCTCTGTGCAGACGTAGGAGCAGCACTGCCCCTCATGGGGCCTTTCCCATGGGCTGAGGAACCACGCACCACACACTTTAGTAGACGCTTATTACGCACGTTTCTACCTTGTCACGCTCAGTCTGTGTAACAGAAGTGGTCAGCATCCCATTTTATGATGTAAGGCTCAGAGACGGCAAGCGACTTATCTAATGTCACTTGATTCATCTGTAGCAGAGCCAAGATTCAAACCCCCGTTGACCTCATACTATGGCTTGTTTTAAAAGGACTAAATTTTACAATATGGAACTTGTTGGTGGCCCTTGTAAAAGCAAACCCCAGGCTATACACAGCTGTGGGGGACACAGGGAGACAGACACTAAGAGAGAGAGCTGGACTCTCCCACAACAAAACTGACGAGGAGGAAAACTGAACAGACGATGCTGTCCCTAAAGGAGGAGGGTTTGGGGCATGAGGGAGGAAAGCCAATGCAGAAAAAGCATCCGTAGGTGAGGCGAAGGGCCGGAGGGACAGGGAGTGCTGGCCCACCAGAGGGACAGCTCACCCCAGAGGCTGCAGGGAAGGCAGGGAAGAAGGGTGCAGCTGCCTGGATGCTTTGCACTTGAATGGAATCCACATGCTCCCTGTCTTCCTATCATTTAACAAGTCTTTTTTCTTATTCTCTATGGTTTTCCTCAAACCCCTCTCATTTTGAACAAGGCTTTGAATGCCACTGTCTCAATTACAGAATTTTGTTTTTACAGTATGAATTATTATTATTTCTTTACACCTGAAGGCCCAGGTACCACAGGCCACCCACATGTTCGGGTACTCTCTCTGCTCCCCCACTGCCGTGCAGCATGGGGACAGTCTCTCAGTTTCTTCTCCTTCTATAGTGTCTGGAAGCAAACATTTTTCTGAGGTTTTCTAAAATATGTCACTTAGCAGAGAAACAGATGGAGTGCAAATAACAAAAGTATCACCCCAATGAAAGCTGTCCCCAGTATTCTGTGCAGTGCAAATACAACAAGACCCTGGACTGTTAACAAATCCATCAATCATTTTTGTTCCACTGAGGACTAATCCATCTTTATCAACTTTATTCCAGAAAAAACTACCGTTGGATTGCCTCACCTAATTTTAATAATCAGCATGCCCTTACCTGATCGTTTTTTCTCATTGACTTATGTGTTTGTGGTCACCTTGTTCGCCCAGCACAACAGATAGTGACAAGAATCTGTGGAATGGAAGGATGCTCTCTTTGGCTCCAGCCCCCAAAGACCACCTCATTAGAGGCACCACAATATACAATAACGGAATCGGACAAAGCTAAGAGCTGGATGCAGAGATCAGTCCCATGACTTCAGCCTCATTATTGCCACATCCCAATAAATGTAACCAACAGACTCTTCTAAAATAAGGATTTAAAAAGAAAAATCCACAGACTAAATAAATAAACTACATTTGTTTCTAAATCAATGGACCTAGAAGCTCTAGAAGACTAAACACTAGTAGTTTGGATCTATCCAAATTGCAATAGCTATTCAGCTATGGCCCTGAAAGAAAACATGATGAGAAAGAGTGTGGGATCACCCGTTCACCCTTGGTGCTATCTACAGTGAAAATTAGATTTCCAACATTTGCACAAGCACATATGTGCCTTAGTTGATTTGAAGGAAGCCAAAACATAAATCGTGGGTCCGCAGTGTTCCTCGAAATGTCTATATTTAGACAGCGACAAGGTCAGATAATTCAAACAAACTATGGATAGCTATTAAATCTGCTTTTAAGTTGAATAAAAGTTAGAGACGGGACTAATATCCTCCCTCAAACACTTGCATAAATTTTTCTCATATTGCTGAATTCTTCTGCTCTAATTTTTAGACAGTGTCAGCTGTCTCTTTTTTCAGTCACAAATATGGAAGGGGTAAGCAGAATGTAAATCCTTGATATAAAGAACTCATGCCTGGGAGGGGCATTAACAAAAGAAGAGGCAAAGGAAAGAGAGGCCCTGGGGACATTTTTTGTTCTAGGTGTTTCCACAAGGCATCCAATTAGAATAGAGTCTGACATCAGTTTCATCAAAATGTTTCTAAATGCTATCCTTGTACTTATTGTAGGCAATAAAAAATGGGTTCCTATTTCTTGATTGCATATGGAAATGCATTCAGACAAGAGCTAATGAAAATCTGCTAGAAAAAAAACAAAACAAAACATTAATACACCGTCTTCCACAAGTGGATAGTTTTCTCCGAGTCTGTGGCTTCCCCCCCACCACTGGCCGGTCAACTCCTACTGTATATTAACAGTGCAGGCTGGACAGAGAGACACTAAGGACAGCTAGGTGTCTTGCATTTCTTTCCAAGTGCTTTTTTGTTTTCTACAATACCTCTTCTTTCCTTTATTAGCAATGATCACTGAAAGTTGACTATAATTATAAGTTCTAATTATTATTTTACAGTCCTTTAAAAATGCATTAAAGGGCAATTTATACAGTGTAGAAACAGTTCATCCCTAATGTAATTATCTGAAAGCTTTTTAAAATCATCAAAATGTTTTTTAAAAACAGATCCAAACATGACTAATCGCTTGTCCAATATAAGCAAAGCAATGTTTTTGGCAGGGGATTTATAATTCACTCCAGCTAAGTAGTTAATAAAAATATATTTAACAATGAATTAACACACTGCATTAGATAGGCAGTTAAGGTTGAAAGCAGTACTCAAAATTATGTAAGACAACTAAATTTGAATATGGAACATCAAATTACACATCAATTGCCACCTTTCAGACCTATTTTTCATAAAGTAATTTCTATTACACTATAAAAAATCCAACATAAAATGGTAATATATTTTGTATATATTATACACTTACATAAATTATACACATATGATATATACATACATAATACATATATACATACATTATATATATATAATAATTCATATCCTATATATACATATTGTATGTATAAATACATAGGTATAATATATACATATTATATATGTATTATATGTATGTATATATATCCTAAAATTAAGATTCTCTGCTAGAGACTGAGTCTGCTCTTTTTTTATCTTTTGTTTGACCTGTACTACCAGTGTTAGTAAAAAGGAAGCACCTTTAAAAATCGGCAACAGTGGAAATTGAACCATAGGAGAGAAAACACACACCACTAATTTCTAGTCAAGTGTATAACGTGTAGTCATTAAAACACACAACCAAGTAAGGGTTTTGTTACAGGCTTTGGTTGATTTTCCAGATTTTTCACAGCAGGTGGGTGTTTCATCTGAATAGGTCAACCATCCACAGAAGGCCAGCAAATCTTGCATAGCCAGCACAGTTTAGAAGGGCAGGAGGATATTTTCGGAAAGAAGCATCCTGTTCTTTGATTTATGCCATTAGCGCAGCAAACAACTAAATTTAACGACCATAACTGATTTACCATAGAAGTGCCATATGATTCCTGTCCTTTGCCTGGAATCAACTGAAGCCCACATCAGATCAGTCTTTCTAGAAAATAACCTCCCAGATTTTCAAGTCTATCCTCAGGTCTCAGTTCACTGATTTCATTTTCAATATTGTTATATTGAAACTTGTTAGTTTAATCAGTGTCTTTCAGTGCTATGAGATTTCATTGTTTTTCCACTGAAGTCCAGGTAAAGGGATTCTTCCAGTGGCCTATTACTGCCCTGAAGAGAACTAATTCCTGATCTGACCAACTTCACCTTCTCTGCGTTGATGACAACAGTGGTTCTCAACCAGGGATTATATGCCCCCCAAGGGGATATTTTACAAGGTTTGCAAGGACATTTTTTAATTGCCCTGGTGGTGGGGGGAATACTACTATCTTCTAGGGAGTGGGAGCCAGGAATGCTGCTAAACATCCTATTGTACAAAGACCAGCCCCCACAATAAAGACCTATCCAACCCCAAATCCAGCTGATGCTGGAAAGCCTGAACTATAAAGATAAGATTTAAGGGTTAATACTTCTACTTGGATAATAGCAGAAAACCTGTGCCATAATTTAAAAAAGGATGACTTTCCAATACACCTTCTCTTATTGATCTCGGATATGCAAAGAGTAGCCAATTATAGCCTTTCTTTTTGAAAAACTATTGCTTAGCGCACTGAAAAAAAAAAGTATTTAGAAAATCTTAATGTACGGTTTCATAGTTGATATTTATATCCTCAAAAAAAGACCAAATCACCTCAAGAAAATTCCTTTAGTTGTTTTAGGAGTGCAATTACACTTAGATTCTCCATAAATTCATGTAAAATGATAAACATTTAACATATCATTGCTTGCTTGCTTTTTTCCTTTTTTTTTTCTTAAACAAGATGGCAAAACACAGAACAGACAAACCACAGAATTTATCAAACAGATACACATGGCATCTGGGTGGCCTGAAAGCCACCAAACCACACCTCAGACTCTTGCAAAGAGCACTTCCTGGGAAGCAAGGCTTCACTGGAGAGCCAAGGGCATATACTAAAAGGAACAGCACAGCCCCAGAGGGCATGTACAAACTGTCCCGTCACCAGACTCCTCTCTCATTCTCTCCTAAACAGGCACAACAGGGCAGTGCTTTTTCTCAGGAAAAATAAATCAAGCTCCAGAGTGTTAGTGTGTGTGTGTGTGTGTGTGTGTGTGTGTGTGTGTACACATATATATTTGTTTCTAAAAGTTTAGAAAATGTTTATCTTGCTGCCAAAATGATGAATGTCAGGGACTGCGGCATTTTATTGTCTAAGATTTCTTGAGTCATTTTGAGGCTTTGCTTCAGCACTGAGGGTCAAGACTCTACAATCTTTGGTGTTGATCTTATTGCCTCTGCCTTAGTCAAGAGAATGGGTCATCTTGGATGTCCTGTGTAGAAAGGAACCTATGAATACACAAAGATTAGAGCCATCATCCATCTGAAAAGTCATTCCAACGTTAATTAATGTGTCAAAGAGAAAGGATAACTCTGAGTTGGTGAAATGCAGATTGCAACCCCGTATTAACTGTGGGCAATATGTTATGAGCTGAACTTTCCCATGTATTGGATTCTTTTGACCATGTAAAATAGTATCAAAATCCTCAGAAATACCAATTTTTCTAAATCCAGTCTCTGAGACTGCCTCCCCACACAAACTGCCTAAAAATTCTTTGCTAGACTTGGGAGAGGGCTCCTGATTTTTGCTTTCAGAAAAGATTTGAACTTTTTTCTTTAACCATTGGGAACTAAAAAGGTAGATTCCCACAACACATCTCACACCAAAAAAATCCTGATCAATTAAGCATTTAAAGGTAGAAGATGAAAGTAAATGTGAATATTTTATACGAATTCCAATATTTATATAACCCAGGGTTGAGGAAGGACTTTCTGGGTACTAAACGAAAGGCAGAAAGCATGAGCAAAACATTTTATTGCATTTAAACACAATCTTTCTGCTCAGTAAAACAACCTGAACAAAAGTAAGCAGAATAACAAATTAGAAGAACATCAGAACATATAGGGGCAATATATATAAAAGACAAAGGGTTAAACATTTATGGAGCCCCTAGAAATCAAAAAGGCAAAGATAAACGGTTGAAGAGAAAAATAAAAACATGAATACACAATTTGTGGAAATATAATTCATAGGTAAACATGAAAAAACTTCAAGCTCACCAGTACTCATGGAAACAAATTAAAACAGAGGAAAGACATGTATTTCCCACTTATTAGACTGATGTCCATTCCCAGCAACGGTAACACTCAGTGACGGTAAAGCTGTGGGGAGCTGGCAGTGTCCGAATTGCCAGCACACCTGAAAATTGGTAAAGCCTTTATGGAAGCGATTTGACTACATTACTAAAAGATTTTAAAATCTCATTTCCTTTGACTCAGCAATTCCACTTCTAAGGTTTATTCAAAGAAACAATACGGAAAGCTCATAAAGATGTGTGTATTAAATGCACGGTTTTTAATTCTTTTTTAACTAAACAACCAGAGGGCTGTGTCTCTGCCTCCACACCTATGTCCAGCAATCGCCCCTCACTCGGATGACTGCAACAGCTCCCTTCCCAGTTCCCGTCCCTTCCCAGCTCCTTCTCCGCCTGGCAGTCAGCATGAGATCTTACAAACACAAGGCAGGTTACTTCACACACCCAGTATCAGTGGCCTCCCATTGCTAAGTCCCAACTCCTTACTTCTCACAGAGAGCTGTGGATATCCTGACCCGGGACCGCCTTGCAGGCCTCCTCTCCCCACTCCACCTCAGACACACTTTGAAGTTCCTCCAATGGACCAGATGGTCTCTGGGCATGCTTCTGTTTCCTCCCTGAGAACACGGTCCCTACACTATTCCACCCCATAGCTAACTTATACACCCCAAACACATTTTTTAAGGCTCAGCTTAGCAGGCCCCCCCTCGGGGTAAACCTCTCCTGTTTCTGCCACACTTGAGTTAGACGTCGCTCCAGAGCACGTGCTGCCACAGTGCCTGCACTTAGCCCATAGAGCAATGGCCGCGCTGTATTGGAACTGTGTGTGGGTCACTGAAGTTTGCTGGCATCTAGGTCTCCTTTATCACTGCTTGGTCTTTTCAGAGGACACAAAGGTCTGCCTGCGCAGTAGCTCCCTCCTTTATTCACGGACCGCGACAACAACAACATCTCTTACACATGCTCAACTCTTCCATAGTACATACACCTGGGCGTAGCTGCCTGCATAGACGTACTGAAGCCGCACATTTTTAGACCATTGTTGTGGTTCTTGGGTCCTTATTAGTTCTGCTTTAAGCATTTAAGCTTTAAGATGTGATTTCTATTGTTTTGGAAACAGAGAGTCTACATAGTTTCTTTTATTCTTTTTTCTAGGACAAACTATTAAAATCATATCAACACAGCACATCTTATTAGTTCAGCTTTCTCAAACCAGGAAGAGAATTTAAAAACCAGTTCCTTCATTCCGGATCCTTTGGTAATAATCAAAGATGAAAAGAAACCTAAATGTCCCTTAAGAGGAAACCAGTCAAATAAATTATACATCAATACAGTGGAGTACTGTGCAGCCATGAGAATGAGAAAGTCTTCACAGACCGACTTGGAAAATACCAGGAAGTAGCGTGAGGTGAAAAACAAGCAAAGTGATGAACACTATTGTCATATGCTGCTATGTGTCTACGAAGAGCAGGCACGTCCATCGACCGTCTCTGGGACCACACACTTGTGGGGAGGGAAACTGAGGGGCAGGGGCCGAGATGGTGAGGGAGACTTCTCCTTGTATAACCCTACTGTTCAGCCTCGTTAACGTGCTACGTATTTCAATGACGGCCTACTGTGGATTCCTATTTAACTAACTAGGTACGAATGTTCGACAAAACTCTTCATAAGAGATTTTAACATACCCTTTCCCCTCCCCCACATAAAAAATCCTTACAATGTCCAGTGTTCTGGGACAAGGCTCTCACATGCGGCGGTCCCTGCTAGGTAATTAAAGTACATCTCAGAGGAGGGCTGTGGCCTTCTCTCCTGGGTCTACTCTGCTCCTCTTTCTCAGTCCCTCATCCAAGAATGTCCTGAGCTGCAGCCACTATAAAGTACTCCCCCTGTATAACAATACTTAGGTACATTCCATTTTCTTGGAGGCAGTGTGTAACTAGTATGATTTCTTCCCAGGAAGTGGTGCTGAAATCAACCTTAAAGGAAAAGTAAAACTATGAATTCGTACAGCCAAATAGTACTAACTATAAATTCTGCCTTAGAGCTCATATTACCATAAAAAATGGATAGAACAAGGAAAACAAGAAAAGGAAGAAAAAAAGAGGGAGAAAAAAAAACCCTTCATTCCAATGGGCTCTTCCTTTTCCTTTGACTTGGCACAGCCAACATGGCAGGACAACAGGGCAGGCTGATTTCCCCTTGACTAGAACTGGGTTTTAGATTCTGTCTACAACCGGTAAGTTGTAGATCACACCTCAACTTCGTTTCTCCTACACCTTAAAGACATGTGCAAGGGAAGACTATGTTCTAGATCTCCTACATATCCTGGTGCCAACCAGATATCATGCTCACCCCATACAAACCAGCATATGACTATGCAGTGGAGGCCTCTTCCCAAAGGGGAACGGCAATGGATGGAGAGAAAATTCGGCAGAAATGCCAAACAAAATAATGATAACCATGAAACATCTCTTACTTCTTGTCTTCATGCTGAGATGAAAACAAATACCTCCAAAAACTGCTAAATCTTATTACCAAGTTTTTTTTGAACAACACCATTAAGGGACACCTGGGTGGCTCAGCTGGTTGAGTGTCCAACTTTGGCTCAGGTCATGATCTCATAGTTCGTTTGTTTCAGACCCGCATCGGGGTTGCCTCTATCAGTCTGTCAGTGCAGAGCCCACTTCAGATCCTCTGTCCCCCTCTCTCTGCCCTCCCTCGCTTGCACACTCTCTCAAAAAAAATAAATAAAACCTTTAAAAAAATGATACCATTAATTCAATATTATCCAAAACATGTGAGAGAAATAATGAGAATTCCAAAAACTTTTAAGTGAGAAGAAAAATTTCAGTCCAATGGTCTTCTAGAACAATCAGTTGAAATAATATTCCTAAGGCGTTAATACCAAAAAAGGATATTACTGACATGAAATAGAGAAAGATTTGGAAAACTGAGTTCTTGAAACATCACACATGCTTACAGATGATACTACATAAACCAACTAGTAGACAGATTATCAAATCCAGGCCTAATTAACTAATGTATATAAATTCAGATTCAACTTAAAAACCACATGAGAAGTTATTCTATATCAGAATTTACTCTATGTCTTACACTATACAAAACCCTTTCATATCCAATATCTCATCTAATCCTTAAAACAACGTTATCAGGTAGGTATTATTAGTCTCCTCTTATACAGAGCCTAAAAAACACTGGAGACATAGCTGAGGTCATTCAGGTCATAAATGGCAGCACCAGGCCTGGAACCTGGGCCCTCAGCCTCTAAGAGGATGCCTTGTCTCTATGACGTCAACAGATGTTAATGAAACTGCGTTTGGACAGAACAGTGATAATGTAACCATTATCTAGTTATTAGATACCAGGTTATTCTATCTGTTGATACAGAAAGACTATATTTAAATTGTTTTTATAGGAACAGAACTTTTATGTACTTCTTTCTAAGTGAGAGAAGCAAACGAGTAAGGAAGACAAAAAAAAAAAGACTAAAAAGAGATCAACCAAGAAATAATAAGCATCATTTAACGGTTCCTCTTTGATCCCATATATCTTTTTCTAAATTCAAGTCAATTAAATGCAGCCCCTAGTTTTTGTGCTGACATGTGCCAAACACATATTTAAGTACAAACTGGATTCCTATCCTCAAAGATCCCATAATCTAGCCAAAGAGTCAAACCCGCAAATACAAAATTACCAAATAATTTCATGCAGATTGAAGTGAAAGAAGAAATAGCAATCCAGAGGACAAAGGAAAGACATCTCCCTGGGAAGGGGGGTCAGGGAGGAAGGGCTCTGCTGAAGATGTGACATGTGGGTGGGGGACTGGGAGCTAGCCAAAATGAAGAGAATTCCAAGCAGAAGCATTCCTGTAAAGAGACAGGCCCCACACCCCCACCTGCAGTCACACAGAGGAAAGAGTGCAGGCTGACTTCACTAGAATACACATCTCAGAAGATGGGAGTAATCAAATGCAGGCTGGAGGTGAGCAAAAAAGGAGGTAAAGATCCTTCCAAGACTTCTTGCTTGGGTCTTGGAAACAATGCCATTAATGACACATGAACTACTGAAGAGGAGGAGACTTACTGAGACAATTCAGTACATGCTGAAGTTCAGGAGGGTTCTATGAGGCGTAAGAAAACCAGGGACTCAGGTTTCAGAGAGGCGACAGGGTTCATAGACCTGAGACGTAGTCCCTCAGGGGGTTTCCAGAACTCTAGGTTAACCACTCTACATTCAACTTCTTAGAAATGAACAGAGGCTGAAGTAGGCTGTATCAAAAGAAAAAACACTGAATTGTGGTAAAAGCACTAGGAATTTAAGCAAACAGTACGCTATAGCCCCCTTATTTACAGCAGTTCTGATCAAAACAAGGAGATACGATCAGCAAAGGTCCTATTCATACATTTGTTGGACTGCAGATCCACAGACAGAATAAATAACAATTAGGAGACTTTTAAACACAGCTGTTCCCAATACTGGCTCTTGCCTGCAGTAGTCAAGGGAGGGCCACTGTTTTCTCTCAGCCGCAAGTATTCGTGCCCTTGGAGCACTCCCTCAAAATCTGGGTGTTCTTCCATCTACTCAGGAAGTCTTCCCTGGCTTCAAAATGACGGGAACAAAAATAGGAACCGGTGAGGTTACTTCCTCAAGTTAAATGGAGAAATAATCAAAAGCATACTCTAACCCGCATTAAATGTTTTTTAGACAAAAAGAAAAGGGAATAAACTAGGAGCACGTATCGCCAAAGAGCCCCGTTCCAGGTCCTGAGGGAAGAGGCACACTAGGCAAATTCTGGCCGGAAGACCCCAGCTCTAAATTCAGAATCATGTGGCCCTTCTGCGTCCTTGTGCTAGCCGCCTCCCACAGTATTTCTCCATCTGTAAAGAGAGGTGTCGGCCTTCTGACAGTCCCTGAGAGCCTATGGGAGGTACCATGCAGTCCTTCCTTGGGGAGTCCAGAAAGCAGTGTGGAAACAAAGCCTAGACTTGGAGTTGCACACTCGGCCCTACAGGGCAGTGGAGGTGTGCACCAGCTATCCACATGCTGTGCGTGCTCCTTCGGATTCAAGCATGGAGTAGGCTCCTTAACCTCAACTAGCTCCTGTGTCAGGAAACAGAGAGCGTCCCCCTCTCTGTAAGTTTTGGGAGGCCTGGGCTTCCCCAACCCTCTAAGACTGGGGGAGAGTAGGAATTCCTCCTGCTTCATACAGGACACCGGGAAGAACAACCCATCAACGGCTACCAGAGGAGGAGGGAGTGTTGGCAGATGCATCCGTGCATGGGGAAATCAGGACAGGAGCCAATGGCTGCAGTTCAGAGTGAAATTTGGGAGGCTTTTTTTTTTTCCTTTTAAGTTAATAATGACTGCAAAGTGAATCTGCATTCCAAGGAGACTCCCAGGGTGTTAGAAGACTTTACCAAGATGCTCTGACTCTTGCCTGTCTTCCCAGGAGCCCTTTCAGGATACGTATGACATATGTTCTCTTTATGCAGAGAATGCCACAATGGTGCACTGAACCCTGATTTTCAGGAACGTGCCAGTCTCAGTTGCCCTGGTATCTGGATGCTCTGAGGCAAGTCCTGGCATAAGGCAATTTCGCTCTGGGGCCCATCCCGTGCGCCTTCCTAAGCTGTTTGTTTCTTAATTATGCCCAGCCCTTGCTGAGCTTCACCGTTGCCAGCTCCCCAGCCTCTCACTCTCCGCAGTTAAGTGTGCTCAAACCTCTCCTATCGATTTCTCCTAAACCTGTCCTCCTGGTCCCCAGCAACAGTCCTCCGCCAAACCATTCATAACTAACCTTAAGGAAATGTCTAAATTCACAGCCTCTACTCTTCGACCTCCTACTCACTCCTCGAACTGTCACTCCATTGAAATGGATTTTTGCCAAGGTCACCCACAACCTCCGTGATCCTGAACACGGCAGGTGTTTCCAAGTCCTCTTCTTGATAATAAGAATGATGCTATCACCCAATGTTTACTGAGCACTTCGTGTATGCCAAGTATGATCCTTCGAACCGTGCAAACTTTATCGAGGCTTCACTACCAGCTGATAAAGTAGGTTTACAGTTACAGCCCTTTTATGAATCAAACCTTTGCGAATTAGAGTGACACGTAGCCAGTGTCACACAACCTGTGAGCAAGGCAGGCAGGACTCAGAACACAAGCCTCCGCCTGTATGGCCTGTGCTGCTTCTCTGCACTATCAGAAGGCAGCCCTTGGCCTGTCCCAATTCTTCCTACTCTTTCCTCCTTGGTCTCCATCTGGGGCTGCTCTTTGTGCACCCTTAAATACTGATGGTCTATCCTTGCCTCCTCATCCCTAGGGTGCCCTCATCCAGTCCCTGGCTTCAATTATTACTCACAGAATCAAAATCTGTCTCTCCAACTGGTCTACTGTCACATCCACAGGTGCCCCAGGTTCAATGCACTGTCCTCTACTTACTACTCACCCAGTGCTGGAGTTGCCTGTCCCATATTTGCTGTCATTGTCTCCCCGGTGCCTAACACTGAGGTTAGCAGGTGGGAGGTGCTCCCTCAGCAATTACGAAATTAACATGGAGACTTTGGCTGCCTCCCTAGACCTCAGTTTCTCACTTGGAAAACAGACTTGGATCAGGGAATGGAAGCGTGTTACATCCTATAAGCTGCCCTTTGAAAAGTGGTTTGTAGCAAAATAAGTGTGCAAACATGCTGCGTATCCTCCTCTTTGCAATTCACATTAGATAGCACACTAAAAGCTCTCAATCTTTTGTCATTGTTTAATAAGGGTCTCTGACCCTTTTCCGGGAATATCCCAGGCCCTCCAGAGACAGTGCTCCATGGGGGTGCATGCTTTGGCAGGGGCACCTGGGTGGCTCAATGGGTTAATAAGCATCTGACTTCAGCTCAGGTCATCATCTCGGGGTTCTTGAGTTCAAGCCCCACAGAGGACTCTGTGCTGACAACTCAGAGCCTGGAGCCTGCTTCAGATTCTGTGTCTCCCTCTCTCTCTGACCCTCCCCCGCCCCACACTCTGTCTCTCTCTCTCAAAAATAAATAAACATTAAAAAATTTTTTTCTAAATAAAGAAGTGTGAGTAGGCCAGTCCTTTGTTTTGTGAACTTTAAACAGTCACCTGGGCCACCTTAGAAAACATCTGTCAATTCCTTAGAAAATTAAACACAGAGTTACCATATATGACCCATCGATTCCATTTCTAGGTTTATATCCAAAGAGAAATGAAAACACATGTCCACACAAATATATACAAATGTTCACAGTGGCATTATTCATGATAGCTAAAAGGTGGAAATAACCCACATATCCATCAAGTCATGAACGGGCAAACAAAATGTGGCAAATCTGGATAACGAAATATTATTCAGCCATAAAAAAGAATAAAGTACTGATTCTACATTCTACAACAAGGAAGAACCTTGAAAACATTATGTTAAGCAAAACATGCCAGTTGCAAAAGACAACATAGGGTATGATTCCATTTATATAAGCTGTCCAAAATAGGCAATTTAAAGACACAGAAAGTAAATTTATGGTCACCAGGGGCTGGGAGTGACTGCTAATGGGCAAGATATTTCTTTCAGGGACGATAAAAATGTTCTAGAATTATATAGATAGTGGTGACAGTTGCACAACTGTGAATATACTAAAAACCAATGAAATGTACACTTTAAAAGGGTGCATTTTATGGCATGGGAATTAGATCTTAATAAAAAACCAAAAAAAGGTACAGTGGATAACCGCAATAAACAAAATGAACAATAAAGCTCATCTTCATAACTTGAACTGGTTAAGATAAATAGGTGTGCCAATAAAACATGCCAATTAACCATAGTGACTTAGGTCATTCACACTAAATGACAAAGACAGGAACAAAAAAACCTATATTTAGTAGATTTAATAGATTTAAGTATATTTACTTCCATATACATGAAGTAAAGCGGAACAAAATCTGGAATTCAGACCTAAAGGTATCTTCTAATACCCAGTAAGAACTGTTCCTTCAAGAGTATCACGGACTTACACTGACAACGCGGGTAAACCATCTTCTATCCTCCCTGGAAACAGCAATGGCCCTTACAGAGCCAAGGGGGACGTCCATCGTCCTTCATTTTCTGTGCCAATGTCCCCGAACAGGCACAATCAGTGGGTGACTGAAGGTTATGAAAAACTTAACCTGTTCACAAAGCTGACAGTTCCGAGGCTCAGAATGCTAAAACCCGAGACTTCTAATTTAGATTTCACTCTTTTTGTTAAAGATACCATATGACCTAAGAGCATTTTGTATTCATTTAAATACAGACAAAAAATTTATCCTGAAAGTCTAACAGAAAGTGATTAAAAGAGATGGGTCCTATAGGATATGGCGTTTAGTACTTTCTAAGTAAGCCACAAAAACTAAGGATAAAACCTGAATATGTACTCTTTGACCCAGGAAGATTTCCTGTAACTCCATGATTTTAAAGGTCTAGATAATTCAAGTCATAAAGGTCTTCACTCCATAGTGTTTCATCTAACAGCCCCTATAGTTATTCATTCATTCTACTAACGTTTCTTGAGCACCTACTATGTGCCAGGCATCAGGCCTAGTGTTAGGGGTACAGAGATGGATAAAAACAGAGACTGTGTTTGTATTACAGGATTCTTAGACTGGTGGATAAGACAGTCATCAGTCAAATAATACATACAAGAGATGCAGTGAACATTATTTATTTAGAAATTAGATAAGTTCTGGGAAAGTTGAACCTTGCAGCAATTGTTAGGATTCTCTAAGCTTTATCTTATTTATTGTTGTGCAAGGGAATCGTATTAAAAAGACATCAGATCTTAAATTTTTATTACATTAACTTGGAAAAAAATCAATAAAATTGCTCTAGATATGCCTATAGACCATAGTCTATTATATACACATATATATATATATATATATATATATATATAGAGAGAGAGAGAGAGAGAGAGAGAAATATATATACATTGAGAAATATATATATATATATTAGTGAGAAAGATTCATCAGGAAAGGTTTAGAGCTAGACTGAGTTTAAATTAAGCAGTTTCTGTTTGAAGTTGATAGCAGCCTATATAAAATCAAAGTCAGATGGTAAACGACATTAGTGAAAACGGCAGAGTAGAGAACTCCAAAAGTTCATTGCTCCATAAAAGCATCAAATAAACTGGCAAAACTGTCAAAATCAACTTTGTTAAAACTGGGAAACCACCAAAATATTGCAGCAACCAGGGGAACCAGGGGAACACTTAATAAAAAACAGCTAGATCTCAGCAGGAAAAGCCGGCCACTTTGTGGTATTATAAGTCGCCCTGGCACCATCCCCGGCTCTCCAGCTCAGCAAAGAGCCTTGAAGAAAAAAGCCCATATTCCCAGTACAGATACCATTACCAGAAGAAGCAGAGTGGAGTTTGTTTTGAAGGAAGTGTGGTTGTGTGTTGTGATCTGCCTGGTCGCTTCAGCTCGAAGGGCTCCAGGCTCCGCCACAGCTCTCCTAACTTGGGACTCTACCAAAGCTGAGGCGGCTCCCCGAGGGAGTTGTCAAAAACACTCAAAAGTAAATACACTAGTAGCTGCTGCCTGGGACAATAAATAACTGTTGGAGTAAACAATGAACTAACCAATAAGCTTGGGAAGAAAATTTGGGGATTGAGATGCTTTGTCAAACAAACGCTTTAAAAAGATCACACAAAGAGGGGGTATAGCTCAGTGGTAGAGCTTTTGACTAAAACGATCAGACAGAGTCCTGGGAATCTAGATAGTCAAGTGCAGGCATGGGCCTAAGTATCTGCTCAGGAAAGCCCTGAGGTAACTTTAAACTCTCACTTCTGGCTGACCCTCGAGTTCTCTGCATGCAGGAGGTGAAGGCTAAGGCGGAGTTATCAATGCCTATCCGATCACTAGAGAGACACTAAGCTAATAGAATAGAGATAGCATTGACTCACGACAAAGAATACAGACTGCTCAAAATTGGCACAGAAAGTCACAAAACAAGCAACAGCAGCTACAAGTAGCAACAAACCCTGGGGAGTGAAGAGAATCTAATTACCAGAGTTGCCACGCTACAATATTAAAAATATCTATTTTTCCACACACAAAGAATTACACAGCACGTAAAGAAATAAGAAAATATGGTTCATATACAGAGGAGAAAAGGCCACTAATAGAAACTGTCCCTGAGGAAGCACACACATTGGTCTTATTAGACAAAGACTTTGTTTTTTTTTTTAATTTTATAAATGTTTATTTATTTTTGAGAGAGAGTGAGAAAGAGAGAGAGAGAGAGAGCAAGAGAGACAGAGCTTAACCAGGGGAGGGGCAAAAAGAGGGAGACACAGAATCCAAAGCAGGCTCCAAAGCTGTGCTGACAGCTCAGAGCCCAACATAGGCTTGAACTCCCAAACCGCGCGATCATGATCTGAGCCAAAGTTGGATGCTTAACCGACTGAGCCACCCAGGCACCCCTGGACAAAGACTTTAAGTGAACTATTTTAAATATGCTCAAAGAGTTAAAGGGAACCATGTACAAAGAACTAAAGGAAAATGATGTCTTATTCAAAAGAGATTATCAGTAAGTAGACAAGAATTTTTTTTTTTTTTTTTAAGGGACCAAATAGAAACTCTAAATAGAAACTCTGGGTTTGTAAAGTACAAGAAATAAATGAAATTTTCACTGAGTAAGCAAAAGAAAGAATCAGCAAACCTGAAGGTAGGTCAACTGATACCACCAAGTCTGAGAAGCAGAAAGGAAAAGAGAAGAAAAATCAGCACAGACTAAGAAAGCTCCAGGACACCACCACTCCCACCAGCTGGGAGTTCCAGAAGGACAGGAAAGAGAGAAAGGAGCAATAAGAATGTTTTAAGAAATGGGGCACCTGGGTGGCTCAGTTGGTTAAGCGTCCGACTTCAGCTCAGGTCATGATCTCACGGTCCGTGAGTTCGAGCCCCGCGTCGGGCTCTGTGCTGACAGCTCAGAGCCTGGAGCCTGTTTCAGATTCTGTGTCTCCCTCTTTCTCTCTCCTCCCCAGCTCATGCTCTGTCTCACTCTTCTCAAAAATAAATGTTAAAAAAAAAAAAAAAAAAAAAAGAATGTTTTAAGAAATAATGGCTGAAAATTCCCCAAATGTGATGAAAAACAAGAACTGATGTTTACTTAAGGGCAAAACTAACAAGCAGTTGTGTGAGGCAACTGAACTAAGCCCCATGCCACTGGGTGTTTCTGACACAGAAAGACTGGGAGTTCAATGAAACAAAATTCCTTGTGAACAAAAGTCCAATGAGAGGTGAGTGCTATGGTGGCTCTAACAGCTCTCTGCTAAAGATCCTTCATATAATAAGAGGAGGCAGCAGACGGAAATCCGGGTGTCCATCTACGCACCCCTGGCCACTCTCACTCACCAGCCTCCAGGCTTCTGCTCTCTTGCTGTGCTCCTGCTCCCTTCACAGCCGAGAGCTGCCTGGCCCTCCCCAGTGCTCACAACCAGGTTTCCTGATGTCACACACACACACACACACACACACACACACACACACACCCTCTCAGACCCTTTGCCTGTCCCCACCCCTACCTTCAAATCACTAGAGTGAAAAGTAACCACAGTGGCAAGGAGGTTTGCCTTATCCCTCCAGCGAGGGGCGAAGGACTGAGATGCCTGCCTTCCATGTTTCAGGGAGACTGACCCATCCTGGCTAGTTGGGGAGTCCCACACAAACCATATTTCAATCAAAGGCTGGAGGAGGGGGCAGGGGGTGAGCTGATTTTAAGCGCTTAAAACATTTTCTTATACTTAGTCATCTTTCAAATTCATTCTTAAAGGTTGTTTATCTTAGGTTATTTACTAAAGAGGGGTTGCTATTTTCTCCAATAAACCCTTTTCTAATTCTAATTTTACAGCAAGTTATCAATAGGGAAATCAGGGCTCCATATGCAAAATTTTGCCTCCAGAAGCTTTTTGTTTGTCCAAAGTATCAATAGATGCCTTCACAGAAGAGTGATGAAAGGGTCTTTAATTAAATCCCACAATTTGATTACTTCTTTTGAGGTAGCATATTTAGCTGTCTCTAAAAAGATTTTCTTCCTAAAACATAATACACGCATTTTAATTATTGTGGGCTAAGAAAGGACTCTGTGCCCATTTATAGACAGAATGCTTCATTTGCCCATTGCCAATTGTGATTTTTCTATTGACAGAAATATACTGGCAGTATACATTTCAACAGCACCTAACACCAAAGTGTCTAAGCCCTCTCTTATACATATTATACTATTACCAAATACATGCACAGGAAGATTAACTTCCTAAATATAGCCTCCTCCATAGCCATATTTGGCGGAATTATAAAATCTTAGGAATGATTTCTTTTGACCAAGGAAAGAATCTTTTATGAGCATTAAGAGACACAATGCATTATCTAAGAAAGATCTATCCAGTTAGAAAAACATGAGATTTCAAATCTTTAGAGTTACATTTTTAGACCATTTCAAAACTTCAGAATTCTTTTAAAATTTTGAGGGAGGTTATATCTTAAAATAGGTTTTAATTTAGCATTTCTATTGCAAACTCTAAATCGCAGTGAATTCTGAATACTAAAATTCTGCTTATTGAATAAGTTTTAACATAACAAAAACTGCAAAGCCAAATTCTATTCTAGCAGTGAAGATTCTGCTTTGCAGGAATTAATTTTCTAAGTTCATAACCATTAAAAAGCATGCATTTTCCTCTTCCCCACCACAGATTAAAAATAGTTTTTGTTGTATCACATTCTTTTCAAATAGTGGCATGCAACTCTCTCTCTCTTTTCTCGTCCTGCTAAAAATATGTACAACTTAACCAACCTACTAAAATCAAAGCAACTTTTTTCCCCCACAGCTACCAGTTTCCTGGATGTGAATCTTCCACACAGCTATCTTAGTATTTCCTGTGTCCTTACATAAATAGAAAATCGTTCTATTTGGACCCTTCATGATCAAATTCTCTCTTGATGATTGCCTAATTAATAGAAAGAGGCAGTGGTAAAAGATCATGCTAAAATGATTTGCATCTGTCTTTAGAAAACATTTTTGCACTCGCATATGAAAATGAATAGTGATATCCTGGGAATTTAGAACTTTCTTCTTTTAAAGTCTGTCACACTTCTATTTCACATCTTTTTCTAGAATACAGGCAGAAGTGCATCTCCTGTTTTTCTCATCCACATCCCCACTCAGCCTTTGAATAATTCTGAAAGCATGGTGAAATAAGATCTCCTCTTAGGGAAATCCAGATGCCGTATTTCTCAAAATACTGTTCTTAGCTCATGTGTTCAATGATTTTACCATTTACTAGATATTTCGCCAGCTTGCCAAGAATGGCTAGGGAGTCACCAATTTCCAGTCCTCCATAAAGCAGGTAAATCACATTTCCAATATACCAGTTCCTTGACCCTTCAGTCACTGTATTTAAAGCTTTCTTATAGGACAAAGGCAGATGATTACCAATGAAACAATCTACTTGGCACTAACTACTTAAAAGAAAGATTCTCTACTAAGGCAAATTTATTGTGGAACTGTCCATTTTAAAAGATATGATTAAAATATCTGACCAGCATTTCTCTACCTACTAGGCAGCAGGTATTTCTTGCTATCTACACATATATAAGAAGTGGGCCACCTGACCCCCTTCCCTTAGAAAAAAGTATTGTATGGGCTAGATTAAATAAATATTATTAAATAAAATAAAACATGTAATGCTTCAAGGTGTTTTTTTTTTAATGTTTCCTTTATTTTTGAGAGTGAGAGAAACAGAGTATGAGCAGGGGAGGGGCAGAGAGAGAAGGAGACAGAATCCACGAAGCAAGCTCCAAGCTCTGAACTGTCAGCACAGAGCCCGACACGGGGCTCAAACCCGTGAACCACGAGATCATGACCCAAGCCGAAGTCGGAGGCTCAACTGACTGAGCCACCCATGCGCCCCTTAAAGATGCTTTTAAGTCAAAATATTAAGCACCTTCTTTTTAAAATGGCTTTGACCCATTTTGTTCTGGAATGAAATTCCTAATTCAAACTTTAATTGAAGGTGAGATATAATTTTAATGGCAGTTATCACACTAAATTTCTACCAAATGGCAAGGATAAAGAAAAACTATAAACAGAATAACAAAACATATTCATAGATTATGATCTGATATTGAGGAACTGAATTCCAAATGCTTTATTGTATTCTCATGTAGTGGTGGTTATAACACAGTGGTTATCAACACAGTAACACTTATTTATTGATAGTATTTGAGGAACTGGGTGGCCTCCAGTTAAATAAGTAAATCTATTTTAATTTTAAATAAAAACCCCACACAAGCATCTGCACTCCTGAATTCTGTGAGCACATTCTCCCTAGAAGGCTGGCCCTCTGTACCCCCACCAATGGCCAAGCCAGTGTGCAAGGGCCACTTACAAGGCTCAGGGAGCTTGTTTCTTGCTCTCTTGAGTGCTCTCTCTCACTCTCTCTAATCTATATATCTAATTTTTAAACTTTTGGTTCATCTTTCCAGTTGTTCACTGCCTCAATAAATAAATAGAAGTTTACCATATAATCATATTAAATAATAAAATCAACATATATATGTGGAATATTCTAGGAGTTAATACAATGCTATCTCTTATTCATCTATAAAAGGAGAAAAACATTCAAGGATTAACAATATATCTAATAGATGCCATTTTAAAAAGTTAAATGAGAGGCACCTGGGTGGCTTAGTCAGTTAAATGTCTCTCAATTTAGGCTCAGATCATGATCTCCCATGAGATAGAGCCCTGCACTGGGCTCTACAGAGCCTGCTTGGAATTCTTTCTCCCTCTCTCTCTGCCCCTCCCCCATTCATATGCACACACGCATGCCCGCACTCATTCACTCTCACACAAAATAAATAAACATTTTTAAAAAATAATAAACACTTAAAAAAAAGTTTAATGATATTCTAAAGCCACTGGTCTTCTAAATAAAAAGACTGAAGAATCTGGAATCCGTAATCAAGTGACTCAAGAATCTGTTGTCACATTTACATGCTATTGTTGGTAGATGTTTTTTCAGGTAATAAAGTAACTAAATTATAAACAGTACCATTAACAAAACATTATGAACAAATTATTTCAGCTTGTTTAAAACACATAGACTCTTTGTCTCACTGATTTTTTTCACTCTCAGAGGCAGTGAGGGGGAAAAAACTGGGTTCTGATGATTCCATTTCTGGTGACTAAATTTTAGACTGATGCCATATAGGTGGCACATATGGGTATTATTTATTTCATAATATGCCTGAATGTATTTCCAATTGTTTTGTCTATTCTTCTGCCACAGCTTCCAGAAAATACCATTCTGAAGTCCATATTCACAGAATCTTTGCAGTGAGGATTCCCAGGGAAGAACATTTATTCATGCACTGCTACTTGAGGTAACTCTTCCTCACTCTTCCCTCACTCTGGGGGAAGCATCTCCAGAAGGAAGCATCTCCAGGAAGACAGATGCCTGCTCAACCTGACTCCAAAAAGGTCAGTCAGAAAAAGCATGTATTTTTTATAAGCCAACTATACAAACCACAGAATGAATAACATAAAGGAAGACTAAAATATTAAGGAGCTAAGCATACAACTTTAAAAGTAAAAAAAAAAAAAGAAAAGAAAAGAAAAATCAAAAAAGAAAAGAAAAAGAAATAAGGATAAAAGAAATAAAGATAAAACCAGAAACTAATAAAACAAAAGGGTAACAACAGAGCAACAGAGAAGATCAATAAGCCTTGTTTAAAAAGATTATGAAACTGGGGTGCCAGGTGGTTCAGTCAGTTAAGCTTTTGACTTCAGCCCAGGTCATGATCTCGCAGTTTATGGGCTCAAGCCCCACACTGGGCTCTGTGCTGACCGCTCCCAGCCTGGAGCCTGCTTCAGATTCTGTGTCTCCCTCTCTCTCTGCCCCTCCGCTCTCACACTCTGTCTGTCTCTCTCTCTCTCTAAAATAAGCAAACATAAAAAAAAAAAAAGATTATGAAATTGATAAACCATGGCAAGCCTAATTTAGAAAAAAGAAAGGACAAATAAAAAATACTAGTAATGAAAAGAAGGACATAACTATATATGCGGTGGATTACAAAAAGGTGGGATGAATGTTATTTTAATAAATTTAAAAACTTAAGGAACAAAGCCCCAGAATCTCTATTGTACCATCTCTTATTAAAGTGTTATTTAGTAATTTCAATTCAGGCTCTGAATGAGTAAATTCAGGTTTTTGACTCAAAGGAATAAAACTAAAAATTTTACCTATGATATTTCATACTAAGTATTATGATTTATAAATACTGTAAATTTAAGAATGATGCCCACATCTTTTTAAAAAATTTACCTAATCCAGAGTTTTCTTCCAGTATTTCTATTTCACCTTTGGGATTATTTAATACAGGTGTATAAATGTTGCCAGGTGATTATAATTTAATAACTTTCTAAAACTTAACTGAATGACCCTTGTACTTCCAAATTTAATATTAACTTTGAGCTGCCATATGACTGCCTTATTCCAGTCCCAGGTAAGTGCAAGAACAATAAACTCAAAGCATTATATAGCCAGGAGAGATTTCAACCCCACACTTTACAGATATGAAATCTAGACCTAGTGAGGTGAAGTAACTTCCCAGGTTGTCACATTAACTTTCTTTCCTCCAACACAGAAGGTCATGATAACTCAGCACTCGGTGGAACACATGATGCTGCCCCATTACCCTCACTATTAAGGTGATGGAAAGCCAGTGCTAAAACCCCAATGTGTGGCCCTCTGGGGCATACTATGTGGAATCAGCATAGTCACTAGCATTAAGGGGAGTTTTCACACATTATCTAAAAGACTACTTTCCGCACACACAAAAACTGCATTATTTTAACATGTCTCTTCTTTTATCTTCCTGGTTTAAATGCCTTGTTGATTGCAAAGTTCATGGTGACAATTTGCTCCTCCTTGTAATAAACTAGCACAATCTTACAGTCTTAACTTTAGCCTCTCAGATTAAGGGTATGAGACTGTTGAACAGTCGTCCTTTGATTCTTCAGTTATACAAAAGTCATATAAAAAGTCAGATAGCAACACAAGCAGGTTAAAAGGAGAATAATTAGGCAATCATCTAAAGTCTTTTCTACATAATACTAAATTTTTTACTAGACATTTGAATGATTCACAGAATAAAAATCTGGCATTGTAGAATCAAAATATCAAGATGTAGTTTCCTCTTCTGCATAAATTTCCAAGATGACTGCTACAATGTCCCTCATGCTAGATGGTCTTTTTCCATGTGACCTTGCACTGTCCCATCAAAAAGTAGGGTCTCATTCCCCTCTCCCTGCATCTGGGCTGGCCAATGATTCACTTGTAACTAGAAGAATGCAACAGAAGTGACTCAGTGTGATCTCTGGGGCTAGGTCACAGAGGCCACGAAGGCTCCACCTAGTTCTCTTGGAAGGCTTATTCAACCACCTAAGACCATCACATTGGAAAGGCCACACACAGGCACTCAGCTGAGCCCAATTTTCCCATTACCCACACCAAGGTGCTCAATATGGGTGTGAGTAAGCCAACTAGGAAGGGGAGCCCCAACTGTTTGAATTACCCAGCCATTCAAGTCTTCCCAGTTGAGGCCCAGACATTGGTGAGCAAAGACAGACACCCTAGATGTGTCTTGCCCAAACTGCTGACCCAAAGAATCCATGATCATAATAAAAGGGTTACTGTTCATGCCACTAAGTTTAAGGCAGTTTGTTATACAGTTAGATATAGTAGATAACCACAAAAGCATGTTTGGGCCAAAAACACAACCAAAAAAACTAAAAATCTTGATTACTGCTGAGTATAGTTATAGGACTAATTCTTATATTTATTCACTAGGTGGCCAGATAACAGAAGGTTAAAAAGACCCTTCAGACCTGACCCAACTGAAAGGAAGATCAATCCACTAGCACATGGAGGATGTATGTCCTTAACAAAATGGGACCGTATCCTATGCACATCCGCATTACGAAGGACAGAAAAGGGCTAAGTACCAGGAAAAGGCCAGGCCAGGGAAGGAAGAGCCTTTTATAGCATAGCTATCTCATTCTCCAGTCACTGCCAGGCAACCTACTAAGGAAACTACGAGTCTCCAAGGAGCTCATAAGACAAAGAACATAGGCAAGGGGAAGGAGGAGATAAAGAACACACAAGTTGCTCCTTTACCCTTTGAGGTACAGGATGACACATGGCTAATATCACAAAAGAGAGAAGAGGGCCTAAGATATAATTTACCATACAGACTTGAACACCAATGAGGAAAAATCAAGTATTTTAATTATCTTTATCTTTCATCCTTCAAAATTCTATTGAAAACATATTTATATTTTAAGTCTCTTTAAGTAATTTGCATCAAAATAACTCCAACATTCATCATCAACAATTTGGGCTTCTCCTCTAAATAAAAAGATGATAGAGTTATATGAAGCACATTCATTTGATGCCATAATATCACTGAGTCTTTATACAGATGGTATTAATTTTCTTTATACTGGATGCTCTTGGTGGTAAATTATTCCTGGAGTTTTGGTAGTAACAAATTTGAATCCCAAACTGCAGAATATAGTTTTCCATGAGAAACAGTGCCAGGAAAGACACCTTCCCTCTTGACCATTTCTTCACCCCATGAACCATTTTATTTCCCTTCTTCAATACTTCAGTAAAGATACTTTGAGTAGACGTATGAATTTGTTCACTACAAAAACCCATTAGCTCCAGCAAAACCTGTAACAGCAAGGGATATTACATTTTCTTGATCAAAACAGTGAAAAACAACCAGCTCAAAAGCAAAATATTTGGTTATTTGTTGTTTTAAAAAGCTGAATAATCTTTCATTCCATATTCTACATCCTTCCTCAGATTTGTCTATTCCCTAGTATGGCAGGTTTACTGAGTCAATTTGTACCTTGTTAATTCTGATGCTTTGCATCATATTAAAGTAGGCTATGATCAGCAAAAATCAGCAACAACAAAAAACCTTTCGGTCAGATCAAAACAAGAAATGCTTTTCAAGATTATAGGCTCTTACTAAGCATGCTTTGAGTTAATTAAGTAAAAATAATGGAAACCTTGGCAGACTATTTTAGATGCCCATGAATTACTTCCTGAGGTATAACCAAGTTAGGCCTGGATTTTCTTCATGATATTTATTCCGTTCCATGTTTCTAAACGTAGACTGAATGGGGGATCCCTCTTTTTCTCTCTCATCTTTCCTCTTGCGCAAAGCTGTGAGTGGGAGATGGGTGGACAATGGATGACCACTGTCCTCTCCCTCCACCAAACCTGGCTTGACCCAAACAATGTAAAGATGACCTTTTTAAAAATAATCAAAGTTTCTCATAGTGCAAACGATGAATTTGAAAGGAAAAACAGCGTAAACAGAATAAATCAATAGAAATTTCCTAGTGACAGAGATGAAACACCACCTAAATAAGAAGAGGAAACAGTGATAAAATTTAAAGGAAAAATATTAGAGCAGCAAATAAACCTACCTATACAACCAGAGACTATATCTAAACAGGGAAGTTCCAGTGCCATAAAAACTCATGAACTATGGAGCACGGATGACTCTAACATGAAATATGTGGTGAAAAATTTCAGAGAATCTACCAGCAAATACATGCTGATTTTATGTTAGGTTTTGGCTAAATATCAGCACAAAGTGAGTGTGGATGTTAATACTGAGAACTCTCACCTTAAAATAAAAAAGGTGAGAATAAATATGAAGATTTCAATGAAGACTTAAGCACCTTCCAGGTCTTAAATCAAAAGCATTTAACTTCATAGAAGAACGTTCACTAATGTTATGCATTGTTTGGTTTATGTTAGTTTTTCCTTACCACATTATAAAAAGTATGTTTTAATTGATTTATTCTAATATCTATTAACGCAGCTTTGTATGCAGATGAAATCTTTCTTTCCTGAATTGAAAGTGTTGTTTACAACTTTAAGTGATATTTTATGAATCTACCTTTCAATCTTTAAACCACACAGTCTCTTCAAATCCTATAACAATAAGATTCTCTAACAAACTCTATAAGAATTTTTAATCATTCATTTCTATTATAATGTAATTTCATAAAAACTAAGATTTCCTAAACTCTATTCAAAAAAATAAAGATATCTTATTTTTAATACCACAAATTCTAGACCAGTAAAATTGGACCACCAAGTGGGGCGCCTGGGTGGCGCAGTCGGTTAAGCGTCCGACTTCAGCCAGGTCACGATCTCGCGGTCCGTGAGTTCAAGCCCCGCGTCAGGCTCTGGGCTGATGGCTCGGAGCCTGGAGCCTGTTTCCGATTCTGTGTCTCCCTCTCTCTCTGCCCCTCTCCCGTTCATGCTCTGCCTCTCTCTGTCCCAAAAATAAAAAAATTAAAAAAAAAAAAAATTTTTTTTAAATAAAAATAAAAAAAATTGGACCACCAAGAGAAAAAAACTTGAAGATTAAAATTTAACTTATCTTGGAAGTACATTAATACTCTAATTAATAAGCTCAAAATTAAATTCAACATACTAAAATTAATGATGGGTGAACATAAGGAATATATCCTTTGAAAAACTATCTTTCTCCTAGATAATATTAATGTTTACGAAAATTTAATCAAACTAGTATGCTTCTCCCTAGTTTCTCTGCTCGCTGTTAAATATATTTCTCCATATACACACACAAAATACGCTTTATTATTCTCATGAAAAATTTACTGACTATATTAAAATTTGTTAGAGTTACCTTAATTTTCTCTCCAACTACTTTCTCCCAAACTCAAAACTAAAACAAAAAACTTCTCATAAGTACTATGTACACCAAAAGTTCCATACTAAGCTCGGTCGGTATAGCATACTGACTCTTGATCTTAGGGTCATGAGTTTAAGTCCCATGTTGGGTGTAGAGCTTACTTTAAAAATAGATAGATAGAGGGGCACCTGGGTGGTTCCATCAGCTAAGCGTCCGACTTGGGCTCAGGTCATGATCTTGCGGTTCGTGAGTTCAAGCCCCACATCGGGCTCTGTGCTGACAGCTCAGGGCCTGGAGCCTGCTTCAGATTCTGTGTCTCCCTTTCTCCCCGCCCCTCCCCCAGTTGTGCTCTGTCTTCTCTCTCTCTCTCTCTAAAATAAACATTAAAAAATATTTTTAATTAAAAACAAAAATAGATAGATGAAAAAAAAGTTCCACATAAAATTTAAGCACCCTATACAAAATGACTGAGTTTTGTTTTCTTTTGTTTTTTATCAATGCAATCATGAAAATGACTTCATGAAATCTAAATTATAAATATACAAATATATTTATAATATTCCTCTTCTATAAGTAATTGGATTTAATTTCATGTTCTCAAAGCAAAGTCACTTTACATTTCTCAAAATCTTTTTTTTTTTAACGTTTATTTATTTTTGAGACAGAGAGAGACAGAGCATGAACGGGGGAGGGTCAGAGAGAGGGAGACGCAGAATCCGAAACGGGCTCCAGGCTCGGAGCGGTCAGCACAGAGCCCAACGCGGGGCTCGAACCCACGGACCGCGAGATCATGACCTGAGCCGAAGTCGGCCGCTTAACTGACTGAGCCACCCAGGCGCCCCTACATTTCTCAAAATCTTTGACAAAATGTAAACATTTCCTTACAGCCAAATCTACAGTGACATTGCTTCAGGTAAACATAGAAGAAAGCAGTAAACCATTAAAATATTAATTTAATTGTTTACTAATCATAATAGAATCTCAGCAACATTCTGACAATATGATTTAAGAAAAACTTTACGCCACATCTCATACTAGGCAGTGATCCTATTTTCTGAATCAAGACATCTAGTAAGCCCACAGAAGAGTCTTATGATGTAAAGAATACAGCATACCTTATAATCAAATCAAGCACCCACGAGAAGGTCTGGGCTTGCTAAAGGAAAGGAAGAGCATTTCTAGAGTAGGGCACAACATACAAAACCACAGGGATGCCAGTAAGGATGGTAAAGTGACTGCGGTCTGCAAGGCCCAAGCTGGCTACAACAGGGATTGGCGAGAAGGAGGAAAGGATCCTGGACAGACATCAAGGAGAGATGGGAGGTATCCTGAAAACCAAGATGAAGGTCAGGGCTCCAGCCTAAAAGCAAAGATCATCACGGAATTGTTGAGCGAAAAATGTTTAAAATAGTGTAATAATGGTATTAATCTGAAAACTATCCGAAAAGGATTGGGGGGCAAGGAAGAGGACGGGGCAAGGAGATTAATTATTGTAGTGTTCCAAGCATATGGTGACAAGAACCTGGTACAAGCATCAGACATGATGGGGCAGATGTGGGGGACAATGAGAACACACTCAGCTGGCAGGAGGAGGCGATCTTCAACACCAGTATCTCAAGAAAGGTTTTGTTTGTTTGGATGGTGGATTTGGTTTGGTGAGGAAGTACATTTTTATGGACCTAACTAGGATCCATGCCACAGTCATTGTATGTTAATATTTCTTCAGCAATAAAGCAGAATAACTCAGCAGAGAGCACCTGCTTTCACAGTCAGGAGCCCACAAATCTATTTTTAGCTTTTTGAGCAATGTCGCTCATCACCTTATACAACCAAATAGGTCTCAGTTCCCTTCAAAGAAAAATAGTAGAGCAAACTGATATAACTCATGAAGTCTTATGGGGAAAAAACAAACTTGAATCTATGAAAACAAAGTGCTTGGGAATAAAACTACTCTACAAATGTTAAACCACTAGCAAGTAATATTTTCTAAATAATGCCAGATGACCTTCAATTTTACCAAACTGGTTGCATTTTGTGTTTTGATGAGAGCCCTGATGTCCAAACACACTAATACCAAAATTTACCATTTTACCTACTTGTGATCATCCTTCTATATCCATTTTTAGCTTCTAAGGTTGAAGATCAATCACAGTTGTGATACAATTTTGAAACACCATATGACTATTTTAAAAAAACTGACAAGCAAAGTATTTCCATAAATTCAAAACCAAATCAAATATTAAAAACAAATCCGAAGCAGGTTTCAGGCTCAGAGCCTGACGCGAGGCGCGAACTCACAAACGGCGAGATCGTGACCTGAGCTGAAGTAGGGCGCCCAACTGACTGAGCCACCCAGGCGCCCCAAGAGTGTACATTTTAAGTTATCACCTCAAGAACTCAGCTCACATGCATCAATTTGGATAACAACTGTTTAAATTTATCAGACAAGAACATAAAAAGATCTCTTTGGTTGGTAAAATATTTCTACTTTTACCCAAGTTAAACAGATGGATAACCCAAGCCCAAGCCCTTCTAGATTACTCCTGGGACTCAGTGAGAACCATGTCTGCACTCTGGGATGTCATCATATATGTACCAAGATTACTTTTATAATTACTAGCATTACTTTTATAATATAACTAAGTACATTATATATATTTAAATATAACATAATATATATTAAGTTAATGTAGTTAAATATTATATTATATTATATTATATTATATTATATTATATTATAAATATAATTATAATATAACTAAAAAAATAGGAAGAAGGCTGACACATAAGCTTGTTTCAAATATCCAGCTAACTTAGATGCCACAATGCTTATCACACATTACCATAATTTTCCAATTTAGGCATTATCAGAAAATAAATCAATACACTATATATTTCCAGTGGTCTCTGCTACCATCACATTTTTATTAATTCTATCTTCATCTGAATAGGCATGCTATTTTAAAGACTAGCATCACAAATGTATAACAAACCAAAACCTGGGATGCAGCCTCGATCCCCACCGCCTCCTCCCTGAGGCTACCTGCCTCAAAGACAGCCAAGTTGTTCACCCCACTAATAAGTTATGCAATGCCATCCACGGGTCTTAGCTCACACTATTCCCTTTGCTCGGAAGTTCACCAAGCAGTGGACGCCACTGGTGCCCTGCCCAAATCCCCCAACTGCTTTCAGAGTGTTGGTTGCTGAGACTTGCTTTAAGATAATACACGGTTATAAATAAACATAAAAAAAAAAAATTTTTTTAAAAGATAATACACGATGGGGACAAGTGGGTAGGACTACAGAGGAAACGAGATTGGCCATGAGCTGATAACTGCTGAAGCTAGATGATGAGGACATAAGGGTTTACTATACCATCCTATTTGTGTCTATTTTCCATAGAGAATAGAGACAGAATCCAGGAAATGGAGAGGGGAATTAAATACACAATTAGAATGACAACCTGATAGTACCCACAAATTAGGTTTCACTTCTATTTGCTTAAAGATTATTTGGGATAAATTACTGGAATTAGTAGATATCACTAAAATGAAAGAAAAATGTAGTGAGGATTCAGTAAATGTGTTTTGAAATAAACTGAAATGAAATACACTGAAGTGAACTGACATTTCTTTTGTGGAGTCATGATAAAGGTAAGTAAATAGCCAGATTCCACCTGAAGGGCATGACTCCTTAAATGTTAAGTTTCTTCTCCTGTTATTCTGTAAGTGAGTACAAAAGCAGTCACTGATTCTTATGAAGGTTGTGTTTTCCATATATGTCTTCAATAAATTCTCACAAAAATCCAGTAAAGTCTATTCCGTTATTATACCTATTTTAGAGAAGAGGAAACGAAGTTTAGTAGGTGACCCCACCCTAGATTCACACCAAGGCAGGTGACTCCAAAGCCTAAGCCACATACTACTCCTTCCGAAGCAGTGTTCTCTGGAACGGGTATCATCGGTGCCCTAATGCCTTGCCATAGAGTTAACAAAGCAACAACATTTGGGCAAAACATCTTGAGAGTGGCACACGCTTCCAGCGCCTAATACTGTGTGCGGCTATTCCACCGATGGTATCACTGGGCTCCCTTTCTGGTAGTCACGGCTTTACATTAAGATGTGCACTTCTTCTCCAGGATTCCCATGGTCCGTGACACAAATGTCAGGCTTCTCTGGTTAATACTCAGTCCCACGACGTTGTGTCTTTCCTAGGTGATAAATCTATGTAAGAACTAAACTCATTCTCTAGGCCCTTTTAAATTTTTTTTTTTTTTTCAACATTTTTTTATTTATTTTTGGGACAGAGAGAGACAGAGCATGAACGGGGGAGGGGCAGAGAGAGAGGGAGACACAGAATCGGAAACAGGCTCCAGGCTCCGAGCCATCGGCCCAGAGCCTGACGCGGGGCTCGAACTCACGGACCGCGAGATCGTGACCTGGCTGAAGTCGGCCGCTTAACCGACTGCGCCACCCAGGCGCCCCTCTCTAGGCCCTTTTAAACACAATGACCAAATAAAGCAGCTATCTTTTTAGACTATCATGAAAGACACGAGAAAATTTAGTAATTTTTTAAAATTATTTTTATTTATTTTTAGAGAGAGACAGAGAGGGCAAGCGGAGGAGGAGCAGAGAGAGCAGGGGAGAGAGTGCAGAGCCTGATGTGGGGCTCAAACTCACGAACCATGAGATCATGACCTGAGCTGAAATCAAGAGTCAGACGCTTCACCCAGGCACCCCGGAAAACTCTGTTGTAAACTAACAAATTTCTAAGGTATAATTGTTAGCAAAACCCACAATTTCAAATTTCCTTTCATGAAACAGAGCTTAAACACATAAATAAAGAGAAAGATGATAAGGAACCAAACCTAAACTAACATGGTCAAACTCATTTGTTGACAGATAACAGCATGTGAAAATAATTCATCTGAGTTACCAAAAAAAGGAAACAGGAATCAAAAGTTAAAAGGATGATCTCTTTCTTCAACTCTGTGACAGGGAAAAAAAGAAAAAAACACCCTCCAAGGCATCATCAGCCACCCCAAGCCTGCAACCACATGGCTGTATTTTAGACCGGGTGGAGCAGAGAGTAAATAAACAGTTTCTATTTTGAGCATGCTTTCCCTGGCCACTCTGAAATTTCCAAGTCACAAATTATTGCCTGCTATCTTTTAAAGTAGATTTGTACTCAAAGAATTCATAAAAAAACACCTCAGATCAGGAAATGACATTATATAAGTTCCTAGGTAAAACTAATTTATTTGAGAAAATAATTTATTATGTAAAAACTATTATATAATCACGACATAAACTAGAAAGACTGCCTAAATATTCCCATTGCATATACTCAAAAGAGTACATTCTCTCAAATATAAATTACTGGTGTTAACAGAGTAAATTTTTCATTTTAAAACTCAAATTTTGTTAAAGTTTTGAAAATGAACTTATTTGCAAAAATTAACAGTACAATAAAATCTAAAATGAAGATACAATTTACATATTAACAAATTGCAAAGAATTGCAAAAATCTCTCCAAAATTTAAATTCGCAGTATGCTCAAAAACTCAACTTTACTCAAGAATAATAGATTGGAAATAAAAAGAACAACTATCTGTATGTTCCACTTCTTCATACATTTTAGAAAGAAAATGAGGGGATTGTCTACACACATCAGGCAGGGCCAAATTATCCATTGGACAGTAGACACAATGTTTAAGGCCCACAATGTTTTTAGGGGCCCACAAAAATGTCTGAATTTCTTTTAAAATCAGAAGGAAAAAAAGAACTATCAGGGTGAATGTTTTACTATGTAATATTAATAATTTTGTCTTTACACCAGCATAGTTGTAATAATTTTATTTGATTTTTAAATAGAGGAAGGAGACCACAAAGAGAAAAGGGCCTAGGACCATGAAAGTCCATATGCAATGTTGCTAGATACATTCTTAACCCTTGAGCAACATGGGTTTGAACCGCACAAGCCCACTTATATGCAATTTTTTCAATACATAGAGTACTATAAACGTATTTTCTCTTCCTTATGATTTACGTAACATCTTTTCTCTAGCTTCCTTTATTATAATAGTACAGAATACATACAACATACAAAATATGTGTTAATCAACTGTTTATGTTATCAGTAAGACTTCTGGTCAACAGTAAGCTATTAGTAGTTAAGTTCTGGGGTGAGTCAAAAGTTATACATGGATTTTTGACTGCACTGGAATCTGTGTCCCTAACCCCTGCATTGTTCAAGGGTCAACCGTAAGTCCTTCCTGTCCCAGAAGCCTCTCTGTGTAGATATGGATTATGCTTCTCAAAGTAGAAGATGGTTAGTGGTACCTTTGCTGGGCATGGAGGGTGATGGGCACCTGTCAGCAACTACTCCATTTGTAGGGACCTCTTCCTTCCCATCACCTTCCTTCCTCCAGTTGCCCCTGAGGATGGGGCACAGAACTAATGGGATCCTGTATACTGTTAATATTCTGAGGATACTTAAACAGCAAGCTGGGGCTGCTACAATAGCACAGCTTTGTTCCAAATCAGTTGTTTGGTTGCTTTTTAAATTTCAGATGCCTTTGGAAATCTGACAAAAACTTCTCAGAAACGTACCCACCCAATTCTGCATGCAATTAATTCCATCACTGGAAACCCATTTCTCATACATAGAAGATTTAAAATTGTTGTAAATAATACTCTCACTCCCACTTTAAATGCAAAAATTAACTGGTTGCTTCTGGAAAAAAAAAATAAAAGAAATCTAAATAGTGCAGATAAAACAAAAAGTACACCGGATATTACCAGAAAGTTGCACTTAGAGGGCAGCTACTTTGGTTTGATAGGAAGCTGACATTGGATCCTGGTCTTCCAACATTCAAGCAGCTTCGACTTCTAGTTTTTGTTTTAACGATGAAAGGCATGTAGTGCCGGGTGGAATCACAGCCCAACTTTGCCAGCAGACTGGCACAGGCATGAGCGATGAGTGTGAAAATCCCCCAGACCTCTTGCGGTTCCATCCACTTTTCATCACAGCCTGTGCCCACACACCCTGGGCCTTCTGGGGCAAGGACGGCACCGCCGAGCCTATCTGTGCCACGAAGGGCGGTTCAGTACACATTTCAACACAAGGCTGCCAGAACCAAAATCACCTTCAAAGGTGTGCTGCTGTTGTTCTCGGAGTCTCCTGGCTTCTGCCCGCACAAAGGCTGCCACAGCTGTGTCACTGACTCTAGCGCACCGTTCAACTTGGTTTTCTGCTTCCACGCAGCGCTTGCAGGACAGCAACTGAGCAAAGGCACTGCCAGTGTTTCAGGAGCATCCATCGTAGTGATGGAAAAGCCTCGAACTGGAAGACAGACCTTACTCACATGTAGGGAGCCAGAAAACCACCAAATATGCCGACCCATCCATAAGCTCCTCCCCCTGAAAACGGGGTTTTCCCTTTCTGAAAACACGCATGCACACTCTCGCGCACAACTCTCCTCACATTTGTCCTCAGTGTTATTAACCAAATGCACTCCACGGTCTGCTCCCACTTTTTGTTAAGATCTCTCAAAAAGGGGAAGGAGTAAAAGTCACGGCCCCGGGCCTGGCCAAACCGACAGCTCTGTGTGCAGTCAGTGCATCAACCGTTTTCAGGGGAGGATTACTGGCTGGCAGGCTTGATGACACTAAACAGGCACACGGAGAGCTACAGTGCTCACGACACATGGGACTTTTCAGCACAGAAGCAAAGCCAAATTAGCTGGCCCGTGTCCAGATGCTCCTTCTTTCACAGGATCAAGGTTTTCTCACCACCACAATCCTACACTTCAAGTATATCCGTGGCCACTGTACTTTCCAAAAAGAGATCATGAAAGACAAATTCTTTGAAAATACATACACACACAACAACTGAAAAGCATCAGGTGGTTGAAATGCAGAAGGCCCAGGGGCTCGCCCAGCTGCAGGCTGAAGGGACCTGTCCTGCCAAGATCTGCTTTAAAATATCAGAAGAGACACAGGCAACTTGAGCGCATAGTGCCATGTCTACAATAGCGTTCTGCCTCTTCTGTACTCAGCCACAAAAGCAACCTGACACTTCCCCGAAGTAAAACTTCACCACCACCCTCCCCCGCTGGTGAGGCCTCCCCCACCTGGCCGTATGGTACTCGACTTGGCTGAGCCTTTGGAGCTCTGTCCTCTCACGCAGCTGCATCCCTGCAGCTGGGCACGCCAGGCTTTTGCGGGATCTATGTTTTCATTAACAAGGACCTGGTTATACAACCGGCTTAGGGGTTCTGTGTCTCACCAAATTCAGTGATGAAAGTAAAACTGAAGTGCTGGGGAACCAATGTACTTTGCTGCCCTTAGCATTTTCCAGTGTGAGACGAGACAGATGTCCATCGTCACAAGGCAAGAGAGGCCCGCTTTAGTGGCCATCAAAGGGGGACAAAACTAGTTCTATAACGTGAGAGTCACTCCAGTGGCGACTTCCAGACCATACATAGCATCATTCTATCCCACTGGTACTCACCTGCAGCAAAGTCTTAGTAATATCTTGGAACACATACACACAAAAATCTTCACAGAAACTAATTTGAAAGCATCAGGAAAGAAATTAATGGGGAAAAAAAAATCTTTAAAAAAGTGGGGGAGTGCCTGGGTGGCTCAGTCGGTTGAACATCTGACTCTTGATTTCAGTTCAGGTCATGATCTCACAGTTTGTGAGATCAAGCTCCGCGTTGGGACTCTGTGCTGACAGAACAGAGCCTGCTTGGGATTCTCAGTCTCCCTCTCTCTCTGCCTCTGCCCCAGTCACTCTCTCTCAAAAATAAGTAAACATTTTTAAAAACCTAAAAAAAAAAAAAAAAAGGAAGAAATCAATGGGAAAAAATTGCAAATCCTGAGTCCCAGAATAAGAATTGGTGCTCCAGTCTAAAGATGATTAGACTCTAAACCGAAACCTTAAAAGAAAATAAACTCTACATATGGATGGATACCCTGTTTCAAAATGCTTAAAAACTGTCCCTCCCTGGCTCACAAATATGCCCATTCCTAACTTATAACACCTTTCCTATTAGAAACAAATGGTTCTGAGCCAGATACAACTTAAATTTTGCTTTGTAACTTTAAGTAAGTCAATTCATGGCAAGTAGGAAGAGACTCTCAAAATTTAATGGGGGTTGAGGGTAGAGGCAGATAAGTACCTAGATCGGTTGTACAATTTCAACCAAGCCATTTTAGAATGCAAATTACCAAGTTATACTTATGAGTTAGATCATTTTAGTTCAGTTCAGCCCATGTTCTTGCCACAGATATCATGCACTTACTTAAATTTTAATAGTAACATGTATTAGAACTGATCATTTCTTTAAAAAAAACAAAAAGGTAAATGCAAGCATTTTTCTTGTGAGAGAAGAGCTTGCTATAATTTAAGCTTTCCAATCCCTTTTAAAAAAAATACTCTTTAATCCAGACTGATTCTTTGACCATAAAGAAAGGTGGATGGATGATGGCACCATTTGCCACACTAAATAGCTCCACACAAGGACCAGGGAGGAGGGTGGGAGTGGGATAAGAAAAGGAAGTCGAGATCTGAACACACTGCAGTGAAGTGTGCTGAGTGAGCTGAACAGACAGATATATCTGGGGCTTCCAGGGCAAATCTGACTACAGACATCAATTGGAGACTCATCAGTGAATGCCTAGTTAACTGCAGCTACGGCTGTGGAAAAGTTGTCCAGGATGAGGCCTGAGATAAGGGAAGCAGGGCTGGTAACAGTATGGCATGGTGAGTCCTGATAACCTTCACCGGTGGCAGATGGTGGAGGAGTAAATGCAAGAAAAGGACACAGAGCAGATCACAGACACTTTTGCAAGACCCAGCTGAAGAGAGAACTGAAGAGTGAGGAGGGAAAGTTAACTGCTACGTCCCTTGTTTAAGAACGCGAGCATGTATGCATGCTGACAGAGGAGACACAAGCACAGGAGGGAGAGAATGGGAGCTGGGGCACAGGGACAGCTGGGAAGGCAGGCAGGCAGCCCCCGACCATAACAGAGGGAAGACCGGTGAACAGCTCTTAAGGCCAAGGCTCAGGGGTTTCTCTGAGAAGCAGGAGATGAGACCATATGCTAAGGATGCTGGTGGGGAGGTGACAGGAGGGACATCCTCAGATTTCCCTGCCAACAACTCTCCACTTGTGTGGGCACTGCCCACCAAGAGTCAGGGATGCAGACTTGGCCCAGAGAGTGGAGTCTCTCCCTCGGAGAAGGACAGTCTGTGACCTTCATAGGCACCAGCTCCACCCTGGGTCACATGACCGTGGGAATGGTACTGCCCCAGCACAGTTGGCACAACTCAGCCCCCACATTCTGAAGGGTCTCCAGCCACCCGGGAGCCACACCTTCCATGTAGCTTTTGAAAGCAACAGGTGGCCTCCAGAATGGCCTGGTGTGATACTGTTGCTCTCTTGGAATGACAAATAGCTCCAACCTGCTAAATAAATTTAGTGCAAAACGGTGATTTTTTTTTAACTTCAAGGACACACAGATGCTCTGCCTTATCAGAAGAAGCAGTGAAGCAGTTAATTTTTCTAAGTAACAGTGGACCAGAGACAAATGTTCAAGGCACTGAACTTCTGAGCCCTCACAACAGAAAAAAAGTTCTGGTTTCTCAATCAGCCATACAGCTCAGCACTTCAAATAGGTGCTGCCCCAAGATTAGTTGCTGATGATACTGGGTTTCTATTTTTGTCTCTTGTTAGTTAAGTGGGTGAGGAATTAAGTGCCACCTTCCTGATTTATGTGAGTAAACTGTGTGAAGGTACTTGCGGCATGGAAAGAGAGTGAAAGGAGGGCCGCACGGCAGGCCAGGGGTTCTGGGGCCCACGGTCAGCCTTGCTAACGTTCTGTGCGACTGCAGGTGACTTTGTACACATGAGCCCCCACATTTCGCCTGTAAAATGGGGGCCACCAAATGATGTCTACTGCACAAGATAGTTGCGAAAGGAAACTGAGCTGATGTTAAATGTGCCTCCTAGAGATTAAAGAACTATGCAAATATGAGGTGTTATTAACATACAAATGAATTTGCCCAGATTTTTTTTTTCCTTTGGTTTATAAAGGTTTTCTTTTTTAAACCATCATTTTATGTTTTTAAAACATCTTGCTTTAGGGGTTTTAAACTTATTTGAAAACATCAGGTAATTATACTGATGAAATGAGCAGATCAACCAACATGTAGCTATATTTCAATTTATAGAAAATACGATAATATAAAGAGTTTAACTGATTTTCTTAGAAGTCAAAATATAAGATAGATATAAAGTTCAGATCCTCTGTCTTCAATTGGATACTCTCTATGAGGAAAAAATAAAGTGTAATTTGTAATTTTGCTAATGAAAGTATCATCTTTTCAAGTCCACTGAAAAATACTAAAAACAAAGAAATAACTGTATTTAAGTTACTACTGCCTTAAGAGACTGCCTGAATTCTTCTCTCTGAATTTTTACCATCGTCCACAGTAATACGAAGGTGATTTTCTTTAGTATCACAGTCACTGCTACCTACTACACAGACCCTTTTGAAACTGAGATGAAGACTTCAAGGTCACTCTCCTGGTGGTGACTAAAATGATCCTGCCAGCCCACCAGCTCACAGAGCTGAGAAATAATAACAAGGATGGACTAGGGAGAATACACAGGCCTGGAGTTCAGTGTTGCCATTTAAAACAGTAAGCAAAGCAAAGTCAAAGAGTGAGCGAAATTAAAAATATGAAACCAAAACATGATATTCAAATAAGGCGGAACAGGGAGTACTGAAAACAACATTTTAAGTTACGGACGATAAGAGAAGGGGAAAAATTACAATATGACCTTTAAAATAGGATAGGGGCGCCTGGGTGGCGCAGTCGGTTAAGCGTCCGACTTCAGCCAGGTCACGATCTCGCGGTCCGTGAGTTCGAGCCCCGCGTCAGGCTCTGGGCTGATGGCTCGGAGCCTGGAGCCTGTTTCCGATTCTGTGTCTCCCTCTCTCTCTCTGCCCCTCCCCCGTTCATGCTCTGTCTCTCTCTGTCCCAAAAATAAATAAAAAACGTTGAAAAAAAAAAAATTTTAAAAAAATAAAAAATAAAAAAAAAATAAAATAAAATAGGATAGAGGTTTTGCTGGGGTTTTTGAGGGGAGGAGAGCAAGCAGTTTAATGGATTTATGAACAAACTTACAGGAACAGCATGGACCTTTTTCACGTGGAGAATCAAATCGACGGTAAAATGGCAGAAACTGAATCATTCAGATAACAGATTCTCCCCAGATCTATACAGGTTTTACTTACCACATCAGTCATGCAACAAGTACTTTTACCCAGGTGACCAAAAGACATGGAAGAAATCTGGCAGGCAAGAAGTCTCGTATTTCTACGGCAAACAGAGGAGAAAGCAGAGTCCTTTCAATGACACAGGGGCACAGACCCTAAATCAGAGCCCTTAACTCTGGACCGGCAGCCCCTGGTCTCTAAGGCCAGCTTCCTGACTGCTGGGGCTGGAGTCCGCATCTCGCATTTGAGCCTCTCCAGGAAAACTAGGGGAATCCAGCCTCCCAACCTACTTGAGGCTCTTCTCTTGTTGGTTTTAAACCTAACCCCAGGGGACTGCTCTATTTAGACAGCAGAAGAGCCTAAGGCTAGATTAGCTGTCCTCTCTACATATGAAATTAGCCTTCTTGCAAATGCAGTTGCTTGACTGTTCCTCTCACTCTCAAGATGCTCCCTCTTGTCCAGTTCTCACATCCACAAGCCAGGCTAACCTGTCTACTATTCTCATTTGCGCAGGGGCCACAGCTCCATGACACGTCTTGGGGCCAAGCTTCAATTGACCACTCACATGAATTAGCTCCTGGAGCTGTTTATGGAGGGCATCCCATTGACAACAATAGAGGCAGAGCACCCCAGAGCTGACCGTACCTTTCCTTACACCTCTGTTCTCCTCCCCATCACCTTTAAAACACAGCCTCCTGATAAATGTGCCCAAGTGTCCCTGGCACACCACTGGGTGCCACCAGTGGATTAAGGGCCCGCCGAGATACTGTTTCCAGCACCCACCCCACCCCCATTCCTACCCTCACATAGTTGGGTGGCACCTCTAGCCACAAGAGATCTCCTCCAACTTGCTGTGCAATGACATCTCTTCCTAGCTATAGCCTGGTGTGGAGCAGGCTGAAAGTGCTCTTTTGGAGCATGACTAATGGATCCAGGGGCCCCTGGTGTTCCGAGGAATAGTGGGCCCAGGAGCTGCCGAATTCTCTCTGGGGACAGGAGCTTTCTCACACCCTGTTATTGGGTGACATCTTCTAAGCCATCTTCCTCTTTTTTGCCTTGCTATCTGGTAACAATGAGGACAGCAGGATAAATGCAGGGGGTCAGGGCGCTGCCCCAGAAAGGACACTTTTCATCTACTTTGAAGTAAGGAGCCCAGCAGAGGCCCATATGCCCTGCTTCTCGCACTCTGTTTTACTGCCTTGTTTCCAGGCCCCTCGGGATAGCGTTCATCAATGGCAGCTATTCTTTGGGACAAAAGGGCTATTTAACTATTTAAAAATATTCTTCAACAATACTTTCTTCCCTAACAAAGATGGGTAAGAAGATCTGGCTAATTATGCTGTAGGAAAGAATTTTTTCCTTACAGATTCTTTGCTTGGTAAATATTACAGAGTACCAAATGTTCACAAAAAGATTATAGGCTTTCCCCCCAAAGAATGTTAAAGTTCATTTCTACTGTTCTTCCCATTTATAAAGAAGTAAATTAAACTGCTCCATCAAATTGTCTGTGTTAATAAGCAGGCCCTCATCGTGATCAGGAGGCACCATAACACTCTTCTGCTGCCAGACTGTGGGTACTCCTCCCGCCTCCAGAGACTGGAGTCCCCAGAGACTCGGCCCTCGTACCAGACCTCTTCTGCAGCGCCTGCCCAGGAGGAGCAGACACAAGCTCCTCTGCCGGAAGATCCACCCATGCCAATGTGGAAGAGAAAAAAACCTGACCTGAAAGAATAAATGTGAATGGTGACGATGTGCTAACAGAGCAACCAAGCTAAGGAGTAAAGTTACTTGGTGGGTACTCAAGGCCATAACTATGGGACACTGGATATTTTCGTGTTACCGCTTTGCAGCCAATAAAATATATTTTACAGATGCTCTGGGAGTTCAACGGCCATTCTTCTTAACCGCATGGGGCTGTGTGGTGAGAAAAATGCCACAGCATTCAGAAAGTAGACGTTCACCCAAAGGTCATGACATACCAGCTCAGACTGTCAGCCCGCCACAATGGGGGGTGCTGAAGCGTCACTGGATCGGTTCTCTTCCCCCCAGCGTAAATTACACGTACAAATAGATACCTGTCTCACAAGTGTCGATTTATAATCTTCCGTGAGTAAAAAGGATTTTTACCACGTTGCCACCTAAACACAAGATGAGGTGGTTAAAGGAAATGCAAAGACTCCTTTCAGCAAAATCTGAAATGTACAATCACCTATCTCTAGAAATAGTGCTCATGTCTCAGTCCAATTAATTCTTCCTAAAAAATATTCCCAGCGGGGAGGTTCTCCCTCCACATGCAGAATGTCATAGGTGCACCGATGTCCTTTGTCTTATGAGGGATAGAAGAGAGCCAAGAGATGGATGAGGAAGCAGTGCTGCACAGTAATGATTAATCCAGGCAGATCAACGCTCCGAATAACCAGCCCAGGCCTTTCGGGGGAACTGACACAACATACTCCTTTACTTGGATCAAAAATACATTCTTATGGTACAATCATGAGTACAGTGTAGACCATCATTTTTGTACTTGAAAATCTGTCTCTCCAGATTTGACTAAGGAGTTTTTCCCCTTCTTCGGTATTTTGTATCCCCTCAGAAAAAGGGCAGCTCAACTCCTTAGAGGAAAGCTCCTGTGAGATAGCTGAAGGTTTTGCCCTACCCCTGTCCCCCACCAACCACAGGATCACCACTAGCCTGTCACTGTGTAATCCTGGAGCTGCCTGTTCTCTCATATGTAACAGAGCTAAATGCAGTGAAGACCTAATATAGGAGAAAGCCTTCAGAGCCGTTCTTAACCCTAGCTATACCTTAAAATCTCCCAGGGCACTTTAGGAAACCCCCCCAAAAGTCTAATTTAGTTGGACTTGAGTAGATCTACACATTATTAGTGTTAGAGATCAGATTTAATTCTGGTGTCCTAAAATGACCCATCTAAAGATTTGGTGTTTTCCCCACCAGGAAGAATTGTCAGATGGGACAAGATAAGTGTTCAGTAGAGCTAAAACCGTATGCTGACTGTCTGGGAGTCTAGGCATTCAGAGGTAATCAAACAACTCTCACTTTTGTCTTAAAGACCTGGATAACTGGTTTTTGTTTGCTAACTGCTTTTGAGACCAAAAAGCGCACTCTAGAAAACTGTCATGCAGAGAACAGGTGCTCCACAAATGAGTGGTTCTCAAAGTTTTGTATGAGTGGCACACTTTCGAATATTAAACCTTCTGAGCGCACCTGAACGGATTAAGATGCTCAACACGACACCAACAAGTCATGCATATCCCCAGCAATCACAGTAGCGTAAAACTGACTACAGTGACCAGGACGCCCTTCGCCACGGAGTCACCTTCCCACCCAGGTCCCATGACCTATGTGCCCTCGATACAGTCCATGAAGAAACGGTCTTCACATTACTCCAGCAGGCTGCACCTCCCTCTACCTGCCCTCTGCGCCATCACTCAGCTCAGGACTCCGCCGGGTCCTACCACAGCACAAACGTTCCACTGCAGCTAAAAGACATTTCACGTATTGATCAACAGACAGCAGCACACTGTGAAAGGCACTGTCTGTCACCTACTGCAGAGTGGAGTAGCCAATAAAGCACCTGACTGTGATTAATTTTCACAATGGACTTGTTCAAATCAACTTATTTAATGAAGTATGACGTACCCCCAGAAATATCATGAGTGTATGCAATTCAATGGATTCTTACGACATGCCCACTCTCAAAACCATCCCCAGATCCAGCAGCCAAAAATTACTGTCACCCAGCACCAAAATTATTATTGTTCCCCCCCCGCCCACCAGTCATTAGCCTCAAATGTAACCACTATTCTGATTTTTATCATCACAAATTAGTCTGCCTGTTTTTGCACTTATATAAATGGAATCATACGATATGTATTGCTTTACCTCTGGTGTCTTTCCCTGAACATTATGCTTGAGACACTGGCGTGGCACATGTAGCAGTTATCTGTTCATTTTGTTCTTTCTTTCTGTTTTTTTTCTTTATGGTATTCCATTATATGATATGCTATTTTACAAGATGGGCATTTTGAGTTTGTGGCTGTTACAGTTAATGCTGCTATATAAGCATTCTTGTACATATCTTTCAATCTAGTACATTTGGGTATATACCTTGCTATATAACTAGTAAGAAAGACAGTGTGGTATGAACAGAAGGATAGGCAAATAAACCGATATAACAAAATAGACTCCAGAAACAGACTCTCACATACACAGTCTCTTGATTTATGACAAAGGGCCAATGCAATGCAGTGAGGTGAAATGATATTTTCTTTTTTAATTTTTTTTAATGTTTATTTATTTTAGAGACAGAGCATAAGTGGGGGGAGGGGCAGACAATAATAATTAATGACAATCTGAAACAGGCTGCAGGCTCTGAGCTGTCAGCACAGAGCCCGATGTGGGGCTCGAACCCATGAACCATGAGATCATGACCTGAGCTGAAGTTGGACACTCAACCAACTGAGCCACCCAGGTGCCCCTGGAAATGATATTTTCAAATAAATGGTGCTGAATTAATTAAATGGATATTTATATGGAAAGAAAATCTTGACCCCTATCTCCCACCATACAGAAAAATAAATTCCAGATATATTGTAGATGTAGCTGTGAAAATAAAGGTTCTAGACATTAAATAAATGAATACCTACATGGTCTTAAGCTAAGTAAAGGTTTCTTAAACATGACACAAAAATAATAACCATAAAGGAAAATACTGATAAATTGGATTCACTAAAATTAAGAATTGTATTCAATAAAAAGACACCCTTTAAGACAGGAAAAATACAACTCACATACTAGAAGACATTTTAAATATACATATCATACAAAAGATATATTCAGAAAATGTAAAGAAGTCCTACAATGTTTTAAAAGAGAAAAGGCCAATTTTTTAAATGGGCATGTAACAAAGGAGAATATCCATATGATGAAGAAAACATATGAAAGGGTGTTCAACATCATTAATTATCAGGGAAATGCAACCTAAAAGCCACAGGAAGGTACTATTATATAACCATACTAAGTGTTAAGAAAGCATTTAGAGCAACCAGAACCTGGTGGGTGAAAAATCACATAATAATATCTACTAAAGCTAAACGTACATGTCCTATGTCACAGCGATTCTACTTTAAAAAATTTTTTGAATATATAAAAAATTTACGGAAATATGTTTAGAGAAAGCCTTGAACAGATCTCTTTCAACAAACCATCAAAAACTCCAAAGATAAACACATCCTTAAAACTGGCATTGTAGGGGCGCCTGGGTGGCGCAGTCGGTTAAGCGTCCGACTTCAGCCAGGTCACGATCTCGCGGTCCGTGAGTTCGAGCCCCGCGTCAGGCTCTGGGCTGATGGCTCGGAGCCTGGAGCCTGTTTCCGATTCTGTCTCCCTCTCTCTCTGCCCCTCCCCCATTCATACTCTGTCTCTCTCTGTCCCAAAAATAAATAAAAAAGCGTTGAAAAAAAAAAAAATTTTAAAAAAATAAAAAAAAAAACTGGCATTGTATCAGGAATTCTATTAGTTCCAATATGAAACATCTGAATAATTCTTTAGATATTTATATGGACTATTAGCACAGATTGGTAGAAGTAAAAATCTAAGTTAATCACTGCATTTCCTTCAATAATAAACATTAAACCATATTAGCTATTTGAAAAATCACATCTACTATGCCCACAGGATATCAGAGCTCAGAAGGAAGATGAAAAATAAAAGATAGCAGGAAACCATATGGAGAGAGTCATATGGCTTGTGATTCTAATGGTAACTGCAAATGAGGTCACTTATCCCTCTGTGGCCACACTAATTGGTCAAGAGCAATAGAGGCTTCATCAGCAATCCTCATAAAAAAAGAGCCCACCCCTTCCTGGGCATTTTCAATTTAGAGAGCAACACCTGCTACCCGTCAGTCTCTCACAAGACAGGACTCGAGTCAACCTACCACTACATTATTTGATTTGCTCTTAATCATTACTATTTATAAACAGTCTTCAGAGTATATGCATACACAAGTATAGCATGCGTACACATGCAGCTATCTATAGCAAAAAACAAATTCTCAAAAGTAGTGCTTGGAAGACCACATCTTGTTCTATTAATACTCATATACTGCAGTATTACATAACAATTTTTTTTTCCAATTGTGTTATGCTAATATGCAAATAAATGAACTCAACCATAGCCAGGAGCTAAATGTACTAATCAGTACGGCCTTGTGTATCTCTAACTACAAAAGAATTTTACATAATCTCTTTCCGTTCTAAATATCCCATGAATCTACATTATTAATTACTTTTAAATCCAGCTGCTTGGTTTCGGGCTATTAATATTCACAAATCAGTATATTTAGCCTGCTCCATGAAAATACCTGAATACCGATTTCCTAGTAATGTATTAATGCATTCTATAATCTCGTAATTATTTGACAATTCCAAAACAATAATAGGGATAGATACTACTAGAAGAAGCTCACCTAAAAACAAATTGTTACTAATTACTATCTGCTTTACCTTCCAGTACCCTAAAGAGTGAATAACTGTAAATCAGCATTTTGTTAAAAAAGAAACAACAAAGGAAAATGACTTCCCCAAGAAGTTTTCAAATCCATCAAAGAAGAGCAGAGAGGAAAAGGGCAAAATCCTGACTTTGTGGATGAGACAGAAATCTACACCATGGTGGACAGGACTATCACTATGGCTTTTGTTGATTAGGCACATGTTGGCCTCATCCCAAGATTCAGCCACAAAAGGCCAAAATTTCCTAAAAATCACTCAGCTATTTTAGGACTGGTAGAAACTGCCATGATCAAGGAGTCAGAATGCCTTAGGCAAACAGGAGAAAAAAGGAAAAAGTCAAAGATACATTTCAGAAGATAAAGTAGAAAGTGGGTGACAAGTAGTTCAAAGTGCGGGCTTTCAAGTCAATTAAACCTGGTCTCATGTGGTCTTTGCCTCTTACAATTTCTGTGACCTTGCTTTGAAATTCCCAAACCTTGAGGAATGAGTTTCTTGTCTGTTAAAAGGAAATGATAAAGTCTCCTTGCAGGCTGTGGGAAGACTTGCATGAGATGATGCATACAAAGCACTTCTTAGGATCCCTTCTATACCCAATCCTTGAGTTGCAACAAAAGGTAGAATTTCTAACACTGTATGCAAAATATGCTGAGGGATTAAAGATCCTACTTCTACAAGTCTGCCTATTAGTATTCCATATTCTTTATGTATTTTCTTTTTTACTATTAATTCTGCAGCACTCCCAATGAATGTTTTTTGACAATCCAATATTAATGACAATAAAAAGTAATTCAGGTCCTTAAAAACAAGCTGAAATTAAGCAGAAACTATAAACATCACCTAAAGAAACCAAATACCAGAAAAGAGATTAAATGCTTTAACAAAAAGTAAGCTCTCTTGCCATGCTGTTTCCAGTTTGATAGCAGAACATAAATCAAAAGAAATTTTCAAAGGTTTACTCTGATTTCAGGTACACAAAAGGGACAGATCATTTATAGTAACATCTTGCAGAACAATTGTTGAACAAACCAAATTTCTGGATCTAAATTAAATGAAGGTATTTCCTTCCATTTGATTGTTTCCAAAATCATGTACGTGAAATAAATTTCTTCTTTGAAGTACACAGTCCACTGAGTTTTATATTCTATCAAAACTAACTGGAGTTGGAGGAGGTCCAAGATGGCAGCTAGGAAGATTCTGAACCTACCTCTTCCACTTACACCAAATCTACAGCTATATATGGAATAATTCCTGCTGAAAAAGAACTGAAAACTTAGCTGAACAAACCCCTCCACAAAAAGGGATAAAAGAACCACATCAAGATGGGTAGAAGATACAGAAAGACAGAGTCTTGCCCAAAACTCCACCCCTAGCATAGCAAACCACAATGGGGCAGGGGGTGGAGGGGTGGTGAATCTCACAGGTCCAGAGACTTTCCCTAAGGAGTAAGAGCATCATTCCCCACATCAGGCACAGCAAACCTTGCGACCTGCACCAGAAAGATGAGCCTTCCAAAATGTCTAGCTTTGAAAATAAGCAGGGCTTATGTCCAAAGGATCCAAGGGGTCTATGGGAATCTGAGATACTCATCTTGAGTGGCTTATATATGGATTTGTTCATCCTAGGATCAGCACAAAGGCAGTAGTTTGAAAGGTAACTGGATAATACATGAAGGAGATTCATTTTCTAGTCATAAAACATCTGCCAGAGGGGCAGGAACCAGGTGGGGTTCTTTAGGGACAGAGGCACTGGTGAGCACCATTATTGCACTCTCCCTCTACCTTGCTAGCTCAGGTGGGTGTGCATGGATACAGCCTTGCTAAAGCTGCCAGTATGCCCCATCCCAATGCTCTTCTCCTATATCTCTAAAGCTGCCAGCATGCCCTGCCACAAGTACTCTTCCCCAATATCACTAAAGCCACACCTGAGCTGCACCGTCGGAACTCTCCCCACTGCCTGATGAAGAGTTCAAAGCAATGGCCATGAAGATTGTCACCAAATTCAGAAGAATGAATACAATGAGAACTTCAACAAAGAAATAAAAAAAATACAAGAAAGTACCAAACAAAAGTCACAGAGCTGAAGAATGCAATAACTGAACTGAAAAAATACACAAGAGGAGTTTAACAGCAGACTAGATGAAGCAGAAGAATGAATCAGCAACCTGGAAAACAGGGCCATGGACTTCACTGAAACAAAGCCACAGAAAGAAAAAAATAATTCTAAAAAGTAAAGATAGCTTAAGGGATCAATGGAATAACATCAAGCAGAATAAAATTACATTATAGGGGTCAGAGGAGAAGAGAGAACAAGGCAGAAAACTTATTTGAAAAAATAAAGGTTGAAAACTTCCCTAACCTGAGGAAGGAAAGAGAAATCCAGATTCAGAAAACACAGAGAGTTCTGAATAAGATAAACCCAAAGACATTCACACCAAGAAATATAATTAAAATGTCAAAAGCAAAAGATAGAGAATCTTAAAAGCAGCAAGAGAAAAGCAACTTTTAGATACAATGGAATCTCCATAAGACTATCTGCTGATTTTTAACAGAAACTTTTCAGGCTAGAAGCAAGTGACATGACATAGTCAAAATGCTAAAAGAAAAAAACTTCCAGCCAAGAATACTCTACCAGCAAGATCATCATCCAGAATTGAAGGGAAAATAAAGAGTTTCCTAGATAAGCAAAAGCTAAAGGAGTTCATCACCACTAAACTGGCCTTAAAAGAAATGTTAAAGTGACTTCTTTAACATGAAAAGTCAACAACTAATAACAAGAAAACATAAAAGTAAAAATTTCACAGGTAAAGAAAAATATATAGTAAAAGTAGTGGATTGACGGGGCACCTGGGCAGCTCAGTTGGTTGAGAGTCCAACTCTAGCTCAGGTCATGATCTCACAGTACATGAGTTCAAGCCCCACACTGGGCTTGCCACTGTCAGTGAAGAGCCCACTTAGGATCCTCTGTCCCCCCCCCCCAACCGCCCCTGCACCCCTCCCCTGCTCACACACACTCTCTCTCAAAAATAAATAAATATTAAAAAAAAAAAAAGTAGATTAGTCACTTACAAAGCTAGAATGAAGGTTAAAAGACAAAAGTAGTAAAATTAACTATAATTAGTTAAGGGAAACACAAAATAAAAAGATATAAAATATGGCATCAAAAACATAAAACATGGGAAGCCAGAGTAAAAAATGTAGAGTTTAGAATGTGTTAAAATTTAAGTTGCCATCAATTTAAAATAGATTGCTTTATAGGCTGTTATAAGTGAACCTCATGGTAATCACAAAGCAAAATTCTATACTAGATAGGTAAAAGATAATGAGAAAGCAATCTAAACATAACACTAAGGAAAGGCATCAAACCACACAGGAAGAGAACAAAAGAAGAAAGAAACAGACAGGATCTCAAAAACAGCCAGAAAACAATAATGCAATGGCAATTAGTACATACCTATTAAGAATTACTTCAAATGTAAATGGACTAAATTCTCCTATCAAAAAAAAAGATTCATCCATATGTTGCCTATAAGAAACTTAGTTCAGATCTAAGAACACACACACCAAAAATAGATAGAAAAAGATCTTCCACATAAATGAAAAAAAGAAAACTGATGCAGCTATACTTATATCAGACAAAATAGACTTTTAAACAAAGAATAGCATAAAGACAAAAAAAAGTAGGGGTACATTACACAATGATAAATGTACCAACGCAACAAAAGGATTTGTAAATATTAATGCACACAAAATAGAAGCACCCAAATATATAAAGCAAATATTAACAGAACTAAAGGGAGAAATTGACAGCAATACAATAATAATAATAATAATAATAATAGTACAATACAATAATAGGACTTTAATATACCATTTACATCAATGGATAGATCATCCAGACAGAAAATCAATAAGGAGACCCTGGCCTTACACAACACTTTAGACCAGATGGATAATAGATTTTAGATGGATAGACCAGATGGATATAGAGATGTATTAATTGATACATGCAAAACATTCCATCCAAAAACAGCAGGATACACATTCTTCTCAAGTTTACATGGAACACTCCCCATGATAGATCATGTGTTAGGCCACAAAACATCACAATAAATTTTAGAAGACTGAAATCACAGCAAGCATCTTCTCTGACCACAATTATATGAAACTAGAAATCAATTACAAGGAAAAAACTGAAAAAATCATAAATATATATTAAACAGCATGCTTTGAACAACCAATGAGTCAACAAAGAAATCAAAGGAGAAATCAAAAGAAACCTTAAGACAAACGAAAATGTCAATACAATAATCCAAAAAATCTATGGGATGTAGCAAAAAATAGTTCTAAGAGGGAAGTTGGTAGTGATACAGGCCTACCTCAGGAAACATGAAAAATCTCAAATAAATAATCCAACTTTACACCAAAGGAACTAGAAAAAGAAGAACAAAATTAAGCCTAAAGTTAGTAGAAGGAAGGTAATAATAAAGATCAGAGCAGAAATAAATGAAATAGAAACCAAAAAAAAAAAAAAAATTAGAAATTATCAATGAAACTAAGAGGTGGTTCTTTGAAAAGATAAACAAAATTGACAAATCTTTAGCCAGAATCACAAAGAAAAAAAGACAAAAGACTCAAATAAATCAGAAATGAAAAAGGAGTATATGGGTAGCTCAGTTGGCTAAGCATCTGACTCTCGGTTTCAGCTCAAATCATGATCCCAGGGTCATGACATCAAGCCCCATGTCAGGCCTTGTGATGAGCATGGAGCCTGCTTAAGATTCTCTCTCTCCCTGTGCCCCTCTCCCCTGCTTGCACTATCTCTCTAAAAATATGAATGAATTAATTAATGAGTGAACAAGAGAAATGAAAAAGTAGTTACGACAGATACTGTAGAAATACAAAGCACCATAAGAGACTATTATAAATAATTACACACCAACAAATTGTTGAACTGTTGACAACTCTGGGAGATATGGATAAATTCCTAGAAACAGTCAATCTTTCAAGATTGAATCATGAAGAAATAGAAAATCTGAATAGACCAATGCTTCCAAACTCATTTTATGAGACCAGCATTACCCTGATACCAAAACCTAATGAGCACCACAAGAAATTATAGGCCAATATCCCCGATGAACAGAGAGACAAAAATGCTCAACAAAATATTAGCAAACCAAATTCAAGAATATATTAAAAGGATTATACACCATCATCAAGTGAGATTTATTCCAGGATGCAAGGATAATTCAACAGTCACAAATCAATCAACATGATACTCCACATTTAAAAAATGAAGGAGAAAAATTATATGACCATCTTAATAAATGCAGAAAAGTATTTGACAAAATTCAACATCCATTTATGAAAAAAAAAAAAAACTCAAGTTGGTATAGATGTAATGTATACCTCAACATGATAAAGGCTATTTATGACAAACCCACAGCTAAACTCATCCTCAACAGTTTTTCTGCTAAGCTTTTCTGCTAAGATCAGGAACCCACTCTTGCCACTTCTATTCAACACAGTATTGAAAATTCTAGTCAGAGCAAGTAGACAAGAAAAAGAAAGAAAGAGTATCCAAATTATAACTGTCACTATGTGCAGATGACATGAAGACTTCACTGAAAAATTGTTAGAATAAATGAATTCAGTAAAGTTGCAGGATACAAAATCAATATACAGAAATCCATTAAATTTCTATATACTAATAACGAAGTACCAGAAAAGATATATTTTTTTAAAATCCCATTTACAATTGCATCAAAAAGAATAAAACACCTAAAAATAAACTTAACCAAGGAAGTGAAAATACTGTACACTGAAAACTATAAGACACTGAAGAAAGAAATTGAAAGACACAAATAAATGGAAAAATATTCTATGCTCATGGATTGGAAGAATTAATATTATTAAAATGTCTATACTACCCAGGGTGCCTGGGCAGCTCAGTCAGTTAAACGTCAGACTCTTGATTTCTGCTGAGGTCATGATCTCACGGTTTGTGAGACTGAGCTCCACATTGGGCTCTGCGCTGACAGCAAGGAGCCTGCTTGTGATTCTCTCTCTCCCTTTCTCTGCCCCTCTCCCATTCATGCTTGCTTGCTCTCTCTCTCTCAATATAAATAAAATTTTTAAAAAACTAAAAAATTTTTACAAAAATGTCCATACTACCCAAAGCATTCTACAGATTTAATGTTACCACTATCAAAATTGCAATGGCATTTTTCACAGAACTAGAACAAGTAATTCTAAAATCTGTATGAAACCACAAGAGACCCCAAATGGCCAAGGCAAAGTTGAGAAAGAACAAAGCTAGAGGTATCACACTCCCTGATTTCAAACTATACTATAAAGCTATAATAATCAAAAGAGTATGGTACTGGCACAAAAACAAACACACAGATCAAAAGAACAGAATAGAGAGCCCAGAAATAAAGCCACACTTATATGGTCAATTAGTACATGTAAAAGGAGTCAAGAATATACAACGGGGAAAGGACAGTCTTTTCAATAAATGGTGTTGGGAAAAGTGGACAGCCACATGCAGAAGAATGAAACTAGGCCACTATCTTATACCATACACAAAAATTACACCGAAAATGGACTAAAGACTTCAATTAAGACCTGAAAGCATAAAACTCCTAGAAGAAAACACAGGCAATATGCTCTGTGACACTGGTATTGGTGTTAATTTTTTTATCTGACTCCAAAAGCAAAGGCAACAAAAACAAAAATAAATGGGACTACATCAAACTCAAATGCTTGTACACAGTGAAGGAAAGCATCAACAAAATGAAAAGGCAACCTAGTGAATAGTAGAAAATATTTCCAAATGATCTGATAAGGTGTTAATATTTTTTTTAATATTTTTTAACATTTAGTTTTTATTTTTGAGAGACAGAGAGAGACAGAGAATGAGTTGGGGAGGGGCAGAGAGAGGGAAACAGAATCTGAAGCAGGCTCCAGGTTCCAAGCTGTCAGCACAGAGCCTGACGCAGAGCTCGAACTCACGGACCGCAAGACCATGACATGAGCCGAAGTCAGATGCTTAACCGACTGAGCCACCCAGGTGCCCCAGGGGTTAATATCTTAAATACATTTTTTAAAACCCTTATATAATCAATAGGAAAAAACACCAACAACAAAACAGTCCAAATAAAAAATGGGCAGAGGATTAAATAGACATTTTTCCAAAGAAGACATACAGATGGCCAACAGACACATGAAAAGATGTTCAATATCACTAGTTATCAGGAAAATGTAAATCAAAACCACAATGAGACAGGACCTCATACCTGTTAGAATGGCTATCATCAAAAAGATAAGAAATAACAGGTGCTGTAGAGGACGCGGAGAAAAGGGAACCCTTGTACACTGTTGGTGGGAATATAAATTGGTGCAGCCTTATGGAAAAGAATATGGAGGTTCCTCAAAAAAAATTAAAAACAGAACTACCATATGATTCAGTAATCCTACTTCTGGGCATTTATCCAAAGAAAACAAAAACACTAACTTGAAAAGATATATGTACTCCTATGTTCAATGCACCATCACTTAGAATAGCCAAGATCTGGAAACAACTAAATGTCCACTGACAGATGAATGGATAAAGAAGATGCTGTTTATACAATGGAACTCTATGCATCCATAAAAAGAATGAAATCTTGCCATTTGTGACAACCTGAATTATGCTTATTTATTTATTTATTATTTATTTATTTATATAAATAACATATATAATATATAAAATATATACAATATATATAAACTTATATATTTATGTATATATTTTATATGTTTTATATACAAATTTATATATAGATATATAAATATATAATAAATAATATATATAATAAATTTATATAAATCATTTATTTATTATTTATTATTAAATGAAGTAAGTCAGAGAAAGACAAATGACTACTAGAGAATTTCACTTATATGTGGAATTCAAAAAGCAAAAGAACAAACATTACAAAACAAAGCTTCCAGATATGGAGAACAGACTGGTGGCTATCAGAAGGGAACAGGCTTGGGGCACCTGGGTGGCTCAGTCGGTTAAGCATCCAACTTCGGCTCAGGTCATGATCTCACAGCTCTTGAGTTCAAGCCCCACATCGGGCACTGTGCTGACAGCTCGGATCCTGGAGCCTACTTCGGATTCTGTGTCTCCCTCTCTCTCTGCCCCTCCCCTGCTCACGCTCTGTCTTTCTCTCTCTCTCAAAAATAAATAAACATGAAAAAATTATTAAAAAAAGAAAAAGAAGGGAACAGGCTTAGGGGGAGGGGCGACACGGGTGAAGGGGACCCACTGTATAGCGATGACTGGCAACGAGACTTATTGTGATGATCACTTTGTAGTGCATGCAGACATCAAACTATTATGATGTACACCTGGCACTAATATAAGGTTTATACCAATGTTACCTCAATTAAGAAAAAACAGTTGAAGTCTAAATAATATCTTCTTTGAACCCCTAAGGTAAGTTACATCATCCATGTCTATTTATTCATCCACTCACACATTTATTCAACAAGTATATGCTTAAAAACATGCTTCCCACAAGACATTAAACTAGGTGTTTTCGCAACCTCTTGGTGAGTAAGATCAAGTTACCTGAGAGGCAGAAAGAAACAGGGCTGTATAGAGATACAGAGTGGTGGCTGGAAGGCAGAGAAAGGAACAATTCATTGCAAGAAGTGATTATCTGAGGAAGACCTTGAAGGTGACAGAGAGGAGGGAGGCACACGGGCTGAGAAAAGAGAGGTATAAATCTGAAGGCTAAGTTGGGCATGGAGAGCAGTCACAGGGGCCTTGTGATCAGTAGCAGATCAGTAGGGTGACCACATTATTTATCATCCAAACCGGGATGCCTCTGAGAGGAAAAGGAGGCACTCTTAATAATTTTGCCAGGACAAAAGGTGTAAATCCGGACTGTCCTGGGCAAATCAAGACGTATGGGTGCTTGGCTCAATGAAAGTGATGTTCAGTACCGTCTGATCACTTAGCTGGGGCGACTGAGGTGCACGCACAGTTGTACTGAGGCACCTGACTTAGAAAGGCACCAAAACAAATCGTTTTTGAAAGCAACTTTAGAATATGTCTGAGAAACTTCGCTGGGTACATTCTGCATATTTCAAAAGACAAGACTCCCAAAACGGGCATGGCAAATCTCCAACTCAAATGGAGCTAAGTGAGTTTGCTCATCTCAGGATAAACTCCAAGTAAGAGAAACTAAAAATCACAAAAACAAACATAGTAGGTACTGTTTATGGAGAGCTTCTTAGGCACCATACTCTGCTCTGAGTATTTCACACACACATCATCTCATTTCATCTTTACCCCAACACTATGAGGGGGGATTTAATTTTTTCCACTTTAGAGACTATGTAACTGGACATACAGACTTAAATATCTTGCCCAAGGCCACACAGAAAGGAAGCAAGGGAGCCAGAGTCCGATCCAAGCACCTCACTCCACACCCTCTATTTTTCTCGCCACTATTCTGCCTCCTGAATAACCCAGACGTGTAGCACGTGACCCGAGCGCAGCCCAGCTGAGAATATCAGCTAGAACACGGTTTACCTAACTGCCCCTGCCAAGTGACCAAGAACTGGTGGCCAGCAGTGCCCAGCCACCTGCCCTTCTCGACTACTTGGAACTAGGCAGTTGCCAAGTGTCCTGCCAGCAGCCTGGACCACTCACATAATTGTCACGAAAGCTCAGTGTGATTAATTATATGCTTTGAGCACTCTAAAGCTATGCAATTATTCTGACATGAATAAAATAGGTACTCCTGAAACTTCCCTGGTGGCTTAGGATTTGTTTGAGCCACAACCAAGTACTCTTATGCCCAGCACACCCCTCTAGATCCACCACAATTATCAGTAGAAAAAAGCTGGTCAGGCAGCTTGCAAACACACAGTTTCTGGTAAACTGGTAAAAATAATCTGAATATCCCTTGCACTACAGAATCCCATTGGTATAAAATAAAAAAGGTAACCAAACTAATTTAGAGGTCTCATAGATGACAGCCAGAACTTCGTATTAATAAGAAACAGAGCATCTATTCTTGAATATCTATGTATGAAATAAAGTCTGGGGAGAAAATATGAATGTTCATACTTCATTTATGTCTGCATTTAGGCTGTAGATAACACTGCCCTGTTTTGTTGAATAATGAGGAATCGGTAACTTAAGTATTTAAAAAAAGAAAAAAAGGAATAGTTTAGCACCCTTGCAGAAGACACAGAACTATGAAAGGAACTGAACAGATTCTGGGAGACAGCATTCTAAGAAAATGACTTGAGTGACCAAGATCAGCAATTAAAAAAATAAAATAAACAATTTCCTGTCAGTTGACTATTTGGATTTGGTGAAGGAAAACAACAACAACAACAACAACAACACATATCAAACAACTGTTTGGAGGAGAGGCTGGAAAACAAGAAAGGGGGCAAGTAATTTTGGGGGCATGAAAATTAATACCCTCTGATTACTCCTGACAAGCGAACTTTGAATTGTGACAAAAGCTCTTTGAGTGGGCTGAGAAAAGCAGCCACGCCCTTGCCTTTCAACAGTTATCCTGTGTGGCCCAAAATGCATTAGTACAAAATGAAGTGCAGAGTGGCTGACTGGACATTACATTTTTCTGACTTAAATGATCCAGTCTGCCTATCTATTCAGACAAACTCACTTTATGATCCAGTTACTGTTTGTTTAATATTTATGACATGCCCATAAGTTGACTGGGCATGCAGTTGTCTCTCCCTTCCCTCCACTCAAAGCAAAGAAACAAACAAACAAACAAAACCCAAAAAAATCTAAAAACCGAAAAATCTAAAGCCAAATGCAGATATTTTTAAGATCTAATTCAAGAAACGGTTATTGAGTACCTGTTATCCTTGCAGAACTGATAAATACAGCCCGGCTTTTGCCTGCAAAAAGTCTAGTTTATTTAAACCATAGGCCAATATAATATGCATATGTACATTTTTTTTAATTTTGTGTAAACATATATATATATAATAAATGCGAACGTCTGCTTCTTCCCCACCTTGGGGTGCTCAGCATCAAGACACAAGAATATACGTGTTGGTATAAAGGCAGGAAAAAGGCTTCCCCTACACACGATGATACTGTGATAATGACATAATGATACTAAGAAAACTATGAGCTGCTACCTTGGACAAGATCAAACCACTGTCCCAAAGAAGGTGGAGGCTCTGATCAAGCAGCCACAACAGGTAACTACAGCTGTCTGGCTATATTATCCCTCAACTTCTGCCAGCAGGAATAGAGTCTTTTGGTTCCCTCCAATATCCCCTACATTTACAGGGAAAAATTGAAGCCAGCATTCCAAACCACCAGTGCTACCTTAATTATACAGAAAATTTAAAACTGTCAGTGTAATCTGGGGAGCAGTAGAGTGCAGCCATACCAAAATGGGGTAAACCAGCTCTGGCACGTTAGGCAAGTGGTTAACCTCTCTGAACTCTGGGTTTTCTTCAGCCTCCGTGGCAGGGGCAGGACCATGTCACAGAATTATATTAAGTACTTTCCACGTGTTTGCACATAGTGTTTAATAAGTAGCACGTGGGGCGCCTGGGTGGCTCAGTCGGTTAAGCGTCCGACTTCAGCTCAGGTCATGATCTCGCTGTCCGTGAGTTCGAGCCCCGCGTCGGGCTCTGTGCTGACAGCTCAGAGCCTGGAGCCTGTTTCAGATTCTGTGTCTCCCTCTCTCTCTGACCTTCCCCCACTCATGCTCTGTCTCTGTCTGTCTCAAAAATGAATAAACGTTAAAAAAAAAATTAAAAAAAAAAATAAAATAAGTAGCACGTGCTATTATTACTTTTAGCTACCAAAATCATGCAATGGCTATATTTCCTACTTATTAAAACGTACCCAAGATCAGTGGTTGCCACAGCCCAGGCATGGGAAGGCGGGAAGTCACAAAGGGACCAGGAGAATTTTTGGAGGGCAATGGAATTTTTTATTGTGGTAGTGGTTAGATGAATGTGTGTTTTTGTCAATCTCATAGAACTGGACGCCAACAAGAGTGAATTTTACTTTATGCAAATTATATCACCTTTTTAATATTCAGTTATAATATTCAATTATATATACCAACTATAATATTCAATCGGTTTTAATTAAAATAAGCCATCTAAACTAATGGGCACTTTAACTTCATTTCTTGCTAAAATGAAAAAGAAATCTAAGGCCTAAATGCTACTTCACATTTTTAGACCAAGTCTTTGAGTTAAAGGATGGAGGTATTTGTAAAAAATAGATGTCGCCTAAACAACTGACTAAATTAGCTGTTTCAAAAGAAGGCGTGGATTGTACTGAATGGTGTGATGAAATGAAATATGGAAAGAGAAAATGAAAGTGATGTTTTCGTTTACTAGATTACTTAAGATGACAAACATAATGGCTCCTTCCCTAAAACTTTGGTAATGGGCCATTGTAAATAATCTAAAAAGGGTAATATTATTTCCACTAAACTAAGGAAAAGCAGAGAAGTCTGGTGATGAGTTCCATGATTATTTCTCTTCTCAATGTATTTGTAAAAGATTCCATAAGGCTGCTCACTCTGAGTCTTCATCAGCACTGTAGCCATAACCAAGGAGCTTTTAGTATAGATCTGTGCATCTATTTTGGCAGAAAATGTAGTTTTACAACAATTTTTTACTCAACACCATATTTACAAAACAGATGGAGTTCCAAAGAAGTGATTTTAAATGAGAAATATAATTCTGGTCAGCCCACAGTGTATCTCTGCATATGTCCTGCATCTCAGCAATAATACCCTTTCTGTGCCCACTGCTTATCACATCCAGGCTGTTATTTCCCCCTCTGACTTGGGGATCCCCATACAAGAGGAATGTCAAGAGGGTAATGAAGATGAAAGCTAGGAAAAAGGTATAGCTCACAAGCCCAACGTTTCAACTAAAGCAACCCCATAAATACTGGCCTCTGTGCCTCAGCCAGCAACTCCCTGCCATGACCTCAAGTCCCCGATTATCACCTTGCTTACCCATCTACTCCCGCCCCAATCTTTTCATCACCTGACTGAACTCATCCCTTATATTCAAAAAGAACATAAGGAAACTACTGAAGAGGTGTCGCTATTGCTTTTTGACATGAGCTTCTACTAAGTTCTTCTACTGTTTTTTAACAAAGGTGAAATAATTTCTGCCATTCATATGACAAAAATGTCTGTGCACTATTCATTGCAAATATTTATGAAATTTGATGTTAAAGAATATTAGACAATATTAGAATATTGTCTTGATACTGTTATGTCTGCAGAAAATACCACACTAAGTTTCTAAAATCTTGATCCTTCAAGGCACCAATTCAAGGGGAAATATACCAAGTAGTTACCGACTTAAATATAGCATACCGCTTTCCTATAACCCAGGCTTGATCAACTTTCAACACTATTTCCATAGTTTCAAAGTGTGTTTAAGAAAATGCACATTGACAAAGAGGAAAGAAAAAGGAGTAAATCAAGTCATCTTAGGAGGTGTAAGTAAATGAACAAGATATGAGACTAGTAAACACCAAACCACCAATTTCAGAAGTTAACAGAACTTAGAATAAACATGTACTTTTTTATCATTCCTCCGTTCATTCAGGAAACAATCTATTGAATCCCTAATATGTTCCTGGCAATATGTATCCAGGGATACAACTCTGAACAAGAAACCAATTGCCTTCATTAGAAAAAAGAAAAATGACAAAGATATCTTTCAAAGTTTCAAAACTCAAAAACCAGTGATTGCTGAATAATTAATGATTTCCCCATGTGCTTCTAGAATCTTCAATGAAGAAATGATATCTACCGACAAGTTCTCAATTCCACATATCAGAAATATTGGCAAATCATCCTTCGTCCTATTCTGAATATAAAATTAAAATAGCTGTTTTAAATAAGTTACACTGTGAATCCCACTATGGACACCAATAAAGCTTGATTTTTCTTTTTAAAGTACAAAAACAGGCTCTCCAACAAATTAAATAAGAAGAATTAAAATTAAGTAGGTTGGTATCTTCTCTGGAATTCCACCTCAAATTTCATTAAAACCGCAATGCAATATCACTACAAATATCTGGCAACCAATAAAAACAGAGTTGACACATAACTCTGTTCATAGGATTGATGATCATGCATAGTTGAAAGCAACTTCCATGGAAACAGAAGCTACACAGCAAAAGAAAATGTAAGTCACATTTTAAAAGCCAAGTATGCAGCAAAAATATGTTACTTTCCTTAAATTCTCAATGCCTACTGCAGGTAGTTAACACACTTGATCTTTAAGCCCTTCACTTGTGCCCTTGCCCAGACATAAACTGTACAAACAGATGACAAAGCGAAAAGCAGTTTCACAACTGCCTGTTACAGAGGGTAGGAAGGTGGTATATTTCACTAGATTACTGCAGAAGCTGATAACACCACCAGACACTACAGAGTACTTAGGAAGATTTCTGCAGGTCCAATTAAATTTCAAATACCACCAGTGCCAATTCTCTTTACTGTGGCCTGTTTTGCCCTCTCTCCCATGGGTTATCAGCCACAGGAAGGGTGGGTGCAGCCCTGTCAATGTGCTTTGCTGCTCATTGTCCTGGTAACCCCTTGATTTTCAGAAAGCAATGTTTTCCTATTTGCTCTGAACTTAAGCAGAATGAGCTACTCTTGCCTAAGGCTCTGCTCTTCTTAGCTCATCAACTATTTTTTTTCACTTCAGGTCACGAGAAATATTTTTACACGGCAGACCAAAATGTAGTATTAGAATGAAACCACCACAAACTCAGGAGTTCCTAATATTACTTCTTAAGCTTGAAATGCACAAAACAATTGCTGACTTTCTGCTGCTAAGTATCACTATGCAAAAGATACCAAAACCAAGCAAACTGCTCAAAAGAACTTCCACAGAACTGGAGGCCTGCCTACTGCAGCAAGGAAAAGATTAAATTGTGCAGAACTGTAATGTCTCAGTGCTTTTGAGCCTAAGAAAGCGGAAATCTTCATTTGTGTTTAGAAAACCTACTCCATTTCTCCGTGTGAGTGAGGGACCAGAGATTTTGCACCCTCGAAGTGTAACCATTTGCAAGAGGCAACTAGATACAGATCAGAAGAATCCAATTAAATAAGCTTGTTCACCCCCTGGGATTTTTAAGAAAATGTTTTCACATAACCACTGTATTTAACATACAATAGACACGTTACAGGCACAGTCTGTTACCAGTCAAGGCTACCACAGAAGAGAATGTCCTGCCCAACCAGGTACAGGCCATAATTCCAGGCCAGTCCTGGAAAAGGTGACAGTCCCAAGTTCAACTGGGAATGTCTGATCACAGCTTCCCCTGCACATTAAGGATCACCTCTCCATTCTTTCCAAATGCCGTGTGCATCCAATCCCTGTTCAAGCACCCCAAGCACCCATGCACCAGTGGTTCCCGTAGGCAGGGGACTCCTCGTATAACCCCCTCCTTCCACCACCACTCTCCTCTCGGGAAACTGACCCCGAGAACGGCTGGGGGTGGGCGATGTGCGCCCTTCTCTCACCTACCTTGATGATGCTGCTCCGGCGGGGCAGGCCGCCGGGTTTGCTCTCCCGGGGGAGGGAGCAGGCGGCCGGGCTGGGGGTCGGGGCGAGCGCGGCGCCACGGGGTCCCCTGGCGGGGCTGGCTCGGGCTTCGTCCCCGGACACGCCGAGGCTGCAGTCTCCGTTGGAAACCCCGCCGCTGTCATAGCGCGCCCGCCCGTGGCCGAGGCGACCTCCCCCGCCGCCGCCGCTGCTGCCGCCGCCGCCGCCGCCTTCTCCGGCTCCAGCTTTCAGGGCGCCCTTGGCGCCGAGGGCCGGGCCCGGGGAGGTGGGCAGGGCCCCGCCGGCGGCGCCCCCCCGGCCGCACTCCGCCATGGGCGCCCCACGACCCGCCAGCACAAAGCCGCGTCCCCGCGTCCCCGCGTCCCCGCCGCCGCCTCGGGCCGCCGCGCGCGGCCCCTCCTCCTCTCCTCCTCCCGCCGCCGCCTCCTCGGCCGCTTCTTCCGCTTTTTTTTTTTTTTTTTTTTTTTTTTTTTTTTTAATTTAGATGTGATGTTTGTTTCGAGCTCGCCTCGCGCACGGTTCAAGTCGTGGCGGCAGAATTATCGGAAGATTCCTGCAGGGGAGAGAAGAGAGAGACACAAGTCAGCTCCGGCGGCAGCGGCGGCGGCGGCGGCGGCGGGGCCCCGGCTCCCAGTACCTGGGGCAGGAAAACACGCCCCGGCACACGCGCCGCCGCGGGCGCCAAAAATAACCCGCGCGGGCCGGGCGCCCACCGGGCCACGGGGCACCCACCCCGAGGTAACGCGGCGGCGGCCTCAAGGGCTCGGGGCGCTCTCCGCAGAGGCTCAGGGCACCCCCACCCCCTCGCCAGGGGTCGGAGCGCTCATCACGCGGGAACCAGGCGTCCAGCCCCGGGCCGGGGTGCCCACCTTGGGCTCAGGAAGAGGGGAAGCGGCGGGAGCCCGCTGCTCTCTGGCCTCGCGGAGGCGCCTCCCGAGGGTCTCGCGGCCTGGGCGAGCGGGGGATGAAGCCCGGTCTCCCCAGACCCCAACTCCCCAGAGGCCGTCGCGTGCCGGGCCCCGCCGCGGCCCCCCAGAGTCCCCGCTGAGGCCTGCGGCTCCAAGAGGAAGCGCACGGCGGGCAGGGGCGGCCGGGCCGTGACGGTGGCGGTGCGGCCCGGGGCAGCTCCTGAGGGGGGCAGTCCAGACCCCCCGCCTCCGCCCGCGGCCGTCTCCTCCAGGCTCGGCGCTGCCCACCGTAGGCCTCGGGACCTTCCCCGGCTGCCCCCAACCCACCGCGAGCCGCCCGGTCTCCAGCTCGGGGGTCGCCGCCCGTCGCGGCTGCTCCAGCCCAGGCCAGGTCATGGGGCCGCGGAAACCTCGCCGCCGAGCGAGCGGACGGCAACCGGCGGCGGCCACGGGTCCTGGATACCCGGGTCCCCCTAGAGCTGCGGCAACTGCCAATCACCCGCCCGACGCCCGAGGGGCAACGACCGCGGAGGTCTGGGGGCCGGGAGAGAAGGTCTGGGGCTCGAGGGCTCGGCCTCTGCACCTCCCTCGAGCCCCGGATCCGCGCGCCGGACTCGTTCCCCTCCCGCCCAGCCCTGGAAAAGGCCCTCCGGACGTTCCCCTCTGGGCTTCCCCAGAGGGGCAGACCTGTTTCACACACAGAAACCAATTCCGTTCCCCAGGCTCCTGAACTGTGAATTGATTCAACTGGTTGCAAGGATGCTGGGGCGTGGGCGGGGTTGGGGCTGCGAGAGGTGAAGAGTAAAGGACCTCGGCAGAGCCTGTACTGTGCTCTCTGAGTCGCCCTACAGGGATTTATCACCGTCGTGCCTCCCTCCCAGTGTCCTTCCTGATCCCGCCGCCAGGTCCAGCCTGCTGAGGGCCCCCGCCTTAGGTCAGGCTCATCTTTTGGAGCAGCATCCTACTTGGATCAGAACAGCCAGGCCCTCTTCTCTCTGGTTCTTGCTCCTTCTTTCCCTTCCCTAATGCTTCAGGTAGAGTGACCCGCCTAAAAACCCTGATCTTGCCGTTCCCCAGCACAAATATCTCCCCTGGATCTCCATCCCTCGAGCAAAGATGGGGCTCAAACTCCTCAGGGTGGTACCCGAGGCCCCACCCAGCCTGGCCCCACCCACCTCCCTGTCCCAGGTTCCCTGGCTTCAGCCTCCAGAGCTTCTCCAGAACCCCAGCTCTTGTGCAACTAGTGTTTCCTTTTCAGAGAATGCTCTTCCCACAGGGCCCGAAGGATAGTCAGCTGAGGGCGAGGGGGGGGGGGGGGGGGGCGGCGAACTTAAAGTCTTTGCTTTTATTAGCATGATGTTATAGCAAACTAACTGCCAAGTAGCCTCTGAGGAAACTGGGCTTTCCATAGGTATACATACCCGCCCTTGCCTCTGAAGCAGCTTCAAATACCTTCATGTTATTCTTGGGGGCGTTTTAATTCTTCTGATCTTCTGGATTCATGTTTTTGTAACCCATCAGAAAAGCTTTTATTCATCCCTAGCCAATCTGGGCCTACACACTAACAGAAATATTTTCACATCGAGGGACAACAATGTTTTAATTTTTTATTGTCTCATCCCTTTATTTTTCCTAGTTTGGGTTCAAACAATTGTTTTTCTGTCGTGATAGTTTTGCAAGAAAATATATTCAAATAATGTAGATCAGATTCTTAATCTCTGCCTTATTTTGAATTTATAGTCAAAGTAGCCAGCCAGTATGGCTGAGGGGGAGGAAAGGAAAAATGCTGGGCCTTTATTCTTCATGTTCTCTAATTTTGATATGTTGAGTAATTGCCTGAAGATATCTCTGCCCTTTCCTGCATTTACCAATCACTAGTAACATGCTATGAGAGTCCTACATCCTGCAACTTATACCCGTGAATTTCCCTTGTGAGTGGGGACATACAGAGATTTAACCCCCCAGGATGTTTTTGTTTTTGTTTTTAATAAAACCACCATCTAATTCACCTAATGCTCTCCTACATGAGCACCTATCCATCTCACTCTGGACTCCCAGCAGGTCAAACCAGGGAGACTTCGTTGAAATAGACTTGGCATTTAAATTAAAACGTTTCCCAAAGCATCTTGGCAGACCTGTAACTGGTGATGCCAAAAGCCCAAGGCCTGTGCCAGGTTCCTTTTTATCCCCCTGAGTGCTTGTCTCCCACAAGCCACCGGTCACATGCCTGCTGATGTTATAGCTATACTTCATCACACCAACAGCCAGACTATGTAGGTACCATTTCTTCTCTATGGGTGATGGGAAGCAGCATGTTCCTCTGACATGTGCGATTCTCGGCTCCCAACAGGCTTTTTAATAGCTAAACTCAGATTTTTTTTTTTTTTTCATCACAAACAGCATAGTAAGCAATTGTTTCTCTCCTTCCTGCTTGTCTCTCTGCAGTTACTAAGTGATTGCTTTCCATTTCTCCTATTCCATAAGCAGTGTTATTGAAGAAATTGTAAATATTTTGCCAAAATCTTACAGAAGTGTTTTCATGGCATTGTAAAATTCATAGAAGTTAGAGTTAGAAAGAGCCAAAATATCGTAGTCATTCCTCAGCAGATCCTGTCTAATGGTTCCTTCAGACAAATTTTCAGAGTGGGGCAATAAGAGATAGGCAAGACACAAATAAAATGTTCATTATGGATAACTCCATGGTGCTTATGCCAATTTATTATATATATATATATATATATATATATATATACACACTCATGGTTAGATGTTCATGAGTAATTTGTCCATAACATTTAAAGTCAATAAACACCTTTAAACTCTCGTGAGCCTGTTACACAATACATACGTTTACAAAGCAATACAGAGCTTTATCTTTTTTTTAAGTTTTCTTCATATTTCCATCTCAGCTTTTAATCATCATTGTCCCCCTTCACCAAATTCTCTTCTATTTGTGTGTCTCTTTAATTCGATGCCTAGAACGTAAGCTATTCAGGCTCTCTGGTCCGTAATAACCTTCCTTCAGCCTCCCAAAATAACACTGACGCTGTTTACTGACTTCTTGCCGTCATTTATACCCTTGTAGGTTATGAATTCATATCTAGTTTCCAGTTCGCAGGCTCTAACATTACGACTCTCTAAATTTTTCTGACTCACTGATCACTTGGCCTTCAGATTATTTTTTCCCCTCGATGTATTATAACAGTTTTCATTTCCCAAATCTCAATCTTATATTATTTCTGTATTTCTCTAAAGATGCAGTTCAACCTCTAAGCCTTCCTATTCGGCCATTCCCCCCCCCCCCCCCCCCCCGATGCTTAATGGAGAGCTAAGTAGGGCAGAAAGTAGAAGAACAAAATGCTTTAAGGAAACACCAGATTATATCAATGTACTGGTCCACACTGGCTACTCATTTGCCTCCTGAGTTAATCCAAGATGTTGATTTTAATCTAGTATACTCCAACAGCTTGGATTATGTTTGTTTTATCATGATCCTTAACAAGAGATATATAGCAATCACCTTTCTTCCTGGGCACCATAGAGGCAAGTTAGACCTGCTGGAAGCTTTCATTTTCATACTCTTCCTTTCCTCTGATGTTAAAAGATCTTTCACCCATCTACAAGTATATATGACTGCCAAGAAGTTAGGCACTCAGAGAATTACATCGACACTTTCCAGCCACTGAGGAACAATTCATTAAATTGCTCTCAGTGTCTACTGAGTTAGATAGCACTTTGAGGGAATCTATTAATTACTGAAGATTTGATAAGATTATTTCATGAACAAAAGTAACAATATGATTGGCTCTAAAAAGCACCATTGCCTTTCATGCTGCTTTTGTAAACTTGCATGTATTTGACTGTATTTCCACTCTTATTTTATTAAAGGAGTCACTGTAAACTCAAATGCCCATAAGGAGCCAGGTGGATAATGTAATGAGTAAAGCTGGAAGGATTTGTTTCATAACAGCATCATAATTTATAGTTATTCAACAGTGACATATTTGCATACCAAGTACAGAGGAATACTCTTCCCGATTCTTTTTCTAGTTTTAAAAAGATCCTTGAATATAAGAAATGTTTCACTTTCCTCTGAACTCTAAGAAAGAGAGTGTGAACATAATGATAAACAGCAACTGATGCTCATCCAGGTGTGGGCCAGCACTGTGGGGTGATAGGGACTCAGGTAACCTGGTAAGTGATCTTACTGCCACCACAAGGGAGTCCTGGCCTGGTGCTGCCACGATCATCTCTTTTTCCAGAGAAGCCAAAAATCTGGAATATAAAATTAGCTATTGTATTAGCTCATTCATTCTCTTACGAGAAGGACACCCACGAAGTGAGGTCTCCACATATTGTTCTTTATAAGGTCTGAAGAGAGGCCTTTTTTTCCCCCCTAACCTACCTCCTAATTGCATGATGAGCAAAGTATAGTCAATGCCTTTCACATTTTGCCTATATCAGGGTCTTGTCAAAATGATTTTCAAGGATGGCTTTATTTTAATGTGCTCAAGGACTCTGATGACCTTATCATTTTCGGCATCCAAATGTGTTGATGTATGGCTCCCAACTTACTTCCCTTCATCTACCCACACCCACATCCCCAACCCCAGAGCTATTTCATCTCTGAACTCAGAAACTCAGAAACCCATTGTCTAGCCAAAAACTCTGCCTTTCCATCAGTCCCTTCCCCTTATTTCCCTTTACTTCCCCACCTGCCAACCTTAGCAAGACATGGGCTTCCTTCACCCCCTCCCACTCTCGCGGTCCATCAGCACTCCTGTCTATGCCTTTCTTTCCTACCCAGCCTGGACCTCAGGACCAAGACTTTCAGCCACATTCCCACCAGCATCCTAGGCCATCACTGTCAATTGTGACCATCTTGTGAATCTACAGTTTTTCATACATCCAATGATACATGCCCCAGGCTGCCACTCTGCTGGAGAGGAGAAAAAAAAAAAAAATCCTATAGCCATGCTGACTGGCCAAGTGTATGATTTATGTGTTCAACGGAGCCTTTGGTGCTCTGAGGCAATATTTTACCCCTTGCTAATTGGCTCTGATTTCCATTCTCCGAAGTCTCCCAGCTGGCCTGCTGCTGCCCATACTACCCTCCCCGCCATCTCTGCAATAGTCCTAGAATTCTACTTCGCACATAATAAAACACATCAGAAAACAAATTGCTTTAACTTCCCCTCCATGCTATTTATCCTTACCTTACCCATCACCCCTGCATCTTAGGCTAACTCCATATCAGAAACCATGTATGACTATCTTTTTGATCATTGGACTCTTCTGGTCTGACGTGACTGTTTTTTTTCTTTGGGGACCAAAGGGTTTTATAACCCTTCTTTGGGTGGAAGGTGGAGCGGGGTCTTTAATCTCAATGTCAATCATACAAGAATCAAGGGTTTGAAAGGCAGCCTTAGACTAAAGGAAGAGGAAATTTCCTCCTCCTGAGCCACCTGCTCCTCGCGGGCTTAGTGTCTCAGGTCTTCATGGATGTTCCAGGGAAGTGAGGAGGAGAATTAGGCCTCCAAGAGGAGAAGGTTGCCTTCATCAGAAACCCCATAAGGCTGGGCCTGTGGGCTCTAAGGATTGGAACACTGTGTGCCCAATTTAAAATTACTCTGTGGTATAATTCCCCCATGTTATAATTAAGGAGGGCTTAGGTATTAAAGCTCCTCTCCACTGTACTATCTCGCTATTTCCTTCTACATAAATATATTCTGGATAGGGGCGCCTGGGTGGCGCAGTCGGTTAAGCGTCCGACTTCAGTCAGGTCACGATCTCAAGGTCCGTGAGTTCGAGCCCCGTGTCAGGCTCTGGGCTAATGGCTCGGAGCCTGGAGCCTGTTTCTGATTCTGTGTCTCCCTCTCTCTCTGCCCCTCCCCCGTTCATGCTCTGTCTCTCTCTGTCCCAAAAATAAATAAAAAAAAAATGTTGAAAAAAAAAATTAAAAAAAAATATATATTCTGGATATACATTCCTAGTAATTTTTCAGTTACCAGCCTGTTATAACTGGCTTCCTTCCTCTTCTATTGAAACTGCCCTCCCAAAGGTCATGGTTGACATCCTAATTAACAAACCCAACGTAATCTTCATCTTTCTTGGCCTTCGTGGAACATGCTAACTCTCCTTATATCATTGAAACTCTCTCTTTCCCTGCTGAGATTTTTGGCCTGGCTGTGCCACAGGAATCTCAAACTCCACACGCCTTAGGTTTAATTCACTGAATTTTTACTCCATACTTCTATTCTCCTGTATTCCATATTTCTTTTTATGATATTCTGCCCACACAGTAGCCTTATGAAGTACTCAGCATCAGCCTCAACTCCTGGCACCCCACGTTCCAGTTAACTATCAAGGCATAGTTAACCATGTAAATCAACCTAGAAATGTCTCTAGGTTGTCCCATTCCCACCAGAGTGACCTAGTTTACTGTCTCACTGCACTTGGCTTGGACCATTGCAGTAGCCTCCTAATGCTGGCTGACTCTATCTAGTTCACTGCCCCTCACCTGCCCCCAGCTTCAATCTTTTTCTCAAATCACCATCAATACTGCCCTGAGGGGATCACTTATCAACCTACAATTCTCCAATAGTTCCACTTCAAGACAACATCATTCTCCGTAGCTGGCACACATGGCCCATCGTAACCTGGTCCCCAGATTCTTCTCTAGCGTCATCTATATTCTCACTCTCTATATGGTTGCTAGGTTTTGACGTCCTATTTCCCTCTCTCCACTGGGAGAAGTTAAAGGCATTCTTTAAGAAAGCACAAATGTTTCCTCCACCGATAAGATGTTCCTGACTCCAGAAGACATAATGAGTTGCTCCTCTAGGCTCTTAAAGCACTTAGTACATACCTCTACTACAGCCCTCATTATACTACACTGTAATTATTTATGAGTCTTTTCCCCAGGAGTTTGAGCTCAACAGAAGACAACTTAGAAGCCTTTTCTCCACACTGAGCTTTATCAGAGTTCGACGATACATTAGGTTCACCTTCCAACTCTGTACCAGCCCAGGACCTGACATACAACAGATCCCCAGTAAATTTGATTTCAATAAGCCCTTTATAAAAATCCATCTTTGTGCCTCATGTGCTTATAAAACCCTTTCTTCTTTCATAAGCCCTCTTTCTTTGGATATGCTGAGTATGTTTTATTCTCTGCCTTCCATTTTATCTTCCTATCTTTCCTGATTATCTGGTACAAATAAGCCCATTCATGTAGCTAGCATCTGTTAAGTATATTTGTACTTTGTATGAAGAACTGTATTTGATGCTATGGATGAAGGTGACTAGGATTTTATGGAAGGAGGGAGTTTTATCTTTTAGTGTGCATGCATTACAGTCTCAGTTTTAAAAGTAGTTTAAAAATAATGAATTAAAGGAGAAGTCCAGCCCTGCCACGGGTCAGTAAAACTTCTGACCTGGCTCTAAGAGGTAGGATGTAGCAAAACCTGACCGGATCAAAAACATTACCCCTCCAGCCTGGCATGCTGCCCGACTCCTTTCTTAATTAGTTAGAAATTCCCACTATTAACAGTACACAACACAAAGAAGACCAAATCTCCAGAAGGCTGCTGTTAGGATGTACAAATTACCTGGCAAAAGGAAGCTTCCCTAGACAGCTCCCACTTATGCATATTAGCAAAAAATTAGCCAAATGTCACCTTGTCCTTTTCAAAAAGCATACACATACGGAAGCCACATGAGAGAGAAAAGATAGGTTCATCTTGTTACCCAGAAGGAGGACAAGGCTCAGAACACTAGCCATCCCCACCCCCACCACCAAAACAAAACAAAACAAACAAAAAACTATAGAGAGGGGTTTAAGGCAAGTGAAGAGACTGAGCATCCCGCTGTGGTTTTATAATCTGGCTCCAGGTCTGCATGGTACAAAGCAATTCCTAAGAGGGGACTTGGGGAGGGACCAAGACTTGAGTGAACCTGACTCTCAGAGGAAGTGATGGAGCTGGCTTGGGGTCAGCAGGTCACTCTGGGGAAGCCGGCAAGCACAAACTGAGACACATCCAAGTTCCTCCCCTTGTCACCAGTTCCTGTGCAAACACTTCTTGCATTATTAAACGGTAGTTAAGACACAATGTGGAGGGAGCCTTGAATGATCTTTTTAAATCATGTGATCATGTAAATAGAGGATCTTGAGCTCAGCTGGGACTAGCACAGGAACACGAGGAAGTGAATAGGCTGTGGTCACTGGGATTTTAGGCTCCACCGAGAGGAAACCTTCCTTGTGCTGCCATTGGACACTGGTATGCATTACCGGGGCGGTGGGCTTGGAATTTCCTTTCCACAAGAACCTTAAGCATAGGGTAGGCAATTATCTACCAGGACGGTATGGGCTGCCCCAGCCTGAAGGCAAAAGGTCATAATGAATGTCTCCTTTGACCTGCTGATTCTGGGTGTTTAACCACAGAGCTTTTTAAAAGTCAAATTAGATGTTTGGGGGGTTTTTTTGGTTGGTTGGTTGGTTGGTTGGTTGGTTGGTTTTTGTTTTTGTTTTTGTTTTCAGTTCTCAGTAGTCTTCATGTCAGTAGAATTACTATTTGGAGTGCTATAATGAAATGTTTCAGCTCTCTCCCAATCCCATGTATTTCTCACTGCACTGTCCAATTCCCTCTCATTTGCTGTCTTGAAACCAAATACCTTTGTAATCATATATTCCCATCCTCTGAGTTTAAGTGTTTCACATAATTGGTCCATTTTTTCTATCTTTTAAATCAGGCTCCCTGGTTTCTCTTTATCACTGAACCTAAGATCCCAGGACATTCTCTCTTCTGGGTAGATTCTCCATTTGGTGAATTCTAAAATGGCCCTTTTCCTAACATGGTAACTAACTTCTCTGATGCTGAGGATATGCTGTATTTGTAACTGTTAGGGGCAATTAAAGTGTCTAGTAGAGTACAATGTTAATGTGAGTGATTTTCAATGAAAGTAATTTTAAATCACCTGCGATCTCCAGTTCTGATAATGGATAACTTGGGTTTTTGACTCTATGTTGTATCCAAAATAAAATTTCGTATCACCACATTCTCCAGTGTCAAACTCAGCCTACTGCTTCCATAAACACTTCACACATTAAACCATTTCTATGTTCTCTAATCCATCCGTCTCCCTACAAAGATTGTATTAGTCTACACTGACATTTCAGCCATAAAAATGCTCCCAACCATCTCTTCTCTGCCTTCTCTTTTCCTTTTAAACATACAGCTTAAATCTTAAGTCTTTCATAAGCCCTTTTCTCTACAGTGGTGTGTAAACACTTCATTCCAACAATCTACTGTTCTCGCTCTTACTTGTAGGGAAATTCAAACCTTCTGTCTAATTCGGGATGTTAGGAAGCAGCCTGGCTATGTGACTCAGCCCTTAGACCTGAGATGCTCTAGCAGGCTAGGAGCTTCTAGCAGAACCTTGCCATTTGGTCACTATTTGACATAAGACAAATCCTTTAAACCTTAGGGATTTCATTTTCCTCCAAGGTCACACAGGGATAAAAAGGCTGACCTACCTTCCAACCTGCCTCCTGGGATGGAAGCAGACCAGCACGTGCAAGCAATAAGAATAGTCTACATGCTGGTTGAAAAGGTAGCAATTTGAGCTCACAAATAATTTCCCCAAAAGGTCAATTAGACCCACAAGATTTTTCTGGCACACACAGGAAGTCTCAGCTTCATCTATATTTAATGTACTTCCTTTCTCACTAGTCCCCATAAAAGTGAGTTTGGGGTGTACTAAATATTTCACAGTAAAAATTTCCATGCCCCCAAATTCCAGAGCCCCAGTCAGTGGCCCCCTAATTTTTAATATAACAAAATGTCTGCTCAATCACAGAATATGGATATTTATTGGAACATAATCAACTACATTCCCTTTATAGCGCTATTGACAACTAATTCTTGTACATTGTGTCAACTTGGGGATTGTATGACTGCCCACTAACTCACCCATCAGCGCACGGTGTCTTATACGCACTTTTTAGTCTCTCTAAGTGCATCTCACAAGCTAATAACTCTGCAGAGAAAGAAACATAAAACAATGAAAGGACAGAAATTGTGTCCTTCTAAATTGTGATCTCATCAAGAAGAAAAGAGGGAGGCCAGCCCAGCACCCAGAGACTGTAATGGGGAAAACCATTCATCAATTCAGAAGGGTGGATGAGTAATGGGGCTTATGGGTTGGGAACAGAATCCTATGTATCAAAATGAAAGAAAGCATTAGTATAATTAGTGTTCCTTGTGTGGCTGGCTCAAGAGCCCTACTTGTTTCTGGCAGGAGTGGAGTAGGGGGCAGGGACCAAATACTTACCAGTTCATTTCTTTGGGCAAGTCCGTATCATTTTAGGCCTCAGGGCGGGGGGGTGAGGCGTGCGGGCACCTTGGGATGAGCCAGACATCTAAGAACTAACCTCACTTCCTATCTAGGCCTGAACACCATCCCTTCAGGGGTAAGTAAACAGGGGTCCTGGGTGTGGGCCTGCTTTGAGATTCAAGCTTTATGGATTTATTTCATCAAGACTCTGTCTCTAGGATCTGGAGGTGAGATTTCTGTGAGTCTAGTTTCAGCCTGCAGCAGCAGCTACTCTAAAAAAACAAAATAAAACTGGAGTTCAATGTGAGGAATGAGAAAAGTAAAACAAAGGGAATGAGGGTCTGTAGGCAATAGAGAGCCTGCCTATCTCCTGATCCTCCTTATCTTCCCTCCTTAGTGAGCAAGAGAGGGAAGGAGGGATGTCATCATGAGACCAGGAAGAGGGGCAGGTTGTACATATTTATTCCCACGGTATAGATGAGGTTATAAAGGCACAACCAAAGTTAGGTAATGTGCCCAGGGCCAAGTGTGGTTCCAAAGCCCATTAACTTAACCCTCATGCAATTTTGGGAAGGGGAAAGCCAGAATGCCCTCTTTGAAAGTCCAGCCCCAGAGGAGTGAGTAGCTATGGGGACACATTTATATCTCTGTTATTTTCAGCAGATTAAGACCTGGTTAGTCATACTGATCGGCCATTCCTTTTTCCAGAGGCACAGAGACCTGGAGGAGTCCTCCTACATTCCCTCCTGAGGTTAGCATCCTAAGAGACAGAGAACACCTCAGAGTGTTCAACCAGTACCATCATCCTGGTATAGCCTTGAGGATTAACAATGCAGCTCAGTGGAGAACCAGTGAGCACTTATCATGCACCAGGCACTCTTTCAAGGCCTTCTCATGCTTCATCTTACTCATCCCTCACAGAAACTCTGACAAATAGCTAGTTTCCTCCATTTTACAGACGCTAGAACTGAGAAGGCTCAGAAAGGTGCAGTGACTTCTCTACATCCAAACCACAGGTGAGAAACAAGCCAACCTCCAGTTCAAAGCTTCAGGGATGCTCCAGTGGATTTTAACGCCATTCTGCCCTGTGGCAACTCTATTTCCCAGGAGGCATCAGGCTACCTCCTTCACTCAAGAGAAGGTCTGTGTTTGAAGGAAAACGTACTTTGCACTTCCAGGATGAGGAAAGCGTGTGGTTAAGGCAGAGACGAGTATGGCAGAAAAAGATGGCAGGTCTAAAGTGCCAAGTGCAAGGGAGCAAGCCCCATCCTTCTTGTTCTGAGAGGCCTGGGGCAGAAGAGGACTCTTGGGTTGTGTGGGAGGGAGGGAGGTTAGGGGCAGAGCTTACTTGTGCTCCCAGTGCTGATCCAGGCAAAAAGCCTAGTGGGGCTTGAGCTGAGTTTCATCTGTTGGACACCTGACCAGGATCTCCTCTGGAAGTAATCAAAGAACACTTGACATTAAGTGAAGGAGACTCAAGGAGAGAACTCTCCGCAGTGATTTCACCCCGGGGGTGGGGAAGAGCTAACCAGAGGACTTTGCTGAAGCTGCCTGGCTACAAGAGGATCTCATTTAGGTGATGGAATGGCTTATCTAGAAAATCCAACAAATCATCCCCAATCAGCTTGTGATTAAAAAAAAAAAAAAAATTGAGTTCAGCAAAGTTGTAGAACATAAGGGACAAGCAGGACCAGCTACATAATTCGTGGCAGCCCACTCCAAAATGAAAACCCAGAGCCTTTGTTCAGAAATTGTGAAGAATTTAAGGCTGTGACCACAGAGCATTAAACCAAGTACAGGGCCCCTTTGAGAGCAAGACCCTGTACTACTGCATGGGCTGAAATGTCCCTGAAGCCAGTCTTTGATCAAGACATGTATAGGAGAAGCTAGCCAAGTACAAGGAGATATCCACAGAAATATAATTGTAGATCTCAAGACTAAAGGAGTTTGGCAGAGTCTGTGGCCAAATAGAAGAGAAACAATATAGCTGAAAAATATAAGGAATAAAGTAGAGCTAGCAGGCATCTGGAAAAGATTGGATCATAGGGCAAAGGATTATAAAGATTCTCGCTAGTTGTACAAATTAATTATACACTGGGACAGAAAAATGCACTTAGTTAATGCAAAAAACAATAGCATGAAATCTATGAAACCATTCTCACACCACAGCATAACAATACAATTATAATTAAGTGGGAAAAATAGAATTCTACAGAAACAAATCACATGGAAATTAGAATTTGAAATGCCATATTAACTCACATAGAGGAAAGCTATAGTAACAAAAATATATAGTTTTTAAATAGCAAGCATGTAAGTACAAGAAATCATAATTAATGATACTGGCAGAAATATACTAAGAAAATTTATCTCTTTAAATATATATTAACAATAAAATGGGAATAGAAACATCATGAATTAATTCTGTGCCAAAAGCACTTTAAAATGGAGTAATGTAATGAAACAAAACAAAGTAGGAAAATAAAAACGCAACAAAAATATTAAAAATAAAGAAGGAATGGGGCACCTTCATGGCTCGGTCAGTTAAGTGACCAACTCTAGGATTCAGCTCAGGTCATGATCTCATGGTCCATGAGATTGAGCCGTGCATTGGGCTCTGCGCTGACAGCATGGAGACTGCTTGGGATTCTCTCTCTCTGCCCCTCCCTGGCTTGTGCATGTGTGCACACGTGCTCTCCCTCTCTCTCAAAATAAGTAAACATTTTTTTTTTTTTTAATTTTTTTTTTTTCAACGTTTTTTATTTATTTTTGGGACAGAGAGAGACATAGCATGAACGGGGGAGGGGCAGAGAGAGAGGGAGACACAGAACCGGAAACAGGCTCCAGGCTCCGAGCCATCAGCCCAGAGCCTGACGCGGGGCTCGAACTCACAGACCGCGAGATCGTGACCTGGCTGAAGTCGGACGCTTAACCGACTGCGCCACCCAGGCGCCCCAACATTTTTTTTTTTTAAAAGGAGTAATAGAAATAAACCAACAGAACGGTAGTTTGCATTTTGACAAAATGGACAAATTGATTAATCTTTAGACCAATGAGAAAGAGAAATTATAGATTAAAATAAATAAGGAAAAGATAATATAGCATAAATTTTGTTAAATATTAAAGGGCATTGTTCTTAGCTACGAGTGTATGGATTTTTTTAAATTTTTTTTTAATGTTTATTTTTGAGAGAGGCAGAGTGCAAATGGGGGAGGGGCAGAGAGAGAGGGAGACAGAATCTGAAGCAGACTCCAGGCTCTGAGCTGTCAGTACAGAGACTGATGCAGGGCTCGAACTCACGGACTGCGAGATCATGACCTGAGCCGAAGTCAGACGCTTAACTGACTGAGACACCCAGGAGCCCCACAAGTATATGGCTATTGATTTAATAGTGCTTATATAATTTCTCACAAACAAGTGATAAAAAACATATGCAACAAGAAATAGAAAACATTATTGATTCATGATATATAAATAGGAAAAATTAGGCATTAAGACCCTGGCACCTTAACTGGAGAAATTTCTAAGTTTTAAAGAATAAATAAACCTTTATACTACTTAAATTGCTCTCAAAGTATATCTTCAAAATATGGTATGTTTCCCTAGGAAATAATTTTTTTTACTTTTTTTTTAATGTTTATTTATTTTTGAGAGAGAGACAGAGCATGAGCAGGGGAGGGGCAGAGAGAGAGGGAGACACAGAATCTGAAGCAGGCTCCAGGCTCTGAGCTGTCAGCACAGAGCCTGATGCAGGGCTCAAACTCACTAACTGTGAGATCATGACCTGAGCTGAAGTCAGATACTTAACTGATTGAGCCACCCAGGCGCCCTGGAAACAATATTTCTTAAGTGAATTTGTTTAGCTTTGTCAGGGCGAGGAAATCTCATTAATGAAACAAAGATGCACAACCTTAACCAAAATCTCAGAAAAAAAAAAAATATATATATATATATATACATATATAATAGGTTAAAAAATTGTCCAATATGGAAAAACACGATTTATTCCAAGAATGTAAGGTTGGTATATTACAACAAAATATCTTATAATATTAATCATAAAAAAATAAGCCAAATAAGTCCAGTGGATTACAGTCTTAATATAATAAAGCATAGATACTTTAATAGTAAAAGCCAAATATAAATACCAGCACAATGTATTCAAAAAGAAAAAAATGATATATAAATATAGGGAAAGAATGATATTTAAAATCCTGTTTTTGCAAGTTAATGCAGCTTTATTTAGAAACTAGAAATAAAAAAGCCACAAAAGTATTAAAGATAATTAAGAAAAGATCAGAGGAATTAAGAAGGGAGTAACAAAACTCAATGGCATTCCTTTATCATTCGGAGGACACACCAGTAGAAAATATAAAAGAATTCCCATTAAAAAAATAAAAAAAGGTAATGAAGCCAAATCAAAATAAATTGATTTTAAAAACCATTATAGTGCAGCCACTCTGGGAAACAGTGTGGAGTTTCCTCAAAAAAATTAAAAATAGATCTACCCTATGACCCAGCAATAGTACTGCTAGGAATTTACCCAAGGGATACAGGAGTGCTGATGCATAGGGGCACTTGTACCCCAATGTTTATAGCAGCACTCTCAACAATAGCCAAAGTATGGAAAGAGCCTAAATGTCCATCAACTGATGAATGGATAAAGAAGTTGTGGTTTATATACACAATGGAAAACTACGTGGCAATGAGAAAGAATGAAATATGGCCCTTTGTAGCAACATGGATGGAATTGGAGAGTGTTATGCTAAGTGAAATAAGCCATACAGAGAAAGACAGATACCATATGGTTTCACTTTTATGTGGATCCTGAGAAACTTAACAGGATCTCATGGGGGAGGGGAAGGAAGAAAAAAAAAAAGTTAGAGTGGGAGAGAACCAAAGCATAAGAGACTCTTAAAAAGTGAGAACAAACTGAGGGTTGATGGGGGGTGGGAGGGAGGGGAGGGTGGGTGATGGGTATTGAGGAGGGCACCTTTTGGGATGAGCACTGGGTGTTGTATGGAAACCAATTTGATGATATATTTCATATATTGAAAAATAAATAAATAAATAAAAATAAAAACCATTATAGTGCAGAGCCTGCTTGGAATTCTGTCTCTCCTGCTCTCTCTGCCCCTCCCCCACTTATGGTTTCGGTCTCTCTCTCTCTCTCACTGTCTCTCTCAGAAAAACATAAATAAACTTAATAAAAAAATTGTAAAACCCAAATGGATAAATACAGGAATATATAATAAACAAAGCAGAAGTCAGCATTTGGGGAGCCTAAAAATAGAAAAGATGACAATATTTCTAGGTTCATAAAAAAGCTAACTCACTACAAAGTCAAAGGCCCTGTAATAGAATATACAGAACTTTATAAATTGATACATGTCAACTGATACATAAGAAACCAATCCAGTAATACCAAATACTGTTTTAAAGATGTGATCATGCTTGTGTTATGTTTCAAGTATATTTTAAATTGTTAAAATAATTGTCAAAAACACACAAAGTAGGTATACACAATTAGGAAAAATTAATCAGATAGAAAATCCAGAAATAGACTCAAGGCATTAAGTCAGTGCTGTCCAAAAGAAATACAGTTGACCCTTGAACAGCACAGGTTTCAATGTGTAGGTCCACTAACATGTAGATTTTTAAAAATAAATACAGTATAGTACTGTACAAGAATTTTACGATTTTCTTAATATTTTCTTTAGCTTATTTTATTGTAAGAATACAGTATATAATACATAGAACATACAAAATATGTTAATCAACTATTTATTATATTATAAACAGTAGGCTTCCAGTCCACAGTAACCTATTAGTAGTTAAATTTGGGGTAGAAGTCAAAAGTTATATGCATATTTTCTACTATGTGGGTGTTGATGCCCCTAAACCCCCTTGTTCAAGTGTCACTGGTATAATGTGAGCCATTCATGTAATTTAAAGTTTTCTAATAGCCATATTTTTAAAAGTACAAAGAGATAGGTAAAATTAATTTTAATAATGTTTTATTTAATCCAATACATCAAAAGTATCATTTCGACATGTAATCAGTATAAAAATTACTAATGATATATTTTATATTCTTTTGTTCATATTAACCTTCGAGATCCAGTCTGTATTTTACACCTACAGTACATATAAATTCAGATTATTCACATTTCATGTGGTCAGTGGCTACCATATTAGCAGCGATAATGGTAATTGACAAATTGTGTGTGTGTGTGTGTGTGTGTGTGTGTGTGTGTGTGTGTGTTGTGGTGTGCATGTGTGACTCTAAAGGAAAGAAGAATAAATAGAATACAAGTTTCTTAGTTCCTTCAGGCTGCTATAACAAAACGCTACAGATTGGGTGTCTTACAAACAACAGAAATTTATTTCTCTCAGTTCTGGAGGCTGGGAAGTCCAAGATCAACGTGACGGCACAGTCACTTTCTGGCAAGAACCCTCTCCCTGCGTCATAACCAGTGCCTTCTCACTGTGTCCTCACACAGTGGAAGTGACTAGGGAGCTCTAGTGGGGTCTCTTTTATAAGAGTACTAACCTCATTCATGCGGCCTCTGCCTTTGTAACTTAATCACCTCCCAAAGGCTCTGCCTTCTGACAATGGGTTTAGGATTACCACATGTGAATTTTGGAGGGACACAAACCTTCAGACCACAGCAGCAAATGTTATCATCATAGCATTACTTATTGTATCAATACACTGGAAACATCTTCATGGCACTAAATAGGGGTCATGCTAAGAAAGTATTGTTTAATCAACAAAATAAAATGCTTTGTAACAAGTCTACAGATACTGTCATTGCACAAGAAATGGAACTATAAAATTGCGTGAAATGAACAAAATCCAAATAAAACGGTATGTAATGTTCCTTACAACTATATTAAAAAGCATTTTTGTGCTATGACAAAGAAAATATCTGAAATTGTGAGGAATGTAATATTAATACTGCCATAACAGCATAATGTATGACCATATTCAAAACAATTTTATGTTAATCATATTTCAATGGATGTAAGGTTTCTTTTCTGATAAAGATACTTCTGTTTATGAAGAAAGGAAAGGAAATACTATGTTATATTGCAACATGACCACAATAGTTGCCAAATTTTGGTTATACTGTGCAATTGCACCATGTGTTTGACCTAAGGATATTCAGCTATGCTTACTTATGTCTTTCTTTGATGTAATTGAAAATGCTGCCAAATTATGTTTTGTCTGGCTCACCTGGGGTTCCAGGAGAGAATTAAGCCCCAATGTCCCAAGACATCCATTCATAGTATGTAATAGACTTACTTTCAACTGGAATTATGTTAGCTATGTATCATCCATGGAAGATGTGTGTTTTGTGCTTCAGAAGAGAAACCCTGATAAATTTACTAAAAATCATTGAATTATACACTTAAAATAGATGAATTTTAAGGAGTGTAAATTATACTTCAATAAGGATTTTTTTTTAATCATCTGGTTATTGAAGGAGCACAAGTGGCTTCCTTTGGTTTGGGAGGGGGAACAGACACCAAGGCTTTGGAACACCACTGGCCAACAGAATTTTCTGCAGTGATGGAAATATTCTATAACTGCACTGTCCAACAAGAGCCACTGACAACATGTAGCTATTCACCACTTGAAATTTGTCTAGTGTGATAGAGGAGCAGAACTTTTTAAAATTTAATTTAATTTAATTTAATTTAATTTTATTTTATTTTATTTTATTTTATTTTATTATTTTATGTTAGTTAATTTAAGTTTAAACAACCACATGTGGCTTGTGGCCTACCATACTGGACAGTGTGGCCACAGTGAATATAAGAAATGCACCTAAAGACTCACCCAGGAATGAGATAACCTCCCGAAAACTCTTTCAGGGAAACGTTGACTACAGCAGCATCCTAGAAACTTTTTCACCAAATGCAGGTTCTGTACTTCTGACCCATCGTCAGAAGGCATGATTCCAATTCAATTCGTTCTCACCTCTACCCACCCCTCAGTGAGAGCCATGACAGAGAATTCAAACCCCAATAAAGCTGCTTTATATTTCAGTTTGGGAAACACCTCCTTCATAGATGAGAAAACTGAGATCCCCAAACTATAATAACTGGGCTATTTCATTGCTTAGACTCCATAGGCACAATGCCCTACGACTGGGGGATTTTCAAAGGCTACAGAAAATGGTCCAGATCTAAAATGCATGAATGAATGAATGAATGAATGAATGGCTCAAAAGTATGAAAAGGAAAAAACAAAATCAATGATAATTTTCATGGCAAAACTGTTAAAAATCCTCTTAATTTTTAACAGAAAAAAGTTGTCATTATTTGGGATGTATGTCATTATTGGGATATGAGGAGTGAGGTCCCCACCATTATGATGTGGGATATTTGGAGGTCTCAAATGAATTAACATAAGCTTGTTGTTATTCTTTTAGGAAACTTTCTACATTTTATTTACATTTTAGTACTAATTTTAATCTCAAAGTCATATATCCATTCACCTATTTTTTCTGTGTTCATATTACTTAAATTTGAATGCATGGTAAATAAAGACTGTAAACAAATATTTAATGTGTCTGGAATTTGTAAACACAAGAGCTGATTTTAACAGAAATCCAACTCCCCTGTACCTTTTGTTTATAAATACAGATATCAAAACAATCCTGATTTTTTTAACGTTTTATTTATTTCTGAGAGAGAGACAGAGCACAAGCAGGGGAGGGGCAGAGAGAGAGGGAGACACAGAATCCAAAGCAGGCTCCAGGCTCTGAGCTGTCAGCACAGAGCCCGATGTAGGGCTCGAACCCACAAACCGGGAGGTCATGGCCTGAGCCAAAGTCGGATGCTCAACCGAGTGCCCCACCCAGGTGCCCCAAAACAATCCTGATATTTTTTTTTTAACGTTTTTTTAAATTTATTTTTGGGACAGAGAGAGACAGAGCATGAACGGGGGAGGGGCAGAGAGAGAGGGAGACACAGAATCGGAAACAGGCTCCAGGCTCCGAGCCATCAGCCCAGAGCCTGACGCGGGGCTCGAACTCACGGACCGCGAGATCGTGACCTGGCTGAAGTCGGACGCTCAACCGACTGCGCCACCCAGGCGCCCCAATCCTGATATTTTTAATACTACCAGCGGCCAGCACCCACATCCTTTCAATAATTAGCACAATTAGTGGCAGTATTCATTGTACCTGCTATGTTTACAATTTAAACTGCAGTTCCTCCACTAAACAAAGGGGGAGTAACACAAAAGAGCCATTGTTTTTGTGTGATCCATCTTTGGAAATGTATATTATCTGACACTTCTTGTTTTATTTACACATTGTAAGTCTGAACGTTGTGAGTATTCTGGGTTTATGCTTAAACGCTGCCTTGATATGGGGGTAAATTGTGCTTCATTTTCTTCCCTTGTCTGAAAACGCAAGGGGAGTACCTATACAGGCAGTCCTTGACTTAATTAATGATGGTTCAACTTATGAGCCTTTGACTTCATGGTGGTGGAAAAGCAATACACATTCAGTAGAAACTGCACTTCCAGTTTCGAATTTTGATCTTCTCCTAGGCTAGTGATAGGCAGCAAGAGCCTCTCATGATGCTGAGCAGTAAGCCACAGCTCCCAGTCAGCCACGAGATCACCGGGGTAAACAACTGATGCACTCACAACCATTCTGTACCCCTACAACCATTCTCTTTTCTGGTTTCAGTACAGCATTCAATAAATTACATGAAATATTCAACACTCTGTTATCAAAGAGGCTTTGTGTTAGATGGTTTTGCACAACTGTAGACTAATACAGGTGTTCTGAGCACATGATGTTCAGTAAGTTAGGACTAAAGGGTATTTTCAACCGACAATGGGTTTATCAGAATACAACCCCATCCTAAGTCCAGGAAGATCTGTGTTAAATATACTCTTAAACTGGTCATGTTTGCCAGCTGAGATTCATATATTTCATAGGTAAGTGGTTTGCACCATTATAATCACACTGTGCTGTGAATGGAACATATGTTGACATAAGCAAGTTTGAGATACACTAAAATTAATCATTGTATATTTGTCTTTCTGGTGGCTGTGAAAATTTATATTTCCTTTGGATGGCACTGTATGTCTTAGCTCTTAAAGTCCAACTTTAATACTACATAAATGTGGCAATTTTTCCAACATTAGAATGCTCCATGCATCCATCATGCCACTAGAATTATTTATTTGATCATATTTTATTACCAAAGGGGAAAAAAAAACTAGTAGAGGAGCTTCTGAGCATTTAGTCTGTTTTATTTTGTGGCTGTATATTCTGTTGGCAGAATTTTTGGTGAAAACTTCTAGACTTATTGGTAGAGCCAGTCCTATGGCCGCATCTCCATGTTAAATGTTCCTCTTGATGCATTACATCAAGACTTCTTGTGACTTCTACAGACTTTTATTAATTTTTCAAAGCACACACAGTACTCAATATGTTGTGGGTACTTTTCTAAATACTATACATATATTAAATCATATGATCTCCCACAACAACCTTGTGAATTGGATACTACTGTTATTATTCTCATTTTACAAATGAGGAAATTGAGACACACAGAGGTTAACTAATTTGTCCAAGATCACACCGCTAGCAAGTGACAGAGCTAGGATTTGAACCTGGCTCTAGAATATGTCCACTTACCATTATGCTATGTTGTTCCCCACCATTCAGTACATGGGGGTCCCAATAATCTCCTCCAGATTCCAAATGTGACTTTAGACCTGAGGTCTTGTCTAGGTGTAAGAGACCCCACAGGGGAGAAGCCTGGAGATGGCAGAAGCACCTGTAAGGTTCTAGTGTTCACATATCAACAGAATGGTGGGCCCATAGATTGTGAGGCATTTGCTCAATGTTAAGCAATTCCAATGCCTTCTGTGAAGTGTCTTTCTCCAGCCTTAGGTCATGAGCTACTGATAAACCAGAGCTCGACACCCTCTGTCACCTCACCAACAAAACAGCTGTGGCCCCCATTACTTCCCTTTGGTAAATCTCAAACAATTATACCTTTGCCCTCCATATTCTTTTTCTCCATCTAAATACTGAACATTTGGGGACTTTAACAGGATAAAGACTGACAGAAAAGGGGATGATACATGAACTTCTGAATAATTTCGCTTATATCAGTGAACAGACCAGGGCACCATCAGTCCCTGGAGGCTTTCCCAGGAAGATTAATCATCTGAAATCAAGTGGAAACAAACCAAGGCCAAAGAGCAGTAAATCAAGTCCCAAATGAACACATACTCTGAAAGTTCAGCCTTGGATCTTACATCAAACAGCAGTCAATGTTTTTAAAAACATAAGAAAACCAGAGGTGGGGGTAAGGGGGGGGGGGTTGACAGCATCATTTCATGAAAGGGTTTAATTCACATTAATTTAAATAAAAAGGAAAGGCCCACTGAGAAGAAGTTGAGTACAAAAGTATTTATCATAACTGTTGATAACAAAGAATCCCTCATTTTGTGTTCTACAAAATTCTGTCAAATATTGAATGGATTCTCATTCATATGGTCAAGTCCCTCGGGTTGGTTCCCTGTGAAACTGACTCTGAGATGGAGATTAATGTCTATTAGGAGTATTGTCAGGATCAACTCCTGCAGAAGGGAAGGGAAAGAAGCAGGATTGGCAGAGAGAGAGAGGTTGGGTTATCCTGTAGTCAAAAGAGGCCTCAGCCAGCCCCATGGGGAGCTCTAGTATGACCCTTCACAGTTGTCCTGGGTTGAGGCAAGCATGGAGGTCAACTTTGTACCCTTCCACTGACCAGTTATTAGATGTGGGCTGCCCTGGAAAGAGGGCATAACCTTGGGTGAGATAGCTCTTTGCAGTCAAGGATAATTTTGAAGAGGTTTGAGGGCCATCTGCTGACAGCACTCCCAACAGCTGGGGAAATAGGTTGTTAAGTCCTCAAAATAGATGTGGATGATGTATGGTGGCATCCACTACATTTGTTTATCAAGCTGTTGAGCACAAACTATATGCCAGGCATTAGGCTTGGAACAGTGAGGACGTAACTAGGAACAAAATATGTATGATTCCATTCCTTGAGGATTTTCCAACATCCAATATAAGAAATCTTCATTCTATAATAAGGGCAAGTTGAAAACCTTAAAAAGCACTAAAAGCCAGTCTGCTTTTGTTTGACATCAAAACCAATTTGCTTTTCTTTCTCCATTTTGGAGTGGAACCTTAAGAGTTTTTTTAAAAAGGATACTAGTTTGTGTCTCTTAAAGCCTAAGACTTGACTTTTTACTGGAACCAAAGAATCAAAGAAAAGCTAGAAGAGACACCAGAGATCATCTGGTGTCACTTGTCTCCCAAAGTTGAAGACTTCCTTTCTATAGCATGTCTATAGCTGAATAATATGGTTATTCAGCTTTACTTTCATGCCTCCAAAATGATAAAGAACTCATTTTCCAGACAGGAAGCCCATTCCATTGTTGGATAACTGCAATTGTCATTAATGACCTCCACCCACGGATCCTAGTTCTGCTGTCTTGACTAATACCAAATATCAATAGTCCGTCAGGTACTAGAAGACACCTCCTCATCTAAGTCTTCTCTACTCCAGGTTAAATATACCTAATTCCTCTGACTGTCTCTCATCGGATTCTACCTCTTAGGTATCTTCCTACTTTTTCCTCCTGTGTCTTTTTCCCTATCACTGCTTTACTGAGTTTATGCCTTAGCCTTACATTGTTAATCCCAACAAGCTCTAAACTGTCCTCCCAGAATCCATTATGTTACAGGCTAGAGTCATCTTTTTATTTATTTATTTAAATTTTAGTTAACATACAGTGCAATATTGGTTGCAGGAGTAGATTATAGTGATTCATCACTTACATATAACACTCAGCGCTCATCACAAGTGCCCTCCTTAATACCCATCACCCATCTAGCCCATCTCCCTCCATCAACTCTCAGTTTGTTCTCTATCATTAGGAGTCATTTATGGTTGTTTCTCTCCTCTTCCCCACCTTCCCATACGTTCATCTGTTTTGTTTCTTAAATTCTACACATGAGTGAAATTGTATGATATTTGTCTTTCTCTGATCGACTTATTTCACTTAGCATAATACGTCCTAGCTCCATCCACGTCATTGCAATATCTTCTTTATCCATTTATCAGTAGGTTGACATTCGGACCCTCTCCATAGTTTGCCCACTGTTGATAATGCTGCTATAAACATTGGGGTGCATGTATCCATTCAAATCTGTATTTTTGTATCCTTTGGGCAAATACCTAAGTGCAATTGCTGGATCATAAGGTGGTTCTATTTTTAGTTTTTTGAGGAAACTCCATACTGTTCTCCAGAGTGGTTGCACCAGTTTGCATTCCCACCAACAGTTCAAGAGGGTTCCTCTTTCTCTGCATCCTCACCAACACCTGTTGTTTCTTGTGCTGTTAATTTTAGCCATTCTGACAGGTGTGAGGTGGTTAGACTCATCTTTTTAAAATACAAACCTGCTAGTCACTTCCCAACCCTACACTACAAACTATTTGAATTCAAGATCTCTAACACAGCAAAGAAGTCCCTTCAAGATGGACTTTTGCCTATGATTTGGGCCTCAATTCCACAACCTCAAATGCGTACTCTCTGATCAAAACACCCTAGGGGTGCCTGGGTGGCTCAGTCAGTTAAGTGTCCAACTCTTGGTTTTGGCTCAGGTCATGATCCCACAGTTTTGTGGGTTTGAGCCCTGCATCAGACTCTGCGATGGCAGTGAGGAGCCTGTTTGGAATTCTCTCTCTTTCTCTCTCTCTGCCCCTCCCCCACTCATGCTGTCTCTGTCTCTCTCAAAATAAATAAATAAAACTTTAAAAAAAAACACCCTCCTTTCTTTGTGCATGTTCTCCTCCGTACAAAGGAGGAGAACATTCTCTTTCTCTTCTGTCTTTCCAGGGAACTCCTACTTAATCCTCAAAATCCAGTTTAAAAGTCAACCCTTTTGTGAAGGTAACCCCAAAGAAGTTGTTCCTCTCTTTGTGCTTCTGCAAAACTGTTCAACCCTCTCTTTTACCATTTATCACATTGTTCAGAAATTATCAGTTGTGAGTCTGTCTTCCCAATTAAAATGTAAACTTTTGAGAACAAGGAATTCTGGGCTATTTTTGGCATACTATAATTGAGTGAATGAGTGAATGAATGAATATAAAATATTTTTCAAAACCTTCATCAGCATAATAATTCCCCTCTAAATTGTTAATATTTCTTTTAACCAACCCAAGACATCTCCACACTTTGAGTGTACAATTAAGTTTTTGAGCCTGAAAACAGAAATTTGCATTTATTCCTATGAAGTTCTATCTGTAGATTTCTTATCTGTCATAATAAGTTCAATCTCAATTCTGTTGCCTGTTATGTTACTAGTCCTGTTTCAGTTTTGTACTGCTTGTACCACTTTTATACCAGAAAAGGGATAATCTTATGCTTTCAAATAAATTACTGACAAAATTGATGAGCAGAATTGGGCCAAGAACTCATAACTTTCCTCTGCCAGCCTCCCTTCAGTTGCCAAAAGAATAAGTTACACTCCTTTGATACTGCTATAGTTAAGTCTAATCATCTCCTCCTCATGGTATCATCAAAAACTAGCCAACACATACAATCTTCATGATAAAATAGTAGGTCTATCACTAAGGTCTGTATTTGTTTTAAAGAACAGGTTCTAATGTGATCAGTGATGTATATTCGTGATTTTCTTGGATTTTCAAAAAATAGATTTCGAAATCTTATTTTTATTCTTGAGCCCATGCATGCTTAGTCCACAATGGTGACATGAGAAAAATATGATTCATTAATGTATCACTGATTCCTTTCTAAAGCCAGAATGCAGCCTCTGTCTCATTTTAGCTTTCACAAGCTATGTATTTGGAGGTAGAACATTTTGCCGTAAACATTGTTTTTAAAATATGGGTCTTTGTGTTATTTAGCCCCTCCCTGTAACAAAATGGCATAGTTAAGTTTACATTACATCTTTCCCCTTTATGCAATTTAGAGTATGTGTCTTACTTTAACTTGAAAAACTTTATTCTCTTTTAGCAGGTTGAAAGTGTGGTCCTTCTGAAAAAGATCCTGATTATTCTTTCCACTGTTAAGTGTATGCCAGGATCACTAAAGTCTGGGTATTTAAGATGCAAAACAAAGTTTATCTGCACAATCTAAGAGTGAAAAGGGGGAAAATAGATGATTTGTGCTCACTTTTCCAACACTAGTGTTGGAACCACATTTGATGCTCAATAGAAAGAGGCTAATTGAGGAATTAAAATAGCATGACCCTACTAGCATAAAATATGGAGCCTCAACTTAGCCCTGGGCCTTTAAAAATTTTTCTTGACTCATTCATAAGGAGACCCAAAATGTTATATTCCATGTGGGAAATCTGGAAATGAGGATAATAAATACACAGAGGAATAAAATTTGAGACTTCCAAAATCCAGTGGAATATACAAATTAAAAGACATAAAAATCATCCCCATGCTAGGCCTCATAAATATTCTTCATTGAACTTTTCATCATGATAAAGTTTAAAAATCCACAAAGAAAGCTGAAATATCAACTAACCATTAACTATATTTCCATGCATATTCTGACTTTGAATGAATCAATCCAACTTTGTTTTTCTATTTACTAAAGAATCTTGTTGACCTATTCTAAGGTTATTGTAACCCCCAGTAGTTATTTCTATGCAGGTACAGATGAGATTGAAGTATTGTTCAATAAATTAGAACATTTTAAGAAAACTCAGTGCTAAATTCAGAAGACACCAGTAATTTGGTTGTTCAAATTATATTCGAGTTTATCCAAATAAGCCAGTTAAGAATCTGAGGATGAAGAACTCATCACTTTATTTAAAAAAAACTAGATAATGTCCCTTTGGCAGTAAAACATTCATAAAGTCCAAAGCACAGGATTACTCATTCCCTGCTTCTGACTCATGAACATTTTCGGAAATAATCCCTTAAATGTTACTGCAATGGGAAATATGAAGAGCAAAGTTGTTTTGGCACAACTTCACTCTTGTTTTGTTGAGTTATGAACTGTATTTAGTTTCACACTTTTGATCTTGTGCATTCTTGATGATATATTTGCACACATAACATCTCTATATACATTAGAAATAGAACTGCTATGACAGTTCCTGTGATTTAAAAATTCTTCATACGGCTACTCACAGAAATTTGTTTTATAGTAATCTATTACTTACCACCATGAAAATGTTTAATGTGACCAAAGTAAAATAAATTTTACATAATACATATTGTAATGCCCTTTATTTGAAATTATGACATTGCAATCATGCATAAGGAAAAGTTGATGAGAAGCAAATGTCTACATACAATTAATTTTACTTTTGGAAATAAAAAGGGGAAATGGATTATAAATGTCAGTGCTTTTAGGACATATCTTCCCAACAAAGTAAAAGAGAGAAGACTGTTTCTGTCAGTCTAGTTCAAAGGTAACCATTTCTGGAAAATGTTTCTAAACCACTCTGTTCTGCTATGATTGCTCCCTTCTCTGAAGTTCAGTGAAAACTTGTTTCGCTCATCTTAGCCCTTAACTATATCCTGTCTTGTGGTTTTAAGCATGGATTTTGGAATCAGTCAGATATAGGCTTGAATCCCATCTTGTTCTTCATCAATAAGATGGAGCAATTATACCTCACACAAAGGGCTGTTGTAAGGATTAATGAACTAATATAAGTAAAACATTTAGCAAAGGGCCAGGCACATGTTCAGAGATATAACACCAATAGCTATTATTATGATTTGATAGGTATATGTGTTATGTACCTGCTGGATTATTTAGAGGTGAAATGTCATGATGTTTGCAATTTACTTTCAAATTGTTCAAAGAAAGAAAAAAATATAGAGAGTGAGAACAAAATGGTAACTGGTGATATTAGATGAAGAACATACACATTTTCATTGTATCTTTAAAAAATTTTTTTCCATAGATTTGAATTTTTTAAGTAAAAAACATGAGAGGAAAATGTTTCTGCTTAAACACTAAAAAGAAGTTATTTGTGTATGTTTGTGTTTTCAGTCTTATAATGACTGTTTAATCACATGCAGACACCACATTTCATGATATACATAAAAGTTTACTGTCACTGATTCCACTTGTCTGTTTTACTTATCATTTCATGCTGTCACATCACCAGCTCTCCAATCTTATGACTCCATCATCCAGCTCTTAAAAATTTCCTTCTGACATAACTTCTGTTCTGATAACCCATTTAGTTCTTCTTCCTGTATTGTGGAGATCCTGTTTTATGATTGTGTTAATTCCTTAATTTTTCTTAATTTAAAAATGCAATAAATTCATGCATATTTGTTGTAAAATATAAAATTCGGGCTACACTAAAATGTAGAGGGAAAAACATATAAACACCAATTTCCTCTCCACATCACAGTCACACCTCTCAAAACAACCATTTTTAATAGTTTAGCATGCATCCTCTCAGTTTTCTATCCGCATTCAAAGATATAGGGCACATTTCTATTTCTGTTTATTTTTTAAAAATTGTATTGTTATATATTTTTCTTATCTTATTACATTGGCTTAACCTCTGGAACAATGTAAATTCCCAATGTTAACAAATATCCTTAAATTAGTCCTCATTCTTCCATTTTATAATCATATTCTCAGATTTAAATTATGCTTCTTTTGATGGCCTTTTTCAAAATAAACTCAATTAAGTGGCTAGACTAAATTCTCTACATGTAAGAGAAAACAACCAATTATATTTTTGCAGGACAATTTCTCATACTTTGTATTTCCTTCTGTAGTCATCCGTGCATGTTTGCTGTTCCTACATTTTAAGTGAAATGACCCAATAAAAAATAATTTTTTCTAGAAGTGGAATCAGTTTTACTACAGATTAGTTCTGATGATGCACTAGAGATTCATCACAATTATTGTGCAGACATTGCTGTTGGAGGCTGACAATTGGAAGGGAACAACTTTTAGACAAACATATCTTGAGCAGGTTTCGTAAAGTTAGGCTTGCCATGATTAGCCATTAGGCAACTGCATGCAATGATTTACTTAAATAAAGGCACCAAATGAAAAGCTGAGAAGATTATCTAAGTCTTTAATGTCTTTTGTGAAATCCAGTAAAACCTACTGTGAAGTACCCATTTCTGGTGCTGGAATTGAAGACAGAGATGATACTGGCAGAAAGGATGATTGATGGAAGCAGCATGTTTTTACAGGAAACCAGAATGCATCCATAACAATATCTACTCCCTACAAAGTTAGGAAAAGAGTTGACCATATGAGCTTAATGTTCAGTCTGTCAAACAACATACATATGATCTTCCTCAAGAGAATACAGCATACCCAGTTATTAAATCTCCCTGAATTTTGCTGTAAGAAGGATGACTAGATGGAGCCACTGAGCTTTCTTTCCATTAGACATTCAACTCCCAAATGCCTCCACAAATGAGTTCTTACTACTCCATAACAGGTCTCTAATTGTCCATCAGATTTAATTTGACCTCTGAGTCAAGCATGCATGCAGTTATACACTTGAAAACCAAACTTCATATCAATCCATCACCTAATTAAAAACTGCTTCTTAGAGCCAATGCCAGATCATAAGGATATTCCTCAGCCAACTATTCCAACTAATGAATTGACTGGTTATTTTATTCATCAAACATTTCTGAATGCCTACTATGTGCCAGTTCCTATGCTACTGGTGGCAATAAAAAGATAGGTCGACCAGAATCCCTGCCCTCAAGAACTTCCTAATCTCTACCTTTTCTGTTGAGAAATTTTAAAAATTATATCTCAATATAATTTTGTGGTTTAGCTCATATAATGTATTCCCATAAAAACCGTCACAATTTAAAAAAAGAAATTGTTACAATTATGATATATCAAGCAGCAACAAGATTTAAGTCTGTTAAATCCACTTAATCTAACCATGCCAATGGAAGTCGGCCCTTCTAAAAAGCTTCTTCCACAGGTAGCCTCTGTTTTCCTATTCTCCCAAAGGATAACTACTGAAAATCATCAAGAAGAGTACACTTGGGGGGCACCTTGGCGGCTCAGTCGATTAAGCATCCGACTTTGGCTCAGGTCACAATCCCACAGCTTGTGGGTTCCAGCCCCATGTTGGGCTCTGCACTGACAGCTCAGAGCCTGCAGCCTGCTTAGGATTCTGTGTTTCTGTCTCTCTCTGCCCCTCCCCTGCTCATGCTCTCTCTCTCTCTCTCTCTCTCTCTCTCTCTCTCTCTCTCTCCCTCTCTCTCAAAAATAAACATTAAATTTTTTTTTTTTAAAAAAGAAGAGTACACTTAGGATATAACGTAAGTAACCAGTTACAATAATCTTCTCTGATAAATGTTCACATGTTAACAATTGAGCATGACACAATAATATGTAAGATATCAAACAGGTTAGAAGTCACTGGGCTCACACAGACTGGATGCTTGTATATTAACTGCATGGAGTTCTTCTGGAACAAAACTATATGACGATACTTATCAGTCTTCCTGATCTATTAACTACATGTTTTTAGCAGCCCGGTAAACCTGACACTCATCAAAAGAATTGAATTTTGTCAAAGCTAACATGGCCTTAGGATGCAACCAGTAGGAGTGTAATAGGAACTAGAAGGTATATAGTTAAATGGTGCCAACATATGCCAGCTGGTTTTGTAAAATACGATGTCCAGCTCTGCACCAAAGTAAACCAAGTTCTTTATTTGTTTTCTTTAAAGCATTCATTTTAGAATGTGAATTTATACTCGTAATGTGTAAGTTAAAAGACTCTTATCATTTTGTTGACTTAGATAAGAAATTAAAATCTCTACATCTCTGCACTTACCAATTAAGACCAATTCTTTCTTCCTTAAATTTTATAAAAAATGTATTTTCTTCACTTTTTTCCATTGAACTTCATAATCATGCTGTTCCATGATTGATCCATGATAGCCATGACTTCATGGCTATCAAGTTATAATTTTTAGTTTTGCTTTTATAACTTTCCCAACGAAGACTCTTTCATAACTTTCCTCTATGATGTCTGCCAACAAGAGGAAAGAAAGACTTTGTAAAGAAAATGTTATGGAGGCTGATTGATCATTACTTGTTATTTAATATGCAATCACAGTGGCTGGCACTCAATGAAAGAAATAGCTTTTTAATGAGACAACCTTAAAAATTATACCATCAGATTATATAGTTAAGTTACTTGGATGCAATATTACAAAAAGAAGTGAGAGAGATTAAAATGTTAGATCTATTTATGATTTAAAAAGTTATGAAATATAAATGAAGAATTACGTTATAGATCTAACTCATTGAGAACCCTTCTCTCTCAAATATTCATCTCTCTCCAAAATACTTTATTTTTTGTCCTCTGTTCTCCCCTCTATTTTATTTGCAAACTTCTCCAGGGAGTTTATCTCTAAATCAGCCTCATTTCCCTCACTCAGTTCCCCCATATTAGTTCAGGGTTCTAGCAGAGAAACAGAACCAGTAGAGGTGAAATATATAGAGAGAATATGTATAATGTAATATATGTTAATGTATATTAAAGTACATATATTATATATATCACTTATATTAATATTCAAATTCTATCATTAGTAATATATGAATTATATATCCATAATATTATATTATATATAATATTAATGTATATTTATATTAAATAACACATATATTACTATATAGTAGGATATATAACAACATAATATACATAATATACTACCTATACAGAGGCAGATTTTACATAGATATAATATAAAATATTATAGAATATGTATATATGAAGACAGAGAGAGAGATTTCAAGACATTGGCTTCTGCAGCTATAGGGCTGGCAAGTCCAAAACCCATATGGTAAACTGGCAGGCTGGATTTCTTCTTCAGGAAAACCTCAGTTTTGTTCTTGAAGCCTTTCAACTGATTGTCTTGAGGACCACCCAGATTATCAAAGATAATCTCCTTTACTTAAAATCAGCTGAGTATATATCTATAAAATATGTTCAGAGCAACACCTAGATAAGTGCTTAATTGAATAACTGGGTACTGGAGGCTAGCCAAGTTGACACATAAAACTAACCATTACACCAAACAATTATTGAGATTTACCTCAAAGCTTGCCAATGATATCCTGACTGCAAAATCTAGAGCCCCTTTATTAGAGCTCAGTCTCTGCTGCTCTTGGCAGGATTCACTGCCTCTTCTTTTAAAAACCCTTCCTCACCAGAACACACACCAGCCTATTCCTACTTAAGGAATAGGATACATTATTGTATCTTGATTCAAAACCCATCATTCAGCAAATAGTGCTGTGATGACTAGATATCCACAAGCAAAAATAAATAAATAAATAAAGTCAGACCCTTAGCTTATACCAAATATAAAATTCCCTCAAAAATGGATCAAAGACCTAAATGTAAGAACAAAACTATAACACTATTAGAATGAAACACAGGAGTAAATCTTTGTGACCTTGGATTTGGCACTGTTTTCTTAGATATGATGCTAAAAGCACAAATGACAAAAGAAAAAAATAGGTTAATAGGATTTGCTCAAAATTTAAAACTTTTGTACTTCAAAGGACACTATCAAGAAAGTGAAAAGACAATCCAGAGAAAGGGAGACAATATTTGTCAATTGCATATCTGATAGGGGACTTGAATGCAGAGTATATAAAGTACTCTTACAACTCAACAATTAAAAGACAAATAACCTGATTTAGAAATGATAAAAGGATTTGAATAGGCATTTCTCTGAAGAAGACATATAAAAGGCCAATAAGCACATGAAAAGATGCTCAACATTATTATTCATTAGTGAAATGCAAATCAAAACCACAAGATACCATTTCACCCCCACTAGGATGACTGAAAAAAAAAAAAAAAAAACAAGTGTTGGTGAGGATGTGGAAAAATTACAATTCTCACACACTACTAGTGGGATTATAAAATGGTGCAGTCACTTTTGAAAACAGTTTGATAATTCCTCAAAATGTTAATCATAGTTACCATATAACCTGGCAATTCTACTCCTATGTATGTACCCAAAATAATATAAAGACGTATGTCTATGTGAAAATTTATACACGAATGTTCATGGCAACCTTATTCATAATAACCAAAACATGGAAATAATACAAATATCCAACTGATTAATGGATAAACAAAATGAGTATGTCCATGCAATGGAATATTATTCAGCCATAAAAAAGGAATAAAGTACCGATACATGCTACAATGTGAATGAATCTTGAAAATATTATGCTAGATGAAAGTGATTCACAAAGGCAACATCTTGTATGATTCCATTTACAGGAAACAACCAGAATAGGAAAATCTGTAGACATGGGAAGTAGATTAGTGGTTGCAGGGCCTGTGGGAAATAGGGAATGGGGAGTGACAACCAATGGGTATGGGGTTTCTTTTCGGGGTGATTAAATGGTTCTGAAATTAGATAGTGGTGATGATTGTGTGACTCTGTAAATGTACTAAAACCCACTATACCTTTAAAAGGATATACTTTCTAAAAGCATAAATTTTATGGTGTGTGAATTATATCTCAACAAAGCTGTGTTTTTTTTTTTTTCTAAACCTAAGTCAATGCATCTTGCTACCATTTTTGTTCTTCTGGAGGTGGTGTCTTTTAAATTTTTAGACATGTATGAAATGAGAATTCATGCTCTGGGAAAACCACTGAAATGTGGTAAATTAAAATACAAAAAACATAGCTGATATCTTCTTTTAGCAGGTAAATAATTAATTCTGAGTTTTTAAGGTATAAGTAAATAATTAATTCTGGGTTCCATGCATTAAGGTATTAATTCTGGGTTTTCCCTTTGACAGGACAGTTTTATAATACAATGATACCACTTAACATAATTGTAACCGTTGGAACCTTAAATTCAACCTTCATTTAACTTGCATGTTTTTTTCCTCTGCATCCTGTACTCAAAAATAAATGACAGACTAATATCAGATAGAACTTATAGTATTACCTCAGGTGATTCTGCATGTTAGAGAAGAAACTTATGTGATATGAACTTGGGTGTTAAGCAATTGAATTGCTCTGCAGGATTGCAATCCCCTACCAGATTATCTCAATGCTTCTGAACCTTTTTTTCATAATCACCCTCCTAAGAAACTCTTTTAGATTTTTTTTTAACTAATTGCCCCTCTCCCTCATGAAATTTTAATACTACAGATATATTATGTATCTGTTTATATAGTCTATGTACTGGGTATTTATGCTTTATTCATAAAAAGGGTAGATTTTTTTCATTCCCCGCCCCCCTCAACCATTACTTGCTTCCTTTGGAGGGATATTGCCCCCATTGAGAACATGTGGCTCACCTTGAAAATTCATGCGTGTATTTGAGTATACATATTTTATTTTCTTCACTCTAAACAGCATTTATAATTCTTTCAACAACTTAGATTTAACATTTACAAATTTAAGTAGATGAAATTTAATGTTCATAAATTTAACTTAATAAAGGTAATTTGGGAAAAATATATGTAAATAACTTTTAGGTATGCTAAGTTCAGATAAAGTATCAGGCAACCTTCAAAATTATTTTCTCTGAGAATAATTTTAGACATTGGAATTTGTGTATGCTATCAAGTGGGGGGAAAAGCAACATGCAAGACTATATCAAGAAGAGTTTGTAAATTTTCTAAAAACACATACATACAAATGACTAGAAAATATTCATTAAACTATTTTATGGTTATTTCCGGGTGCATAAATTGTAGGCAATTTTTAGTTTCAATTTTATACATATCTGTAGTCTCCAAGTTTTACATTTTGAGTTTGCACTACTATTATTGTTGGGGAAAAATGGTTACCAACAAAATATTTACTGAAATTAGCTTGTATCAGGGAAAAGATGTAATAACGTCTAATTTACAATACTTGAAGTAAGGTGTTTATGCAGCCTTTGGGGGAGAGGTTTTAATTTTTTGTTTTTATGTCATAGACAAAAATGCACTATAGCCAGCCCTTGGTCTTGCCAGTATTTTCAATGTTTCTGCAGCAAAAGCATTAATCCTCAACAAAAGACAAGTTTACTACGACCTAAGCTCCTAGCAACTATCCTTCTATAGAAAAACTCTAATGTATTTCAAGGTTGCAGAGGAGTCATTCAGCAAGCAAATGTTTGCTGATGAGCTTTTAAAGAGAGTGAATCCAGCAAATAACCAGAAGTCATTATGCACTTGATTTCAACAGAGCCTATTTAAGTAATGACTCAGATTTGAATATCAGCAACTTTGGGAGCTACTGAAGGAAAGATACTTTTAAATTTAAATACCACAGTTTGCAGAGTGCTCCTACTTGATACTCACAACAACCCTGTGTGTCGCTTGGTATCATTCCTATTATTTACGGGTCCACAAAGAGGCAAGTGAAAGAACCAGTACTCCAACCCAAGTCTTTTGACTCCGACTTCTGAGTTCGTTCTTTCTTTGGACCATTCTTCCTTGCTGAATGAAATCAGTGGGTATTTTAAAAACCAGTAATGCACTTAACCATGACTTACGACCCTAACAACCATGTTTTGCTATAGAGTAGAGATTAAATGCTCCCCCACACTCTCCTACACTCTTCCTGCCCCCTTTGACTCCACAGAAAGGGCCACTGGTAGCAGAGAGGGAGTTCTGCACATCTATCAGGAAGGCTTCATTCAGACCTTTACCATCAGTGTGGTGGGTTCTGTGTCAAACTATGATGAGTTTGATCCTCAGTACTTTTAGGATTTGGAGAAGGGGCAAAATGGGGTGAAGGGTAAAGGAATAGAACCACATAGTTTCAGGATCCACTCTCAGATTGGACTCAGGGATTATGTGCCTAATGTGGAATTTCCACATGGAGCATTAAGGAGCATCACAGAATAAGGAGTTGAGTTTCAAATGTACTGCAATGCACCCTATTTGATTATTTTCTAGGTCAATTCCAGTCACCAACCCAAGCCTGAATACATTCAAGACATAAGCCAAAACATCAAAATAATCCCAGGCTACAATTTTTCTAGCTTGTCTAAATTTATATTTCAAGGAAAAAGTAGCTTAAATTAAAAAATGCATACTCTGATTCAACAAAAACCAGATATATTATTCAATAAAAATTCCTAAAATTCATATGTAAGCATATAAATTAATAATGTGAAATAATTCAATAAAACAATAAAAATGCCATGGGTTATATCTATTGTCTTCCTAACAGAGGGCAAAGCTCATGATCAGCGTGTCAAATTGGAGATGAGTCACCTCTAAGGTTTTCACTTCAATTTCCTTTGGCTAGTAAAATAACAGATCACAATTTAGTTTTTGATGTTGCTATAAATTTAGGTTGAAAAAGATACAAAATATATTAATGCTTAAATATACCAGTGCTTCACTATGACTATATTTATACAATTGACATATACAATCAATTGATTTTTGACAAAAGTGCCAAGACAATTCAATGGAGAAAGAATAATCTTTTAAGTAAATGATGTTGGAACAACTGGATGTCAAATGCGGAAGAAACTGAATCTCAACCCTTATCTCACAACATACACAAAAATTAATTCAAAATGGATCATAGACCTAAACATAACAGCTAAAACTATAAAACATCTGGAAGAAAGACTCTGAGAGAATATCTTCATGATTTGGAGTCAATGAAGATTTCTTAAGAAATAGAAAGTTTTCTTTTTTTTAAATTTTTAAAATATTTATTCATTTTTTGAGAGACAGAGCATGAGTGGGGGAGGGGCAGAGAAAGAGAGGAAGACACAGAATCCAAAGCAGGCTCCAGGCTCTGAGCTGTCAGCACAGAACCCGACGTGGGGCTCAAACTCGCGAACCACTAAATCATGACCTGAGCCAAAGTCAGACGCCTAACTGATTGAGCCACCCAGGGGCCCCGAAATAGGAAGTTTTAACCATAAGAGAACAAAGTAAGAAACCACACTTTATCAAAATTAAGAATGTCAGCCCCTCAAAAGACACTATTAAGAAAATGCAAAGATAAAGCAGACTGAGAGAAAACATTAGCAATAAATATATCTGACAAATATCTTGTACTCAAAATATGTAAAGAACTCTTACCACTCAATTAGAAGAAGCAAGCCACTCAATTAGAATGGCGGGGGGTGGGGATAAGCAAAAGGGTAGAATAGTCATTTCAAAAAAGAAGTTATACAAATTAACCTAATACGGAAATCAGAAATAAAAAATAATCGACACGATTGGTCATCAAAGAAATACAAATTAAAAACCACAATAAGATACCACTCTACACTCACTAGAATTCACAAAAGTGAAAAGACTAACAATACCAAATGTTGATGAGGATGTAGAGAAACTGGAGCTCTCATTCATTGTCAGTGGGTATAGAATATGGTACAACCACTTTAGGAAATAATTTGGCAGTATGTTGTAAAGTTAAATGTATATTCTAAACTCAGCAATTTCATTTCGAGGTATTTAGCCAAGAGAAATTCAAATATATATCCACAAAAAGAAATGTATCTGAATGTGTATAACAGCTTTACCCATAATTAGCCGTCAACTGGAAGCAACCCAAATGTCCTTACACATGAGTGAATAAAGAAACTGATATCTTCATACAATGGAATACTACTCAGTAATAAAAAGGAGCAAAATACTGACACCACAACATAATGCCTCTCAAAACTGTTATGTGAATGACACAGAAGAGTAAAACTGCATAATTCCATTTGTAAAAAATTCTAAAACCTGGAAAGAGTATCTACGGTGATAGAAATCAGAACAGCGTTTAGTTATCTAGGGCAGGGATGAGGGGATGAAGTGTTAGGTGTGCTTGGCTTTAGACTGGCAGGATGGAACTACACTGGGTGATGGAGACATTCAGCATCATGGTTGAGTGGTGGCACACTGTCTAAACTCATCAAATGATACACGTTATTTATACCATATTTATGCATGTTATTGTAGGAAAATTACACCCCAATAGTTGATTAATAACCATTTTCTAAATACTCACATGCTTTCTAAAAATAAACCTTGTATAACTCAAAGATGAGAATATTCCTTTCATGGAAGCAACTGATTTAAGTGAGTGAGTCCTTTTCCCTGGGCACATATCAGGATATAGAATTCCACCTAGTTAAGACTGCATGGGTTTAAATCAAATCCATCCCCCTGTGGGATCTTATCAAGACTGTTGGATTTATTCTGTGTGTGTGTGTGTGTGTGTGTGTGTGTGTGTGTGTGTTTCCATAAGCAACAAAGAGCTAATTATTGGTTAAGGATGGTTTATGGACAGTTCTACCAATAGGATGATAGATTACAAGTTTTGAGCTTTCAATTTACAACTTGAAAATAATTTTATTTAGGGGAACCTGGGTGGCTCAGTCAGTTGAGCCTTCGACTTCAGCTCAGGTCATGATCTCACGGTTCGTGAGTTCGAGCCCCGCGTCGGGTTCTGTGCTGACAGCTCGGAGCGTGGAGCCTGCTTTGGATTCTATGTTTCCCTCTCTCTCTGCTCCTCCCCTGCTCACACACTGTCTCTCTCTCAAAAATAAATAAAGATTAAAAAAAATTTTTTTTAATAATTTTATTTCAAGGCCTGTGTTTTGTCTAGATCACAGTGGGACTCAGCAACTGCTGTGGGATGAATGAGTGAAGATATGAATGAGTGACTGAACAAATAAATGAGTGAATATCCTTCACTCACTATAAAATAAAAATTTTATCAGATGTGCACCAAAAAATTATATCTGGTCTCAATATGCCTTGCCACATATAACCATATAATAAAAACAAAACAACAACAAAAACACTTGAGAGTGATCAAAAAATAATATATATGATTTAAGCAGGAAAAATCACAGGAAGCCTGTGAGAGAATATTTCCTTTGCCCTGACAGTTGTTTACACTCATATGCCTTTTTATTTAAAATTTTAGAAGTAGTTTATTATTTTTTAATAATTAAGAAATAATAAAGTACATGCTATTCTGGCTTTGATCCTGGATGGGCAGGGGGCATGAGAGCTATAAAAATATGATTATGTAGGGCACCTGGGTGGCTCAGTCAGTTAACTGTCAGACTCTTGATTTCAGCTCAGGTCATGATCTCACGATTCATAGGTTCCAGCCCCATGTTGGGCTCTGCACTGAGAGTGCGGAGCCTGTTGGGGATTCTCTGTCACCAGCTCTCTCTTTCCCTCCCCTGTTCGCTTGCTCCCTCGCTCTCTCTCTCTCTCTCTCTCTCAAAATAAATGAATAAATAAAAATGTGATTATGTATCATGAATTAGATAATAGTTCTGTATCAATACTAAGTTTTTTGATTTCAGTAATTTTACTGTGGTCATATAAAGGGATATCCTTGGTCTTAGAAAATACATGCTGAATACTTAGAGGTAAAGAGAAAAAAAGCCCAATAACGTTAATTATAAACAATGTGGAAAATATAGGAAAGTATGAAGAATATAAAAATCACCCACAATCCCATCACACAGATAAAAGACACAATTTTGGAGATATATAGTTTTTCATTTCTCATCTATGTATGTTCCCACATAAGTAAATATTCTTAGAAACCTGATTTTTAATGGTTACATAGTGGCATGACCTGTTTACCAAGTACCTATTACTGTGAATTGTTTCCATTTCGTCACTATTTTAATTACACAGTGAGAACCTGTTGTATATCAGTCTATCCTAAGAGATTATTTCCTTAGGATGTTAAGCATGAGGTAGTTAGTCCAAGAAGCAGCTTCTGCTTCTTTCAGAGTCACAGGTCTAATTAACAGATTGATTAGATTGGTCAGAAACCAGTGGTAACTTAAAAGCACCATTGGTCTGGTGTCTTCCTGAGGCACCCACATAAAGTTGGTTGCTCTCACACACCCCACCCCTTTCCTTCCCAGGACTGAGTTTGCCAGATGTCCACAGGGAGGCACTTTCTGCACTTCCATATTTATCCAGCTTTCTTTATTCAAAACCTGGGGTGCCTGGGTGGCTCAGTGGTTACGCATCTTACTCTTGATTTTGGCTCAGGTCATGATCTCACCATCATGAGATCAAGATTAAGTGTCTCTCTCTCTCTCCCACAATCCCTCCCCCACTCATGGGCACTGTCTCTCTCTCCCCCCCCCCCGAAAAAAAAACCAAAAAACCCTCATTTTACATCTGTGTGAATTTAGTCATCCCTTCTTCAACACCATAGCAAAATGTACATATGTGTTATATTGACCTTTTGAGAGATCTCCTCATGTTCTCTAACTGAACTTTCTGTGATAATGGAAATGTTCTTTATCTCAGCTGTCCAATCCAGTAACCAACAGCCACACATGGCTACCAAGCATTTGAAATGTGGCTAGTATGAGTGAGGAACTGAAGTTTTCATTCTATTTAATGTCAATAAATTTAAATGTAAATATCCATATGTGGTGAGTGGCTATTATATTGGACAGTGAAGCAATATGGCCCTTGTTACTCCAAGTATGGTCTCTGGGCCAGCAGCATCAGCATTACTTGACAGCTTGTTAGAAATGTGGAGCCATAGGTCACACCGCAGACCTGCTGAATCAGAGCCTGCATTTAACAAGAGATCGCAGGTGACTCATGTACATAATAAAGTCTGAGTAACACTGCCCTGTATCTAGAAGGATACAGGTCAAAAAGTTACTAATGTCTTCCTAAGTGAGACATAAAGGGTGGTGATGCAATAGGAAAAGGACTTTGAGTTTTTCCTTTATACACCTGTATTGTCTGACTTTGTTCAACAGATATATATTACTATTAGAGTGTATAGAACAGTAAAGATAAAATAGATGGTACAGTATGGAAAAAAATATTTGCAAACCATATATCTGATAAGGGGTTAATATCCAACATATATAAAGAACTCATACAACTCAATAGCAAAAAAGCAAATAACCCAATTAAAAAATAGATAGGATCTGGATAAAGAGTTCTCCAAAGAAGATATATGAGAGGCCAATGGATACATCAAAAGATTCTCAACATCAAGAGTCATTAGGGAAACGCAAATTAGAACCACAATGAGATATCACCTCATACCTGTTACAATGGCCATAATGAAAAAAATAAGAGATAATGAATGCTGGTATGGATGTAGACAAAAGGAAACCCTGTGCACTTGGACTGTAAACTGGTACAGCCACTATAATAAACAGTATGCAGGATCCTCAAAAAATTAAAAGTAGAAATACCATATGATCTAGCAATTCCACTTCTGAGTATACACACAAAGGAAATTAGAACACCAACTTGAAAAGATAACTGCACCCCCATGTTCATAGCAGCATTATTTATAATAGCACAGACATAGACACAACCTAAGGGTCCATCAATGAATGAATGGATAAAGAAGTTGTGGTATATACATACAATGGAATATTATTCAGCCATAACAAAATTCGGAAATCCTACCCCAATTGTGCAACATGAATGGGCCTTGAAAATATTATGCTAAGTGAAATAAGTCAGACAGAGAAAGACAAATGCTGTGTGATCTCACTTATATGTGGAATCCAAAAAACAAACAAACAAAAAACTAAACTTATAGAAAAAGAAATCAGACTTGTGGTTATCAGAGGTGGAGGGCTGGAGAGGGGAATTTGTAGGAAGACAGTCAAAAGGTACTAACTTCCAGTTTGTATATTTATATCTGATAAGTAGCTACTAGGGATATAATGCACAATATGATGACAATAGCTGACACTAATGTACTATATATATATAATTTTATTTATATTTGTTACATCCTTCAACACTGGTTTCCTGACCTATTGATAAGTTAACACTTACAGTTTGCAAAACATTTTTAAGGTAAGAGAGGGAAAGAGGGAGAAGGGAAGGAGATTGATTGATTCAGGAAAGAGAAAAAGAAATGTAAGATACCCCAAAATATCCAAGAAATGGGGAAAGGATAGAAAAAGTCCAAAGTGTGAGGAAGAGTGAGGGGAAGAGGGATCCTAATTCCTACAACCTGTCTTGCCCATCAGGGCCTGCTGGTTCTAATGGGCCCAGAAGACTCACTCAAATCCTCTATGCTGGGCTTACATGTCTTCCCAGCATCCTGGATTCTCTTATTCCACTGCCATTACCTCTTAATCATCTGAGGGCATGTTTCCTACTCTAAGATCATTCATGAAGGCCCTGACTGGCTTCCTCAATCATAGACTCTCTTTCTCTCTCCTTCCACTGATGGCTGCTTCTTCTCCTTTGTTCACTTCCACTTGGATGTCTAACTTCCTCTTTGCCCTCTTTTCTTTTCTCTCTCCCCTGGTTGTGTCTCTGCCCTGTAACTGTCCATTACAAAATCAATGTAAAACACTATCTAGGGTTAAAAAATGCAACTATATAAGAACTATGCAGTGGCAAATTCAAGAATTCAAGTGAAAAATTACAGGGCACTGTTTCTCAAACTCACAGGGCTTCTAGGCCTTGGAGAAAACCTACAAAAACCACCAAGGTGGCCTGGATCCCATTTTAAGTCACAATGACCTGGGAATTCTGTTGTCTGTGATTGTGAAAAAAGCTGATCTGACCCTATGAAGGAATAGCAGACAAATGTGGTATTCAAGAGAAAAGACAAACAACTGGTGAAGATTATGCCAACAGACAGCTCATGGAAGGAAGGAGGATGTGAGGACACAGTAGGAAGACTGGGTGAGTAGAAGTCTGCCAGCAGAAAGCCCAGTTAGCAGGCTGGATTGGTGCATGGCCCTGGACAGTGGGAGATCTAAATTACCAATAGCAGCAGAAAGGAAGAAAGAAAAGGAAAGGTGTTTTCAAAGGAGAACCTCAAGTTAGTATCTTGGCATCCTTAGGCTGGACCAAGTTTTATAAATCTGCAAAAGTATGGGAATTCTGTTAAAGTCATTCTGAAGGTAACACTGAACCCACTTTCAATAGTTTACTAACTTAAAACAGGCAGATGAAAACTAAATTACTCACAGGCAAAAAAGCATAGGAGAGTTTTGATGATGCAGAGCTGAAGCCTGGTTCACATTCAGTGAGGAGCAGCTTGCCAGCCTTGGCTGCTAGTCCATTTTCTCCATCCCTAAGACAGGAAATTACGTGAGGCCCAAAATACGCATCCCTACAGCTCCAAGAGTGAGTGCAGCTGTTCTGAGAGAATTTCCTGTATCCAGGCTCCACACATGAAGATTTGTGCAGTGCCAATATGTTTGCTGAGCACCTACTTTGTGCTAGGAGCACTGTTAAGCCTATGTTCAGCCTTATGTGTGAACAGATGGCAAGTAGGAGATAGGCTGACTCTGAGCTGCAGTAGAAATGTAGCCCCCTTGGACCTCTTGACAAATTCCCCTAGCCTTGCCTGGTGCCTAGGTCAGTTCAAAAATCTTCTCAGGCCCTAGGGGACTCTTTCTACCTTCACCCCAACCCTACACTCTAGAACAACTCTCTTTTACTTGAGGCATTCAATATTGGCAGTCTGATGCATGAATCTCTCTCTCTGTCTCTCTCTCTCTCTCTCTTTGTCTCTCTCTCTCTCTCTCTCTCTCTCTCTCTGTGTGTGTGTGTGTGTGTGTGTGTGTGTGTGTGTGTGTGTGTGAGTATTCAGAAGACCAAGGATAGCAGGTAACAAATTAAGACTATTAAACATTGCTTTCTAGAAGATGAGTGGTATTTATAATTCATAAAATGCTGTCCTGGATGCTCTTTTCTTTTTGAGTTCTACAATCTCTTGCCTTCATCCTGGGTTAACAGACTGTAAATAAAGCATTTTTTTTAACAAAAAAAGAAGAAGGAGGGACAGAGGGAAGGAAGGAAGGAAGGGGAAGGGAAGGGAAGGGAAGGGAAGGGAAGGGAAGGGAAGGAAGGAAGGAAGGAAGGAAGGAAGGAAGGAAGGAAGGAAGGAAGGAAGGAAGGAAGGGGAAGGGAAGGAAGGAAGGAAGGAAGGAAGGAAGGAAGGAAGGAAGGAAGGAAGGAAGGAAGGGGAAGGGAAGGAAGGAAGGAAGGAAGGAAGGAAGGAAGGAAGGAAGGAAGGAAGGAAGGAAGGAAGGGGAAGGGAAGGGAAGGGAAGGGAAGGGAAGGGAAGGGAAGGGAAGGGAAGGGAAGGGAAGGAAAGGAAGGAAGGAAGGAAGGAAGGAAGGAAGGAAGGGAGGAAGGGAGAAAGACATTAAGAAAAAAACTCAACTTCCTTATTTCCTAAAGTAGGAAACACTTTTTCCCCCCAATGCCTGGCAGAAGAAGTATGGTTGCAAATGTTACCAGGCACTAAACCAGATTAATTTTCCATTCAGGAAGAAAAGTAAGCAACTTGGGCTAAGGGAGGCAAATTGCATGGCCCTATTATTTAGCACGTTTCAAATGAAAGCCAATACTGCTATTGAAGTGCTGGCTAATGGAGCTTTCTCTTCCTCTCTCTAATGCCCGCCCACAGGTTGCTTGGCAACCACATTACATTGCTGTGAACACTCCCCAGCAATAATAACTGACCCTGAATTTTAATTTTTGTGCTGAAGCTTAAGTGGGATAAATAAATTTAAAAAGGCAATCTCTCTGAAATAATATTCATTTTGATTAATAAGCAACATGTGTAGAAGAGTATAGAATGGCAAACAGAGTGATATAAAAATTTGATAAAGGGTTTGTCTATTTTAGGAAGATTTTGTATAAAAAAATATGAAAAATCTAGGTAGGCTTATGGAAAAAAATAAGTAAAATGGTAAGAATGGAAGCTGAATCTAACCCCTCCAATCCTAACATCTATATTGATATAAAGAATAAAATATTAATTTTTATTGTTTCTTAATTGAAACACTTTTCAAAAATAAGAATAACATTAAATGTCCTTTGCATAAAAGGATCTGGAATGGCCACTTACAACTCTAGCATTACCCTCCCTTCTCACTTGTAGTAGAAATAATGATTTGCATGCATAGCAACAGGAAGAGAACAGGTTGAGTTGGAGGTTCCACATTTACTTGTAGCTACTGCTTTGTGTTTTGAATAAAAGATTTGAATGGAATGTGTTGTAAATAACCTATTGTCCTTTATTCACAACTTCTAAAACTGTGCCCTCATGCGGTAATTTAAGTGTTCCTAGTCTGCGGGCTACCAACTATCATTTTTACCATTTCCGAAAATCATCCTCTAATTCATTTCAAAGATGAAAGGAAAGTACTGCATACCTCTTATCTTTTCAATCTCAGTAAGATTTTCCCCTGGAAACTTAAATTCTTACCTAAAAACACTCTTTTAAGTACTTACCAAAACAAAGACTTAGGGTTCAAATTCTGGCTCCCCGACTTATCACCTGTGGCACCCAGTTAGAGAATAGCATTAATTATCACCTCTTGAGCAGTTGTGGTCTAAGTAAGATCACCTAACACAATGTTGTCATAGGTATGTACTCAATTTCAGCCATTATTAATTGACCATATAGCATGGTATTATGGGTGTAGTGGGGGCTGTGATGTGCTGTCCAGATTCCCCTTTCAGAATGAAGGAGTTATTCTCATAGCTTCTGGGAATGCTACCACAAAGAGGGCTTCAGCTGTGAGCCCTTTTTGAAGAATGCCTGGGCTGAAAAACCTGAGATCATGCCTAGCCTAAAATCATGCATTCTGGGGGCAGACTGAAACCAGTCAATGGTCCCCCTAGGGATTTAAAGGTGCATCCCCTTCACACCAACCTAGGACAGCTCCGGAACCATCCCTCCTGCCGAGTTTCCTATGGAGTTGGGTAAGACTTTCATTGGACCTATACCAGAGCTCATCCCCTCTCTGCATCTAGCCCTGCCTCCTTCTTTTCGTTTTTGCAGCTGTTGATTCCAAGGGCATGCCCTAATGAATATCTTGCATGCCAATCTGCGTCTCAGAGTTTGCTTCCTGGGAAACCAACCTGCCATAATGAACCATCACAAATACATTTAAGAGGATTTGTAGCGATCACGGTATTATTGCATGTGAAAAGAGGAGGTTACTCAACTCAACATATGGGATGATCTTAACTATGACCAATTATATTCATGTGAGTGTGTATGGTTGGAAAATTGGAAAAGTACACTAAGATTAACAATATTTCTTACTGGGTGGTGGTATTAGAGGTGACTTCAATTTTCTTTATACTTTTCTGTGTTCCTGGAAAGTTTCCTGAAAGGAACAAATTTCTTTTTCTATCGGGGGGATGGATCTCCCAAGGGCTGAGCCTTATCCTCTACTTGACTTGTCCTGAGTAGTTCAACTTTCAGATAATCATGAATGAGAATGTGTCAATCTAGAGTACTCCTCACCACCATAAGTAGTGAGTTCACTCCCATGTTTCTAATCGCTGGAATCTGTAGTTCTCAAGCTTTAGCTAAGGAATCTTTTCTTCAAACACAAGTTTACTCAGGTACTCAATACGTCAAGTGTGTAAAATCAGAACTTCTCTGTAGAAGCCAAGAATGGGGATAGGTGGGGAAGAGGAAGAAGACAGAGCCTCTGTCCCTTGGTCAAGTCTCTAAGATGTCAATTTGATACGTTTTTTTTTTTTTAAGTATATTTATTTTGAGAGAGAGAGAGAGAGAGAGAGAGAGCACATACTCAGGAGAGGCAGAGAGAGAGAGAGAGAGAGAACCCCAAGCAGCCTCTGCACTGTCAGCACCGAGCCTGATGCAGGGCTTGAACCCACGAACCATGAGATCATGACCTGAGCCAAAATCAAGAGTCGGACGCTTACCAACTGAGCCACCCAGCTGCCCCTCCAAGATGTCACTGTGAAAACTTGGAACCAGAGTTAGGATTTTCAAATGTTACCTTCAACCTTGATGTGTTTTATTTATTTGTTTGTTTGTTTGTTTGTTTGTTTATTTATGTTTTTTCACAGTAAAAGACAGATAATCAAATTTTATTTTTTAAATATGAAATTTATTGTCAAATTGGTTTCCATACAACACCCAGTGCTCATCCCAACAGGTGCCCTCCTCAATACCCATCACCCACCCCCCCCTTCCCTCCCACCCCCCATCAACCCTCAGATTGTTCTCAGTTTTTAAGAGTCTCTTATGGTTTGCCTCCCTCCCTCTCTAACTTTTTTTTTCCTTCCCCTCCCCTGTGGTCTTCTGTTAAGTTTCTCAGGATCCACATAAGAGTGAAAACATATGGTATCTGTCTTTCTCTGTATGACTTATTTGACTTAGCATAGCACTCTCCAGTTCCATCCACGCTGCTACAAAAGGCCATATTTCATTCTTTCTCACTGCCAAGTAGTATTCCATTGTGTATATAAACCACAATTTCTTTATCCATTCATCAGTTGATGGACATTTAGGCTCTTTCCATAATTTGGCTATTGTTGAAAGTGCTGCTATAAACATTGGGTTACAAGTCTGCCTATGCATCAGCACTCCTGTATCCCTTGGGTAAATTCCTAGCAGTGCTATTGCTGAGTCATAGGGTAGATCTATTTTTAATTTTTTGAGGAACCTCTACACTGTTTTCCAGAGTGGCTGCACCAGTTTTCATTCCCACCAACAATGCAAGAGGATTCCCATTTCTCCACATCCTCTCCAGCATATGTGTTTTAAAGGGCAAGACATGAACATCAGTTCATGCTAACATCAGTCTGGTTGGAAAAACACATGTAAGAAACAAGGGGCAAAGAATGTAAACTTTTTGTCACTGAAAATAAGTGAAGTCCAGGAAAAGAGGACATGCCTACAGGCTGCAATCTCCAGAAAGGGTTTCATGGAGGAAGTAGGTCTTGGCTATGTCTTGAAGAATGATAAAATTTAGCAAAGCAGAGAGCAATAGTGAGGTCATCCTGGGTAAGGAGAGTGGCCAAGCCCAGAAGGGAACTGAGTATTAGATCTTTAAATCCAGTAGATAGTGTACTTCTACAGCTAAGGGTTCACTTGGAAAATGAGAAAACATGATTGAATGAACATTGAGAATGAAATATTTGGAGGGAAACCACTCAGTGGAGTTTAGGTTTCCTGTTCAGGTAAGAGTGGTTCCTTGGGGATTCTTTATAAGTTGAAGGTGATCTATTAAGTAGCTTTATCTGACTGTGATACCCAAAGGGAGAACTAGGTGAAAGGCACCCTGGGAAGAGGCTGTGGAATTTACCTAGATGTCATGGCCCAACCTGACATAGGTTCTGGCAGTAGTCGACATGGTGAATTTGAGTGCAATGACACTGATTTTCTCGTGCTGATGAAAAACATCAGTCACATCACATATAAATGGCCATGCTGTTCTTTTCTGGGAAATTTTCTTTAATATTATTATGTGTCTTTCCTTCCAATGCACCACCGACAATGGTCTCATTGCCAAAGAGTAAATAAAAGAGGCAGGAACATGTGAGGGGTGAGCCAGAAACCTGAGTGTGTGATTATCTCTGGGGCTAGGCCCTCCCTGACTTCTGCCTCATTGAGCAAACAAGAACTTTAACAATTTTGCCTGGAGTGATCTAGAATAACCGTAGAACTTCCCTCATTTTATGGCACCCAGTAAATGAGTAAGTGGAAAGATAGCGGATGCCATAAAATTATGTATGGAGTTCTTCATTCCCACATATGCTTGTTCAGCTCATTAGATTAGAAACAAATGACACATCTTGATGGTTTACTACTTGCTAGGTAGTTTGTATGCAACTCATTTACTCCTCGACACTCTATGAGGTAGGTATTTCCACCCCCATTTTGCAAACAACTGGCATTTTGTAGGCATTCACCTCTATTCATGACAATAATTGAACATTTCCTTAGGATTTTTTTTCCTTGTTTTTTTTGCTTATTTTTTAAAATTTACATTCAAGTTAGTTAGTGCAACAATGATTCCTTGATGCCTCTTACCCATTTAGCCCATCCCCCCTCCCATTACCCCTCCAGTAACCCTCTGTTTGTTCTCCATATTTATGAATTTCTTATGTTTTGTCTCCCTCCCTATTTTTATATTATTTTCTTTCCTTTCCCTTATGTTCATCTGTTTTGTATCTTAAGTCTTCATATGAGTGAAGTCATATGATATTTGTCTTTCTCTGACTAATTTCGCTTAGCATAATACCCTCTAGTTCTTCCCACGTAGTTGCTAATGGTAAGATTTCATTCTTTTTGATTGCCGAGTAATACTCCATTGTGCATATATACACCATATCTTCTTTATTCATCAGTCGATGGACATTTGGGCTCTTTCCATACTTTGCCTATTGTTGATAGTGCTGCTATAAACATTGGGGTGCATGTGCCCCTTTGAAATAGCATACCTGTATCCCTTGGATAAGTAGTAGTAGTGCAATTGCTGGGTCATAGGGTAGTTCTAGTTTTATTTTTTTCAGGAACCTCAATACTGTTTTTCAGAGTGGCTGCACCAGCTTGCATTGCCACCAGCAGTGCCAAAGAGATCCTCTCTCTCTGCATCCCCACCAACAACTGTTGTTGCCTGAGTTGTTAATGTAACCCATTCTGACAGGTGTGAGGTGGTATCTCATTGTGGTTTTGATTTGTATTTCCTGGATGATGAGTGATGAGCATTTTTTCATGTGTCGCTTGGCCATCTGGATGTCTTCTTTGGAGAAGTGTCTATTCATGTCTTTTGCCCATTTCTTCACTGGATTCTTTGTTTTTTGGGTGTTGAGTTTAATAAGTTATTTATAGATTTTGGATACTAACCCTTTATCTGATATGTTGTTTGCAAATATCTTCTCCCATTCCATCAGTTGCCTTTTAGTTTTACTGATTGTTTCCTTTGCTGTGCAGAAGCTTTTTATTTTGATGAGGTCCCAATAGTTCATTTGTGCTTTTGTTTCCCTTGTCTCTGGAAACTTGTCGAGTAAGAAGTTACTGCGGCCAAGATCAAAGAGGTTTTTGCCTGCTTTCTCCTTGAGGATTTTGATGGCTTCCTGTCTTACGTTTAGGTCTTTCATCCATTTTGAGTTTATTTTTGTGTATGGTGTAAGAAAGTGGTCCAGGTTCATTGTTTTACATGTCGCTGTCCAGTTTTCCCACCACCACTGTCTTTATCCCATTGGATATTCTTTCCTGCTTTGTCAAAGATTAGTTGGTCATACGTTTGTGGGTCCATTTCTGCATTCTCTATTCTGTTTCATTGATCTGAGTGTCTGTTCTTGTGCCAGTACCATACTGTCTTGATGATTACAGCTTTGTAATACAGTTTGAAGTCTGGGATTGTGATCCCTCCTGCTTTGGTTTTCTTTTTCAAGATTTCTTTGGCTATTCGGTGTCTTTTCTGGTGCCATACAAATTGTAGGATTGTTTGTTTTAGATCTGTGAAGAATGCTGGTGTTATTTTGATAGGGATGGTATTGAATATGTAGATTGCTTTGGGTAGTATTGACATTATAACAATATTTGTTCTTCCTATCCAGGAGCGTGGAATATTTTTCCACTTTTTGCTGTCTTCTTCAATTTCATTCATAAGTTTTCTATAGTTTTCAGTGTATAGATTTTTCACCTCTTTCGTTAGATTTATTCAAAGGTATTTTATGGTTTTTGGTGCAATTGTAAATGGGATCGATTCCTTGATTTCTCTTTCTATTTCTTCATTGTTGGTGTATAGAAACGCGACTGATTTCTGTGCATTGATTTTATACCCTGCAACTTTGCTGAAGTCATGGATTAGTTCTAGCAGTTTTTTTTGTGGAATACTTTGAGTTTTCCATATAGCATATTGTGTCATCTGCGAAGAGTGAAAATTTGCCCTCCTCCTGGCTGATTTGGATGCCTTTTATTTCTTTGTGTTGTCTGACTGCTCAGGCTAAGACTTCGAATACTATGTTGAATAACAGTGGCAAGAGTGGACATTCCTGTCTTGTTCATGACCTTAGGGGGAAAGCTCTCAGTTTTTCATATATGGCTTTTATATCTCAAGGTATGATCCTTCTAGCCCTACTTTCTTGAGGGCTTTTATCAGGAAAGGATGCTATATGTTGTCAAATGCTTTCTCTGCATCTATTGAGAGGATCATGTGGTTCTTGTCCTTTCTTTTATTGATGTGATGAATCACACTGATTGTTTTGCAGATACTGAACCAGCCCTGCATCCCAGGTATAAATCCCACTTGGTCGTGTGAATAATTTTTTAATATATTGTTGGATCTGGTTGGCTAATATCTTGTTGAGGATTTTTGCGTCCATGTTCATCAAGGAAATTGGTCTATAGTTATCCTTTTTAGTGGGATCTTTGTCTGGCTTTGGAATCAAGATAATGCTGGCTTCATAGAGTGTGGAAGTTTTCCTTTCATTTCTATTTTTTGGAACAGCTCTAAGAGAATAGGTGTTAACTCTTCCTTAAATGTTTGGTAGAATTCCCCTGGAAAGCCATCTGGCCCTGGACTCTTGTTTTTTGGGACTCAGGATTTTGATTTTAAAACAAATAAGTAATTCCTTCTTCTCTTTACCCTAGTAAATTTAAAGGGTAGGTTTAGACAATAGGGCTTGACTTTATAGTTCGCTGCAGAACAGCTGTTCACTAGCTGGGTACTTTGTCCTTACAGGGCACTAAACTAGAGGCTTTGAAAAAGAAAGCACAGCCTGGCCAATGCAATCACTGACCTAAATTGCTTGCTGTGGAGTTAGAGAAGTACTCAATGCATAGAAGAACATTAAACAGCAGTTTAAGGAGGTATGAGATAGGATCCAACGAAGTTACATCTAGAAGCTACCTCTCAAATTGCAAATCAACAGTTATTTCCTAAACCTCAAATGTCCAAAGCCAGTAAGCCATCTTTGTCCATGTTGGTGCCACTTCTGTTTCCCACTCAGTCAAAACCTATTAAGTTTTCCTTTTTGTCATCTCTCTTTCCACTTCCCCTTTCATTGACCTATTTCTGGTCTTTCTCATCTCTTGTCTGGATTCCCACAACCAGCAGAGTATCCAAGCAGAGATGGCTGCTTCCTCCAGTCCAGTTTTTTAACCCTGACCAGACTCACATTGGCAGAATACCACCTGCATAATTGTATTCTTCTGCTCACAATCCTTCTATGGCTCTCATCGTCTGCAGGATAAAGTCTAATCGTCTTGAATTGGCATTCAAGTCCTTCAAAAATCTGACCCCAGTCCCATTTCCAATCTGACAGCCTACTAATATTTTTATTTCATCTGGAGTATCTGTTTTCAGTTTTCCCAGGGTGCTGTCCCCATTTCTGTCTCCTTGGCTTGGTTCTACTTGTGCCTCCTGTCCTGTCAAAGTCAGGCATTGTGTCTTTTATCAAACCCACTCTGGTCTCAGAGTGTTTCACTGTTGTTGTTGTTTTTTTGTTTGTTTGTTTCTTGTTTTTTTTGTTTTTTCCTGACACACTTCCTTGGACTGCTGTTTAATGTCATTCCACGTACTTACCATCTATCCAACTCAGTGGGAGGCAAGTTGGGAGCAGCAACTACATCTGCCGACTTTGCTATCTTCCCCACAGCCCCTTGTTTAGAGCTACACATAGAGTGTGTAGTTATTCAATAGCTGTTGAACAAAAAAATAGTCAGATTTTACTGTCCAAAAGTAAACTTACCCTTTACATTTCCTAATTTTTGTATTCAATTCTGCAATATCCTCATTTCATGAGTTCTGGATTTTGCCATCTCTGGGTATCTCATTACAATCTGCAACTTAAAGTAAAAATCTTACTAACTCAGTGGTGTTCCATAGAACATTCTATAACTATCTGTGCTGTCCTATTTGTTAACTCCTAGGCACATGAGACTTTTGAGCACTTGAAATGTGCCTAGTGCAACTGAATTTTTAATTTTATTTCGTCATTATTAATATAAATAGCCACATATGACTAGTGTATATTGTATTGGATAGTACATGCCTAAGTATTCACAGACAAAAGAGAAAAGAAGGTAGATAGTATTAGCCCCAGAGCTTTTCAATAACCACTCTAAATTGTAAGTATTCCACAATGTTTTGAGTAGTGATGTCATGAGATTCCCGACCCTTCTCATCCATATAATACACAGTTTCAGCTAGGACTATACCTATGGGCTGTCTGTTGACCAAGCATTTCTATTTTTATGGTCTGCTGGAATTCCAGAAGCCCAGTTCAGGTGATCTTAGAGGGAGATAGAATAAAATTCTCCCACATGACATTCCCTAATAACTAGGGGTGGTCTTCTGAAACCAACTCACACCTAAGCGTCCCACTTGAAGTATTCTGTCGAGATGCCCATTTCTGTCTTTATACGTGTTTTCCTATTTTGTATTCAAGGAAAAACTTTATGAAAAATAGTACAGTTATTATATATGCTCATTGAAAGGCAGGCATAGCAAAAATAAATGATGTTTACTTGTAAGTTCTACTTTATACAAATCGAGAGATCCTCACCAAAGTGTACCAACCGGTCAATATGTGGTCAAGCTGGCTAATGTCAACTTTAGCTCTTAATGAAAATAACAGGTAACATTTATTGAATGTTTACAATTGCTGGAAGTAATGTACATGCATTATGGCAGTCTCACAACAACTCTTTGAGGCAGGAACTACTGTCATATCCACTCTACAGATGAGTAAGGTGAGGTACAGAGAGGTTGCAGGATATGCCTAGATCAATGCTGCTAGCACAGAGCAGAGCCAGGATTTGCACCCAAGCATTCTAACTCCAGTGCTTGTGCCCTTAATCCCTCTGCTCACCTGCTAAACCCAATCTGAGGTATTAATTTTCATTCATTTCCAACTCAATATATAATGAACACTAGCTGCTCATAGATATCAGGCACTGTGCTAGCTGTGGAGTGGAAGAGGTTCCTAGGGGATTCATAGCCTAGGACTTGAACTCAATCATAGTGACTAATCATCCACCACCAGGTTAGCTGTGAGAGCCTTATTACCTACATGGCAGGGAAGGATTACGAAGGAAACGAGACCTTTAAGCAGAAGAACACATGTCAAGTTTGTGTTAGGAATATATTTCTAGGAACACCATGTTTGGGGCTGAGTCTTAAAGAGTGAATTAAGCCCCTAATAGAATCAAAGGCAAGCCATTTCAAGGCTATCTAACAAAACCTCAACTTCTGTCAACCTCCCTACTCCCGAATTGGCCCTCATGGGATACTCCCTCTCTTACACCCTTTCCCACTTTCCTACGTGGCCAGCTCTTTCTCAGTTATCACTTAGGGTTTTTGCCACTCCAGGTATGGACCTCAGACCAGCAGCACTGTCATCACCTGGGAGCTTGTTAGAAATGCAGAATCTCAGGCTGTTCCAGACCTGTTGAATAAGAAAGAACCTGCATTTTAGCAATATCCTCAGGTGATTCTTATGCCTCTTAAAGTGAGAACTGCCAAGACAAGACCCAGATTGCCACTGTCACTTCCTTGATCGCCCCTCGCCACCCCTGCTTTGTGGCTTCAGTGAGATTCTTCTCCAAAGAGTGTCCACAGTCGTCTGGTCTCCAGTCCACCATTGAGGCTTGTTGACTCTCTGCCCCCACCCCGGATTCACGGAGGACAGCTATGGTGTCTCATTTCTCTGAGTTTCTCCAAGGCCTATAAGAATACTGAGTGTCAGCTGAATGAATGAGTCAGTAGCTCTGAAGAAATGTGAAGGCACTTCTTGAAAAATTAGCGTTATGCTGCCGGGAGCCCATCTGGAAGCACGAACTTGGCATTTTTCCCTCCCAGCTGCTCAGCCGGCCCCTGGATGGGAGAACAACTTAACACTTCTCTGAACTCAACCTAACTTCAGCCCTCTGGCCTGAGCCAGGGGCTGGGGGTTCTCTGAGCCTTCTGCTTTTAGCCACTCAGTCACAGAACCCAGCAGGAAAGCCCCAGCAAACAAGGGCGGGCCCTCTGTTGCTAAGCACAGCCACCTCAACAAAAGCAGGGTGCTTCCTGTGGGGCCCAACCAGTCTGGCATCCCACCCCACGGGGGGTGGGGGTTCCCCAGTGCTTAGAATGCCAAGACCTTCCCCCTGTTGCTTGGGCTTCTGCAGGTGCTGAGGGCACACCCTGCTCTGGGGCCAGCCTCAGAACCTCAGAGTCAGTAGATGCGGGACCACCTCAAATTTACTCGTTTAGTCTTCAAAGATCCTGCAAACAGCAGAAGGGGGATCTGAGCCTACTTACTTCTTGTTTCTTCTCAGAGAGTGACGGTCTCCTAATCAGCCTCCCATGCTGACTTGGGGGAGCCTCTCTGTTCTTAGAGAACATGGAAAAGGGGCTTTACTCCTTAATAGTGTCTTTCTTTTGTTCTTTGTTCTTTTTTTTTTTTTTTTCTAAGCATTTTCGGTGGCTACATGAGGTTGGGTAATGCCCAAGGCTTTGCCAATCTCATTGTGGTATTTTTTTCACTTGTAACATATGCAACCACAGAAGCTGCCACAAGCATCACGTGGCTTACCCCGCGGGGCCAGGAGGGAGACACGCCTCTTGTTTCCCCCCGGCTGACCACTGAGCTTTGCCTTTTCCCTTTCCTGCTTAAATTACTGAGCTATCAGAACTCAAGCGAGTGGAGGAAAGAAGAAGGAATTGCCCATTTATCAAAAAAAATTAGTAAGACAAATTGCTGTTACATCGTTTTAACTTTTAGAAGCATTTTATTTTTTATGTGACACTTCTACATGCTCACCGTAGAAAATTTAGAAAATACAGAGAAGCATAAATGACCCATAATGCGACAATACAGAGAGAGCCATTCTTAATATTTTGGCAAATGTCTCACTAAACATGCACAGCCCTGGGATAATGTGAGTTTGGATGGAAGGTAATCAGGAATGAGCTGTCGTCTACTTCTGCTTCAGGAATTTTGTGACAACACAACCTACATTTTATGCAGTGTGGAGTTCCTGTCTCTACTTATTGGGGGAGGGGTGTTGTTCTACTTACATAATTGAGCTAAAACTATATGCAATTTTGTATGCTTATTACTATTATTATTTTTTATTATTGCTGAAAAGAATATAAATGGCATTCTCCCACGTTAACACTTTTTTCAATTTTCTAATTTGTCAGATAAATTTAAATGAGATTCTAAATAAATTGTTGGAAGTTAGGAGGTTGCTAATCTGTCGTAAGGTTTAAAAGAAATAACATATATTCAAAGTGCTTAGCCTGAGGCTCAACATACAGTAAACTATTCATAAATGGTAGGTATGGTCACAGATCATTACTAAAATCTTATTTTAATGCCAGAATAGTAATTTCATTCTAAGTAGCATATTTAACCATGCTTTGTTATAAAAAGCTTATTTCTAATTCTTCCTATTTAAAATTATAGCATTGCAACATACATCTTTGAATATAACTTATTGTTCATTTTTTAAAAATATTATTTCTTTAAAATGGATGACTACATTGGATGATACAAACATTGTAAAGGCTTTTTATTACCTGTTGGCAAATAGCTTCCCAGTGATTATACCAAATTTTCCACCAGGCATGAGTGGGACTGCTCACCTTTCTGCACCCTCTCTAGCTGTAAATTTCCTTGTTTTAAATCTGCCAGTTTCATAGGTGAGCATTAGATTCCATTGTTCTCTGATTTTGTGTTTTAAGAAAATTGCCAATGAAATAAAAATATTTTTTCATATTCATGCACCATTTGTATTGCCTCTTCTATGAATTATGCCTTCAAGAACTTTATAGGAAAACATGTTATCAGTCAAATAATGGTTTGGGTTTTCTTTTGTGTGTGATGTTTCTCATATCAAAACTCAGAGACACAATCACTTCCTACACATACCTGGAGAGACTAACAGTAAGGACATTTGGGATTTTATTAGAGATGTCCTTAAATTAATCACACAACTAATAAATATTAGGCAAAGGCCCACTACATGCACCCATACGGTGGTCGTTAGCAAGATTCTGTGTAAGAGTAATGGGAGAGAAATGGGTGGGCAGCAGCTAGATGCCCTAGGCACCCATCTTATCTGTGCACAGTCCCAAGTGAGCTTCTGAGCTCCTAACAGGCACAGACACATTCGGGACCCAGAAGTAACACACCCAGCTCCCCAGCTGGCAACTTGTGATTCGGCTAATCCAGAGTGGGCGATGACACGTTGCAAGGCAGGGGCGGCCCCCATCTCTCACCACCTCCATTTTACTGATAAAGAAACCGTGACTGCAAGAGGTTAAGAAAGGTCACAGAGTAAGTGGCAGAGTAAGGATTCAACTGTGGGCTAATGGGCCCCAAAGTGAATACTCTTAGTGACTCATGTCACTTCCCTTCAAAACAGGGTCTCTGTACTTAAGAATGCCAAATATTCTGAGAGCTTCAAATAAGTTACATGAGCAAGGCAACTTATAATTCTTATCCTCAAAGTAAAATACGCATCTCTAGTCAAGGAGCCCCATTTCCCTGTGAACTCTCCAAGGAAAGGATGGAAGGATCCCTGGCACACACCTGCCTGGATCCTTCACTCCCTCAGAAAGATGGTGAAGATGATTCTGGGCTTTGTTAGTCCTCAGATGAGGGCAATGACCATGGAATATCAAGTGTCGAGGACTAGATGTTACACAGCATCTGTCATTCATACAATGCCTGCTGATTAATGATGATTGAAATTATTGGGAAAGTCATTTGCAACTACAAAGCAGGATCTGCATAAATCTTGTGAATTTGTGCATATCAATCCTAGAAAAAGTTTTAACTACCAGAGCAGGTATTTTTCGCACCTCAATCCCTACAATGCAGGTACACACAATAGCATTACCTATAATCCACCAATTAAAAACAAAAACCTGAGGGGCGCCTGGGTGGCTGGTCAGCTGAGCATCTGACTCTTGGTTTTGGCTCAGGTTATGATCCCAGGGTCATGGGATAGAGCCCTGTGTTGGACTGAGTGTGGAATCTGCTTGGGATTCTCTCTCTCTCCCTCTGCTTTCCCCCCACCCTCACTCTCTCTCTCTCTCTCTCTCTAAAATAAGTGAATGAAAAAACTCCAATAACCTGAGCTCTATTTCCCCCTGAAATGTATATTTATTTGTTGCCTGATTTATTGTAGCATGCGTGTAATTTCTGATACCAAGCTAATTCATGTGATTGAAACAATACATCTCTCTCTTCAGTACTTGGAGAGCTATGAAAATATTCATCCCTCTGAGCTACAGAAGTCAGTTTTCTCATTTATGGTCTGTAAAAGTACTCATTGCTACTTGTCAGAAAGGGGTTGAGATATACATGCTTCTGTCTCTGAATCCTAAGTAGGATAGAAAGGCAAAGTGCGTCGTGATAGACCCCGTGACTTCAGACGGTGCTGTTCTTAATTTTCAACTTGTGTCTAAACTTGAGAACCCACTTGACTAGCTGGGGTGTCCAAAATAGTTAACTAACTTTGCTCCTGCAAAGCTGAAGTTAATTGCTTTTGCTTGAATTAAATAAATAGGGGCAGTGTTATCAGGGCTCGGCACAGCCAGATGGCAGTCGCCACACCTTGCCAATTACCAATCAGCATTCAACAGCTGGGCTTGACCAAACAGCAACTGCCCTTGACCCTGGCTTCCGATCATCTGTTGGCTATAAATAGAAGCTGGATGTCAAGCAAAGCAAGCAAAGTACTTGATATACCAGCAATTCAGGAAATCCATCTGACAGCAGCGTAATCAGCTTAATACACTGAGCTAAGTTTCAGGAATAGTTGAGAATGGGAAAAACACAATGTCTGACAACTGACCATTCCAATATTGAGGTACCTGCAGCAAGAAATGATGGGTGCTTTTATGACATGAAGGCTAGGACATTTCCAGATACATGTGCAGTCATACTGAAAACATGATGTATCAGTGTTTGAAATCCCCTGGGTTTAACAGACAACAACGGTTAGAGTTCGTTGAAGAAATAGGAAAGCATATCCAAAATTCAGTGTCATGCTTTTCCCATACCAAAAAAAAAAAAAAAAAAAAAAAAAATGCAGCCAAAAAATTGCAGTGGTTCACAATCTGCTTCATGTAATGTATGCTTAACTCGTTTATCAAATTTCGTATCAGAGCTAAAAACTGAAAGATGAGTGTTTTGTTGACTCAGATCTGGACTCGGTAATTCTAAAAGGAAGCATCAGGAAGAGAATCTCCACATGTTACGTTGCTAAATATCCATATTTTCCAAAGACATGAGATAGGGGGTGGGGGAAAAGAGCAGAAAATGACATTTTTAGAAACAAAACTGAAATTACCTTAGATTTGCTGGATGAGATGGGAACCACACATTCTGCTGAAGGAAACGCAAACAGCCCAGCAAGAAAAGAAAGAGATAAAATTAAAAAAATAAAAAAAAAAACAAAAACAAGAAAAAGGAAAAACGCTGAGTTAAAGCTCCAGAGTCTCATGAAATCGCCGTGCCCTTACGTAGGACTGTGCTTCAAAGGTTAAGGCGCACACACAAGCAGGCCCAGATGCCTCTCTCTGTGTCCACTCCTACCCGGGACAGCTGGGGATGTCTTTCACTGCTGACAACTGGGGCGTGGGAGTGTATGGACAGAACAGCAACTGTGGGCTTGGCAGGACCCCATGGAGCCGAGGGCGGGAAGGCTGGGCAGAGCCTAGCACTGCAAAACCTCTTCTCCCTCCCACGGCCAAGAGGGCACCACCTGAGCAGAGGTCTGTGGAGGCCAGGGTTGTGCTTTCCACCTCTGTGCTCAGAGGGCCCTCTTTCAAAGTCAAAAACTGTGCTGAGGACCCGTGTACAAGTAGTTATACTTGAGGTGGTCTCAGTGGTCGAAAGACTGAAAGCCACTAGGATTTCATAAGGCTTTTAAAATTAATTTGTAGTTTGTTCCTTACCATACCGTCTATATACATTTGGGAACAAGTTACACAAAAACTGTGAAACAAGTTATTTTTTCAGTCTACAGATGGATTGGAGGTCCCCTGCCCATTAAGAAGCACAGACAGAACATTTTGATCATGTAATTGGACTTCAGGGCTGAATACTTGATTAGAAATTATATTATTGGGGCGCTTGGGTGGCTCAGGCAGTTAAGCGTCTGACTTCGGCTCTGGTCATGATCTCGCAGTTCGTGAGTTTGAGCCCCGCAACAGGCTCTGCGCTGAGAGCTCAGAGCCTGGAACCTGCTTTGGATTCTGTGTCACTCTCTCTCTCTCTCTCTCTGTCCCTCCCCCATTTACACTCAGTATCTCTCTCTCTCTCAATCTCTCTCTCTCTCTTTAAAAATAAGTATTTTTAAAAATAAAAAAAAAAGAAATTACATTATTTATGCCTCCCTGGGATATTTGTGGCATTGGAGACTTGAAGCCACTTTCTGTGGTGGCCTTTGCCCTGATTTTAGGTACATTGATCTCCTTTTCCCCCATGTGCCTCCAGGGAGGGATGTGAAAAGAATTAGTTAATCAGTTTTCTTGATTGCTTTTCATTTCTTAAATCAAACTAATCTCAATCCAAATTTGGAGGATCCCTTTTTACCTTTCCCTCACACAGATCTTCACTTCCTAGAAGGTTCTGTATATATTGACCCCAGGTCTCAGGTTCACTCACTGAAAATCTGAGAAAACCAATGTTGTCTCAGCCAGGAAGGTATTTCTCTCACAATCTGGTGCTGGAAAAGCAAATCTAGAAACTGTGATAAACAGTAATTGGCAGAATTTTCAGTTTCCGGAGGATTCCCATAATTGTGCAAATGCCTCTCAGAAGGTAGACTTGTAGAGCGTTAGGGAGCTATAGCCCCCACACATTGGAGTAGGCCTTCTGATAAGGCTGGTTTTGGTAATTCACATTCTCTGAGCCTGCCCAAATCCATGACGAAGTACTTTTTACTGTGAAGACCACTCTAATTCATAGTGCATGCTATTAGGCTTATCAAAGAGAATCATAGGATACTGGCATCGGAGAAAACCTTGGGGAAGTCCCCTCCGCATATTTTACACACCAAGAAATGGAAACTTGGGTTTTTAGTGTCTGGAAATGACAGCACCATTTCTTAGTTGTTTTCCATGAAGGTCTTAATGACAGATGACACCTTTAATGTCTAAAATGGAAAAACCTAAAAACAACTAAGATGGGCCTTCTCTGGCATAATCCACACTTCGTGCCATACATTTTGCTTTGCTGGTGGGGAGCAATGACTGTTAAACCTGCTATTCATAGCCCCATGGCTTCTTGGTGTCTTATGAAACCAGGACTAGCAATCGAATGGCATCTGATTTTTCCATTTTGAATTCCATCCCTGCTTTGTACCCATTCCCAGAAACTTTGAAGTCACCTAAAACAGTGACCTCTGGCTCAGATTTCAGTGTGAATGGGATCATCAATGAGGCTAACCAAGTTGCTTTGCCAGTGTTGACATTACTCTTGTCTTTTTTCTAAAGCCGAAGGCTGAAGAAAATGAGTATGCTTGAAACAGATTACTTCATGGCTATCAAGGAGTATATATCAGTCAGGGTTAGCCAGAGAATCAGAACGAGTAGGAGATAGATATTAAGAGATTTAGAAAGGAATTGGCACATGTGATTGGAAAGGCTGGCTGGATACACATGAATCTTCAAGTATGCTAGCAAGAGGGGCTGGCAGGAGCTGGAGCTCATAGGAAGAATTTCTTCTTCAGGGAAACCTCAGTTATCCTTTTAAGGCTTTTCCACTGAGTCAAGCCCACCCAGAATATTGAGGGTAGTCTCCTTAGTTAAAGTCAACTAATTATGGACTTTAATCACATATACAAAATCCCTTTGCAACAACACCTAGATTAGTGTCTGACTGAACAGTGGGGTACAATGGCATAGTCAAGCTAACATAACACTGACCATCATAGTAGGGCTCTATTCTGTTTTTCCTATGGAATATTCTGGTATTAAGGGAGACTGGGTGTCCCCAGCTGTTCTTATTATTGTGTTAGGTACAAAGTTGGCAAGTAATTATTTATTGAATGAGTGAATGAGTGAATGAGTGAATGAGTGAATGAGTGAATAAGATCATGATAGGGATGTGGGGTAGAGAATGTAAGCCTACTCTGGGATGGTCGGAGGTGGGGAGGGCAACAGGCCAAATCACACTGGCCTCAGCACCTAATGGAGCCCCAGAAGTGTGGGTGATTGTTGGGTCTGGCGTCAGGGCACATCTCCCCCAATGATTCTATACAAGCAAAGGAAGTAAACTTTGCACCAAGAACCTTACTGAAAGGGGAAAATTCATAAAGAATAAACAAATATGCCTGTGAAGAAAAGTAGACTTTCTTCAGTTGATAGGAAATCAGGCCATGGGAGAAAGGCTGTGAGGAAGAATTATCAAGGTTCTCTATTGCTTTCTCTGCCCAAGCTTTTGCTCTGCTGTCCTAAGTCCTCTTCTAACCAGAAAGACCAAACCAATGGACCTAGCTGCTATAAACTCTAACGTGCAAGGGGCAAGGCTGGTAGGAATCTCAGCTCGCCCCGCTATTGGCTATCTGTCGGAGTTGGGCAAAGGTACTTACCTCCATGAGCCTTAGGTTCTTGGCCTGTAAAATGTTCTCAATGGTATCTAACTCTCTGGACAGTGGAAGGATTATAACACGTGTTTAGAGCAGTGGTGGCATTACCTTAAAGCTGATGAAGCTAAAGCTTCCAAGGCTGAGTACCCCCTAGGTATGTGAGAGGAACGGCAGCCCAGCTGAGTGCCAGGTGTGGAGTGCTACTGCAACATGGGATTACCTGCTGTGCCCTGGTGACAGTCCTGAGGTTACCAGCACTACCTCCATGTCAAATTGACCTAGCAACCACCTGCTCTTTAGAAACCAACTGAGTGAGAGTTGCCTGGGTGACTCAGTCGGTTAATCGGTTAATCGTCTGACTTTGGCTCAGGGCACAATCTCACAGTTTGTGAATTCAAGTCCAGCATTGGGCTCTGTGCTGACAACTCAGAACCTGGAGCCTGTTTCAGATTCCGTCTGTCTGTCTGTCTGTCTGTCTCTCTCCCCTCCCTGGCTCACACACTCTCTCTTATAAATAAATAAACATTAAAAAATTAATAAAGTAGGGGAGCCTGGGTGGCTCAGTCGGTTGAACGTCTGACTTCGGCTCAGGTCAGGATCTCCAGTTTGAGTTCGAGCCCTGCGTCAGGCTCTGTGCTGACAGCTCAGAGCCTGGAGCCTGTTTCAGATTCTGTGTCTCCCTCTCTCTGCCCCTTCCCCACTCATGCTCTGCCTCTCTCTGTCTCTCAAAATAAATAAATAAATAAATAAATAAACAAACAAACAAACAAACATTTAAAAAATTAATAAAGTAAAATAAAAAAAACCCCAACTGAGTGAGTTACTTTGTGGGGCTGAAAGGTATACAAATTTTTTCAAAAGTGGAAGTTACTATTATAATTAAAAAGTCTTACACAGAACTTGAATCAGTACAGGGTAAATAGTTGATACGAAGACTAACATTGAGCTCTATTGATGCTCTCAGGAGCTTTTGAATTTTGTCCTGCCTGCAGGTTCAATTTCCTACTAAAACAAGCTGTTTTCATTGATCTTCTAAGCGTGTTCTTTTAATCAGGGTATAATGGGTAAAAATAGTGGGTTTGCCGATTTAGTGTTAAAAATAGAATATGATCTTGATTATCCTAACCAGCTTTCTCTCCATTTTATTTCTAGATCCTGCAGACTAGTTTCTGGCTAGTGAGAAAGTGAGAATGAAGTTGAGTGGAAAAATAAAAAGATGAAATGAACAAATCAAGCCAGAGACATTTAAAAGGAAGTTCAGTCAATGCTCATCTCTTCCAAACAGCTGCCAACCCATTTTCCCAGCTGAATGAAGATTTCACATTTTGCCTCCAATTACTGGGAAAATTATGGGAGGAGGTCCAGCCCCATTTATTAGAACTTGACTAGATTGCCTCCATTATTATCAGGAGGGCGTTTTGTCCAACTACAGAGCGCCTTCCACAAATGATGAAATGTGCCGCTCTTCTACTATCGTGATTCCAATTGCGATGGGAATAGTTGAAAAAGCATAAACTATCTCACTCTGTAAGGAGACAACAGCAAGGAAAATTACACTTGAGGGGCAATGGTCAACTTCCAACTGTCATTATCCAAAATGATCTGACAGTGTAGTGTGTATTGTGAAGCTCTTGTAAAAAAATGGAAAATGGGTTGGGGTAATCAAACTAGCTGCTGCAAAAATAAGTCTTGTTGGCTTAACTCAGCAAAGGTTTGTTTCTTACTCTTGCAAAGTCTTACATAGGCAGGTGGTCCCATTCCATCTCAAGGCTATGCCATCTGGAACCTACGGTCTTCAAGAGCATTTCAGCAGAACTGAGTGATGAAAGATACACTCCAGTCATTAACTACCTCAGTACATGTTATTTCTGCTCCCTTTTTACTGGCCAACTACATTCATACAGCCACAAATAATTTCAAGGGAGGCTGGAGAATGGAGAGGAAGGGAGGCTGGAGAATGGAGATTCAATGAGTATTTCTTTGAGGACGTACTTTGTGTCTGACCCTGTTCTACCCACTAGGGATATAACAGAGAACACATTGGACACGACTCTGACAACCACGAAGCTTCTAGTCTCATGGGGGAGACAGACATCCAACAGATACTTTCACAATTCATATCATGTGGATGTGGAAGTGAAATTCAAAGCAAGCAGCTTTATGCATTCTGGGGGAGCAGTCACTTGTCCACACTTTTTCCACACAATTCTGCTTTTAAATGATTTGTGCAGTCTACAGACCTTGAGTCCTGTCTCCTTAATTTTAAGGGAGAAACTAAAGCACAACGTATAGACACAAAGGCATCTCACCTAGGCTGTATCAGTGGCATCCGCCCTGACCGTGACACTTCCTTTGCACTCCATCCCTCAGTCTGTTCACCACATAGCAGCCAGGATGATCTTTGTAAAATGGAAATCAGAGTAGGTGATCTGCTCAAAACTCTGTGAATGACTCTCCATTTTACTTAGTAAATAGTCAAAGTCTTCACCGTGGTGGTCTATAAGGCCTTACCTGACCTGGTCCTGCCTATTCCTTAAACCTCTTCTTCTTGTCCCCCTATTTCCTTACTTAGTCTGCTTCTACTACTTGGGCTTCCCTGCTGCCCTTCAAATGCAGTAAACACATGCCTACCACAGGGCCTTTGTCACTTGCTATTTTTTCTACCTGGACTCTCTTTCTCGAGACACCCATACGGTTCATTCCCTCCCTTTCTGAAGGCCTCACCTGAAGTAAATGTCATTCTATTAGAGAGGACTTCAAGACACAACCCCTCCAAGAAATAACTCCACCTTCTCCACCCTTGTAATTTTTTTCCCCCTTTCTTTCTTCTAAGCTTCTGGTTCTTCTGCAAATTTTGATGCTGGCACCCTTCCTTTGTTCCTTCCTTCCTTCCTTCCTTCCTTCCTTCCTTCCTTCCTTCCTTTCTTCCTTCCTTCCCTCCCTCCTTCTTCCTCTCTGCCCTTTCTTCCTTCTGTTCTTTTCTCTCTTTGTAACACCTTTATTGATACATAATTCACCCATTTAAAATTCATAATTCAGTGTTTTTTAGTATATTCACAGAGTAGTGCAACTGTCACTACAACTAATTATAGAACACTGTCATTACCTCAGAAGGAAACTCCATGCCCTTTAATTACCACTCTCAAATTTTCCCCATACTCTCCAGCCCTGGGCCGAGTACTAAACAACTGGTGATCTACTTAATGTCTCTCTGCATTTGTCTAAGCTGAATTTCCTATAAACAAAATCATGTAATATGTGGTCTTTTGTTACTGGCTTCTATCACTCAATGTTTTCAAGGCTCTTCCATGTTGTAGCATGTATCAGTGTTTCATTCCTTTTTATAGCTGAATAAGTATTCCACTCAATAGATATACTACATTATGTTTACCTAGTCATCAATCGATGAGCATTTGGGTTGTTTCCACCATTTGGCTGCTACGAATAATACTGTTATGAACATTCATATATAAGTTTTTGTGTGAACATGTTTTTATTTCTCTTGGGTATATATCTAGGAGGGGAATTGCTAGATCAAATGGTAACTCTACAATTTAATCATTTCAAGAAGAATTGCCAGGGTGTCTTCCAAAGTGCTACAGCATTTCACATTCCCCCTAGTAACAGATGAAGTTTCTGATCTACCTACATCATTGCTAACTCTTGTTATTATCTGGTTTTTAAATTATACCTATCCTGATAGGTGTAAAGTGGTATATTTTTGCATTTCTCTGATGACTAATGAAATTGAGCCTCTTTTCATGTTCTTTTTTTTAAGTTCATTTATTTTTTTCAAGAGAGAGTGAGAGAGCAGGGGAGGAACAGAGAGAGTGAGAGAGAGAGAGAGAGAGAGAGAGAGAGAGAGAGAGAGAGAGAGAGAGAGAGAGAGAGAGAGAGAGAGAGAGAGAGAGAGAGAGAGAGAGAATCCCAAGCAGGCTCCACACTAAAGCATGGATCCTGATGCAGGACTCCATCTCACCAACTGTGAGATCATGACCTGAGCCAAAAATTGAGATGCTTAACCGACTGAGCAACTCAGGCACCCTGCCTATTTTCATATACTTATTGTTCACTTGTGTGTGTGTGTGTGTGTGTGTGTTTCAAGAAATGCCTATTCAAATCCTTTGCTCATTTTTTTAAATGGATTATTTGTCTTCTCATTATTCATTTGTAAGTTTTCTATATAGTCTAGATACAAGTCCCTTATCAGATACATGATTTGCAAATGTTTTCTCCCATTCTATTAGTGTCTTTTCATTTTCTTGATGATGCTCTTGGAAATCCAAAAGTTCTTAATTTTAATGAAATACAATTATGTATTTTTTCTTTTGTTGCTCATGCTTTTGATGTCATGTTTAAGAATCTATTGCCAATTCCAAGGTCAAGAAGATTTACCCCTAGGTTTTCTTCTAAGAGTCCTATAGTTTTTGGCTTTAAATTTAAGTCTTTGATCTATTTTAAGGTTTGGTTTTGTTCTGTTTTGTTTTGCATATAGTGGGAGGTAAAGATTCAAATGCATTCCCTTGCTATGGTTATCCAGTTGACCTGTATGCTTATTCTATGCCAGTACCTTGCTGCCTTGGTTACTGTTGCTTTGCAGTAAGTTTTGAAATTGGGAAGTGGGTACTCCAACTTTGTTCTTCTTTTTCACAATTATTTTGACTATCCAGGGACCTTGCAATTCCACATGAACTTTTGCTTTCAAATTTCTACAAAGAAGCCAATTAGAATTCTTTTTTTTCCCCAGTTTATTTATTTATTTTTTTTATTTACTTATTTATTTATTTATTTATTTATTTATTTATTTATTTATTTATTTTGAGAGAGCGTGAACAGGGGAGGGGCAGAGAGAGAGGGAGAGACAAAATCCCAAGCAGGCGCTGCACTGAGTGCAGAGCCCGATGTGAGGCTCAAACTCGTGAACCTGTGAGATCATGACCTGAGCTGAAGTCAAGACTCAGAGGCTTAACCAACTGAGCCACCCAGGCACCCCACCAATTAGAATTCTGATAGGGATTGCACTGAGACTGTAGATTGATTTGGGGAGTATTGCCATCTTCACAATATTAAATCTTTCAATCCATGAATATGGGACGTTTTCCATTTTTAAAGATCTTCTTTCATTTCTTTCAACAATGTTATATAGTTTTCCAGGGTATGTTTTCCAAGTCTTCTGTTAAATTTATCCCTGAGCATTTTATGCTATTTGATGCTATTGCAAATGGAATTGTTTTCTTAACTTCTTTTCAGATTGTTTATTGCAAGTGTATATAAATACAATTGATTTTTGTTTTGGTTTGGTTTTTTTTTAATTTTTTAATTTTATTTTTATTATTATTTTTTTAATATGAAATTTATTGTCAAATTGGTTTCCACACAACACCCAGTGGTCATCCCAACAGGTGCCCTCCTCAATGCCCATCGACCCACCCTCCTCTCCCTCCCACCCTAATTCTATTTTTTTTAATTTACATCTAAGTTAGCATATAGTGCAACAATGATTTCAGGAGTATATTCCTTAAAGCCCCTTACTCATTTAGCCCATCCTCCCCACACCCCCTCCAGTAACCCTCTGTCTGTTCTCCATATTTATGAATCTCTTATGCTTTGTCCCCCTCCCTGTTTTTATATTATTTTTGTTTCCCTTCCCTTATGTTCATCTGTTTTGTCTCTTAAAGTCCTCATATGAGTGAAGTCATATGATATTTGTCTTTCTCTGACTAACTCATTTTACTTAGCATAATACCCTCCAGTTCCATCTACGTAGTTGCAAATGGCAAGATTTCATTCTTTTTGATTGCCGAGTAATACTCCATTGTATATATATACCACACCTTCTTTATCCATTCATCCATCGATGGACATTTGGGCTCTTTCCATACTTTGGCTATTGTTGATAGTGCTGCTATAAACATTGGGGTGCATGTGTCCCTTTGAAAGAGCACAGCTGTATCCCTTGGATAAATACCTAGTAGTGCAGTTGCTGGGTTGTAGGGTAGCTCTATTTTTAATTTTCTGAGGAACCTCCATACTGTTTTTCCAGAGTGGCTGCACCAGCTTGCATTCCCATGATTTTTGTTCTGTATATCTTATATCCTGCAACCTTGCTAAACTCCTTTATTAGTTCTTATGTTTTACTAGATTCTTTAGAATTTTCTATATACAAGGTCATATTATCTGAAAATAAAGATAGTTTTATTTCTTTCTTTCCAATATGAGGTCTTTTATTTCTTTTTTTTTTTTTCTCCTGCTACTCTTGACTTTTCTTACCTTACCTTACTTTTTTTTTTTTTTCCATAGACCTTCCCATTATCAAACACATTGGATGTTTATCTGTTTATAACTATCCTTCTAGAGAAAGACAGGTACTTTCTCTATTCTGTTCACTGCCTTTCCAGGTATTCTAGAACAGAGCCTGGCACATAGTAGGTACCCAACAAATATTTACATTCTCTGTGACCTTTCAGAGTAAACCCTCCAAAAGGACATCCTCACCATCTCAGCATGTTCTCAAGACCCAGAACTGCCTAGAGTTGAGGCCTTAGTGACTGTATCTTTTTCTACTACCTGACAACCTAGGGTGGAGAGACCTCCTGTGGTCACAAAGTGGTGCAGAAGTTAAGGGACCTTTTGATATTAAGAGTGTGTAAGAGTCTCTAGGATGAGGACTCATTCAAGAGTTGCTGTAGACACTGCACTGGACAGTCCACCTGCACAAAGACCTGTCCACATGCCTCCTCATCATCTCTTCTGCCAACAACCTCTCCCCGCCAATGTTGCTATTGCTTACCAAACCATCCTTTACTAGGATTTTTTTTAAGATCATTAATTACAGTGATGAAGAGTGACAAGAGGAGGTTTCTGTAAGGCTAAAACGAGGAAGAGCCAGCCTAGAATAAAGAGTGGGTGGTTTGGACTCCAGGATACAAGTAAGATCTTTGGGATCCAGGCAGGCATCCAGCGGCTCCCCAGGGAGATGGGCTGTTGGTGAAACTGCATCCCTCTCCTCCCACCCACACAAGTCAAGGCAACTGAGGGACAAGGATGTTACAGGGATTCTTTTGATTCTACTTCATTTGTAACAGAAAACCAATCATTTCAGGTAAAGCAAAATCAAGATTATAAGGCAAAGTACAGGAGAGATTTGCAGACATTTATGGTGTGTAAAGAACCATTCTCTCAAAAGGTCATTCCTGGGCTCTGGCTTCATTTGACCTAGAGTATGTATGTTCAGGAAAAAATAAGTGGAATTTCCATGCCAAATATAAGAAGAAGAAAAAAAAGGTAAATCCAAAGTATTCCTAAGGAAATGGAGAATAACAAAAATTGATTGGATACATGTGAGAAGGCCTTTCATAGGGCAGTTTTTGTATATTGATGGATTTTTGTCTATTTTACCAATATTTTGGCGATTTAATTACAGAATAAAATTCTGTCATCTTAAAATCTTAACGTTTAAAATATCTTGTAAGCTGTTATATTTATTTTTTTAACTTTTTAAATGTTTATTTAATTTTGAGAGAGAGACAGACAGACAGACAGAACATGAGCAGGGGAGGGGCAGCAAGAGAGGGAGTCACAGAATCTGAAGCAGGCTCCAGGCTCTGAGCTGTCAGCACAGAGCCCAACGCCGAGCTTGAACTCACGAACTGTGAGACCATGACCTAAGCTGAAGTCGGATGTTTTAACCTTCTGAGCCACCTGGGTGCCCCATAAGCTATTATATTTTAAATGTTAGGCTCAAACTTTATGATGAAAGAGAAGAGACCTAAAATAGTAACTAATGCAAGTAGTGCTTAATATGGGCTAGGTACTATCAACTTAGTCCTCCAACAACCTTCAGAGGCAGATACTATTATTTTTCCCATTTTTCAGATGAAAAAGCTGAGGAAAGTGATGTAATGAGCCAGTTTCCCAAAGCCTCACAGACAGTCTGGCAGGGCCTAAATTTAGACTTCATCCAATTCCGGAATCTGGGTTACTATTTCAATTTATTTTTTATGCCATTATAGTTTATGGTAAGTATTCTAATCTAAAAACTCTTACTATGCAAGCTATACCCATTTTCAGACAGAAAAGTGTCAACCAACCAAACAAACGTCTCGGGTTAAGGGCTACTGAGAATTTACCCACAAGATATACGTGGGCATAGGCCACAGACCAAGATACATACACCAAATATGTCCATTATAGGTTTTTCTTTTTGGCATTAATAAAAAAAATGGTTAAGCAAAGTATGGTTATCCATAAAAAGATAATTTTCTGCAGCCACTAAAAAGAACCACCAAGATTGGTCTATGTGGAAAAGTGCATTTGTATTAATAGCAAAGAATGTGCACATAATTTTCTGAAAGGACACAGAAGAATATAACTGTAGTTAACATTGGGGTTAAGATAGGGAGAAAACACAACAATGTGAATATACTTAACGCTATTGGACTGTACACTTAAAAGTAGTTAAGATGGTAACTTTTATGTTATGTGTATTTCACCCACAATAAAAAATAAGATAAGGAGAAGAGACAACTTATGTCTCATTTCGTATCTTTCTACTCTATTTGTTATATGCATATATTACTTTCATTTTCATAAATAGCCCAGTAAAAAATAAAAGCAATGCATAAAACAAAGTTGTGAGGGGTCAGAGAGACTGAAAATCACCTATCTGCATCGAGCTATATTTTTATTAGTGGCCCGTATGAAGAGCTCCAAGAGTCAATGATTCTTAAATGTATGTGCAATTTCAAGTGACTATGTGGTCATCTTAAAGTTCCTAAATAAATAGCCCAGCTCCCTAAGAACTTCATATCCCATCAAGAGAAGCGAGTTTTATTGAATATGGTCTGTGTAAAAACATCAGACTCAGCACACACCTAACAGATTTTCCTGGAATTTACTTCAGATGATCTTGTTTTGAAGAACAGGTAGTTCTTCTGTAATTTCAGACTGTCCTTCTGAGAACACATTATCCTGGTGTCCTCTCTCTTCTTGACCATGCAATTTCTTCATAACCTTTTATGGCTTTTGTTTTGTCTTTGCTTATGCCTTCAAAAAGTGAGCCAGAATATAAAAATGTGCAGGGAGTATGCCAAACATTGTAAATTTTATGTGCCAAGGTTAACGATAAAACACAGGCAAGTAAGAGAATATTACCATTTATTAGTTTTACTTTGACTCTCCCCATGTCTATATGAAAATATTGACTGAGCCAGAATCTTTAAGACTTTATCCCTGCCTCACAGATGTGAAGACCCTATGAGTAAAGGAATCTCAACCTCTGGCAGAGACTTTGGAGATTATCTGGTTTCCAGTCCTTGCAGGGGCCAGACAGGTAAGTAAACAGTGATATTGGCCAGGTGGGGGAGAGAGACACCTGAGGAGAGTGTGCCCATCTGAAGAGAGTGCTGTCTCTCAACTCCAGCCCAGGGTTACCCTATAGGACCCAGTGCAGCAACAACAATTCTTCTGATACTTCAAGAGAATCAGGAAATCTAGACTATGTAAATGATTCCAACTTTTAAAAGTTGGCAATCAATTCAAAAAATTTGAAAGCATTGTGAGGGCCAAACAAAACATGTCTCTTGGCTGAACTGAGATGTGACCTCAGATGGAATCCAACTCTCTACGTCTTAAGGAAGAAGCCCAGAGAGAAGTGGTGTCACTCACCTAGAGGCCCAGGGCTCATCTGGGCAAAGAACTGGGACCAGATACAGTGTGCCCTCCAATCCCGTCCTCTTTCCTCAGACTTTCAGTCTGACAAATAAAACAGAAGACTAATTTTAGATGAGCATATGATGGGGCTTCCACCCCAACATGTGTCAGTAAGCCTTCAACTTGATGGGCTGGACCTCGATCACAAATAGAAGACACAACTGACAAACTCCCCCCTCTCTCCACTTGATTCTGGCTGGAGTCTAGCTCTCAGGTTTTTGGGTGGATGTGGGGAAGAAAAGGAAAGGTTGAAAATTTTACCCTCAGACAGTCTGTGGGAGGAACGGGAAAGTCTGAACTTCCCAGTAGAAATTTTTAAAAATCACTGACTATAAATGTGGCATTGCTTGGGAAGATCTTTGACTTGGCTTCTCGGAAAGCAGATACAAGCTCTCTGTCCCCTGCTCCATGGCAACTTTACAGTATGGGGCTTTGCCAAGAACTTGTGTTTCCCACATCATGAGAGGAAATGAACCTGCTGGCTATAAGCCAGATGACCTGGGCTCAAATCCACACCCTGGAAATTACCAGCTATATGATCTTGGATAAAGCACGGGACTTCACTGTGCTTCTATATCCTCATCTGTGAAATGAGAACAATGTCTGCACCTCTCTTAAAAGATAGTTGCAAAGATTAAGTATATTCATAGGCATGAACCCCATGGCAAGCACTACGTATGTCAGCTGCAACATGGGAGCATCTGGGGAGCTTTAAAAAAAATACTGATGCTTGGGTCTTGCCTCCAGAAATTTGGTTTAACTGGTCAAAGGTGTGGCCTGGGCATTGGAGTTTTTTAGTCCCCCCAGGTGATTCTAATGTGTAGCCAAGATTAAGAACCTCTGATACAAGCCCTTTCAATAAATAATGGTCCTCTGAGTGATTGATTTTGTACTAAAGTTGTAGAAATGTATTGTCCCACAGTTCTGGAGGCTAGAAGTCCAAACTCAAGTGTCAATAGAGCCATGCTCCCCCTGAAACCTATAGGGAAGAACCCATCCCTGCCTAATTCTAGCTTACGGTGGTGGCCGCCAATCCCTTATGCTTCCTTGGTTTCAGCTGCATCTCAAAGTGACTTATTTTTAAAGAAATGAAAATGCCCTTTCCTTCAGTTAGGCACATATTTTTGCAGCCTTTGTATGAAGTTCCCCAGTGGCCATCTTTTAGTAGCATTCAGCAATGGAGGACCCCAAGATCCTGGGAAAGTTTGCAGAGAAGGTGAAATGCTTCTGGGAACCTCCCCATCTCCTCTCTCCGCTCTCCTTTCTCACCTCTGCCCTCTGACTTCAGGATATTCAGGTAGCCCCTGGAGTTTCTGATTCAACTGGGTGGCAGAAGATAAACCAGCGAGAATTCTCACAAGGTTGAATAGGTATGTGTGTTTATTTTATTTTATTTAAAATTTTTTTTTAACGTTTATTTATTTTTGAGACAGAGAGAGACAGACCATGAACGGGGGAGGGTCATAGAGAGACGGAGACACAGAATCTGAAACAGGCTCCGGGCTCTAAGCTGTCGGCACAGAGCCTGATTGCAGGGCTTGAACTCACAGGCCGCGAGATCATGACCTGAGCCAAAGTTGGACGCTTAACCGACTGAGCCACCCCGGTGCCCCTAGGTATGTGTGTTTAAAAGAGGGATCTGTGACTCCAAGTGATCTTTAATGACTGGAATAAGCCTGTGGAGCCAGGGGAGTGTAGGAGTGTATGCCACGGAGTAGGCATGTCTCTGCCACTGCCCTGAACCTTACCAATCCCAATGACCCAGGCCAATAGGAAAACAGGGGCCTCTAACGTGATTCCCAGCATCAAAAGACCGTACCTCTGACACTCATCTCACCTGAGATGCTGACAGATTGAGTGAGAAATACTGTTGAATAGTGAATTTATTATCACTTGAGTGTGTTACATCTTAAAGTGCAACAGTGTGTTCTCAAATTAAAATGGAATTGTCTTCACCTTGCTCTGTCAGAGAGGCTTGTTTATAAATCACCTGTCCCCATATCATCAGTTTTGATGGCGATCCGAAACTCTAATGTTACTGGATGGGGGAGAGGGGCGGTGGGGGCAAGGAAAGATAAGAATTCTGTACAGCACAACGTCTGCCCTAAAATGGGAGACCTGGGTGGGGGGAGGCTTTTAAACCAACTGAAACCTTGATGAGGAGATGGCAGCATCTGTGATTTGAAGCACAGATTAGCCAGGTTCCTTTGTAGTTTGTCCAGTATTTTTTATAAGCCTCCCAGTTTCCCCCGGGCTTGGTATCTTATTAGTGAGCAATTCTATTAAACACATTTGTTCTCCAAGCAGGAATTTGAATCTGAAGGCTTCCACGGTAGTTCTGGAATTTCCCACTAGAAAGGAGAGTTAGGTGACCAAGATAGATTCATTCTGTACACATTTCATGAATAGCCCTGTACTCCAGCCACTGGGTTGTGGGGCTCATCCTGAGAGGCTCAGAACATGAGCCTCTACATTCCCTTTCTCTGTTGTGGGATGTCAAGATTTCTGGGATTGTAGGGGAAAGAGGAACAAGAATAGAGTAGCCAATACTTGCACAGTGCTGACTGTCTTAAGCCCTAAGCCCTCTCCATAAACTAACAGATCCAATCGTCACAGCAACCCTATGAGGTAGGTAACCCTATTTTTCAAATGAGAAAACTGAGACACAGGGAGGTTAAGTGACATTTTCAAGGTCACACAGCTAGGATTCGCAGAGCTTAGACTAGAATCCAGCCAGTCCAATTCCAGCTACAGTGCTATCCCAGAGAATGCCTAGCTCGGCACAACAAAAAATTTGTTTGATTATGTGGTCAGGGACACTATTTCAAAAGCCCATTTCCCCTTTATGAGCCCCTAAAAGAGTACCACCCATCTGCCACTTCCCTCTAAGCTCTTCTGAGAGTAGAACATTGAAGCTGTTTCCCAGGAGACCCCTCAACGGCTGACATCTCTCACTGCCCCTTTCTACTTATGGTTTCTCTTTCATGTTGCAGAGAACAAAGGTTCCCCTATCCCAAGACAAACACTTGGCTGTACTTTAAATTACATCTTCCATCATTCCTTTTTCAAGCAGCAACATCTCTCAAGTTCTGTATATTGTTTCCCCTTCTCCTTCCCTGATGCTCACAAAAGTGTAAGCATCTTTTTAAAAATTATTTATTTTTGAAAGAGAGAGAGAGAGAGAGAGAGAGAGAGAGAGAGAGCAGGGAGGTGCAGAGAGGGAGAGAGGTGGATAGAAGATCTGAAGCAGGCTCTGTGCTGACAGCAGAGAATCCAGTGCAGGGCTCGAACCCACAAACCCTGAGATCGTGACCTAAGCCAAAGTCAGACACTTAACCAACTGAGCCAACCAGGCGTCCCAAAAGTGTAAGCATCTTAAAAGTGCAGGTACAGAGCCAGGCTCAGAGCCAAGTTGTCTGGGTTAATTCTGGATCTGGACTTTCTCCATTTGTGATCCTGGGAAAGTGACTTAACCTCTCTGTGCCACTTGTAATTTGGGAGTAATAAGAGAACCCATCCACTGGAACAGCTTTGAAGATTAAAATGAATTAATCCAAGTGTTTAGGACAGTACCAGGCACATAGTAAGAGCTCTAAATGCCACCATTAGCATTTTTATTTCCTCTATTGAAGATACATTTCACTTGGCCCCATAGCTTGGTGCAGTTACCTCTCCACTTCCTTCTTTGATCCCAGTGACTAGGCCAGTCCCCAATTCAAATCCTGCAATGGCTGCCTATTGTCTACTCATCTACAATAAGATGAGATAGCTTGGTGTTTGAGGCCTGCCCATCCCTCTACCCAAAATGCTCCCTCCGTCCTTCCCTGCCTGATTAATTCCTATCCATCTTTCAAGGCCTAGGTTCCATGACGCCTCCTACAAGAAACCTTCTGAGATCACCGCTTCCTTACTGGGACCCTTGGCTTCTACCACTCTCCAGCATTTCTCAAACACAACCATCCACTGTGTGCTTGTCTTTGTTCATCCAGCATCCACCAAGTTTCTTCTCTTCTCCCTATAATTACCTCCATAGCCAAATTGTATTGCGTGTGCCCTAAGTGCTAAATGCTGAAGTACGTACGTTATCTCAGCCAATCCCTGTGAAAGACATGGGAGTTCCTTATCCACATTTTACAGATGAAGGCTGGAGAGCTTCGTTACTTACCCAGAGTCACTCAGCCAGTAGGTTACAGAGCCCAGACCTGGAGCCGTGGCACAGAGCTATCATCTTAACCACCATGCTGCACAGCTGTTGGGCTGATTCTGTATCTCCCCCAGACCAAGCACAAAATAAGTGCTGCTGATCACTTCAGCAGGTGCTCAATAATGAAAATAGTGACAACACTGATGATAATAGCATACGAGTTCATCTGAATGTTTATTATATGCCTAGCACCTTCCTAAGCACTTTACTTCTATTCACCAATCTTCACAACAGCCATATGAAGTAGGTAAAATTTTTACCCCCATTTTATAGGTGAGGAAACGGAGGCACGGAGCTATACATAACACGTTCAGTGGCAGAAGTCCCAGGAGGTCCCATGAGGCAAAACCCAGAGTCCATGCACTTAGCCAACATGCTGCCTCCACACACGTTTATTTTTATTTTATTTTATTTTATTTTATTTTTAACGTTCATTTATTTTTTGAGACAGAGAGAGACAGAGCATGAGCGGGGGCAGGGCAGAGAGAGAGGGGGAGACACAGAATCCGAAGCAGCTCCAGGCTCTGAGCTGTCAGCACAGAGCCCGACGCGGGGCTCAAACCCACAAACTGCGAGATCATGACCTGAGCCGAAGTCGGATGCTTAACTGACTGAGCGACCCAGGCGCCCCCACACACGTCTATTTTAAATGGATGGATTTAAATGTGGAAAACAAAGAAAAAGATATGTCACTGACAAATAGAATTTAATAAACTTTCACTTTGTAGACATCCCCTAAACCAGATGACAGGAACTGAACTGTGACATTTAGCCACATGTCTTATTCTGAGGACAGGTAGATCAGTAGATAAGGACATGGGTCCCAACATCCACAGAGAACCTGAAAGAGAGTGAGAAGCTCCAGGAAGCACCTCCCTGCCACGGCTCCCTGTTTCTTCCACCCTGAAGCCATGAAGACACAGTCAGGTGGCCCCGTGTTCTTGGCTGGTCTGATTTGACCTCCTTAGGGGAAAATCAAGAAGGGCCTGCTGGCTCCCAGGCCTGCTGCCCAGCATAAGCTCTGTGTCAGGAACACGAATGCTGAGTGCCATGGTGAATCTGTGAGCAGGAGCCAGTGTGCCCTCATAGGCAAACTCCCATGCAACCTCCAGGCACCTGCCCAACGTATGTGGAGTCATGGCCATTGCTTAACAGGGGCTAGCCTAACACTTCTCTTGGATCTTGTTAAGGAATGGCACAAAGGTACAACGGAAGGGAAGGGAAGGAGAAACAGATGCGCTTGTTTTCCTATCTCAGTGCTCGTTCTGGACTCCCTAACTTGGACAAAATACTCACAGTTCTAATTATCTCATTAATATGCAAGAAAACTGTTTGCCTTGCTGAAACTGAAGTATCTCATTCTTTCCTTATTAGAATACTTATCTCCCTTGGTTGTAATTGCTTGGTTGTAATTGCTCCCTTGGTTGTAATTTAATGGTCATTTACCAGCAAATGGTAGGTAAGCTCCATAAGGGCAAGAATCATGCCTGATTATTCATCTATATACATACCCTGACTCATCACCATGCCCAGCAGATAATCAAATACGTGTTGAATAAGTGTATGAATAAGTAAAAGAATAAACAATCATGCCAACAGAGCTAGTCAGCAGGCCAGCTCATTCATAGCCAGTCTTTCTCTCTGAAACTCCTAGCTGTAGAGTTGTTAGGTGGGATTACATGATTTGTTCTGGCCAATGAGTTGTGAATGTCATTTCTGATCTGGGGCATCAGTTGCTGGTACATGACCCAAAGAGCTCTCTCCCCTTCTGCCATGGTGACTGGCCATTTTCCAGATGGTAGGTTTTCTCTCAATCTGGATCCTGTGTTAGATGTGCAGTATGTCTAACACAACCTTTGTCTGCAGCAAAGCCTAGTATATCTTGACTAATAGATGTCCAGTCCATACAAGCTTGTCAGGGCCTACAGAACTGAAAAGACCCAAGAAGCTACGCTCTAGAATAGTGCAATAGAACTTTCTGCAATGAGAGAAATGTTCTATATTTGCTCTGTCCAATACTATCGCCACCAGCCATATTTGGTTGTTAAGCACTCGAAATGTGGCTAGTGTGACTGAGAAAGTGAATTTTTTTTTTTACTTTTTTTTTTTTAAGGTTTATTTATTTGTTTTGAGGGGGGTGGTGCAGAGTTTGAGGGGGCGGTGCAGAGAGAGGAAAGGGAGAATCGCAAGCAGGCTCCACACTATCATCATGATGCAGGGCTTGAACTCACAAACCACGAGATCACGACCTGAGCCGAAATCAAGTCAGATGCCTAACTGACTGAGCCACCCAGGCACCCCTGAGAAAGTGATTTTTTTAAATGCTTATTTATTTTTGAGAGAAATAGAGAGACAGAGTGTGAGTGGGGGAGGGGCAGAGAGAGGGAGACACAGAATCGGAAGCAGGCTCCAGGCTCCGAGCTGTCAGCCCAGAGCCCGAGGTGGAGCTGGAACTCGAACTGCAAGATCATGACCGAGATGAAGTGGGAAGCTCAATCGACTGAGCCACCCAGGCACCCCAGAAAGTGAATTTTTAATTTTAATTGATTTAACTGTGATTAGTGGTTATTGTATTGGAGAGCATAGTCTAGAATGTACCAGAGTAGCAGATGCTGTAATGCACCATGCCACAGTCCTTTATTCCATCTGGTTTCAGTGCAGCTGTAGTTGACAGTTCCATGCCCACAACCCATGTCCAACATCAAGCTCACTTTACAGTGTCTGTTTGGTCTGCCTTCCTTGAGGCTGTGAAGGTCATGCAGCCACACACAAAAGTACATAGATGTGATGACAACTTGGTGTTGCCAGAAGCCATCTTCAACAATGGAGGACAGAAGTCAGTGGGTAAATGCTCCAGTCTTCTGCTCTCCAGTGGGAAAATTCTGAGACGTGTTTGACATGCAGTTAACACGGTTTCTTAGAGAGTGCTCAGAAAGAGACCCACAGAAATTAACCCATTCATTCATGCACCTTTTATTAGCCTTGCTCTCTTCCCTTACTCCTTTAGTTCTGCTTTGTGGGGTCACCTCGCAAATAAGCTACCTGCAACCAAGTCCTGGTGGCAGAGTGCTTTAGAAGGAATCTAAACTAAGATGAAGTAGCTTCCAAGAACCCTACAATGAAAGCTGCTAATTCATTACTTTTTAAAAAATCTTTTAAACTTGACCAACTGTCCAACAATGGTTTGTCTTTCCACATTTCTTAGGCTGTGTCTTTGATAGGTGAGGGTCAAGGAGGCTGGCTATCAAAGGCAGGCCACAAGAACACTCACAGACTGCACTACCTGCTTTTTGTTTTTTAAAAGGCAAAAAAAAAAAAAAAAAAGAATAACCTTGTTAAATGCCATCTGAGGGCGCCTGGGTGGCGCAGTCGGTTAAGCGTCCGACTTCAGCCAGGTCACGATCTCACGGTCTGTGAGTTCGAGCCCCGCGTCAGGCTCTGGGCTGATGGCTCAGAGCCTGGAGCCTGTTTCCGATTCTGTGTCTCCCTCTCTCTCTGTCCCTCCCCCGTTCATGCTCTGTCTCTCTCTGTCCCAAAAAATAAAATAAACGTTGAAAAAAAAATTAAAAAAAAAAAATGCCATCTGAAACATAGATCTCAGTTTTCATCAGCTTTGGGGACAAGAGACAGTTCAATCCCAATGTAATATTTAGAGACTGAGCTAGACATTTCAAAGCTCCAAATTGCATTCCTCCCAGCCTAAAATTTAAAAAATTTATCCTAATGATGATGTATTCATTCAGGCTGCTGTCTCACAGGACCCTGAAGGAGGGGGCTGCCTCTTGAATCCCATGAACTAATTTGCCATGTAAAAGTACAAAAATTTTTTTAAAAATAAATTAAAAAAAAAAGTATAGTCTCTTCTATGTGCTGGCTGTGACTCTGGTGGAGAACAATTTGTGGTGAGGAGGAAGGTCTACACACGTGGAAAAGTCCTGGTCAGGGAAAGCTTCCATGAATACAATCAATGATTACCAACCCATACATGCTAAATAAAGGCCCATGGAATCCTGCCTGCTGCTGTTGGTATGTACAAACACATATTCTCATGAAAGGAATCTCAATGATCAAGGGCCTACCATGACCAGGCTCCAAAGTAGGGTTTTTTTGTTTTTTTGTTTTTAAACATTTTATTTACTTTTGAGAGAGGGAGAGACAGAATGTGAGCAGGGGAGAGGCAGAGAGACAAGGAGACACAGACTCTGAAGCAGGCTCCAGGCTCTGAGCTGTCAGCACAGAGCCTGATGCGGGGCTCAAACCCACAGACTATGAGATCATGACCTGAGCTGAAGTTGGTCACTTAACCAACTGAGCCACCCAGGCAACCCCAAAGTAGGTTCATATCCAGGATCTCACTTAATCCTGAGAGATAAGGGATTACTGGAGTCATTTTATAGTTCAGGAAAACAGAACCAGAGGCAATAAGGAAGTTGGGATTCAGACCCCACTCAGTGTGGTCCCAGATTTCATGTGTTCTCTTGCTGTCTTTTATACACTGTGTGGAGAATATGTGGCCCTCCCCTAGATCTTTGGACAAAAGAAGAGAAAACAAAAGAATGTCAGTAACTGGAGGGGCTTTTATGTTGAGCAGAAAGGTGTAGAAAGAAGCATGAGGGAGGAAAATGAGCACTGAATTAGCAAAGAGGTTCCTAATTTGGTTCCAGGTCAGGATTCATAGGAGCTGGGGTATATGCCTTGTTCTGTCTGGGCCTTGGTTCCTTCATAAATGAAATGATTTGGTAGAAATATCTCTATATTCTCTACCAGTTCAGTATTTTTACTGGTTTGGCATGTAGTCCTGAAGACTGCTAACCACTACCTCCCTGGAAGATCACCTCAAGTTAGATTTTGTTTTGTTACTGCTGCTCTTAGACTGATAGCTTCAAGGGCAGCATTGGGGTTATCTAGAGTCTCAACTAGTTGAAGTTGAGTTGAATATTTTATGGTTTTATTGGGGAAATGGTCCAATTCAAATATCTGCCATTTGCTTTCTTCTTATCAAACTTTTATTTTAGCATAGTTTTAGATTTGAAAAAAAGTTGCCAAGGTAGTACTGAGGGTTACCATATATCCCACACCCAGATTCCTCTATTATTAGCATCTTATGCTACTATGGTACATTTGTCACAACTAATGAGCCAATAATGATTCATTATTATTAACTAAACTCCATGCTTTATTTTTATTTCCTTTGTTTTTACCTATTCTCTTTTTCTATCTCAGGATCCCATCCAGGATAACACCTTACATTTACTTGCCATGTTTCCTTAGGCTCTTCTAGACTGTAATAGTCTCTCAGATTGTTTTGTTTCCAATGACCTTGACGGTTTTGAGGACTACTGATAGGATATTTTGCAGAATGTCCCTCAATTTGAGTTTGTCTCAGGTTTTTCTCATGGTTAGAATATGGTTGGTTTCGGGGAGGAAGACTAGAGAAATAAAGTGCCATTCTCATCATATCATACCAAAGCTGCATGTTATCAACATGGCTTATTATGGTAGATATAAACCTTGATCACACGGCTGAAGCAGTGTTTGCCATGTTTCTCCATGGAAAATTCATTTGCCCATCCCCCCAACTATTTCATGCTGTACTCTGTGATGAGAGACCATGCATTTTTATAAAGCACAACCATGCAGGCAATTTCTGCCAGGAAATAGAGACCAACTCTAAACCTTGTTGCCCCAAGACAACACAGCCAAGGTGTTGGTGATATGTAATCACCGTATCCAGTCTTTGAAAGGGGCATTCCCTAACAGTGAGGGCAGCATGTTTTATAAAAGTAGCATACATTAAGTACTTTGCATAAAAGATGCTGATTATAGAGGGTTTATTCCTATTCTTGTTTATTCAAGATTTGTTTACTGCTCACAACATTTAGTCTCACTCTCACCTACAAATCTAATGCAGTTTAGTATCATACATAAAGAGCTCTTAGAAATCAATAAAGAAAAAAAAGTACAACTTACCTTTTCAAATAAGCAAAGAGATGAACAATAGATTCACGTAAGAAACACAAAGGGGTAATAAACACATATACACGCATATATGCCAAGGAGTCTAAAGTGGCTATCTCTGAGGTGGGTATGGGGGTTGAGAAATTCTAGAGCACTCTCATGTTCTACTTCATAATTTCTGAATACTAAAAAGAGAACTTTTTGCAACCCTTTTATAAAAGCAATACAATAATTTTAAAGTAATAAAATTATATCTACTAAAATATATGTGGTGTGTTTTCTAATCTGATACTGGCTATAAAACCTAAATTTTAACTTAGGTTCTCTCTTTCACTTAAATGTTTCTTTGAGCAAAGGAGAACCTGCAGGCCTTGGGAACAGATGGCTAGTATTGTGAAACAGGATGTGACTATTTGCATCTCTTAATTGGAAATTTAGCATGCAAGGTCACTCCACCTTATATGTTTATAATAATAAATTACAGATATTTTTCTTTGTGAGGTTCTTCAGACAAGGTCAGGCACATTCGGGGTGGTATGGCCATAGATTTTGTGATGTTTTTCAGATTAGACAACTGAAGAAAACCACTGTTCACTAGGTAATTTTAGCTATACTTGCCATTAACTAGAAAAAAAATCAGTCATATGCAATTTCTGAAGAATATTATTATTCTGCATATTCTCTCTCTCTCTCTCTCTCTCTCTCGAGAGAGAGAGAGAGAGAGAGAGAGGATGAAGGCGTTATTAAAACTAAGACCATTTGAATGATCCAAAGGAAATCATAATAAAATATATCATGCCTATTTAACTTACATCAGGAATAAGAAAGATTGAGAACTGGATCCAAAATTTGAGTATAAATTTATATTCCTGAAAAGACGGTTCTTAAATGAAGAGACGCATCTTCTGGGTGTTCAGATAAGAGAAAAATACTGTGACATTAAAATTCAACCTGTCACGATAGAGTACCAAGCATGTGATCCTGGGATGTGCTATTGAATTGTTGTGGGAGAAAGAAGCATGTTAGTGTCGCTGTCTGGGCGAGGGTGACAGTAGTTCTGCATTATTCTCGGAGAAAGAGCCCAAGCTAAATGCGGATGGGAGCAAGAGAAATCAATGCCCACTTATTTTAAGGTGTGATTTGATGTGCAAAGAGAGGTGGTATGTATTTGTGTGTCTGACAAAAGCTCAGCCATGGTCACAAGCCTTGACCTGTGAGGGATTGAATTAGCTTTGACATTATTGTTCTAGGCCTCTGAATACCTCCCAGTCTGCCATTCACTGATTAGCTGTAGAAAACACGTTTGCACACATAATGAAACCTCTTCTATCATCAAGTTTTTATTTAACTGTCAGGGCTGAACAGTTAAAATAACTTGAGAAGCTACTGAGAATGTGAGACAAGTACATTTCCTGAGGCTGAAAGCAGGCGTGTGACTTCAGCCGTCTTGGATATATCTAGACCTTTTGAAGTGTTCCTTCAGGAAATCCTACTGGAAAATGCTTTGCGAGGTTTTGTTTGGTTTTGTTTTGTTTTTGGACTTGGTGCTGACTCCATTTGGAACTTCAAATCTGTTGGATGCTATTTCTGAACAAAAAATTTTCTTACAAATTTCACTCTGAAAGAATTGAGATGAAAGAAAGTTAGCCTTAACATTATTTTACTAATTCCAAACCTTCCAACTACATTGTAATATTTTTATTGGAAATCCACAGGGCAAAATTACACAATTTGGTTACAATCTTTCCATTAAAGTAGACTGCCAGGCTGAAAAACAACCACAGTGGTGATGGAAAAAAATGTTTTTAATCTGACAGAGACTAAATACAAAATAAAATTCTGTAAAGTGTCTAAATCAGACCCCCAACATATCTGAAGTTCTGATTCATCAGTAGAACCCAGCCTAAGACAAAGTCTCTTCAATTGTTGGGTAGTTTGTTCTGGTAGAACAGTATTTTCAGATGTACACTCTATATGGCCAAAAGTTCCCAATGATTCATTTTCTAATTTCTCGTACCAACTCCTCTGAGAAAATGGTCTTAATGTCCCACCAAGTTGATGGGGTTTCTGTTGATATATCTGATAATGTGGGAAATACTGTTGTCATTAGAAATCAAGAAGAATCAAGCATTCTCCCCAGGAAAATCAAAGGGCCTGCCAGCTGTCTCAGGTTTCTGATTTGCAGCAGACCCAGAAAGACTGTGGTCCTTTGGTCCAAGGACATTTTGATGAATGAATATGTTTAATAGGCACTTGATACACTGCAGCCCACATCAACCCTTTCCCAAACCGCCACCACCACCAACAACAACAAAACAAACTGTCCAAATAAGCATCTTCTATGCTTTGGTCTAATAAAGACATGCGAAGAAATAAAGTCACCAAAAGATAACATACTTCAATTAGAAGATGTTTCCCAAACTTCAGTTCTTTGCATATCAGTGTGAAAGCCTTTGCAGTATTCTGAGATCATTGTACTATTAAGTTGAATGGTGTAAAATATTTAGGTGTGATCTACAAAATCAGAAATTTCATATGGTTCGATTTAATATTATTTAATATTAATGTTGAATGTTATTACTTGATGTTTTTTCTTCAAATTGACTAACCTTAGAACCTTTAAAAAGTCCATCCAGCAATTGTACTCCTTGGTATTTTTACCCAAAGGGGTTGAAAACTGCTAACAACAAAAACCTACACACACATGTTTATAACAGCTTTGTTCATAATTGCCAAAATCTTGAAAGCAATTAAGATATCAACAGGTGAATGAATAAATAACGTGTGGTATATCCAGACAATGGAATATTATTCAGCACTAAAAAGAAACGAGCTCTCAAGCCATGAAAAGACATGGAAGCAATTTAAATGCTTATCACTAAGTGAAAGAAGCCAATTTGAAAAGGCTACCTACTGTATGATTCCAACTATATTATATTCTAGAAAAGGCAAAACTATTGAGTTAGTAAAAAGATCAGTGACTTCCAGGCATTAGGGGGTGGGAGGAGTGAATAGGTAGAGCACAGAGGATTTATAGGGCAGTGAAAATACTCTGTATGACTCTATAATGATGAATACATGTCATTATACATTCGTTCAAACTCACAGAATGTACAACACCAAGAGTAAACCCTAATGATCTTCTGAGGATTATGATGTGTCAGTGTAGTTTTATCAACTGTAACAAATATACCACTCTAGTGGAAGATATTGACCATAGGGGAGGCTATTCATGTTTGGGGGCAGGAGGTGTATGAGAAATCTCTGTACCTTACTCTCAATTTTGCTGTGAACTTAAAAGTGATCCTAAAAAAGAGTCTATTATAAATACAACAAAAACATCAAAATGTTAAATTAGTGATCACATTTTAGTCCTTAAGCATACTGCAGTAGAAACTCTCTAAATATGGCTGCCATCAATTCCTTCCTTCCTTCCCTGCATGTTTATACCGCTTCTCCAGTCAAGATGTAGAGTCCATTTCTCCTTCTCTTAAATCTAGATTGGCTTGGTGACTTTCTTTGACTAATACAGCATGGCAGTGGTAAAGCCGTTTCTACCTTGCTCTCTAAAGAAATGCCAGCTACCATGCCAGAAATCTGACTCCTCTGAGACCACTGTGCTATGAAGGAGCTCAGACATTAGTCACGTGGGGAGACCGTGTAGGAGAGAACTGAGAAACCTAGCAGACAGTGAGAACCCCAACCCCAGATGAACCATCTCAGGCAGTTCTCAGCAGTTTGAGAATCCCACCTAGGACTATACATGGTGAAGTACAGATAAGCCGTCTTTGCTGTGACCTACTGAATTCATGGCCCATGTACTCAATGAACATAATAAGATGCTTGTTGCTTTAAGTAAACACGTTTAGAGATAGATGATTGAAACACTCGGCTTGAGGAGATTTCCTGGTGGTTATGACCACAGATTCTAGAACCACACTGCTCCAGATCTCAGCTGGCTACTTACTAGCTGTGAGTCACTGGGTTAATCATGAGTATAGAAGACTGCTACATTGGTGGCACCCAATGAACCACACCTCCTGGTATTCACATCTTTATGCAGTCCCTCCCACACCCACTCTGGACTTTCTATGTGACTTCCTTTGGCCAATGCGACATTAGCAAGTATGATGCAAGCAGACACCTGATAAGCACTTGCACAGTGGGACTTGTCCTCTCAGAACACTTGCTGTTGGAGCCCTGAGCCACCATATGAAGAAGGTCAGTTGCCTGGCTAAATAGGTCATATAGAAGGAGAGATTCCCAGCTAACCCCAACTTTTCCAGCCATCCCAGATCAGGGGCCAGACATGTAAGAACAGAACTGACCTGCTGAACTCAGTCACAAAAAACTTAAATGCTTCACTCATACGAGGACTTTAAGGTACAAAACAGATGAACATAAGGGAAGGGAAACAAAAATAATATAAAAACAGGGAGGGGGACAAAACAGAAGAGACTCATAAATATGGAGAACAAACTGAGGGTTACTGGAGGGGTTGTGGGAGGGGGGATGGACTAAATGGGTAAGGGGAACTAAGGAATCTACTCCTGAAATCATTGTTGCACTATATGCTAACTAACTTGGATGTAAATTTTAAAAAAATAAATTAAATAAAAATTAAAAAAACTTAAATGCATATCACAAATCAGAAGAAATAGTACATCACTGTTGTTTAAAGCTACTAAGTTTAGGGATGGTTTGTCATGCAGCAATAAATAACTGAAGAAGAAATAATATCCATCATGTCGTAAATGTAATTAAATAATATTTTTCCTAGCACACACTAGAATGTTTTAAAAGTTGATCAGTGAGGCACCTAAAATTACCTTATGTACCACCAAATAATCCACTTACCAGACTTTGGAAAATGCTAGTTTGATGGAACAATAACAATGATAATAACTATAATAGCAATCATTGATTGAATATCTACTCTTTTCTAGATTTGGGGATAAATGGGTTATATGCATGATCTAATTTATTCTCCCAGCCTCTCTATTAGGTGTCGTTATGATTCCCATTTTGTAGACAAGGAAAGTGAAGCTCAGAAAGTTTAAGTGATTTACCAAAGGTCTCCCGAGGGTCAACTTTGATGACCCTTGTAACTTTTTTTTTTTTTTTTTTTTTTTATGAACTAGAAACTTTCCTGGACCTGGAGGCAAATGAATGAGGTCTGCTCTCTATGTAAATATGTTTTCTACCATTTAGTTATGAGTCACAGATATCTTTGCGTGTATCATTTTCAGGGTCTATGTTAAAGACAGCTGCTCTTCTTGACCAGATGACGCTGGGGCCCTGCTGACTTGAATAATCGGCAGTACTTACTGGATATTTAGTACGTGCTCAGTTTTGTGCTAAGTGCTGGTGTGGGAACAGAAGTTAAGAAGAGATTCAGTACAGGGCAGCATATGACTCCACCCCTCAAAGAAGACTAGTTTACACACCCCAAAATAGTCACTAGACAGAGTAAGGCCACTTAAAATTATATGCTAAATCACACAGAACAAATATGTTACAGGAATCAGCAGGAACAGGAAAACTGAGGGGAGGCTGAATGGAAAGGCAACACTTACATATCTCTGAAGTGAGCATAGGTTTGCAAAATTGGAGCTGCAAGGGGAGGGCACTCCAGAAAACATCTCAGGAAAAGAAATGGTGGTGAGAATAATTGTGGGACAGAGAGACACATCGGGGGTGTGAAATATGTTTGGATACATAGACTGGAAGCACTGAACAGATAGAGATCATGTTGGAGTCACCTCATGTCCCCAAGCCCCGCAAAGGGCCTGGCAAGTTTAGTACTCATTGAATAAATGTAAATCAGGGTCCTCTCCGTGGGCACAGAGAAAGAGTGACCAAAGAGTATTTGTGGATGGAGGGCTGGACTGGAGAGAGGAAGACTGGCAGGAGAGAAGGTATACTCCACTCAAGAAATAGCATCAGAGGCCACACCAGTGACCTTTCACGATGGGTGCTGGGAGTGGTGCAAGAAGCCCAGGCAAACTAAAGGTTTACGAGAGCACCCTCTCCTCCAAAGAGACCCCACTGGCCTGAGACGAGGGCTCCCCTGCCCTGTCTCTGCAGGCATCTGAAGCAGAGGCTCACTCCTCCTACTTCTGAACAACAGTTCAGAAACTGACCTTGGCTTCACAATGACCTATTTCTTCCCTCCAGCAAGGACCACCTTCCTTGAGCCCCCCATCTTCCTCCTGGGCTTGACCAGCTGTTACTGTTCCTGCATCCAGCCTGAACAGGAAGGAATTCCCAAGGCTCCCCCAGAGGGGACTGAATGCTCACTGAGCTCTGGAGGTTTCTAAGTCTCCATCAGCCCACGAGGTCTTTGTGTCTTCCTCCAAGTCCTTTGACTTGGCACAGCCACACACCACACCCAATGCCCATCACGGTGAGACCCTTCTGGTGCCAAGTCAGCCAAACCCAAACAGGCCTCCTGACTTCCTGACCATCTGATGCTTCCAAGCACTGGCACGTTCTCACCCTCTCTTTGTTCCTCAGGGAACACTGAGCTTTGGTGTGAGGTTACCTCAAAGGAAAAACAATCTGATGTGTGATAAGCCTCTTTGGCTGCTGGCAGGACAAGGAGGGCCTATCAGACCGGGCTCCAACTAAACAAAGCCAGACTTTCTGAGGGGGGTAGGCTAAACTGTAGCCCTAGTTTTTGTGGAAAAGAAACCCGCTGAAACTCCAGCCCAAGGCTGACACCTAGGGAACCTTCTAGGAGAACTATAAATAAACCAAGGAAGTCATTCTGGGGGATCTGCAGAACTAGAAAAGCAATTTCATAAGTGTATACATTTCCAACAGCACCTTTTCAAAAACAGCTCAATTTGAAATATTCATTTGCATTAGAATAGGCATGAATATTCAAAAGTCAGCCAGTGTTTCAGAACCATTGTCTATTCCTGGCGCTTTCATCTTCCCCTTGAAAAGCAGATCATGGGTTTTCAAGAAAGGTGGGCTTGGCTGGTCTTTGCACTGCCATAGTTGGCAGGAAAAGGGGTGATTATTTTCTGTTTCTTAATATTAAAAAAATATAAAGCCTCAGCTGGTGTTAAATCTTTGCTCTTTGTTCTGGTCAGGATACGAATCATGCCACAGACCTTGAATCTGGCCTAGCGGTGCATTTTTCAAACTGCTGGGCACAGCTTTCCATGCAGAGTCTCAGACACATTTTCCTACTTGCAGGTTTCTTTCTTTCTTTCTTTCTTTCTTTCTTTCTTTCTTTCTTTCTTTCTTTCTTTCTTTCTTTCTTTCTTCCTTCCTTCCTTCCTTCCTTCCTTCCTTCCTTCCTTTCTTTCTTTCTTTCTTTTTTTCATGTTTATCTATTTTTGACGGAGAGAGACAGAGAGACAGAGAGAGACAGAATGCGAGCAGGGGAGGGGCGGAGAGACGGAGGGAGACACAGAATCTGAAGCAGGTTCCAAGCTCTAAGCTGTCAACACAGAACCCACCACGGGGCTCAAACTCAGGAGCTATGAGATCATGACCTGAGCCACAGTCAGATGCTTAACTGACTGAGCTACCCAGGTACCCCCCTACTTGCAGGTTTCTTAAAGACAAAATCCCACTAGGGCTGTGACCAGATCTGTGGGATGTATACAGCCCTAAGACTTGGGAGACTCTTGTCAGAGTGCTCAGAACTCTCTGGGTTACTCTGGCCAAGCCACTTATCTTCTGTTATCTTAATATCCCCACTGGACAAATAAAGACTCACATGTGTCCATCCTCCCTCTCTTCTTCTGCCTCAAGTTTACAAAGCTAAATAAGATGCTACCACATCAGTGAAAGTGCTTTGAACTCCTTGGAAGAAAATCAAGAGCTATGGCCAAGTCAGTGATTGTATATCAAAGTTTTCTTTGCCAGAAAGCAATATAACCCCTTAAGAGATTATCTTAAACAGTTTTAATGTTAAGAAAACAAATGCCATTACAAAAACCCCAAAAACACAAAAAAGGGAAACTCACCAGTCTATCATTTGCTGAGATGATTAGCAGTTATTTCTCTTTTATGTTAAAGTTTGATTTTCTCAACATGTCTTCCTTATGCTCCGAACTGATAAGCGGCTCAATAACAGGTTTAAGGTGGGTTATGAGAGAAGGAGATGCAGGAAGGTTGAGCTGGCACTGAGTTGATTTTCTGAGAATTCATTCCTCTGCCCCCAGCACATTCCAGGTGAAGTTCATTCTATTGTCGCCTAAGCTCTGTCTAAATTGTTCAATTTATGTGACAATGTCTTGATGGTATCTCTTTAAGGCTGTCAGAGGAGCCAATGCAATGTCAATTCCGAAGTGAAGTCATGGTTACAAAAGTGCCTTTAGTGAAAATTGACAATGTGGGAAGTCTTACCTGTTCTCTTGCAATTACTTCCGTATTCAATTTGCAAGATAAAGGCTGAGTGCCTCTCCTTCCACCCCCATACCTCTGGATCAAACTGTGCTTTCTACTTATTCATCAGCTTCCTCAGGGTTGGCCTCAAATCACCAGGTATAGTCCTTGAATATTGGGGAGGACTTTGAAGATTTTCTAGCCCAGCTACCTCGGAGGGTCTGAACATTCAAAAGGTAGACTTAAAACAAATATTTTTATTAACCGGGCATTAAAGTTAAAAAAGACATGCATTGCTATCATAAGACTAAAAAGGATGAGAATCAAAGGAAAAATTCTGGGGATGGGATGAGTCAGGATAGGACATACTGCCCCATGGTTTCATGGAGGACAAATGCCTCAGCTTCTGTGCTCCTCAGTGGGGCCATTTTTAGCTGTATTCTGCACAGTCCCAGAGGCCCCCAGTGAAGCTGGCCTCTTACCACTCACACTAGTAACCTGCTCATTAGCACACCCTTTATTGGCTTTCCTCCCTCTCCTCCCTGACTCACCTCCCCAGTCCCTCACAAAACTTCCTGAAATGACCTCCCAAAAAGACTGCCCACACCCAGTTCTTTGTTTCAAAGACCTCTTTTGAGAATGTGGAAGTTCACACACACAAGGGTATTCCCCTTTGGATGGACTAGTTCTCAATGGAGACTGATTTTAGTCTGGCAAAATTTGGTGAAATCTGGAGACATTTTTGGTTGTCACAACCAGGGGAGGGGTGGACAGGTAGGGGCTAAATATTCTACAATGCATAGGAAAGGCCCCCACAACCAAGAAACATCCAGCCCAAAATGTCAGTAGTGTCAAGGGTGGGAGACTCTGCCTTAGATTACCTGCTCCACATGTCTCATACCATCAGCTCAACTCATTATCTTAAAAATTGTATAAAGGTCTACTGTCGGAGGACAAGCTCACAGAGAGGAACCATCCAGGCCATCTCGGCTCCTCCTCTGCCTGTAATAATAGAAGTTATTTTCTGGGAGTGCAGTGATGGTGTGGCTCCTGCAGCTACAGATGTGAAAGAGGACAGGGCTGATGTTCAGTTAGGGCAGCATCGAGCATGACTGGCAACTTCTGGGATACCACTGAGGTCCTACAGGCAAGGCACTAATTGTGATGATTCCTGGTCATTCATGTTTCGGCAGGTAACTTCTCTTTTAATCACTAAAGTGCACTCGAACATATGTATATTACATGCTAACATCATTTTGGGGTTAAATTTAGGTTAACCTAAATGTATCTAAACTCTTAAAATGGTGTGAAAATGCACCTAAGTAGATCCCATGATCTACTAAAGCAGCTTATTTTACTGATGAAGAAACTGAAGCTTATATCAAGGAAGCCATTCTTCATTCACATACCTAGCTGGTGCTGAATCAGAATCGAGAGATATCTGAACACCCAACTCCTTCACCCAGGGACAGAGAAGAATATTCGTGGAAGATCCCAGTGTTTACAGTGTTGTACTGCTGGGTGGGTGATATAAGCCCAGCAGATGGCTAACACTGAAGCCAGACATTTCTCAAAATTCCCAAATTCTAATAAGTAGGCTCATTGTGGTCAACAGTGCCCATCTTTTCTTGTACCTTTGAAAGGACAACCACACTACCACCACCGTCACCATCACCACCACACACACACACACACACACACACACACACACACACACACTATCTATATTCCTCATCCTGCAAAACAATATAGGAAATTCAGCTTTGCAAAACATTAAAAAAATTTTTTTTAATTAATTTATTAATTAAATGAGAGAGAGAGAGAGAGAGAGGGAGGGACAGAGAGAGAGGGAGACAGAGAATCCCAAGTAGGCTCTGCACTGTCAGCGCAGAGCCCAACACAAGGCTTGAGCTCATGAATCATGAGTTCATGACCTGAGCTAAATCAAGAGTTGGACCCTTAACCAACTGAGCCACCCAGGCACCTCCAAAACATTTTTTTTAAATTTTTTTTAACGTTTATTTATTTTTGAGACAGAGAGAGACAGAGCATGAACGGGGGAGGGGCAGAGAGAGAGGGAGACACAGAATCGGAAGCAGGCTCCAGGCTCCGAGCTGTCAGCACAGAGCCCAACGCGGGGCTCGAACTCACGGACCGTGAGATCATGACCTGAGCCGAAGTCAGACGCTCAACCGACTGAGCCACCCAGGTGTCCCCAAAACATTTTAAATTCCAAGTGAAGATCAAGAAAAAAATAAAATTAAGCTGATGATAGGAATCCTGAGGAATTTTGTCTCTGATTTGCAAAGAAGATATCACAGGTAGCTAGAGAAAACAGTCAATAGCCAACAAGAGCTCTTTAAAGAAACATACAAATTTACATCTGGGGAAGATTCCAGATATCATCTCATCCCATGGCCTTATTTTATAGATAAGGGAACGCAGGCAAAGAGAAGGCAAGGAACATGTGCAAGTCTACTCAGCAGGGGTTAGAATACTCCCTGCCCATTACTATGGAACATGCCTTGGAAGCCAATTTTCTCATATGGTCCTCACTTAAAAAATTATACTCATCAGCTACAGATATAATTCTAAGCTAGAGTGTTTATATGCAATCCATGAGGCAAAAAAGAAGAGGTGGAGGGTAATTTATTGCTTTATAGGAATTTCTGAATTATTTTCTTCTAGAGTCATCTATAACTTGAGGCTTCTTTATGGTTCCATGAAAAAATAAATTCCTACCAAGTTCTGGATTATAAATTTGGGGGAGTAGTTAGTATTCACTGGAAATGAAATAAACACGTGGTATATAACTACATAGGTTTTGGTCATACGGGAGATTGGTAAGAACACCTTAATTTGTACAACTCTGTCACTTAATTAGAAAACCAACTGAAAGCAACTTTTTTTCTTTAGATCACTGACTTTTTTTTTTTAATTTTAGAAAAATGACTAGAAAATTCATGTGTTGGGCTTTTGTTTAATTTTCTATTCTGACTAGACTACACAACACTTGAATGCTAGAAACAGATCACATTTGTCTTCCTGGCACTTAGCACAATGTCTGGCACCTAGTAATTACTCAACATACTTGTGTTGAATGAATGAATGAATGTCAGTGATGTTTTAGAAGGCATTCCGCCTTGGTAGGAATTATTAGCATATGCAAGTCTGTTTATTTTTCACAAGTGTGTTTACATTTTCCCATTTTTCTATTTCTTATAACCCAAGTCAGTCTTACAACACCCATCTTTTATAAAATAATAATTCAAGGAAGGAATTATTGAAACTGAAGCCTGACTAGGAAGGCAGGTTATCATTTCGAGAATCATTCTTCCCTTCTTACGAAAGTTCTCTTTAGCTAGGAAATACACATAGAAAGAAAGAGTTATAAAACTCGAGTGTTATTTCTCTGTCTCTATTTATCATTGACTATTCTGGATTGGTTTGTTATAAATGCCAGCGGTATTGGTATGGTCATGAGCAAGGACTTTGGAATCAGGCAGACACAAAGTCAAGTGTCCAACCTGTCACTTACCAGCCTTGGGCAAGTTATTTCACCAATCTGTGCCTTGTTTTCTCCACCTATATAATACTGCCTATCTCATAAAGCTGTTAGGATGATTAAATGAATTCTATACATAAGGTGACTGGTATATCCTAGCTAGACACCCACTACATGTTAGAAAAATAAACTCTCCATCTACTTTTTACCTTGTTTTTCTACCATCTGAGTCCATTAAAGACCTTGATTATATCTATTTTAGTTGCCCCTTGCAGCATAAAAAACTACTCTAAAATTGAGTGGCTCAAAACAGTAAGAATACATTTTTTTCATAATTCTGGGGATTGACTGGGTCTTACATCAGTCTCACTCATGGAATGTCAGTCAGCTGGGGATTAGACCCAGCAGGAAGAGTTAGGCTGCTGGCCTCCCCTTCCATGTGGCCCTTCATCTGGGCTTCTTTTTTTAATTTTTTTAATGTTTATTTATGTTGAGAGAGAGAGAGAGAGAGAGAAAGAGAGAGAGAGAGAGAGAGAGAGAGAGAGAGAGAGAGAATGAGTGGGGGAGGGGCAGAGAGAAAGGGAGACACAGAATCCAAAGCAGGCTCCAGGCTCTGAGCTGTCAGCACAGAGCCCGACACGGGGCTCGAACTCATAAACTGAGATCATGACCTGAGCCGAAGTTGGATGCTTAACTGACTGAGCCACCCAGGCACCCCTGGGCTTCTTGATAACATAGTGGCCACAGGGCAGTGCTCCACATGTGCAAAGGCAGAAGCTGCAAGGCCTCTTGAGACCTGGGCTTTGGAGTCTCACTTTCTCCATATTCCATTGGTCAAAGCAAGTCACAGGTCCAGCCCAGTTTTAAGAGGGTATAGGCTATACCTCTGGATGGAGGAGCAGCAAAGTCACATGACAAAAGACCACGCTAACTGAGATGGGATGACTTTGTGCCCATAACACCATCTACCACCATTTCCCTTCAACTTGCCTCACGTACCTCTTCTTGGACTGTACTCCTCTAATTTTTCACTTCACAAATCTTCCAGTCACTGCATGAAGTAAAAATACTTTTGTCATGGAGCCAGTGTCTGATGGAGACTTGTGCAGCAAATCTCTTTGTGAACAAAGAACTTGTGCTCCAAAGTAAGGTATATACTCAAATCTATGGACAAACTCAGAAAGAGCAACTTTCTTTCTTTCTTTTTTTTCTTATAATGTTCATTCATTTTTGAGAGAGAGAGACAGAGCACAAGTGGGGGAAGAGCAGAGAGAGAGGGAGACAGAATCCAAAGCAGGCTCCAGGCTCTGAGCTATCAGCACAGAGCCTGATGCAGGGCTCGAACCCATGAACCATGAGATCATGACCTGAACTGAAGTTGGATGGTCAACCAGCTGAGCCACCCAGGTGCCCCAAGAGCCACTTTCTAAGAAAAAAGCTAACAAGAACCCATGTGCCAAGGCTGGGGCCATCTATTGCACCTGAAATAATCCAAACTTGGGATTTTGGAATAGTTTTACTTAGGGAGTTGTGCAGCCGAAGTCCTATTGGTATGAAAAGTAACTAGCACAAAACCCAATTATTAAAAAATAATCCAAAAATGTGGGAACTTAATGTGGCATGCATGTCTTCAGGAATAAAAGGGGAGAAATGAAATGGCAACATGTAAGACAGAAATTGGTTTTCCAGCTTCCGCTTGACCCAGGCTGAGGCATGCGACTCAGGTTTCCTCAGTTAGAGGCTCCCATCTGAGACTTGAAGCTGTAAGAAGCAGAACCACACAGAAGCCCTGTTGGTGGAGACAGAGATATCCAGCTGCCAGAGCCTGCAGGGGTGGAAATTCTATAAATCTGTGGTGTAGTCCATGGTATCTGTGCCCCAGGTGATTTCCAGTGAAGCGATGCTGAGGGATCATCTGGGGATTGGGCAGGCTGCAGGCCCTCTGAATTGCACTCTCTAGTCCTGCCAGAGATTTTGTGAGCTGCCTGAATTTCCTTTAACAAATTCCACTTCTGCTTAACTCGTTAAAGAAGGTTCTGTAGTTTATAAGGAAAACCCTCCCTGGTACATTTGTACTAGTAAGTAGTTGGGTCAGTAGAGTGCTATCCTCAAGATAGTTCATCAGAATTTATCAGAGTTCAGATGAAACCAGTTCATCTCAATCCTGGCACGGGGCAGCCATGGGAATGTGCCATTCAGATATCTTCACAAGAAAGCCTACCGGGATGAACCTGTCACACACTTGGGATTTTTCACAGTATTCCCACTGAGGCCACACTCTCCTCAAGCTGTCTCCAGGGAATGACTGAGCATGGTGGGAGTGCCAGAGCTGGGATGTTCCTATTCTGATCTTTCCCACTTTTCATGTCTTCTTTAAGAAATCCTTTCTTTCCTTGAAAGTCAGAAAATATTACTCTGTATTTCTTTTTTTATGTTTATTTATTTTTGAGAGAGAGAAGGAGAGAGAGAGGGAGGGAGGGGGGAGTGTGAGACAGCATGCACAAGCAGGGGACAGGCAGAGAGAGAGAGAGAGAGAGAGAGAGAAAGACAGAGAGAATCCCAAGCAGAATCTCCATGCGGGGCTCGATCCCACAAACCAGGAAATCATAATCTGAGTTGACATCAAGAGTAGGATGCTTAACTGACTGAACCACCCAGGCACCCCACTCTGTATTTCTTACTAATAATTTTAAAGTTTTGCTTTTATAATTAAAGACTTTAATTCATCTGGAGGTATTTGGGGGTATGTTGTAAAGCAGAGGTCCAGTTTCATTTTTATCCATTGGATAAGCATATTTTTAGTTCCACTTATGATAGAATCCCTCCTTCCCTCGCTGCCAAACTGCTCCTATCATATATCAAAGTTCCATATGTACATAGGTCTGTTTTAGGGCTCTCTATTGTATTCCATTGATCAGCTTGTCTACTGCAGCACCAGTGCAACATTGTCTTAATTACAATAGCTTCATAATAAGTCTGGTTATCTGCAAGTTAAGTCTCCCTTTCTTTTTTTTAATTAAAAAAATTTTTTTAATGTTTATTTTTTGAGAGAGAGAGTGCGAGCAGGTGAGGGGCAGAGAGAGGGAGACACAGAATCAGAAGCAGGCTCCAGGCTCTGAGCTGTCAGCACAGAGCCCAACGTGGGGCTCGAACTTGCAAACCATGAGATCATGACCTGAGCTGAACTTGGACAATCAACCGGCTCAGCGACCCAGGTGCCCCAAGTCTCCCTTTCTTACTCTCCTCCTTCAGAACTGCCTTGACTATCTTTGGTCCCTTACTCTTCTAGATACACTTTAGAATTAGCTTGCTAATTCTATGAAAAACCCTCATGAAGTTTGTTAGCTTGGAAATGCATTGAATATGTAGATCCACTCGGGGAAATCTGACTTTTTTTTCCATTCTTTTTTGGGGGAAGAAATTCTTGGAATTAAATGCCTGGCTGTCTGCTGTTCTGCATCCAGTTGTGGGGATATCAATGACTATACAGACAGACCCTCAATTAATCTCTGTTTTGAGCTTCCTTTCCTGCTCCCAGGTCATCTGATTCTGAGCACAGAGACTCCGTTCCAGAGATCAGTTCTCCTCTTTGCTGCACCTTAGATGTAGGAGATGCAGGAGAGAAGCATCAAAGGAAAAGACTTCAAAAGGGAAGGGCTGGAGAAGGTGCGAGGCCTTAGGACATGTTTACACAGCTGAAGGCGACTGCTGCTCATAAGGATAGAGCCATTAACATTGTCCAGGGCCGGATCCTCCTTCACACCTGACCCTTCCTAGTGTTATAGAAACCAATTAACTCAAAATTCAACCTTGAAAAGCTAAACCATTAGATTGATTAACACACTTGCTTAGCTGACTTTATGCACGTGGTCTTTAGCAATTATCCTAATAAAAAGAAGCTTCATTCTGGAGTCGGGGCCTCATTCCCACTCGAGTATGAGGACCTTCACTTAACTGTACTTTGCGGACTCATCTTTTGAGACTCTGGCCATACTCCCTGCAACACTTAGAGGTAATTTTTAATTTCTCATTTATATCTTTAGAATTTTTCCACAATGAATATGCATTATTATTGTGATAAAACCAACAAATAAAATGGCTATTTCATTCTTTTGGTGCCAACTCCCAAGCCCAGCAGTCGGCTTTCTCAGTTACCTTAACACCAACAGGACCAGCATACATATGGCCAGCATGCTCGCCCACATCAATGGCAGATGTTGGAAATTCAATCACATTCATTTGCCCAATTCACCCCATCACCAGAATCCTTCTCAACACAGCCCTACAGGCAGCCGCTGCTAATTTATCAAAGCTGTGAGGGACCCCAGGATGTGACTACAATTCACTCTTCTTTTAGATCTATAGTCTGTGAACAGTTTTGAAGGAGACAGTCTAAGTCTAGGGTGATGGAAAGGGCACCACACATGGAGCCAGATGCCCCAGTGTCCAGGTCTGGCTCTGCCATCCTCTAGTGAAGACACAGCCCACCTTGGACAGTCTCCTTCCTCATCCTCAAGCTTCCTCTTCTATGGAATCTGGAGAGTGATCTAAGTGCTAGTTAACGTCTCTAAATGCAATAACACACTGTGACCCTAAATTCTATCTTTTCCCCAGGAACTTGAAACAAGAAAGGAAAATAACACTAATGGTAACAGCACACATATCAAGGGCCGCTCTGTATTAAGCATTGTGCTAAGCACTTTACATGTATTATTTCTCATTTACTACTCACAATATCTCATGATGGTATTTTTTCTCCATCCTACAGATGAAGATGCTGAGGATTAGAGAGGAGAGGTAGCTTGTTTGAGGTCATCCATCAGGTCAATGGATTCAGATGTGAACCCCAATCTGACCACAGCAAATGCTGCTATGCTCTGCCCATATCCCCCCACAGTATGGCACTCATTGTCTCAATGCAGTCTACTGTGAGAATCAGTCACTCTCCGCTCAAGGGCTTTCTCTCACCCCACTGGGGCAGATTAGAAGTTCCAAAAGTACAAGAGAGCTAATGCCCCCTGGAAGCAGCTCTCAATGTAATGACAGATAGGAGTTGGAGAAAACATACCCCAATTCCCTCACTTCTTGGCTGGGATATGCTAAGGCATGTTTTTGTTTTTTTTTTTTTTTTTCCTTCCCTGTCTCACTTCCTCTGCCCTCCATCTTTGCTTCCTGGGATCACATCCCAAGAAAATTCTTTGCCCTCAGATTCCTGCCTCAGAGTCTGTTTCCTAGAACTGAAACCAAAACAACCTTGTATGCTGATAACCTGCCATGAAACTGGACAGGAGTGATGTGGAAAAATACATTAAAAATGTTTCTCAGGTCTGAGTTCCCTTTGAGTTTGAAGGTTTATATACTTCATGGTCTGTACCCCTTGAGAGAGGTGGGTTAGGGGCACTTGGGTTTGTAAAGCTGTGCAGGCCATGTGGCTTCATACAGTAGACCTCTGGGTTCTTGTTTTCTCTTTAGTGACTTCAGCCCTCGAACAAGGGTGGAATCTCCAAAGTTCTACTTCTTCATTTGTAAACAGAAAACTCTCTGACTCTGCCTCTAAGGTTTCAAATCTTGGACTCAAGTAATACAGCACTGATTGGCCCATCCATAGTTAAGGTTGGAATGCATCCCTTTATGAAGCCGACAATTTTGCATAAAGAAATAAAGGCCTTGGGACACCAGCAGGGCAAGAAAAGGTGAAAGCACAATACTAAACAAGGAAATTAGATGGGTAGAGATAAAGGGCTGTGCAGTCAGTCCCGGGTGAAATGTTCATTATAATGCAGCCTCTTGAAGCAAGATGGAATGTAAATCCCACAAACTACAATGTGCCCAGGGCTAAATATGCAGCCAGTATGATGATTTTTTCAAAGAACTATCATATTCAATTATAGCTCTGAGATGTTTCTTTTCATAGAGATAATACTTTTACACGTTGAATAACTTCTTTTTAGAATTAATCTCACTTTTTAGTGGCAGTAACATTACTGTATACCGTATCTTCCAGCCCTATCTTGGTGGTGGCTGTTCGTGGGATCAGCTGAAATAATTCTTGCTATTTATTCGAGGAATTTGTGAATTGGACAAGATTCCCTGAAGAACCTAAGAACAAAGCAAAAAAAAAAAAAAAAAAAAAAAAGGAAGCATTCCATGTGACTTTCCTTCCCTGAAGTTCTCCGTGACTCCCCGCCTGCCATCAAGCTTGGGCTGTGATGTTCGCTTTTCCATCTGCTTTGGCTGCAGGTAATTTGGAGACACCGACGTCATCAGACCATCTGTTCAGTAAAACCACAGCAATGCTTTTCTCCTGAGTTGTTTATGCTTTGACAGCTACGTAGGGCTATTTTCAATATATGCTGGGCAGAGACTAAATTGTGTTCTAAACCATTCCTTAGCATTGCATCAAAGGGTAAGAACTGAAGGTTAATTTGGTTTGTAATTATATTTAAAAATGCAGGTGTAGAGTTACTAAAAACTCATGATTAATCCTAAAACAAGGGAAAGCAGAGAGCTTGCATATGAGTGGTTTTACAACATGATTTCTTTCTTCCTGACGATTTCCTGACAAACTCAGTTTGTACAAAATGATCATTCCATCTATGCCTACGTCCTTCATAATTGAAATGCTGTTCTCAAAATGACATTGTTCAATGCCATGCCTTCCTGTCTACTTTCCACTATGATTTCTGAATAATCCAATTCAAGTGACATTTATTGAGTATCTACTGTATTCACTTGAAGTCCACCTAAGCTGTGGTAGACATTTTCTGTGCGTGCTGACAGCGTTCCCCCTCCAGACCTGAGCCTTTCTGCAACTATGCCTGTGGAAGAGCTTTCCTGGGGCACCTGTGTGGATCTTACTCAACCTGTGCTTGGGATAGCTTGGAAGCACAGGGGATTTCCCATCCTTAGAAGTAACTCTCAAACAATGAGGGATAAAAACATCTAGTGGGCCAATTCCAAGGCTCATTCTATGTAATCGCTCAGAGGGCTCTGGTAGGGCTGAGCCCTAACCCACAGCAGTCATCCACTGACTGATGTACACTTCATTGGTTTTCCTCCTATCTCACTTTCTCCTTTACTTGGGCAGATTTGTCTCCAAGTCCTTGTCATAGGTTGTGCTTTTGAGGACACTCAAACTTTAAGAAATGGAAGATGGGGAAGGAAAAGAGGAAGAAGAAAACTATGGAGAAGAAGTGATGCTTGCAATAGGCCTTGAAAGACAGTTAAGAGTCAGATGTAGAGATGGAAAGGCTTTAACTAGGAACAAATAGAGACAAAGGCATGGAGGCCTGAGAGACATCTGGAGTCTGGAATGTGCCAGAGTCACTGGAGCACAGTGTAGGTGGAGGGCAGAGGCAGTAGGCAGCCCTAAGAGGTCATCCAAGGGCAGCTCAACTAGAGCCCTGCATGCAGAGTGGGTCTAAGATGAAAAATGTTCTTTCGTTGCACAATGTGATTTATTCTGAACATAGAACCCCTTATCAAAATCTGTTCCCTCAAGTCCTGCTTCCCATTTGAGTAATCAAATGTGCAGAGTCATTGAACAGAATATGCACTGGGGCCTGGCCAATTTAGTCCTAATGATCCCAGGATTCCAGAGGCAACTTGCCTCTCTACGTGGCTTGAGCAAGCCAGCCATATGGTGGCAAAAAGCTTCTGGCTTTTTAGACGACAACCACTGTCTTCTGTAGCATCACTAGAAATGAAGATATGTTTGTTTAGAGCAGATTAAACACAAGTGCTCTTTATCTTAGCTTGAGTCACAGTTCTCATTTGATTCCATAAGTGGAGCTTTGTGCCAGGTACTCCCTGGACTGGTGTCCTGACTGTGGGGAGGACTAGGCAATCTTCTTCTCCACTCTTGCAGTCTTATGAAACTCTAAAAATCCCAAAGTAGCAGCCAATGCTCAATGATTCTGTTTCCATATTATTAAAAGTTCTTCTTTTCCATTCCTTTTCATAGCTATCATGTCCAATGAGCAATGGGATTTGAGAATTACAAAACAGTACACCTATGGCAGCTGCCCCTAATGCTCTCTCGGTCTTACCATTCTAGCGCACAACTGCCTGACTTTCCAACCACTTAAGGGCTTATTTGGGTGGTTAAACTCACTCTTCCCAAACCCAGGAGTCCATAAGTGCTGGGAAATTAATGTCAACACCCCTGCAGCAGCCTTCAGCCAACAACAAAGGAAATTTGAAGGATAAATACCCCAGCTCCCTCTCCCTTCAGGTGTGACAACTCTGAGACGCATGTTCTACACTGATTCCTAGGGAGTTCTCCAGTGGGATTAAGCTCTGGTTGCCTAGAGTGATCCTGGATTCATATTTCATAAGAATTTTCCCCTCCCTGTCCCACTTTTCCATTCCCTTTCCCATGTTTTCTGGGATCATCTTCCGAATAAACTACTTGCATTCAGTTCCTGGTCCCAGGGTTTCCTGGGGAACCCAAACTCGGGCAACATTCACCAATCTTTCCATTTTTGCATCAGCTCTGACAATGCTTTATTTTGTGAAGGTGGGAAATTAGGTTTTTAAAAATCATTTTGCTGTTTTATTGGTTATGTTCAAGTTTCTCCTTTTCCCTCACGACTGTACAGATTTGAGAGAGTTATCTACTTAAAAAGGATATGCTGACTAGGTGGGTTTGAGTAAGGAAGGCAGAGTTATTGCAGGACTGGTTGGGAAGAGAGTCCCTAAAAATGTGTACTGGGAAAAGAGATAAAAGGAATCAGAAGTGGCTCACAGTCTAGCTAAAAAATGGCAGGTAAAAAAAAAAAAATAAAGGTGACAAGAGGAAATAAAGAAAGATGGATTTTTTTATTGAAATATAATTGACATACAATATCCTATTAGTTTCAGGGGTACACCATAGTGATTTGATATTTTATACATTATGAAATGATTCCCATAAGTATAGTTACCATCTGTCACTATCCAGAGTTATTAAAGTATAATTGACTATATTCCTTATGCTGTACATTATATCCTCATGACTTATTTATTTTATAACTGGAAGTTTGTACTTCTTAATCCCATTCACTCTTATTTCACTCCCGCTTCCCCTCTGGTAACCCACATTTTGTTTCCTGTATCTATGAGTTTGCTTGTGTTTTGTTTGTTTGAAATAAAGATGGATTTGCACTAGGAAAAGCAGTCTCTCACTTTTCCCTTCTTTAAAATTATGTATGGCAGAAATGTTGGTTACCCTTACTGATAGAATTCCATCTTTGTTAGAGTGGCAATATATCCAGCCACAAGTGATGAATCTTGATTGATTTAAGTCAACTGTGGCAACCCTGTTTCCCTACTGTGCAGCTAAAAGTTGCCATATGATTAGTTCTAGGCTATGAGATATAATAAAAACCTCACTGGGAAATCCTAGAAAAGCTTTGCTTTCCTGATAAAAAGGGACAGAATAGGCTATCACTGTTTTATCCTTTTTAAAAATTTTATTTTAGAGAGAGAGAGAGAAAGTGAGTGCGAGTGGGAGAGGGGCAGAGGGACAGAGAGAGAGTCTTAAGCAGGCTCTGTGGGAGCCCAATGAGGGGCTCGATGCAGAGCTCAAGGCAGGGCTGGATCCCACCACCCCAGGATCATGACCTGAGCTGAAATCAAAAGTCAGACCTTCACCCTACTGAGCCCACCCAGGTGCCCCATTTTTACCCTTCTTTTTTGTGAGTTAAATGCAGATATGATGCCTGGAACTTCAGCAGACATCTTGCAACCATGAGGCAACAAGCCAACATGCTAATAATGACTGAGTGGATAGAAAAGAAAGAAAGAGCTTGTCTGCATTAAGCATTATCCTGGGCTGCTGATGTACACAGAACATTTGTTACAGAGAAAAATAAACCTCTGTTTAAGCAACTCGTAAGTTGAGTTTTCTGTTACTTGTAGCCTAAAGCATTCCTAAATCCTAAACATACCATCTACCAAGCCCTTTAAAAAAACATTCATAAATGTGATTTTGTGACAGTGACAACCAACTGCAAGTATCATTTGATCAATACAATTTTGGTTAATTAGAATTTAACTAAGTTTTGAGAAGGCCCACAGATCAAAATTCAGTTAAGTGGAAGAAAATATGGTAATTAGTTGATTCATTAATCAGGAAGGACTAAAGGTTGAAGGGCTGCTACTAGAACTGGTCAGTAACCCAATATGAAAACAGTCAATTTTTAGAAAATATTCAAATATTATACCGCATATATACACTTATAACCTTGTATTTACATTTCCTAGATAACACATAAAATATTCTTCACTTGGTTTTTTATTGGTTAAGAATATGTCTTGGATATTGTCCCATATCAGTTTAGAGACTTTCCTCATACTTTCTGGTTTTACAACTTCATGGTATACCACTGTGTGGATATCTTATGGTCTATTCAACAACTGTTCTAAGGATGGGTGTTATGGACTTAATTGTGTCTCTCCCAAGTTTGTATGTTGAAGTCTTAAAAATCCCAATACCTCAGAACGCAACTGTATTTGAAGATCAGGCCTTTAAAGAGGCAATTAAGGTTCAGTGAGGTCATAAGGGTGGGGCCCTACTCCAACAGGATTGATGTCCTTATAAGAAAAGGAAGTGACACCAGAGATGGAAGCACACAGAGAAAAAGCCATGTGAGGACACAGCAAGAATGTGAGACTGGGTGCTGGCCACTACTGAGAACTCCTTCAAAGCACCAGAATCTGGAGGGGATTTGCTTCGGGACTCCACTTTGGAAGGCCTCACTCTCTCCCCAGGCAGCTCCTGTGACATCTGTAGCTAACAGTGCTCCCAGGTTTGGCCTGGGGGATGAACCTGTGGCTGCTAGTTCTCCTGTAGCTCCATGGGGAGTGGTGTTGGTGGTGGGGATATTGGCACAGCTTCACCACAGGCAGCCTTCCAATTAACACTTCCTCCACAATTTATCCCACCTCCCATGCTAACTCTCTCTACCTGGTGACTTGAGGCTTCCAGCATTTCTGGGGCTCCTGGGGGAGACGGGCTCCAGGCTGAACCACAGTCTTCATCCTAACAGTGGTGGGTTCCTCCATATGTTTACCTGCCAGTGTGTTCCTGTTCACCATCTGCCATCCAAACATTCATTAGTAACTCCCATGTAATGATAAACCTGCTCCTACTCTCCACACTGTTAGGGGTTTATTTCCTCTGGAACTTCTGTGTCATAATTTCAATGGGATTTGGAAAGAAAATGGAGAGACAATTGAATGTGGCTCCCTCATCCTGACCTGGAAACCTGATTATAACAGTGAAGTGTCAAAGGCACTTGACAAGGTGGCTAGAGACTAATGTCCTTGTCCTAATTCCACCGCTGTCTATGTCACCATGTTCTTACACTCTTTTTCCTTATTGGTCCCTTACGGCTCCAATATTCCTAGATTTTTTTAAAAAGTACTATTTTATTTTTTTAAATTAAAATTTTATTTTAAAAAATTCCAGTATAATTAACATACAGTGTTATATTAGTTTCAGGTATACAATATAGTGATCCAACAATTCTATACATTACTCAGAGCTCATTATGATAAATGTACTCTTAATTCCTTCACTTATTTCACCCATCCCCCCCTCTGATAACCACCAATTTGTTCTCTGTATTTAAGATCCAACATTCCAAGATTCTTTAGGGAATATTTTTTTTTCATATAACTGACACTACCTGCTGACTCTGTGAGCCTTATCCCTGACATTTTCTCCTGACACCCCAATGCATCACAAATGAATATCTATGTCACCTTCCTTTTTCCCATTGTCTAAGAATCTTCAAAGATTTCAAGTGGGAGAAAATAAGAAGCAACTTATTCAGCTGAGAGGTCTCAAACTTGATGCAGAATCCTTTTGTTACCTTATTTTCTAATCTCTTGCTAACAATAGTAGACTCTGCTCTTTAAGACCTATTGTTTCTATGAATAAGGAGACCCTGTACAAGCTTAAGTGAAAAAAAAAAAATAAGCAAAGGAAGTAGCAGAAGCAAAACTAACTGGAGCTGCCAGCATGGTGACAATGTGTCCATTCATCCGAAGAGAAGCTATTGGGACCCAAGGACACTTAAAACACAGCCCTTGCCCTCCAGGAATGTACAGTTTCATCAATCAGATTTTCCATCATGGAGCCACATTGGAAAGGAGCAGTCAAGTGTTTGCTGCTCTAGATAAATGTGAGGCTGCATGAAAATTCACTTGGTGGAGACTTTGCCCTACAGGGTGTGGTTGTTATTGCCAACAAAATGCCAAAGACTGGAATGAAAGATGTAAATCTCATCAAGAAGGAGACTTTGGAGCATATGGCACAGAGATGAGCCAGCATCATAGGGAAAGAAATGTGCCAATATGGCATGCCAAGGTGGTTCAAGAAGAATGGATGTAGGTAGTCAAAGCCAGCACTTCAGCTCACCTTGCACCATTTGCCCATCCAGAAGAGGCTTGCTGAGGTTGGGCAAGGAGGGCATAGATCTTAAGTAAAATGTTAATTTGGAGATGGGCCACTACTGTTTATAATGGTGAATAAAAAAATTAGGTGTGGTTTATTTATATCTATTTACTTAGGTATGGTTTATTCACCTCAGATATCTCTAGCTGCATAACAAACTACCCCTAAACATAGCACCTAAGGAAACAACCATTTTATTATTATATCTTAGGATTCTGTGGGCCAGGAATTTGAATACAACACAGCAGCATAATTTTCCTATTCAGTATGCCCTCAACTGAGATCACTTGGTGATTTCAGTGGTGATATTCAGTTGGTACATATGGCCTGGTCTGCACGGTCCAGGACAGCTTCACGTATGCGTCTGGCACCATGGTGATGGATAGAAGGCTGTGTCCATCTGATACCATTGACAGGAGTGCTTGTATGTGATTCCTCCAGCAGAGCTGTATCAGAGTAATTGGACTCCATACACGGTAGCTCGAGGCTCCAACAGAAAATGTTCTAAGAAATGGAAAGTGGAAGCTGCCAGTGTCTTAAAGCCTGAACTGGAAACTTGGTACAGCATCACTTCCCCTGTATCCTATATAGTCAAAGAACTTTCCAGGTTTAAGGGAAGGAAATATAGGCCGCACTTCTCAATAGAAAGGGTGTCAAAGACTCTGTGGTCATCTTTACTCTGTCACACCATTAAAGAGAAGACTGGAGAACAAAATGCTGCACTAAACTACTCATAGGGTGACCAAACATCTTGTTTTTCCAGGACTGAGGGATTTCCGGGGACTTTTAGGGCTAAAACTGGGACTATCTCAGGCAAACACAGTTGGCTGGTCACTCTACCTACTCGGCTCATTCTTGATTCACTATGACCTTGACAGATACAGTAGGTCCTTCCCACTTTTGCACTGTAACATCTTCTTGCAAGAGATTGGTATTCATGTAGGTTGTGGTTCAAGGAGACAGCTCAGGATATAGCTTTCTGAAGTTGAGATTGGAAATACAGATATTTGCAGGTAAGGAGAAAAAATGTGCAATGGTAGAAAGTGAGAGTAAGAAAGAAATGTCCTATGCTGGGATGCCTGGGTGACTCAATTGATTGAGCATCTGACTCTTGATTTTAGCTCAGGTCATGATGCCAGGGTCACGGGATAGACCCCAGTGACTGACTCCATGCTAAGTGTGGAGCCTGCTTAGGATTCTCTTTCTCTCTCCTTCTGCCCCTCCTCCCCGCTTGCTTGTGAGCACGTGCTCTTTCTTGTAAAAAAAAATTTAAAAATTAAAAAAAAAAAAGAAATGTCCTATGCTATCTTTCCCAGAAGTCATTGTCAGAGCCCATCATTTTTATCATTCTAATTGTATTTAGTCATAGCTTATATTTTGTTTGCTCTTCCCCAGCCCCTCCTTAGGCAAGCATCCAGGGCAGGACGAATATCCCAGTATAGCAGAAAGAGCAGAAAACATAGGTTCAAATTCCTCTTTTGTCACATCTATTATTAATATGACTGTGAGCATATCCCTGGACCTCTCTGAGTTCTAGTGCCCTCATCTCAAAAGCCAGGATGGCTTTGGTTGATTTTCTGATGTATACATCAAATGAAAAATCCTATGTGTATTCAACATTTTTATCAATGACTTGGATGTAAGCCCTAATGGCATAATAGAATGTTTAGGCTACATGCAGCTTTGGAGAGAGAGCTAATACACCAGATAATGCTCAATATCCCAAAACATTTAACAGGCTGGAATGATGGGATAAAATTTAATGTGATGAAATTTAACAGAGAAAATGAAAATTTTTGAACTCTGGCCTAAAAATAATTCCAGTTCAAGTACACAATGAGGACAAGGGATTAGTAGCCACACATATGAAATTATTTGGGAGTTTTAGTTGACTACACGCTGGATATGAGTCAAGAGTACCACGTGACTACCAAAAAAAAAAAAAAACAAAGAAGACTTGGGCTGATTAAAAGGAGTCTAGATCCAGATCAAAAGGTATGTTCATCCTTTCCTAATCTGAAATGGAGGAACCACATCTGAGGTATGTATTCACTCATTTGAGAAGAATGCCAGGGAAATAGATTTTTTTTAAAAATCCCAGTGTAGTTAACATACAGTGGTATGTCATAGACCAATGCAATAGAATAGAAACCCCAGAACTAGACCCACAAACGTATGGCCAACTCATCTTTGACAAAGCAGGAAAGAACATCCAATGGAAAAAAGACAGTCTCTTTAGCAAATGGTGCTGGGAGAACTGGACAGCAACATGTAGAAGATTGAAACTAGACCACTTTCTCACACCATTCACAAAAATAAACTCAAAATGGATAAAGGACCTGAATGTGAGACAGGAAACCATCAAAACCCTAGAGGAGAAAGCAGGAAAAGACCTCTCTGACCTCAGTTGTAGCAATTTCTTACTTGACACATCCCCAAAGGCAAGGGAATTAAAAGCAAAAATGAACTACTGGGAACTTATGAAGATAAAAAGCTTCTGCACAGCAAAGGAAACAACCAACAAAACTAAAAGGCAACCAACGGAATGGGAAAAGATATTTGCAAATGACATATCGGACAAAGGGCTAGTATCCAAAATCTATAAAGAGCTCACCAAACTCCACACCCGAAAAACAAATAACCCAGTGAAGAAATGAGCAGAAAACATGAATAGACACTTGTCTAAAGAAGACATCCGGATGGCCAACAGGCACATGAAATGAAGCTCAACGTTGCTCCTCATCAGGGAAATACAAATCAAAACCACACTCAGATATCACCTCACGCCAGTCAGAGTGGCCAAAATGAACAAATCAGGAGACTATAGATGCTGGAGAGGATGTGGAGAAACGAGAGCCCTCTTGCACTGTTGGTGGGAATGCAAATTGGTGTAGCCACTCCGGAGAACAGTGTGGAGGTTCCTCAAAAAGTTAAAAATATACCTACCCTATGATCCAGCAGTAGCACTGGATTTACCCAAGGGATACAGGAGTACTGATGCATACGGGCACTTGTACCCCAATGTTTATAGCAGTGCTTTCAACAACAGCCAAATTATGGAAAGAGCCTAAATGTCCATCAACTGATGAATGGATTAAGAAATTATGGTTTATATACATAATGGAGCACTACGTGGCAATGAGAAAGAATGAAATATGGCCCTTTGTAGCAATGTGGATGGAACTGGAGAGTGTGATGCTAAGTGAAATAAGCCATACAGAGAAAGACGGATACCATATGTTTTCACTCTTATGTGGATCCTGAGAAACTTAATAGAAACCCATGGGGGAGGTGAAGGAAAAAAAAAAGAGGTTAGAGTGGAAGAGAGCCAAAGCATATGAGACTCTTAAAAACTGAGAACAAACTGAGGATTGATGGGGGGTGGGAGAGAGGGGAGGATGGGTGATGGGTATTGAGGAAGGCACCTTTTGGGATGAGCACTGGGTATTGTATGGAAACCAATTTGACAATAAATTTCATATATTGAAAAAAAACAACATTAAAAAAACAAAAAAAAAACACAAAACATACAGTGTTATGTTAGTTTCAGGTGTATAATATAGTGATTAAATAATTCCACACACCACTCAGTTCTCATTACAAGGGCACTCCTAATCTCCATCACGTATTTCACCCATCCTTGCACCCACCTCCCCTCTAGTAACCATCACTTTGTTCTCTATAGTTAAGAGTCTCTTTTTGTTTGTCTTTTTTTTCCTCTGTTCATTTGTTTTCTTAAATTCCACACATGAGTGAAATCGTATGGTATTTGTCTTTCTCTGATTTATTTCATTTAGCATTATACTCTCTAGCTCCATCCATGTTGTTGCAAATGGCAAGGTCTCATTCTTTTTTATGGCTTAGTAGTATTCCATTTTGTATACATACCACATCTTCTTTATTCATCTATTGATGGACATTTGGGCTGCTTTCATAATTTGGCCTATTGTAAATAATACTGTAACAAACATAGGGATGAATATATCTTTTTAAATTAGTGTTTTTGTATTCTTTGAGAAGCTACTCTGGTTTTCTTTTCACTTCCATTTGCATGATAAATGCTTTTCCATCCCTTCTCTTACAATCTCCATGTGTCTTTAGGTCTGAAATGGGTCTCTTGTTGGCAGCATATATATAGATGGGTCTTGCTTTTTTATCCATTCTATCACCTTATGTCTTTTTATTGGAGTATTTAGTCCATTTACATTCAAAGTAATTATTGATAGGTATGTATAGGTATGTACTTATTGCCATTTTGTTATTCTGTTTTATGGTTGTTTTTGTAATTCTACTCTGTTCCTTTCTTCTCTTGCTCTCTTCTCTCATGGTTTGCTGGCTTTCTTTAGTGGTATATTTGGATTCCTTTCTCTTTAGTTTTTGTGTATCTATTACCTGTTTTTTGGTTTGTGGTTACCATTAGGTTTAAACATAACATCTTATGCATATAGCAGTCTATATTAAGTTGATGGCCACTTAAGTTTGAATCAATTCTTTACTCCCCACCCCCCCCCCCCCACATTTTAGGTATATTGTGTTATATGCTGCAATCTTTATTTTGTGAATTTCTTGACTGATTTTTTGCAGATATACTTACTTTTACTGCTTTTGTGCTTCAGACTTTTCTTACTCCTGCTTATGGTCTTTCCTTTCTACTCAAAGAGTCCCCTTTATCACTTAAAAAAATTTTTTTTTAATGTTTATTTTGAGAGAGAGAGAGAGAGAGAGAGAGAGAGGGAGAGAGAGAGAAAGACAGCACATGAGCAGGAGAGGGGCAGAAAGGGAAGGAGACACAGAATCTGAAGCAGGTTCTAGAGCCTGATGCAGGGCTTGAACTCATGAACTGTGAGATCACAACCTGAGCCAAAGTTGGACATTTAACTGACTGAGCCACCTCCCCCCTGCTTTATCATTTCTTATAGGGCTGGTTTAGTGGTCATGAATTCCTTTAACTTTTGTCTGGGAAATTCTTTATCTTTTCTGTTCTGAATGATAACCTTGCTGGATAGAGTATTCTTGGCTGCAGTTTTTTTTTTTTTTTCTTTCAGCACTTTGAATATATCATGCCACTTCTTTCTGGCCTGCAAAGTTTCTGCTGAACAATTAGCTGATAGCCTTATGGGTTTTCTCCTGTATGTAACTGTTTTCTTTTTCTCTTGCTGTTTTTAAAATTCTCTATCACTACTCTTTGCCATTTCAATTTCTATGTGCCTTGGTGTGGACTTCTTTGGGTTGATTTGAGGGGCGGATCTCTGTGCCTCTTGGGTCTGGATTTCTGTTTCCTTTCCCAGATTAGGGATGTTTTTAGCTATTATTTTTTCAAATATATTTTCTGCCCCTTTCTCTCTCTTCTCCTTCTGGGATCCCTACAATGCAAATGTTATTACACTTGATGGTGTCACTGAGTTAGTTCCTTAAGTCTATTTTTATTTATTATTATTATATTATATTATATTATCACTATTATCACTATCATTTCTCTCTCCTGTTCCCATTACTCTGTCCTTCAGGTCACTGATCCATTCTTCTGCTTCCACTAGTCTACTATTTATTCCATCTAGTATATTTTAATTTCAGTTATTGAGTTCTTCATCTCTGATTGGTTCTTTTTATGTTTTGTATCTCTTTGTTAAGGATATCACTGAGGTCCTCCACTCAAGTCCAGTGAGTATCTTTATGATCATTACTTTTAATTTTTCTATCAGGCACATTACTTATCTTCATTTTGTTTAGTTCTCTTGCTCTGATTTTGTCCTGTTCTTTCATTTAAGACATATCCCTCTATCTCCTCATTTTGTCTTACTCTCTGTCTGTTTCTCTGTGTTAGGAAATTCAGCTATAGCTCCTGCTCTTGAAAGTAGTGACTTTATGAATAAGAGATTCTGTAGTGCCCTTCAATAAAATGTCCCCTGTTCACCAGAACCTGGTGCTTCAGAGGTGTCACCTGTGTTGCATGCACCCTACTGTGTGGCTCAGCCACTTTTGCTTTTAGTCTAGTCATCTGCAGTGGCTCTCTTGCCTGTTGTGGGAAGTGTTTGGTCTCTGTAGTATTAATGGACAAGTCTGGGGCTTCCTTGAGCTTGAATTGAGTCAGACTAGGTGTTTTCCAGAGATGCAGTGGCACCAAACTGCAGGGCACTTTCCCTGTGTTATCCCCTGAGAAGCTTACATTGGTGGGTGAGGCCTTCAATCAGACCAGATATCTGCCCCCAGCCCACTGCTGGGGCTGTAGTCCAACCGATGTGTGTGGTTATCTCCCCCTCTTCCTAAGGAAGGAGTCACTTTGGAGTGATGCTGGTCTCTGTCAAGGCTGCTTACACTCTGCCACGCTTGTGGCACCACTTTGGATGGCCTCAAGCCAAGGGTATATTGGAGGGGACATATCTTCAGGACACCATGCAGGCAGGGTATGTGGTGTTAGCAAGGTTAGCAAGGTTAGCAAGGTGGGTCGACTATAAGAGGGAACCTGAAGCTGGGCTGGAGGAGGCATGTCTGCAGGAGAATGTGGGGGCAGGGCACACAGTAACAAGTTAGGTAGTAACTTTTGGCACTGCACTGGTTCCCTCTGGTGTCTGTGTGTCCAGGCTGGGGGACAGGGAAGGGAAATGGCATCTGCCAACTCTTTTGTTCTTAGAGAAATCTCCCAATGATCCCTGAACCTCCAGCATGTACTCTGAGATTAGGAAACAAATCTCCCTCCCATTTATCCCAGGTGTTTTTCAAACTGCTGCTTCTATGTTGTATCTCTGCAGAGCTGTTTGTTGTGCTGTCTCTTTAAGGGCAGGGACTCAGTTCCCTCTTGCCCTCCTGGCTGCACCCCCCCCCCCCCCCCCGCCAAGAGCCAATCTCACCAATTTTTAAAGTTCCAAGTGTTAAGCCCCACTGACTGTAAGAGTTAGTGAAATTATGTCTCCCTGGTTTTCAAAGCCAAATGTTACAGGGATTCATCTTGCTTGTGCAAACTCCCCATGCCTGGGGTTCCTGGTAAGAGGGTCTGTTTCTCTCCCCTCTCCATGCCCATGACATCCCACCCTCCTATGAACACTCCCATAGATCTAGTTAGCTCCTGATGGCATCTCTACTATTCCTTCCCTCTTCAATGTTCCCTCTTCTCTACATTTAGCTGTGGAGAGTCTGTTCTGCCAGTCTTTGGGTGATTTTCTGGGTTACTTATACTGATGTGGGTGTTATCTAGTTGTACTGGTAGGCCAAGATGAGCTTAGGGTTCTATCTTCCTTGGATGTTTTTGGTAATAGATTTTTATTTATGACAAAGGAATACTGGCTACTACAGAACTGTGTCCATGATGTTGTCCATGTCATGCAGCTTTCCTTGGGGCAGGGCATAGAAAAATAGCCATTGGGAACTAGGGAGATATGGCAGATTATATTTCTCAAAGACAGTCATACTAATATATATTCCATCCCATATGTTCTTAGATGTGATGTTACCATTCCTACATCAGGGATGAATGCCTATATTCTTGCTCCTTGAATGTAAGAAGATCTTTGTGATTATCTTGACCATCAGAGAAAATAATCCTATGTGGCTTCTGGGGATAGGTCATAAAAATTATACATCTTCTGCTTGGCTCCCTCTCTCTCATTGTTCTCCTCCTTGGATTCCAGTCACCAAGCTGTGAGGAGGTTAAGCAGCCACACAGAAACGCTACATGCAGTAGATGTTCTAGCTATTGTTTAAGTCCTCCTAGATACCTAAGTCTTCCCAGCCAACATCATCAACAGACAGCATCAACTGCTTCCCAGACAGCATCAACTGCTACACATGTGAGTGCATGAAACTTGAGAAGATTATATTTCTCATCCTTTGACACCTCAGCTGAGGCCCCAGACACTGTGAAGGAGGGGGTCAGCCAATTCTGCTACACCCTGTATTAATTCCTGACCCATAGAATCTATGAACATATAATGGTGTTTTTCTGCTGCTATACTTTGCGATAATTTGTTGTATCAACTGAAGTAACTATAACAGAGGGGTTCTACCCAAGGACTACTGTGGCCCCCTACCCAGGAATAAGGCAGAGAGTCTGAATGATGGGTTGTCCTGGAAGGATGGGGTCAGGGTGTATCAAGAGATAGGCGAGGGTATTGGGAGAATAAAGTAAATAGAAAGGTATGGAACAGATGGGATCAGAGAATTTGAGAACTAAATCTGAGAACCAGGAGACTCTAGGCATGTGGTAAGTAGGCATTTACTTTCCAAAGAGCCTGGTTTGCCTTGCAGTAAAGAGTGGCTCCAGATCAAGGAGGCAGAGGAGGCTATCCTGGAAGCCAATGAGTAGACTTCAGCATATGCTATAAAAAGGATTTGAACATCACATGGGTGACTGAACTAAATGACGACACTTAGGGGCACCTGGCTGGCTCAGTCAGAAGAGCATGTGATTCTTGACTTCAGGGTTGTGAGTTCAAGCCTCACGTTGGGTGTAGAGATTACTTCAATAAATAAAACTTTGAAAAAAAATAAATGATGACATTTAATGTTTTTTCAATCCTAAATTCCATGAAGTTCCTAAAAAGGTATAAAACACTATGCAAATGCATGTATTACTATTAATGTATATTCTATGGGCCCAAAAAGAAGAGACTTAATAGAAATTGGTAGGTAGCTGAAAGTCAGGGAAAGAAGCTAAATAATTCTAATGGGCAGGAGGGCTCCTGGGTGATTCAGTTGGTTGAGCAACCAACTCTTGATTTCACCTTAGGTCATGATCTCATGGTTATGGGATCAAGCCCTGTGTTGGCATGGAGCCTTCTTGAGATTCTCTCTCTCCCTCTCCCTTGGCCCCTCCCCCATGCTCTCTCTAAATAAGTAGATAGATAGATAGACAGATAGATAGATAGATAGATAGATAGACAGATAATTCTGATAGGGTCAGTGGAAGCATCACTATATCCTCCTTGCGTTGGATGGCAAGATAAATCCCCACTACTCCATCCACCCTGTGTGAACCTTTAGTTATACATCAGATCCCAGGCTCCAAAGCATATTCTCCTAATAAAGATAAGAAGAAGTGAGGAAGAATATATAAATATATGTGGGAAGCAGGTGACATCACAGCCAAGCATTTAGCCACGGATAAGAGGTAACTCTGACTCCTGGAGCCACATTTGTGAACAAATCATACATTGTTGGGAGAATGGGGGGAAATGCAACCATAATAGTGTAGCAGCTCCTGCCCTATGTATTCCAAGTTATTCATAATATCTCTATTGATCCATTTATTGCAATAGCTTTTAATTATTTGTTCAATTGGGCTGACTTTTAATGTGTAAAGTGCAGGGATCTGATATCTTCATGTTCTCAGTGGTTAACATAATACCTGAAAGAGAACAGGAATTCAATAATTTTTTGATAAATAGGGAATGGCTGGCTGGCTGGCTGGCTGACTGGACAGATGGATGGATGGATGAATGGATGAATGGATGAGTAGATAGACGGATGGACAGATAACATTTCCTGTTGGATATATGAAGGCTAGCCTATCACTCCAGTGGAGGCTTACTATCCTAGTACTTAAAAACTTTGGCCTAGAGCCTTTGAATATGTGTAGGTGAGGAGTAAAAAGAATATGGACTTTTATGAGTGGTCTTCTGATACCTCTGTATCAACTTATCCTCCTTAAAAATTGCTCTATAAACTATTGTGGAGCCCTAGGATCCTCCACCAATTAAGCATATTGTTCATTTTTTCAACAAATATTTATTAAGCACACCAGTCCCTGTGCTAAGCACTAGAGATAAAGATATAAATAAGTTGTGACTGTGACCTCTTATAATCAAATACAATTTGATAGTGCAATGACAGTAGAAGAACAAGGCGCTGTAGGAACATGGTAAAAGCAGATACTCACATTGATCTAGAGAAGCCAAGGAAGGTTTCCCATAGAAAATGATGTGGAGTGCTGAGTGAGGAACCAGGAAAAATGAATGGGGATGAGTATTCTGGGCAGAAAGAAAAGCACAGGCAAAAGTCCAGAAACAAGCTAAAGCCAGAAGAGCTTCAGAAACAGAGACATTCTATAGGACCATATATTGAACCATAAACAAGTGTGAAGATTCACAGAAAAGCCCTTTTTTTACTTGAACTAAAAAAGAGGTCTATTAGCTGAAAAGTCTTTTTGCTGTCCTGAAAGAACCAAATTGTAAGGTCCTGGCCAGACAGGACTGTGTTCTTCTCATCTCTGTGGCCACAGAGGACTAGCTTTCTTACACAGAGAAGGAACTCAGCACCTATTGCACAACTAAAATTTTCCTTGACTTGTGAGCAAGTTCTAATTTTCTTCTAGAAGACCCTGTGCTCCATGGTGGTCAGACAGAAGGAATCTTTCTTTTGCTCCTGCCTATGAAGACAACTCTTTAAGTCTTTGGCTATCTCCTAATGGCTGTATATCTATCTGTGTGGCTTAGTCTTCTTTTGAGTTTCCCAAGAAGCAGATCCTAAGACAAGACCTGGTTACTAGTAGGTTATTGGAGAGGTCATCCCAGGAAGCACTGGTAAGGGAGAGGGGAAGTAAGATAGGCAAGAGAAGGAAGCCAGTAAAGGGTGTGCTAGTGAGTTTACTGCTATAGGAATCTGGGGCTCAAACCTATGTGAATATCTGGGGAATAGTATAGAAAACATCTCAGAATTGGCTCAGAAAAGAAGGAGCAGAGGTATTTATCCACCAAATCCCATCTCCCATTGATTGGTTCAGGGCAGCTCCTGTGAAAATTAACTCCCAGCACTTCTGGCCTGTCCCCCATGCAGGCAAAGGGAGGGAGGGTTTATGTGTGGGGCACTGAGGCATTTGCTATTGGTTCCCTCTCACTTAGGCCCTGAGCTCTGCTCATGTGGCTGGGGGACAAAGGAAGTCAAGTCCCTGATATCCAGACCAACATCTGGTCTTGGGCTAAGGGGGATTTCCTGACAGCAGGGAGGTTGAGGTCATTACTCTGTTTGATCTATTAGGATATAAAGAAGTCACACAATTCTTTGCTGATTTTTTTAAGCTTCTTCCTACCCATACTCACACCGTACTTACATTTCAGTTAATTTTTCATCTTATCTTCTGTATTTCTATATATTTTTAAATTTTTTTTAATGTTTATTTATTTTTGAGAAAGAGAGACAGAGTGTGAGTGGGGGAAGGGCAGAGAGAAAGAGGGAGACACAGAATCCAAAGCAGGCTCCAGGCTCTGAGCTGTCAGCACAAAGCCCGATACGGGGCTTCAACTGGCAAACTGTGAGATCATGACCTGAGCCAAAGTCAGACGCTTAACCAACTGAGCCACCCAGGAGCCCCAACAATAATTTTCATTTTTAATCAAAATGTTCATTCAAATCCTTTCACTTTTACAAGGTTCTTTGTCTTCTGCCTCACTTTTCCCCATGTCACAGCATTGAAAACACCTAGGACAGTCCAATGGTGGTGGGGAAACAGAGGTTCAGGAACTAGAAATAACTCCACAAGGTCACCTGGCCAGCTAAAAAGATAGTCAAGACCAGAATTTAGGTATCTAGGCTTCTAGTTTCAGAAGCTGACAAACTTTGTAAGTTGGACCAAATCCAGCCTGCTGCCTAGTTTTATAAATAAACTTTTATTAGGACATTCATCTCATCATTAGGCCAAATATCCGGCCCTTTGCAGAAAATGTCTGTCCTGTTCTAAGCCATTGTTTATCCCCTAATTCCTAACTCTCACATCACCTGCAGTCACAGTGTCAACTCACATACAGTCTCTCATTTAGATTGCACAAGAGCCCAGGCAAGTTTTTTCCATTTCATAGATGAGAACATTAAGGCATAGAAAAGCTAGGTTATTTGCCAGAGATTACACAGCTGGTTGAAAGGTAGGCACAAGAATCAAATACACTTCTTCTGACTTTAACTGTGTTTTTTCCACCCAGCCTCTGCTCTCTCTTGGGCTTTGTCACGCCTGTCCCTAGTTTAACTCCTAAATACTCATCCATTCAGGCAACGGCTTCCCTCAATAGATGTACAGCTTTTTGTATGGCATGAGTAATCTAGATGTATATCTTCATGTTTTTCTTGTTGCCTTCAACTCAAACATAGTGCTATTACAAGAAAAGTTATAGGAATCCAGGAACAAAGCCATAAATTTTGATAATGTAGGTGGTTGTTTTTTATAAACTGTAATTTATTGAGGAAGAAATGTAAGCCTTTCAAGTGCAGAGGACTGGGAAGATTTATCTGTGGCATACCTCACTAGAACTCAGTCTCACTAGGTAAAAAAATATTCCAGAAGGGTTTAAAGCATCCATTTGTGACCATTCCAAGTAACAGCATTTTTTCTGAAACATTCCAGTGGGACCACATGGTTCAGATAGCTGTCTGACAAATATATCAAGGGATAAAGGAAAAGAATTACAAAAATTGAACACATGCTTCATCATCAGCATGTATGTAGGTGGGATTAATATTGAGAATCACTATTATACTAAAAAAATTATGGTCCCATCATAATTCTTTTGTAGCCAGTTCTAGCCATTTAACCATTTAAGTAGTAAATTTAAATTATCTTATGGTGAACAATGGGATTGTAGATTTTATATGCTTTTGGGTTAAAATTGACAAAACAATCTTTAAACTATTACACCACACATGACTTACGTGTGAATTTGACAACACTCAAACAGGTCTATACCTCGTTCAAGTAGAAAAGTACACTGTTTCTTCTACCCTGCTTCTGCTCCCTTGGGCTCATACCTGTCCTTAGTCTCACTCTTATATACCCACACATTTAGCCAAGAATCCCATGGCTTTCTGCATGGCTTGAGTCATCTCAGGTGTATACCTCTCATGTTTTCTTATTGCCTCCAACCAAAACAAAATGATAACTCTGATACAAGATGAATGACAAGAATCCAGGACCACATTTGGTTGTTGCAGCAATATCAAATTCCTATAATCTTTTCTGAATGCTTTCTCTAAATCTCTGTTTCTTGTGTTGCAGACCGGTAACCAATAGTCCGTAGACCACCACCAATCTGTACTTTTTTTTTTTTTTTAATTTTTTTTTCAACGTTTTTTATTTATTTTTTGAGACACAGAGAGACAGAGCATGAACGGGGGAGGGGCAGAGAGAGAGGGAGACACAGAATCGGAAACAGGCTCCGAGCCATCAGCCCAGAGCCTGATGCGGGGCTCGAACTCACGGACCGCGAGATCGTGACCTGGCTGAAGTCGGACGCTTAACCGACTGCGCCACCCAGGCGCCCACCACCAATCTGTACTTTGAGTGGCACTCAGAGCTTCCAACTTGTTTAATTTCCATGGTGCACTGGTTTTCTATTGTGAGCCCCATGCTCTGTTCCCACCCATCCTCTCAGAATTGGCCCTGATTGCTTCCTTATTTCTATTTGTGAAACAGAATTGTGCTTTCATCATAGTATTGTTAAGAAGGTTTTGATTCCCTTGATAAGCTCTGCCTACCAGAAATGCTGGCTCCCTACTTTACCTACTCTCCCAGGAATGGCAGTACTGTGCAAGACTCTTCTATTCTGAGCTGTGCAAGATTCTTTTCTATTCCACCTACATTTGGGTGGTATCTGCCACCCAGCCAGGTCAAAGGGAGGTACTGTTTAACATCTATGTGACTGGAAGTGTCACTTTCTCTTTGGCATCCAAGACTAAAATAGATTTCCCCATTGGGCAGAAACACTGTAGCCATGACACTACCTGTATCCTGTCATTGCCCTGGGAACTTCTTCTCTCCACCTTTCTCTTCTACCCTCAGCTGACACCCTATTTGATTGATTGCCTTTCTACTTGATCATATCGTACTGAATATTAAGTAGCTAGAACATTCATTGACTGACAGTTACCTTGCCTGAAAGCTTAGTTGTCCCTATCATTTCAAACCTCCCTACTAAGATGAGGTCAACAAGTACTCTCTTAACTAGAAGAGATAGGTGCCTATTTTAAACTACACCAACCCCATCTGAAGTGTTAATTGCTGATATACACTGTGAAGTAACATTTTTAAATGGATAAAATTTTAGCCTTTACTCCTGGTTGGTGTTTAGACTTTGATGACTAAATTTCTCTACATGATAATTTATTTTGGGAACAGCTTGGGAATAGAACTGGCTTTTGTTCAAATTAAAGTTTGTCACCATCATACATTTTACTTCTACATCCTTTCATCTCCTACTTTTAGCTGTGTGATTTGCTAATTCTCTAGTATTTCAAAGGTGAGAGATGCCAACATTGACAGAGGCAGTGAGGTACTAGGGGAAGCAAAGGAGACTCTGACCTTGGGGAAAATATATAACAGTTAAATGTTACTTTAAATTTTAAATGCTTGGGGGTGGGGGGGAGTGTCCATTTTTAGTTACAGGGAATTAAAGAAAAAGATTAAAAATACTAAACTCTTTAAAGATGAAAGTCATGTCTTATTAAATTAAAACCTTAAGCAAATGTCAAAAAAAAAAATACTGTAATTTGAGGAACCTGTGAGAAATGTAAAGATTTTGTTTCCTCAATCCATCGAAGTCTTTTATCCCAGAAAAACTGAGACTCACAGCTTTCAAAGCAATTTAAACTTCTAAACCATGATATTTGGTAAGCTTCTGGGCCATCACCAGAATTCAGGGTATTCCAAAGATCGTCATCCTTCTCCTGGCCTCCCTTCTTCTTGTTGATTCTAGCAGCTGATATTTAAAGATGAGGATGACAAGAAATGCCATTTTCCTCTACTGTTTTAAAAAAAGAATTGTTGAACTCAGACATGACTGTCACTCACAGCCCCAACATATGACTGACACTTTAAAAAGCTATTTTTTTCTTTCAAAACAAGGGTAACAGTTCCTGCATAAAATAAATCCTCCATCAACTGGAAAACACAATCACTAGAAATTTTTGGCACCCTACTCTGGGAGAAAGAGGTGATTGGTAAGAAAACAGGCTAATGTTGAGCACCTTTGTTTAAAGCAAGTGTCCAAGCTGTATCCCAGAGTCAGGGCAGATTCCAGCAATTTCTTTCTCATTCTGCATCTCTAGTTTTGGTCAGTGTTGATCAATGGTTATAATGTTGACCCTTATACATGTAAAGATCCTGACCATCAAAGGAAGAATAAATAAATATTGTTAGGTGCAATGTCCTTATCAAGGCAAGAAATTAGTCCAGAACATTATTAAAAAGAAAATCACAGGCCCCAAATGGAGTCACTTGTGCTAGGCCCATGCCACTAAACCAGGGCTTAATACCTAACTTAACTGGAGCTTCAATCTTCCTTAGGAACACAGTCTTAAGTGGTTAGTCTAGAATTTCCTGGTCAGCACCTTCCAGTAATCTACCTAATAGGGCCCTTTTGTCCCCCAAAGGAAGGTGACTTTGACTGAAATAATTCTATTTTTGTTGATGACTTTATCCCACCCCTTCTCTGCTTTTAAAAACCTTCCATTCTGTACAGTTCTTTGGAAGCCCTTTCTACTTGCTAGATGGGATGCTGCCTGATTCATGAATCATTAAATAAAGTCAATTAGGTCTTCAAATTTCACTTGGTTAAATTTCTGTTATTTAATAACATCTCAGAAATATTTTCAACTTCAGTTAAAAACCTTCATTTTAACTGATTTAAAAACCTAGAATCCAGATTCCTTGAATACTCTGGTTAAACTACTACCTCACCTGTAAAATAAGAAAGTTCCATTAGAAAGTTCATTCGTTCATTTAGCAAAGACTTATTAAGTGCCCAATCTGTGCCAAATGCTTTGTGAGGTTCTAGAAATACAGTCATGAACCAAAAAACAGTCCCTGTACTCACATGACTTATAGAATAGTGGGAAAGATAGATAGAAAACAAATAATTGCATGAATAATTTACAATTGCAATTGTGGTAGGTCCTATAAAGGGGAAGTACAAGATATGATAAGAAATTGCCATGGGGACAGAGAAAACCTATTCTAGGATTCCTAAATCCCAGAAATAAGAGAATGTGCAAAGGTGCTGAGGGGGACTGGACCCCGATCCTTCAGAGAAAATGATAGGGAGAAAACAGCTAAGCAGTAGAAATAAGTACAAATAAAAGATGAGGCCAGAGACCAAGAAGTTACCCCATCAGTCAGGGATTTGTTGGCCATAACAATGAGTTCATACTTTATCCAAATAGCAAAGGGAAACTATGGCTAAGACCCTGTTTGTCCCACAATATCTGTTCACACCTTCTTCACTTAGCAATAGAACTCCAGAATGTAGCCAGACACACAGCTGCTCAAAATAAAGACTACATTTCCCAGACCCTTACGTGACTGAGTTTTCGCCGATGAAGTGTAAACAGAAATGATAGAAGCACCTTCCAGGAAGTATCTTTAAAGAAGAGGGTGTACTATTTCTTCTCTCAGGTGGAATTGCTAATAGGATGGCAGGAGTTTGAGTAGTCACCTTGGACCATGAAGGTAGAAGACACATACTGAGGACAGCAATGCCACAAAGTGAATGAAACTTGATTGCCTGTCATCATGAGGGGTCATATTACTTCTGGATGGATACCTCTGGGCTTCTACTATGTGAGAGGAGATTACACTAAAGTACACATCTATTCAAGCCACTCTTATTCAAGACTCTCTATGGGGCGCCTGGGTGGCTCAGTCGGTTAAGCATCTAACTTCAGCTCAGGTCACGATCTCGCGGTCTGTGAGTTCAAGCCCCGCGTCGGGCTCTGGGCTGATGGCTCAGAGCCTGGAGCCCACTTCCAATTCTGTATCTCCCTCTCTCTCTGCCCCTCCCCCGTTCATGCTCTGTCTCTCTGTTTCAAAAATAAATAAACGTTAAAAAAAAAAGACTATCAGTCTCTGCTGAACCTATTCTTAATTGATACAGAACTCACTTATTTCTTAAAAATGGAGACTAAAGAAAGTTCTCTCATGGTGGGATTATGATCTGTTAAGGCCACAAATTTCTATGACTTTTATGACATACTTGAATATTTAATCTAAGAAAGAAAACTGGAGCAAAGCTTTTGTCTGCTTATTCATTCATTTTTTTTATTCATTAACTTAATCATTTGGCATCTGTTACAGAAAAAGTACTTGTCTTAGGTGTTGTAGAGGACAAAAATCACAAATAATTTGATGCCTACCCTAAAAGGACATCTAATTTGAAAATACAGATGTGGATGACCAAAGAAGAAAGTTCAAGAAAGAAAGCTCAAGAAAAGCTGATGTTAAGAACATGGACAACTCACTGAGATAATAAAACAAGCATACATTGAGTCTAATTGTACCTGTAAGGCTCCACATAGCCTAAGCTCCATCGCAATTCAGAAACTATCTAAACCCAAACTCTAAAACACAAAGTTTCAGAACAGGGAGATTTAAAGGAAGCCACTACTTCTCTAATTCAATAATTAATATGATTCTGCTGACCTCAGCAGACCACCCAAGAAAAGTAGACAGGTGAAGATCATTTTCCCCTTTGAAACCAGGGATTAACAACAAAAACTCAGCCAAACATGGCTTCGAACACCTGCTGAGGAAATCTGTTTTATCATCATTGCCAAAGCTAGTCCCCAGTCACAGGTTTATCACAGTTGCTAAGATCTTACTTAAGAATTAACGCTGCAGTTTTACAGGAGAGAAACCTGATCTGATACATAGAAGTAAAGTTGAAGAGCCAAATGCCTCAGCAAACCATCCTTTAAGACCATTTATGAGCATACCCCAGCTGAGGCTGGAAGCCCACAGAAGACAGTGTGCTACAGTCTTGAGTGAGCAGGCAGCAGAGGGGAAGGAAGGGCTATTTTTGAGCATTTCTGTGCCAGGGATTGTATAAGGCACATATTATAGAAGAGCCTGTTTAATATTTATAACATCTCTGTGAGACTTGAGTGTTGTCTCCTTTTACACACAAAGAAACTGAGGCTGAAGAGGATATGATTCACCCAGAACATGCAGTCCAGATGTGTTCTGTTCATTAAGTCAGGCAACATGAAGCTCTCTGCGAAAGTGTCTTCAGCTATAAATTGGAAGTGAGGGGTGTTAGCAGATGGTCTCCAAGGGCATTTTCTTTGTAAAAGCCAAGCTACAGTTCTCCACCTAACAGCCAACAAATCTGTTTCTGAGTCGTGGGGGTGCCAGCCAGCTCCAGCAAGAGTAAAGTCTTCCCTTTGTACTAACTTGATAAATTTAGCACAATAAACCACCTCTATGTATAGTTACTCTTCATCTTAAGATGAAGATCTTCCTTTAAGATTTGAAAACATCTTAAGATATGTGGAAACTGGCACTTTCAAACACTATGGTGCAAACTTTTATGGAAAAAAATGAGAAACATTTGACAATGTCAGTGCTTAAAAATTTGGATTCTATAAAAAAATTTGGATTCTTTAACTCTGTTTGATGATGGGTTATTTCTGTCTCATGTCAATGTCTGGAGAAAGGCATTTAAGGTAGTGTAGCAGCTCTGCTCAATGAAGTCCTCAAGGACATAGGATTCTCCCCAGGTCCATGCTCTGTCATCCCTATGGGGTAGCCTTTATCTTCATGGTCCAAGACAGGAGCTAATGCTCCAAACACAACATCTGCATACTGGGCATTAGGATAAAAGAAAAAGGAGAAAAGAGTGTTGACCACCTATCTTTCAATGGATAATATCAGAAATTCCACATAGTACTTGTGCTTACATCTCATCAGCCAGAATTTAGCCACAGGATCAGGTGTTCTTACAATGGAGGTATGAGAGGTAGTCTTTATTCTGGGCAGCCAAATACTAAGCTAAAAGTCTGAGGCTTTTTAATGAAGGAAGAGGAAGAAAACAGGTACCGGTAATAGCCAGAAGTCTCTGCACTAAGTAAATAAGAAGGAGATGAGCTTGTATATTATGATACTATACGTGAAGAAGAGAATATATGCATATCCATATAAAATGTCCTCAGAAACACTCAAGGGGCCCCTGAGTGGGTCAGTCGGTTAAGGGTCCAACTTCGGCTCAGGTCATGATCTCACAGTTCATGGGTTCGAGCCCCGCACTGGGCTCTGTGCTGACAGCTCAGAGCCTGGAGCCTGTTTCGGATTCTGTGTCTCCCTCTCTCTCTGCCCTTCCCCTACTCACGCTCTGTCTCTCTCAGAAATAAAAGCATTAGAAAAAATTTTAAAAAAACACTCAAGAAACTGACAGCTTCTTATAGCCCTTCAACACTGTATAAATTGTCACCATGAGTACATATTGCTTTATGATTTGAAATTTTAATTTGGCAATTGAAAAAATTGATAAAAGAGTGGATCAAGAAACTAGATAGAGATATACATGTTAAAGAAATTGTCCTTGGGATGGTAAAGCAGCAAGTTACTAATAGTTTGGTTATTTCTTCTGCAATAATTTCTGCTTCTAAACACAGGTACTGTTTCAGAAGTCAGTAGGAATTAAGATGGAGTAAAATTAAGAGTAAAATATGTTAAGTGAAAGAAACCAAACTGAAAAGGCTGTGTACTGTAAGATTTAAACTAAATGGCATTCCGGAACAGGTAAATCTATAGGGAGAGAGAACATATCAGTAGTAAAAACAGGGTTTAGAGGTGGATGAGGGTTTGACTATAAAATCTCAGGTTGAACAGGCTACAGCATGAAAAAACACTTTTGTGATAAAATGCTCTATATCTTTATTGCCACAGTAGTTATACTACTCTACACGTTGGTCAAGATACAATAAAAAATATAATCAAAACGGGGCACCTAGGTGGCTCAGTCGGTGGAGCGTCCAACTTTGGCTCAGGTCATGATCTCGCACTTTGTGAGTTCAAGCCCCTCATCGGGCTCACTACTGTAAGCGCAAAGCCCACTTCAGATCCTCTGTCCCTCTCTCTCTGTCCTTCCCCTGCTTGCGCTCTCTTAAAAATAAGTAAACATTAGTATATATAATCAAAAAATCAACAAGATCAAAATGGGTTAGATTGATCAAAGAAGAAAAAAAAAGACAAGTCTAAAAAGTGAAAATGAAGAGATAATTTCAAATACTTCTGTTATTAAAATAAGAGAATATTAGGGGAACCTGGGTGGCTCAGTTGGTTGAGCATCTGACTCTTCAGCTCAGGTTACAATCTCACAATTTGTGAGATCAAGCTTGGAATTTTCCCTCTCTCTCTCTCTCTCTCTCTCTGCTTCTGCCTCTCTCTCATTCTCTTTCTCTCTCTAATAAAATATATAGTAAAAAATAAGATAACATTATGAAAAAAGTGCCAGTACATTTCAAAACTTAAACGAAATGTATAAATTCCTAGAAAAATAGAAAACAACAAAATTGGCTCACGAAAAAATATAGAACTTGAATATTTGTAAGACTATGAAATAAACTAAGCCAAACTTTAAAATTCTGCAAAACAGGGGCAACTGGGTGGCTCAGCCAGTTAAGCGTCAGACTTTGGCTCAGGCCATGATCTCAAAGGTTTGTGACATTGAGTCCCCAGGGGGGTTCTCTGCAGAGCCCACTTTGGATGCTCTGTCCCCCGATCTCTCTGCCCCTCCCCTGCGGACACGTGCACGCATGCAAGCGCTCCCTCTCTCTCTCAAAAATAAACAAACGTTAAGCAAAATTTTTTAATCCCCCAAAACAAACCAGACTTAGGCTGTTTTACCAGTGGTTTCTAGCAAACATTCAGTAACAAAAATTTTAATCCTGTGAAAAATATCCCAGAGTATAGAGAAAGAAGGAATATACCTCAACTAATTTGATGAGGATGACATAATCTTCATAGTAAAAGCTGACAAAGATAGTGTGAGAAAAAAATTTTGAAAGTCAATTTGTCGTGAACACAGATACAAAAATCCTAAACAAAACAGTAGCAAACTAAATACAGAAAGCAGATATTTTTAAAGGTAGTAACATATGACTAAAGCAGGTTTATCACAGGAATGAGAGGTTAGTTTAATATTATAAAATCAATTAATATAATTAACTATAATCTTAGTTTAAAGGAGAAATGTCAGGGGCACCTGGGTGGCTCAGTCAATTAAGTGTCCGACTTTGGCTCAGGTCATGATCTCATGGTTCATGGGTTTAAGCCCCACGTCGGGCTCTGTGCTGATAGCTGGGGCCTGGAGTCTGCTCCAGATTCTGTGTCTCCCTCTGTCTCTGCCCCTCCCCCCACTCGCACTCTGTCTCTATCTCTTAAAAAGAAATAAACATAAAAGATAATTTTAGAGGAGAAATATCATACAATCACTTTAATAGACATAGTCAAAATATTTCCTAGAATTAAACATACATTTCTGATAAACATTCTTAACCAACTATTAGTACAAAGAAAGTTCCTTAACCAATAAATGTTATGTACCAAGATCCTACAGTAAACATTATACTTAATTGTGAAATATTGACAACATTCCTTTTAAGTTCAGGAGGGGAACAAAACAACAGAGTCCTGCCATCATCTCTTATTTTCAACCTTATACTAAATGTCCTAGCCAATACAAAAAAAATATTAAAGAGTAAAGTTAGGATGTGATTTACAATAAAACAGTTATTATCTATAGTCGATATGATATCTACACATGAAGCCCAAAGAACCTACACAAAAATATTAGAGTTCATTAAAGATGTGAACCAGTTCACTGGATACAAAAATCTGTACATAACAGTCTAGTGAATTTCTATATATAATCAATATTTAGAAAGAATAATTTTGAAGGGACACCATTTACAGTAACATTAAAAAGCCATTAAGTGCCTAGAAATAATTGTACTAGAGATATGCAAAGCATAATGGAGAAAATTATACAACTTTTGTGAAATATATTTAAAACGACAAAAATAAGAGAGGGATTACACTATGCAGGTGAATTGGAAAATCTGATGTTATGAATTTATCAATTTCCCCTAATTAACCTACCAAATCAATGTAATTTTAACAAAAACTGCAACAAGCCTTTAATTTTTGCTCAACAACCTAGATTCAAAAATTTATACGAAAAAGCAAAGTGTCAAGAAGAGCCAAAATATTCCCCAAAAGGAGAGTAAGATGGGGGCTTGCCTGATCACATGTCAATACATATTATAAAGATGTAGTTGTTAAAATGCTACATAATTGACAGAAGAATAGACAGAAAGTCCAATGGAACAGAATAGAGAGCCTAGAGATAGATCTGCACATATATGGAAACTAGATACATGGCAGAATCAGCAAAATAGGCCAGTGGGTAAAGAATGGGCTTTTCTATTGCGCTGGGACTGTTGGTTATCTATTCTACACTATACATATTCCTTCACACTATACATATTCCTTCATACTATACATGAAAATCAATTCTAGGTCAAGCAAATACTTAAATGTAAAAAACAGACATATGCCAAGCACTTAGAAGACAATATAGGAGTAGAGACTTATGACCTTGAAGTAAGGAAAGGATTTCTTCAATAAGATGCCAAAAGGCACAAAAATCATATAATATGATTATAGCTTGTCTTAGTTACATTAAAACCAAGGATTTTTGTTTATCAAAAGATACTGAAAGAGAATAAAAAGAGAGTCTAAAATTTGGAAACGTTTCCAACATATACAATGGACAAATTATCAGTAACAAGGTACGCTATAAAAAGAACTTCTACAGGGGCGCCTGGGTGGCTCAGTCGGTTAAGCGGCCGACTTCGGCTCAGGTCATGATCTCGCGGTCTGTGAGTTCGAGCCCCGCGTCGGGCTCTGTGCTGACAGCTCGGAGCCTGGAGCCTGTTTCAGATTCTGTGTCTCCCTCTCTCTGACCCTCCCCCGTTCATGCTTTGCCACTCTCTGTCTCAAAAAATAAATAAACGTTAAAAAAAAATTAAAAAGAAAAAAAAGAACTTCTACAAATCAATAAGAAAAATTTAGATGGAAAAGTGACTGAAGACTTAGGCACCTCAGAGAAGAGAAAATATGAATGTTCCATAAGCATGTGAATAGATGCTCAGTCTCATTAGTAATGAGGGGAATGTAAATTAAAACCACACCACTCCTACCGGCTAGCAAAAATGATGACATTTGGTAACATCTAATGTTGGAGGGATTATAGAGCAACCGAAATTCTCAAGTACTGTTAGGGGAGTATGAATTGGTACAACATATTGAACTTTGATATTATTTAGTAGTGTTGAAATTTTGTATACCTTATGATCCAACAATTCCACTTCTATATATGCTCTAGAGAACTTCTTGCATCTGTGTATAACAATATTTATAGCTTCCTGTGGATAATAGCAAAAAAAAAAAAAAAAAGGGACATAACCCAAATGTGCATCAATAGAAGAATGAAAAACTTCTTGGGGTGCCTGGATGGATCAGTTGGTTGAGCATCTCAGGTGGATCAGTTGGTTGATTTTGGCTCAGGTCATGATCTCATGGTTTGTGAGTTTGAGTCCCCTCACCGGTCTCTCTGCTGTCAGCATGGAGCCTGCTTTGGATCCTCTGTCTCTGTCTCTCTCTCTCTCTCTGTCTCTCTCTCTCTCTGTCTCTCTCTCTCTCTCTCTCCCCCTCCCCCACTCGTGCTCTGTGTGTGTGTCTCTCTCTCAAAAGTAAACAATAAAAAATAATAAAAGTTTAATAAAAAAGAATGAATAATTTCTTATGTGTTAGATACACATAATGAAATTTTATGCAGAAGTAAAAATAAACTGTAGCAACATGCATCAACACGGATGAACCTCTAAAGTATCAAATTTAATATATACCTATATAAATCAAATTTGCATAAAGAATCCATTAACACAAACTTCAAAATATGTAAAGTTAATCAATATATTATTTAAAAATATAAACAGAAGGACAAATAAGAACATGAAAATATGCTCAATATTATTAGCCATCAGAGAAATGTAAATCAAAACCACAAGATACCACTTCACACCCTTAAGATGGCTATAATAAAAAAGATAGATAATACCAAATATTGGTAAGGATGTGGAGAAATTTGGTTTCTGGTGGGAACGTGAAATGGGTCAGTCACCTTGGAAAACAGCCTGGCAGCTCCTCACAAGGTTAAATACGGCATTACCACATAACCCAGAAATTCCACTTCGAGTTATTGAAACACTCCAAAGAGAATTGAAAACAAGTCCACGTAAAACATACATATGCAAGTGTTCACAGCAGCATTATTCGTAATAGTCAAAAAATGGAAACAACTTAAATGCCCTTCAACAGACGAATGGATAAAATGTGGTCTATCAATACAAGAAAATCTTATTAGCAATAAAAAGGAATGAAGTACTAATGCAGACTACAATGTGGATGAACCTTGAAAACATTACGCTAAGTGAAAGAAGCCAGTCATAAAGGCCATGTGGTGTATGACTCCATTTATGTGAAATGCCCCAAATAAGCAAATCTAAATAGACATAAAGTGGATCAATAGTTGCCTGGGGAGGGGACAGGGCAAGTTAGGGAATGGAAAAGTAAGGGGAAAAGAGCCTAGGATTTCTCTTTGGATGACAAAAATGTTCTAAAGTTTATTGTGGTGATGGCTGCACAATTCTGAATGTACTAAAAACCATCCAATTACACACATTAAATAAATTTATTGCATGGTATGTGAATTATATCTCAGAAAAGCTGTTATAAAAGATAAAATAAAATAAGAGCAAGCCTCATTATGAAAAAGGTAAATATAGGGGTGCCTTGGTGGCTCAGTCAGTTAAGCATCTGGCTCTTGGTTTCAGCTCAGGTCATGATCTCATAGTTTGTAAGTGTGAGCCCCATGTCAGCCTCCGCTCTGGCAGTGCAGAGTCTACTTGGGATTCTCTCTCTCTCCCTCTTTCTTTCCCTCCCCTCCTCGTGCACTCTCTCTCGCCCTCAAAGATAAATGAATAAACTTAAAAAAGAAAAAGAAAAAGGTAAATATGTGAAGTGATAAGTGTGTTAATTAACTTGATGGAGGGAATCCTTTCACAATTCATATATGTATCAAATCATGTTTTAAATATCTTTTAAAAGATAAATATCTTGCAACTTTGTCAATAATTCTTCAGTAGAGCTGAAAAAATAAGGGCAAGAGAATGTAAACACAAAATTCAGAATAATGGTTAACTTTGGGGGGGAGAGAAGGGATTGGAAACAAGGAAGGACCCACAGAACATTTTATAGCAAGACGCTTTTTACTAAACTAGACGGTGGCACATGTATGTATGCTGTGTTGTAATTCTTGATATCATATATATTTAACATATTTTCATGGCCAATAAGTATACGAAAAAGTTGAAACTCTTCAACATTAATAAAACAACAATCACACTTTTGTCGTTAAATCTATGAAACTGCTAAGGGTTGGCATTTGCATGGTGAAAAGCATGTTCTTATATGCTGCTTGGGAGTTGTGGTTATACATTGGAGGAGCCTTTCTGGGGGACAATTTGATAATCTGCATCATGAGTCTTAACATATGCATACTCTTTCTCTCAGTATTTGCATTTCTAGGTGTATATATTTATATCCCTCTCCCCTTGAATCCTTGGTAGACCCTAGGACTTGCTTTGACTAACAAGCAAGGAAAAAAAAAAAAAAGAGTGAGGCATTGGGACATCCAAGCCTGAGTCTTAAAAGGCTTATCTGGTAGTTTCCACTTTGTCCATCTTGTGAGCCAGCCACCATACTACAAAGAAGCTCAGGTTTCACTATGGATTGAAAAAAAGAAAGACACATGGAGAACCATGGAGGAGGTGAGACTGTCTTTGACGATGCAGCCCAAGAGCTCAATGCAGCCACATAAGTGACTTTGGCTATATCACAAGGAATTTCCCCAGCTGAACCCAATAAACCCACAGAATAGTGAGAAATCATGTTGTTATTTTAAGCCACTAAGTTTGGGATGGTCTGTAATGCACAAACAGAACTGAAACAATATCCTAAAGAAATAATGAGAGACATCAACAAATATTAATGTACAAGTCTGTTTGCATAAGTAAAATAATAGAATTAATCGAAATATCTGTGTTGAACTTCTGCTGTTTCTTTCTTTTCTCTACTCAGCATCCATTTCTCCTTTTATTTCATAACAGAATCCAGAATTCCTTTTATGTAAACCTCCCTCCTCATTTTCAGTCAATGTGGTTCCAATGAGGTCTCCCTATGCACCAGGAGTGGAAATATGACTCAGATCCAGTGGCAGATCCCCCCTGGAATTAGTTCAGGGATGGGCCATGACTCATACAATATGGTCACAATCAGAGTGAGTCTCAGATTTGTACAGGAGCTAGGGAATAAGTTCTTTCTTTTTTTTTTTTTTTGAGACTACTGATAGTCTGAATGATTGAAGACAAGAGTTCCTAAGAAGCTGGGAATTAAGTGAACACTGTCGGCAGTAGAGCTGAAGGATGAAGAGAACCAGGTCTTGATGATGTTTTTGAGTTCCTAGATCAAGCTATTCCCTGGACTTTCTGGGTATGTGTGCCAACAAGAGTCCTGTTTTGGCTTACTCCAGTTAAATTAAGTTTTCTGTTTCTTGAAACCAAGATTCCTAATCAATAAAAGGTCTGTCTTAGGGAAAGTTTGTTTGCAAAGAAGCAGACATCCATTCAAATTAATTTCAAAAAAGAGAGGAAGCAAAGGAAGGAGAAGATCTTATGGGCTTCATGAGTACTGGACAGTTACCAGTTACCAAGCCACAAACCTCTCCATTTCACTTAGTTTCTATTTTAAATGTATCTATAGCATTTCTTTCTGTTTTATAGCCAGCTTCTTCTGTCCTCTCTATACAGACTTCATTGTAATAACCTCAACCTCCAGAGTTTATATTACCCTTAAACCCATATCCATAAATATAACAGACATAGTTTTAGTAGCTAATGTCAAATTCCCAAAGGAAAAATCTGATGGACTCAGCCTTAGCTGAGTAGTCTACCTGTGGTCTGATCAGCCATGTCTAAAGGTAATGATCATGTAATCTCTAAGTGTTGCTTTTTCTAGAGCTGTTAGCTGCATAAGTTCCTTAAAGAAAGATATGGGAAAAGTTTAAATTATATGCATATATAAAATACCACTAGGTGAAGGAAGAATGTGTACCCAAAGAGTAATACTCTATGGAATAGTATGCAGCCACAAAAACCATGTGTCAAAAAGTGCTTACTAGGGGCGCCTGGGTGGCGCAGTCGGTTAAGCGTCCGACTTCAGCCAGGTCACGATCTCACGGTCCGTGAGTTCGAGCCCCGCGTCAGGCTCTGGGCTGATGGCTCAGAGCCTGGAGCCTGTTTCCAATTCTGTGTCTCCCTCTCTCTCTGTCCCTCCCCCGTTCATGCTCTGTCTCTCTCTGTCCCAAAAAATAAAATAAACGTTGAAAAAAAAAATTAAAAAAAAAAAAAAAAAAAAAAAGTGCTTACTATCCTTCAACAAATGGTGCTGGGACAACTAGATTTCCACATGTGAAAGAATGAAGTTGGAGCCTTACCTCACACCATACACAAAAATTAACTCAAAATGGATAAAAGAGCTAAATATAAGCACTAAAACTATAAGACTCTTAGAAGAAAACATAGGTATAAATCTCAGTGATCTTGGATTTGACAAGGCTTTCTTAGATATGACACCAAGAACACAAGCAACAAAAGAAAAAATAAATTAACTGGACTTCATAAAAATGAAAACTTTTTGCCTGTCAAATGACACCATCAAAAAAGTGAATAGACAATCTACAAAATTGGAGAAAATATTTGCAAATTATATATCCAACAAGGATTTATATCCAGGATATATAAAGAAGTTCTCTAAACCAACAACAAAAGAAAAACAAACCAATTTAAAAATGGGGAAAGGACTTGAATAGACTTTTCTTTAAAGAAGATATACAAATTGCCAACAAATACATGAAAAGATGCTCAATGTCATTAGTCATTAAGGAAATGTATATCAAAATCATAATGAAATATCATTTCATCTCCCTAAAACTCTTAGAATAAAAGATAGGTGTAAAATTTCATAACCTTGCATTAGACAGTGGTTTCTTAGATATGACACCAAAAGTAAAAGGAAAAATAGAGTACACCATCAAGAAAATGAAGAGAAAATCCACAAAATAGGAGACAATATTCCACCTACATACAGAATACATAAAAAACTCTTACAACTCAACAATAAAGAGAAAATAACCCTTGGGGCACCTGGGTGGCTCAGTCAGTTGAACATCCAACTCTTGATTTCAGCTCAGGTCATGATCCCAGAGCCATGGGATCAAGCCCTACGTCGGGCTCCATGCTGAGCAGGGAGCCTGTTTAAGATTCTCTCTCTCTCTTGCTCTCTCTCTCCCCTCTGCCCCTCTCCCTGACTCAGGCACGTTCTACCTCTAAAATTTAAAAAAAAAAAAAATTTTTTTTAAGAGAAAATAACCATGGGGCGCTTGGATGGCTCAGTTGATTAAGTGTAAGTTCAACTCTTGACTTCGGCTTGGGTCATGATCTCATGAGTTCATGAGTTTGAGCCCCACATTGGGCTCTGTGCTGACAGTGTGGAGCCTGCTTGGGATTCTGTCTCCCTCTCTCTCTGCCCCTCTCCCACTTCCTCTCTATCTCTCTCTCAAAATAAATAAAAATAAACTTATAAAAAGAGAGAGAAAATAATCCAATTATTAAAATAGGCAAAGGATTTGGATGGACATTTCTCCAAAGAAAACATGGATGTCTTCTTCTGTAAAATGTGGATAAAGCCATTTTACTAAAATGGCTAAAATTAAAAAACAAACAATAAAGTGTGTTGACAAGGATATGGAAAAACTGTGACCCTTACACATTGCTGATGGGAATGTAAAATGGTATAGCCACTGTGGAAGATGTTTCAGCAGTTCCTCAAAAAGTTAAACACTGAGTTACCATATGACACAGCAATTCCACTCCTAGGTATATACCCAAGAGAGCTGAAAACATGTCTACACAAAAACCTATTCGTGAATATTCATAGCAGTGTTATTCATAATAGTCAAAAATAGAATGAATCCAAATGTCCATCAATTGATGAACAGATTTTTAAAAATGTGGTACATCCATAAAATTGAATATTCATCAGCAACAAAAAAGAGTGAAGCTCTGATACATGCTATCACATGAATGAATATTGAAAACATTATCATAAGTGAAAGTAGCCAGACACAAGAGACCACATGTTGTATGATTCCGTTTGTAGGAAATACCCAGAATAGGCAATCTATAAAAACAGAAAGTAAATTAGAGTTTTCTAGATGCTGTGAAAGAGGGGAGACTGGCTAGTGATTGCAAATGGCTATGGAGTTCCTTTTTGGGGTGATGAAAATGTGCTGATAGTGGTAATAAACTAGATAGTGGTAATGTTTGCACAACTCTGAATATACGAAAAAAATCCCTACTGAATTGTGTATTTAAAAGAATGCATTTCTGATACATGGGTTATAGCTCAATAAAGCTGTCACTTTTTAAACATCTGTATTGATTTTTTCATCTTTCTTAACTATAAAAGTAATATATGCTTATGTAAAATATCATACTTTCAAAAGTTCATAACACAAAAAAAGAATCCAATAAGTTCCCACAAGGAAGTCAGAGTAATTTGGTGGGGGATGGCATATGCCACTAGGGTTATTTCTCTAAATATTAATTTTTTACCAAAACTGCACATTTTACATACGGTTACATACTGTAAAATTTATATTTTGCAATTTATTCTTCCTCTTAGCATATATCAAAATCACATTCTTAAGTCAGTAAATAAAATTCTACCTCCTTTGTAATTTCTTTTTAGTATTACACTGTATGAATGTAACCATTTATTTGGCCATTTCTCTAAAGGTGTACTTTGGAATTGTTTCCAGTTTTCCTTCATTACAAACAATGTTTCAGAAGGTATCCTTCATAAGTAATTTTTTATAAAAATTTCCCTGTGGATAAAAGTCACATGTCACTATGTCCTTACAGGTACGTAGTGGATAGTGGGTATCTGCTGTTTGATCTGCCCACTACGTTCCCTCCTCTTCCTATAACAGATCCCATTTTTCTTTGGGAGAATTGCCTCTCCCTATTCCATATGGTTCTGGTGGGGCTGCACATCAGAGCACCCTGCTACTTGGGTCATGGTAATTGGTCAAACAGGACCTATTGACCCAAGCAGAGCTATCAGATTCCTTCCATGGGATTTTACATATGGATGGTGGAAAAGAGAGGACCTTTCTCTGCCTGGGTGTAGTTCCCTGAGACATAGGAACATGGAGCTCTCTCAAGCCCATGTACCTCTTTCCTAGTACCTGCAGGGAGCCCACTCAGAGGCAGAAAAATAAGTGAGAATAGCACTGCACAAAAGAAAGAGATTCAAAATGGGCTAATGACATAATTCTACTTATTGGATGCAGCCCTGCCTGAAGTAATATCCACCCCTGGACTTCCCAGTTATATAAAAAAATTCTCTATTTTCAAGTAACGGAAAGCCTTACTGGTTTAGTACTTTATTCAGCATCTTTTTACAACTGATGTCAGAGCCAGATTTCTGACTGGAGGGCTGGATGTTCCAGTTTTCCAGTTGATGCTAAAAGAGAAATGCCCCCTGATGCTCACATATATGTAGTCAGCACAATCCACACAGCCCCTGAACACCTAGCACTGTTTAGCTAGCCTGGTTTCTAGCAACCAAGTTCCCTTTCCCCTTCCTGACACATCTTTGTGACATCTCCTTTAAGACTACTCTTTTTTTCATTTTTTAAATTTATTCATTCATTTATTTATTTATTTATTTATTTAGAGAGCGAGCACAAGTGTGGGAAGGGGCAGAGAGAGAGGGAGAAATAGAATCCCAAGCAGGCTTCATGCTGTTAGAACAGAGCTTGACCCAGGCTCAAGTCTACAACCTGTGTGATCATGGCCAAAGCTGAAATCAAGAGTTAGACGCTTAATCGACTGAGCCACCAGGTGCCCCTACTTTTTTTTTTTTTTAAGTAGGCTCCACGCCTAGCATGGGGCCCAATGCGGGGCTTGAACTCATGACCCATGAGCTGAAATCAAGACTCAGGGACTTGGGTGCCTGGGTGGCTCAGTTGGTTGAGCATCCAACTTTGGCTCAGGTCATGATCACACAGTTCGTGGGTTCGAGCCCCATGTTGGGCTCTGTGCTGACAGCTCAGAGCCTGGAGCCTGCTTCAGATTCTGTCTCCCTCTCTCTCTGCCCCTCCCCTGCTCACACTCTGTCTCTCTTTCTCTCTCTCTCAAAAATAAATAAACATTAAAAAAAAAAAAAGACTCAGGCACTCAACTGACTGAGCTACCTTTAAAGTGTGCATTTGGGAGAAAGAAAAGGAGAAGACATGAAAATACATGAAATGTAATTTACCCCAAGACTTGAGACTGTATGTGAGGGGTGGCCTAGCTTATAAATTCAGAACATTCACTTGCAGACTAAAAATAGCAAGAGATTTTACTTTACTGTTAACATTCTAGTTTGCTTACACCTGATTACTTTTGTAAAAATAATAGTACCTATTTTAATCATCTCTGGATGTCATGACAAAATACCATGGACCAGATGGCTTAAACAACAGAAAATTATTTCTCACATTTCTCTAGGCTAGAAAACTGAGACCAGGGGGCCAGTGTGGCCAAGTTCTGGCAAGGAATCTTCCTGGTTTGCAACAAGGTACTTTCTCACTGTGTCCTTACCTGGCCTTTCTTCTGTGTGCTTGTGGAGACACATGGGGTGGAGGGTCTCCTCCTCTTCTCATAAGGCCACCAATTTCATCATGAAGGCCCCAGCCTCATGATCTAATCCAACCCTAATTACTTCCCAAAGGCTCCATCTCCAAACACCATCACATTGGGGGTTAGGGCCTCATCACATGAATTTGGGGAGGAGTGGACACAAATATTTTATCCATAACAGTGTTGGAATATTATTAAAGGATTTTTTATATTTTTAATTCATGACATTCATAACAGCCATGTAATAGGGGAGGCTACATTTATATCACATTACACAATCCAGAAGACCTCAAGGGACTTTCCCAGAGTGACACAGTCAGTGTTCCCCTCACCTCTGGACTAATTTCATTGTCTTATGAGCCTAGAGGCTTCTAATAATTTTTTCAGCCACATGCAATGTCACCTTAGGTATGGCAATGCTAACACCACAAGGTGTTTATGCTACTTTTATTTGCAGTACACAAGCTTTTTCCCTCTGTCTCAGGTTCAATACCAGGTTATATTGAAGTCAGTTAATAACAGGTAAGTATTGTAATAAATATGACTACATAAGGTGCACAGCTTTACAAGACAATGGCAGATTGAAATGTAAAAACTAATATTATTCTCATTCTGTGACATTGACTATACTGCAATCTCTATCCATCCAAAGGCTCACCCAGAGTCTGAGTCACCCTTGACCCAAGACTCTTTTCCTCACTCACTACATCAATTCATTACCAAGAGTCTTGCAAAACAGGAGTGGGATCCACCCAACTTTTCATCTCCATCATCACCAGTTCTTGTGATGAGATCCTACCTGGTTTCTCTGTGTCTTCCCCGTTGCCAGGCTTGCCAAATAACACTGAACACCCAGTTAAACTTGGGCAACTGATAAGCACTGATTTCAGATAAACAACGAACACTTTTTAGTATTAAGTATATCCCATACAATATTTGGGGCATGCCTACCTATTGTTAACTTGAATTTCAAATTTAATTGGGAATCTTGTAATTTTACTTGCTAACGCTTGCAGCCCTGCCTCTTGTCTGTCTCCAGTCCTCACAGTCAGCAGAGTAAGCTTCTGAAAATGCCAAACTGATCATGTTACTTTGATCCCATGCTTAAATTGTTCAATATTGTGTCATTACTCTTGGGGGGTGGGGGAATCCCAATTTCTTAAAAGTAAGCCCTGAAGATCTATTCTTGAAGGTAAATGGTTTAGGTTCTGGAACCAAACTGCTTGGGGGCTTATTTTAAATATCCCACTCGGAGGAGCCTTTCCAACATCCAGATCCTAAATGAATAACTCCTAGAATCCCTCATTGTGTCCTTTACTTGCCTATCATAGCCCTTGTGGAGGAGGCCATGGATCGCTTACTCTGTACTCCTCCTGTTTCCAAGTAAAAGGACTTCTACTAGACTAACATGTGTCACCACTTATCCCACCCCTAGTGGAGGAGCAACAACTCCTCCGATTGGTGGGTTTGAGAAAAGGAACTGGGCACGCCTGGCCCTATTCCTCACACCAGAAGAGGCTGCTTCTCTAAACTCCTCTATGCTTGCAAGGTAGGCTTGATGGGTCAGGCTCAGCCCTGCTGCTTGAGGTTTTGAGGCAGAAGGGCGATATGTCCAATTTAGGAGGGAAACACTAACAAGCTAAGCTGGCTATACCTCAGCCATGTTCATTTGAACAGCAATGAAGATGATATTTTTATCTCCCTCTCCTTTACTTCTGTGTCTCTTAGTTTCTAAACCAAGGAGGGATGTGAATGTGGGGGGGGGGGGGCGGGGGGTCAGTGACTTAATTACTAGCCTCCTGGACCCTCGGTAGCATTCACTACAATTTGTATTTACATGTTTATTTTTTTAAGTTTATTTATTTTTGGGGGGAGGGGCAGAAAGAGAGGGAGAAAGAGAGAATCCCAAATAGGGCTTGAACCCACAAACCGTGAGATCATGACCTGAGCCAAAATCAAGAGTCGGACACCTAACTGACGGAGCCACCCAGGTGTCCCTGTTTAGCTGGTTTTTAATGTGTGGAGACTATGCCTATTTTTGTTCACTATTGTGTCCCCAAAGCCTACTACAGTGCTAGGCACATATTTCTATCTCCTCAGTATCAGGATGATTGAATAAATAAATGAGACCTTGATGCCTACCAGCATTGCCACCCACATCACTCTGAGAATAGTTAAGCCCAGACTTGGGATGGTAATTGAGTGTGAACTCTGATCACTTGCTGATAGGTGTTTGGAGCTCTGGGGCCATGCCCAAGCTCATCATGAAACTGCACACATGCCAGAGTGGGAAATGTAGGACAGCTTGCATAGATTTGCCCTTGGCTTTGAAGCATCAGGACCACGTTGTCCCCACCAGATGTACTTGCTTTGAGCAATGTCAGTCTGGGTGGGATTTGAGCTGCTCTTCTCTTATGGACACAGATTTGGATATTTAGTCACCTCCTGCTGGTCTCTTCCTACAGCTGAGTGAGTCCTGCAGGTGATGCCCTAGTCCAGTTATTCCAGGCTTCCTCCACTTTCCCACTGGGTCCAGTGGAGGCCCAGTAGATGTTACCTACATGAATTATGACAGATAGTTTCACAGCCCATAAACCTCGCTACAGTGGGAGGAAACGGTGCAAACTGGCTTCAGTTGAGGCAAATTGCAAGCAACATCTTTCGTGCGACAGTCAATTTAACTGTAATTCAAAGACTTTCTTCCAACACTTGGAGTTCTGCCTAAGGGAAGTCTCCTTGATGTAACCTAGACCCTGAAGTTGGTAATTGTCTGCCTAACAAATATTTATTGAATGCCTTCTACTTGGGAGTAGCATCATATGCACATTTAACAGAAGTTAACACAACTATGGAGTAACAACAATAGTAATAGCTAAACCTTCTGCACCACTTATAATGGGCCAGACACACAGGCTTTACCAGTATTAACTCATTTAATTTTCACAACCTCCCCAAGGTTGGTGCCATTATTATCACCATTTTACAGATAGGAAACAGCCACACAGAAGTTAAATAATTTGTCCAGAGTCTGACACTAAGTAGTCAGTGATGGAACAGACCTTCAAACCTAGGCAGCCTGTCTCCGGTGGGCAGGCTCTGAACCATACCTCCACACCACCTGCTTCCTAGCATGTGGATGACTATTTAAATAGTGAGTTCATTTCTACCTACCAGTTTATTTAATGAGCTTAGGGAGAGGGGTTCCCTGTGCCTCTTAGAATAAGTGTATCTTGCTGCATTGAGGGTGATGCTGTTATTTAAAGATCCTACTATTGAAGCATTAACATAAACTAGCTAGTTCACCTGCTGAAATAGTGATCCGTTCCAATGTTAGGGTAAAAATGACAGTGTAGTCTTTTAAAGAGATGGCATGTTGGCCTCCAACATAGCAAAATTCTAAGGAAGTGTTCAAGGGCAATTTTAACTGTATGAAATTTATACCTTAAATCCTGGCTTTAGAACTGAATTTCCATTTAAGATGTGCTGAGTACTGGGCATATAAACCCAGTCATTATCTCTGCTTTCACTTACACTCTTAGTGAGCCCCTTCTTCCTTGCTGACAGAACCCCGGTTTTTGTTCAGGGCAGCAATGTATCCAGTCACTGCTGATGGATCATTATGCGTCTCTGATAATAATGGCAATTCCTTTCCCCACTTTCCCAGCTTCCCTCTGCAGTAAGGTTGTATGACTTAGTTCTGGCCAGTGAGATATAAAACTATAAAGCTAAACATGTTGGAGGACTTCTGGAAAAGCCATGACCTTCCTAATAAAGGGAGATAGATATAGCTTGAGCCATACCTTCCCTTTCTTTGCACCGAATACAGATATGACAGCTGGAGTAATGGCAACCATGAGGGAAAATCATACAGACAAAAAGAAAATAATTGAGATACCATCCTTTATATCACTGAGTAGTGAACCAGCATCAGCAACTGTCTAGCACCAAACATAGAACTCTTTACATTTCTTTTACTTGTAGCCAGAAATGTTCCTTTACTGATACACCTGCTCTGATGGAGTTCACCATTCAGTTGGGCACACAGACATTAATTAAACCTAGCATATGGATATATCTGTATATCTGTTCCCTCCCTTCCTTCAGGCCTTGGCTTAGGAGAAATGGCACAAACTCAGTCTTTTGGGATGATCTTTTTCCTACCTTTCCATATTTCTCCTCAGCCACCAGCTGCTGACCTGGGCAATCCTTAGCTCATTCTGAAGGTAGAAGGTCTTGATGACCCTCATACTATATTCTTCCAAACCTATTATCTTTGCCAGGCCCTTCTAGGCAGGGCCTAAACTTTTCAATCTCAAAATTTAAGAGAAGATTCCTTTTTCTGAGCGGTCTACTCTCTCCCTGAGACAGAAAGTAGTTTCAAATGTTATCTCGCCACCCAATCACACAAAGAATATATAATTACTAACTGAATGAATGCCAAGTCAATGATTCAGTGAGAAAATATAACAAGGGAATCTGACCTGGTTTTGATGAGGGGCTCAGAGAAGGCTGTTAACATTACTTTTGAAATACATCTCGAGTCAGATCACTCCTCCTTACCCTCCACCACCTCAGTCCCACCCAGCACCTTCTCTCACCTATATGTATCCTACAGACTCCCAGCTCCTACTCTTGTCCCTTTGCTGCACAGAAGCCAGAGGGAGCCTGTAAAGACAAAAGTAAAATCACGTTACTTGTGTGCAGAAGTTCCCTTTATCACTTGGGGGGTGGGGGGTGGGAAATCCAGAGTCCTTACCATGGCCTGCAAGGCCTTCCATGGTCTGCCTTCCCTTCCCTATTCTCTCGAAGACCTCATCTCCCTCACTCTCCTCCTTGCTGCTCACCGGGCAGCGGCCACACTGGCCTCCTTGCTGTTCCTTGAACAGGCCAAGAGCATTCCCACTTGCAGGGTCTTTATACCTGCTATATGCTCCCTCAATCCTTACAGTCTCTGCTCAAATATCCCTCAGCAGAGAAACCTTCCCTGTCCACCCGTCTAAAGTAACAGTCCCATCCCCACCTTGGCTTCTTCCTTCTTACTGTGCTTTATTTTTCTTCTTAGCACATCTAGCCTCCTGACAGATTGCATATTTTCACATTTATTTTATGTCTCCCTGCCTAGAATATCCATTCATGAGAGAAGGTCATTTATTCAGAAGCACAAGTGAAGGAGTAAGACCAAGGAGACAAAGGAGAAGAACCAAAAACCAAAAAACAAACAAAAAAGGTAGGTTATGAGTAGGCAACCAGGCTCAGTCTTGATGCGGACTCTCTGAGGGAGTGTGCTGAACATTCCTCAGAAATGTCCTACCAAGAAATGGGGAAGCTGAGCTATTTATATACCACCCCCTGGTCCTCATTGATTGGGAGCTGTTCCTGGGGGGATCCAGCCACCAGCACTTCCAGTTTGCACTGCACCTAAATGAAGGGTGCCCCACAGTACCTCAGAGAACCTTCAGACCGAGAGAGGTTCCACACTGAGGCAGGAAGCTTGTGTGATTCAGGGAACCATCGGCTCACCACAGCTGCAGGTGAGCTCAGAGGTATGCCAAGGGATGTGGGCAAGACATCAGCAGGGTCTGCTATAATCTCCTTTATCCATTTCTTTTCTTTTCTTTATCTGATTTGTGGGAATTCTCTGTATATTTTATGTATCACTTCCTTGTATGTTATTACCGCTCTGTCACCTCCAGTCTATCACCCATCTGTTGACTTTGTTTATGGTACCAGAAATCTTTAATTTTGGTGTCATTAACTTCATCAGTTATTTCCTGTATGGTTTTTACTTTTTGACATCTTAAGAAATTCTTCTCCATTCCAATTTCATAAAAAAATACATTTTCTTCTAATAGATAAATGGCTTTGTCTTTCTTTTGTAAAGTTTATTTATTTATTTTGAAAGAGAGAGAGTGTGCACAAGCATGAGCAGGGGGAGAGGCAGAGAAAAGAGGAGAGAGAGAATCCCAAGCAGGCTCCATGCTGTCAGCACAGAGTCCAATGCAGGGCTCAATCCCACAAACCATGAGATCATAACCTGAGTTGAAATCAAGAGTCAGATACTTAACCAACTGAGCCACACAGATGCCCTGCTCTAAGTCTTTCATATTTGGCTTTTAACCTACCTAAAATTCATTTCTGTGTGTAGACAAGGTAGAGATTTAATCCTAGTTTTCTCCATATAGTGAGTCAGTTTTCTAAAGACTACAGATGAATAATCCATCTTTTCCCTACCAAGTTATGATGGTGCTATATACACCAAGCTTGAATGTGTACATATGGGTTGGTTTCTACATTCTATCCATTTGGCACCCATTCAGCTTTTCAACCAATTCTTTATTTTGGCAATTACATTAAAATTTTTTTAAATGTTCATTTATTTTTGAGAGAGAGATAGAGTGTGAGTGAGAGAGGGGCAGAGAGAAAGGGAGAAACCGAGTGAGTCACCCAGGCGCTTCAGCAACTATATTTTTTAACATTAATTTATTTTTGAGTGGGAGAGAGAGACAAAGTGTGAGCGGGGGAGGGGCAGAGAGACAGGGAGACACAGAATCCAAAGCAGGGATGGAACATGGGGCTTGAACCCATGAACTGTGTGATCATGACCTGAACCAAAGTTGGCTAGCAATCACATTTTTTAAAGCCAGTACCCTTGGTTGAAACCACCAATTCTTGTTTCATATTTGGAATGTCTTACTTAGGATTAAGATTCTTGTTCATATCCTATCGATAAGTCTTTTTCTGATTTAGGTTGTTCTGTTTGTGGTTATTCTCTCACAGTAATTGTTTTTCTTAAATTGTTCCATGATTTTTGGCTGTGGGCTTATCTTCAGTCTGTTGAGACTATTAACCACCTCTGCTTCTGGGATCTACCTGGAAGCTATAGCAACGTCCAAGCTTAAAAACACCCAGTTTTCCACTGGGTGCCTCTCAGGGTACTGCCCTTTCCCTTCATCCCAACCACCAATATTCTCATGGGACAGCCAGCCAATTTGGTGCATAGTGGTAGTCACCATCTCAATCAAACTGTCTCTCAATCTGGTATCTCTGACTGCCCCAAGCCTCACTCCCACCCAAGACTTATTTTTCCCCAAACAAAACATTCGAAAATCCTTCAGTCATTCCTTATGTCATGGCTTTGAAACTCCTGATCACTCTCCAATGGGCATATTTTAATTATCACTGTCCATCTTAAGATGTGTGTCCAGACCAGAATGTAATGTTTTGGGTGTTCATATAACATTTGGCCAGGTGAATATCAAGGTTGTAAAAATTCTTTTTTTTTTCTTTATTTAAACCTGGAAGTTTTCAGTGAAATAGTTTAATTGTTAAGCTTCTGAGAGGGAATCCTAAGATGTGAGAAAATCATCCTAGCAAAGGAGAGTGAGATTGTTCTAATCACAGAATGGACTTGAAGGAATGAACTGATAGAAACAGAATGATTAAAAGAACAATATGAAGCAGTCTTCTTAGGCATGTGTATCATTATCAGACATGCCTGGGACAGAGAAATCACAAGGAGACTAAGGAAAAGACACAATGAAATGCAAAAACAAAAACAAAAACAAATAGTGTGGGTATATGAATGGGGAAAAGGAAGATTCTGGATTTGGGGAAAATCAAGAAAGAATTAGATTCAGAAATGAGAAGTCCTGGGGGGAAAAAAAAAGGAAAATTCATAAAATTTCCCCATTCATTTCTGAGGGAAGTTTTGAAAACCAAAAAAGAATGGATTATCTTTTTAAGTGAATGAAATTTATGATCTAAGTTATTTGCATAATGCTGCCCAGTGTTTGCTCTCCAAAAATTACTCCTAAAAACTATATAATAGGGACATTTGCATGAAAAATTATTTAGAGGAACATCTGCAACTAAATCAGGGAGTGCGTTTTTGGCAGATAAAACCAACTGGTTTTGAAATTTAAGAATATCTTCATTCTCAAGTATCGGAGAAGATAAAAAATGAAAAATTTAAGTTCAAAATGGAAAGAATTTTACAGTTAGCTAATTCATACTAATCCCTTTTGTGGATCCAAGTGTCAAAGGTATAGATAGTGGCTTATATGTGTTTGTGGAATGAATGAAGGAAAGAATGAATAGAGTAAAAAATACGATGAAAGAAAGAAGGGGAAGGGGAAAGAAGGAAGGAAGAAGGAAAGAGTGTTGATAATACTATCAGAATTCAGGGCATCAGTGCCCTTCGAATTCTTTCAGGAGTTTCCCTGCTAAATTGGGGCAGTAGAGATGACTTACAAATGAAACACTTGCAGACTCTTACTTTACCCTTCTTTTATTCTCTAATTTCTGGAGCTCATGAAAAAATTTGGTCATATATTTGCAAACATATATGCAAATATATGAAATTGATAGTGCTGATGACATCAGATACTATCCCTTCCTCTACTCCTCTTTTTATCAGAATTCCTTGAGAAAGCTATTTGATGTGTTCTCCTCTCCTCCATTCACAACTGTACCTTCTCCAGGTCCTCTCCTCCTCTTCTCCCACTCTAGCCAAGCACTCCCCCTGATCACCCCACCAAGGCACCAGTGGCCAAGTTTCAACCCTCATCTCTTTGATCTGTCAGCAGCAGTGACATCCAGTTGATCAGCCCCTTCTAAAAATACTCTCTTCTTCTGCCTCTCAGAAGTCCACACTTACTGGGGTTCTTCCTCACCTAGCTATTCCTCCGGAGACTCCTTTGCTGATCCTTCCTTATTTCCTTCATCTCTGGAAGTGCCCCTGGACTTAGTCCTTAGACTTCTTTTTGTATCAATATTTGTTTCTACGTATATGTTGACTCCCAAATTTTCATCTGACTGTCCTTAGAGAGTGTTAAAAATGAAAAAGATGGGGCACCTGGGTGGCTCAGTCAGTTAAGTGTCTGATTTCGGCTCAGGTCATGATCTCATGGTTCGTGAGTTCAAACCCCGTGTCTAGCTCTGTGCTGACAGCTCAGGGCCTGAAGCCTGCTCTAGATTCTGTCCCCTTCTCTCTCTGCCCCTCCCTCTCCCACCTCATGCTCTTTCTCTCTCTCAAAAATAAATAAACATTTTAAAAAAATGAAAAAGTTGCACATGCTGTAGTAGATAGAATAGTGCCCCCCCCAAAGATGTCCATGTCCTAACCCTTGGAACCTACAAATATGTTACTGCTGTGGACAATTGTATCTCCCCAAACACACACAAAAAATCCTAATTCCCAATATGGCTGCATTTGGAGATAAGGCCTAAAATAAGGTAATTAATGTTAAATAAAGTCATGATGGGGACTCCTGATCTGATAGGACTAGGTACTCACCTTTATAAGAGGAGACATCAGAGAGCTCTCTCTCTTAGCCATATGAGGACACAACAAGAAGGCAGCTATCTGCAAGATGGGATGAGAACTCTTACAGGAACCAAATTGACCAGCCCCTCACTCTTGGACTTCCCAACCTCTAGAACTTTGAAAAAATAAATTTCTATTGTTAAAGTCACCCAGTCGCTGGTGTTTTGTTACAGCAGCCCAACCAGATTGATACAACTACCTTACATGGTGAAAGGGACTTTACAGATGTAATGAAGAATCTTGAGATGGGTAAATGGTCCTAGATTATACAAATGGGTGCAATGGAATCACAAAGTACCTTCTCTGGGAAAGCAGGAGGGTCGGAGTCAGAAAGATGGGACGGTAGAAGCAGAGATCTGAGAGAGATCTGTAGATGCTATAGTGCTGGCTTTCAAGATGGAGGAAGGGGTCATGAGTGAAGGAATGCAGGTGGCCTCTTGAAGCTGCGAAAGACAAGGAAATGGATTATCTCCTAAAGCATCCAGAAGGAACACAGCTCTGCCAACATCTTGATTTTAGCCCACGGAAGACCCATTTCAAACTTTTCATTTCCAGAATTGTAAGATAATACATTTGTGTTATTTTAAGCCACTGAGCTTATGGCAATGTGTTATAGCAACAACAGGAAAAACTAATAATATGCCAGAATTTTTTGAAGTGAAGTATACTGATTGCTGAAACTTTCTTCAATACGCATCAAAAATATAAGATGGTTTGGGGTGCCTGGGTGGTTCAGTTGGTTAAGCATCCAACTCTTGATCTCAGCTCAGGTCATGATCTCACGGTTTGTAAGTTTGAGCCCCATGTTGGGCTCTGCACTGGGTTGATGAGTTCAAGCCCCACGTCAGGCTCTGCACTGATAGAACAGAGCCTGCTTGGGATTCTGTCTCTCCCTCTCTCTGCCCCTTCCCTGCTTGCACTGTCTCTTATTTTCTCAAAATAAATAAAGTTAAAAAAAAGATACACACACACACACACACACACAACATATATATGTGTTGTGTGTGTGTGTGTGTGTGTGTGTGTGTATGTGTATAAAAGGTTTACGGGACCGATAGAGGGGTGGATAGGTACTTAGATGTATGATGAAGCACACATAGCAAAGTGTTAATGGTAGAATCTAAGTGATGGGTACATGGGTGCTAACTTAAAATTCTTTGAACTCTTCTGCATGTCTGAAATTCAAAAAACTTAAAATGTTGGAGAAAAGCAAAAAATTAGGTAAATATTGTAATTTTTCCAAAATTTGTTATTTGGCTTCCAGAAAAGAAAAACATGTGTCTTCTTGCCTCTTCCCTCACAAAGGCTTGGAATTTCTCTGAAAGTTTTGTTTCAACCTATTACATTGCCTCGTCCCCTGGTGACTAAGTGCATGTATTTTAGAAAGGGCTGGAACACAGCAAAGGTCATTAGACCCTGTGGAGACTGAAGACTTAACCTTGACATCAACAGCAACATGCAGTAATCAACTGGGTTAACTAGCCTAAGGAAAAAGAGCATGTAACCACAGGGGATGCTAATACGTGGGCTTGCAACTGAAATGGCTCAGTAGCTTCTCAAGCCTGAACTGTGAGGTGCTCTGATAATTGCTAACTATCCTTACTTCAAGGGGAAAAAGCTAGGAAAAAATCTATGTTACTTTCCGGAACTGTGTCCCACTCTTGTCTTTATAAGAAAATTGTTGTTTTCCTAGGAAATACTATTGGGCAGTGAAAACAACAGACAGTATCTACAGGTCTTTCTGTCCATTAGGAAGTGAGATTAAGAGAAAATCTTTGGATGTGACCATTTGCGTCCAAAGTTTGACATTTGTATATCTCAGAAGCCATAGCATGGAGTATGTGGGGAGAGTTGGTTTCTTTGGGATGTTTTCTGATAGATATGGGAGAGAGGGGGTATTATTTTAATATACTAGCTACTCCGAGGCGCCTGGGTGGCTCAGTCGGTTAAGTGTCACACTTTGGCTTAGGTCATGATCTCATGGTTTGTGGGTTTGAGCCCTGTGTTGCACTCTGCACTGTCAGCTTGGGATTCTCTCTTCCCCTCTCTCTCCCTGCCCCTCCCCTGCTCATGCTCTCTCTCTCAAAAATAAACATTCAAATATATGTGTGTGTGTGTGTGTGTGTGTGTGTGTGTATGTATATGCATATACCTATATACTAACTGCTGTTTTCCATACCCAGTAGTGACTTTCTTCTCACCCTACACCTTCCCCTATCCTCACTGCATGGTGAGGGCAGGCTGAGGCCTGTGGGTTTCTGCCTCAGATGGTGACTGCAAAGAATTTGAAATCTGATTCTATGCCTTTTGAGGTTCTAAGCAGGCCTTTGAAATTCATGACAAAATAACAAGGTTTTCCTTTACAAAAGCTGTGCTTTTTGAGAGAGGGCACAGTTTTGAGTTACAAAATCTTGGTTAGAGCATCAAAAACAAAGCTCTGAAGCAATCAGGGTATATAATGTACACCAACACCATCTTGCCAGGAGTTGAGACAAAGGCCAGACCTCTTTCTTTGGGTGAGATTAATTTTTCCCTACACACTAAACCTTTCCGTACCTCAGTTTTCTCATTATGAAATGGAATTTAAAATGCTGACCTTAAAAAAAATAATAATAAAAATAATAAAAAAATTAAAAAAATAAAATGCTGGCCTTGGGGCACCTGGGTGGCTCAGTCGGTTAAGGATCCGACTTCAACTCAGGTCATGATCTCGCAGTCCGTGAGTTCAAGCCTGGCGTTGGGCTCTGTGCTGACAGCTCAGAGCCTGGAGCTTGTTTCAGATTCTGTGTCTCCCTCTCTCTCTGACCCTACCCCGTTCATGCTCTGTCTCTCTCTGTCTCAAAAATAAATAAATGTTAAAAAAAAATTAAAATGCTGGCCTTGCTGCCTTGTCAGGGTTAAGGGATATAACATAGGCGATGTTCCTAGCACAGTGTCTGACATATACTGGCACTCCCCTTCTTTTCCTTCTTCGTTCTCTTGCCTGATCAAGTCATTCCTGAGAGAAAGAAAAGCAGAGTCTGTCTTGGGTATGTGGACTTTAAAAATAAAATTGTCAGCTATTTTACCAGCAAAGAAAGAAAGAAAGAAAGAAAGAAGAAAAGGTAAAGAAAAGAAAAGAAAAGAAAAGAAAAGAAAAGAAAAGAAAAGAAAAAAGAAAAGAAAAGGTTTATTCAGGAATAACAGACGAATTGTAATTCGGGACAAATGATCTACAGCAAAACCATTGGCAGGTGGAGAACAAAGCAAAGGAACAGGCTTTTTTAGAGAAGGGGGGGGTGGGGGCGTTGGGAGGGGCTGTTACAAACAAAAAGTCCATACAAACAAAAAGTAAACTGGGAGTTCCACGTACAGTGGCTTCTTTGGCTGGTTGGGACAGTTTCTGGTTGGCTGGGCTGTTGTTGGGCAAGGAGGAAATCTTTCTTCCTCCCCAGCCCGGCTGGTAAAGTAGTTGCTAAAGTAGTATGGACTTGCAAAGTACTTCTTTTCCCTGGTGGGTGTGCAAGTGACAAGGAGTGGCAGGGCATCAGAGCTCCCCCTTCTGGCCTCCATTGGGAGATGACTGTCTTTGGTTTGAAACCTAGCTCTCCAACCTAGTGCACCTGTGACTGAGCAAGTGCCTTAAGCTTTCTCTTTTTTTATTCACCTGTATAATGGAGATCATTGCACACCTGCCCCTGACGGAGTGAGAAAATACATAGGAAGTGCTTTATATATTTATTCCTCCAACAAATCTCTTAATAAATGAACGTTGTTCCAATCTGTTTTGCTCCCCCTTACTTTGTTCTCACCCCCTTCCCTTGTAGGCACTGCCAGCCAGGCCCACTACTGCCACAGTTCTATCCCCTCCACCTTCTGTCCAGACTCCCTCCCTTCTCCTTCTGGCTCCCAGTATGCCCCAAGGAAAGGAGGGGGCTGGAACAAGAACCAGGGTGAAAAGGAGGGCAGCCTGATTTCAAACTCAACCATTTCAATTTGCCGCTTGTCTTCTGCAGAGAGCGGAGGGCTTTCCCTTTAGATCCCACAGAGCATGATTTTCACCTCCCCTGTGCCCCATCTGATCCAGTCATCACATTTGCCCCGATGTCGATGTCGGCTGCCACTGAGCAGCTCGAGGACCTCCCAGGCCCTTTGTTTACTCCTATTCCCAGCCTGCTCACTTTACGCAGGAGCTGACAGGAATGAAGAGTTCCCCTCTCCTCTGTCCATAATGGTTCAGCCAGAGACTGAAGATTTTGGCCTGGTTTTGTTCCGATGATCCATAATGCACTCTTTCTGCTAAAATATTGTATAGTGACAAAGCCCATCTCTGGAAAGTCAAAGCAAAGATTTTAATAGGCAAAGGATAACCCACTCCCTGTGTTACAGGCCTAAATTTGGCAAACACAAGCTGAGGGACCTCAGACAGCTTGACCCGTGCGGGCTTGAGTTAGACCTGCAGGAAATGTTCTCAGGTTTCCCCAGAGCATACATTCCAGGAGTCTAGAGGTAGGCATGGATTTCTGTAATCTTCAGACCCAGGCTCCCATGAGTGATTTGGGGCCAAGTCAGGACTGCAACCTAATACCAAAGATGCTCATTCCAGAGTCTCTTGAGTCTATGCAGCCAGTGGCTCTGGGAGAAACCAGTTATAATCAGTCAGTCAGGAGTTTATATTCTCAGCAAGAATATTAAGAATATTTAGTAACATATGCCAGCCACTGAGGTAAGATTTATACCCATTAACCCTTTAATGAGCCATAAGAGCCCTAGAAAGTACCATTACAGAGGAGGAAACAGAGATCCTTATTCCATATGGATGCATGTACAACTTTTCCTCAGCCCCAGCTAGGTAGGGGGCTTGCTTTTTATTTTTTTTTATTTTTTATTTTTTTTTTTATTATTATTATTTTTTTTAACATTTTTTATTTATTTTTGGGACAGAGAGAGACAGAGCATGAACGGGGGAGGGGCAGAGAGAGAGGGAGACACAGAATCGGAAACAGGCTCCAGGCTCCGAGCCATCAGCCCAGAGCCTGACGCGGGGCTCGAACTCACGGACCGCGAGATCGTGACCTGGCTGAAGTCGGACGCTTAACGGACTGCGCCACCCAGGCGCCCCGGGGGCTTGCTTTTTAAATCCATCTGGTAGCATCCAGCTACATTTTGTACCATATATAAATGCTTGGGAATTACTGATTTATTATATTAGCACTCTGCTATTTTAATATAGGAAGGGATGGTGTGTGCATGTGTGTGTGTGTGTGTGTGTGTGTGTGTGTATTAGAAGTATACTGTCCCTGTTCTTAATTATCCACACCTAAGAAATGACCAATTGGCTAACCTACGTGCCTATAAACCAAGTATCTGATATAGACTGATAATGCCTTATGCCAAAATAGACAAATTGAGTAATCTGAAATTCTAATATCTATGAACTATAGACATGCTTATTTTATAGTTTGTTCCCTAAAATTACACACATTTTTTTATTACAATAATTATAATAATAGCTAACATTTCTCAGCACTTTCAGACCCTCAGCCCAACACATACATGCTACTTCATTCCCTCCCACAGCCACCCACAGGGCAGAGACTACCAGGGCTCTCAACTGTAGAGGAGGAAGGAAGGCCCAGAGAGATTAGACAGCTCGCTGAGGTCACACAGCTAGGAAGTAACAGACCAAGGTTAGACTCCAGGCTTTGCCTCTAGAAACCATGCCGTTAACCACAAGGCATGCTGGGGGAAAGTGGCTGACATACAAAAAAAGATTTAAAAATAAAGAGTATTAGGGGCAGACAGAGTAAAAGGAGGAAGTCCGTGAACTAACAGGGTCTAGTCTTTCCAGGAGAAATCCTTCCTTGGTTCCCCTGCAGAATGAAAGCCTCAAGCCACAGGGAAGCAAAAGCGTGAAAAGGGCCAGGGAGACTTATTCAGAAACTTTGCGGGGTTGGGGGTGGGCAGCTTTGTGTTTCACCTCAACACTTTTCCTTTCTTCAAATTCAGTTCATCTTTCCTGAACCCATATCATTCTGTTCCAACAATGCCCTTTCTCCCTGTTTCAAAAACCATCATCTGGCCTGTGGATGATTTTTATTGACACCCTCTTCTCTTTGAGACTCCTGACTAACAGGAATGCATATTAGGAATTTATAAACTTTCCTTCAAAGACACCACAGGAACAGTATACAATTTTTCACACACTGCTTTGTGCCCTTCCAAGAAAAAACTAAGATTACAATGGAATATAGTGAGTTAAAGGTCTTAAGTGATAGCAATTGATTTTCTGTGAAGTCTTTTCTTAGAATGCCTCTTAGAGACCAGCAGGGGTCTCGTCCCCTCCTCCCCCCAACTTCCCAGGGGTTCTCAGAACCATTCTTCCCTCTTATCTTGCAAGTCTGAGCTGGGGTGGAGGTGTCAAGCCACACAGGAGAGCTGTGGGGGTGCAACCCCAACCTTCATTGTCTATTCAGGGACACAGCGAGCTGCTCTCTAGGAGTTGCCTGAAACCAGCTCTTCTGTCACATACCAGGAGCATTTAGTCAGACAATGTGGACATCGGACACCGTTACCACTTTAAATCTGGTCATTGTGGGGGAAACGACCAATCGCAAATCTTGTAATATGGCTTCAGTGTTAGGACAGGTTTCAGAGCCTCCTGCTACAGTGGGGAAGCCTCCCAGAGGATACAGTCCATGTCACTAATGATTTCTGGATCCTCTTCTTCACAGTGGAAGAAACAATGGGGAGGGGCAGCTGGGTGTCTCAGACAGTTAAGCGTCCAACTTTGGCTCAGGTCATTATCTCATGGTTTGTGAGTTTGAGCCCTGTGCTGGGCTTTCTGCTGTCAGCACAGAGCCCAATTTGGATCCTCTGTCCCACCTTCTCTCTGTCCCTCACCCTCTTACACTTTATCTCTCTCAAAAATAAAGATTAAAAAGGAAAAAACAAAAAACAGAAACTACTTTCTTCCTAAGAAAAGCCATTTGTTTTTAAAAGTTTTAAGCCTAAGGGATGTACTTTACAGAAGCATTGTCAAGTAGAAATATAATGCAGATCGCATTTGTAATTTTAACTTTTCTAGTAGTCATGTTAAAAAAAGGTAAAAAGAAACAGGTGAATAACAAGTGCCTAGTTTAAATAATGTATTTCATTTAACACAACGTAGCCAAAACATAATTTCAACATGTAATCAATATTTTACTTTTTAAATTTTTTTATGTGATTTTTGAGAGAAAGAGCGTGAGTGGGAAAAGGGCAGAAAGAGAAGGAGACACAAAATCCAAAGCAGGCTCCAGACCCTGAGCTGTTAGCACACAGCCTGATGCGAGGAGCGAACCCACAAACCATGAGATCATGACCTGAGCTGAAGTCAGATGTTTAACCAACTGAGCCACCCTGGTGTCCTTGTAATCACTATTTTAAAGTTTACTAATGAGCTATTCTTCATTCTTTTTTTTTTTTCACATCAAATCTCTGAACTCAGGTGTGTATTTTATAAGTACAGCACAAATCAATTTGGACTAGTCACATTTGAAGTGCTCTGAGGAACATGTGACTCACGGCTATTGTTCTCAACAAGGCAGGAATAGATGTTGCTTAATGTCAGTATATGCATACAGTGCTTTGTGCAGACCTTGACAGTAAAATTCAGGATTCACATAAAAACAGCACATAACTATTATTATTTCCACTTACTCTCAAGCAAATTGCAAACACCTTGGAGGAAAGGATTCCACTCATAGCCAGACATGCAGTATTTCCATGTTTATGAATGATTTTGATAATTTAGTGGATAATTAGATTTACCTTTTATATGGTTTCTTTAAATACTCTGTCAAATTTTATATTACTCTAGTTCCAAACATTTTATTTTTGGAGGGATCTCCATATTCTTATATACAACCATCTGTCCAACCTCACTACTTAAGCCATCTCCAACCCAACATGTCCAAAACTGATTTTTTTTTTTTTTTTTTTTTTTGTAGAGAGAGAGAGCAGAGGAGAGGGGCAGAGGGAATGAGAGAGACAATTTTAAGCAGGCTCTATACTCAGCACAGAGCCTGATGTGGGGCTCAAATTCACAAACCGTGAGATCATGACCTGAGCCAAAATCAAGAGTTGGATGCTCAGCTGACTGAGCCACCCAGGTGCCCCCAAGACTGAATGTTTTATTCATCTCCTCCGCCCCACCAAGAAAGAAAAAACTTGCTCTACAGTCTTCTGCATCTCAGTTGATGGCAATTCCATCCTTGAAGTTGCTCAGTCCAAAAATTTTAATCATCTTGATTCCTGTATTTCTCCTACACCACACATCCAATCTGCCAACACATCTTGTCAGCTCTATTCAGAATCTGCCACTTCTCACCAGCATTCCTTTTACCACCCAGGTCCAAGTTACCACTATCTCAACTCAGGATCCAGAAGACTCTAAAACCTAAGTCAGACCAGTCTGTCTTGCTCAAAAAACCATCTGATGACTCCCTATTTCACACTGAGTAAAAACCAAAGAACTAAAAGTGACTTATAAAACTGGATATGACCTGCCCCATCTCCCCCATTTCCTCTCAGGCATCATCTCCTTCACTCTCCTCACTCACTCTGCTCTAGGCACACTGGCCTTTGCAGTTCCTTGGTCTTGATTGAGCCTGGCATGTCCTTGTTTAAGGACCCATGCCTTTGAGAACACTTCCTCCAGGTAGCCACACTAGGTAGTCTCACTCCTTCACCTTTTTCCAGACTTGCTCAATCTCCCTTTCTCTCAATCAGAGGTGTCTCCTTTGATCAATCTATTCAATCCTACCTTCTCTTTCCAGTCTATTTCCCACCTCCACATTCTTGATCCTACTTATCTAGATCTACTTTTCCCCCCATAGCCCTGGAACACTCTTCCCTCAGATAGCTAAATGGCTCACTCATTCCCTTACCTGACACATGGCAAATGGGAGGCACTCAAAATATATTTGATGAATAAATGAATGAATTTCTTTATTTTATGAAAAATAAAGTACAACAATAAAATTTTCAAGAACTTAAAAGTATGTACTCCAATGTTAATAGCGTGCTATCAACAATAGCCAAATCATGGAAAGAGCCCAAATGTCCATCAACTGATGAATGGATAAAGAAGATGTGGTATATATACACAATGGAATACTACTCAGCATTTAAAAAGAATGAAATCTTGCCATTTGCAATAATGCAGATGGAAATGGAGGGTATTATGCTAAGTGAAATAAATCAGTCAGAGAAAGACAGATAGCATATGATTTCACTCATGTGGAATTTGAGAAACTTACCAGGAGACCATAGGAGAAGGGAAGGAAAAATAAGATATAAACAGAGAGGGAGGCAAACCATAAGAGACTCTTGGATACTGAAAACAAACTGAGGGTTGATGGGGGGTGGAGGAGAGGGGAAAGTGGGTGATGGGGATTGAGGAGGGCACTTGTTGGGATGAGAACTGGATGATATATGTAAGTGATGAATCATGGAAAATCTACTCCTGAAGCCAAGACTACACTCTCTGTTAGCTACTTGACAATAAACTAAAAAAAAAGATTTAAAAAAAAAAAGATTAAAAAAAAAAAAAAAAGGACTTAAAAATATTTGTTGAACATTCCTTCTCAGACCCTCCAAAAGCAATTTATGGGCAATTTTGTTCAGCATTTAGTAGTTTTATTACAACAAAATGAAAGACCAGTTCTTCACAAATTTATGACTGATAAAATTTCTCTTCTTTATCTTCCCACTTTGTCTTTGAACACTGTGTTCCCATCTCTCACCTTCTCTCCTGTGTTTACTGACCACAAGCTTAAGCCAGTTAGGATGAACACAATAGTAGAGTAATGGAAATGTCCCAGTGTTCATTGTAATGAAGTAATGTTCATTGTCCAGTGTGGTAGCCATTAGCCACATGTGGTTACTGAGCACTTGAAATGAGGCTAACACAATTGAGGAACTGAATTTTTAATTTAATCCGATTGGTTTAAATTTAAAAAGCTACACATAGCTAGTGAAAGTGTAGCTTCATCCTTGAAGAACATTTATAAGGTCTTTAAGGAAAAATATGTCTTCCTAACACAGTGCCCTTACAAATACCTCATTTGTCATCATATGAATTAAGAAGAAAACCAGTTAGTATTCCCTTCTTATTCAGAACTGGGTACAGCATTGTAGAAAGAAGTGACTTCTTGAGAGTCAAATTTTAGGTGACATGCAAAGTTTTATTTTTTTATTTTTGTTTTTTAACACTTTTTTATTGTTGAGAGACAGAACAAGACAGAGCACAGCAGGGGAGGGGCAGACAGAGAGGGAGACACAGAATTCAAAGCAGGCTCCAGGCTCTGAGTTGTCAGCACAGAGCCTGATGTGGGGCTCAAACTCACGAACCACAAGATCATGACTTGAGCCAAAGTCAGACGCTTAACCGACTGAGCCACCCCGGTGCCCCAATATGCAAAGTTTTAAATTAAACCAGAGATGGCCCAGTTTGGGGGAAAAGGAGACTGGAATGAAGACACAGATTTCTTCCTATCTCTTTTCCATTTTCACTGCCAAGAACAGAAATGATGATAACCATTTCCACTCCTGAAGCACTGTGCAAGCACTTTTTTTCATCAATAATCTATTTTTGATGAATTTTTAATTAAGATTTTTATTTTAATTCTAGTATAGTCAACACACAGTTTTATATTAGTTTCAGGTGTAAAATTTAGTTAAACAATTCTATACATTACTCAGTGTTTATCATGTAAGTACTCTTAATCCCCTTCACCTACTTCATCCATCCCTCCATCCACCTCTCCCATAACCATCAGTTTGTTTTGTATAGTTAAGAGTATGCTTCTTATATTGCCTCTTTTTTTCCTTTGCTCATTTGTTTTGTTTCTTAAATTTCACATATGAGTGAAAGCATATGGTATTTGTCTTTCTCTGACTGACTTATTTCACTTAGCATTATACTCTCTAGCTCCATCCACGTTGTTGCAAATAGCAAGATTTCATTCCTTTCTAAAAAATGTTTATTTATATATTTTGAGATGGAGAGAGAGAGAGCATGCGAACAGGGGGAAGGGTGGAGAGGGAGGGAGAGAGAGAATCCCAAGCAGGCTCCTCACTGTCAGCACAGAGCCTGACATGGGGCTCGTCCCATGAACTGTGAGATCATAACCTGAGCCAAAATCAAGAGTGGGACGCTTAACCAACTGAGACACCCAGGCTCCCCAAGATTTCATTTCTTTTTATGGCTTAATAGTATATATACCACTTCTCCTTTCTTCATTCATCTATCGATGAACACTTAGGTTGCTTCTATAATTTGGCTATTATAAATAATGCTGTTGTAAACATAGGTGTCCATAATTCCTTTGAATTAGTGTTCTTATGTTTTGGGGATAAATATGTAGTAGTGCCATTACTGGATCATAGGATAATTCTATTTTTAACTTTTTGAGGAACCTCCATACTGTTTTCCACAATGGCTGCACCAGTTTGCATTCCCACCAGCAGTGCACAAGGGTTCCTTTTTCTCCACATCCTCAGCAACACTTGTTTCTTGTGTTTTTTTTTTAACGCTTATTTATTTTTGAGACAGAGAGAGAGACAGAGCATGAACAGGGGAGGGGCAGAGAGAGAGGGAGACACAGAATCGGAAGCAGGCTCCAGGCTCCGAGCCATCAGCCCAGAGCCTGACGCAGGGCTCGAACTCACAGACCGCGAGATCGTGACCTGAGCTGAAAGTCGGACGCTTAACCGACTGAGCCACCCAGGCGTCCCTTGTGTTTTTTATTTTAGCCATTCTGACAGGTGTGAGATATCTTTTTCAGTTTTGATTTGCATTTCCCTGATGATGAGTGATGTTGAGCATCTTTTCATGTGTCTGTTGGCCATCTGTATGTCTTTTTTGGAAAAACGTCTGTTCATATCTTCTGCCCATTTTTAATGGGATTATTATTTTTTTTTTAGGTATTGAGTTATATCAGTTCTTATATATTTAGGATACTAAACCTTTATTGGATATGTCATTCGCAAAGGTTGCATTTTAGTTTTGTTGTTTCCTTCACTGTGCACAAGCTTTTATTTTTATGTAGTCCCAATAGTTTATTTCTGCTTTTATTTCCCTTGACTCAGGAGACCTACCTAGAAAAATACTGCTGTGGCCAAGGTCAGAGAAATTATTGTCTGTTCTTTTCTTGGATTTTTATGGTTTCAGGTCTCACATTTAGGTCTTCAATCCATTTTGAATTTATTTTTGTGTATGATGTAAGAAAGTGGCCCAGTTTCATTATTTTGCATGTAGCTGTCCAGTATACCCAACACTATTTGTTGAAGAGACTGTCTTTTTTCTATTGAATATTCTTTCCTCCTTTGTTGAAGATTAATTGCCCAAATAACTGTGGGTTTATTTCTGGGTTTTTTATTCCGTTCTGTTGATCTATAATATCTGTTTTTGTGCCAGTACCATACCGTTTTGATTACTACAGCTTTGTAATATAACTTGAAGTCTGGAATTGTAATACCTCCAGCTTTGTTTTTCTTTTTCAAAATTGCTTTGGCTATTTGGGGTCTTTTGTAGTTCCATACAAATTTCATGTTTTATGATTGTTCTAGTTCTGTGAAAAATGCTGTTGGCATTTTCATAGGAACTGCATTAAATGTGTAGATTGCTTTGGGTAACATAGACCTTTTAACAATGTTTTTTCTTCCAATCCATGAGCATGGAATGTCTCTCCATTTCTTTGTGTCATCTTTAATTTCTTTCATTCATCTTTTAGTTTTCAGAGTACAGGTCCTTTCATCTTCTTCATTAAGTTTATTTCTAGGTATTTTATTACTTTTGGTGCAATTGTATGTAAATGGCATTGTTTTCTTAATTTCTCTTTCTGTTGCTTCATATTGGTGTATAGAAAAGCAACAGATTTATGTACATTGATTTGTACCCTGTGACTTTATTGAATTTATTTATCAGTTTTAGTTTTTGGTGGAGTTTTTAGAATTTGTATATATAGTATACCATCTGCAAACAGTGAAAGTTTTACTTCTTTACCAATTAGGATGATTTTTATTTCTTTTTATTGTCTGATTGCTGTGGCTAGGACTTCCAGTACTATGTTGAATAAAAGTGGTGACAGTGGACATCCGTGTCTTGTTCCTGATCTTAGGGGAAAAGCTCTCAGTTTTTCCCCACTGGGTATGATGTTTTCTGTGGGTGTTTCATATAAGGACTTCATTATGTTGAGGTATTTTCCCTCTAAACCTACTTTATTGAGGGTTTTTATCATGAGTGGATGTTGTTCTTTGTCAAATGCTTTTTCTGCATTTATTGAAATGATCATATGGTTTTTATCCTTTCTCTTATTGAAGTGATGTATACCACTGGTTGATTTGCTAATATTGAACCACCCATGCATGTTTGGAATAAATCCTACTTGATCGTGGTGAATGATTTTTTTAATGTATTGCTGGATTTGGTTTGCTAGTATTTTGCTGAGGATTTTTGCATCTATCAGAGATATTGGCCTGTAATCATCTCTCTCTCTCTCTCTCTCTCTCTCTCTCTCTCTCTCTCTCTCTCTCTCTCTCTCTCTCTTGTGTTGTCTTTATCTGGTTTAGGTATCAGGGTAATGCTGGCCTCAGAATGAACTTGGAGGTTTTCCTTCCTCATCTATTTTTTGGAATAGTTTGAGAAGAACAGGTATTAACTCTTCTTTAAATGTTTGGTAGAATTCACCTGTGAAGCTGTCTGGTACTGAACTTTTGTTTGTTGGGAGTTTTTTGATTACTGATTCAATTTCATTGCTAATAATCAGTCTGTTCAAATTTTCTATTTATTCCTGCTTCAGTTTTGGTGAGTTATATGTTTCTAGGAATTTATTTCTTCTAGGTTGTCCAATTTGTTGGCATATAATTTTTCATAATATTCTCTTACAATTGTTTATATTTCTGTGGTGTTGTTATTTCTCCTCTTTCTTTGAGTCCTCTCTCTTTCTTTTCTTTTTTTTCTCTTTCTTTCTTTCTTTCTTTCTTTCTTTCTTTCTTTCTTTCTTTCTTTCTTATGAGTCTGGCTAGAGGTTTATTAATTTTGTTGATCTTTTCTATTGTTTTTTTAGTTTCTATATCATTTATTTCTGCTCTAATCTTTATTAGTCCCTTTCTTCTGCTGGTTTGGGTTTTATTTGTTCTTCTTTTTCTCACTCCTTTAGGTATAAGGTTAAGTTGTATGAGATTTCTTTTTGCTTCTTGGGGTGGACCTGTACTGCTATAAACTGTACTCTTAGAACCATTTTTGCTGCATCCCAAAGATTTTGGACCATTGTATTTTCATTTTCATTTGCTTCCATGTAATTTTTTATTTCTTCTTTGATTTACTGGCTGACCCATTAATTGTTTAGTAGCATGTTATTTAACCTCCATGTATTTGTGCTCTTTCCAGATTTTTTCTTGTGGTTAATTTCTAGTTTCATAGCATCATGGTCAGAAAAGATGCATGGCATGGCTTTGATATTTTTGAATTTGTTGAGACTTGTTTTGTGGCCTAATATGTGATTTATTCTGGAAATGTTTCATGTACATACTTGAAAACAAATACATATTTTGCTGTTTTAGGGTGGAATGTTCTGAATATATCTGTTAAATCCATCTGGTCCAGTGTGTCATTCAAAGCCACTGTTTCCTTGTTGATTTTCTATTTGGATGATCTGTCCATTGATGTAAGTGGGTGTTAAAGTCCCCTACTATTACTGTATTATTATCAATTAGTTCCTTTATATTTGCTATTAACTGTTTAATGTATTTGGTTGCTTTCATGTTGGGTGCATAAATATTTATAATTGTCATATCTTCTTGTTGGATTGTCCCTTTTAATATTATATAGTGTCCTTCTTTGTTTTTTGTTACAAACTTTGTTTTAAAGTCTATTTTCTCTGATATAGATATTGCTACTCTGGCTTTCTTTTGACATCCATTTACATGATAAATGTTTCTCCATCCCCTCACTTTCAATCTGCAGGCATCTTTAGGTCTGATATGAGTAGGCAGCATATTGATGAATTTTGTTTTTTTATCCACTCTGTCATCTTGTGTCTTTTGATTGGAGCATTTAGTCCATTTATATTCAAAGTAATCATTGATAGATGTGTACCTATTGCCATTTTGTTATTTATTTTGTCGTTGTTTTTGTAGTTTTTCTCTGATCCTTTCTTCTCTTGCTCTCTTTCATGGTTTACTGACTTTCTTTAGTGGTATACTTGGATTCTTTTCTTTTTATTCTTTGCATATCTATTACTGGTTTGTGTTTTAATCAATAATCTTATCAAATTTTCACATAGTCCTGTGAGGCTGTTTAAACTGTTAATATTCCATTCAACACAGAGAGAGATGAGCCTGTGAAAGCACAACTTCCTCCACACAGCCAGCCTGGAATACTGAGTCTGTCTGATCCGGAGCTTTAGCCCTATGCTGTGCTACCTTTCACCCTCCTCTCTCAGCTCAGAGACTCCAAATATCTTTAAAATAAACCGAAATAAATTGAGAGCATCTCTATCATTTTTGCTTCTTCTACAGAAAAGACTAAGTACTCAGAGATTGGGAATAAAGCTTATGAGAAGTTACTTATCAATGCTTTAGTTTATTTAAGAAAAAAATAGTGAGGGGCGCCTGGGTGGCGCAGTCGGTTAAGCGTCCGACTTCAGCCAGGTCACGATCTCGCGGTCCGTGAGTTCGAGCCCCGCGTCAGGCTCTGGGCTGATGGCTCGGAGCCTGGAGCCTGTTTCCGATTCTGTGTCTCCCTCTCTCTCTGCCCCTCCCCCGTTCATGCTCTGTCTCTCTCTGTCCCAAAAATAAATTTAAAAAATGTTGAAAAAAAAAAAAAAGAAAAAAAAAAAAAATAGTGAATTCAGGGGAATCGAATCAAATCAAATCAAATCAAATCAAATCAAATCAAATCAAATCAAATCGTCTTTTAGACTATTTGGTTCTAGTCTTGCAAGACAAACAGTTCTGTTCTCTTGTTTTCCTTGTCTCATTATGGTTCTATGAGGGGCCTACAGTTCTTATCTAAGTCCTCGTTTTTATCCATCTCTTTGTAAAGATGTGAAAATAATAATTCACCCATAGTTACAAGCCAGGAAGAATGTCCCACCCTCAAGTGTTCCCACCCTTGCTATGGGCTTTGCTTCTCCACCCAGCAGGGGAGCCCCAGCATTTTATAATTACACGTTAATGAAGAACAGAATCCCTCCTTGTTTTATTTTGCATTTCATTTCCAGAATAATTTGATGTGTGTGTGGAGAAGGGCGGGTGTGAGGAAATGTAAACAGTGCTCATTTATTAAGGCTTTAATTTAGACCAGATCTCCCACTAATCCAATTCTGAGCAGCACAGTTTATACCAGTGAGCAGTAAACACTAATAAAGATCAGCTGCAGGAATGGGAGGGCCAAAAATTCTGCTGGGTATGCCTGCTAGTGAAAAAAAACAAGTCCCAAACTCTAATACATTCACAATTTGCTATTTAATTTTGACTTATATATGGAAACAATTTTGGTTTTGAACTGTCTAGTTCTATGAGGTATGTTCTTTCAATAATCTCTTGACTACCTTCCCTCAGACCCCCACCTATGGCCTCATCCTTGACCTTGACACTACCAAAACCATAAACCCGCTAAAATCTTAAGTTCACTTTATGAATGTCTAGCTCCTCCCCTCTAGTATCCTAGATTATTGTTCTATCGCTGCTGTAGCAAGTTATCATAAACTCACCATCTTAAACAATATAAATTTATTACCTTGCAGTTCTGTGGTTCAGAAATCTGACATGAATCCAACCAGGCTAAAATCAAGATATTGGCAGGACTGTGTTCCTTTCTATGGGCTCTAGATAGGATCCCTTTCCTTTTCCAGCTTTAAGAGGCCACCTGCATTCCTTGGCTCATGTCTCACTCTGCACCTTCAAAACTATCAAAGGCAAGTTGAGTCCATGTTAAATCATATCATCCTAACCACTTTCTATAGTCATGTCCGTCCTGACTCTTCTTCTGTCATCCTCTTCTATTTATAAGGATCCTGTGATTATATGGGGTCCACCCAGATAATCTTCCTATTTTAAGGTCATCTAATTAGCAAACTTAATTCTATCTGCAAGTTTAATTCCCCTTTGCCATGCAATTGAATATAATCACAGGTTCTAGGAGTTAGGACATGGACATCTTAGGGTGGGAGGGGTAAGGGGGACATTATTCTGCCTACCACAGGTCTCAACTCCAGTAATGCTTCTACCCCCTATGACCTAAAATTCATTGTTCCTACAACTTAGAATTTTCTGTCACCTTGCTTCATATCTTCACTTTCCTTCTTACCCAGCTGGAATTCCATGATCAATAATTGTAATCACATCTTTCATATATCTTCAACTCCCTTGTCCCCCTCTCTTGTTTTGTTGTTCTTCCTTGGCAAAACCTCAAAGAGCTGGGTTGAATCCAATTCTGCCTGCTCTGCACCTGCATCCATGCCATTAAAACAAATGGCCAGAGCAAACACACTTCCTTTTTTTTCTTTGAACATTTTTATTTGAATTCTAGTTGGTTAACATATGGTGCAATATTGGTTTCAGGAGTAGAATTCAGTTATTCATCGCTCATAAACAACACCCAGTGCTCATCATAACAAGTGCCCTTCTTAATAATACCCATCACCCATCTAGCCTATGCCCCACCCAACTCCCTCCATCAACCCTCAGTTTGTTATCTATCATTTAAGAGTCTCCTATGGTTTCCCTCTCTCTCTTTTTTCCTCCTCCCATGTGTTCATCTGTTTAGTTTCTTAAATTCCACATATGAGTGAAATCATATGGTATTTGTCTTTCTCTGACTTATTTCACTTAGCATAACACACTCAAGCTCCATCCACATTGTTGCAGATGGCAAGATTTCATTCTTTTCGTGGCTGAGTAATATTCCATTGTATATATACCCCATCTTCTTTATCTGTTCATCAGTCAGTGGACATTTGGGCTCTCTCCATAGTTTTCCTTTGTTGATAATGCTGCTATAAACATTGGGGTGCATGTACCCCAAATCTGTATTTTTGTATCCTTAGGTAAATACCTAGTAGTGCAATTGCTGGGTCATAGGTTAGTTCTATTTTTGACTTTTTGAAGAACCTCCATACTGTTTTACAGAGTGGCTGTACAAGTTTGTAATCCCACCAACAGTGCAAGAGGGTTCCCCATTCTTTGCATCCTTGCCAACACCTGTTGTTTCTTGTGTTTTTAATTTTAGCCATTCTGACAGGCATGAGGTGGTATCTCACTGGGGTTTTGATTTTCATTTCCCTGATGATGAGTGATGCTGAGCATCTTTTCATGTGCCTGTTAGCTATCTGGATGTCTTCTTTGGGAAAGTGTCTGTTCATGTATTCTGCCCATTTCTTCACTGGATTATTTGTTTTTTGGGTGTTAGGTTTAATAAGTTCTTTACAGATTTTAGATGCTAACCCTTTATCAGATATGTTATTTGCAAATATCTTCTCCCATTTCATAGGCTGCCTTTTTGTTTTGTTGATTGTTTCCTTCACTGTGCAGAAACTTTTTATCTTGATGAGGTCCCAATAGTTCATTTTTGCTTTTGTATCCCTTGCCTCTGGCAATGTGTCTAGTAAGAAGTTGCTCCAGCAGAGGTCAAAGAGGTTGCTGCCTGTTTTCTCCTATAGAATTTTGATGGTTTCCTGTCTCACATTTAGGTGTTTCATCCATTTTGAATTTATTTTTGTGTATGGTGTAAGAAAGTGGTCCAGTTTCATTCTTTTTTTTTTTTTTTTTGGAAACTCATGTTTTATTTTTATTTTTTTATTTTATTTTAGAGAGAGAGAGAGTGCACACAAGGGGAGAGGGGAAGAGAGCGGAAGGGAGGGAGATGGAGAGAAAGAGAGAGAGAGAGCAAGAGAGAGGATCTCAAGTGGGCTCCACGCTCAGCATGGAGCCAGATGTGAGGCTCCATCTCACAACCCTGGGACCATGACCTGAGCCAAAATGAAGCTGGATGCTCTACCGACTGAGCCACTCAGGTGCCCCAGTCCAGTATCATTCTTCTGCATGTTGCTGTCCAGTTTTCCCAGCACAATTTGTTGAAGAGACTGTTTTTCTTCTATTGGCTATTCCTTCCTGTTTGTCAAAGATTAGTTGACCATATAGTTGTGGGTCCCAAACACACTTCCAAGTAGGACTGTAATGTTGCCCACCAATTGTACATTTCCCTGGTCTTTTTCTTCTGCTACTCTACTACATGACAATTTCACACCTCTTTGTCCTTCAGTGTTTGGCTCCACCTCTCCCATTCACATTTTCAGCCAATGACCTTTTTCATTGAGAAAATAGAGTAACAAGAGAGACCTGCAAATTTCCTCCATCACATCAACCAAGCAATAAGCATGGGTTCCCATGTACTCTGCCTTCCCTCCTAATACTCCATGACCTCTATCCAAGGCCAGTACTTTTTCTGGTGTCTAAATTCCAGCCCCTCTACTGGATCATTCCTATTAGCACAAAAACATATATTATTTGTCTTATCCTAAGAGCAAACAACAAACAAACGTTCTCTGATTCCCATTGATCTTTCTATCTACCTACCACTCCATTTCTCTACTACCTTTTATAACAAAATCCCTCAGAAGAGCTACTTGTATTTGCTGACTCTTAGTCCCTTCTTTCAGTTCTCTCATAACCTTTTGCAATCAGGCTTCTGACCCCATCCACCAACCCAAACTGTTCTTGTCAAGGTCACCAAATGACCACCATGGTGGTAAAGCCAATGGCCAGTTTTCAGTCCTAATCTTACTTTATGTACTGATTGCTGCATCATCCTTGAAACACTTTCCTCCACTTGACTTTTAGGACTCTTGGTTTTCTGCTTATGTCATGGGCCACTTTTCAGTCCCCTTTACTGGCTCCTCCTGGACTCAAGTACCAGTCAGTCATTGGTCCTCAGGTCTTCTTGATCTACAGTGTCTTCTCAGTGAGCTCAACTATCTTATGACTTTAAAATCCATATGATGGGGGTGCCTAGGTGGGTCAGTCGGTTAAGTGTCCAACTTCGGCTCAGGTCATGATCTCATGGTTGGTGAATTTGAGCCCTTTGTCAGACTCTTTGCTGTCAGCTCAGATCCTGGAGCCTGATTTGGATTCTGTGTTTCCCCATCCGCCCCCCGCCAGCCCCTCTCTCTGCCCTTCCCTCCCCTTGTGCTCTCTTTCTTTCTCTCAAAAGTAAATAAACTTAAAAAAAATCCATATGATGATGACACTCAAATATACATATCCAAACCTAACATTTCCCCAGATCCCAGACTGCTATCCAGCCAGTTAAATATCTGTGGGGCACCTCAAAACTCAACATGTTCAAAACTGGCTATTCATCCTCTCCTCAAAACTTTATCTACCAACACCTTCCACTTTTCAGTTTAAGGGAGGTCCATTATCTTGTTGCTTAGGCTAAAAACCTTGAAATCATTCTTGACTCCTCTCTTTCTCTTATCCATATTTAATCTACCTCCAATCTTTGACTTAACTTTCAGAGTATCTCCAGACTGTGTCCATTTTTTACCAGCACCACTCCTACCATCCTGGTGCAAGCCACCATCATCTGGCCTCAATTATTATAATAACCTCCTAACCGTTCTTCCTGCTTCTACCCTTGTCCACCCCTACAGTTTATTACAACACAGCAGCCAGGGTAATACTCATAAAATGTAAGTCAATTCTTGTTCCTTATATACTCAGTAGTTCTGCATTGTACTCAAAAGCTAAAATCCTTAGATGACATATGTGGCCCTAGAAGTTCTAGCCCCCACTTATTTCCCACTGTCCTCCCAACGTTCTCTCCACTCCAACCACACCAGCCACTTGGCCTGTTTTCAAACCACTAGACACGCCGTGAACTCTAGGGCTTCAGATTTGCCGTTCCCTCTGCCTGGACTACTCCTTCTCCCTCTCCCTCCACCTCATATAACTATGTAATTTACTCTCTTATTAAAGTCATTTCCCCAAAGAAATCTTCCTGGTCACTCAATTAAAAATTGCATGCCCCATCATTTCCTATCCTACTTCCCTGCCCAATTTTTCTTCATAGGACTTATAGCCTTTGAAAAAACTATAAAACAAGGGCACCTGGGTGGCTCAGTGGGTTCAGCATCCAACTTCAGCTCAGGTCATGATCTCATGGTTCATGAGTTTGAGTCCTGCATTGGGCTCACTGTTGTCAGCACAAAGCCAGCTTCAGATCCTCTGTCTCCCTTTCTTTCTGCCCCTCCCCTGTGCTCTCTCTCTCAAAAATATAAACATTTTAAAAAGTTTAAAAAAAACTAGAAATATAATTATTTTGTATAATATCTGTCTTCCTTTGCTGAAATGGAAGTACTGCGAGGGCAGGGATTGTGTCTGTTTTGCTCACTGCTGTAAACCTAGTGTCTGGTACATAATAGGTGCTCATAAAATATTAGTTGGATATTAATGAATGTGTGGGGTTTTTTTTAAGAAAAAGAAAAAAGATCATTTTCTGTCAAAAGCTGGACTGTTAAAAAAGTTTGAGGGAATTTTAATTTATTACACACCTACACACATTACTCTATTTAAAATGTATTTTCTAAAGGAACTGTAGTAAATTTTATTCATTGCCTATAAAAGCCATTCTCTTCTCTTCCCTCCCTGCCTCTTGCTAATACAACTCTGGTTTAGTTAATGATGACAGTGTCTTTAGCTCCAGGAGTTTAATCACAATGGGTCTAAGCCAGTTATGGCAATTCTAGAAACTCATTTTTTCAGTCACTTGGCCCCTTCAGGTGGCCATGTAGTCCTACCATACATGAGGAACTCAGTTGGGGCACATCTGGGAAGCATTCTCGTCTCTGATAAAAAGAGAGCTCTTTCATCCCTTTCTTTCCTACTTCAAATCTCCAGATGTTTGGGATGTAATGTTCAGAGCTGTGGCAGCAATTTGTGACCATGAGTTGACAAACTTAAAAAAGCAAGCCTTCATCCTTGAGGATGGCAGAGCAGAAAGATACAAAAAGTCTGAATCTTTGATGATATTATTGAGTCTCTGGGCCAAATCCTGGAACTGCCTACTTCTGTACTTCTCTGTCCCAGCCTGGGCCCTCCTTTCCATTATTCTCTGGTGATGCTTCATCTTTTACCAACCGGTACATGCAGCATAAACATTTGGCAAGTGGATCCAACCACAGTATTAAACTTTGTAGAAACTTTGTGGTACAAACTATTTGCTGTTGAATCACTCTGCAAAAACAGTACAAAACGACTATGTGTACAGGTTTACCCTGTTTAGGTGTTGTAGTACTGGGCAATGCCTTTGCTTTCCCTTCTACAGCCAGAAGGCCCATCAGGGGCTCTGATCCTTTCCATTGTGGTTTTCTTCTGGACACTATTCTTCTTCCCATCTCTGGATAATGGGCTGGATGAGGGAAGTGGGTACCCAGTGGGAAGGTGTCCACCTTTCAAAACTGAGTTTTACTAAGTCCATCTTTGGATGAGTGCTGAAAAACTGCAACAAATAAAGCCTAAATAAAATTTTTAAAGGCTCATTTGAATAGAACTGACCAAAAAACCAACATATAAAAAGAATAAATGCCCTAGTGTTTTTCTTGATATTGTATCCATATTACAGACTGCCATTTTGTAAAGCGATTCAGCACTGAGTTTATACGAATGAGCGCTGATTCTTCTGATTCTCATGGTGTAAACGTCATGTGAAAGCAGCAATGACATGAATAGCACACCTTCCTTTCTGTCACCACCACCCACTGGGTTGCAAAAGCCAGGTATTTTCCTCCACAGCTCCCCCTCATACATTGCTCACCCTGAAGTCAATGCAAAGTTTTATCCAACCTGCTTCCTGATGATGCACTTTGCACTACCGCCACTTCCATGATTCTTGTCAAGGCCTTTATCCTCTCTCCTCTGGACTCTCCTGGACTGTCCCACAGTCCCATGCCTGTCCTCCCACCTCCCACACTTGCTTCCTTCTAATCCATTCTCCACGTGGCAGCCAGAGAGATCTTTTAAAATTATAAATCAGATTGTGCCACTTCTTGACTTTAAGCCCTTTAGAGACTCTGCCCTAAGAGTAAAGTCCAAGCTCCTTACTTGGCCTCCAAACCTTGAAGTAATCTGATCCTTTCCCTCCCCTGAAGCCTCACGCCCTCCTTTCTCCTCCTTGCTCACCATACTCCAGCCATTCTGGCATTCTTTAGTTTCATGAATGGACTAAGTTCTTTCCTGTCCCTGCTTGGAACTCTCTTCCATTCATGTCTCAGCCCTCAGGAGAGCCATCCCTCACCACCCCAGCCATCCATATTTGGCCTTTCCTAAGATTCTCACACTGTTCCTTCATACAACTTGGGCCATATGATTATCTGTGCAACACATGTTTCTCCTACACCACTGTAAACTCCATGGGGGCAGAAACTTTGTCTGTCTGGTTGACTACTAGATCTTCAAACTCAGACACAGTGCCAGGTTCATAACACTTACTTAAAAATGAATAGATTTGTGGGGCTTGGGTGGCTCAGTCAGTTAAGCATCTAACTCTTGATTTTGGTTCAGATCATGATCTCACAGTTTCATGAATTTGAACCCCGCATCAGGCTCCATGCTGACAGTGGAGAGCCAGCTTGGGAATCTCTCTCTGTCTCTCTCAAAATAAATGAATAAACTTAAAAAAAAAGTAGATACTGGCACAAAAACTCAGATCAATGGAACAGAATAGAGAACCCAGAAATGGACCCACAAACATGTGGCCAACTAATCTTTGACAAAGCAGAAAAGAATATCCAATGGAATAAAGACCGTCTCTTCAGCAAGTGGTGCTGGGAAAACTGGACAGCGACATGCAGAACAATGAACCTGGACCCTTTCTTACACCATACACAAAAATAAACTAAAAATGCATGAAAGACCTAAATGTAAGACAGGAAGCCATCAAAATCCTAGAGGAAAAAACAGGCAAAAACCTCTTTAATCTTGGCCACGGCAACTTCTTACTTGACACATCTCCAGAGAAAAGGGAAACAAAAGCAAAAATGAACTATTGAGACCTCATCACAATAAAAAGCTTTTGCACAGTGAAGGAAACAAGTAGAAAAACTCAAAGGCAACTGACAGAATGGGAGAAGATATTTGCAAATGACATATCAGATAAAGGGTAGGTATCCAAAATCTATAAAGAACTTATCAAACTCAACACCCCCCCCAAAAAAATAATAATAATCCAGTGAAGAAATTGGCAAAAGACATGAATAGACACTTCTCCAAAGAAGACATCCAGATGGCCAACCGACACATGAAAAAATATTCAATATCACTCATCATTCAGGAAATACAAATCAAAACCACAATGAGATACCACCTCACACCTGTCAGAATGGGTAACATTAACAACTCAGGCAACAACAGATGTTGACAAACATGCAGAGAGAGAGAGGATCTCTTTTGCACTGCTGGTAGGAATGCAAGCTGGTACAGCCACTCTGGAAAACACTATGGAGATTCCTCAAAAAATTAAAAATAGAACTACCCTATGACCCAACAATTGCGCCACTAGGTATTAATCCAAGGGATACAGGTGTGCTGTTTCGAAGGGACACATGCACCCCCATGTTTATAGCAGCACTATCAATAATAGGCAAAGTATGGAAAGAGCCCAAGTGTCCAATGACAGATGAATGGATAAAGAAGAGGTAATGTATATGTGTACAATGGAATATTACTCGGCAATCAAAGAATAAAATCTTGCCATTTGCAACTATGTGGATGGAACTAGAGGGTATATGCTAAACGAAATTAGTCAGAGAAAGACAAATATATGACTTCACTCATATGAGAACTTTAAAACACAGAACAAGGGAAGGGAAGCAAAAATAATATAAAAACAGGGAGGGGGACAAAACATAAGAGACTCTGAAATATGGAGAACAGAGAGTTACTGGAAGGGTTGTGAGAAGGCGGATGGGCTAAATGGGTAAGGGGCACTAAGGAATCTACTCCTGAAATCATTGTTGCACTATATGCTAACTTGGATGTAAATTAAAAAAACAAAATAAAATAAAATAAATTAAAAAAGAAAAAGAAAAAAATGAATAGATTTGATTTTATTATAGCTCAATCTTTTTTTTTTTTTACTAGATTACTGACTTATTATAAAAGTATATAACTCAGGAACACCCAGATGGAAGAGATGTACAGGCAAGTTATGCAGGAAGGGGTCACAGAGCCGCCATGCTCTCTCCAGGTGAGCCACTCTCCCCAAATCTCCATGTGTTCACCAACCCAAAAGCTCTCCAAGCACTGTCCTTTGGGTTTTTATAGAGACTTCATTATATCATCGCTCAATCTTACTCTCACCAGTTTTTCAAGGGGAATTTCTTACCTAGAAAATAAAGGCTTTGATCTTAGATTTTGACAATTTCTATTTCTATATAAAACACTGCATTCCACTAACTTTCCTGGAGCTAGAGACTAGGTGAACAGCAAATTATTTTCACTGGTTCAAATGTACAACACACTTCTTATAAATCACTTTGAAAAAATATATATGTTGAAAGATTTTAAGAACAGAGCCTGTAACTATTCCCTCTAGGCTTAGACTCTCAATAAAGCAATAAAATCCCTAGTGGTTCTGAATCCCATTGAGACTTTCCACAGCTCTGCCTTAGCTCCAGCTCCTTGGAAGCCCTGGCAGTGCAAAGATCAGAGTTTACACTAGATTCTGCACCAAGCACACTTCATACAGATCCGAGCATCTCTTTTCCAAGGCTGCATTCTTCCGGGGGGAGGGGAGGGTGCCGAGGGGTGTGGCAAGTTGTTGGAATAAAGGGATGAGGAAAATGAGTGAATCTTCCCAGAGATTCAGGAAGACACAACCAATTCTAAGGAGGATATTACTCAGAATTTGATCAGTGAAGCAGGAGAGTTATACGGTAGGAGATATACCACCACGAGAGATATACAATGAGGAATTTATTTAGGGATTCCACCTTTGCAATAATGGATTCAGTTGTATAGTCTCTGTAAGACGCTGGGTCTGGTGTTAGACCCTAAAGTTATCCACAGGTAGTTGGGAAGGGAAGATGTATATAAAGCAGCAGTTCTCATTCATGGCCAACACTGCCCCACCCCCTTCCCACCCCACTTAGCCCCTGTCCTAGGGACATTTGACAATTTCTGGAACCATTTTAGGTTGTTACAACTGTAGGATGGGGTACTGGCCTCCAGTGGGTAGAGGCCAAGGATGCTGCTAAACATCTTAGAATGCACAGGAAAATTCCCCACAATAAAGACTAATCTGACCCAAATGTCAATAAAAGTACTAAGGTTTAGAAACTCTGATGTAAAATGAAGAACAAACTAAAACCTGCGAGTGTAATCCAGAGCCCATGAAGATGGACTAAAACCAACGTCCCTTACTGAGTCCAAGTTCAGGAATGCAGGTGTCCTGCAGTAGTAGCTGGTGCCTTTTGTCACAGGGCTAGCCATGTGCTTGGCTCAGCCAAAGAAGGATCCAGGGGCAAGGAAAAGCTGCAGGCCCAGCTGCTGTGCCACACCAACAAAGTGGGCCAGCAAGTAGCAAAAAGGTGTGGGCCGTAGCAGCACATGGTGCCTCTGTACTGACTGCCCAAACAATCCCCCAACTCCGCCCCCTGCACATGAAAGCAATATGGCTGCTGCTCCCAAATTTGGGGCAAAATGTGTCTTGTGATCCACTTTCAACACACAGGGAAGAAAATTCTGGAAAATGTAATTCAGCGTTATCAAGTTGACACTTTATAAAGCTACCACAGGAGATACATGGAAGTGTGCTAGTCAGGGTTCTGCAGCAAAACAGAACCAATAAGATGTATGGATGTATGGATAGATAGATGCATGGATGGAAGGATAGACATATAGATGGATGGATGGATGGATAGATGGATAGATAGATAGATAGATAGACAGATATATCGATAGATTTCTTATAAGGAATTGGCTCATACAATTATGGAGGGCAACAAGTATCAAGATTTGCAGTCAGCAGGCTGGAGACCCAGTAGAGCTGATGGTGTAAGTTCCAGTCTGGAAGGCAGCAGGCTCAAGACCAAAGAAAAGCTGATGTTTCAAGTTTGAAGACAGGATTAGACCAGTGTCCCAGCTCAAAGGTGGTCAGGCAGAAACATTCTCTTACTCAGCTTTTTTATTCATTTCAGGCCTTCAACTGATGTGTTGAGGCCTACCCACATTAGGGAGGGCAACCTGCTATTCTGGGATGCTAATATTATTGAGAAACACCCTCACAGACACACCCAGAATAATATTTGACCGAATATCTGGGTACCCTGTGGCCCAGACAAGTTAAAATATAAAATTAACCATTTCAAATTGCTTATAGCATTTCCCAGATTGTGTATCAGTACATACAGGGAGCAGAATAGGGAGCCTTTCTCTCTAGGCCTCCTCAGAACCTTGAGTTCGCTCTATTATTAGCAATTGCATTGTTCATCAGACTTCTAAAAAAAGATTCTGGTTCTCTTATGTCAACATCTTCTTAAACCTTCCCTGGAATATTCCAGAAATAACCTCCAATGATGTGTTAAAGTGAAAAACAAATTGGTCTCTTCTCTCTTTAGGAATAGAGTAAGAAATTAAAAAAAAAAAAAAAGAGTTAAAACTTTAAGAATACTCAACTCTTCAAGGTCACTTTTCACATTCAAAACATAACAGTTAAGCAACAAAATAATAAATCCTAAAATCTGAAGCAGCAGGAATCTACAGGAGGGAAAAAGAGCAAAGGACAACCTCTGGTTCCACTCTAATTACAACAGTTATCACTATATTCAACTGGAGGTAAAAAGCTTATGGAGATTAAAGTCCCCAGGAAAATAAAATCGTTGCTTCCCTGCTTTTTATGAAAGAGAAAAACAAAACTCTCCTAAACTTCACTGGTTACCAAGAAAAATCATATTATATCATAGAGGTTTAAAAAAAAAATCACACTACATTCAATAGGTCAAATAAAGAACCAAAACCTCAATTTCTGTAAGTTTCATTTTTTCCATGATATTAATAATTTCTGAAGTTACTGCGCGCCTTAAAACCTGAAGGTCTTCTGGCAACTCCCTAGTGTCCGATTGGGCTCTACCCAGGATCTGTTATCTAGTACCTGTAAAGAAATCACCACCAGGAAGAAATGTTCTCAAATCCAATTTCCAAAACAGACAGGTAAATGAATTAAGGGGTGTCTGTCATAAGAAGTAGCCAATAAAACAGGTGAAAGTCCTGACTAAATTACTTTCAAAATAATGTTAAATGTCTCTGGTTTTAGGGAAAGAAAGAGTTCAAGATTTGGATTTGGAAAACTAGGGGTTTAATTTCTGGCTCTGCCACTTATGAGCCACGTGACCTTGAAAGAGACAGGAGGAGTGCTATGGATTGGACTGTGTCCCTCCTGACTAAATTCATATAGTGAAGCCCTAATCCCCAGTGTGATGGCATTTGGAGACGGGGCCTTTGGGAGGTGATTAGATTTAGATGAGGTCATGAAGGGAGATCCTTATGATGGGATTAGTACCCTAATAAGAAGAGATAGCAGAGAGTTTGCTCTAGCTCCCTTCCTCCCACCTCCCCCTTCCCTCCCTGCTTCTCTCTCTCTCTCCCATGTGAGGAAATGGCAAGAAGAAGGCTGCCTACAAGTTTAGAAGAGAGAGTCCTAACCATGTTGGCACCCTGACCTTGGACTCACAGTCTCCAGAGCTGTGAGAAAATAAATTTCTATTGTTTAAGCCATCTAGTCTATAGTATTTGTTATGACAACCCCAAGCTGACTGATATAGGGAGGCATTCAACTTCTTTGAGCTTCAGGATCACATTTGTAAAATGAAGATAATGATATCTAAGCCATGGGTTTATTGAAAGAGTTAGTGGAATATTATTAGAGCTTTTAATAAACTGCAGAGAATAGTACAAATGCATGGTCTTGTTCCATTACTTATATAATAAGTAATATCTTGTACAGTACAGTTTATGATATATTTAGAAATTTTTTAATTTGGTGGTTAAAACAACTGTATTAGGTATACAAAACAGTATGCTTATCTTGATGATGAAGAATTAGACAGGATATCGATAATTGTTGAAGCTGGGTAATGGGGTTTGTTATACTGTGCCTTCTACTTTTGTCTGTATTAGAAATTTTTCATAATAAAAAGTTTTTAAAAAGGAAGGGAGTAGAGCTAGAAGATACTGTCGCTTCGGTCCTCCCACTAAACCCTGCCGATCAAGTGGTATTCTGCCACTATTCCACATTGTTCTGTGACATTAATAATTATGATGATAATGACAGTAATAAGGATAGTAGCAGCCATTAATTGAGTTCTTACTGTGTGCCAGGCACTGTGCTAGGGCTAAGTTTCATGTCTTTACAAGAGCCCTATGGTGGAGGCACTGTTTCTGCTCACATTTTACAGATGATGAAACCGAGGGGCAGTAAGGCACGTGTTTAAGGCCACGTGACACTATGAAACTGGAGAGGAAGAAAACTATCTTTCCTTGTACACTTTAAGATTCCCAACTGGGTTTCTGTAACAAAAGACAGATTAACAAGAGAAAAGCATACAAATTTATGTAAGTTTTACATGACACCGGAACCTTCTATAAGGAAATGAGGACAGAAGAAGCGGTTAAACTTGAGGGCTTTTAAGCTCAGTTGGATGAAGAGAGGAAAGTTGTAGGGAAATGTGATAGGACAAGGGTATGAGCTAAGAGTAGTAAACTGGGGGGAATTTATAAGACCCATTTGTTCAGTTTCTTCTGGGTGTTCCTCTTCTTAAGAGATAAGGATGCTCCTTTCTTCCAGGATTAGGGAAGGCACCTCTCACATGAGGGTCTTATGATCTGTTTCAGGGGAAGGTCAGAGAGTTCTTCTTGCACTTGCCATTTCTCATATTCCTTCACTTTAAAATATTCAATGCACAAGATACTATATTTTGGGGAAGCTGTCCTGAACTCTGTCAAAGCCATGTGGTAGACTAGAGAGAGAGAGAAACAATCAGTGTGCTTTGAAAGCACAAGGGAAGTGGCAGTTACTTTCGAAGGGTGGCAGGGTCGGGGCAGGGATCTTAGAAGGACTTCATAAGGGGAGAGATATTCAGGCTGCAAACTGAAAAACCAATAACAAGAAGAGAGTAGAAGTTTCTTCCAATCAGAGAGAACATCAAGAGTGACAGCTCAGGTGTGAGAAAGTGCACAGCATATTCTGGGCGGTCACAGGTGTCAGAGGTGGGGAAGGGCTTGGGATGACACCAGGGATGGGACCGACAGGAAGGCAAGTGGCGTTTGGGAGCCCATGATGGTCTCTAACCAACAAGGGCCAGGCCTGTGGGCCCGGGTTTGAAGATGGGCCAGCAGAAGACCTGATGTAACCCTCAATGACTTGCCTATCTTCTATTTCAGGAGGTCCTGACATATCTTCTACATAAGGTTACCAAAAATGCCGGAGCAAGAATCAGAACCAGTCAACATGCATCAAGCGTTTAATGCAGCACCGGCCTTCTCTGTTAGTCCTGTGTGGCACACAGAGCCAGAAAGAAACACCCAGCTGTAAGAGAACAAAAACACAGGTGTTTTTTTCAAGTAAACACCCTCACTTCACCTCACCTGAACTCATATTGCATACTTTATTTTGTCTCACTCACCAGAAATTGATCCAGGAACGTAAGAATTTACTGATAAGATGTTTCAGTTGGAAGGAAAGCTGAACTGGACACTCTTTTGTCCTCTTTTATCATGTTTTTTTTTTTTTTTAAAACATGAGGGCCATTTCTTAAGGGGAAACTCAACCTGGGTATGAATTCCTGCCCAAAGGGGTAAGAAAAATGTTGAAGTTTCGAGTTTCTGCACAAAGCTTCAAAATACCGGTGTCCTAGCCCAGATTCTGGAGTCCAAATATTTAAGCAGGAAGTTTTTGGTTTGCAATTTCTCACTTCCTTGATCTAAAGGGAGACCAACAGTTTAAATCAGAGATTCTCATAAAAACACTCAATGTATCTTTTTTACATGGGCTTGAAGAAAGGGACTAGAAGATACTATACATCTTCAATCGACATATAATAAAATACCATTGCTGATATCGCCAAGTAATCCCTTTTGCCCTGCCATATCGTAATGAATTATATTCACCTAGTGACCTGATTCTAAATTCTTTATTCCCAAGTGCACCAGTGACAGTAAATGAACTCTGCTAATTAATCCTGGTGTCTTATGTGAGAAGAAACTTAGAATAATTAGAGGAACTGAAATTTGCCTTGTGAGTGAATTCAGAGCAGACCACAGGAAGACACTTCTGTTTCCATTGCTGTTGCTCTAAAAATCGACAGGAGAAAAGGAAAGAAGCTGATGTGTCCTTGTCTGAAGAACACGTCAGGCAACAAGGCAACTCAGGACTGTGCAGAGCCTGTGCCTGAGGCCCTTTGAAGCTCTTCCTGGCTGTGCAGGACATCCCTCCAAAGAGTAATCAAGACCACCCCAGTGAATAATCCCCTGAAGGTACAGGAGTGAGGTCCTATCCTCAGGTATCAGCTTCATCCTCAACCAGACTAGTTCACTCCCCAGGGAGTGAAAGAAGGAAGTTTTCATTCTCCTCCCCCTTTATGTTGAAATACTCTGGCTTTGGAAACACCCTGTGGATTGTTAATCTTACAGACACTGGACTTTTTCCCTGCCTTGAGGTGAAATGCCCAGTGGGATTCCAATGGCAATGACAGAAGAGAGGATTCATCAGACCCCATTTACAGGCACTCACTGCCAACTAAACCTAAACCAAAGGCAAGTCTTCCTAAGTTCTCAGAAGCTGCCTGTGCCACTTGACTTAGGGGACTGCAGAGGCCTCCTTTTGCCAATGGCTGCTCAGTAATGATGCAATTTAGATGGCTAGCGATTCTCCTCCTTGGAAAAAAGTGGCGCCAAGCACGTTACTCTACAGGCTACCGTACAAGAGTTCCCTTTTTCTTGAAAAAAAAAAAAAAAAAAATTCCAGTTCTTTCCATGATAGCCCATGTCGTCCTAACTAGAATCTTCAGATGTGAGATTTTAAAAGGCTCTTTCAAGATGATCTCATCTAAGCATGCCATCTTACAGATGAGGAAACTGAGGCTCAGTAAGGCCACATGATTTATGTAAAGCCTTCCAATTAATCAGTATCCCCTGGAACTGGAACAGAAATCTCCGGTGCGGGTCCAGTCCTTCTGAGGTTCAAGGTAATATGTTGGCAAGAAGCAGAGCTATAGGATTAATGCGGCTTATTTTTCCTGAACAATTTTTATGCAATAATAATCTATAAGATGTTATTTTATACTAAAATATACATATTAATTTTTGTTATTAAAACAAAGCTCTTCAAGGAAATTCAAGCTTGTGGTAGTGTTTAGGGCTATGTTCACAAGCCATAAACACTAGACTGTGCCATCAATAAGGCAGCCCCTAGCCACATGTGGCTGAGCACTTGAAATATGGTAGTACAAGCTGAGATATGCTGCAAATGTAAGATACACACCTGAATTGAAACACTTGGTTCAAAAAAAAAGGATAAAACTACTCAATTTCTTATTGAGAAGTATTTGTTGAAATATTAATAATAATATTGTTGAAATATTTTAGAAATAATATTTAGATAAATTGGTTTAAGTAGAATACATTATTAAAATTAATTTCAGGGGTGCCTGGGTGGCTCAGTCGGTTAAGTGTCCGACGTCGGCTCAGGTCATGATCTCACCGTGAGTTTGAGCCCCGTGTCAGACTCTGTGCTGAGAGCTCCGAGCCTGGAGCCTGCTTCGGATTCTGTGTCTCCCTCTCTCTTTCTGCCCCTCCCCCATTCGTTCTCTCTCTGCCTCTCAAAAAAAATGAATAAACGTTAAAAAAAAATAAAATTAATTTCACCTGCTTCTTTTTCACTTTTTAAAAAAATGTTGTTACTAGTAAACTGGAAATTACATTTGGGGCTTGGGCTATACTTCCATTGGACAGTGAGTGGACTAGAGGGTAGATATTAGGGCTGTTTATAGTTGGCTTCTCTTCCTTCAGGGTACAAGGTAGAATTGCAGGTCTCTGCCCCCTTGGAAATTAGGTGTGGTCATGTAGTTTGCTTTGGCCAATGAAATGTGAGTGAGAGACGTGCTCTTTTGCACGGTGCATGTAACTGCCCATGCAAGACACTGCAGTGCCCTCCAAAGAAACTGTGGAGGTGAACATGAAGACTTAACTGCTGCCATGCTGACTGCCAGCTGAGACTCCTGCTGACTCACCTAAGATACGGAATGTGAGCTCAAAATAGACTTAAAAAAAAAAAAAGCAATCGAGATTTTGGGATTGTTCATTCCTGTACCATAACCTATTTTTAAATATAGCTTTCTGGTGTGAAGGTGTGCAGAGAAGGATGCCACAGCAGACTGCCCAAACTTGCTTAACTGCAGAACACTTTTGCAAGTATAATTTACTGACAGGATATTAATTAGAAGTCATGAGATAAAATGCATAGACTATATTAGTGAGGACAGAAAAAAATAGGTCACACAGATCAATTAATTGAGCCAATGATCAAAATTTGATTTGCATGTCTTATTAGTCTTAGAATAAAGCCAAAAACAAGTCATTTTTATGCTAAGAATCAACAAATCGAGACCATTTCTTTGACTTTCAAAGTCAATTTTGTTTCATCCAGATTTTCTTATGTGACTTTTTAAAAGTTGTGAGCCTGCTTAATATCAGCAACAAGGTTGCTGATCAAAGAGTATACAGTCTATTCTGAAATTTTGCCTTTAATACATTATAATCTGAAAAAATTCACATTTTCCAGAAAATGAAGAACAATATGATCAGTGTGCTTTGCTGTATTTGGGGACTACTGAAGCAGGCTTCTCTAAAATTCAATTATTTCATCCTGAATAGCTCACTTCCTTCTTTTTGTAGAAAACAAAGTCTGTGATTTTTCATTTTCACTTTGAAGCATTTCACTTTTTGCTTGTTTTAGACTGACACAGTTTGTGAGCTATCAAGACTGCTTTTTGTTTAAAACTCTTTTTTCAATTTCAGATCCACAGAGAACATGTTTATAAAGTATAAATATTTTTACACGCAATCAAAACTAAATATTACAGGGGCGCCTGGGTGGCGCAGTCGGTTAAGCGTCCGACTTCAGCCAGGTCACGATCTCGCGGTCTGTGAGTTCGAGCCCCGCGTCAGGCTCTGGGCTGATGGCTCGGAGCCTGGAGCCTGTTTCCGATTCTGTGTCTCCCTCTCTCTCTGCCCCTCCCCCGTTCATGCTCTGTCTCTCTCTGTCCCAAAAATAAATTAAAAAAAAAAAAAAAAAAGTTGAAAAAAAAAACTAAATATTACAAATTAATTTTTATCAAGATATATCACAGGCTTTTAGAATGATTTTTAGTTACCACGCGGTTATCACCACTAATTTCAGGATATTTTCATCACCCCAGAAGGAAACCCTATTCCCATTACCAGCCACTCCCCACTTCCCTCAGCCCCCAGCTCCTGGCAACCACTAATCTACTTAGTCCCTATGGGTTTGCCTTTTCTGGACATTTCTTACAAATGGAATTTAAGCAATATGTGATCTTTTATGTCTAGCTCATTCACTCAGCATAATGTTTTCAAGGTTCATCCATGCTGTAGCATGAATCAGTACTTCATTCGTTTTTAATGGTTCAATAATTTTCCATTATGTGAAGAATATACCACTTTTTGTTTATCCATTCATAAGATGATGGACATTTGTGTTATTTCCACTTTTGGCTATTATGAATAATACTGCTATGAGCATTCATGTACCAGCTTTTATGTGATAATATGTTTTCAGTTCTCCTGGATCAAATTAAGATTTTAAGACAAAAAATATGTTTTAAGACAAAATACAGAACACAGACCTGGGTAAATTCTGCCCTTGTTACAAAGTGCAGATTAAACATTCTCATCTGTGCATCAGCAGGAAGTAACTTTCTGGGTAATAGGGACATGCTGGGAGATTTACAGCTGGCCTTTTTGGGTCCCATCTTCGTCCAAGCAGGAGCTTTCTCTTCAAGCCCCCAACACTACCCTACCCTCTACAAAGCGTCCACACCCCACTCTATAATCCAGGGGGTTCCTGAGCATCTGGGCTGTTACCTACTTGTGGTGAGTCAGAGAGGGGCCCTGAAAAAAATCTCAGAGCACAGATGGCCACCACTCCTGCTGGATGATTGGCAAGCACTATACTGATGACTGTCTATCAGTAGTCCTCTTTGGACCACAACAGGCAACATAGATGAACCTGTGCTTGGCTTCTGGAGGACCTCAGGTTGTGCTGATTCTGGTGGGGACTTATGGTGTCTCGCTTGTATGCTGCATCCCTTTCAAACAATTCCTCCCAATCCTTCCCAGTATATTTCTCCCCATCCCATGAGTTCTTTCTATCGAGTCTACTTTTCACCAGTATATTTTGAATTCAAGACTCAAATATGCCACCTTTATTTTCTTGTCTTTAGTGCCTCTGTCCATGCACAGAAGGTGACTGGTCATATCTGGCTGCCTGGGGTGGGGGGAGAGGTGAAAGGCCGAAGAGAAGGAATTTGATTTGAAAATACAACTTTGAAAAAAAATGTTTTTTAAGTACGACTTTGGAGTGGAAAGAGGGAAGTAAGGAGAGCACCAATAGATTATTCTCAATATTATCCCTCAATAGCAGTATTCTCAGGAATGCCATACCATTTCTTAATGATAAATTATCCCATGATGCTACAGGTTTGATTTTTTTCTTAGATATTTAAAAAGAAAAAAATCCACTAGTATCAATTCCTCCCCACCCCCAACACTGAATCCTACTGATGCTTGCTACAACTTTAGCCCTCTGTGGGACCCAGTTTTGGAAATGAGGCACCCCAAAGCATGTAACCACAAAGCATCTATTTTGAGCTTAATATCATTAAATGCACTCAATTAGTCCTAGTTGAGGAGTCAGGATAGCTAGGCTATGTTCAAGAAACAAATGACTCCAAACTTAATTGGATCATAACAAGGGCTTATTTCTTACATAGAAATAGATAATAGAAATAGACCCGTATGGGTCTGCTATGGCTATTCTGCATCATCTTCACTCCAGGATCCCCATGGACAGAGCAGCCACTATTTGGAACATTGCCAGCTGGAGGAAAGAGAGCAGTATAAACCTCACACTGCCTCTTCGCCTTGCCTAGAAGTGACACACATTACTTCCTCCTACATCTCACTGACAAAAGTAAATCACATGGTCATGCCCAAGTTCATACTGGGACCACACCTCCTGGTCAAAGCCATCTCATTCTACCCCACCATCTTTCTTTAACTTTGAATTTCAGAAAGTAGGGATTGGGGTGTCAGGCTCTTCCCTCTGAGAAGGCCCTTGGTCCTTATGCAAATTGGATTTCCTCCTCTTTAGCAATGGGTACAGCATTCTATTGACTGACTATTCTACTCCCTACTCAGAGGCAATGTCAAGGTCAGGAGAGCCATTTCAGCAATGGGTTACATAGCTAGGTCTGATCCCAGGCCAGGTCCTGGAGGACTCTAGAAGTCTGAGCCACCATCTTCCCCCTATTTATGATTTCATCCATATAGTGATGTTGACTAGTTATAAAATAAAATAAGTGCCATATCTTGGATATAAAACCATATGATCAGTTAACTCGTTTCAGCAGGAGAAGTAATAAGTTGACAACATTCAAGAAGTTCTCTCAAACATACATGCTTGTGTTTATGTATTTATCCTAAATTTAAAACCCTTCCTTTCTTTGATCACTGTGTCAATTAAGATTATATTCATCTGCAAATAACAGAAAAGGCCCAAAATGGCTTAAATAACTAGTATTTAAGGGAGTATGTTCTTTTTCACATAACATGACGTTCCTAAGTTAAGCAAAGCTGGTACTGAAGCCCAGTGATGCTATCAAAGACCCAGGCTCTTTCTTTTTTTTTCTACTACTCCATCTTTAATGTAATGACTTTCACATCCATGTCTGTCAGTTCATTGTTCTCCAATGGTTGCTGCCCCTCCAAGCCTCATGACCATGTCCCAAAAGGAAAAGAACAAGGGACAATGGGCAAGGGGCTTTCTCTTCAGGAGGCTTGGCCTTTTTATTCAGGAAATGACACATTAGGGGCTTCCCCTTAAGGACTTCTGCCTGTATCTCATTGACCTGAAATATGTTTTTTGGTGCCCTAGCTATACCAGAGGCTGGAAAAGAAGGGGGATAAGGGAAAAGGTTGGAGATTGAGTTTGGGTCAGCCAGCCTACAACATCTGCCACAATCCCTCCTTTGTGAAGTTTTGCCCACTATCTCAGTCTGGTTTGTATGACCCCCACAATGCTACCTATTTCTGTGCCCAAAGTAAGCATTTCTATTCACTGTATTATTATATTTTTGGGAGTGGTTGGTATCCTAAGCTTCCTTGTTTGATGCCTCTGCAATCCTTCCTTGGTGAATACCCTAATACCAGTCAGTTTTCATCCAAGTGTGTGTAAGCCATATTGCTCTTGGATGATCAAAATTATGCAAATAACTACATGTTTGCTTTCTGTTAGATCTCAGAGACACCAGTTGGTATTAATCTGACCTGTCTGATTTTTCACCATCCTTGTATTTTTAATTCTATTCTTGGTTCAAGTCCCATTTTCTTCATATGGAGATAAACTTCTAAAATACTAACTGAACCTGATCACACTTAAATATTCTCAATTTTGCTCTTCACTATTTTGACTTTCTAATATGAACCATATAGCCCATGTGAAGGGCTTGATATTAACGAGGCAGAGAAAATGTCTATTGTACTCATTCTTCAGAGAAGTGGGTGTCTTTAATTAGGTAAACAAGAAAGACTATAAGTATTTCTTCCCTAAATAAAAAATGTTTCAAAGTAATTTGCTGTGTCTTACTTAGTATGGTCTACAAGTAGTCCAGTCAAAAGTAGTATAATAATTAGTTGCAAAAACAGTAGCACACTTTCAAAAGGGGGTGAACAAATAAACACCTATGAATTCAAATAGTCTCTGTGCTGAAGCCCATAGTAAACAAAGGTTGGGAGGAAAAGGCAAAGACAAATGTAATTACTGTTAAAGTACCAATGGCCAATATTCTTTGAATTTAGTAAGATGCAGGAAATCATAGAGAAAGAAGGAATTCATACCTGTCTCAAACAAAAATATACATACATATTTAAATGTGAATGTTACAACTATTCAATGTAACAAGAGTTATCTGCAATATGTCCCCACCTGATTCTTACAGCACCATCGTTTCCTTTCCCAATCTTGAGTGGCTTCCAACAGACACATCGAAGGTTGTGTTGAAAACAGTAAAGAGAGAGCATTTTAGGATGTCTATCTCTCTATCATCTGCTGGCCTTCAAAGGAGGATATGGCTTAGCAGCTTCTGTCCTTAGAGCCTCTATCTATTACTCAAGGGAGAAAAGAAATGCCAGAAATAGACAGGAGACAAAAGTGGCCATGTAATTTTGAGTTGAGAAGCTCCAGAAGATTCTGAACATTGGTAGCTAAGCATGATTTCCAGAGAGGTTGCAAACACCAACTGAGGTTTGATTCCTGTCATCTTCTCTGCCATTTCTTCCTCCTCACCAAAAATACACAGTAAAAAGAAGGAAAATAGATTTTTGAATTTAGATTCTTAGAAAAACCACCTAAGGTAGGAAATATTCTACATAGAGAATTTGAAGATAAAACAGATATGGAATCAATATGCAACCCCACATACACTTTATGAGGAGGGCACTTAGGCAGTGAGCAAAACTCTGCCCATGCCAAAGGACACAGTCTTCTAAAATTTCCAAGCTATGCCCAAGCTTCATTTGTAGGTCTAATTCATAAGAACATTAAAAAATGACATTCAGGAGCAAAACAACGGTTCAACTAGCCAATTGTTTTCTCCCTGATGATACGCAGTCTTTTTCTAGGGGAGTCTACTTATGCTACATGACCTCAATCTCAGAGACTAGGAATATATTTGTAACTAATATCTCCATCTTTTCTTTAGTAAATATTTTTATAAACTTAACATCCATAATGCATTCATATCATAATGAATACATATTCACATTCTATAGAATATACATATAAAATTCATATTATATAATATATAACTGTTAGTAAAATATTCACATCACATGAATATTATTCATAACATATTCATATATATTATTTGAACCAATACCAATAGATAATATGTTCCATAGCTATCAATACATATATCCATCTTGTTATGAACACCTAGGTTAATATGTTCTGTATCTGCCACCAGATAAGTAAGATTTAAATTTAAAAATCAGATCAAAGACAATCATTGGTGAGTGTTTAAGATAAAAAGTATGGGGGATATTGGGCAACTGCATTATATTAACACAGTTTTGTAATATACATATAATCAAGGGATTTATGCATCCATCGTTGCCCACCATGATAAGTTCTCATACAAAGTGAAAGTAGGAATTATAAAACATAGATCCTTAAAATTAAGGTTGGATTTGTAGACACAGGTACAATCAGAGCTTCAAGGAACCTTCTGAAGCCTCTAGTACACCTCCTTATTTTATAAAAAAGGAAATCAAAATCAGAGAGGCCCTGACTTCCTCAAAGCCATACAATAAGCTAGTAGAAAAGCTAGAACTAAAAAGTAAGGATTTTTGGTTTTGGGGGTTTTGTTTTGTTTTGTTTTTTGCTATTTGTTTTCACTTTTAGTCAAATGCTCTTTCTACATTACCATAAATTTAGAAACTCAAGAATGTATTCCTGCAACTTGTTTCAAGATGGAATAATGAAAACTTTTCAAGTCAGAGACTTCTGGCTGTCCCCCAATAACCATGTTCCCCTCCTTCCATTGCGAAGGAATCCTCATTTTAGGTGGGCACGTGCTTGCCCACTATGCAACCTCATTTCACAGCATTCCTTATAGCTGGATGTGGCCATATTACCAAGTGAGACAAGCGTCCTGTAGCAGCTTCTGGAAGCTTCCTTAAAAGCCAGCTGACATTCACTCGTTGCTCTTCTCTTCCTCCTTTGTTTCTGGTGAGAATGCAGACAAGATGGATGGAATTGGAGCCTCCATCTTGGACCACAAGGTGCCATTAAACTAAATGTCACACATAGTAGACTTAGTCCCAAGCAGCCCTGAGTCAGGGGTACTTCCTTGGGCCATATCTGCCCTGGACTGCCTACCTCCAGACTTTATATGAGAAAAAAATCATCTTCAATCTTATTTATGCCACTATTGTTTTGAGGTAGTACTCCAGACAAATCTAACCCTGATACACAGTTGAAATATACAAACAATTCCTCTATATTTTCATGTTTCCTTTCTGGGTAATCTGGCTTTTCCCCATTTCTATCACAGCCCCAGGAAAGGGAGGCAAAGTCCCTGGAAGGAGGAGGAAGTTGGTAAGACAAAGGAAAAAAAAGGCAGCCCTTTTTGCAAAAGGGAACACAAGCTATGAGAGCGGTGTGCCCTGATATCCCTACTCCAGGTCAAAGCCCCAGAGGGCCAGGATGTGTCAGAGGAAGGGAGGCAAAGCCCAAAACCAAGGGGTCCTGAAAGGAGTGGCCTCACAGGTGGGCTGGCGGGCATAGGGTGGCAGAGCCAGGCTGGGCAGGGGGAAGAATGGGTCAGCCTTGAGCCCTCCCTGAGCCAGCCTGCCCCTTTTCCCCTTGCTGTGCTTTGTAGTGTGGACTGCAGTGGGGCTCGCAGAGCCATGTTGGGGTGGTACTGCCCAGACCGGCCACTGCGTGAATCTTGGGCCCAGAATCACAGGCCAGGAAGGGCTCACATGGGGCTAGGTAACTGGGGAGTCACACTTGCCTGAGGACCCAGACAGAGCAGCCTCCACTGGCCTCCAGAGTAAAGAGTGCCTGGCTGGCCACACTGCAGGCACCGCTCTGGAGGGGCCGGCATGGATTGAAGGGCCTTCCCCTCCAATAGGAGGCCTTATAAAATCTCCATCTATCAGCTGCCATTTTTTATTCCAATTGGAAGAAGCTTAGTCTGATCCTGACATACAAATCGAATGAATTCACCCCAAAGGGGTCCATTAACACCAGAAGATATTTAAGTGTTACTGACAGGCCAGATTGGAGTTTGTCTCACCCTTATTCACAGCCTCCTCTACCCACCACAGCCTTTGACCCCACGCAGGCCTGTTGAAATAAGTTAAACTTAAGGAAGCTACCTTTTCTGTGCACATCTGAATGTTGCATAGGTTAATATTAGACCCTGATAACCCTAATATCAATAGCACTGGATTTTTAAAGATGAGAAATCTGTGTGTAGGCTGCCAATCCTATGATAGGAAGGTGTGGTACTTATACAACATCATGTCCTAAAGCACTCTGCTAAAACAATCGTGTTTATTTGCTGGGTACAAGAGTGCAATTTTTTGTGGCCTCAACGTGAATTCTTAAGTGGCGATTGTTTCTGCTTGGCATCGAAACAAAAAATGTATTTCCCTTATTGTTATTTTGGATACATCTGTGGTCCAGTTGCAACATCTGGAATGTGTTGAATCTAGCTCTTTTTACAAACAAAAAGAATTCTAATATTAATTTTGTTTTTTAAAGAAATGGATATTTACTTAAACTGGAGCTGTTTGATATAAAATGTTCAGAGTGTTAGGAAAAAAACAGATTTGTCTAATTTGTGGCCTGAAACAAAAGCTTTTGTGATACCGGATTCTGGGGGAATTTTGTTTTTACTTGTCAGACTTTGTACAAATGCCCATTAAACATCTGAATGATCTGCTAACAAAGTAGCATTCCTTTTAAACAATGAGCAGAGATGCAAGAAAACCCAAATGATTTTAGACTAAAAACATAGCCAAGCAGTCTTTTGTTCATTTTAAAGTCATGTTTTAAATTAAATAGGAAAAAAAGAAAAATAAATAAATTAAATAGGAATGTTTTTAAGTTCTTTAAAGGAAAATTTATAATTTAGTATTGTGAATTAAAAATTGTGCTAAATTTTCCTATGAGATTAATATTATCCTAAGTTAAAAAGAGATTAAAATCTGAATTTTATATTATACAATGAAGGCCAAAGTTATGCTGTTAGACAAAAGAAGGAAATTAAGAAACATGTACTAAGTGGCCAAATATATTTTTTCCCTTATTGCCTCATTTGAAATGAACTTATTTCTTTTTAGATTCTGAAAGTAATTCATGTCCTACATGGAAAATTTGAAATGATGAAGATAGAGTCACAGTGTTACCTCTTACAGGTAACATAACTACTGTTTTTATATTGAAGTACATCTCTTTATTCTTCTACCAATTTGCTATATTTTAAAAGATCTTAAATTTATCAAACCAGCAATCTGGAACTGCATTTTACTAATCTGAGGGATAATACATTTCTCTTTTTATCTACTTCTGGAACAGTTAAAAATATTAACTAAAAAGAATAGCAACCAATCAACCAATCATTCCACAGGTATTAAGGGAGCTCATCATACCTTACAGTTAATGGTAGTTTAAGAACTATGGAAAACAAAGTACACAGTTGATTTCTGCCTTAAGGAATTTATAGGTTATGTGCAAGAGAAGACTAACATGTGTGAAACCATTAAAAAACAAAACAGGCCAGTAAATATTATGACAGTTTTTATTTTAGTGATTATTAATTGAGATCATTTAAATGAGTCTGTGGCTTTGATTTCAGGAAACAGAAACCCACTAAAAGGAGACTTTACTGGAAAAATACAAGGTATACCTTAGAATTTAAAGCACTGTTATCAGGAATTACTGGTCCTTGATTCAGTTTAGCTCACTGTTCATATCCAATCAGTTGTAGCCAAAAGAAAGAGGTCAATGTGCCATCTTGCGTTGCCCAAAGGGCAGACATGGTTGACCCTTACATTACAGCCATCCCCTCTTCTTTGATAATAGAACCCACTTTCACTTTCAGGCAGTAATGTGCCCAAGCCCAGAGGATGAATCATACCTAGTCCAGGTTAGTTATTATAAATGCATTTCCCTTTTGGCAGATATGCATTAATCCAGACTCCCTTTGAGCTGGAAGTGGATACATCACAAATGATATCTCTGTCCAGTGAGATCTAAAAAGAAGTTTATAAGGAAATATTTTCCTCTCAAATAAAAGAGAGATGTTAGAAGAGAATCCCTTTCTTCCTTCCATATTCTTGACTCTCAGGATAAGTCATTCTTTATGGAACAAAGCAAAGAATTCCAGAGGTGCCAATTCAGAGCTCTGATATCACTGAGCCTCAAAACCAATTGCTGGAACTGCTTACATCTAGAATTCATTTTAGTACATATACATATGTACATATATATAATATATATATAATTTTTAAATATCAGTATTATTTAGTCACTTTTAATCAGGCATTCAGTTACCTATATCCAAAAAGCATCCAAGATGTTAGGTATCTCTTCTGGGGCTGTGGCAGAAGTAGTTTTAAAAAAAGTAGTAGTTTAAAGAAAGTAGTTTCTTTCCGAAAGGGGTATGATGACAAGAAGGAAATTACTGGTATATCTGCTATAGTTTTTTTTATGGGCCAGGCATGGTGTTAAGCACTACATACCTATCCTTTCACCTACTTTATCCTTCCACTGATCCTCTAAGGTAACAGTATTATCTCCTTTCATGGACAAGAAAATGGAGCTTCAGAGAGGGTAAGTAGCTTGTCCAGTGTCATTAAGTGCTAGAGACAATGAAAAACTAATGCAAATCCAAGGACTTGCTATACTCTTTTAAGTTTCACAGGTGTGGCCATCTAAAATTGCACATGACATACTATGGACACTGAAATAGCTATGAGAGAAGAAGATAAAAGTGGACTGGACAGAAAATTTCACAGAAGGAGAAATTTGACTAGACCTTCAAGAATAGGTCGAATTCAGAGAGGAAAATCAAGGGCATTCCAAATGGAAGGAATACAGAGAAGGCAGAATGAGAAGGGAATGTTGATGAGACAATCTGATCAGAGATATGTGGGATGAGGTCATATATTAAAGGGTCCTAAGAGCCAGGCTGAAAAGGTTAAATTTAATATGATAAAGCTGGAACTAAGGGACACTGGAAAGATTGTGAACAGAACAAAAAAAGCAAAATATTGACAGTAGTCAATGGAGACTGAGTTGGCATGGATTCTAGTCATACAGGGATTGGAATCATCCAGGCACAAAACAAAGAGAATACGATCCGATTTTTTTTTTTCTTAACCAGATTATGTCCTATGGTCTGACTGACCAGATGTGGGAAATGACAAAAGAATGTTTCCTTCCACTATTTTTTTTTAAGTATAGGTCTATTTTCTTCATTTCATGTGCCTTTTCTTTCTTTCCTCTCTGATTTTCTTTCAAGTTATGTTCTATTCTTCTGTCTTCTTGCTTCCTTTCCCTTGTCCAGGTTGGCTGAAATGCTTGCTGCATCTAAACAAAACAAAGCACTTGCCAAAAGGAAGTCAGAGTGATCCTGGAATTATAGCTTTTTTTTTTTTTTCAGGCAATTCCACATAGGACACAGGAAAAATTCTTGGTGGGGAAAAGGAAACAGCTTCTCCTTTTTAGGGTGATCACAGATTTTATTATTGTTTTTTTTATTAACTTATTTTCAAGTTAGTTAACTACGGTGTGGTCTTGGCTTTAGAAGTAGAACCCAGTGATTCATCTCTTACATATGACACCCAGTGCTCATTCTGAAAAGGGCCTTCCTTAATGCCCATCACCTATTAGATCCACCCCTTCCCTCCCAGAAACCCTGTTTTTCTCTGTATTTAAGAGTCTTTTATGGTTTGCCTCCCTTTCTGTTTTTATCTTATTTCTCCTTCCTTTCCCCTATGTTCATCTGTTGAGTTTCTCAAATTCCACATATGAGTGAAATCATATGATATCTTTCTCAGACTTATTTCACTTAGCATTATATAGGGTGATCAAAAATTAATTTGTGTTTGTTAATTATTTTCAGAGCCTTACCTGCTAAGTTCTACATGCTAACCCTGTGAATGTTGTATTTATTCAACTAATGTCTTATTTCTTTTTTATTTATTTCTTTTTTTAATGTTTATTTATTTTTGAAAGAGACAGAGACAGAATGTGAATGGGTTAGGGGCAGAGAGAAAGGGAGACATAGAAGCAGATGCAGGCTCCAGGCTCTGAGTTGTCAGCACAGAGCCCGACGCGGGGCCCGAACTCACAAGCTGTGAGATCATGACCTGAGCCAAAGTTAACGCTCAACCAACTGAGCCACCCAGGCGCCCCTTATTTCTTTTCTCTACAGACATTCTCACTGTAAACTAAGGGGACCAGGGGCAAGAATAGAGCTTCAAAAGTTGTTGGACCTCAGTACGTTGCTGCTCTGAGCAGATTTCTTTCAAATTGTCCCATTGCCTAACAAAAACGCAATATACAGAAAAGCTCAGTAGAAATCACACCCCTAACAGTTCTTCCTCTTTGGCAATTCCTTGAGATCCTAAAGAAATGTTCTTTGAAAATAAGGGAATGACTGCTTTAAGTAGAAGCTCTTATCTGGTTTATTTAGGAGGATGTCCAGGAAAGAGGGGATGTGCAAAGGCACTGAAAGGGTCAATAGTTGGGTGTTTACAGCAGAGATTTCCTTTTCTCTCTTGTTTGTGGCTTACATCTCTTTAGTTTGGGGAAAGAAATTCTTGGAAATGGATGTAACTCTGGTTCGTTACACTGGACTAGAACTTCAAGGAGGCACCAACACTGTTGCACCCTTTGCCCAAGAGGCCAACAAGGAAAATAAAGAGGCAAGCCTCCCACAAAACAGTAAGAAAAACATAAATATCCCAAAAGGAAATTGGCCCAAGGCTAGAAACAGGCCATCCACGGAAGAGAAACCTGAACAGTCAATAAATAGAAAGAGGCTCAACTCCATGAGCAATCTGGGAAATGCAAAGTAAAATGAAAACAGATGTCATTTCTTGCCCATCAGGGTGGCAATTAAAGTGTGATAATATCAATATTGGCAGGTGAATAGGCAAATGGGACTCTTACTCACAGCTGTAAATTGGTATATATTGGTACAGCACTTCAAAGGGCAGTTTCATGGGTATCTATTAAAATTCGAAATGTGCATATCCCATAACCCAGCAGTCATACTTATTGGTATTCACTGCAGAAAAATACTCATGTGGCTCCAATTAGACAGGTTTTTTGCATATTATTCATAACAATGAAAAAATGAAAATAACCTAAATGCCCACTGACCAGGGAATGGCTATATAACTATGATATATCCACATTATGCAAAATTATGCCAGAGTTAAAAGGAATTAGGTGCCTCTATACAGATATTAGAAGTCTGTTATTAAAGGAAAAAAATCAAGTTATAAGATACATACAACATGATACTATTTGTGTTAAAAACACACAAACTATTATATATTGTAAATATACTTACATATTGGGTATAAATATATAACCTAACTGTATATTTTCTACAAGTCTACTGAAAGAACTACATATTTTCTATTAGTACAAGTACCTTCAGTAAGTACAAACATCAAATATTCTACATAAGCATACAAAAGGGAATGCCTATTAAAATGTTTGAGAGGATTCATATCAAACTACTAGCAGTGGTTACCTCTGGGAAGGGATCTGGGATGCAGAGTTGGTGGTTCAAAGGGAACTTAAACCTTACCTTTAGTGCTTTTACTTACTTACTTACTTACTTACTTACTTATTTATTTATTTATTTATTTATTTATTTATTTATTTATTTATTTATTTATAAGAAAGGGAAACAGATTTGTGTATTCTCAAAAATGGGTGAGCAAAAGAAAAAAATTTAAACACAGAAAGAATAAAACTATGGAAATGGAGGTGAGAGTGACTAGAGGAGAGTAAAGGAAGATGGGTAAGTTTTACCAGCTTTCTCTCCCTGCTCCTCCAAGTGTCAAACAGCTTCTGCTTCTCTGATTTACGAAAGCCTGCTCAGGGATGCCTCTGGACTCAGAAAATCAGTTTCAAAGTGATGGGGAGGAATTTATGTGTGAGTTGGAAGCCAGTGGTACAGGCCAGGGCTGGAGATGAGGTTGTCAGACACTTTAGATTTAATTTCAACACTTGAGAAAAGGACTAAGAGATTCTCTTACAGGCAAAATTCAGAGGAAAATTTCTTTTCTGTGAAGTGGGTAGCCAAGGGCCGACTGTGTTGGAGCGATTCATCGCTATAGGTTGGTGTGGGTGTTGATTCGGAGGTTTTGCTTCATTTTGATGGAACATCTGAAGTTCTGATCCTGATCCTACTTATTAATGTAGATATATCAGAAAAAACAAAAAAAATATTTTTAATGGGAAAAGACCCACAGCCTCCTTCTTTATTTGGCCACTCTCATGGAAACCAGGGTTGTAATATACAACTTTGTCTCACTGTATTAGCTTTCTTCTACCATGTGGTTTGCTAATATAGCATAATGGTTAAGAAATCACATTCAGAAGCCTAACTGGGTTGAAACCATCACTCTGATATTTACCACCTCTGTGATCCTGGGCAAATTATTGGACTTCTTTGTCCCTTTGCTTCATTCTCTATAAAATTAGAATAACAGTACCTACTATTGTCATAAAGATTAGATGAACTAATAAAAATAAAATGGCTAGAATGGTACCTGGTGCATAGAAAACACTACATCAGTTTCAGAAATTATTATTATCGTTACTTTTAACAAGTTAATCACTTTCACAGTCATATATTGAGGCAGGTCTTATGAAGCCATTGTGAAGATTAGGGCAGCTTGGTTCAGACCAACCCCAAAATTCAGGCAACCTGCCTCAGAAATTAAGTGTTGAATGAATAAACTATTATGCAGGCACTAGGGTTAAAGGCGAACAAGCAGGGCTTAAGCAACATTGTTCAGTGGACAGATAGCTCTGCAAGTATGCACAAGGGAACTGGAGATGTATGCTGCTACGCTAGGCCATGTGAACGCAGACCCAATAGAAGCTGAGGCACCCCATTTAAATGGAATTGGCTCAAACTCAGCCTACATGCAGTGGGAACAGCACACATCTCTTCCTATCTGAGAATTCTGAGATTATGATTTATGCTTTTCCAGGTCACTTCTGGCCCCTGGTTTCTGTTCTGCTAAATTACTTCATCTGTGGATTGCCCGACTGCCCAGCAGGCATTTCCTGGTTATACCATGTTGCTATAGAAGGGGAAAACAGACCAGTTCCTTGATACCCCTCACAAAACACCACTGACACAAAGCTTTTGTGTATGCAGTAGAACCTTACTCAAGATTACAAACAATAGCAGGGCATTATGTTACTGAGTCACAGAGCAAAGAGGCATAAATCTTTTAGCTGTTAACCCTTTTCTTAAAAGCGCTGGGGTGCCTGGGTGGCTCAGTCAGTTAAGCATCGGACTTTGGCTCAGGTCATGATCTTGCCATCTGTGAGCTCCAGCCCCACATTAGGCTCTGTGCTAAGAGCTCAGAGCCTGGAGCCTGCTTCAGATTCTGTGTCTCGGCCTTTTTCTCTCTACCTCTCTCTCTCTCTCTCTCAAAAATAAATAAACATTAAAAAAAATTTTTTTTAAAGTGCTTTGGCTGACTTCATTCATCACCTATTTCAGTCAATATTCTTTGTTACAAGTAATAGCCACAGAAGTTTTGGCTGATTTAAGCATGAAAGGAATCTCAAAAAGGACTGAAGAACCAGGTTGGAAGTTTGTGCCTTAAGAAATGACACACAAAATCCTGTGGCAGAACTGGTCCAGTAAAGAAGCCTCAGCTGCCGGGCAGTGAATTACAGAGCAGTTTGCACAACTGACAAGACTAGACAGTGCGGTTCTAACTGATGCCACAGCTGCTGCTGTTGCCACCCTTCTCCAAATGTATTCTCGGTACTCACTGCTTTGTGGCATCATCAGTCCCCTATTCAAAACGGAGGACATGTGTATTTCATTGATGTTGTCACATGCCCAGGTCTAGCTGCAAGAGAGGCTGGGAAAGCAGTCTCCCCTCCAAAATGTGAAGGATTCTCAAGTCCACAGATGCGAGTTGTTTACTGCAGATGTTCTCTATGTCAGTGCTTCCTGAACTTTCATGTGCTTATGAGTCATCTGGAGACCTTATTGAAATGCAGGTTCTGATTCAGTAAATCTAAGGTGAGGCCTGAGATTCCACAGCACCCAAGTGATACAAAGCCACTGGTCTGAGGACCACACTTTGAGTGGCAAAGTTCTATAGCAAAGATTTTCAAATTTAGTTGCATATTGGAGTAACTTGAGAAATACTTTAAAAAAAAAATATTGCTGTCTGGGTCTCACCCTCAGCTGATTTAATTGGTGTGGGGTAAAGCCTGGGAATATAAACTTTTAAAAGCCTTCAGATGATTAGAATGACTCAGATTGCATCTTTCACTTTAGGCTTCAACTTTTTGTTGCTTTTGAAGCTTATCTTTTTTCTCCAAATTCCCAGATTTCCACTTTTAGCCTTGCTTGGTTTCCTTTTCAAATTCAATTACATTCACTCATTATGCAGAACAATTTGACACTCTACCCCTTAGTTCCTTGGACCTAATTTTGCATATCCAAAGCTTAAAAGAATTCTCCTAATCCAAAAGTATGTAACCTGTTGCCCTGGGAAAGTATGATTTGAAGTGATCCATGGATAAACACTGTTTTAAATTTTAATGTGCATAACTAAAAAAAAGTAACTAACACAATAAATGTGATTTCATAAATACTACTGCTTAGGACAATGAGTCTTTCTTTTTTAATTAGGTAAATAATAATAATATAGAGATTCAGAGCAGACACAACAAAAAATCATAAAAATGGTTTGTAAATGAATGAAGTTTGAGATTGCTTATACTAATTATAAGCTTTCTAATCAAAATCCCAGGCTTTAGGAACACAAAAGAACTGGCAGAAGAGTTAAAAAAATATCAGACATTTTCCTTCTCCCTTCCCTCTTAGTCTTTGGAGGATAAGGAAGCAATATATAAATTGTGCTACCATTCTTAACACATTGAAATGGCTACTGATTTCAATAATGGCCACTGAGGGGCGCCTAGGTGGCTCAGTGAGTTAAGCATCTGATTGTTGGTGTCTGCTCGAGTCCTGATCTCACAGTTCCTGAGATAGATCCCTCTGTAGGGCTCTGAGCTGACTGTGTGGAGCCTGCCTGGGATTCTCTCTCCCTCTCTCCCTCTCTCTCTCTCTCTCTGCCCCTCTCCCACTCATTCTCTTTCTTTCTTTCTCTCTCTCTAAAAAAATAAAATAAAATAACAGCTACTGATTTTAAATGACAATTCTTTTTCTATTAAGTGAAGATTTCATAAAGTTTCAGGTAAATACCACCAACATTTGAAAAAAATCATAACCTAGACAAAAATAACTATAAGAATTAAAAATAGATTAAATTCCAGGGGCGCCTGGGTGGCTCAGTTGGTTAAGCATCCAACATTGGCTCAGGTCATGATCTCACAGTTTGTGAGGTGGAGCCCCCTCATCAGGCTCCGTGCTGATAGCCTGGAGCCTAGAGCCTGCTTCAGATTCTGTGTTTCCCTCTCTCTCTGCCCCCCCCCCCCCACCATGGTCTGTCTCTCTCTTTCTCAAAAATAAACATTAAAAAATAATAATTTAAAAAAAAAGAATATAGGTTAAATTGTTTAACCAGTTAATTTTTTTGAGACAGAGAGCATGCATGAGCAGGGAAGAGGGGCAGAGGGGCAGAGGGAGGGAGGAGGGAGAGAGAGACAGAGAGATAGAGAGAGAGAGAGAGAGAGAGAGAGAGAGAGAGAGAATCTAAAGCAGGCTCCACACTCAGTGCAGAGCCTGACTTGGGGCTCAATCCCATGACCCTGGGATCATTACTTAAGCTGAAATCAAGAGTTGGATGCTCAACTGACCGAGCCACCCAGGCGCCCCTAACCAGTTAATTTTTTGAAAGAAAATGTGTGAAATTTTTTAGAAGTGCTGAGAGCTAATCCACAAATCCATAGAGCCAAAAAACTCCTAAGCAGAAGAAATTTTTAAAACTGCCCCAGTCACATCATTGACACTAAAGAAAAATAGATCTTAACCAGGATTAGATTAATAGCAGATTTCTCAGTAGCAACAGAAACAAGAAGATAATAGAATAGCATGTTCAATATTCTGAGGGGAAAAAAGACCACTATAAACCTAGAATTATATATCCAGTAGAATGATCTTTAACGATCAAGAGCAAAATAAAAGTATGTCAGGTGGGGAAAAATCTGAGCACTTATCACGTCACACTCTCATTAAAGGAAATTCCACAGAATTTACCTTAGGCACAAGGAAAAGTATCCAGAAAGAAGAGCTGAGATATGCAAGGAAATGGTAAGCAAAATGTTTTTACAGATGTCGGTGGGTCTAAAAAATGTCTAATTTATAGAAGGAAAACAAGACAGAACTAAAGTAGTGAATAATAATTGTTTATAAATATGGAGGAGTTGTACAGAGTTAAAATATCTCAAGGTATTAGTTTTCTACTTTAAGTTTACATGTTAAAATAGTGGAATCACCATACACCTATGTAAAATATACACAGAGTGTATTTCTCTGAATAAGTAATGTTTTAAAATTTTTCATTGTGAGTGTTATCTCCAAGGGTCCTTTTCTTATGACCATCCTGTTAAGCCTTTTTTGGAAACATCCCTCTAGGGTGGTTTTATGTTTGTTTCTGCAAGGCATTCCAGATTCCTTTTCTGAGATCTTTCTGGGGAAAAGGATGGGGTTGAAGAATCAATTTCTAGGTTTTGAGATTCCAATAACATGCAAGTGCTGAAAACTAAACTTCAAATTCTCTGTGAAATGCAGACATAGGGTTTCAAAATTTCATCACAGTTAAATAATTTTTTTTCTTTTCACGCAGAAATGGGGAAAACTTCTTCATCTGCTTATCTACTGGGGGGGGGGGGAGGTTTATATCTTCCTTAATCTACCCATTTCCTGAGGATGATGTCTTTCAGGGACAATAGCTTTTCGTACTCAGTTCTAGCTCCACCTTGAGCTACTTCAAACCCTTACCTCCTGCCTATATACTTCCAGGCCTCAAGTCAGAGACTAACAATATCTTGCACGCCCGCCTGCCCTTAGCATCTAACTATCCCGGTTTGCCTCAGACCTGGTTTCTTGAAGTGTGGGAGGTTTTCAGTACTAAAACCAGGAAAGTCCAGGGCAAACTAGTTGACTGGTCATCTTACACCCCAGCCCTCATAGGACTAGAGAAGAATTAGTTCAAGAAGTCACTGCTTTGGTTTTTAGGTAAATTTCTGACATCTTGAGATTTCCCTTCATTCCTTATGAGTTCAGCTGAATATTAAAAATAAGGTTAGTTATTGTTTTATCCAGTAATGCTAGGTGTTGGTAGTGAAGGTTTTCAGGTTACAGAAGTCCACCACTATTCCAGCTCACAAAGTAACATTTTAATGCTTTTCATCAGTACAAGAGTGAAGTTTGAGAATAAAAGTCATAGCCGGTTATCCCCTATGAGTAGAGAATGCTAGAGTAGTTTCCAAAGGGGTGTGATCTGCTCCACCAACTGCCCTACGGCTCACCCTTGCTCTAGGCCTGGTTTCTCAGACCTTGAGAATGTTCTAGAATTCTCTAAGCAGGCCTAGTTTCTTCCTGTAAGGCCTACAAAATAAACCTGCCCCCTTACAATTTAAACTCCCTGAAGGAAGAAATGTTTGCCCGTTTCGTTCTATCCTGTATCTGCGGTACCGTGCTATCGCCAGTCGATACCATCAACACGTTTCTTGAAATAATAAACGCCCTGAACGCCAACCAACCTGGCCTGCCCTATGTGTCCAATCCAACCCCATCTACCTCAAACTTGACAGAAAAGCGCCCATGTTTCTGGACTTCTGGGGGTCTCCTTCCCCGTAGTCTACAGACTTGGTTCTATTTTCTATTTCTGTAGTCATTTAATCGATTTGGGGGGGCGACAACAGGGATAACCGGGAACGGGTTAATCCCGGGCGTTCGGGCGCCATTTTGAAACTAGAGCGTAGATGCATTAAAATTTTTTTTTTTTAATTTTCATATACATTTAAGGATGCACACTTATTTCAAGTGTGCTTCAAAGGCATTTTCGGGGTGACGAGTGGGTCCAGGGGAAAGGGGGTCTGTCAGCCCATAAGTCTCAGGTCGGCGCCTCCCTGGCTACGGAGTGCCGGCCCGCGCGCACCCCCTCCATACCCCCGATGGGGGAGCCGGTGCCCCCCCAAGCGCCCCCCGCAGGGGGCGGGGGGCTGTTACCCATTGGCTGAGGCGGCTACCACGAGCTCCAGTACCCGGCGCAGGAGGCACCTCTGGGAGCCCCGCAGGCCACGCCTCAGTTCGCCTGCGCCCCTCAGCATCGCCACTTGGTTGTTAGGGCTCCTGGATCGCGCCGCTCGCTTTCGATTTTCCTCTAGTCCTCTTTTATCCCTTTGCCCAAGTCGAAGCCGGGCAGCGGCAAGAGCAGAGCAAACGGCAGCCCTAAGAGTGGTGCCAGAAGCCCAGCCTCCACTCCTCCTCGAGCCCATTCAGCGGGAACAGCTAGCTGCCGCCATCATGGTGAGTTGGGGAGGAGGCCTGAGGGGCGCACGCCCGCGTGGGGACCTCCCGGGTGGCGGAAACTCGGCTTTTCTGGCGCCGCGCAGGAGGGGGGCTGAAATCGGGGTCACCCCGCTTCCTTGTTCTGGGGCGCCGGCCCGGGTGCACCACAGATGGCCTGAGAGAGGAGGGCGAGGTGGCCTAGAGGCGTGGGGGAGGGGAGGAATTCCCCGTGGCTGTCGCTGAGGGGAATGGCCCCGGGGCTCGCTGTCCCTCCTGCCGACCACGTGCAGGGCCATGACCTTCACGCCGCCCCGCCTGCCTCCCTCAGGCGCCCGCTAGGCTGTGAGGGCAGCCTGCGGTGTGGACCGCGGGGACTTGGGGGGGGGGGAGGGGAGGTGAATACCGCGCGGCCGCCCCACCCCCACCCCGCCCGGCGGGCCTCCCTTCCCGCGCTTACCCTGAGGAGAGGAGGCCGCGCGTCTGGTGCGAGATGGCGTCGGGCTTCCGCCCCCGGAAGCCAGCTGGCGCCGGCTCTCCGGGAACTGGGCTGTCGACTTTGAGGGCCGGCGTTTTCCTAGGCAAGTGGTTTCTTTCCGGCCCTCGCACGTGGTGGCGGCGGGCTCTTGGCGGGGGGGCGGGGTGCTCACGTCGGGGGAAACCGGGCGGCCGGCGGGGACACGAGAGCTTCGGTGGCGGCATCTCGTGCCTGGCCTGGCGCCGGGGGCTCCCTCGTGCGGCGGCCTCAGGCGGAAAACTCGCCCGACGCCATCCTTGCCGCACGAGGCCGGGCTTGCCTGTGCTCCTGCGGGACCGCAGACCCGAGAGGCCCGAGTTCTGTGCTCGGGAAACGCTTTCTCTCCCGAGATGCAGCAGGAGTTTAAACCAAACGTCCGCACAGTAGTAATACTTGCTCCTGGTGGGGGACGTTTCGGTGAGTTTTGGTAAATGCTTGGCGGTGACCCACCACGAGGTGCAACTCTGAAACTTTGGACCCATACCCTTAAGTCACAGACGTGTTCTAGACGCTGTGGATTGGCAGTGTAATCTTTCGTATTCTCCATTTTTAGAAGTAAACGGAGGACATTTATATACACTTTATATTACTACCTATAAAGGTTAAAATAAACATCTGCAATTATATGTATTATCCTGTATATAAAAATCTGCAATTATACGTATTATTATTTGTTATGTCGTTATCTAATCACTGAGTTACTCTTCAAAAAGTACAGTATTTTTTTCCTCTCCATTTTTAGAGAAAAAGGGGAATGCTAATAGCGTTTTTCCCCCTGATTATAACAGTAGCATATTAACTCATTTGAAAGTAATCAGTGTAATAAAACCGGTCTGTCCCAAACCCTTTAACAAAGTTTTGCTATATGTATGCCCTTCCAGATTGTTTTATGCATGTATTGCACGTAGATAGGTTAAGTTTTATTTTCTAGAAGTTGTACCATGCTACATAATACTTTTTTATATCTTGCATCCTTCACTTAATATAATGGATATTATTTTTCAAAGATAAATTTAAAGGGATTTCAAGTGGGGTGCCTGGGTGGCTCTGTCGATTAAGCGTCCGACTTCGGCTCAGGTCATGATCTCGTGGTTTCTGAGTTCGAGCCCCGCTTCAGGCTCTCTGCTGAAACTCAGAGCCTGGAGCCTGCTTCGGATTCTGTGTCTCTCCCTCTCTCTCTGCCCCTCCCCCGCTCACGCTCTGTCTCTATCAAAAATAAATGTAAAAAAAATTTTTTTAATGATTTCAAGTATGTAATGTTAAGATGTAAGATTATACCATTACTTGTTTTACCAAATTTAAATAATGAGTAATAATGAATAATGAATTATAATGAATAATTTTTCTGTATTAAAACAGTACTATAGTAAGTATCTTTGTGCGAACGGTTTGGAATACTTATTTTATTAATTCCTTGAAATTAATTGCCAGGAATGGAAACAACTGAGTGAAAGGGTTATGCCCATTTTATAACAATTTTAAATTACAGTACATCTTTCTGAGTTATTCTTGATGGAGCATGTACCAGTATGTGTTCTGTGTGCAGAATGATCTCCATACTCTTTCCAGTGAGAGGTGTTAACACTTTTTAAAGTTGCCAATAATAGGTGGAAAATACATTCTGATGTGCTTTTTTTTTTTACTCATTAATGAAGTTGAAGTTTGTCATTAGCTTTCAAAATTTCTTTTTGATAAATTCTTAATCCATCTTTCTATTTGGATGTTTATCTTTTTTAAGGATTTATAAGAACTCCATTAATATTCTTTATCATTTATAGTGGTAAGGAGTTGCCTTTATTTTCTAATTTCAGTGGAAATTGCTGTTTCTTTTTAAGCCTGATGTTAGCTTAGAGCTACATCAACAGAGAGTAAGATTTCTGTTTTACTTGGGTTTTTAAAAATTCAGTGATGGATGTATTTTATAAAATGCTTTCCTTTGGTGAATGACAGTAACAGATTTCCTAAGAATGAACCATCTTTGAGTTTTCAATATAAATTGTTCTTAATTGTATGTTTTTTATATACTGCTGGAATTTTGCATCTTTGTGTTGGGGCAGAGGTGGACCATTTTGATTAGGTTTTGTTATTTAGGTGTTAGTTTTGTAAAATGAATTGAGAAATACCCTTTTTTCTTCTTTTTTCTCTGGAATGTTTTTCAGTTAAAGTATCTGAATCTTTCTCATACACACTGTCTTCTGTGTACAATTGTTTCTGTCTTGGTGCCCTCTACACACACACCTACACACACACAAATTATCTGTTTCTTCACAATTTGAAAAAAACTCACAGTGAAACCGAGCTAGGAATCAAGTATTTTTTCCTAAGATTGTTTTTAAGATTGACATTTTTCTAGAAAGTTGGCCATTTCATCAAGATTCTGTTATAATCTGTGGTCATACCACCTTTTTTCAACACAAATGTATATTTTTGCTTTCTTGCCTTTTTCTCTCTTGGTTTTCTCAGGATTGTTTGTCTATTATTTGGATTGTTTCTTTCTAAGAGTCCAGTCTTGGATTTACTTACAAGGTTTTATTCTGATTTTCATTTCCTATTTCCTATTATGCTTTTTTTTTTTTTTTATTAGTGTCTTCTGTGGATATAACTCTAGTGACTACAAATTATAGGTTGTTTTTGTGGTCAATTACAGATTGCATTTGCCTTGCATGTAGCTATAAAAGTTGAATGAAATAATGTTAAAGAGCTGATATCCCAGGAGCTTTAGTAATGATAAGGTTTTTTTCAGCTTTTAGGTATTTTTGTCATTTCGTTATCCAAGTACACCAGGGAATGTATTACTGTAAATACCAGTGATGAGAATTCTGTATATGAAGGCCTCCAAGTTTCCTGCTACTTAATATCCTAGCATTACTTTTCTCAAAACCCGCCAACTCACCTGAAGATATAATTAAGAGAAATAATTACTCCCTATTTAATTTATATGAAATTCATTTCTGTATGCTATTGATGGTTAATATTAATACTTTAATAATACCAAACTTTTTGCTTTAGCCTAAGCATTTATTTGTGGAGTATTTTTAGCAGTAGTTTAAAAGTATTAAAGGTTGTTTATTGGTTTTGGATGTTGTGTATATAAATTATAATTGTATACAAGTACACACAAAGAGGTTTAAAAAAAATCCCTGCTGATGTCTTATTAAAATGGAGTACTTTGCTTACTTTGTTAGCTTTGAGCACCACCTGCTGGTTAAAGATTAAGACATGGTAGTGTCTTAATTTAAGATGTAAAGAAAATGATTTGCTGAATATAATGTTTAATATCTCAATTAACGAGACCGTGAATTTGAATAACTCAATCCCAAACCAAATTTCCTATAATATACAATGGACCTTTTTCCCAAATTGTTGCCTAATGTCTCAAGTATCCATTTTACTTTTGTTAAATAGAATATGAGAATTAGAAATTTCACCTTCAGTTCTGGAGATGCTATCATCGGTTTCTCAACTGCGACCCTGTTCACATTTTGGAACAGTTTTTTGTTGTAGGAAGCTGTTTTTTGCATTATAGGATATGTACTGTATCCTTGGCCTCTGCTACCAGGTACAAGGAGTACCCTTCAGTTGTGACAACCAAAAATGCCCCTGCATCACAAAATCTCCCCTGGTTGAGAATCAGTACATTCTCATAACCCCTTATAATGTGGTACAGTTTTCTGGCCTGACCTTCAAATTAAAACATTCATCCGTGGTCATTCACAGCAGATAATACTAGTTTGTCAAATAGAAAGGTATCCAAAGTTCATCCACAAATGAAGGGGAAATTGAGAAGGAGAAAAAGTCTGTTAGAATTTCAGAGCCACTTGTGGATTTGTTTTGAACTTATGAAATAACTAACTGAAAGGGACTGGTAAGTTATTTATAGTGAAGAGAAATCTAGTCAAGTTTTAATAGTTAAAGATACGTGGAGTATGTAGTATAGTCAGTCCCATGTAGGAAAAAAACCTAAAATTAGAAAACAAAAAAATGGGAAAACTTCAGAAGGTTTTTACTCTATTTCATTTTTATGAAATATTAGTATACTATAGTTAAGAGGAAAGAATTAGGAAGCACCCAAATAGAAACACGAAATAGCAAGTACAGTTGACTCTTGAACAATGCAGGAGTTAGGGACACCAACCCACCGTTCCTCCACGTATTTACAGTACTGTACTGTATTTCTTTGAAAAATATTTGTGAATGAGTGGACCTGGACAGTTCAAATCCATGTTCAAGAATCAGTTGTGTGTGTACAAATTAATAGAAACTAAAACACGTTTGGTGATTTGAGTTTTGATTTCATCTCTAATCAGTATAGAAGTTTATAGAATCTTAAATTTACTAGTAATTTCTAGTATCTAAAAAAATAGGAATTATACCTACTTTATTATTGTCACTGATTTCTATAGAAATTACTGTGCTTGCTTTTTAAAAATATATGTATCAGTTGGTTTATTTTGTCCCTGTTTTTCTCCATAAGCAGAGATGTAATGGGTTTATTTCTCTTGCAGCCTTTTGTACTTCCCTCTTAATCAATAGCTACTTCTTTTTTTTTTTTTTTAATTTTTTAATGTTTATTCATTTGGGGGAGGGGGAAGGGCAGAGAGAGAGGGAGACAAAGAATTCAAGCAGGCTCCAGGCTCCATGCTGTCAGCACAGAGCCTGAAGTGGGGCTCAGGCTCATGAACTTTGAGATCATGACCTGAGCCAAAGTCAGACATTTAACCAACAGAGCCACCCAGACACCCCTCAATAGGTACTTCATAAATGAATTTCAAATATATGGATGTGCCAATAATTGGTTCTTTGAAGTTCCAATTGAAATTGGTTGTTAATTAATAAAGTATGTACAAAATAAATAAGTAAATGGTAAAACCAAGAAAGAAGCTTTTTGAACTATTGAAAATAACGGCAGATAATAGAACACTAACTTATATTGGTGTACCACATTATACTTTACAAAATGAATTTGCAGATGTTATCTCACTTTATTCTCAAAGCAATTTTCCAGATATAAATAGCTACCAAATAAGGGGTTATAACCTAGTAAAGGACGTGAACCCAGATCTCCTGACTAAATCAGTTTTATTTCACTATGTTAGACTGCTTTTCATACATATATATTACCAGTAAATTTTGCTTCAGAAAAATTTACATTAATCTAATCTTATGTGGAAAAACTAAAGATAGAGTTCTGACCAGAATCCAGAAGAATGAGTTTCATGTGTGGGTCTCTTAATTTGAAAATAAAGATAGTATCATTTATATCTATCAGCCCACTGTGAAAATTAGAATTATCAGTGGGGACTGATTTGGTGTTAGTGAAGAGGAAAAATGTTATTTCAAAAGATGCTTTGAACACCCTAACACTAAGGGAAAGGATTGTAAGCCCTTTTTTTAGCAGGAGGTATTACGATATGTGAACAAATAGTCTTTTCATGATCCATTTCCAAAGTAAATGCATACTAACACAAAGAGTATTTAATTACAAAATGCATGTTAATTTTGGTGACTAGAAAGAGGAGGCAAAAGAAATTCGTTTACAGCTTTGTGGTAGGGGTGTCTGGGTGGCTCAGTGGGTTGAGTGTCTGGCTCTTGATCTTGGCTCAGGTCGTGATCTCAGGGTTGTGGGATCAAGCCCCATGTCAGGTTCTGTGCTGAGCATGGAACCAACTTAAGGTTCTCTCTCCCTCCCTCTACCCCTGTCCTCTGCTTGTGCCATGGGTATGTGCTCATTGTCTCTTGCACTCTCTTTAAAATAAAAAATAAGTGAAAACAAAGCTTTGATGTATGTTTTTGATGCAGATTTTTAAAAATTATCTTTTTTTAAAGATTTACCATGCTTTTTAATAAGGTACTCAGTAAAGTGAAAATTTGCTTACCTGGCATACAATAGAATGAGTTTAATAACTGTTTTTACAAATCTCAACTTTCCAGTTCACAAACTCAGTATAAAGTCAGTATTCTACTTTAGTGTAAGAGATGATGATAAGCAACACTGCGTTTAAGAATGTACTGTACCCTTTTGTTAAAATTTCATACTGATCTACTCTGATTACCTTAAATCCTAAACCTGAACTAAGCTGTATTACTGGTCAATTTACTATGAAAGTAATTCATATGAAAATACTCTGTTTTAAATACAAAGATTGTGTTTCACATCCTGGTTTAGTGATGATATCTGCTTTCCAAATTACAGTCTGCTGCAAATCCTGAGACTCCAAACTCTACCATCTCCAGAGAGGCCAGCACTCAGTCCTCATCAGCTACAACCAGCCAAGGCTATGTTTTACCAGAAGGCAGAATCATGCCAAACACCGTTTTTGTTGGTGGAATTGATGTTAGGGTATTGTATTCCTATTTCATTTATTTAAGAAAATATTTAGTGAATACCGGGGTTTGGGTCGTGATGCAAACATAAGGTTTTTTTGTACTTCATGCAGGTTTGGAATTGGGTTCATGTTTAACCTATAGAGACTAAAAGTATCTTTGACAAAGAGCTGCAGGTGGTTTGGGGATCCTTAGGAGAGATACCTCCACATTTTCAAATCTTTTTTATAGTATAATTGAAATTTTTGAATGCTGAATTTTTACTCTTGAAGTCAAATTCTTCTCCATAGATGGATGAAACCGAAATTAGAAGTTTCTTTGCTAGATACGGTTCAGTAAAAGAAGTGAAGATAATCACGGATCGAACTGGTGTGTCCAAAGGGTGAGTAAAACATAATGTTCAGTATAAAGTATAAAAAATATGTGAGCTATAGTCTCTATATAGAGTAGCATAGAAGAATTCAAAACGCGTGTTCTTACACTTGTATAAATTTTTTGCTTTGTTTCTTACATATAAAAGATAAGTTTGCTGCCAACTCTTCTATGTAGTCATTTTGATAGCGTTTGTATGTGAATATTTCCTACCTTCATTTATTTTACGTAAGTGGATTAATCAGTTCTATCAGAGCTGTTTTTTTCATGTATCTTACGGTATCTTAAGTTTTAACCATCTTGCAATAGGTAGTAAGTTAAATTCAGGTTCATAGATGTGAATTTTCTGTTAATGAATGATGACCCACACTATGTTAACCTTCACACATTTCTTCCCCCTAGATCAGGGGAAGAAGACAAAAGGTAGTATTTATAGATGACTGATCATGTACATCTAAAACTTTATTTCAGTATATTCTTCATCCTTCATCAGTATAATTTCAGTCAGTTACTTCATAGAATACTAGAAGTTTTAGACCATATACTGTTCTGGTGGTGATTTTTACACTCCACTTATCTTTCTTTGTAGCTATGGATTTGTTTCATTTTATAATGATGTGGATGTGCAGAAGATAGTAGAAGTAAGTAATCTTATGGAAAAATCTCAGTTTATGGATGCAGTGTTTAGTGTTGAGTCCTGAATATATAGCCTTGTATGAAATATAGAAATAAACTTCCTGTTTGAAATCCAAACCTAGAGTAATCTTACATAACTAGTCAGAACCTGTTTATTTGTAACTGGACATCTAGCTTCATGAGCTAGACACAGGAAAGGTTAGAGACAGAGTGTAAAGGTTTTTGATCAAATTCCAAGACTTCTCTCAACACTTGGGTAGTGAGGGTTAGGTCGCTTCGTGCTGGTAAATTTTGATTTGGTATGTTCTTCCCAGTGATGATCTCTGATGGTAGAAATTTTAGAAGATTTCGGGTATTTACCGAAGTCTTAGAAGTCTTTGAAATTGATTTTAGCTTTATTATGGTTTTATTTTCAGTCACAGATAAATTTCCATGGTAAAAAGCTGAAACTGGGACCTGCAATCAGGAAACAAAATTTATGTGAGTAAGGAGAAGAATTGTTCTTACTAACATACGTAGCTTTTCAGGAAACTAAAAGTAGTCTTTGTTTTCATATTCTTTAAAAAGGTGCTTATCATGTGCAGCCGCGTCCTTTGGTTTTTAATCCTCCTCCTCCACCGCAGTTTCAGAGTGTCTGGAGTAATCCAAACACTGAAACTTATATGCAGCCTCCAACCATGATGAATCCTATAACTCAGTATGTTCAGGTAAAAATTACTTAACATTCCTTTTTCTTTTTTTTAAATAGTATTGCAGATCTTATAGATGGGGGCACCTTAAAAGTAAGCCAGTCTCACTTTTTACCCTCAAATCAGATGCATATTTTCCATAATAAGTGGTAATACTGTCTCTGAGTGATGAGAAGGAAATCTATTACTTTTGTTAGAAATCTGTTGTTCTTAGTATTGTTTCTAACACCAAGCTAAAATATGCTTCTATATAGTTTGTAAGTCTTTAAGAACTGAACTCTGTAGCCATGAAGAATATATATATCTCATTCATTTCCCCTCCCCCCATAGGATAACTCCTAAAATATTTGAAGGCAGCTTTCCTCATGTGTTTGCCTGATTTATTCTTCTTTAAGTTTGGCAGTTCTATTTATTCATTATTTTCAATGATTTTCAGATGTCTTCTATAGATTACTGACTTCTGGATGTATTCTGGTTCTAGGATGGATAGGTTTCTGATGAGTTAACTGTATTTGTAAATTCTGTGAGTTTTCTGGCATATAATTTGTTTGGATACTTGAATATTTGAAATGGGATTTGAAATATTTACTATCTCCTATTGATGATGAATAACATTGATTTTCTTCATTTTATTTTCTTCAGTTTAAAAGACATTTTATTTTCAAGAAAAGAAAAATGGTAGAGAAGTGTTTCTGTAGTGTCTTTCATTTGTTAACATTTTCCATCTACCCTAAACACAGGGTATACCTTTTGTTATTTTTCTTGCTCTAAACATGGTTAGAAGAAAAGCCCTACTCGTTCCTAACATTTGCTGTGAGCTATTACTTAACTTGGGTGTATTCATGTATGATATTACATAGATGCTTTTAATAAATATTTATTGAAAGATGAAAGGCATTCTACTGTTCATTTCAGTTTTGGGGTTATATACTGCCCTTAACTTGTAGAAATGAAATACAGAAAGAGCCATAAAGTGTGTAGGAGGACTACACATTACTCCATGATATTGTCAAGGAATACACAACTGGTTAAAAATATTTTTACGAAGAAATAACAGATGTACTAATATAAGTTTAATATGGAAATCTATGTTAATTAGAGCCTTATCACCAGTATAAGGAAGAACTTCTCAGTGGGATAAATACACAAATAAGATAAACGAAAATGGGCAAAATCAGTCTCTTCCCTCATTCATCCCTTCTCCTCTCCCAAAAGACTAACATTTGACAGAGAATTTTTCTTAATGTAGCCAATCACTCCAATAGAATTCTGAATAGAATTCTGAATAGAATACAATAGAAATATGATTTATATTCATATTTTTGTTGTATTGGAAGTTTTACTTTATTATTTTCAAGAATTTTCCATGTTAATCCATTCTTTCTGTAAACTTTATTTGCAGGCATATCCTCCTTATCCTAGTTCACCAGTTCAGGTTATCACTGGATATCAGCTGCCTGTATATAATTATCAGGTAATTTAAAAGGGAACAGAATGATTTACTTTGGAATATTATTCGGGCATTTATATGAATTTCTCCAATAGTTTGTCATTTAAACTAGTGGAACATGCTTAAGATAAGAAAGTTAGAATTTGTCTAGAATTAGGACCTTTAATTATTTAGAAATAAGGGAAAAAGATTTGACAGGAATATACTTAGCATAAAGATTTCTTACACTGTTTTATAAGATTTTGTGTCCTCTTCTGTATTTCAGCATGTTTTCTTCCATTTTTGCTAGCAAATAGCTGAACCATCCAAACTAACTTTTATAAGCTTTTTTAGGGGGATAGATGAAATAAAATAACTCAGGTTTTAGAGCATTGAATTCCAATTATATTTGGTAGTGTTTATTTTAGCTGACTACTACAAAGTAGTAGTTCTCTGAATTTCTGAGCATAGATATGACCATATCCTTGGCCCATGACCATTAGCTATGGGAATAAATCCAGAGAACTACTATCTTTGAGTTTTTCTGAAAGCTAACACCAGAAAATTGAGAAAAATTAGGGTTTATGTATAAAGTAACAGTAATTCTCTCAGGTATTAGAAACCTAAAGTATTTCATTCTTCCATTCTGTTTCTTTTACTGCAAGTTCAAGGAACCAGCATGACAAATACCTCAACATTGTCTATCTTTCATGTTTGTGAAAATGTGTAAGAACGGTTAACTAATTGTTACTTCATTTTGTTTTGTTTGTTTTTTTAAGATGCCACCACAGTGGCCTGCTGGGGAACAAAGGAGTTATGTTATACCCCCGGTAAGGAGAATTACTCTCTTTTCTTTATTTAAAACATATACTCCCTTTTCTTTATTTAAAATATTTTCTTGTTTTAACTATCATATTTTTCTTGACTTTCTGTCATTTCATATATGCCTAAAAATATTTTTAAATTCCCTTTCACATTATGTGCTATGTTTTATTAATGTCAGCCCAAGTATATTCTTCCATGGGAGAAACCGCTTTTCATTTCTCATGTGGTTTTTGTGTGCTTTCAGGCAATGGCTGCTCTGCATACAATAGGTGCTAAATTATATATAATCCAAGGAAGGTAGTGTTAATACCTGTGTTAATTCTAATTCAGTGAATTTAGAATTTGTATTGAATCTATCTAGTTTTCTCTCCATAAAAAAAATCTGCTGAAGAGAAGCAAATGTTTTGCTGTTAATACTGTTAGATGTTATATATAAGAACACAGAAGAGGGTGTTAGCTTTAAAACAATTTAGTATTTGTTACTTTGTATCCTTCATCAAGATTGGACCTTTGAATGATATGACATTAATTCAAATTCTCAGGCACTGGGAAATTCTCATTCTGTAACTAGATGTTGGAGGTTTTTGTTTTTTGTTTTTCTTTTTTTAATTTTTTAACATGTTTGTTTATATTTTTGAAAGAGCATGAGAAGGGGTGGGGTAGAAAGAGGGAGACACAGAATCCAAAGCAGGCTCTAGGCTCTGAGCTGTCAGCACAGAGCCTGTCGTGGGGCTTGAACCCACAGACCACGAGATCATAACCTGAGCCAAAGTCGACACTTTACCAGCTGAGCTACTCAGGCATCCTTGGAGCTTCTTTTTCTTAGAGCTCTTCTAATCTGATTATGTTGAAGTTTAGAAGACTTTTCAAAATAAAAGACTGCCTTATTGCAATTCAGCTATTCAGTTCAAAATAAAGTTTCTGAAATAACATAATTCAGCTTCAACACAACCCACATTTAAATGCTCAATATCCGCTAATTTGGAAGAATAGATTGTTCAGAAATGTATCTAATGTACTTCTCTTTAATTATACTTTTATAATGTAGACTTATACCACTGTTAACTACCACTGTAATGAAGTTGATCCAGGAGCTGAAGTTTTGCAAAGTGAATGTTCAGTTCATGAAGCTACTCCATCCTCTGGAAATGGCCCACAAAAGGCAAACATCTAATTTTATATTTTGCTTATATTTTCATAATTATTTTTTGAAGTTTTTATAATGGCCCTTAGAGATGCAAGTATCTTTTTTCAAATTTAAATATGGAAGCCAAAAATAACAGCTTAAGTAATTGACTAATAATTTGGCATTTTATGTGAAAGTTCATGAAACTTGAGGCCAAACTTTCAGTGTTTACATATAGTTTCTGATTCAGTAGTCCTTTTCTCTCTTGTATTTTCATTGTTTTTTAAAACATACTTTAATGCGTACAAACATACTTTGGTGGAATGTAGTAGACAGCTTCCTCAAGAATCCTCTCTTCAAAAGAGATTAATATGAATTTTACCTCTTTTTTTTAACCAGTTTAAACATTTACTTAGCTGAATAGTAATATATTTGTATATTTATATACATTTATTTTATATATACATATATATATTTATATACAAATATTTATGGCATTCTCTTCATAACATTATATATGGCAGCAGCTCTCAAGAGTGGTAGAGTCACTAGTAATAATCGAAATACCGAAATAGGTACAGTTTCTTCTTTTTTTATCGTTGGAACGAATTCATATAACAGTGCTCTCACTCTTGAATTGTCCTGTTTTTGTTGAATGGGTGGGAATGTGGAAGTAGTTGATGTGATGGGAATGTGCATAATAACATTGAAGACTCCAGAACATAGGAGTCTGTGTGCACATGCCTATCACATCAGCTACTTTGTCCATGTGTTTCTTAGTGGAAATTAAAAATAATTGAAAACTACTGAACTGCAGAGTAAAAAAATTCCTTGATTTGATTCATGATTAGAATTTGAAAAAATATTAAAATAGTTATAATTATCAGGTTTTATCCTAGATATATTTTCTTCAAATGCTGAAGTTTACTGTTTCTTATCTTAACAGGGAAAATTAAAGAACCTTAAGGAAATATTTGAGGGTTTTACTAAATTGAGCTTTATAACCAGTACTCTTATCACTAAGATTCTAAAATATTTTTAAAATTTGATAGAAAAGTTACATATTAAGTGATATGTAATGAATTACATGAAAATGTAATGTGTAACACATTTAATATGTAGTATGGATTACATAAGAATTCTTTAGAAGTACATGTATTCAACTTTCTTTGAAAAACCTGTTAAAGTAAGTAAAAGGAACAGTCCTTAGATTGTTGGAAAAACTTCTTTTTTTTCAGAAATCTGTGGACAGAAGCATACAGACTGTGGTATCTTGTCTGTTTAATCCAGAGAACAGACTGAGAAACTCTCTTGTTACTCAAGATGACTACTTCAAGGTATAAAAGGAATAGTATTATACAGGATAAAAAGCATATTTGTCAGATATGAAGTATCTTTGTTTCTGTAGAATATATATTTTGAGATTGCATAGAGCGTTTATTTAATTGAACTCTTGGCATTTGATGTCGGTAACTCAGAAAACCTCTCTGAGTGAATTTTACCTGGCCATTACGCTGCTCAAACCTTGATATAGTGTAGTTTGTCCTTACAGAAGAAATCTTTAGCAGAAGCTTGTAATTGAAAAGGTTTGTGAAAGAAGGGAGTTGAAAGAGAATATTGGCTTGACCAAATGGAAAAAGAGGAAATGTTAGGTACACAAAGCAGAATATAACTCAGATATCATGCGGGTTCAGTTTCATACTGCTGCAATAGGGCGAATATGCAATAAAGTGAGTCAAATTAATGTTTTTTGTTTTCTAGTACATATAAAAGTTTTCTTTATACTGTAGCCTATTAAGTGTCCAATAGTATTATATCTAAAAAAAATGGTATACGTATCTAAATTAAAACATGCTTTATTGCTGGGGCGCCTGGGTGCTCAGTCCATTAAGTGTCTGCCTCCTCACAATACATGAGATCGAGCCCCACATTGGGTTCTGGGCTCAGTGGACCCTGCTTGAGATTCTCTCTCGTCTCTCTCCCTCTGCCCTTCCCCTGCTCACACTGTCTCTCAAAATAAACATTTTAAAAATACATCTATACTCTATTGCTAAAAAATGTTCATCATCATCTAAGCTTTCAGCAGCTCAGAATCACTGATCACAGATGACCATAACAAATATAATAGTAGTAATTGTGCAGTATTAGAATTATCAAAATGTAACACAGGGACACAAATCGAGCAATTGCTGTGGGAAAAATGGTGCCAATAGACCCTTTCAATGCAGGGTTGCCACAAACCTTTAATTTGCAAAAAATGACACATGAGATTGGAGTAAAATGAGGTATGGCTGTGTGTAGATATTAGACGAAAGAGAAGAAAAGTGGGGCATCTGGGTGGCTTAGCTGAGCATCCAACTCTTGATTTTGGCTCAGGTCATGATCTCACATTTCCTGAGTTCAAGCCCCACATCAGGTGGTATGAGGCTTGCTTAGGATTTTGTCTCCCTCTCTCTGTCCATCTCCAGCTTGTATGTTGTATGAGCACGCATGTGTGCTCTCTCTCTCTCTCTCTCTCTCTGTCTCTCTCAAAATAAATAAACTTTAAAAAATATTTTTTGAAAGAGAAGAAATTGATCGTTCAAATTACATACCTGAACAATGTAGGGGGAGAAGAGATAAAGTGAAGCAGTGAAAAGAGCTGAGTAGAAAGAAATGGAAGTTAAGAGTTGATGACATGGAAGAGAATGTGAGTGTTTGAATTTAAGAAAGTTCTGGTTTCTAATCCTGGTTATGTCACATTAGATAGATTACTTGATAATCTTAACTAAGGTTCCAGATTTTACAAGTTTAAAATGAGAAGACACAAGACTAAAGGTCTTTTAAGATCCCTTAGGTCTGAGTCTGTGAATATGGAAAGGAACCAACTACTCACTCTAATGAGGGAGGAATATTGTGCTTATTAAAAGGGAAGGTTTTTTGTGTTTTTTTTAACAACAGATTTATTGAGATATAATCCACATACTATACAGTAAACCCTTATAAAACACACAATTCCATTTTTTAGTGTATTTGCAGAGTTGTGCCATCATGACCACAATCATTTTTAGGATATTTTAACCAGCCCAAAAATAAACCCTTTCACCATTTGCAGTTACTCTTTATCCCCCCCCCACCGCAACTCCTCTATCCCTAGGGAACCACTAGCCTACTTTTTTTTTTCAAAGTATTTTCCTGTTCTGGACATTTCATATAAATAGAATAGTACAATATGTGGCCTTTTATGACTGACTTTTTCACGTAGCATAATGGTTTTAAGGTTCGTCAATGTTACAGTGTGTATGAGTAGTTCATTTCTTTTTATTTATGGATATACCACTCTGTTTATTCATCACTTGATAGACATTTGGGTTGTTTCCACTTTCTGGCTGTGATGAGTAATGCTATGAACATTCATGGACAAGTTACTGTGTGGACATAGACTTTTATCTTTCTTGGGTATATACCTGGGAATGTAATTGCTATGTTGTGTAACTATGTTTAACCTTTCAAGGAATTGTGAGAATTTTTCCAAAACGACTACACCATTTTACATTCAAAGGGAAAATTTTAACCATTGCTTTGTGTCTTAAAACAGGGAAAGGAGAATAGCTTTTTTTTTTTTTTTTTTTTTAATCTATGAATGGATGTAGGATGAAGCTTCCAACCTTTTTAATGGGGATATACTAAGGACTTTGTATAATGCACAAGAGTAGAGCCATAGTAGGATTAAGTTCTTAACATATCTTCTCAACAGGAAGTAAACATGTTCATTTAAAGTTGACATTCGTTTTATTATTTCATTCTACATAGTATAATTTAAAAGGAAAGAACTAGGATTGTTTAACAGCCTACCTTGCCCAAAGTTCTGAAAGTTAAATAGGTAGTACTTATAAATGATTTGTTTACAAGGCAGAAAGTAGTCTTTGAACTTGGCGTTATCTAAAAACCCTACTTTGAACTTTCCGGTTTTCTGTTCCTCTGGGCTAGGAGTCAGAAGTTGGTAGTCTGAAGTATGGTATCTAGACCTATTTTGATTAGCTAAATATTGCTGTTTTAGTTGAATTTGAATGCATGGAGGCAGGGTATATACTGTTTCTATCTTGTCTTTATAATCTTTCATGTCCTACCTGACCTCTGAAGATACTTGAATTTATGGCCACTTTTCTGGGCTTAAAACTAAACAGGATATTAGCCTGTTATATAAAAGTATATTAAAGGTTACATAATTTCCAGAAGTTACTCTTCTTTATATGCCAACTGATTTTTAATCTCTAGGAAAAGGGCACACAGTTAAGCTCTTATAGAAAAGAAAATAGCTCCATTCCTTTTTGTAAGGCTTTACCCCCCCCTCCCCCCGCCAAGAGAGGGCACTGAGTGAGAGGCAGAGAGAGAAATGGGTCTCACCTGAAGTGGGGCTTGAATTCACAAACTGAGATCATGACCTGAGCCAAAGTCCAATGCTTAACTGACTAAGCCAACCAAGCACCCCAGCCTCACTTCCTTCTGTCTGCACATCTGCAGGCAACATAAAGTGAAAGGAAAATTTTGCATGTATTTTTCTTTGTCTCTTCATTTCCTAAAGAGTGATATATCTTCATCATAGTTTAAGGATATACCTTTAAATATGCCAAAACTTTTAGCTTTTAACCTAAAAGTATAAAATTTTAGTTTGAATTGTAGTATTCTCAAGCTGTGATTTCTACCAGATGCGCTTCTTTTAGTAAAAACAGTACTTCTAAAAATTAAATATGCTTTATGCCAGCTGTCTTTGGGGCATCACTGCCAAATCATTAATTAATAATCTTTGTAAAATGGTATTGACTCCAAGTCTTCTGTTTCTGTTTCCTGAGATTTCTTTTTAAATTAGTGAATAAAACTACTCACTGGTATATTTGTTACACTTGTTACATTTGTTCAGGAATGCTTCCCCAAAAGGACTACTTTTCTCTTAACAGTTTTTAAACCCAAAATGAATGCTTAACTATTTTGCAACTATCTTAGGTCATAGCGATAATACGAAAGTTTTCAGTGAAGTAATAAAAAGGACTTACTTCTGTCTTTTCTAGGATAAAAGAGTACATCACTTTAGAAGAAGTCGGGCAGTGCTTAAATCTGTTTGATCCCTTCTGCTAACTTTCTAGTCTCATGGGAAGTTGCTGATTTTGAATATTAAGAAGAGACTGAAAGTTTTTCACTATCTAGAAATTTAATTCTGAATTTTGATAAATCACACTGAGACTTTCTTATACAAGTTGTGTTAGATTGCCTAGCTTTATTTGACATTCAGATTGTTCTTCATTAGATGTTTAGAAACTGGTTCTGTGTTCAGTATATAGTTGAAGTAAAAAATAATTGAGACTGAAAGGAATAACTTTAAGATTTATCTGTAAGGATATTTTTTTATTGAAATTGATATTTTAAGAGTTTAAAGCAGTTGCTGATTTTCAGGAAATTGTTTTATAAAACCTATTCTGAAAGGTCAGAATTTTGATAGTTTGAATACAAGCATTTCACTTCTCCAACAACTACCTGCAAACAGTACAACGTTTACAATATTGTTCTTTACGCTTATGATTTCTCTCAAAATTTACCACAAAAGCAGAGTGTTTAAAACTGCATTTTTAATCAGTGGAACTCAATATATAGTTAGCTTTATTGAAGTCTTCTTTGTCCAAACCCAGTAAAAAAGATTCTAAACAAACAGTCCAATCAGTGGGTCTTGTGTTTGTTAGTTCAAAATATTTTACCTGTATCTAGAATCCACACATAGATACCCTATTTGATTGGGATGGTAATTAGGATAACTAAAATTCTGGGCCAGATTTTTTTAAAGAATCCGAGACAAACTAAACTTTACTAGGTATATAAACTTCTCAGTGAGTTACCATTCTCCTTTTTTCTTTTCTTTTTTTTTTTCCCATTGAAATGCTACACTCAATAGCTGTATTTTAAATTGTGCAAAATACTGATGTTAAAAGAATGCTGAAACTTTTTTTTATGTCACTTCAAGGTTAATCAGAGTATCTAAAAGGAATTGTTTTTATAAAAACATTAAAATATTAGTTATTTGTTGAAGAGCAAATAAATACATTTTTATTTTTGCTCATTAGCCTAGTATATTTCCTTTTTTAAAAGTAAAATATGCTTAGAAGAGTCCAAGTAATTTTGATGTTTAAGTACCACTAAAGTTGTAAGCATATCTCGAGAATATACTAGAGTCAGAGTTAACAGTCCATTTCTAGATTAGCTAGTCTCCTTGTTAGATGCTGTGTATTTTGGCCCCTAGAGCCCCTTTCGTGTCCCCACAGTCTTGATTTTCCAGTCTGTAGCACCATTCTTCCAGGAGTTTTGCTCCTAGAACAGGTGGTGTAAAGAAGAGAAGTAGCAACAAGAACAGTTTGAGGGCTAAGCCTTAGAAAGGTGGCAGTGGGATAAAATCTTTCTAAAGGAAACATGTATCCGCATCATTTGACCTGCCATGGAAATGAGTTTAAGGTGGCTTCCTGGACTTTCTTTTGTTGGTCCCTTCACTAAAACATGGAGATTCCACTTATCCCTAACTTAGGGCAGCTGCCATGGGCCCTATTATCAGTCCCCATGGTTGCTTTATAATTCCTAATAATTTTCACTCTGTATCAAAGGGAAGAATCTTTTAACTTAAGGATCCCAAAGAGGGCTTTCTTATGCCTCAGAATTTGAAAGTGCCCTGAAATTTGTCCTTTAAAAAATTATTTTGTTTTGTTTTTTTGGTTGTGCTTTAACATTCTTACATGTATCATTCTGTGAATAAATTTCCAGGTTACTCTAAATGATAGCTAAATTCAAAAGAGCCGATTCTAATTATCCCAATCTGACCTTAAGAAAAGTAAGAGAATAAACTTTTTATTTTTCTGCTTTTTTGTTGGACTGAAGTATTTAAAGGAGTAAGATAGAAAAAAGAGACAAAGTCCTGAACCTTTCAAAATAGAAAATTAATTTTAAAACTTAAAAGTATGTTCCTATTACCTATTGTTAATACTGTCTTTGTGTAAATGAATAAATAGAAATAAAGAAACTTTTTTTTCCCAAGTGCATTTTTGACCTACTTATTATTCCTGTCATATCATCCAAAGAAATGCTGGAGAGTTGGGTGGGTAGTATGTGACAAGGTGTAGATCCTTGAAATTCAGAAGCATAAATACTGTTTAGTTTATTAATCTGGTAGAGTTAGTTTATACAAACAAATTTTGGTACATTGTATTGTACTGCATTCTCTTAATGAAATTAAGAGATAGGTTTTCATGAGAAAATAATCCCTCTTAGATTGAATGGGAAATGGTTAACAGTTGGTTCCAATGCCATGCATCAACAGAACAGTGCCTAGTGAGAATGCTTGGTAAGTCCTATGTGATTATAGTTTCAGAGCCAAGGTCCCTATCATTTTGGACTCTGTAAATATTTTACTACGTACTTTGCACTTATCCTCAGTGATCCTTTTATTTGGGGATATCGCAGTTGTAAATGATAGAGCTTAAATTTTCATACTGTATTTATTGCATGAGGATGTGTCCAAAAGGTCATTACTCACCACCTCTTCCAGCTCAAACTCCAGTACTCCTAGTTCTATCAGCTGAGGCCAGAAGAGAGGAAATTCTCCCTTTGGAGGTTCCTATGTTGTATTTCTTAATGGACTCATTACCAGAAAACTGGGTATTATCAAGGTTGTGTAAGATAAAACAGTGCCTTCTGAATCACTAGAGATGAAGTTTTGATGTTTAATCTTTGCTAAAGATTAGTAATCCTTAAATGTACATGTGTGTGTATGTATGGACACATAAATATATATTGGCCATTTTCCAGAATATTTCATTAGCCTTGACTAAACTAAATAACAGTTTGTAACATTTTTGAGACCCTAAAACTAGATTACATATATCTTAAACAATTGTTTTAAACCTGCGTGATTTTTTAGGCATATTTGCAAGTTGAGGGTTACTACAAAATTCTCAACACAAAACCAAGTCTTTGAGTTTAAAGAAGAAATTTCATACACTTTTTTTTGTAACATGTTGCAAGTTATGACAAAATCAGGTGATGCCAAAAGCATTGGACACCCTTGTAAGAAGGGTATTCTGTGTGCTTTTTTCCCCTTAAGAACATGTAACCTTTGTATTGTTGAAAATAAGTAATATCAATTAGCACACTTAAACTTCAAGGAAGTTGTTGACTTCCAAAAATACATACTCCACAGCAGTTCCCTGTAGCTGTAAAGCCTTCTATCCACTTCTCTAAAATTCTCTGGTTGTCTTTAAAGGTAAACTCATAAAAATGAGCTGCCACATTGCTTAATCGTCTTGCCTGCTTTCATTGCTGTGCTTTGAGAGTAATAAGGAGCAGCCGCGATAAGGCAGTGTGCCACTCTGCTTTCGCAAAGATGGCAATAGAGAGTGTGGGGACCATAAGGGGGAGAAAAGTGGCAGTGTTTTCCATTGACCAAGTCTTGCAAATAGGCCCAGCTGTTGAGTATGATCATTTGGAATCCCTGAAACACTTCTTCTAGATGAGGATTGCTCTTGTACATATTTTGATAATTGTATAATCTAGCTCTTCCCAACATTACGTGTAATACGTCTCTCGGTGTGTAACTGAATCTTTTTGAGCAATTCCTCACCACCCATCATCAAAGACTCTGAGTTTTCCATCTGTAGAAAGTACATTTGGTAGTAGAAAACAATAAACATAAGAAGTTCAAACTATAAACATGCGTTTTTGAATGCTCATGCAAAATATTCAATCTGCGTAACGAAATGAGAGGTAATTCTGCATTGCATTTAGAGTTAAAAACATCTGTCCAATATGGCTGTAGCTGTGGGCCAATCCCACGAAAATGCAAAAAATTGTCTCTTGATACAGAAATTGAAACTAGCACTGTACAATTAAGCTCTATGGTAGCTATATTTTATGTTTTTAACTGGTCTGAAACAAAGTTTTCCAGTTGAGTCTCTAGTTCATTTTCCCAAGGCACATGGAGGCTTTGTATCTTATGTGCACCTCCATTAAGGCTGTGTGCCAGGAATATGCCTTTTCCCACATAAAAAATTCCCAGATACCAGTTCAGTAGGTCTTTAACAATAGAACAAATGCTTGCATAACTGGGATATTGAGGTCATGAAAGCTCTTTATAAATTTGAAGCAATAGTAACATTTCAAGTAGTTCAGAAAGTTGGAGGTTTTATAATCCTTTATCAGTTTTTTTTTACAGAAAACAAGTCTAGCAAAAAAAAGTACATTAAGGTTCTAATCGCATCTATTGTCTTTCCCCCAAAATAGAATGAATAGAAACATACTCTGTTCTGGTTCAATCTTGGGCAAAACTATTTAGAAGAAAGGTAGGGTTGAGAAGTCAACTGATGTGCACTGGTATAGCCAGATCACCTGCTTACAGTGGGCTGGTACCTCTGCCCTCGCATACTTGTTAAAAGCCTAGTATTACCAACCCACCACCACCTCCCCAGAATAAATGGCTGGACTAATGATAATGGAGAGAATTTAAAATGCTGAGACCATTTTCTCTTAGTTTTTGTCTAAGCTGATCCCCTACCTAGTGTTTTGAGTTCTTTACATCGTAGGTAAAATCTGAATGGTGTTTAAATCTGCTAAATGAGAAAAGTTTAACTGCACTTTTTTTCCTGAACATAGCTTGGTTCTGGTTGGTTGGTTGTCAGTCTTTGACAAAATGAAAACACATACATTCATCTAACAAGGTTATATCCATGATTAGATCAGCCCTATATATGATGGGGTAAGTTTCCTCAGTGTCAATCAGGAAAGTCAAAAGAACATCAGAGTCATCATCTGGGGTGCTTTTCAGAGATTGTGACACCTGGACCTTAATCTCAGATGCTCTTATTCTGGAGGCCTGGGCTGGTGGACTCCGTAATCTGTATTTTTAACATGTCCCTTATGGGAATCCAATCTCTGCAATACTCACTTTGAGGAATGCTACCCCATAGGAAGATCTCTCAGTATATCATCTCTGGCTACCCCTAGTTTGGGGATAGTTGGATTTGGAGAACAATTCTGTGGTCCATTTATACTTCATAAAGGATTTTGTTGGCATGATTCATCTTTTCCTGCCAAGCTTGTACTCAGGAATGGTAGTTGTCGAAGGCAAGGGAGACTCATGAACAGGCTGAAAAGTGGATTGAACAAGATCTGAAAGCCAAGACGTGGCCAAAAATGAATGGGAAGAAGGAAGAGGGAGTGACTGCAGAAGAAAAGGTGGATTCTGAGGCCAAGTGCAGGCAAGCCAAGGGTAATAATGAACTAGGCTCAGCGGGGAAGGTGCTGAGTGGACATTATGGAGGCAGAGATACCATACTTGCCTCTTGGAGGGAGGAACTCTACCTTTAGCCCTCTTGGAAAATTTTAGTATACTACTCACGTACTTCAGAGAAGTATGGCCTGTCATTGCTTCTTTTCCCACCTTGGAATTAATATGTCTCCTCCTTAACAAGAATGTTAATGGCATATGAATACTATTACTGATACGTTTTAAAAACTCAAGTTCCAGAGACAACCTTGGGCATATTGAGATTCATATTGTGCGTGTATTTAAAATTTTTACATATAACTCATATAAGTATAAAAATAAGTATACCTTTATTTTTTTAAAATTTTTAAGTAAGTATACCTTTAGAGAATGATAATAAATACCCAAATTAGCTTAAGAAAGAGAACATGGCATTAATTTAGACCAGGTTTTCTCTGACCACACCCTCCTCCTCAACAAGAGGTAACCACTAAATTGAATTTTGGTTTAAACCACTAAATAATTTGTTGTTTCTTTTCTTTTCGTATGTTTGTATGGTTTTACTTTTAAAAAAAAAAACTTAAAGATTTATTATTTTTTTTAGAACAGTTTTAGGTTCACAGCAAAACTGAGAGAAAGATGCAGAGGTTTCCCATATACCCTCTGCCCCCATCTACACATAGCCTCTGCCATTATTGATATCCCCCAACAGAGCAGTTTGCTAAAATAGATGCACCTACGTTGCATAATTACCTAAGATCCATAGTTTTCTTTAGAATTCACTTTTGGTGTACATTCAATGGGTTTGGATGAATGTATAATGACATGAATCCATCATTATAATATGCAGAGTATTTTCAATGCTCTATAAATCCTCTGTGTTCTACCTATTTGTGTCTCGAACCCCACCCTCACCTTCAACCCCTGGCAACCACTGATCTTCTGGGTGTTTCCATAGTTATACCTTTTCCAGAATGTCATATGATTGGAATAATCAGTATGTAGCCTTTTCATATTGACTTCTTGCACCAGTAATACACACTTAAGTTTTTTCTGTGTCTTTTTGTGCCTTGATAGCTCATTTCTTTTTTGTGGTGAATGGTATTCCATTGTCTGAATGTACCACAGTTTATCCACTCACCTACTGAAGGATGTTTGGTTGCTTCCAAGTTTTGATAATTATAAATAAAGCTGCTAGAAATATCTATGTGCAGGTTTTGATATGGACAGAAGTTTTTTATTCATTTGCATAAATATCAGAGTACAGTTGCCGGATTGTATAGTAAGTTAGTTACTGTTAGTTTTGTAAAAAAAAAAAAAAAAAACGCCAAACTGTCTTTCAAAGTGGCTGTACTACTTTGCATTCCCAGCAGCAATGAATGAGAGCCCCTGCTGCTCCACATCTTTGTCAGCATTTGGTGTTGTCAGTGTTCCAGATTTTGGCCATTCTAATACATGTGTAGTGATATCTTGTTCTAGTTTGCATTTCTCTGATGACATAGGGTTTGGTGGAACATCTTTTTTATATGCTTATTTGCCATCTGTATATCTTCTTTGGAGAGGTGTCTGTTAGGTCTTTGACCCATTTCTTTCTTTCTTTCTTTTTTTTTAAATTTAAATTCAAGTTAGTTAACATACAGTGTAGTATTGGTTTCAGGAATAGAACCCAGTGATTTCATCATTTCATTTAACACCCAGTGCTCATCCAAACAGGTGTCTTCCTTAATGCCCATCACCCATTTATCCCATTCCTCCACCCACCTCCCCTCCAGCAACCCTCAGTTTGTTCTTTGTATGTAAGAGTGTCTTATGATTTGCCTCCTCTGTTTTTATCTTATTTTTCTTCCTCTTCCCCTATGTTCATCTGTTGTGTTTCTTAAATTCCACATACGAGTGAAATCATATATTTGTCTTTCTCTGATTAATTTCACTTAGCATAATCTACTCTAGTTCCATCCACATTGTTGCAAATGGCAAGATTTTATTCTTTTTCATAGCTGAGTAATAATAGTCCAGTGTGTGTGTGTGTGTGTGTGTGTGTGTGTGTGTGTGTGTGTGTACACACACCATATCTTCTTTATCCATTCATTAGTCAGTGGACATTTAGGCTCTTTCCATAATTTGGCTATTGTTGATAGTGCTGCTATAAACATTGGGGTGTATGTGCCTCTTTGAATCGGCATTTTTGTATCCTTTGGATAACTTTGGATAAATACCTAGTAGTGTAATTGCTAGGCCATAGGTAGCTCTGTTTTTATTTTTTTTGAGGAACCTCCATACTGTTCTCCAGAGTGGCTACACCAGTTTGCACTCCCACCAACAATGCAAAAGTGTTCCCCTTTCTCCACAACTTCACCGATACCTGTTGTTTCCTGGGTTGTTCATTTTAGCCATTCTGAGGTGTGAGGTGGTATCTCATTGTGGTTGTGATTTGTATTTGTCTGATGATGAGTGATGTTGAGCATCTTTCATGTGTCTATTAGCCATCTGGATGTCTTCTCTGGAAAAGTGCTTTGACCATTTCTTAACGGATTTTTTTTCTTGTTGAGTTTTAAAAGTTCTTTATATATTTTGGATAATAGTTTATCAGATGTGTAATGATACTGAGTATCTTTTCATGTGCTTGTTGGCCATTTTCATTTATTTGTAGGACTATCTATTCAGTCCTTTGCCCCACTTTTGAATTCGGCTATTTGTACTTTTACTGTTGAGTTGTTAAAAATTTCTCTTTCGGGGCACTTAGGTGGTTCAGTTGGTTGAGTATCTGACTCTTGATTTTGGCTCAGGTCATGATCCCAGGGTTGTGGGATCAAGCCCACATCGGGCTCTGTGCTGAGCGTGGAGCCTGCTTGGGATTCTCTATCTGCCACTCTCCCCAGTTCATGCTCTCTCTCAAATAAAAAAGAAATTTTTTTAAATCTCTCTCTGTCTCTCTGTCTCTCAATATATAGATAGATATAGGTATAGATGTATTAATACATAAGTACACATACATGTTTTTCTGGATAGTCTCTTACCAAAGATGATTTGCAAGAGGTGATATTTTTTCCCATTCTGTAGGTTGGATTTTGGATTTTTCACTTTCTTGATAATGTCCTTTGATACACGAAAATTTTAATTTTGATGAAATTAATTTATCAGTGTTGTTGCTTTTTGTGCTTATATCTAAGAATCCATTGCTAATCAAGCTTTCTTGAAGTATGATTGACAAATAAAAATTATATCTCTTTCGGTTATACAATGTGATTTTTTAAGGTGTACAACTGATGATTTAATTAATATACATATACGTGTAAAAGGACTACCACAATCCAGTTCGTTAATATGTCTATCTCCTCTCATACTTTTATTGTGTGTGGTCAGGACACTTAAGATCTACTGTCTTAGCGAATTTCAAATATACAATCCAGTATTATTAATGATGGTCATCATATTATACATTAGAACTCTAGAATTTATTCTTCCTGTGATAGAAAGTTTGTACCCTTTGACCAGCATTTTCCCATTTCTTTCACCTTATAACCCCTGGCAACCACCAGTCTTTCTGGTTCTGAGTCTAAGTTTGTTAGATTCCATATATAAGTGAGATCATATAGTATTGGTCTTTCTGTGTCTGGCTCATTTCACTTAGCATAACATCCTCCAGGTTTATCCATGTCACAAATGGTAAGATTGCCTTCTTATTTAAGGTCAAATAATATATATATCATATATATATATATGATTGATATATCAATCATACATATATGATATATATATATGATTGATGTATCAATCATACATATATGATATATATATATGATTGATGTATCAATCATACATATATGATATATATATATGATTGATGTATCAATCATACATATATGATATATATATATGATTGATGTATCAATCATACATATGATATATATATATGATTGATGTATCAATCATACATATGATATATATATATGATTGATGTATCAATCATACATATATGATATATATATATGATTGATGTATCAATCATACATATATGATATATATATATGATTGATGTATCAATCATACATATATGATATATATATATGATTGATGTATCAATCATACATATATGATATATATATATGATTGATGTATCAATCATACATATATGATATATATATATGATTGATGTATCAATCATACATATATGATATATATATATGATTGATGTATCAATCATACATATATGATATATATATATGATTGATGTATCAATCATACATATATGATATATATATATGATTGATGTATCAATCATACATATATGATATATATATATGATTGATGTATCAATCATACATATATGATATATATATATGATTGATGTATCAATCATACATATATGATATATATATATGATTGATGTATCAATCATACATATATGATATATATATATGATTGATGTATCAATCATACATATATGATATATATATATGATTGATGTATCAATCATACATATATGATATATATATATGATTGATGTATCAATCATACATATATGATATATATATATGATTGATGTATCAATCATACATATATGATATATATATATGATTGATGTATCAATCATACATATATGATATATATATATGATTGATGTATCAATCATACATATATGATATATATATATGATTGATGTATCAATCATACATATATGATATATATATATGATTGATGTATCAATCATACATATATGATATATATATATGATTGATGTATCAATCATACATATATGATATATATATATGATTGATGTATCAATCATACATATATGATATATATATATGATTGATGTATCAATCATACATATATGATATATATATATGATTGATGTATCAATCATACATATATGATATATATATATGATTGATGTATCAATCATACATATATGATATATATATATGATTGATGTATCAATCATACATATATGATATATATATATGATTGATGTATCAATCATACATATATGATATATATATATGATTGATGTATCAATCATACATATATGATATATATATATGATTGATGTATCAATCATACATATATGATATATATATATGATTGATGTATCAATCATACATATATGATATATATATATGATTGATGTATCAATCATACATATATGATATATATATATGATTGATGTATCAATCATACATATATGATATATATATATGATTGATGTATCAATCATACATATATGATATATATATATGATTGATGTATCAATCATACATATATGATATATATATATGATTGATGTATCAATCATACATATATGATATATATATATGATTGATGTATCAATCATACATATATGATATATATATATGATTGATGTATCAATCATACATATATGATATATATATATGATTGATGTATCAATCATACATATATGATATATATATATGATTGATGTATCAATCATACATATATGATATATATATATGATTGATGTATCAATCATACATATATGATATATATATATGATTGATGTATCAATCATACATATATGATATATATATATGATTGATGTATCAATCATACATATATGATATATATATATGATTGATGTATCAATCATACATATATGATATATATATATGATTGATGTATCAATCATACATATATGATATATATATATGATTGATGTATCAATCATACATATATGATATATATATATGATTGATGTATCAATCATACATATATGATATATATATATGATTGATGTATCAATCATACATATATGATATATATATATGATTGATGTATCAATCATACATATATGATATATATATATGATTGATGTATCAATCATACATATATGATATATATATATGATTGATGTATCAATCATACATATATGATATATATATATGATTGATGTATCAATCATACATATATGATATATATATATGATTGATGTATCAATCATACATATATGATATATATATATGATTGATGTATCAATCATACATATATGATATATATATATGATTGATGTATCAATCATACATATATGATATATATATATGATTGATGTATCAATCATACATATATGATATATATATATGATTGATGTATCAATCATACATATATGATATATATATATGATTGATGTATCAATCATACATATATGATATATATATATGATTGATGTATCAATCATACATATATGATATATATATATGATTGATGTATCAATCATACATATATGATATATATATATGATTGATGTATCAATCATACATATATGATATATATATATGATTGATGTATCAATCATACATATATGATATATATATATGATTGATGTATCAATCATACATATATGATATATATATATGATTGATGTATCAATCATACATATATGATATATATATATGATTGATGTATCAATCATACATATATGATATATATATATGATTGATGTATCAATCATACATATATGATATATATATATGATTGATGTATCAATCATACATATATGATATATATATATGATTGATGTATCAATCATACATATATGATATATATATATGATTGATGTATCAATCATACATATATGATATATATATATGATTGATGTATCAATCATACATATATGATATATATATATGATTGATGTATCAATCATACATATATGATATATATATATGATTGATGTATCAATCATACATATATGATATATATATATGATTGATGTATCAATCATACATATATGATATATATATATGATTGATGTATCAATCATACATATATGATATATATATATGATTGATGTATCAATCATACATATATGATATATATATATGATTGATGTATCAATCATACATATATGATATATATATATGATTGATGTATCAATCATACATATATGATATATATATATGATTGATGTATCAATCATACATATATGATATATATATATGATTGATGTATCAATCATACATATATGATATATATATATGATTGATGTATCAATCATACATATATGATATATATATATGATATACATATCAATCATACATATATGATATATATATATGATATACATATCAATCATACATATATGATATATATATATGATATACATATCAATCATACATATATGATATATATATATGATATACATATCAATCATACATATATGATATATATATATGATATACATATCAATCATACATATATGATATATATATATGATATACATATCAATCATACATATATGATATATATATATGATATACATATCAATCATACATATATGATATATATATATGATATACATATCAATCATACATATATGATATATATATATGATATACATATCAATCATACATATATGATATATATATATGATATACATATCAATCATACATATATGATATATATATATGATATACATATCAATCATACATATATGATATATATATGATATACATATCAATCATACATATATGATATATATATATGATATACATATCAATCATACATATATGATATATATATATGATATACATATCAATCATACATATATGATATATATATATGATATACATATCAATCATACATATATGATATATATATATGATATACATATCAATCATACATATATGATATATATATATGATATACATATCAATCATACATATATGATATATATATATGATATACATATCAATCATACATATATGATATATATATATGATATACATATCAATCATACATATATGATATATATATATGATATACATATCAATCATACATATATGATATATATATATGATATACATATCAATCATACATATATGATATATATATATGATATACATATCAATCATACATATATGATATATATATATGATATACATATCAATCATACATATATGATATATATATATGATATACATATCAATCATACATATATGATATATATATATGATATACATATCAATCATACATATATGATATATATATATGATATACATATCAATCATACATATATGATATATATATATGATATACATATCAATCATACATATATGATATATATATATGATATACATATCAATCATACATATATGATATATATATATGATATACATATCAATCATACATATATGATATATATATATGATATACATATCAATCATACATATATGATATATATATATGATATACATATCAATCATACATATATGATATATATATATGATATACATATCAATCATACATATATGATATATATATATGATATACATATCAATCATACATATATGATATATATATATGATATACATATCAATCATACATATATGATATATATATATGATATACATATCAATCATACATATATGATATATATATATGATATACATATCAATCATACATATATGATATATATATATGATATACATATCAATCATACATATATGATATATATATATGATATACATATCAATCATACATATATGATATATATATATGATATACATATCAATCATACATATATGATATATATATATGATATACATATCAATCATACATATATGATATATATATATGATATACATATCAATCATACATATATGATATATATATATGATATACATATCAATCATACATATATGATATATATATATGATATACATATCAATCATACATATATATGATATATATATATGATATACATATCAATCATACATATATATGATATATATATATGATATACATATCAATCATACATATATATGATATATATATATGATATACATATCAATCATACATATATATGATATATATATATGATATACATATCAATCATACATATATATGATATATATATATGATATACATATCAATCATACATATATATGATATATATATATGATATACATATCAATCATACATATATATGATATATATATATGATATACATATCAATCATACATATATATGATATATATATATGATATACATATCAATCATACATATATATGATATATATATATGATATACATATCAATCATACATATATATGATATATATATATATGATATATGATATGATATATATGATATATATATACATATCCCACAGTTTTTCATCTGTTCATTCATTGATGGGACACTTTGACTATTTCTGTAACTTGGCTGTTGAGAATAATGCTGCAGTGAACATGGGAGTGTGGATGATCTTTTTAAGATACTGATTTCATTTTCTTTGGATATATACCCAGAAGTGGGATTGCTGGACAGAAGGTAGTTCTATTTTAATTTTTTGAGGAACCTCAAAATTACAAAACAGTGTTTTGTAATTTCCTTTTTTTTCTCTCTCTGTTTTTTACTGGCCTGTAGAATCCTGAAGGTTAAAGGATGGTTTGTTGTTTCCTCTGTTCCTAGCACACTTTTGTGAGAAGGAATAGCTAGCCGAAGGCACTGAGGCTTTTTGACTGAGTGAAAAAAGGTAGGTAGAATAAACACCACTCTTGTTTTACAGAAGAGAAAAGTTAAAGCTTATTGGAGTTTTAAATGATGGCCCAGGGTCAAAAGTGGGTCAGCACAAGAACCAAGACCTTTCAATTCCAAGATCAGAGTTCCTTCCACCCTGGAACAAAAGACAGATATTACCCACACGGTAAGTTGGAGGTGCAGGCTTTTATGACAGGCCAAGGCATTTTGACTTCAAGTAGTGAATGATTATAGCTAACATCATATTAAAAAAAAGATGTACACAAACATGTCAGGAGATCTACTACACATTGCTGCTTAGAAGAGCCATACTGAAAAATAGCATTTGTGGAGTATGATTCCCATGTATTGAATGCATGAATGTGTAAGTAGAAGGGTGTTTTACCAGTGTCATTGATGTTTATTTCTTGATGCTAGGATTTTAGGGAGTTTTAAATTTTCTTCTTTTCTGAATTGTTTGAATTTTCTACAATAAGAATGTAAAAACAGAAGAAATAAAGTAAAAAAGTGTTTGACATTAAAAAGATCACATTAAGCTATATAAGCTAGCATTTATATGCACTTTGCAGTTTCACACCACCTGTAGTACCCCTGTTTCTTTGTAAATTCTTCTAGGGCAGCAACTGTGTGTTACTCGTGGTTATAAGCCCAGCATGCAAAGCCTGGCACAAGTAGATGTTTGGGAAGGCTTGTGGAATGAATGCAAATTGCCTCTGTGAACTGTAGTTTTTATCATCTTCAATGGACACCTAGGGGGCCCCAGGAATGACATGAACAAAGGTTCGAGCTGAGGGGAGTTTTATCTCCTTCCTGATTGGTGTTGCCATGGCACTCAGGAGACCAGGAGTCCTAGTGCAAAAGTTTTAAAAAGCCTAAAGTGGTAAATTTACAGATTTGTCTCAAGTCCTACCTTAGCACTCTACAAAAATTGGGCTTTTCAATGGAAGAGGCTTAATAAAAATCAGTGGTGGTGCCAAACTTTTTGCTCTGAATAATATTTCAATCTAGCCTTTTGGTTTTAATGGCAGTTGTCATTACTGTTGGGTTTCATCATTCCCAGGAAAGCCTTCCTTTAAAATCAATACCTAGGGATTCATTTGTGGATGCAATCAATTCCCTGATTATCTGAACTTCTCAAAAAGTGTTGGTTTTGCTCCCTAAACCATCTGTTTGGTTTTTAATCATTGTAGAAAGATAATTAGGAATAAACGGCCTTAGGCCATTGATTTAAAATTAATAGCTTTAAAAATACTTCACTCCCGGGGCGCCTGGGTGGCGCAGTCGGTTAAGCGTCCGACTTCAGCCAGGTCACGATCTCGCGGTCCGTGAGTTCGAGCCCCGCGTCAGGCTCTGGGCTGATGGCTCGGAGCCTGGAGCCTGTTTCCGATTCTGTGTCTCCCTCTCTCTCTGCCCCTCCCCCGTTCATGCTCTGTCTCTCTCTGTCCCAAAAATAAATAAAAAACGTTGAAAAAATACTTCACTCCCGTTTTTTACTAGTTCTATTACTTATTGTTTACATAGATTTAATAAGAAGAAAGTCGTCACCCATAGTCCCATCACCTCAACACAAACTCTTTATTTTTCCATGTATTTTTCCAGTTCTTGACTAAAATGCACACATAGTGAAAGGGTTAGGCACAATTTTCAATCTTCTCAATTTATTTAGGATTAAACAAATGTTTTCACGATGATTTTTTAAATACCTGCATGGTACTTTAACTTGTAGATTCACACTGTACAAAACCATTGCACAAATGGCAATTTCCAGTTTTTCACTGACATTTAATTGGGTTGAACAGCAAATTTTTACCCATTTGGCTCTATTTATTTTCCAACTACAAGCAAAATCTTAATTGATTTTTCCTTCTGTCAAACTGTTAATTATTGAATTAATCTGAGCTTATTTTTTTTAGCAACATTTGGAGGTATAATTGACATAAAATAAACACGTTTAGGGTACAGTTTGGTAAGTTTTGATATATGCATTTACCTGTGAAGCTATCACCATAATCAACATAGTGAACATATCCATCACCCCAAAGAGTTTCCTTGTGCACTTTGGTAATCTTTCCCTCCCTGTACCCTCCCTCCTCAGGCAGCTGTTGATCTGCTTTCTGTCCTATAGATTAGTTTGCATTTTCTAGAGGTTTATATTAATGGAATAATACAGGACATACTCTTTTATTTCCTGGTTTCTTGCATTCCACATAAATACTTTGACATGCATCCATGTTTTTGATTGTTCCTTTTTATTGTTGAATAAAAGGTATTTTTTAAATACCTTTGTCAATACTTGATGTTGATACTACACTGTTTGGATTACTTTAGCTTTGTAATAAGTCTTGAAATGAGGTAGTATTAACCCTCTAACTTAGTTCTTTTCCCAAATAATTTTGTCTAGTATAGATCTTTTGCATTTCCATATTAATCTTAGAATCAGCTTGTCAATTTCTAGAAAATTTCTGCTGGGGTTTTGATTGAGATTATCTTGAATATATAATTATTTTGGAGATAACATCTTAACAATGTTGAGTCTTTTAATCTATAAATAAGGTATATTTCTCCACTTATTTAGGTCTTTAATGTCTTTCAGCAATATGTACAAATTTTTCACATATTTTGTCAGATTTAGCCCTAAGTATTTCATATTTTTTATGCTATTTTAAATGCTGTTTTTAAAATTAAAATTTTAATGAATTGTTTACTGATTATTTGCTTACTGAAATACACTTGATATTTATATTGATCTTTTATCCTGCAACCTTAGCTAACTTAGCTTAGTTATTCTTCTAACTTTTTTGTGGATTCCATTGGGTTTTCTACATAGGTGATGATGTCTGCTATATATAAAAGTAGTTTTTACTTCTTTGCCACATTGAATACCTTTTTATTTCTTTTTCTTTGTCTGATTGCATGCTCCAGGACCTCCAATGCAATGTTAAATACAAGTGTCTTTATCTTATTCCTGATCATAGGGGGAAAGCATTCAGTATTGACCATTAAGTATGATGTGTCCAGTATAGGTTTTGTATAGATGTCCTTTATCAATTTGAGGAAATTCCCTCCAATACTTAGTTTTCTAGGAGTTTTTATTAGTAATGGGTATTAGATTTTTGCCAAATGCTTTTTCTATGTCTGTTGAGATGATCATATGGTTTTGCTACACCACCACCCCCTTTTTAATACAAATGCTCTCCCCACCACACTTGGGCTCTGACATCCTGTACCAGGACACTAGGGCACCCTTCTGGGAGATAAATTCTTACCTTGCTTGAGCTCTGAATCCACATTCTGGACCACATTCCCTCCAACATAGAGGCCTGCCTTACCCCACTTGGGCTTTAAAACCCATGCCATACTGCTTCTCTGAATGGGCACCTCTTTACCTAGCTCAAAGTCTGTCACTTTGTTGCAGACCACACCCATGCATCAACATCCTGCTTACCCTGCTCGGGCACTTCTCTGTGGATATCCTCCTTTCCCTGTTTGGACCCTGTCACCTGCTCTGAGTACCATGCCATCTAGACTTTCCCTCCTTGTACTCTTAGCTGCTGGTGCAGATGCCTGTCTTGCTCTGTTCTAGCTAATCATTTTAGCAGAATTGTTTGTGAAGGGAAAGAAAGAAGAGAGGAAAGAATATTTGTAATTTTAGAAAGTTCCCCAAATGATTTTTATGATTATGTTACAGTTGACCAACACTTTGATAAAAACTGGATGACAGCGGGGCACCTGGGTGGCTCAGTCAGTTAAGTGTCCAACTTCGGCTCAGGTCATGATCTCACGGTTTGTGAGTTCAAGCCCCGCGTCGGGCTCTGTGCTGACAGCTTGGAGCCTGGAGCCTGCTTCGGATTCTGTGTCTCCTCCTCTCTCTGCCCCTCCCATGCTCATGCTCTGTCTGTCTCTGTCTCTTAATAATAAATAAACATTTTTAAAAAATAATAAATTATTAAAAAAAAACTGGATGACAGCAATGGAACCCAAATACTTTGATATTAAAAATAATTTTTAATTAACCAACAGGGTTTTGTCAGTTTAATATCCAACTCTTGATTTCGGCTCAGGTCATGATCTCAGGGTTGTGAGATCGAGCCCTGCATCAGGCTCCACAGTGGGTGAGGAACCTGCTTAAGATTCTCTCTCTCTCTCTCTCTCTCTCTCTCTCTCTCTCTCTCTCTCTCCTTCTACAGCTCGTGTGCACACACACACACACACTCTCTCTCTCAAATAAATAAATAAATAAATAAATAAATAAAAGTTAAAAAACCAATACATAAATATAAAAATAATTTGGAAATTTGATTTAGAATGTGCATTGACACATAGGTGGGAAATAGCTCATTGTTTTCTTCCAAAAATTTTTTTTAATGTTTATTTATTTTTTTGAGAGACAGAGAGACAGAATGTGAGCAGGGGAGGGGCAGAGAGGGAGTCACAGAATCCAAAACAGACTTCAGGCTCTGAGCTGTCAGCACAGAGCCTGATATGGCACTCAAACCCATGAACTGAGATTATGACCTGAGCCAAAGTTGGATGCTTAACCAACTGAGCCACCCAGTCTCCCCAGTTTTCTTTAAAAGTTTTACCAGAGAAAGAAAAATAGGCTGTGAGACTAATAGAATATCCCAGATGTCAGTAAAGCAAATGATTATGTAAAAGCACTTTAATTACTGTCAGTCTCCTGAAAACTCCATAGATGAGTTTTGCATGGATAACGATAAGGAAGGATTATGGTGAAATATATTCTGTGCTTTTATCTACAAAGTCACATGTCCAAGGTAGTCCGTACAGGAAGGGTGGAAAGATAGAATCTACCATCAGCCCTAAAGAAACTCATCATCTGTCTCCTTCAAGGCTCTCCTCTTTAGTACACCTGCTGTCTTCCAAATCTTTCTCTTTCCCAAGCTATCAGATAGTTTATTCATACCAGCAGTCTTGTCTTTTTTGGCCCTCTTGCCATACTCCTGACTTGTTCTCTCAGATTTCCCATTCTCACTTTCATCTCTACCACTTCTCTCATTATGCCAGCAGCTCACAGGAGTGATAAATGCAAAGCTCAGGAGGGTAGGGGAGGCAGCTGGTGAATGCTCACATGTTACTGATTTCTCCTTGCTACAGCCCATCTCTGTCTTTCTCCCCCAGCCAATCCATTAACAAATGCTGTGCACCCTGCTCCAGTACCTATCTGAATCCATTCACACTTTGCTGCTCTACCATTGGCCTGATCTGAGCCCCTCCATCGCCGGCCTAGATTACTGCCATGACCTTCAAGGCCGGTCCTGCTGCCACTGTGTCCGGTTACAGTTTATTCTCCACATGGTGGAAGACTGATCTTTGACAAATGTATAGCAAATCATCTTTCTGCTGTGCTCAGAATCCCTCCGTGGCTCCTCACTGTTGAGATCTAGCCCTCTGGTTCAGTGGTTGATGGTAAGTGTTTAATAGTCAGCCTTGGAAAGGACCCTGATGTGTAGTCTGTCAATGTTAGTGGTGTAAATAATTTTATCATGGCCTGTTTCAAGCTTCTTTCTTTCTTTTCTTCCTCCTTTTTTTCCTCCTCCCTCATTCCCTTTTTCCCTTTCCCTTCTTCCTTCATCTCTTTTCTTGTTCCCTGCCTCCTCCTCCTTCAGAATGTACATTCTGGGACAGGAAGATCCATGTTTGTCTTAGTCACTGCTCAGTAAGTATTTGTTGAATGAATGATTGACCAAATAAATGGATGATCCATTCTTAATGCTGTATTTCCAGCATTTAAGAATTGTTCAAGGGTAGATGGCCTAGTTTTCAAATAACCAAATAATGTTCAGCACTTTAAAGTTCAAAAGCACTGCCTCACACATAATCTCATTCGACCCAGACCCAGGCACCATCCTGAGAAGAAGCCAGGGAAGGTGTTTGTCTCCCCACTTTGCAAATGAGGAAACAAAGACTCAGAGGTGTAGAGGTGTCCGGCCCCAGGTCACACCCCAAGTGACAGTATCTGCAGGGTCTGACTCCCAGTCTGGCACTCTTCCCTTTGGCCAGTGATTGTCTGGCTCTTGGGAGGGGCTCAGCAGGTGGGCCTGGCGCTTCAGGGAGACAGGTCCCAAGAAACGGGAGAGAAAGGGAGGGAGAGCAGGAAGAGGCAACTGATAACAGAGGAGAGGCTTCCTTAGCTGTGTCTTTCACCTCAGGGCCGGCACTGAACGGTGATTTTAGACCAGCTCCCATTCCTGTCACTAGATTCACGCCCCCAGAAATGGAGGGCTGTGCTCCCCTTCCCCAGACCAAGCAGCCCTCAGGGAGCAGGCTCATTTCCAGGAGCCCTGTCTTCTTACACTTCTGTAGAACAGCAGTAGAGCTTGGAGACCTACAGGCTGAATTCATTTCCCACGTATGGCTTATTTAGGTCCTGTAGAGTTTCAAAAATTGAACCGATTTACAAAGCAGGAGATTCTACCTGGGTAAGTGGGGTTGTTTTTGGCAAACAGGAAACTGACCATTATCGACTGGGCTGACAGTGGCCATCCCCTGAAACCAGACAAGTGTTGTCCAGTTCATTACAGTCCCCACACTTTCCTGTCACCTCTCCAACCTTGAGGACTGCTGCCTACTGCCATTTATTTTCATGCTTGCGCTGTTGTTTTCCTTATTGTTGGGAAACATACTTCTGAACCTGCATCTCTACCAAAAGGAGGAAGACAAAATACGCAGGGCCTCATGATGTTATGACATCATGACCTGCAGTATCTGAGTCCCTGAGCCTTGGATTATATCCCGCTTTCAAATACACCCTCTCTGAGTCCTCTGGGCAATTCCACAAAGAAGGCTTCAAGAACCTCCATTTAGGTGAGGACCCTGGAGCTCAGGGAGATTGAGAGGCTTGCACAGGGTTTCATAATTAATTAGAAGCAGACCTAGAATTTAAAGACAAAATCTCACTGGGCATGGGAATCCGCATAAATTGCATTTACAGCCACACACATTGCCTTTGTGCCCACAGCACGAGTGACTTGAAACAGCCCTTGTGTAATTCGCCACAGGACCCAGTAGGTGGTGCCCTAAGCCAACAAAGCTTTCCAGAACAATGCCTTTGTGGAAATTGGTTTTCTTCCATTATCACAGCATTTTAAGTCCAAATGGTTTATCTTTTCTTTTTTCTCTCCCTTTTAAAATAATGGTCTTTCAACATACACTATAGCATGGCTTTCGTGCCAGGCCTAAAATGAAATTTGCTTTAATCCATCACCTAGGGAGAAAGTGTGTGTGTCACAACTGACATCTGTTAAATTTTAAATGAAGTAAGCAAGCAGTAAGAAGGCCTGAAATACGTTCATTGTTCAAGAAGTCATGCAGACACTGATCAGCTGCTCTGTACAATTAGGAATAAAACAACCACCTTTTCTTCCCCTTGTTGGGGGGAGACTTTTCAGGCACTGCTGAAAGCCTCAGTGAGGAAAAAGGCAGAGGATGGATGGACTTGCACTCCATAAAGTTAACACTTCCCTTTCAAGTTCAGGCAAATTGGCTGGGCACAGCGGGGATGACTACTCTGACAGCTCCATTGTCCCGGCTTCTGCCCAAAGTGCTGAGTGGAAAGAAGCCCAGGACTTCCCCTCCTTACCTGCTTTTTTTTTTTTTTTTTTTTCCAAAGTGTTAAGAAAGTGAGAGAAGCTTCATCCAGATTGGCCCACTCAGTTTTAAACATCCGCATATTATTATGGTGAATCTGTACATTTGTTCTTTTGTATTTCACACTATCAAGGAATTTGGAGCCAGTCTCTCCAATGCTAGCGCTTGCCATCTATTCTTCAAGCTTCATTATTAAAAAGAAATGACAGCAGATGTAATTCTGATATGCAGCTTAAGTATGAGTTAATTTGTTCCTTACAAAGATGTACTAAGATTATCAAATGAGAAAGTGAAGACTTGCCTATAAAATAAAATATTATAATTGTGGGTTGGGGTATTTTGGATGTTGGAATTTTTTGATAAATGTGAGGATTGGCAGAAAGCCTTTCAACTTCAACCCTTTGTTTCATCTTCCCCCACCCCCCACCCCTGTAATTAGGTTAGTGTCTATGGCAGTAACAAGTAGTGCTTCCCAAATAGCCACACACATTTCCCAACCCCCCCTACAGTCCTGTGGATGAGTTCTGGCCAATGGGAATGTGATTGGAAGGGATGGGTGTGAGGGTGTGAAGCACCTAGGAACCAGTTTCGCTCTTTCATATTCTCTTCCCCATCTTGAAATCATGGAGGCCATATGCTCCAAGAGGTGTTCCTCCAAGATGGTAGATAGACTGTGGGAAGCAAAAACCCTTTGCTGACCTGCACTGGACTTGTAACCCAAATGAGAAATACTATTTTGTTGTGTTAAGCCATTGAGATTTGGCCTTAACTTGTATAGCAGCAGAACCTATCCTATCCAAGAAGGCAGGGCTGCTGCCTTATTTCATTGAAGCCTGACCACCACTCATGCTGACAGTCTTTCCTTTGATTATATAAAATATTTAAGTAAAGTTTCAGTGAAGTTAAGATTTGAACCTAGGAAGTCTCAGTCTATGGTCTCATCTCTAAATGACTCCATAAATAAGAAAAAGACCTATTTTCTTACATGATAATAAGTCCGTAGGGAGGCAATACCAGCATTGATTGCTTCAGCAGAAAAACATAGTGCAGGATTCAAGATTTTTCCATCTTCCTAACATGAAAAAGATTCTCCTAAGCATGTTGTCTTTGTCTCAGGTTTGTCCCCTCATGGTCATTAGATGGCTACAAGAGCTCTAAGCATCACAATCTTTCCCAGCGATATCCAAATGCCAGAATCAGAAAGTCTGATTTGGTTTCACCTTTTTAAGAGTGAGGAAAACTTTCCTAGAAGTCCTTCTTGCAGACCTCTCATTAGCCAGAATTGTGTCCTATGCCTCATCTTAAAACAATCACTGACAATGGAAACAATTATAATTTTGGACCTAGACTAATCAAGATTTACACCTTGAGGGGCGCCTGGGTGGCGCAGTCAGTTAAGCGTCCGACTTCGGCCAGGTCACGATCTCGCGGTCCGTGAGTTCGAGCCCCGCATCAGGCTCTGGGCTGATGGTTCGGAGCCTGGAGCCTGCTTCCGATTCTGTGTCTCCCTCTCTCTCTGCCCCTCCCCCGTTCATGCTCTGTCTCTCTCTGTTGCAAAAATAAATAAAAAACGTTGAAAAAAAAATTTAAAAAAAAAAAAAAAAAAAAAAGATTTACACCTTGAGACTTCAGTGGGGCCTAGCTTCCAGAACTATCTGCTGCATTTCTGAGCAGATTTAGTTTTCCATTAACAAAGAAGGAGGAGATAATCACTACTGAGTTGATGACTAATATTTTCAGCCAAAATTGTCCTTTACTTTGTGAGGCTCAAGGTCAATGACATCCCTCTGGGCTGATGATTCCTCACTCTTGAATCTCTATGATTCCTTTTAGATCACTGATGCAATACATGCGTGTGAACTTGAACCTCTGTGGCACAACTTTTTGCAAAACCCTGTCTGCCAACTTCTGTCCTTACGTTTCCATCTACAGATCACAGGTGCGTGCGTCTCTGTAGGCTGACCTTTGCATGTTCATACTAATTGCAGATTTAAACTATAAGCCCTAACACTCCTAAAATCCTAGCTCCCCTCTGTAAAAATTCCCCAAAGTAGTACTTAATTTCACATGCTTGCCAAATCTTAAATCCAAAAGCAAAACCAGTTTTCCTTTGTGCTGCAACTAAAGCTAAAGAAAGTTCTAGGCTTTGGAAGGCACATACTGGTGTCCTCAATAGCATCTCACAGCAGAGATTTAAGTTAGGAATCTCTCTGATATGTTTGTTTCATTGAACTCTTTGGGCTAAAAAGAAATGGACAAAGCTTTCTTCCCCATTTCTACCAGTCACAGGAGTCCTCTCTAAATAGCCAAAGTGGGGGTGCCTGGGTGGCTCAGTTGGTTGAGAGTCCAACTTCGGCTCAGATCACGATCTCATGGTTCATGAGTTTGAGACCTCTGTCGGGCTCTGTGCTGACAAGTCAGAGCCTGGAGCCTGCTTCTGATTCTGTGTCTCCCTCTCTCTCTCCCCTCCCCCACTCACACTCTGTCTCTCTCTCTGTCTCTCTCTCTCTCTCTCTGTTTCTCTCAAAACTAAATAAATATTTAAAAAAAGATTAAATAGCCAAAGTGAAGTAGTCCTAGGGCCACTTTTTACTCCTTGTTCATACAGCGGATACACTGCCTTGAACATCTGTGAATTTACCTTTCCTTTCATTTTTCTGAACATTGTCCCTAAGCTGGTTTTAATGTGTTTCTGATAATGAAAACAAAACAAACGCATTTAACCTTCAAAAAAGGGAGATGAATATAATCACTTCAGAATTGGAAAAAAATGTCTGTAAACATCTGGTCAACTGAATCTACACGATGATCCTTCTGCAATTACTAGAGGAGTAAAACCCACTCTTCCCGTTTACTCTGGAGCTTATGCGAGGTGGCTGTGATTTAAAAGAAGCAAACTGAAGTCATAAAGTTTTGTGGTAGTTGTAATTTCTCATCAAAGAAGGGTAGCAAGTTTCTCATCATTAGAAAGGATTCAAGCAGAGGGTAGGTGACCTTTTGTCCAGGATTCCTGAATTAGTAGAGGTTGAGGGTAAAGGATTTATTTAAGCTCTCTTCCAAAAGATTCTAAGTCAGGAAAAACTATCTTTATATTCATATGGTGCTTTACAAAACCCTTAGACACATATTTTTTTCTGATTAAGCTTCAAAACAACCCTGTCAGGTAGGTGGGTTTACTACTTTCATTTATATATGAAGAAATTGAGCTTCAGACAGAAGTTAAGCGATTTATCCGGGGTCCTACATTTAGAAAGCGGAAGGTCCTAACAACTTCTGAGTCAAAGATATCTCCACACTCAGGACAAGGGCAGGCGCAAGGCCAGGCCCATCACCGTGTGGCTGAGGTGGTGGCAAGGGCGACCATACTGTTCAGCACAGAAAGGTGCCCTGGACGTTGCCCTTTCTCCTATGCCTGAAAGCTGGTCCTTGGCGAAGCTGTGTGTCTTCAGGGCCCCCCTTTTGTACTTTTGGTTAATGTAGATCCGGGCTGTCCTGTCTCCTCAAGAGTGAAATTTGTGAAGCCTGTGCTTCAAACTTGCCTGGTGTTTCAGCCCATTCCTGGAGTATTTCTTCTTTAAAAGGACCATAGGCAGAGGCACCCCAAACAACGGTGTGCCCTCGGGCCCTTGGCTTCAGCATTGGAGAAAGGGGCATTTCTGTCGTGGGGTCTTTCCAGTCGTGCCACACTGGCTACTCCACCTCGTCTGAATTGTGTGACAGCACAAAAGGCAATACTAATGCTTGGTGAGGGAAAGAATGCTGACGGAGGGGACAGGATGTCCCATTTCAGTTTCCCCACGGCCCCCAGGCTGGATGGGAGGACGAATCCCCTGGTGGAAGGGCCTGGGAACAGGGCTTTCTTCCACACACTTCTTCCTATCAGATTCTGCCCTATTCTGGTAATTCAATGGGAAATGAATCCACCCAGGAGTCTGGGCTGGCCCCCGAAAGGAAGGTAAATCTAACAAAGAGAAAGTCATTGCCAATTTTAGAGACCATGTGTTAACAGGAATAAACAGGAATACAGCTGAGTGGGAAAATGGGTGTTTCACCATGGGTTGTATCTAAACAGGCAATAGTCAAGCCAGAAATGTGCTTTGTACCTTTTTTCATTTGGGTTGGCCAGTGGGGGTAGATGAGATGGAATAAAGTATACACAGATTGCTTCAAATATACTATCTCTAGGTGTTTTTGTTTTTTTTTTAAAGCATTTGGTCTTGCTGCTCCTAATGCAACTGGAGGCAGTTACACTTTGATTGAATCTGGAAGATGTTTTTCTCCCTTGCCTAAATATCTTTGACCGCACAGCATGAGCTTTGCGCCTATTGGTGATACATTTTCTGACTCTGAGGGCCTGAGGAAATTGATGTGCAGAGAGAGGGTAAGTGACTTGTCCATGGTTGTACAGCTTGGAAATGTGAAGTCAGGAATCTCACACAGTCTCCTGACTCCCTGCCCAATGTCTTTCTGGACACCTGGATAAGACATAGGCACGAGGAAGGGTCAGGCACCCCACTACACAGCAGGATGTTATGTTGATACTAATTTTTGTAATCATTTTTACCCCAAAGGCTTTCTCCCTCAAGCTACACCGGAGGCATCTGCTATGTCAGAGGAGGGACATTAAGGCATAAAAGTAAAAGTACATGTTTTTTGTTTCCTGCAACAAGGCTTTAAAGATATGCAGGAGCTTGGGGGCACCTGGGTGGCTCAGTCAGTTAAGCGTTGAACTTCAGTTCAGGTCATGATCTCACCGTTTGTGGGTTCATGCCCCGCATCGGGCTCTGTGCTGACAGCTCAGAGCCCGGGAGCCTGCTTCAGATTCTGTGTCTCCCTCTCGCTCCGCCTCTTTCGCACTAGCACTCTGTCTCTCTCTCTCTCTCAAAAATGAATGAACATTAAAAAAAAAAAAAATTTTAGAGATGCGGGAGCTTAAAAATCTGAGCCCTAATGAATTAAGGCCCAAAGTTTATGCCAGAAACAATAGATTTGGAAGAATAAGTGAGATTGCAAGAGAGTGGGGAAGAGACGTGAGGAGTAGGGAACAGAACTTGGATATTAGTAAATCTTACTGAGAAAGGAGACTATGCCTTGCTCCCACCACACACATCTCACATGCACCCAAAGGGGCTGTGGGAATTACTGAGAGGGATGCAGCCTCATGGAGGCCTTGGAAATGGAGCAAGGACAGAGAAGAGATCTTCATGGACCAGTCCCAGGGGCGTTACAGAGGGGGCAGTGATTGAGGGGGCCCAGTGGCCCCTACCGCATCACCACATAAGCCCCATAGAATGTAGACACAAACCTGGGAGCAATGGAGCTGAATTATACTTTGAATGCTATACATTTGCCATTTTTGTTGTTTAGAAATGATCAAACAGCAGCAATTTCCCATTGTTCAGCGTAATGTCATAGGAAACCCAGAACTGCCTGCAATTTCGTTTCTATCACCAAGCAGAACAGAGGTTTGAAACAGAAATCAAATTCAGTCCAAACAAAGACACTTGGACTTCTTACCCACCCCTGCCCCCCACCCCCACCTCCGCCTGAAGTCTGTGTGTTGTGCTGTCTACATAGAATTGCCTCAACACCAATCAATTCTTGAGACGCTCAGTGGTTCAGATCAGAGCCGGTGGGCTCCAAGACAGTTGGCTCCCATTACAGTGCATTGTCCTGCATGCCCTGCCCTTTCAGACTCACACAGTTCCCAGTGTTTGGATGGAGCATTCATGGAAGCAGGGACATCTCATTCTTCACAATTCAACCCAGTGTAGAGTCTGGTCTATGTCAAACAGAGGAATGTAGGAGCCTACAAATCATCACCTTTACTTTTTAAGTGAGTCGAGTTTTGTTTTGGGCTTCTCACTGGGGTAAGGCAAGCAGGGGTGGGGAAGCTTGGTTCCCACCCGGCTGAGGCATGGTAGCAAGGAAATTGCTGGTAAACTCACTAGCTTTCATTCTTCCTGCATAACCCATGGGTACTACGTAATGATAGTAGTCTGGGGAGAGCTTAGGAAGTGATTACCCCAGAGGCCAAAAGGTATAGCTCCCGCAGAAGAAGCCATATCCAACTTTAGCACAATGACTGCACAGCCAGGGAGACAAGGATAACACTATGGTAGAGTGGTTCTCCTAGATGTGTGCGAAGACACCCTGGGGAACCTCAGTGAACACACAGGAATGCTACAAGATAGTTTAGATTTTTGAGGGAAACTCATTAACCTCTGCCAGATACTAAATAAAATGACTAGTTCAAGATAGTTCACAGTTTCAACATTAGATCACGACATCATGTCTCGTAAAGCTGGGGTTCAGGTGGTTGTTATGATAAAAAGCATGCTGTACTCATAAATCAGTGTGGGATAAGAAATGACAATGATGATATCCGATCTGAGTCCAAGGTTTGAGAAGTTGTGCAGTGCCCAAAAGGCACACTCATCCCATTATTAAGACATTGTGGTTATTTATATTTATTTGTATTTATATATAAAAACAAAACCCCATCTCTCATTTCAATCTATATGTATTATTTTTTCAAGTAGTTGCTAGGTTCTTCAGGATTAGTGTACATTCTCAAAATCAAGTATAATTAACATACAGTGTTACATTAGTTTCACAAGTATGATATAATGGTTTGACAGTTCTATACATTACCCAGTGTTCGTCGAGATAAATGTACTCTTAATCCCCTTCACCTATTTCACCCACCCACCTGCCTACCTCCCCTCTGGTAACCACCAGTTTGTTCTCTATAGTTAAGAGTCTGTTTTTTAGTTTGTCTCTCCCTTTCTTTCTTCCTTTCTGTGAGAAGTAAGTGAGATGATTCATTTTCAGAAGTGCCAAATAAAAGCTGTGCTGTCTTGTTAACAATAGGTTTACAACCTACTGGAAATATGTAGGATCCCCCTGCCCCACAGTGGAGCCCCAAACCCTTAGACACTTCACTTCCTAGTTCTTTTTTCCCTATTTTGCAGGCTTATTTTTTGTGGGCTTTGCAGTGAGCATGCACCAAAGAACTGAAGTCTCTGAGTCACCTCAAGGAATGTACATTTATTCCAATCGGACTACTCTTTGGTCTTACATGAGCATAGGCAAAGTCAGGTAAGGCTGTAACCTCTGTAGTATTCAGCCAATGAGGATTCAGGGGAGGGACTTCCTGCTAGGAGATAAATTGCCTGCTGTAACTTCCCTGAGTGTGCCTGTCCATCAGACACCTGCTCTTGCAAGAACGTTGATTAAAGTCTCACTTCCACTGTGCTCTGAGTCTCCACATCCCTCCTTTGATTGGAGTGGTGGTCTTATTTCTCACACTTTATTTTTTTTTTTAATATTTTTTAATGTTTATTTATTTTTGAGAGAGACCAAGCATGAGTGGGGGAGGGCAGAGAGAGAGGGAGACACAGAATCCGAAGCAGGTTCCAGGCTGTGAGCTGTCAACGCAGAGCCTGATGCAGGGCTTGAACCCATGAACTGTTAGATCATGACCTGAGCCGAAGTTGGACGCTTAACTGACTGAGCCACCCAGGTGCTCCTCTCACACTTTATTTCTTCCTTCCTTCTTTCCTTCCTTCCTTCCTTTGTTCCTTCCTTCCTCCCTCCTTCTCTTTCTTTCTTTCTTTCTTTCTTGATCCATCTATGTTGTTGCAAAGGGGTAGATCTCATATATATATATATATACATATATATATATACATATATATATATACACACATATATATATATACATATATATATACACGCACATATATATATACATATATATATATATATATATGTATATATATATATATATCTCACATCTTTATATTTTTATCCACTCATCTGTAGATGGGTACTTGGGCTGCTTCCATATCTTGGCTATTCATTATAAATAATGCTGCAATAAACATAGGGATGCATGTCTTCTCAAATTACTGTTTTCACTTCCTTTGGGTAAATACCCAATAGTGGAATTACTGGATTGTAGGGTAGTTCTATTTTTAATTTTTTGAGGAAGGCCCACACTGTTTTCCACAGTGGCTGCACCAGTATGCATTCTCACCAGCAGTGCATCAGGTTTCCTTTTTCTCTGCATCCTTGCCTGAGTAATGTATAGAATTGTTGAATCATTATGCTGTACACCTGAAACCAATATAACACTGTATGTTGACTATACTTCGATTAAAACATTTTTAATAAAAAATAGTCATAGGTTGTTAAGATACAATTATTAAATTATTTGGACCTGACTAATTAATACACATTTTCTGAGCATTTCTTTTGATCTATGGGTGCTGTGAAAAAACGACTGAGATGCTGAGGGGGCTTTGAACCAAGAAAATTTGGGAACCTCTGCCCTAGAGGATGGGCAGGCTAAAATAAACTTGGGTCCTTGGATGAACCACCCTGAAATGCCACTGCCCTAGAAGGTTGTGTGAGAGAGAAACAAACTTCTATTCTTTTTGAGCTACTGCTCTTGTGTACTTGGGGTCTCTTTGTTACAGCAGCTCGGCCCGTTTCCTTGCCAGTACTAGCCCTCAGTAAACGTTTGTTGTTAAATAGGCTTGGCATTGATTTCCTCCATTATTTCATATTTGGAGTTTGCCTTTGGAACAATAATAAAGAGGTGAGTTATGATGAAAAAGTAAAACCATAATAACAAGGGGCCATGTAATAGAAGAGTAATCACTGGACACTTCCTAGTTATTTGACCTGGGATGAGCTATGTGAGTATCATTGAGTGTCAAGTTCCTCATCTGGAAAATGAAAATAATTTATCTACCTCATATACATTATGGTGGTGGAGATGAGATAAGGTAATAATCATGAAAATATTTTGGGAAGTTTTTATAATATTATATTATATCATATCATATTATATTATATTATATTATATTATATTATATTATTATATATTATATATAGTCTTCATTACTGAAACATTTATTAAAATATTAGTGATGTCAGGAACCATCTTAAAAGGGGCTTGTTGGCAGGAAGGAAAGCCTGAATTAGTGCAGAGTCTGAATAATCAAGTTTCTCCTTTAAAAAAAAAAATTCAAACTTTACTTGTTCAAAAGCAGTTCAGAAACACATTTAAGCATTACAATTTAAAGACTAAGTTTTACCAAGTAAAGACTTGCCTTGAAAATCAAATTCCAGCCCCAGGAGCTTACCTACTTTAAGTGGTTTGACTACCAATAAATTCATCAGGGTTCCAAAGCATTTAATTCTCTCTTAAGTAGTTAAACAACCTTCCTTTCATTTATTAGAAACCTTTTTTTTTGTCTTTGTCAATGCCACTGTTAAACTCTTTTCCACCCCCTGTATGAGTTTTTGTCATATCGAATTTGTAGGCTCTGAATTGATAACTGTTTTGTATAAGTTAGCCAAATCTAAGGAACCCAGTGAAAGACAATTGCAGAGGTGGTCCTGGAGTAGAGAGGAGTGCCTGGAGTGGACATTAGTCATTCGAAAGCTGTCTCGCATCCCCACCGCTCTTGGATTTTTCCATCATGTGAGGCTTTGGGAGGAACACAGGGAAAAAGGCTCTGGCACTTGGGTTCGCCTTCCCCTCCAGGCTCTGAAATCTGGAAACCATGGTGAATCTCAGGACAAGGAGGTGTTTGCACCAGGTACTTCCTGGGACATGGTCCTTTTCAGAACCCCCTTGGTTCTGGGACCACAGCCTACCATCAAGTCAGCAAGCCCCAGATATCCTTCGAGTTACTCCCCTCTTTTTCTAAGAGAGCAGGAATCAGTTTTGGTTATTTGTAGGCAGATAGTTTAACTAATACAATGCCTTCTTCTGAACAGTTTTTCATCCACAAATACTTTTCTTGAGCTAATCTATAGTGTTAGTGGTGCAAAATGTTTAACGAGAAGGAGATCAGAGTGCTTTTAGAAGCAAGAAAATTCATTCCTGTCTCCATCTAGAATTCCTGTGTTGAAGATTTAAGATATATTTGGAAAAAAATCTGAGTTCTTTTAAAATGTAGCTGTTTCCATAATTGATATATTATGCCTTTTTCATATTTTTCATCTGTGTGTGGCTAGAGAAAATATAAAGAAAAGTGTCTGTTCCCAAAGGAGAACTCCTCTATGGAAATTTTTTTTTTTTTTTTAACCCACAGTCATGCTTCTGAGAATGTTTATCTCACTTTACCAAAACATCAGACAGTCCAACCTCCTGGACATTCTTATAGCTCTGAATAAGAATACCATCCATCTTGGGAGGAAAAACATAAAGAGATTGTTTCTTTCCTAAATAAGTATGCTTACTGTTCAATTTAAAGGGTGTCTGTTGTGGAGAAGGGGAAGAATGGGTTTTTCTTGAAACGTTCAAGAGGTTAGTTTTTCAACATGTCTAGTTTTTTTAAGTTAATTTATTTGAGAGAGAGAGAGAGAGAGAGCAGGGGAGGGGCAGAGAGAGAGGGAGAGAGAATCCCAAGTAGGCTCCGCACTGTGAGCGCAGAGACCAACTCAGGGCTCGATTTCATGAACCTTGAGATCATGACCTGAGCCGAAATTAAGAGTTGGATGTTTAACCGACTGAGCTGCCCAGGTGCCCCTCAATATGTATGTTTTAAATGAACTTTATCATTTAAAATCATTAAGAATTTAGGTCTATGGATGTTGACTTTCTTGACTCTGGAAGTAAATCCAAAGGAAATGGATGGAACACCAATGGCTATATCTTAGCTATAATATTTGCTCTGAGGAAGAACTGTAATTCGGAATGCAATTCTGTGTGTGGAATTATTTAGTTTAGCTCCTTAATTTTTGATTCATCTTTGTCTGTGCTGATCACTGAATTCAGACAGCTCCCTTGAGTTATCTTTTTCCTTCTAACTCTCCTGCTGCCCTATTGATCCAGGTCACCATCATCTCCTGCCCATATTAACACAAACTTTATCTATTTTGTTGCCTTCATTCTCAATCCTGAGCCCCATCCTCCAATCCATTTTCAATAGCTAGAGAAATTTGCTAAAAACACAAATCTGGTCACTTTATTCTCTGTGAAATATCATTCAATATTCAGTGTCTTTTCATCGTTCTTAGGATGAAAACCAAAATCCTTAACAGGATGAGAAGTCCAGCATTATCACTTTATTTTTAACATAAAAAAAAAAAACCTGAAAGGGGAAAGGGTCTAATAGTTCATTATTTCAAACAAATTCACCAGAGCTAGATTTTGAAACTCATAATTTGAAATGGCCTCATCTTTCAATAGCTCATTATCAGTAAATGATCTGTCAAATTTCATACTTTTGACAAAGGAAAAAACACTAAAATAGTGAAGCAACAGAAATGTCTGGCTTAATGGAAAGAAGATGTTGAAACTAAGCAAAAATGTTCAAACTGGCAAAAAATAGAGCCAAAAAGAATGGAGAAAAAACCAAGGCCATCCATCAGGCAGTGCCTGGGACATGCCTACACCCAGATGGGAACAAACAATCCTCAAATTTGAAAAATGTGAGGTTAAAATGTAATGGACCTATGGTCACTTTTATTTTTTTTTTAAGGGAAAGAGATGAGTGTGTGTGTGTGTGTGTGTGTGTGTGTGTGTGTGTGTCTCAGTGGGGAATAAAAACAAAATGATATGATTTTAGAATAAAATTGTTCAGGCTGTAGTAGCTTCCACAATGGGCAGTTGGCCATGCATCATAAAGAACACCGTATGCCAGAGGGAGATCTTTAATATCAAAAACAAGTAATAGCTCTATTATAACCTCTGACTTCAGATGAATTGGCCTTTGGGTTGACTGCCTCCAGAGCCCCGGCCTACCTATAAGAAAGGACTCATGCAAAAATCAGTTTATTTTTTATTCCCCTAGCAGGAAGTGATGGATCAAACATGCAGAGATCTACTGTTTGCCCTAGGGTGAGGTTCAGGAGACCTGTAAAATGGCGTGGCTGGACACGCAGGTTCTTCAGTCTATGTCGAGGATGCATTCTTTACAGAGCCTACAACAGCATTTTCACTCTCTGAAGGAAAGTTTGGAGACTTACATATTAGGCACTTCTCATGTGCCACACTGTGTTCTGTGTTATCTTTTATCACAACGTAGTTTATATGTATTCCCCTTTTACAGAGGGAGAGATGGAGTTCTAGAAAGAGAAGAGACATCTGTTGTTTCCTCCATGCTCAACATCTTTCCCCCTCTCTCTAGTGCCAGCACCCTGGTTTTCTTCGAGGGGCGTGCCTTCTTCACTCTTGGTGGGGGTAGAGAGGAGGCTCACTCGTGGTTTTCTCACTCATGGTCTTCTACCTAATCCTATGCTTTTTTCCAAAGAATCCCAATCTTGGTGAAGTACCACATGGACGGAAAATGGTTGGAGCTCTCCTAAAGCGTCTGTTGCCATCAGCCCTCGTCTGTCCTTCCTAAGGTCTTGCTCTTCAGCTTTAATTCTAGTACGTACTTTCTGGCCCGAGTTGTCCAGAGTCCATTTCTGTTGCTTATAATCAGATAGTCCTGGCTGAAACAAGAGAGCTTGCCTGCAGACGTTACCGCTGCTCGTTCCTTCACTACTTCCGCTTCCTGTCCTTTCTACCCTGGTTATGATTGCCACGTGCCTGCTTCTTGATGCACATGGGACCTGGCCCTCGTTTCCACGTGAGAAGAGGGAAGGGAACATGCATGCTGTGCTCCCTGGGCACAGCAGCTCCAGTTCAAGGCTCTAGGTTTGTGTTTCTCAGTATAGCCTCACTATACAGCAGGTGAGCTCTAGCTCAGTGTGATTTGAAGGGGACCAAATGGTCTGGAGGCCTCCACATATCCATTCTCTGGACTGTTTCTGTGTCTGAAACTCTACCATAAGAATCACTACCTGTGGGACTGTTTCTCAAAGTTTTTGCTGAGTAGCATTAACCCAAGGTTTAATTCCTGCATGATAGTGGTTTTATGTTTCGTATCTATTGATTATCTAATGCTTATCTAATGCTGTGAGAGAGACAGAGCACTAGTAGGGGAGGGGCAGAGAGGGGGAGAGATAGAATCCCAAGCAGGCTCCGCACTGTCAGCGCAGAGCCCAAGCAGGGCTCAAACCCAGAAACCATGAGACCATGGTCTGAGCCAAGATCAAGAGCCAGATGTTTAACCAACTGAGCCACCCAAATGCCTGCTTATATAATGCTTTTAATGAAATATTATTCATCACAACAGCACATACATACATTTGAAAATCAGTGGTATAACCCTGTGGAAGAGACGTAAGAAAGTGAGTCCGTGGACAGTAAGACATTTGAGGATCTCCTTGCAAAAACTGTGTGCCCTCCCTGTACCCAAATGCCTCATAGCCTACAGGTGGGGAACCACTGCCTTAATCCATGTGGTATTCGTTATCAAATCGGAATGTTTCATTCATTCATTCATTCATTCATTCATTCATTCCATGGGGAGTAGCACCCAGAGAAGTTGTGCTGGAATCTCCTCTGCTACACAGAACCATAGAGGATGTGGGTTCTGCAGGAATATCCCCTATTTGACTTAGAGGGTGGCTTTAAAGACAAATTTTGCTTCCTTACAGTTTTCTTGAAGGTTTTTTTTTTTTTTTTTTGAGCCAATTCATTTTAAGAATGAGCGGTGGAAATGATAAGTAAGTCCTGATTTTAGGAATATCAAACTTCTTGTTAAAACATCCTTGTGTTTGAAAATTTAGGCCCATGGCTGGGGGTTGACAGCCATATACTGCACGTCTGGTTTTCCCGCTGAGTCCAAGGGGCGATCAATTGTGTGAGGGGTTATGCGGGCAGAGGTGAGGGGAGGGGAGGGAGCCCAGTCTGCAAGGAGAAAGGGGGTGTTGGTTTAATCTTGTTTGGGGAGGAAGGCTCACAATGTAAGAGGGGATAGGCCTCACAATGGAAGAAAGGAAGATAGGGAAAAAGAGATCATTAGAGCCTGACTCCATCCCAGCTTCAGGAGCTAATAATCAGAACGCCCAGTTATTGAGTATTTAGTCAATGCCAGGCACTGTGCATACTCTTCCTTAATCCTGCCGGCAACTTTGTCATAGATACCATCGCCATCCTCCCATCTTAGAGAAGAAGAAACTGAGGTTTGGAGTGTTAAGGAACTTTCTCAGAGTCAGATACCCAGATCTGTGGCTCTTGGAAACCTGGCCTCACTCCCAGGGATCTGAAGCCTCTCCAGGGCTAGGCTTTAAGGAAGGCATGACATGATGTCCCTTTCTGTGGACACGCAGCGTGGCTCCAGGGAGCAAAACCCGAAGGGGATATTTTTTTTTGGCACTTCACCACTATCAGCTTACGGAGTCGGGGAATCAACCAACTCCAGAGGTGGGGCATAGTTCTCAAGCTGTGCAAACTTGAGGTTCAGTCTCTGCATCTACAAAACAGAGATGACAGTACCTCCTGTACCAGGTTTAGATTCAACTAGAATGACAGAAAGCACAGACTAATGGTAGCTTAAACAAGAAAAGTGTATTCTTCTCTCACATAAACAGACTCTGGCGACATATAGTCCAGACCTGTTTAGGGGCTCCATGGGTGTCAAATACCCAGGCTTTCTACATTTTCATTCTGCCGTTCACACCACATTTCTTCCACTTCATTGTCCTAAATAGCTGCTCTAGCTCCAGCCGTTGCATCTGCTTCTATTTGTCTGGAAGGAGGAAGGGGCAAAGAAGGGCACACCTCCCTTTAAGGTCACCCTCTTTCTGGAAGTTGCCCATGCCCCTTCTGTTTACATCCCAGTGGCCACAACTCAGTCACATGCCAAACCTAGCTGCAAAGGAAGCTGAGAAATGTCTTTGTTCTGTGAATCCAAATACCCAGTTAAACATTAGCAGCTCCATTACTAAGGAAGAAGGGGAGAATACGTATTGCAGTTGCTGGAAGATGAAATGAGTTAAATGCATGTTAAGTGATCCAGCAGGACTTCCTGGCACTTAGTGTAGACTAGATAAACAGTAGTGGTGAATCTGTCCTTCCTTTACAAGTTTCCTGGCAAACATTCCAATTTGGTCAGATCTGTTTTTATATGTGGATGAAAAGCTGGCTGAGCATGTATCTTTTGGAGCTCTTACTCTTTAGTATTTTGTAATAGGAAAGGGTTTTGTTTAAGTTCCTTGCTGTTCCTGAAGATTTCTTAGTAAAGAAATGGCCTTTCTTTCTGATGTTGTCATCCTTGGCTTTTCGCTTTCCCTTATTGTAATTAAGGCCCATCACAGAAGGCAAATAAAAACGATGTCAGCATTATAATAAAGTGTGATCACTGAAAAAACAAAACATCATAGTCATCTTTTCTTGGCTTTGAGATTACTACTGATGTTCACGCCACTTTCCAAAAGGCACAATAGGGTCTGCCACGTGCAAGCTGTAAGAGCTGGGACAAGTCAGTTCCCTGCTCTAAGCCTCGATTTGCTAATCTGGAAAATGGGGCCGTGAAGATGACATGGAATGATTGATCGGAGGAACACTCTCTGCAGATGGCCTGGCATAATAGAAGTCTACCACAAAGGATAGCTTTTATTTGTTTATTTTTCCATCCAAAGGACTGTCAGGCATAGCTGGAGATTTTTATTGAGGTTTCCAGTTCATGGCATTTTAGTTTTTATTATAATAAAAAGTAAGTATTTAACAAGATTGCTCATAGCAGATTTATTCATAATAGTCCCGAACTGAAAACAGCACAGCCCATCAACAGAAGAGTGAATAAACGAAACAGACTGTGGCCTATTCATACAAAAGCATACTGCTCAGCAATCGAAAGGAATAAGCAACTAATATACACCTGCGACAAGGACAAATCTCAAAACCATTCTGCTGAGTGAAAAGAGGCCAGACACAAAGGAGTACATAATGTATGACTCCACCTATTTGTGGCAAAATTAATCTAAGGTACAAAAGAAAAACAGAGTAGCGGTTGCGTCTGGAAGGTCAGGGCAGGGTATGAATGAGAAAAGATTAGAGGAAACTTTCTGGTGTAATGATAATGTTCAGTATCTTGGTAGAGACTTGGGATGCATTTGGAAGAACTCATTGAATGGCACATTTAAATTTTGTGCATTTCACTGAATGTAAATCTCACCTCAGATGTGAAAAAGGGATGCAAACAATAATGTGATGGGCTCTAGTTATTAATATGCCTGCTGAAATGTTTGGGGTGAGGTATACTTGTGTCGGCAGCTTGGCAAGGACTGATGGATAGATATGTGATACAGCAAGTATAGTAAAGTGTTAAATATAGAACTTAGGTGGATGGTATATAGGTGATCACTGTCTAATTCTTTCAACTTTTCAGTTGAAATTTTTCATAATGAAATGTTGGAAAACAAATCAGTACTTAAACAGGACAAGTAACTTCTGACCCTGTGTAATGTTTTCCTTCACTCACTGATTCAAAAAACTTTTACTGCAGGGATGCCTGGGTGGCTCATTCCGTTGAGCGTCCGACTCTTAGTTTTGGCTCAGGTCATGATCTGGTTCCTGAGACCGAGCCCCACATCGGGCTCTGTGCTGACAGCATGGAGCCTGTTTGGGATTCTCTGTCTCTGCTCTCTCTGCCGCTCTCCTACACTCTCTCTCTCTCTCTCTCTCTCTCTCTCTCTCAAAAATAAATAAACGTTAAAAAAGCCACTTTTACTGCACGCCTATTATATGCTAGACAGTCCACCCTTTGCCGTCATACCTGAGACTACCTGATCAGTGACCCCCAAACACACTGTGCTGAGCCCCACTGCATTGACCAAGTGCATCTTTCAAGCCTCTGTTCTATTTTCCTGCCTCCCAACAGTCCTCTGAGCCTGCTTCTGCTCAGGAAGCTCCATCTTTCTTCTCAAGGTCTGCTCATGGCTCTTGACCAAGTTGGGAAGGGCCAGCTGGGCCAGGGCATGGGATGGAAGTCCAAGATCTGGACAGATGTGGGCCTGAACAGCTGGTTCTGGCATTGGAGGCCCCCTGCCGACTGCAGAGGCCTCAGGAAAGCAGAAACCCCAAGTGACAAGTCGATCTGAATTCACATTATATGTATTCTAGGTAGCTAGGAAGTCTCATTTTATATACAAGATACAAAATAATTCAAACCTTTTACATTTAAAAGCTGGTCAAGAATCAGGTAGTATTTCTGAGCTGTAAACTGAGCGGGTTAAAAGGTAGGTTTGTGCTGCTGGCAGGTAGGGGAGTCACAGCCACGAAGCAGAATTACCCCTCACGCTTCTGGAAGGATTGCTCTTGGATTATGTAAATCTTGAATTACGTGAGGTCTTTGGGGAGGCCTGACTCCTGCAACGTGCAGACTCCCTGTGGGCTGAATCGAGTGCACTGGACTCTGCAGCATAGGGCAGGGGACACCAAGAGAGAGGAGCGGAGATCTCCGGGCTGGCAGAAAGCAAGAGGGAGTGTTGTACAGGGTGCATGGGCAAGAGAGTATGTGGGGCCACCGGGGACAGGGCCGAGCAGTGGCTCTGTTTAACAGCTCACTGCCGACACTGGTTCTTATAGGAGGCTTTGTGCCCATGTGAGCTGGAGACGAGGGAGTCGTTTCTGCCACCTCGGCTCTCTCCACGCAGCCTCGGAAGTCTTCCCCACATTGCCATCTTCTCCCTTTTCCACAGCACCTCCCGTTCAACCCCTCATCACTCTCCTTGGGACACCTGCCTCGTCAACTATCTGGATGACCAGTGCCCCGACCTCCACACGTTCCCTCGACCCCTCCTTCACACTGCTGGCAGAACAGGCTTCTCAAAATGTGAATCTGATCCTGTCCACCCTACCGAAACCTCCAGGGGATGAAAGGAAACCTTCCTGGGTTCTGTGTGTCCCACCCACTGCTTTACCCTCTCAGCCAGGCTGAATGCTTGTGTGACCCCCACCCTGGTCCATATATTGAAATCCTAACGCCGGAGGTGATTTTAGGAGGTGGAGCCTTTGGGAGGTGCTTAAGTCATGGATGGGGATGGAACCTTCATGAATAGGATTAGTGGTCTCATGAAAGAGGCCTGACAGAGCTTCCTGACCCCTTCCGCTGTGTGAGGACACAGCCAGGAGGTGCCATCTCTGAACTGGGAAGAGGGTCCTAACTAGACATCACATGGAGTCTGCTGGGGCCATGACCTTGGACATCCAGCCTCCAGAACTGTGAGAAATAAATTTCCATTGTTTGTAAGTCACTCAGTCTGTGGTATTGTGTGATTGCAGCCAGAACTAGGACACCCCCGTGGGCACTCCACCAGCCTGGCTTCCTTTAACCTGCCCTGGCTGCATTTCAGCTTCGTTCCTGCCATCTCCCACTGGCTGCATGGCTGTGGCACATTCTATTGTTCCCTCTTCACTCACTTAATGTCTCTTGTTCTTTCAGTTCGCAGATCGACATCACCGGCTCAGGGACACCTTCTCTGGTTAGGTCCCAGCCCCCTTATTTTCAGCTGCCGCTGTTCCAACGGGCTCTACTTGGGAGCATTTCTTCCAGTAAGTTTTTCTACATCATCTGGTGGAATTGGGTCCAACAGAATTTAAACCCAGTTCTGTTCCTGTGTAGTTTCCACCTATCTTTTCCAGATCAGGAAAGCAGCACCCACAACACCTTGCACACAGAGGAAGCAAAGTCCCAGGCACTCAACAAATAGCCATGGGAAGTATGAGAAGCCATGTTTTCCAAACGGTGGTTTGTGATTCATTACTGGATCGATTGAGTGGGTCTCAACCACCACCTTTTTTTTTTTTTTAAAGGAAACTGAACCAAACAGACTAGAACAGAACAAGGTGTAGCTATCAGGATATGTCACAGAAAGAAGGGGTCAGTTTTGTGTCCTGAATGTTTTGTTTCAGTTGTTTGTTTGCTGTTTTTTGTTGTTGTTGTTTTTTTTTTTCATATAAATGAGCTTGTACCAGGCCATGGGATGAAATATATTTCCCCGTATCCCATAGGTCAGGGTCAAAAATGTTTGGAAAACTCTGGTCTGCTGGGATCTAGTTAAGTATTTCTCCAGGACACTTTCATCAGCCAAAAATTCCTTTCAAAAGGGATTTCCTAGTCAATTACAGTAGAGTAACTCAGAGCAAACCACTGACTCTCATGGATAGAAAAATCTCCATAGATCTCAGCTGGCTGGGAGATGCACAAGAGTCAAAGATGTTAAAGACTGTGTCTGTCTGCATCATCAAATCTGTTGAGTATAGAACTTTCCAAACATGTTTGAGCACTGAATATCTCCCCCTTCTTTTATTTTTAATCACCCTGAAATACCTCTGACTCTCTCCCTAGATCCTACTTCGGAGACACACTGACCCCTGCCTCAAGGACCTCACTGCACAGTCTTTGTTGGTATGATGGTGGGTCTGGGAAGGTGGCTGACCCTTCACCTTGGCATCTGACCTCCCACTCGGGTGATGATTTTGAATGCACCTTCCTCATACACTCAGAGACCCACTCCTTCAGACATAGACATAGGTGCCTTTTTCCATTATCCTCCAATAGGCCTCCTGGTTGCATTTGCCTAATCTTTCCTGGTCCTTCTCTGCCAAGTGCACGCATTTGCAAGAAACACCCTGTCCCTGGGGTAACTCCTGGGCCATGAAGAGAAGGAAGTTAAGTGGCCCACATAGGGACTGAGCTTATGAGCTGGCCTCATTCTTTATGCTTGGTCACGTGGAGTAAAATGATCAGGTGCTCTGCAATGAATAAAAGTAACTCCTATCAGCCCAACAGAATGCAGCCATTCTCCTATAACTGACAAGGAGGTTAGTCTGACTTCAAGGACAGTCTGGGAGTTGGGATGTCTCTGTTCTAGACTGTGTCCTCGCAGTAAGACTTGGGCAAACACCTGGGCCTTATGGGTAAAGTCAGGTGTTAGTCCTAATGATCACATTGACACAGAACAGAAGTGAAAAGGGCCTCAGAGCCTTTAGTTTATGACTTTGAGTGAACAGATGAAGAAACTGAAGCCCAGAGAGGCCAAGTAACTTATACTAGTCCACACAGCACTTCAGTAGCATAAGCACAGATAGGAACTCAGATGTCTAGCTCCTATTGTAGCCCATTCCCATCTGGCCAGGCTGTCATCCTAAGGTCCCTTCTATAGCAGTGTTTTCCAGTACGTAAAGTAATCATTGTAGAGGAGCAGATGGCAAACACTTCTCATCATAGAGGCCTTTAAATGGGCTCTAAAAAAAAGGACAGGAAACAACTATAGAAATTGTAATTGTCTAACAGCAACATTTGCATATTATGGTATTTCTAAGTGCTTTAAAAAAATCTTATTAGCTCAGTATAAGTACATGAAGCATTTCCTCATTTCCCCTTGGCAGAAGGGGAATTCTTAATTCCAAATAAATGGCATCGGCATTAGTGGGTGTTTGTGCAACCTCTTAATTAATCAAGACTCTCAGGTGCAGTGGATAGAAATGCAGCAAAACCAATCTGAACAAAACGGGAACTTTGGCTCATGTGAGTGTTAGGTCATCCACAATTAGATTCAGAGACTTAAACAAGATTGTAAGTAGTTCTTTCTCCTTTGCTCTCACATGCTATCTGGACTCTATATCTCTGTGTGGTTGTGGCCTCATTTTCTCCTCAAGATAGACTTTCTCCACATGGGGAAGATGTTTGTCAGCAGCCCATTTCCAGCTCTCCCACCAAACTTAAGGATTCTTTTTTCCTCTAACTCAAAATAAAAAATCCTAGGGAATGACTGACTGGCCCTGCTAGGGACTCATGACCACCCATAGACCAATCTCTGGGAACAGGTGATTGGGTTACTATCAATGGCTTGGCCCAGATCATGTGCCCACACACCTATGTCAGAACTTCCTTCTGGATCAACAGTCTCACTAGGCTCTGATGATTAAGCCTGGGGAGAAGCACTTCCCACAACAAAATAAAGAGCCAAACATGAATGGTTATCTGACTTGGAAAGCTGAGATTGTCCAGGAGAGACAAGAGGTCTGCCTAAATTCCAGAAATGAAGTCATTGCTTGGGACAAATATTTACTGGTTCATATCATGTTTACAGCTATATATTTGCAAAAATAATGCAACGTCGTGGATCTAACTCCATGGCTGATCTAACTCCTGTTCTCAATCCCTTGCCCTACCTTTTAACTGGAGGTTCCAAGTTACATAATTCTGACCAATAAGACCTAAGTTCCTGTTGTCTCTGTGGTTCTTGGGAAGGCGTATACTTTCCAGATATAGTTGTTGTCCCTTCCCTCTTCTTTCTGATGGAAGATGGACGTGATACCTGGAGTTGCAGTAACCATCCTGCAACCACGAGGGAAGGACCAAAAGAAGTCTGTAAGCTGCAAACCAGAGCCAGCAAGCTGTTGCCTTGAGACTTTTTGTTATGTAAGAAAAACAATTACTATTTGTTTAAATCATGAAAGTTAGCTTAGTTGCAGCCAAAATATTCCTGATACAATGGATAAATCAGATTCATATGTAGCCATAAATAAAATCTTAAAAGTTAGAGTCTGGTATAGGTCTCTGTCTTTCAGAGTTTTCAGTTCTCCGTCTTTTCAAACTTTGGGGAACATAAAGAAGACACAGTTTTTTTTTTTTTTTTTTTTTTTTTTTTTTTTTTTTACCCAGAGGAAGCTTACAATTAAATAGAGCTTAAAATTTAGGCCAGTGTTGAACAAAGAATTCCTTCTTATGTTTAATTCCCCAATGCTGCAATTAAGCCCATTTGCTTTTTATTTCATCCTCAGTAGAGCTCAAGAATGGCTAGTTACCATCTTTTTAAATAAGGAAGATGACTTAATTAAAAATACTCTTCCATCTCTGTGGTGTGTGTGTGTGTGTGTGTGTGTGTGTGTGTGTGTATTTCTGTTTATTTTCCCTGGTTAATTAATACCAATTTCTTTGACTTTCTTCATAGATTTTATTTTTCAAACCTCTAATCATGTGATATTCGATCAAACAAAATTTACAGTTAGAGTTTTTAAAAACTTGCATGGTCACTAAGAATCTCTTATCTAACTGGAGGATAAGATTGTAATGACTTTTTGGCCTCCTGTTTTTGAGGCCCCCTCCCCAAAGCTGGAGAATCATAACATCTCCTGGTGGTTAAATCTTCACATGTGGGACTCTGGCCCCAAATTCTGGAATCAAGATTGCCCCTCAGCAGAGGAGTCAGATGCAACTTAGGCTCAGAGGCACCTGACTCTGAATGGGGTCTGCCATGATCATTGTAGGCACGTTATCCTCGTTCACCAGTGACTAGATTCCTCACACATTCTTTAATTTCCTCTGCTAGGGGTATTTTCCCTGTCTTGTCTTAACCTTCTTCTTCTGGTAACTGTTCCCTACTTTTCCCTATGAAATTGTCCCTCCTTTACTTCCAATTTTTGTGGTTCTAGTGGAACTGACTCCTTCAGCCCCAAGGATGAGCATATGACTCAGTTCTGGCCAGAGGATCACATCATCTTGGCCACAGTGATTGGTTGAGAGATGACCATGTGACCAAGTCAGGCTACTCAAAGCTGGTGATGCTCAATGATGGGACTTTTGTAAGAATGTTTGGGAAAGGAAAGCTCTTTCCTCACAGGGCTGCTGAGCCTGGGGAATATGACCCTAGCATTTCTGGCAGCCATCTTTTCCCCAAAAGGTACAAGCTCCTAATAGAGCTCATAAAAAGGGAGGGAGAGGGAGAGAGAGAGAGAGAGAGAGAGAGAGAGAGAGAGAGAGAGATAGAGCGATGGAAGAGAGAGGTGGAGTGGGAAGAAGAGGAAGCCAAATCTTGAAGATACTGTTTGAGCCCTGGATCCAGCCTGGATTGGCACTTTTTATTGACTTTCTTATTTCATGATCCAATACGTTCTCCTTTTGCTTAAGCCAATTTAAATTGATTTCCTGCCCTGAATCTGACAAGTCTTCTGACTGGGTCTCCAAATCCTGTTTAGATTAGATACTTTGGATGTGCCATGAACACACCTCCCACTCAACACTTCAACATCTTCCATCCTGGGGACTAACCTCCTGGGCCTACCTGAGACTCAGGTCCTAACCTGCTATTCCCTATAGACTTTACCCCCTGAATATGTCCTCACATGTCTATTGTAGCACAAACCCTTGTACCCACCCAGGTTCACAGCGGTTCTTTTACTGGGTGCTGCTGAGGGCTCACAAGGCAATCCTTGCCTGTGCAATACCCTTGGGTGCCTGGAGTTGACTCTCTCTGAGGTACCTGGGAGTTACAGCGCCCTACCCCGGGGCCTCTCTGAGCTAATGGCTGACTGATGTGGGTGTACACGTGCCCTATTTCTTTGCCTCAAGGAAAGACAGACATTGCAAAACGCTGTATGCTCCAGAGCTCTTTGCAAGATTGGGCTGAGAGTAGATTTCACTTGAAACTGCATCCTTATTGAGCTTCTTCTCCTTCCCTATTCCTTAATAAATGACTGGCACAAGAATCCCTATTTCAAGTTCCGCTTCTAGAGAACCTGACTTGTGGCAAATTGTAATTTCCAAAGGTGGCAACCACAGGGTCTCTCATCCCACATGCTCTTCTTACAATGTGACTTGTCTCACTGGGTGGGTGTCTGTGTCCATCCCCTTGAATTGGGGAGGATGTGTATGGTGAAAGTGTCATTATGTGGCCATGAGGTTAGCTGCATTTTGGAATGATTTGTTGTTCAACAATGGAATCTGGAACACGACCTAGGACGTCAGTCCTTAGCCTTTATCCAAATGGGTTATGTGGCCTGGTCCTCACTTGTCCTGTTTGGCAGCCCAAACAAGCCAAGTTCTGGTATCCTCTGTTGTTAGTCTTGATGGCAAACACATTTGGAAAAAGCTTTCCAGGTTTCCATCATCTGGAAATGGGACAGCATTGGCATTTGTCAGTGATCATGGTCATTCCCCCAACACCCAGGGGGCTTATGTATCAGGAATAGATGACACACTACTTGTTGTGTGGTCAGGCAGATGAGTCAGGGGCTATATTGCACCTCCAGAACACATTTTACTTGTAAAATTAAAAACACTTTCTGGGAAATTCCCGAATGTCAGGACTTGAAAATCCCGAAGTGGTTGTTAATTGTATCTTGGTTTTGTTTAAGTAAAAATGTTAATGAAAGTTTCTTTTGAGTATCATAATGGGAACCAAAAATAGGAACTCAAAGGTGAGGTAAGCTGCTGGTTCTCAAAAAGTAACAAGAGTACTTTTTGTCGTCGTCTCCCTTGTGGGCCAAAGGGCTCTCCCTTCAAATCATCTGAGGATGCATGAGTCTCACTGTGCAAGCCCCACAGAGAGTGCATGTGTATGTGTAGATTTTTAAGAGCTCAGAGGTGTTTCTCTTACATATTTCAGCCCACATTTTTAAAACCTGAACATGAACATCTGAAAAATATAGACCCATTTTTAGAAAGATGTACTCACAAAATGCATGCCTACCTAGACAAAACACCACCTGATATCTTTGGCTTAGTTTTATTTTGTACTAGGGACAAATAGGAAAGGCAGGAGGGAGGCCAGAAGACTGTTTCGGGGGAGTTTTGCTTCAGGTTGTTAACTTTATACTTAAAACAATCTGTATGCCACTGAAATTTCAAGACTTATGTTCATTGCTAATTTTCTTATCTATCTCTATAAAACCAGGAACTCAGCAGTGGGAAATCTAAGAGGATGGAGGAAATCTAGCTGGTGAGAAGATCCCATTTGAACAAACTGTTTCTAATCCTTTTCTTACATTCCTTTATTTCTGACTGTTCTGGTTAGCTATTGCTGCATAACAAGTAACTCCAAAACCTAGTGGCTTCAAACAATAAACCATTTTGTTATTTCTCATGATTTTTATGGATCAGGATTAGGGGGAGGCTAGACAGGGTGGTTCCGGTCGGGTCTCTCATCAGTTTAAGTCAGTGAGGGTGCTGGCCTAGGGCTGGCTGGGCATCTGTTTCTCTCTCCTGTGGTCTCCATGTGGGCTGGCTTGGGCTTCCTCAAAACATGGTAGCCTCAGAGCAGTTGGACCACTTGCTTGGTAGCTGAATGTTTCATGAGTGAACACCAGCTAAGTGGAAAATGCTTTATCTTCTATCTACAGAGGTCACATAGCTTTGCTTATGCTTATACCTCATTCCATTGGTTATGAGTATGCAGCAAACTGCTCAGATTAAGGAGAGGGAAATTATACTCCACTTTTTGATGGGGGATTGGCTCCGGAAGAGCATGCGGGACGGGAGATATCATTGCAGGCCATCTTTGGAAAACACAATTAGCCACACTGCCCAAGCCTCATTCCTCAGTGTTCCTGTTGATTTTATCAACTACCTAAAAGCTTTTTCCTAATTTTCTTTACACCTTAAGGTAACCAGAGCCCATCTCTCTAGAACCCTGATGTGCACACTCTCTATTATTTAAAATAAAGTTTACTTACAGACTCTTCATTAGAGCCTCTTACTGGGATAAAAGAAAAGACAAGAGTGGAGATGGCTTTTGGAATCAGAGTTTCCCTCCTTAAAACATTCAATCAGTATAATGACCCTGAGAGGATAGGACAGTTAAGAATAAGACCTGCCTTATTATATCTTGACTATCCAGGTCCTGCCCTACATGACTTAACTAGCTGGTTTTTTTTTTTTTCCAAAAGTGATTAACAGTTGTAAAATATTGATAATTCCTTAATAATAGCATTAGCAAAGATGCTTGCTACTAACGCCTGCAGAAGAAGGCAGATGTTGGAGTCTGGCCTCTTGCCATCCAGCTGTTGCTTAGCTGAGGCCACATGCCAAAAGCAAGATTTAGGCCTGCTAAAAAGCCTCTCAGGCTCTTTCCCCAGACTGTCAGGCCTGTCAGCCCGACTCTTGATACTTGGGTCTGGAGTCAGTAGGGCTGAGAGAAAAGGCCTCAGTGGTGATTGACAGAGAGCTCTATTCCAAAGCTCCCATTTCAGCCGAGTAGAGAGACGACAGACAACAGGAGGGAGGAAAGTGGGCCTGCAGCCACTGACATTTAAACCCTTGAAATGTGTTTCAAAAGGGATGAGAACAGAGTGAGTTAGGAGGAGGGAAGAACAGTCTTTGCAAGAAACATTATTAATCCAACATATAGGCATTAGCTCCTGGTATGAATGGTGCTATGGTCTGAGTGTTTATGTCCCCTCAAAATTTATCTGTTGAAATCCTAACCCCTAGAGTGATGGTATTAGGAGGTGAGGCCTTTGGGAGCTGATTAAGTCATGCAGACAGAGCCCTCATGAATGGGATTACTGCCCTTATAAAAGAGGCCCCAGAGAGCTCTCTTGTCCTTTCCACCATGTGAGGTTATATTGAAAAGATGTCATCTAGGAAGTGGGCTCTCATCAGACGCTGAATCTGCGTGGGCAGCAGTGGGGGGGGGGGGGGGCGGGGCGGGGTTGCTGATCTTGGACTTATCATCCTCCAGAACTGTAAGAAATAACTGTTTGCTGTTTATAAGCCACCCTGTCTATGGTATTTAGTTATAGCAACCTGAACAGACTAAGACAAATGGTATTCACCTGTTTATTCATTCCTTTGTTTGTGTATGTATTCATTCATATTATTTTATAAGCCAGGGAATCCTAGGAAATGGAGACATGACTAGATCAGAACCCTCATGTATTTGGGAAAATAGGAAAGGAGTAAATGGCTGCATATCAGGCAATACAGTTAAATCTCAGTTAACAAAATCTCTTGGAAGGAAGCCCCTTTATACAAAATCATATTTGGAAGGGAACAAAAACCAGAAACCTTGAGAAGCTATGCTCATACTGTAGAGCATGAACCATATGCTAGCAGCTAGGGGGAAATGACTCTTAACTGTTCAGAGTTCCTTCTATACAGCACAGGAAGAGTGGGTGGAGGCCCCTATGTTTGTTTGCTAATCGTGATGTCAACCTTCAATTGTCTAATCTCATATCACACACATTATCTCATATTAGCATAGTAGGTACTCAGGTGTGCTAAAAATAAAACATTTCAGAGGGGGTGCAGAGGTGGTAGAAACTTATTCCCAATTTCAGGATTGGCCCCCACTATGCATAAGTTTTGGTGGTGGGGGGGGGTCACATTGTGCCAAAGCATGAGCAGGATTTAGCAACCTGATCTGTGTCATCAACATCCAGGATGCCATCCACAGAGACATCTTTGCAGTGTCTGGTTTTCTGTTGTTGTTTCATACTGCTCTCTGCTGTATTAGCCGTAAGATCTGGTACAACCTCCTGTTGGTCCAGGTCTCTCAGCTAACTCTCCGGCTGCTTTAAATACATGAGAGGGGCACCTGGGTGGCTCAGTCAGTTAAGCGTCCGACTTCAGCTCAGGTCATGATCTCACAGTTAATGGGTTCGAGCCCTGCGTCAAGATCTGTGCTGACAGCTCGGAGCCTAGAGCCTGCTTCGGATTCTGTGTCTCCCTCTCTCTGCCCCTCCCCTGCTCGTCTGCTGTCTGCTCAAAAATGATTAAACATTAAAAAAAATATTAAACATTAAAAAAAATATTAAACACATGAGAGTATTTTGTGGCTCCTGTGCCTTTACTGACTACTGAAAACTTTGAGGGATTTACAGCCCTTTACCACTTTTGTGCTTCCCTCAGGTGCTCAGGAGTTGTTCTGTTTCTTCCATAGTGTGGTACGGTCCAGTGGACCTGGAGGCTTCCTCAGACCCAGCTGCCCAGACAAACCATGCTGAGTACCAGCCAGAGCTCTACCTGGGACAGGAACCATGAGTCCCTTCTGGACTCTCATCAGTATTCCTTCTGGAATTGGGCTCTCCCAAACACATCTCAGGTTATTATTATACCACCCACCATTATTATTATTCACTTTTATATCAGATATTCAGTTTTAGAATTTCCATTTGGTTCTTTTCTTTCTATAGGTTTTATCTCTGTGCTGAGATTGCCTATTTGTTCACTCATCAGAGATATTTTCTTTATATTCTTGAGAATAGCTATAATAGCTGCTTAAAGATCTTAATCTTATTCCAACACCTGACTCATCTTGAGGGTGGTCTCCGTTGACTAATCTTTGTCTTGGATATGGGTTACATTTTCCTTTTTCTTTTGAACGTCTAGTAATTTTGGATGGTACTGTGGACCTTTGTGAGTGATACATTGTCAAGACTCTGGATTCTGCTATGTTACTCTCAAGAATATTGATTTTTAAAACATCTTAGCAGGAAATTAACTATGCTGAGCTACAACTCCAAACTTGGTCTCCTTTGCAGGAGACCTTTAATACAGACCTTTAATACAGACCTTTAATACAGTTTGGTGCTTCCCGTCTATGGCTCTCTCCTTTCTGGGCTTCTGTCCCCTCACTTTCCAGCTGCTGTGATCACTCTGAAATCTGTCGTCTGATTCCTTGGCTGGTGCGATTGTAGGTTTCTGGTTCAAGTTTGGGCTGCCCTGCAGGGTGCTAACTGGGGCCTTGATGAAAAGCCATTTAAAAAAAGGGAAACCCACCCACGGATGTTTCCATTTTTCAAATGTCACCTCCCTTCCAGTTTCTACCTATTTTCAGTTGCTTTTCATTGCCTTCAGAGAGTTGTTTCTTAGATATCGTCTAGAGTTTCTCTGCAGAGAATTGGTTCAATACAAGCTACTTTACTGCGCTGAAGTGGGATTTGCTGTGCTTCCTTTTGCATATACTGTAAGGGCAGGATATTGGGTCTCTTTCTGAGGGACTTAAAATGTCCATTCACTCCTGTACCTCCTCACATTTTTCTCCCTCCCTGCAGTATGGGATGATATTATGCCCTCGGGGGAGGTTGGAGAGACCTTTATCTGCCTCTTTAAGAATTGTTTTTTAATGTTGAATCTCCCTGGACAATTGAACTCACAAGCTTTTGAGACCCCCAAGACTTTTCTTTGTCTTTCTGCTGAAATAACCATTCCCTGAGCTACGGATGCCACACAGTTTAGCTGGTTCCCCAATAAAGATAAGGGGTGAGATGACAGGATGTGTTGGGATTGGAAAGAGCATCAGTATTTCAAAAAACCTGTTTGTCCATCTTAGGCATAACACCTGCGTTGAGTGATTACTTAGTTGTGGCCTAGTATGAGCGAAATTCAGTATATCTGATATTTAAGTCAGTAGTTTTAAGTAGTTAAGCCTTCTTATTTCATTCATCCATTCATTCAAGTATGTTTTACTCATTAAAAAAAAAAAAAACCATTTAGAGAATGCCTATTATTTATCAGGCCCTGTGCTAAGTACTAATTATGGAATGAAAAGTGTGCTTATTACAGAAATTTCAGGTGTCAGCAAATATTAGGAGGGAAGCGTAAGGCAAGCCTAGGATTAAATTTTACCTACTCTTTTGAGCAGCCTTGAAGCAATACCGATTTTGTGGTTTTAAAGTGACTTGGGACAGTGAGGAAAGCTCAAGAATTTTGAGGCAAAAAGTTCAAGTTTAAGCCCACTTCACCATTTATTAACTGCATCGCCTTGGGCAAGTCTGTCAATTTCTCTAGGCCCTTATCTCCTTTTCAGTCATTAGATAACTGCCCCATGTTGCTAGACAGAAAGCTTTCTGAGAATAGGAACAGCGCCTGTTCCTTCCCTGCCGATCTCTGTTCCTAGTGTAGTGTTGGCACATAGTATGTTCTCAATAAATAGGTTAACATTAAATGTGTAATAATAGCTCTTATTGTGTTTTGATCATCTTGAGAATTACTAGGATTCCAAGAGGGAAATATTCCTAATTGGATCCCTCCTTTATTCTAACAGCTCCCAGATATGCTTGTGATGCCTTTCAGAACATCTAGTGGCTTCTAATAGGTAATATCAGTCAGCATAGGCTAGCTTATGCTGCAGAAACAACTTACAGTTTCAGTGGCGTAAAGCAAGTCATTTCCTCTTCATGTTACATAATCATTGCAGGTTAGATGGAGGGCTCAGCATGGACCGAATGTTGCCAGCGGCCTTGCTAGAGGGAAGAGAGAAATCTGGAAGGTCTCGTCCTGACAATTAAGTCATTTTCATGAAAGTGGTACACATCACTTCTGCTCACAATTCACCAGCCAGAACTAGTCATATAACCTCTTCCAATCACAAGGAGCTATGAATACCAATTCTACCATAGGACCAGGAAAGGACCAGAAATATTTGGGGAACAGCACTGATGATCACCACAGGATTTTGAGCTGGTCCACTTGGGCCCATCTAAGTACAGGCTTAACAGAAATAGATAGGAACATCTTTTACACTCGGATCTTTTCACTGTCCCTGAGGTTTTGAACGGCCACACTCTCAAGGGCTAAATGGCTTCTTAGGCAGTTAAATGAGGGTTGAACTTGAGGAATAGGAGTTAGTCCTTCTGGATGACCCACAGGTCATGCTCTGGCTGCTCTATATGGGAGTTCATTGCCAAATATCAGTGGGAAGGATGAACAGCGCTTTTCCTTCCTCTGCTGAAGATCTGTAGTGCTCCTGGACAAGTTCTAAGAACTGTTGTCTAGTTGTCTACAGGGTTTCCAAGTGTTATGTGGATGATTCTCACTTGAATAGAGGGAAGTGGGCTTCTGGACTCTGACTGTCGTCAGTCCCTGAGTCCTACCAAATGTTCCCTATTGGCATAGCCCTCTGTTTCTCTCAGCTTCCCTTGCTCCTGTTTGGCAACTTTGATCTATTCTTGGAAGGGGTGTGTGTGTGTGTGTGTGTGTGTGTGTGTGTGTGTGTGTGTGTGATAACGGGTGGGTAGGGAAGGAAAGAAGATGTGATAGGGGACAATGCTTCTACTTGATTTCATATTTTTCCATATCTTTTAAATTTTATATTTTAACCTTGACTTTCGAAACCCCAAAGCCAAGATTTTTACTTTTTTTTCCCTTGTATTGCCATGATAAGTCTCTCTTGTGGCACACTGGGTCTTCTCTAGTCTCAACTGAAGAAAAGAGGCTTGGTACAGCATGACAAGAAATACAGTGGGAGAGGGAAAGGAGTGGTGGTAGAAGGAAAAGCGTATCAATTAATGTATCAAAATCTTATTCCACCATTTACTTAATGATTTATTTCCACAACCTTCTTTTCTATTCCTGTAGCATATATAGGCTTCTATATATTCATCAATAAATATATGAATATATATATAATCTCTGATAATAAAGTTTGTCCACAAATGCAAGTCAGTAGAGCATTCCATTTTGTCCCATAAATGGAATAACCAGTGAAGGGCTATGGATGTGGGTAGCTTTTGGTAAAGCCAGAAGGTTCATCAAGCTGCATGAGGAAAACAAGGCTGCAAACAGCCACATGCTTCACACAATATTCCTGAAATTCAGTCTCACGGCTTTTTGCTCTAGAGAGCAAATTCTGTCTCAGCCACAGGAGGGCCCCTGCTCCCCTGAACTGCCTGTTTGACAGCCTGGGAATTCAGAGGAAAAATGAGGAGTAGATTCAGGAGCCAAATAACAATACATCCATGGGTTTTGTGATGGTGTGAATGGAACATTTGGCAATCATACGTTTCCTCAAACTGGTGATGTCTATGGGGGCATTTGCAGAGCGCTACTCTGACTACACTTTGGACAAAAGCCCCTGGCCTTGGCCAATCAGTGCATACATATAAAACATCCTAACAAGCCCCCTGTCCCCACCCCAATTCACACTTTCACACAGCTGAGGGTTACAGGGCATGTCTGGACGCTGGCACGAGTGTGCCCCACTCCACTGTGACCAGGGGCACCACAGACTGGCAGGGGGTATGTCTGGGAAGGCTGTGCCTCTCACAATAAACAAAGGGCAGCGGGTTCCTCCAAAGCCACTGGCTCTGGGGCGCAGAACTGTGGCCTCTGCCACCATGCTTCCTCATAGAAACCAGTGTCACTCTACATGGGGCCGGCTTCCTGCAGCCATTTAGTGTGGAGCAGCTGGCCAAACTGTGATCTCACTGTGACTGCAAACCCACTTAAAATATTAACCGTGCTGATAAAGATGCATAATTCTTGTACCTCCAGGGCACATAGGAGTTTACTTCTCTTTCCTGTCAGTCCTGAAATGCTGCTGTTCAGCTGCCCTGTACAAGAGCTGGGTTTCATGGCCATGTGAAAAAATAGAATAACAGCACTTCAGGTTCCCAAGTTTTTGATGGGTCTGCTTTCTGCATAAGTTGTTACTGCTCTTTACAGAATAACGGGGACTGAGTTACTTTGAGCTAAGTTGGGGGTGCTGAGTTTGGTGACACCGTGGGGAGAAGGAGGGCACAATAGAGGATTAGCTGGGATTCTCCTTCCCTCCAAGCTTCAGTGTAGCTGGGGTGCAGCAAAATTGTTCCGGCTGCTGGTACCCATGGCCTTCATCTTCTCCGGAGTGGGGTGATGCTGCAGAGGCCAAGAGAGAGAATTGCTCCAGTGGGGGGTTCCTTTAACTGAGCTTTTGCAAGAATTGTACAGTCTGGCCACGGCTGCTGCTTATGCTTGCCTAGGCTGGCTTAACTCCCCTCCTTTCCATGAGGGGTGCTGAGAGAACCAGCTTCCCCATTAACTTGGGGCCTGCATTTTATTGACTGCGAACACTCAGGATCCCAGTTCTGGGGCCATCTGTGACCTGTCGTGCTATAACAGCTCGGTTTTCCCCGTGTTCAGCTCCCTCCCTGAGTACTTAGTGTTAAATCATAGGGGGAGGAAATGTGAGCAGAGGAAAAACAGCACTATTACATGACCCCCGATGAGACCGCTGTGATAGAATTAAAAGCTGCCGCCCTAGGACATTCTAACAGATGACATTGTGAGGTTGCCAAGGTAACCCACCAGGATATAGATCCAGCATCTTTGGGGTTGACGCTGGGTAGGCGAGGTCAGTCAGAGGTGAGTCCCAGCTGCCCAGGGTCTATCCCCTGGCTGGCCAGTGCATGGCAGCCAATTGGAAAATCGAGGTTGACCTCTACACAGCACAAGTGAACCCAACACTGACTCTTCATTGGGTATTCCAGGTGAAAGAGAATTAGAATATTTCAGATAGCTTTTCAGTGTAGGTTACATGGAGCCTTGAAAGATCTGGATGCTAATGACTCATCCATTCATTCCATAAATGTTTATTGAACACCTACTAGGTACCAGATTGGAAGTGTCAGAATATCTAGGGGGGAAAGTTGAGAATTCTAGAAAACCCTAAAAAAAGGCAGATTCAAGCAGGGAAAAAAGACATTTAAGACATTTACAAACAGTACTTAGGAAGATGTTGAGTAGAAGAAAATGGAAACCATTATAAGAATAACTTATTAACCCCAATGATCTGGTGTTAAAAAAAAACACACACTTATATGCAAAAATTTATAGAATGAAAATGATTTGCTTAAAAGAGATCAACTTCTTCCCCCCCAGCCGCAACCAGGTTATGCTTCATTTCCCCCCTTTACTCTTTATCTTCATTTAAATACTCCATGGTTACTTTTCAACTTCTGGTTAACACCCATAATGTTATTTTTTTTCCCTCTGAGGTAAGGATTAGAAAAGATCAGAAAGGTTTCAGATGGGCCCTGACTTGCGAAACTCAAGGCCTTGGCAGATAAATGACATAAAGATCCCTCCTTTTGGCCTCATAGATGGGTGTTCAAAACCAGGGTGGTGCCAGTGAACATTTGTCCCCACACACTACTGTTTGAACCTGGACTTGGGCTGACACCTGGTCTTGTTGTAGTCTCCCAGTGGGCAAGCCAAGCTGGGGAGAGAGCGGGGAATATTGGAGTTGGTGGTGGTGAGTGATGCCCATAAGTGGTGAGCTAGAAAGAGAAAGGAGCAAAACAGAAAACACAAACAGAAATGGTGGGCAGTGGAGTGGGGGCAGGCAGGAGGGAGGGACACAAGTGGGATGGCGATGGAAAGAGAAAACAAGGAAGAAAATATCTAAGAAGCTGTGCTGAACAGGCATTCCTGAAAAGAAAATAGCGCTTCTCTACCCCTTGGGGGGGGTGTTATCAGTACCAGAAGGACCTCATTAAAACACTGTTGGGGCCTGCAACCTGCCCACCACTCTGTGGGCTCCAATGCCTAAGGCCCCCTCTTTGCCCAATCAGAAAATGTAGATAGTTAATTAGATTATGTCAGCTGTCTTGTTGCAGTCCTCTTCATAGTATTAATAATAACAATGACAATAGCTAAGTTATAGAGTGCTTCCTAAACACTTTACACATAAAACTCATGAGGAAGTGCTATTTAACAAATGAGGAAACAGGCCCAGAGCAGTTAAGTCACTTACCCAAGTCACACAGGGAGTAAGGATGGAGGCTAGGCCAACCCTAACTGGTGCTATGATTCCTGCTTTTAACCCCTACACTGTAATTCTGCTTTGTTTAAAAAGTTCCAAGGGGAAAAAAATGCTTTTTAATGAGTGTTCTGCCCACATCTTCACTTTACTAAGTCAGCCCTGACCTGGTGCTTTATTTATATAACTGTCTCCTTGGGCAACCTAAAGTTGCAGGCCAAGATGGTCCCCCAGATCTTCTGAAACCTTAAGGACACCTGAAGTAGGCAGAATACAGCGGGCGTGGCAAGGGGTGGGCGGCATTATCCCTCTCATTAATCACTAACTCTCAAATACCTTAGACGCCTGAGATGGCCCACCTGTGGAATGGGGAGGAGGAAGAGTCCACTCTCAATGGTCCTGCCACACCCTCAGCACCTTGGTGGCTGTCACCATCCAGCACTCCAGCTCAAATATTTAGGGAACCCAGTCCCCTAGGCGCACTCTAGCCTCATACAACCTTGGTTAGAAGGGGTCGAGGGAGTGGTCTTGGCGCCTGGACCTCTGCGCGGAGGGGCATTAGGGTCGCCAGTGAGGTACGGGGCGTGTGCCGCGCGCAGGTGGCTCGCCGCGTGGAGGCAGCGGCGCGGGGCGTCAAGGGGGTGCAGGGCGCCGAGGGGCGCGGGGCGGGCCCGCTGCTCCCGCGGCGGCTGTCAGGGGCCGGCGGCTCCCCCGAAGATGCAGCGCAGCATATTTTGCACATGAGTTCAGAGGAAGAGGAAGTGTAGCCGGCGGACGCGCGGCGGCGGCGGCGCGTCGGGGCTGGAGCCGGAGCGCGCCGGGCTCAGGGCGCAGCGAGCGGGAGCGCGGCGGCCGCGGGCTCCGCGGAGGGACGGACGCACAGATCGCGGGAGGGACATATACCGGCGCACGCTGCGCAGCCGCTTCCCGCCCCCACCCACTGGTGCCCACGCCTTCCCCTTGCCGCTTGCTCTGTATGGCACAAACTTTCCTCCCGGGACGGAACACGCTGTCTCAGGGAGCCCGCGCCGGCGCCTTCTCCTCAGCCGGTCCCTAACGGTAGGTGGGCGCGCGGCAAGATTTGGGGTGTAGGCGGGCACAGGCCCTGCCATCTGGCCCCGCGGACCGGGACCTGGGCGGGCAGGAGGAGCTCTGCGTGGCGCCTCCCTGCAGGTTGCCGGGGCTGCCAGAGGGCCACCGCCCCCACCACCACATCCCCTACCGGGGTTGGATGGGTCAGCGGCGATCCACGACTCGCAACGCTCTTGGCCAACTTTTTTTGAAAAAAAAAAAAAAAAAAAATCATCCGTGGCACGCAATGGGGAGAGGCACCCTAGAGCAGTTTGTTAGGGGTCGTGGACTCTGCAGGCTCGGGGGTGCCTAAGAAGGAAGCAGAGGGGAAGCTTCGAGGCTACAGGTGGGTCTGGGACACTGCTGCAGGGGGTCCTTGGCAAAGATCTGGCTGGAGCCGGCTACGCAGTCCAGGTTCAGCAAGGCACGAGGCTGCGGTGGGGTGGGGGTAGGGGGTGGAGGCGCCTCTAGCCGCCCTTTTGCGTGCGCCCTGGGAGGTGGGTTTGTTCCTGGCGCAGGGGTTCTGGATAGATGGGAGCAGACCTGCCGTGTGTCCAGGGGAAGCGCCGCAGCCACTGGAGGCACAGAGACTCGGGGCACGGGAAGTCCCCAGCGCTGAAAACGGCATCTCCCCTTCTGTAAGGGGACTTCTTTCCTCGTCCTAACCCGCTTTCCTAGGCTCAAGGGACTCCAGGGTAGGTCGGGTCTTGGCGGGGTGATAGTGACGTACATTTCAGAAAACCGATTGTCAGGCATGCAACACTCCCCCTTCCCCCTGACCAGAGCCCGTGCCCTTGACCTAGGATATCGCTGTCTTTGGCAGCGAGAACCGCGTGGAGGCCAAAGTGCTAAACCCAGGCACGCTCCCTGTTGCCTCCAGTTGCTTATGCTTAGTTAGCTGCCCTATGTGGTTGTGGGTGGTCCCCAGGGACACTGAGAAGTGGCAGAGAGTTTGTTGGGAGACTTAAACAAAAAGTGTGTGTGTGTGTGTGTGTGTGTGTGTATATATATATATATATTTTTTTTTTTTTTTAATCCGGTCCAAATCTCTATATTTGAGTGGCTGCCCTGGGTTTCCAGCAACAGTCCCTTCTTGTAATTGGCACAGCTGTTTTCAGATGCTGGGCGCGCAGTCAGACTAGGTGTCTTCAGCCCCTGCCATCGTGTGTCATCTCAGGATAACCGAGGCCATGCCAGGAAGGAAGGCGGGAGTAATGTGGGTGACCTCTGGGCCTGTGGGTAGGGCACGCTGTGCACCCCACGTGTCCCTGGCTGCCGGGATTCCTAATTTGTATCTCTGAACAGCTGAATTCCCTACCAAGTTCAAGTGACCCCAGATGTCACCAAATCCCACGGAGGGGTTAAGCAACAAGCTGTTTAGGTCTCTTTGGTGCGTGTGTGCTAACCTCAGTTGAAATCACTTGAACCTCAGACTGACTCTGCATCCTCTTTTGCCTTCAGTGGGGTTTCTGGCCCTGAGAGCTGGGGCATTATCCTCTGTATATCATGTGGCTGGGTTGGTTTTTCTTTGTTAGTCTTTTGACTTAATGGACTTGGGGCGAATGGAAGTGGAGTGTTGTGCAGTTTGCTAATAGATTGGTGCAGGAATTGAAAGAGAACAAATTGGGAATGAGTTCTTTTTCTCCCTCTTGAGTAGGAATTTTTGGCTTCCATTCAAATAATTGCTTTGTCTGTAGGGAAACAGGCAGAAAATCTTTGGCATGAGTGATGTGAGTTCCTGTAAAGCTACTTGTATTCTTCCAATCTTCACTCTGCAGCAGAATTGAATTGAAACTATGTGGGCCCATGGCTTGGTGGGCATGGGTATCTTGTCAAGTTTCTAACTTGGTGGGCTAAGGAGAGGGCACTGTGAGTTTTTCTTTCCCTGACCTATCTCATTTTTAAAAAAATATAAACAACTTGCAAGAACAGTAACTACCCAAATACACATATCTAGGGTATAATTTTGCAATATTGGCTTTATTACACATCTGGCGATTTATTCATCCCTCCATCAGTCCCAGCTTATTGTTTTATGCCCTTTAAAGTAAATTACAGACATTGGCATAGGTCACTTCTAAACAGTTCAGTGCACATTTTATTATTCAGGGTTCATTATATGTTCGTGATTTTTTTAGGGTAAAATTAAAAATTTTTAATGTTTATTCATTTTTGAGAGACAGAGAGACGGAGCGTGAGTGGGTGGGGGTTGAGAGAGAGGGAGTCACAGATTCCCAAGCGGACTCCAGGCCCTGAGCTGTCAGCACAGAGACCGACACGGGGCTTGAACTAACGGATGGCGAGACGGATGGTAGGACATCCAACTGACTGAGCTACCCAGGCACCCCTAAGGTAAAATTTATATACATATAATGAAATGCACAAATGTTGAGTGTCCTGCTTACATAATGTTTTGATAGATGTGTACACCTGTATAATCCTAGTTTCTGTCAAGATAGAAAATATTACCATCACCTCAGAAAGTTTCCTCATCCCCATTCCCCCTTTCAGTGGCAACCACTGCTGATTGTTTCCCACTGTTAGTTTAGTCTGTTCTTGAATTCCTATAAATGGAATTATGCAGTATTGTGTAAAGCTTCTTCCACTCAGCATATTTCTGAGATTCATCCATGTTGTATATGTCAGTATTTTGGTCTTTTTTTATTGCTTAATTATATTCCAGGATATGTCCATATCACAGTTTGCTAACATATTCCCCCAGTTGATGGACACGTGAGTCAGTCCCAGGTTATTGGGGTATTGTGAATGAAGCTGCTATGAATATTTGTGGACAAGTCTTCCTAGGGACATATGTTCTCATTTCTCGTGGGTAAATGCCTAAGAGTGGAATCGTTAGGTCATAGAAGAGATGGATATGAACCTTGTAAGAAGCTGCGGGATCTTTTTCCAACACGGTTGTACCATTTTACAGTCCCACCAGCAAAGAATACAAGTATGGGAGTCCAGATACGACAACCCTATTTTCCTATCCCAAAGTCAAGAGCATGGTTTGACCAGTGTTTGGGGGTTAGAGGGTACAGAAATTGGACGCTCGAGACAGTGCGAAACACGTTGTTTTCATAGGTGGAGCAGCTGTAAGAAATCCCTGACTCTGCCAGTGAATGAGTTTACACTTAAATTATTGCAGATGATCAGACAAATATTTTATTTGTAGAGATCTTCAGAGAAGGGAATTCCACAGGGGAATGTACCCTTGGTTGTGAAAGAAGATTGATTGAGTGCTTTCTATATAAAGAAAAATAACCCCCACACCCCACAGAATTCCAGTACACTTCTGCTTAGAAACTCCTGGGGGATTTCTGACGTATTGGTCTAGTTGATGTGAACTTGGTGGAGGAGATTCCCGTTGGATTTCACCGGCTCGCGCAGCTGGCTGCTGAACGCGGTTGTGTTTGCTTTGTGAGGCAGATCAGATTTGGCTTTTTGAAGGCTCAGAAAACAGCTTTCCTGTTAAAGTGATTTGGACTGTCAGTGAGAAACATGACCTATCGACACCCTCTTGTCGTCCTGGCTGAGAAAATGGGTCGGTTCCCCTCAGGTCCTCTTACCCATTAGTCCCATTCTGTGGACCAGCAGCCGAACCCAGTGTGGACTGATTTAGGAACAGGAATTGAGCCTCCCTGACTGCTTGCCACCCCAGAATGAAATATTTGCATCTGGCCAAGGTGTCTCAATGGGCTCAGATGACAGATAGTATAGAGTCTCAAGACATTGCCCCGTTTGGGGACTGTTCTGATCCGACAGCCTAGGATAGTGCCTGCCACAGAATGGGGGCACAGTAAACATTGGCTAAACAATGACTGGTGACTCATGATGGTACCCGTCTGGGTGATTGCCCATCTGGAGGTTGACAGTGAGTGCCAAGATGTCAGGGCCCCAAGATGTACTTCAGTAGAAGTTACTTTACCATAGCCTGGGAAACAGGTTCAAAGTGTTCCCACCTCGGAAGACTTGCCAACCATAAACTTCCATTCTAGTAGCACTGTTCTTATTTCATTATAGATTTTACAGTATTATTAACAAAATAATAATTAACCCCCCGATGCTTACTCTTTGCCAACACTGTTAGGCACTTTACGTGCGTTCTTTGGATTTAATCCACGTGAGAGGCAAATACTATTCTTATCTGCACGTTAGCCTTGAGGAAACTGAAGCTTAGTGAGGTTAAGTAACTTGCCCTAAGTTGGCTTTTTCGTGTTTCCTAGATGTAGGGAAGAGATTGGGATGTTCTGGTTTTGCAAAGGAGATTACGTCCACAAGCAAAGATTTCCAAAAACGTGAGGCCATGGTATAGTAGAAACATAAACTGGGTAGGGCACAACAGCATTGCAAGAAATGACACACTGGAATCATTTCTTTTTCTTTTCTGCTTTCTGGGTTTGGGGCAGCCAGGCCTGTATAGAGATACTAATTATTTTGGTGACAATTTACGAGGTTGTCCGTTGAGTACGATTTTAGTTTTATTGGAAGAAAAGAAAGATGTTGCCAGCTGTTGAGTTTGAGGGTCTGTAGCTGAGCTGTCCTGTTCAGTGGCCACCAGCTACATGTGGCTGTTTGCATTTAAATGTAAAGTGAATTAAAATGAAATAAAATTGCAGTTCAGCTCCTCAGTCTCACTAGCCACATTTCCAGTACTGAAGAGCCACACGTGGTTATTGGCATTGGAGTTGGATAGTGCACAGGTGGAGTATTTTCACCATGGCTGAAAGCCCTATTCGATAGTGCCGCTCTACAGTAAGCATTTCTCCCTTTTCCTTTAGTTGAAGAGTTGGCAACACCCTTGGCTAAGGCTTAGGCTATTTTTCACTGACAAAGAGATAAATTTAGCTAGACATTTCTTTTATGTTTACCTTTTAAAGGTTTTGCATGTGTGTGATCTTTTTTCCCATTCACATTCAGTTTTCGACATAAATTTGAGTTTCCCTTTTTTCCTGGCCCCCCAAAGGGGCTTTCATTATTATCATTGCATATTTTACTAGGATGCTTTCTGTGAAAAGATCGGTACAGCAAGCAAGTGATGGCCACTGCTTGAGCCTTGTTAATTCCTTGCTCTCCAAATAAGAATTCGGTTGAGCTTTTAAATATGCATTTGTGTGACTTACTCCCCACCTGGGCTGAATTCAGGAAGAAGAATTGGCTCTCAGCGGGGCCAGAACCAAAGAGCTAGAAAATCAGGTCACATTCTACGCAAGATGGCTACCTGCCAAGACTGAGACGGAGGAGACACTATTTGGGGGTATTGAGGGCTTGCTTTGGAGTTTTCCTGGGTCTGACTGCCTTTGTGGCATAGGGAGTGCTGGAGAGGGCCCGGCAGCTTCCGTGTCCTGGTTGCACCAGACGATGAGAGGGATAGTGCCCTGGCTTGCCCTTCTTCTGTGGTTCAAAGGAGAGGGGACTCTAGCCCTCAGGTGTCATGGGGCACCAAGGCGAGCCAGTGGTGGAAAGTCCATATCAGCTGTGTGTTGCCTCGCTCGTCTGATACTGACCAACTCTTAAGTTACTTTGTGTAACCGTATTGGATGTTTTCACACTTTTTCAACCAGGAAACGCATCTGGCTTTTATAACTAAAATGTCCCCTTTTGTTGTTCTGTAAGCAGACCCCCTTGATGGTGAGCATTTATTTTTCACAGAGGATTTTCAGCTTCCATCTGTGTGTGTGTGTGTGTGTTGAAATTTCCTGCTTTGTATTTCATCTTGAGGAATTGTGGATTCCTGAGGAATCCTTCAAGTTTTATGGAATGGCTGCCGAATTGCTAAGTTTGAAGAAATTATTATAGTAGACCTTATCCATAAAGATGGATAAGAAAAGAGTTGGTTAGGGGTGCCTGGGTGGCTCTGTCTGTTAAGCGTGTGACTTCAGCTCAGGTCATGATCTCACGGTTAGTGGGTTCGAGCCCCACATCAGGCTCTGTGCTGACAGCTCAGAGCCTGGAGCCTGCTTCGGATTCTGTCTCTCTCTCTCTCTCTGCCCCTTCCCTGTTTGCACTCTGTCTCTGTCTCTCAAGAATGAATAAACATTTAAAAATTTTTTTAAAAAGGAAAAGAGTTGGCTAATCACAGAGGGCGGTTAATGGAATGTGACTGAATCATGTATTACCAAATTTCAGGAATACCAAGTACAAGAAATCAGATTGTTCATTTAAACACTTCTGTAATTTAGAGAGGGCTTTTGGAATTTTTCCACTTTGTCGGAACACTGTATAAGCACCCTTTGCAGTGAGGTGTAATTTTGGCCATAGGCAGGTCAAAAGGAATCTTTACAAAGGATAACAACTGATACCAGTAATAATATTAATAATGGTTAACATTTATACTGCCTTTTCTATGTGTCTGAGCTCTTCTAAGTCCTGTTCAACATTAACTTATTTAATTCTCACCCTGCCAGTGGATTGTGTGTATATCCCCATATTATAATTGGGAAACCTGAAATTGAGTGGCTTCCTCAAGGTTACCCAGTTAGCAAGTAAAGACTGGGATTTGAACCCAGGCGGTCTGGCTCCAGACCGTGTGCACCCAACCCCTGTACTATGTTTTGAAGAAGGTGAACTTGATGGGAGTGCAAGCTGGTGCAACCACTCTGGAAAACAGTATGGAGGTTCCTCAAAAAACTAAAAACAGAACTACCCTATGACCCAGCAATTGCACTACTAGGCATTTATCCACGAGATACAGGCATGCTGTTTCGAAGGGACACATGCACCCCCATGTTTATAGCAGCACTATCAACAATAGCCAAAGTATGGAAAGAGTCCAAATGTCCCTAGATGGATGAATAGATAAAGAAAATGTATATATATATATATATATATATATATATATATATATATATATACACACACACACACACACACAGATGTATGTGTATGTATATATATACATGTATATGTATATATACATATATATATACATATATATATATACACACACACACACACACACAATGGAGTATTACTCAGCAATCAAAAAGAATGAAATTTTGCCATTTGCAACTACGTGGATGGAACTGGAGGGTATTATGCTAAGCAAAATTAGTCAGAGAAAGACAAATATCATATGACTTCACTCATATGAGGACTTTAAGAGAGAAAACAAATGAACATAAGGGAAGGGAAACAAAAATAATATAAAAGCAGGGAGGGGGACAAAGTATAAGAGACTCATAAATATGGAGAACAAACAGAGAGTTACTGGAGGGGGTGTGGGTAGGGGGATGGGCTAAATGGGTAAGGGGCATTAAGGAATCTACTCCTGAAATCATTGTTTCACCATACACTAATTTGGATGTAAATTAAAAAAATAAAACTTAAAAAAAGGTGAACTTGAGAGAGACATGCAGATATTCCAAATATTCCATCCTTTACCAGATGATAAGTGTCTGTCCTAGTCTTAAAGGATGTTGGCTTAGTAGATATTTATTGTGCATCTGTTGGAGCAGGGCCTTGGGATAGCTGCTGTTGGGGATGAAGAAGAGATGATTGCTCCCTTTGGGAAGTTGGATGTCACATGGACAGATGAGGCATTACCGAAAGCCCCAGAGCTCTCCCTTGAGCTCGGGACTGGTCCCTGCAGCTGCCTACCCCACACCTCTACCCAGTGGAGTTAACACATCTAAAACAAGCCCGTGTCTTCCTCCCGTAGCCATCCCAGATCAGAAGGGGCCCCTGCAGCCTTCCAGTTGCTCGGGTCATACATAGGCCCTAGAGGTGGCTTGGATGCCTTCTTTTTCTTATGCCCTATTTCTAAACTACCAATAAGTCCCATTTTCTACATTCAAAATATATCCAGAATTTGATTGTTGCTCATACCCCATCATCATCTGGTCTCTCCATTTCCACCATTAGTCATGGCCAGAGTGATCGTGTCTCCCCTTGGCTTGAAACCCTCAAGGGGATCCCATCTCAGGGAGTCCTTACCCCCACCTGCATAGCCCACACAACCTGCCTTCCCAGGCCTCTCTGATTTCATGTGCCACCAGCAGCCACCCCCTCCCACCTTCCCCAGGCAGGTCCTGGAACCTTGCACTTGCCACCCCCTTGCCTGGTACACCATCCCCTTTATCTTATGGTCTCTTTAGGACTTCGCTTAACATCACTTTTTGGGTGAGGCCTTCCCTGATCATCCTGTTTTTAAAAATTGCATCTTCCCCCATGCTTGCTATCCCTCCTCCCTGCCTTATTTTTCTTTATTTGATGTAGTTTAAAAATTTTTTTTCTTCCCTTTTTTAAATAATTTTTTAATATTTATTTATTTTTGAGAGAGAGAGAGAGAGAGAGAGAGAGAGACAGAGAGACAGAGACAGTGTGAATGGGGGAGGGGCAGAGAGCAAGGGAGACACAGAATCTGAAGCAGGCTCCAGGCTCCGAGCTGTCAGCACAGAGCCTGATGTGAGGCTCAAACTCGGGAACTGTGAGATTGTGACCTGAGCCGAAGTCAGACGCTTAACCAACTGAGCCACCCAGGCACCCCTAAAATTTTTTTCTTAATGTTAATTTATTTTGAGAGAGAGAGAGAGAGAGAGAGTACATGAGCAGGGGTGGGCAGAGAGAGAGAGGAAGAGAGAGAATCCCAAGCAGGCTTTGTGCCATCAGTACAGAACCTGACATGGGGCTTGATCTCATGAACCATGAAATCATGACCTGCACCAAAACCATGAGTCAGATTCTTAACCATCCAGGCACACCTAACATACTTTTAAAATTGAATTTCATGTATTATTTTTATTTGTATATCGTCTGTTTCTCTGCTCCTGAAGGTAAGGTTCTTCATGAGGGCAGCGTTGTCCCCCTTTTTTTTTTTTTAATGTCTTTTGTATCGCTTTAGTATCCTCAGCATTTGGAATAGTGCTTTGCGTGTAGTAAGTGCTTTAATAAAGGAGGATGTGATGGGTAATTTTATGTGTCATCTTGGCTAGGCTGTGGTACCCAGTTTTTGGTCAAACGTGTAAGTGTTGCTGTGGGCCATTTTTCTTTCTTAATGTGATTTTAACATTTAAAGCAATAGACTTTGGGTAAAGTAGATTATTCTCCATAATGTGGGTGGGCCTCACCCAGTCAGTTGAAGGACTTAAGAGAAAAGTCTAAAATCTCCCGAGAAGGAAAGAATCCTGCTTCTGGACTGCTTGACTCAAGACTGTAACATCAACTGTTCTCTAGGTCTCTGGCCTGCTGGCCTGCCCTGCAGATTTCAGACTTGCCAATTCCCACAATCACTTGAGGGTCAGTTTCTTAAAACACATCTGCCCTGCCTTCTCTCTCTCTCTCTCTCTCCCCCTCCCTACACACACACACACACACACACACAGACACACACACACACACACACACACACACTATCCTGTTGGTTCTGTTTCTATGGAGAGCCCTAAGACAGAGGGTCGAGATGGAAGGGAAAAGAATGTCAGGGGGAGGTTCCACTGGAGGTAAAGGAATGGTATCTGGAGAATGTTCAGTGTGTACAAAAGGTAGCACTGGCCCCGTATAACCTGACTCCATGGTACTTGAAGAGGAACAACCAGGGACTGGGGAGGAAGGAGGTTAGGGGTGAGGTTGAGGCTAAGGACTCCAGGCTGGGCAGTATATGTTTCTTATGCTCTGTGAGCCACTTGTAGGGCGCAGAATGGTTGCTCTAGCATTAGCCCAGGATAGGAATTAGTGGATGAGAGACCAAGGAAGTCCTCCGACCATCCTCGGCATGGGCGGGTCGGCGCAGAGAATGAGGTAGTGGAGTGAAAGGCTTCCACCCGCACTCAGCTCCAGGCTGGCTGTGGCAGTGAGGACAGTGGCAGGAGCAGGCTGCTGCCTGGTGTTTTGAGCCTGGATGTTATGAGGACAGAGGGACTCCCCACAGATGCAAGAAACATAGGAGAGAGAACAGGCCTTGATGGGCAAGGCGTCGAGTTCCCTGTGGAGCATATTCATTGAGAGTGTTGGCAAAGTTCTAGGTTAAGGTACCGAAACAGGTCCTTGGGCATGTTCGCCTGGAGTTCACCAGGCTGAGAGGGAGACTGGAAGGTTTTTGCCCAGAGCAGGTAAAGCAAGGCCCATGAGAGGGGTATGCGGGCTAAGGCAGAGACGACGGCAGTTATGTGCCCTTTTTGAACATATACAACACTACCACATATTAGAGGTTCCCAAACTCTGTACTGAAGCACCCCAAGGCACCACAGCAAACTAGCGAGGGCGGGGCAAAAAGGCTTTTTACTTTTAATGAGGGGAACAGTGGCACTCGACATGTTAGATAGCCCACTAACTGCTGTCTGTGGGTAGTTTACAGTATGAGGTTAGACAGCACCGCATTCCTTTTGATGACGTCCTATCTCTACGAAGCTGCGTGTTGGTGGTTGCCAAGAAACCGCTTTGTGGAACAGGCAAATGAAGATGGTGGCGGCCAGTGTGACTACAGGGTTTGAGAGGTCGTGTGGTGCCCAAGAGATGCACACATCCCGTGATGACTTAGGAATGAAAGAAAAAGGTTTATTCTTACAGTTTTTGTGTGCTGCTTTTTTTTTTTTTTCCAAAAGGCTAATAAGTTGTTTGGACATGAATAATTATTATGTTGTTTGCACCTAACTACCTCGTAAGTGGAACTGTAAGTATTACTTTTAGCTGGGGGGGGGGGGGTGCCGTGGAAAACATACGGAGACGCTAAAGGTGCCTTGAAACGGGAAAGTCTCAGAACCTCTGCCATGTATTGTTGTGGGTGTTACAGGAAAAGCAGAGTTAGAAGAGGGGAGAAAGGAAGGGCATGGGGACCGCATTTCAAAAGTCCCATTTCTGGGGCACTCGGGTGGCTCAGTCGGTTAAGTGTCTGACTTCGGCTCGGGTCATGATCTTACAGTTGGGTTCCTGAGTTCCAGCCCTGCGTTGCCCAGAGCCGGCTTTGGATCCTCTGTCCTCCTCTCTCTCTGCCCCTCCCACACTCACGCACGTGCTTTCTCTCTCTCTCTTTCTCAAAAAAGGTCTCATTTCTTCAAAAATAAAAGATGTGGGGGCGCCTGGGTGGCGCAGTCGGTTAAGCGTCCGACTTCAGCCAGGTCACGATCTCGCGGTCCGTGAGTTCGAGCCCCACGTCAGGCTCTGGGCTGATGGCTCGGAGCCTGGAGCCTGTTTCCGATTCTGTGTCTTCCTCTCTCTCTGCCCCTCCCCCGTTCATGCTCTGTCTCTCTCTGTCCCAAAAAAAAAAAAAAAAAAAAAAAAATGTTAAAAAAAAAAATAAAAGATGTGAAGTAAATAAAGTAAAATGTAAGCATTTGTTCAATCTTGGTGCTGGGTACAGAGATGTCTCATTTTGTTATCTTCATCTATATGTCCGAAGTGGTTTATACTGAAAGTGATTTTAAGAGAGTGAGACAGAATGAGGGCTGGGGATAGAAATTTAGGGGTGTGCCTGTGTTTGGGAGGACAGCAGTGAGGCTGGGAAGAGGGCATCGGAGGTACAAAGAGGTTCAAGAGATGGAGATGTGGAATCAAGGGGGTCAGCAGGGCCATGTTTTCGACTGGGGTTCTCAGCCCTGGCCAAGAGGCTTAAGAAGGATTCTGGGCCTGGCTGAGGCTGGGGTGAAGGAGACTGGAGAGGGTTCGGAGTGAGGAAAACCGGACTTGTTCCTAGCTTGTTGATTTTCACCTCTGGCTGCCGATTAGAATCCCTTAGAGTTTTCAGCTGGGGAAACCCATTGCCCAGGGCTTCTCAAACTTTACTGCCGCTCAGAAGTTAATGAATCACCTGTCATGGAAATGTAGATTCTGGTTCTGCAGGCCTGGGATTCTGGATTTCTCATAAGTTCCGGGAAATCCTGGTGCTGCTGGCTCAAGTGCTCCACACTTGGAGCAGCAGGTTCTTCTGGGAGAGAGCTGTGCGTAGTGAAGAAGGGTGTTTGTGATGGGGACTGCGGAGGGCAGAAAGGTGGTCTGGATCAGACCCAGACTGAGATGTGTGGGTGGGGGATGGTAAGCAAGTGTTTTCCTTTGACGATGTAAATACTCTTTGTATTCCTTATCTTTTGCTATATATATATAACAAATTACTCCCAGACTTGGCAGCCAAAAACATCAATAAACATTTATTATCTCACAGAGTTTCTGTGGGTTAGAAATCCAGAAGCAGCTGAGCTGGGTGGTTCTGACTTGGGGTGTCTCATGGGGTTGTGGTCAAGATGTGGGCTGGGCTGGAGGCCATTCTGGGACTGAAGGATCTGCTTCCACTTGGGTGTTGAGTTAGTGCTGGCTCTTGGGTGGAGGCCTCAGTTCCCTGTCCTGGGACTTCTCCATAGGGTTATTAGAGTGTCTTTATACTGTGGCAGCTGGCTGTCCCCAGAGTGAGGGATCCCAGAAAGGGTAAGGTAGAACCCACAACACTGTAACCCAGCCTTGGAAACCACACTCATCATTTCTGCAGTGCCCTCCTGGCTACACGGGTCAGCCCTAGTCACTGTGGGTGGGGACCACTCGTGAATGCCGGGAGGATTATTCAGGGTCATCTTGGAACCTCTTATTGTTTTCAATGAGGAAAATAATGTGTATGCAGCACAGAAAACTTGAAAAATATACAGAACCATAAAGAATGTCACCCATAGTCCCACGACCCCGAGGACATTTCTGGGAACATTGTGGTCTGTGTCTTACCAGTTAAAAAAAGAAGGTGGAGGGGCGCCTGGGTGGCTCAGTCGGTTAAGCGTCCGACTTCAGCTCAGGTCATAATCTTGCAGTCCATGAGTTTGAGCCCCGCATGGAGCTCTGTGCTGACAGCTTGGAAGCCTGGATCCTTCTTCGGATTCTGTGTCTCCCTCTGTCTCTGCCCCTCCCCCCCCCCCCCCCCCCACACACACACACTCGGTCTCTCTCTCAAAAATAAATAAATATATAAAAAAATTTTTTTAAGGTGGAGACATATATATGTACATATCTATATATTAATATATATTATAATATAGATAACATATATTTATACACACCCACACCTAGAAAAAGTGGTACCATGGAAATAATACTGTTTCATATAGATTATTCTTTATATTTGGCATCCAATCAGGAACACTTTGAACAGGTACATTTTTCTATTGAAGTATAGTTGGCATACAGTGTTGTATTATTTTCTGGTGTGCAACATACTGATTGTACAACTCCAGACATTACTCAGTGCTCATCACAATACGTGTAGTCCCCATACAGTGTTATCACAGTGTTATTGACTGTATTCTGTACTGTACGTTTCATCCTGCCTTTTTTGCTCTATAACTGGGAGTTCGTACCTCTTAACCTCCTTCACCTATTTCGCCCGTCCCTCAACGAGTAAATTATAGTTATCCTTGGGTTTCTGTTGTAGACTGTGTTTCTAGGGTATCAAGATTTGACACCCTCTGAATTTTCAAGTTTCCATTTACATTTCTGGGGCAAGAGAGATGTTTCTGTCATGTAAAAATGTCTTAATTTGGATCATCAGTTCTTACTCTGGGTGACTGAGTGATGTAATAAACATGCTTGAGGCTTCAAATACGGGATTTGAGTGTGGAAATAAAAAATGAGTTTGCCAGCTGACCCAGCATCATTGCATGTAATTGCCCCATCTCTGGTTGCTTGTCATGAGCTGTTGGCAATTGTAAAAATTAGCTTTACAGTCCTGCCACAGATTAGCGGCAAGTGTGGTAAATGAGGGCTCACTCTTAATGAAACTAATTTGTATTTGAAAATATAACTACATTTATTGCCCCATTATTTAAATGCATGTACATCAGTTGATAGTAAAAATGAACCTTTAAACTGAGGTTTTAGAAGCCCTCACTGAAAAATCTCTTAAGGTGGTGATTCTTTTTTTTTTTATTTTTGTTTTAGAGTTTATTTAAAAAAAATTTTTTTTTTTACATTTATTTACTTTTTGAGAGACAGAGAGACAGAGCACAAGTTGGGGAGGGGCAGAGAGAGAGAGAGACACACACACACAGAATCCCAAGCAGGCTCCAGGCTCTAAGCTGTCAACACAGCTGACATGGGGCTTGAACTCACAAAGCATGAGATCATGACCTGAGCCGAAGTCGGACGCTTAACCGACTGAGCCACCCAGGTGCCCCTTTAGAGTTTATTTTTGAGAGAGAGAGAGAGAGAGAGAGACAGGGTGTAAATGGGAGAGGGGTGGAGAGAGAGATGGAGACACAGAATCTAAAGCAGGCCCCAGGCTCTGAGCTGTGAGCACAGAGCCTGACGTGGGGCCTGAGCTCAGGAACAGCAAGATCATGACCTAGGCTGACCTCGGACGCTTAACCAACTGAGCCACCCAGGTACCCCAAGGTGGTGATTTGTCTTGAAGTGGTTTTCTAGTTGTCTTATGGGCATGTTGGGAAGCATTTCAGAAACAAATTAGAAATACTTTAAAATAAAAATCTTAAGATTTTAACATTTAAAATGACACAGGATATCATGCCCCATTGCTGATCAGCTTTTTCTGGAACCAAGTCTCTGGCGATGTACTCTCTGTTTTAAAATTTTTTTTTAACGTTTATTTATTTTTGAGGCAGAGAGAGACAGATCATGAACAGGGGAGGGGCAGAGAGAGAGGGAGACACAGAATTCGAAACAGGCTCCAGGCTCCGAGCTGTCAGCACGGAGCCCGATGCGGGGCTCGAACTCACGGACCGTGAGATCATGACCTGAGCCGAAGTCGGACGCTTCACTGATTGAGCCACCCAGGCGCCCCTGTACTCTCTGTTTTATGTCACAGAGATTTTCGGTTAATGTCCCGCACTCTGCCCAGACTTCCAGAACAGCCAGCCCGCTGCACCATGTGCTCTGTTCATTGTCTTTCTACTCATTTTACCTCCGATCTCCTTGAGAGCAGGGCCTGGTCTTCCCATTTTTATATTTCCTAATTGAGGGCCAGATTCAAAGCAGACCTTAATAAACGCGTGATGAATGAATGCATGCACATACTCATGAATTTGGAAAAGTTCCCTCCCTCATGGAGCTGACAGTTTCTGCATGAAGCTGGCCTCCCATGTGTCAAAGGCACACCTCATGCTGGGCTTGATCCAGAAAGCGTTGGTTTTCCAGAGTGTCACTATTTGAGGGATCTCTGCTTTCTGGTCATTTGCAATGTCTAATGTCCTCTCCTTGCAGCCTAGGATCTCAACCTCCCAGTGATTACCTTACTTTCCTCCATAATCAGCAGCCAGTTCTTAATTACTTTTAGTCAATTTCTGCTTGAGAACTGTATGTTTATTTTGGCTCTTTCCCCACTGTCTCGCCACAGGAATGGGGAAGACTTCTCTTTGCTTTACCTTTGAAGAGCTTTTGGAAGGTCTTTCTTGGTACTTTCTTTGATGCTTGAGAGACCCATACTCATAGGTGCAGGGATGTCTCCTGGGAAGACAAAGGTGGAAACAAAAGAAAAAATCTCCTGTATGACTGTCATATAATCAAAGCTGGTCAGTGATCCACTCACACATGAAATGACTAACTTGATTCACGTGACCGTAGGAATATGGAAGGGTGGAGCTGTGGGGGCTGAATGGACCACAGATAAAGTACCGGGAGAATCTCATCACACATAAGTGATTTTTAGCATGTGTCCTTTACAGAAATAGACAACAATAAAAGGAGAAAGAGCCAGGAATAGCACTGCTCTCACGATTCCACCCAGTGAGCTGATGGTGCAGAGTGAGCAGGAGGTAGAGGGGCTAATCTGTCAGTCTCTCAGAGGGTCTCACTTCCGCCAGGCCTCTCCTGGGGTCAGCATCTGGCCGCCCTGAGTGTGGAAAGAGAAGCATCATTCATTAACAGGACCCCTGCACTTACCGCACAGCCCAGAAATCCCACTCCTAGGTATTACCCTAGAGAGATGAAACCTTTGGTCGTCTTAAACACCTCTGCATGAATGTTTATAGCCATTTTATTCATAATCACCTGGAAACAACCGAAATGCCCTTCCAAGGGTGAGTGGCTAAAGCAGAACCTCTAAATGCAGGCCATCTCGACTGGTAGTCTACTGAGGAGGCAGCAGGCCATGGTCTTTTTGAACAAACTTGGTGAATGAGTTATATACTGCATGATGAATCATCCCCAGACTTAGAGGCTTGAAACAGAAACAATGGTGTATTTTGCTCAGGGATCTGCAGTTTGGGCAGAGTTTGGTGGAAACAGCGTGTCTCTGCCTCACACAGTGTCGGCGTCTTGACCGAGACAGAGGCTCAACTTCCAAGATGGCTCACCAGCAAGATGGCTGGCAAGTTGGTGCTGGCTGTCGGTTCCTCTCCAAATGGGCCTCCCTGTGGGGCTGCTTGGGCTCCCTCATGGCATGGTGGCTGGGATCCAAGAGTCGGCATCCCAAGAATCAAGAAGTATGTGCTCCTAGTTTCTGAAGGTCCGGGTCCAGAAGCTGGCACAGTGCCGTTCTGCCATATTGTATTGATCAGGCATCTATGGAGCCCAGATTCAGGGGAGGTGACATAGACCCCACCTTTCAATGGCAGGAGTGTCAAAGGATTTGGGGGCCGTATTTCGAAACCATTACACTTACCATTTACCTTCTGCCCTATTACCCTTGAGGCCGATGTGCTTCCACTGAGATGCTCCCTGAACGTTGGAGGGAATGCGCAGCCACACCAAGCACCAGATGCCTGCATCTGGCAGAGCTGTTCCCTCCTCTCTTCCCTCTGCCTCCAACGTCTCCCTGCCCTTAAAGGCCCATACCCATCCCTGCCCCAGGCCCCTTGTGGGATTCTAATACGAGCTTTGAAACCTCACATAGTAAACAGTACCATCAGGCACTGTTCTATCTTATTTTTCCTCCATTGTGTAAGCTAGATTTTTCTGGTTTGAGCCATTGTAGGGACTGTAATAGATAGTTTTATTTTATTTATTTACTTTATTTTAGAGAGAGCACTCAAGCAGGGGAGAGGAGCAGAGGGAGAGGGGGAGAGAGAGAGAGAGAGAGAGAGAGAGAGAGAGAGAGAGAGAATCCCAAGCAGGCTCCACACTCAGGACAGAGCCCGATGTGGGGCTTGTTCTCACGACCCTGGGATCATGACTTGAACTGAAATCAAGAGTTAGATGCTCAACCTACTGAGCCATCCAGGCGCCCCACTGTAATAGAGAGTTTTAGAATGATGTGAAAATCTTTACCATTTTGACAGGGGTTGGGGGTTGGCAGAGCACAGGTGTGCTGGGTGTGAATAAGGTAGGGTCCTCAACACAAGAGAGTAAGAAAAACAAATTGACACTAAGGTTTTATTGGCTCACAACTGCTTCATATGTCTTCCTTCCCAAAGAGAGTCATGCTATAAAAGCAGTTGCTTAACTGGCATTGTGCATATTCCAAAGAAATTAATCTCTAAAGTTTGAGACATTGAGGATTCACCGATATTATAGTTTTGCTGCTGGCTGGTACTGTTTATCTTTTCTGTGTCAGACCACATAGATGATTTACCCATAGCCTTGTCATATCCTATGAGATAAGCACTGTGCCCTTTGGAGTGAATTGGGGCAGAGACCTCAAGTTGAGACAGTCTTACTGAAACCTTTCAGTTGTAAATTGGGAGAATTTTTCTGATGCTTCTTGGCATGCCATCCCCCACCTCCTTAACTTTTTCTGAGTCTTGTTACTCGTCCTGGTAATTCTCTCCTCTTTTTTCTCTATTGTCAGGAAACCTGTCCTTTATTAGAAGATGTTAAATCATACTAAAGTGTTAGGCTACCACAAGCTTAATTTGTTGCCCTTCCCATGGAGGTATTTGTGGTTTCAAAGGAGATCCTGAGGGAGAGTGATTCTAATTTCAAAGGAATGAATCTCTAATGCTAGAATTTACCTTATTAGGATAACAAGAATGGGAGGATTTTTGAGGAAGAGTTTTCTTTCTTTCTTTCTTTCTTTCTTTCTTTCTTTCTTTCTTTCTTTCTTTCTTTCTTTCTTTCTTTCTTTCTTTCGAAAGAGTTTTCTCTTTCTTTCTTTCTTTCTTTCTTTCTTTCTTTCAGCCCCAAACACACATTCTTTCCTAGGGAGGTAGGTGTGTGAGTGACTTACTTGGTGAGTCTCTGGGTTATTTCCATGTCTGTTCTGGTGGTAACAGTGCTCATCTTGCCAGGTTTACCTGTTCCCCAGTACACGGGAGCCTTCCTGTCCACTTCTCTTCTGCTTTGCCTCAGCAGATGCCCCTTGGCTTGCTTTTTAGTAGTTAAATATGCAGCCTCTGTACATATCAGCTATTATATCTGCAGAACTACAGAGTATTTTACAAGTAATCAGTTCATGCAGATTGCACATAAATCATGTCTGCTCTGGCCCTTTGGACACTAATGTTCCCTTATTAAGGCATAAGTAAGCCTTCCTGTTCTCATCCATCCTTCCAGACTTTTTTTAATTACTAAAAAGTATAGCCTGGTTGTCACGACACCACCCTCTCCCACTCTTCCCTTCCCCCACACACTTACTGCTTTTTTGAGGTTCATTGTGTTTTTCTGGAGCTTGCCAGTTTGCCTTAGGAAGCTGGGTACCTTGTGAATGGATTAAGCTAAAGGACGTTCTTATCTCTAAAAGGAAGCAGTCACCACGTTTCTGTTTGTGATATTCTTGGCCAGTTAATATTTTTGTGAAATATGTTCTAATGGCAGCTCCACTACGCCAGAGAAGGGGGGAGAATTATTGGTCATGCTCAGCGCACAAAAGGAAAATATCTTCTGCTGAAGTCTGGGCAGTGGATAAAAAGTCATTTCGTGAATGTCATTCTGCCTAAATAAACAGAGAACTTTGTTGTTTTTAAGGCCTCGAAAGGCTGGGAGCTCAGCCCACCCTAATATGCACATTATTCTAGCATTTCTCCATTTTCCCTTCCAACGATAGCCACAGATCTTCACTCTAACACACGTGCATTTCTGCTTCCAGTGTCTCTTGGCCTGCTATTAGTGTTCAGCCAGTCTTCATTTTGGTCTAAAACGACTCTCTAAGAGAGTGGAAGCGTCCTGTTATTTCATGTGGTTTGGTCTAAAAAAGAATGGAAGGGGGACTTTTAGATGAAGCGGATAAAAATACCACCGTCTACTTTAAGAGATGTTTTATGAATATAAATTCCTGTCTAAATAATTGCTGGTGAGGGCAGAAAGGACTCCGGAGTTTAGAAATTGTACCAACAGCTTCTCATTCTCTCTTAGCAACCACAGCGAAAGCGACATGTCTCTTGTTTTGTCTTTTCTTTTCAGATGGGCCGACACCATAATGTACCACATTGCTTTTAAGATCTCATTTTTTAATCCTGTGTACAGATTATAGTGGAACTGAGGCGCTCTGAGGTATTATTTAACTCAGGGGAAAAAGATAGAAGACAAGTAGGCTTTTGGTGTCATCACAAAAGTGCGGGATGCCTGGTAATGGTGTCCTCACAGAAAGAGAAGCCAGCCTGGGTACTGAGCACAGTTCCTCAGGTGTTCAGGTCATCCACTGAATTATACTCTAGGCGTCCTAAAGGCTGAGGTCCTTTATGTAGTCTTCAGGGAAGTACGGGGTCTTTTACACTATGGTGCTTGAAAACAAAATCTCAGAAAAAAAAAAAAATCACCCCCCCCCCCTTGTCCTTTTTTTGGCTTCTGCTGCAGCTGCTGAAATGGGTTGCGGATTGAACAAGTTAGAGAAACGTGATGACAAACGGCCTGGAAATATCTATTCAACTTTAAAGAGGCCTCAGGTGGAAACCAAGATAGATGTGTCCTACGAATACCGCTTCCTGGAGTTCACTACCCTGAGTGCGGGTGAGTACAGGCGGCCTTGCCCCCCCTGGAGGCGGGTGAGCTCAGCTCAGCCCTGCACCCGAGGTGTGTGTCCCCCCCACCCCACACCCAGGGCAGGGCTGGTGGGGCCTGACAGGACACGCCTGGGAGGTGAGCGGGGTGAGGGGCTGTGGGCAACTTGTAAAAGTGGGCCTTTGAAAACATACTGCCTTTAGAAGTCCAGATTTGTATGTGCAGCTTTTCACTTTTGAAAAGATAGCAACTAAATTAAATTGTAAAACGTTAAAACCACGTGCAAGACAAAAAGCACACACATGCTGGTGGGCTGCGTTTGGCCCCTGGGCCAGCTAGTTTGCAGACTGTTTCGTAGGGAGCCATGTGGAGAAGGGAAATTTTGCCTCATCTCCTATTGTGTCTGTCCCTCCAAAGTTACCTGCCTGCTGTCTGGCATCTTTCAAGAGTTCTTGTCCGTCTGGGCTTGGCTTTGCCTCATCCAAGCTGCAGGGCGTCCAGGTCACCTCACTAACAGTGTCCCGGTGGCTCTGGGGTGACGGGCAAGAGGTAGCATTTTCATCCAGAGGAGTTGCTGAGCCCCGACCGTGCACAGTGTCGGGCTGGAGCTGTGGGGCAGTTGGGCAGCGTGTCCTGATTTCCTGCAGCTTCTTACCCAGTGGGAGAGAAGACTCATACACATGAAAAACAAAACAAAACAAAACCCTCAACAGGCTATAATTGTAAGCAAGAAAATACGTAAGATATGTTTTCGGAAGAGGAGAGATCATTCTTTTGGTGTGGAGGGCAGTCCCTAGAAGTTGTGACCAAACACAGGCACTAACTAAGGCATCTTGCCGCTTTCTCCCTGGGCTGCTGGGTACATTTTAGGCTTCTGTTAACAGAAAAGAGAATTAGTGGGGAAAGCCCTCATATTTGGGGGCTCATGTCTGGCTCTGCTGTGGAGTTGGCCTGCAGTGTGCTCTTCTGTCTCATGAGCACGTGAATACCCGCCCCTCAGGGCAACTGTGTAGACTGGAAGAGGGAAGATGCGAGAAGCTCTTAGCACAATTCTCAGCACCTAGTAGGGCAGCTGGTGTTGCCTCCACCTCTGTTCCTGCTGAGACCACCTCTGCACCGAGGCTCCCGCTGCTTCTTGAGCCCCGAGAGATATGGGCAGCTGGGCCTCTCTGCAGGGACGTTCTGTGGGTCCCTTAGGTCCCCCAAACTGAACCCAGCATCTTCCTCATCAGATTGGCTTCCTGCTGGTACCCTTGATGAATAATGTCACCACCATCCTCTTAAACAGTCATATTTGACACCTTAGGCATCTGTGACCATACTTTCTCCTTGCCCACCATTTCCATTGCATCACCCAAGCCTATTAAAGCTATTTCTGAAATAGCTTTAATATAGCTATTTCATATTAATATGAAAAAGCTTGTAATATAGCTAACTTAACACGAGCAAATCTGAACACAAAAGTGTTTGGAGTATTTGGTCATCCATTATTTGTTCAGTGAATATTTGAGCGCCTACAATGGTTTAGGCATTGTCGAATGATTAAGGAGAAAACCAAAGCATGTATAGGAGAAGAGATTGCAAGGAAATACACCAACATGTTAAAAATTGTTAGGAAGCTGAGAATATGGGGTAATTCTTTTTCTCTTTTATAGACATATATATATACATATATACACACGTATATATATATATATGTATATATACGTATATATACTTCCACAGACTTGTGCCCTCCTCTGTGTACCTACTGCTCCATGACTTATCATCTAAGTTATCCCCCTAACCTCCTGATTAGTTTCTCTGCTACCTTGTACTCTGCTCAGAGCACCCACACTGCTTGCTGCATTGTGCTTTCTTTGACTGAATGACCTTTCGTTTTGTGATTATGAAATGAACATACCTCCATTATTAAAAAGTTACGAAAACACTGGACAAGTCCCAACTGATCTCCCTACGTCCACCCATGTCCCCTGCAGATCATGCCACTCTTCTGCTCAAAGCCCTGCCATGGCTCCCCCTCACCCTGAGTGGTACCATCTACTTTCCACCCTCATTCTCCAGATGTTTGTCCTGCATGTTATGCCATTTTGGTCTTGCTCTTTCTTGAACTCTCCAGGACTCTTTAGGGCCTTTGCACTACCTGTTTCCTCTGCCTGGAAATCCTCCCAGATATACCCTTGGCACAAACCCTTAACCTCCTTCTCTGTAAAACCCTCCCTGACCACCTATATAATATTTCTACCTAATCCCCGACTCCCCATCCCTTTGCCCTCTTGATTTTCTCCATAACACTTCTTGCCATCTAAAGTGCTACATATTGGGGCGCCTGGGTGGCTCAGTCGGTTAAGTGTCTGATTTCGGCTCAGGTCATGATCTCACAGTTCGTGAGTTCAAGCCCCGTGTCGGGCTCTGTGCTGACAGCCTGGAGCCTGCTTTAGATCCTCTGTCTTTCTCTCTCTCTGCCCCTCCCCTACTCATGCTTTGTCTCTCTCTCTCTTTCAAAAATAAATAAACATAAAAAAAATTTTAATTGCTGTGTATTTTGTTTATTGTTATTTGTTTCCTTGTGGTCTGCCTTCTTTCGTTAGAAGATAGAATTCCTCTAATGAGTTCAGGATTGTGTCTGTTTTAGCCTCTGTGGTACCCTCAATACTTAGAGAACAGTGCCTGGCACATAGTAGATAATCAATAAATATTTGTTGAATGAATACTTAATGTATATTTTTGTGTCCTGCTTTTTTTTCAGTTTAACAGTGGATAGTGAGGCAGTTCCCTGTCATTCCATATGTTCTCAGAATATGATTTAAAGGCTATATATGATTTAATCACTCAGCATACCATAATTTATTTAACAGTCTTCTTTTATTGGACATTTAAGTTATTTCGGGCTTTGGGCTATTACAAATAATGCTGGCATAAGCAGTGCTATACATAAATCTTTGTGTGCATTTTTGATTATTTCCTCAGGAATTACTGAGTTGAAAGATATGAATGTCAGGACTCTTGATAAATTGCCAGATTGCCCTCTAGATAGGACCTATTTGTGTAAAACACAAATCTGATTATGCTGAGCCCTTTGGCGGGTTCCCTTGGAAAAATGCTGCGGAGATTCCGCCCGGCGCCCAGGACCTTCCTCAGCTCATCCTTGCCCTTTGTGGACCCTCCCCTACTTGGTGGACACCGGGCCTGGCCCCGCCCCCTCCCACCCCAGCTTCTGCTCCTCCAGCCTCACAGAGCCTGCCCCGCCCCTCAGCCCTTGCCAAAGTCCCACTCACCCGAAACTGTTCCTCCCGACATGCGTCCATCACAATTACTCCTCTCTGCACGCCTGCCATTCGTCGGTAGCATCCTTATGACACTTTTATTACATCATATATTAAACGTATTTGTGTTTCCTTGAGGGCAGAGATCAAGCCTTGCTTATCTTTCTCTTCGTCTTTCTTGTTCACACTTTTTAGCTGAGAATAGCGTGTCCTACATAACTGGGTTCTAGTAAACCAGAGTACATGTTATGTATGCCGACTCGTTTCCCTGGCAGCCCCTCAAGTTCTTTTCCAGAAGTTCTAATGGGATCCTTTGTTACTGCTCCAGAATGGAGCCAGTGTTTGCTGAGAGCCTACTATGTGCCAAGTCCTGTGATGGGACATCTTCCCAACTTTTTCAGCTTTATTGAAATATAATTTAAGCACGTCACACTGCATGTATTTAAAGTGTTCAGACCCATGAAACCATTACCTCTTCAAGAGGCAAGACATTTCCATCTCCCACAAGGTTTCTTCCTGCTCCTTTGTAACCCCTCGTTTTTTCCAGCCCTCTGTCCCCAGACGACTAACGGTATGCTTTCTGTCACTGATTTTATTTTCTACTAATGGAGCCATGTGGTATGTACCCTTTTTGGTCTGGCCTTTTCCACTCAGCCTGCTTATTTTGAGAGTCATTTATGTTGTTTTACGTGTAGTAGTTCATTCTTAGTTTATGGCTGAGTAGTATTCTATCATCTGGGTGTGTCTCAGTTTGTTTTTCCATCATGTGTTGATGGACCTTTGGGTCGCTTCTGGTTTGGGCTGTTACCAATTGGGCTATTACCAATTAGCATTCATCTTTGCGTGGCATCTTATGTCATTTTATTCTCCCAGAAACACAGCGAGGTGTATGGGTACACACATCCCTTTTCTGCAGATGGGTAACCAACACTCAAGAGGTTAAGTAACTTTTCTAAAGATGCAGTGCTAGGGGTGCCTGGGTGGCTCAGTCAGTTAAGCGTCCGACTTTGGCCCAGGTCATGATCTCACGTCTGTGAGTTCAAGCCCCGCGTCGGGCTCTGTGCTGACAGTGCAGAGCCTGGAGCCTGTTTCAGATTCTGTGTCTCCCTCTCTCTCTCTGACCCTCCCGCATTCATGCTCTGTCTCTCTCTGTCTCAAAAATAAATAAACTTTAAAAAAAAAGAAAAAAAAGATGCAGTGCTAGGAAGTGATTGGGGTGCAATTTGAACTCAGATCTCTTGGGCCTCAGAGCTCTTATGCCTCGAATACTGCAAGGTGCTAGACAAGTAGGCATTAACACCAAATAGAACATTCTTGTTAGAAAACTGGTGTTATCGGGAAGGAGGGTGTAAGGATATTCCTCTCCCATATTGTTTTGGCCATCGAAGATTTTTAAGTAGCGCTTGATAGGCTTATTTATCATTGAGAAGATGCTCATCTGACTCTAACAAATTGCAAGTTGGAGGGAGGGTGTGGGCCCACTTCCACCTGGTGGCTTAAGCAGGAAGGAGTCGTGCACTTGTACGAAAGTCAGAATCAGAGTGAACGCTGTTTTGTTTGTCCCCTGCTCAGATCTCAGTGCTACTGTAGATGATATTGGAACATGAAACCCCACTTGTTGGGCTGACAGAGGTGAAAAGCAGCAGGATCCTCAAAGTGAAGCACATAAGCTGCCAAAAATCTCAATTCTGAGTGACTTGATTGGGTCTTAAATTTTCAATTAACTCTGGTCACCAAGGGATGAACCTGCCCTTTGGAGAGTTTCATCACAGATAGAGGCCCATAAAGTGCCACAATTTCTGCAAAATGGTGCCTCATTATCCCTTTTGTACATATGTTTTGCCAGCTTCTCTGTGCCAGGCCACTCTAATACCACTTGAGAGCTACCTATGTCAGCTCCATGAGAATCAGTTGTGTTTTGTACATGTTCGGTGCCAGGGAGGTTGGCACCTGCCTAATGAGGCTAGTGTCCAGGGCTTTATTCTTGCTTCAACCATCTTGTACAGGAGCCACCAGCCAGGTGGCTATTTAAATGTAGTAATTAAAATTAAGTAAAATTAAAACTTCTACTCCTCTGTCACACTAGCCACAATTTCAAGTGCTCACCAGTCACATGTGGACAGTAAAGGTACAAAACACATCCATCATCATGGTGAGTTCTGTGGGGGCCATGCTGCTCTAGTCTGTTTTCAAGGGAGGATAACTTGGTTCCACGTCTGAATCTGTATCTCTAATTCAAACTAATGTGCCATTTTCATTATGAAAGTTTGCCCGTGGGTCTGCTAGGGACCATAAGATGATAATTCATTGATTCCATAGATACTTAGTGAATGTTGACCTGGGGCCAGATTTGCGTCCTGAGGACATATGGGTGAACCAGACAGGAGGTTTTCCGAGTTGGTTAGTTAGCTCAGCTGTCGTAACAAAATACTCCAGACCGGGCAACTTAAACCACAGACATTTATTTTCTCACAGTTATGGAGACTGAAAGTCTGAGATCAGAGGGCTGGCATGGTTGGGTCCTGGTAAGAGCCTTCTTCCTGGCTTGCAGAGGACTACTTTCTTGCTGTGTCCTCACGTGACTGAGAGAGGGACAGTGAGTAAGCTCTGTTATGTCTCTTTTTATAAGGACATTAATCCTATCGGATTAGATCCCCACTCTTATGACCTCATTTAACCTTAATTCCTTACTCCAAATAGTCACACTGGTTGACACACACAGAATGTTGACTGAAAAGTCAACATCTGACTTTTGAAGGGGGACACATTCAGTCCATAGCATCAGTCTAGTCCGCTAGTCTAGATCAGTTCAAAATCTCTTACAGACGAAGAGCCAGGCAATTGTAGGACTTGATGCTAGCATAATGATGATAGAGGAGACGTGGTAGCCCCTAGTCATGTTGAAAGGGTGTGTGTGTTGAGGAAGACTTGAGATCCACAGGTGGATTTAGAGTTATCCAGACAGAAGATTGAGGGTGGAAGGAGATGATCTTTTCAGACAAAGGGGACAACCTATGGGAGGGTCAGAACCTGACGACAACATTGCATAAATGGTAAGCTGTAGGCAGTTCCATTTGGTTGGAGTGTGACCTTTGGGAAAAGTAAGTAGAAGCCAAATGAGTAAAGATCTTGGGTCTTGGACTGAGGAGTCTAAGCTTTCTCAAGAGTGCTGAAAGGTTTTTAAGGTGGGAAAAGGGTGGGTGACATGTCAAATTCACATTCTGGAAAGCCTGGTCTGGGTTTACAATGAAGGAGAATGGAAGGAGTAAAACTGGGGAAGGAGAAACCATTTGGAAGCCATTGCAGTCATCAGGCAAGGGGAGAAAGTGGCCTCTGTTGAGGGAGTGGCAGTGGGGACAAGAGGAGTGGGTGGGGTCAAGAGAGATTAGGAGGTGGTCCCAGGGACTGAATGGCAGGTGAGGAGGAGTGAGGGACTGGCAGAGTGGATGGCATGCTGGGTGCGTGCCCAGCTGGATACTCAGATTCTGCTTTAAAGTATTTTCAAATAACACATTCACTCTATCATCCAAGTAGCCCTGGGAATCTAGGGTTTCTCTCTCTCTCTCCCTCTCTTTTTTCAGTTGAGGAAATGGTCTTGACAGGTAGTAAGTAGTAAGTGGGACCAGAACCCAGTGTTTTAACTCTCTTCACATAGGATTTTTCAACTGTACATGAAAGAGTTCAGCGCCAACCTGTCTGGCCTGCTGAATGGTGTCTGTGTATTTGTTTAAATAGCTCTATTAAAGGTATAACTTATGAGCAATGAAATACATCCATATTAAGCGTGTGGTTTGATGAGTTTTGATAAATGTAAGCACCCATGGAACTGCCACCACACTCAAAATACAGAATTTTCCCATCACCCCAGAAAATCCTCTCATGCCCCGCCCCCCCAAGCCCGTGCTCCAGATTACTGCTGATCTGCATTCTGTCACCATTAGTTTTGCTTCTTATAGAATAATGTAGGGGTGGGATTGTCTTTTGTGTCTGACTTCTTTAACTCAGCGTGCTGCTTTTGTGATTCATCGGTGCCGTTGTATGTATCAAGAGCTCATTCCCTTTTGTTTGTGAATGATACTCCATTGTCTGGTTGTGCCACAATTGGTTTCATCATTCTTCTGTTGAACATTAGGGCTGTTTCCAATTTGGAGCCGTTATCAAAAAAGCTGCTATGAACATTTGTGAACAAGTCTTGTGTGGACATACGTTTTCATCTCAGCTGGGTAAAGAAGGAGGAGTGGAATTGCTGGATTATTTGGTAAATGTATGTTTACCTTTATATGGAACTGCCAACTGTTTTCCAAAATAGTTGCACCATTCAACATTTCCAACAACAATGCATGGGAGGTAAGAGTTAGTAGCTTCATTTTTTATATGTGATAATGAGAGCCACTACGTATTCGGTATCTCATGTCGTATTAGTCCATTTTAAAAGCTAACAACAATCTCAGGAGGTAGGTGGTTACCTTTGTGGTATAGAGGAGTAAATTGAGATCTTGAGTTTCAAGGGGTTGTAAAAGCTACTTGCTCTAGGCCAGAAAGGTGTTGGGTGTTTGTAGCATATCCCGCCATCTTACGGCACAGCGGATCCATCACTTTGGGCTCTCTTAGTTGCTGAGTCTCCTGCACACTGGCTGGGTTGAAGCAAAATTGAAGTGCTTCGACCTGAAAAAGTTGAAAAGTATCTCCTGCTCCGTTGCATATCTTCTTCAATTCATCTTATTTCTCCTCTTAAATTCTTGCTAATAAAGCATGTCCCATGACATGCATTACAATTTCTAAGATTAGTTCACATTGCCACATTTAAAAAATTCCCATCTTTGTGGTTTTCCTGTCTGACAGGTCTTTAAGAACTGACCTTTGGGATTTTTCTTTGACGTTGTGCTGACTAGGATTTTGGCGGCCAGCATTTTAGCCTTAAGCTCTGTATCTAAATTTTGGGTGGTCATGATAATAACACAGGATGACATTCATTATTCAAAACATGCAGATTGTGCATTGAATCATTTTAGGGTCCAGTTTTTATTTAACTTCCGGTCTGGGTCACCTTAGCCCTCACTGCAACTGCAGAAGCAGCTGATAATCATTGTCTATTTAAGTTGTCCTTTTAATCTGTCTCTACAACCAAGAAAAAAAGCTAATCTAAAAAAGATGGATCATAATTTATATTGAGGCCTAAAAATTACAGATCAAAGTGTTTGGGGGCTATTGGGTGCCTAATAGCTGGTTATATGTCCCAGCACTGTTAGCCTGTCCGATTTCATGGATCATGAAGGGAGGTGATAAGCAGGGTCTAAGATATCAATCAAAATAATGTTAACCTCCAGAGAAAGCTTATAGAACGTATCCTTTTCTTAAAATAGTAGTTCTCCAACTTGAGGGTGAATCAGAATCACCAGGAGGGCTCGTTAGAAGAAGCCCAGGCCCCGGCCCCAGAGTTTCTGATTCTTTAGGTCTGGGGCAAGGCTGGAGAACCTGCATTTGTAACAAGTTTCCAGCTGATTGTCTTTTATCTGAGTGGAGATGGCAGAAAGAAAAAGGTATTTTTTTAGAGCAGAAAATAAAGTCAATAAATCCTTACATACCTAACTATCTGTTGTCACCTGCTCATAATTTATTTCCAAGTAGCTTGTAATGTATTTGGAAGGAGAGGCCGTACTCCTAAAACAAAAATTAGTACCAGTGGATACACTGCTTCTCAGACTTTGCTTAAAAAATTCCCATGCCCACCCTACACCCCAGACCACTTCAGTCAGTCTTGGGGAAGGGACCCAGACGTCAGTATGTTTTGCAACTACAGGTGAGGCCAGTATGCAGCTATGGCTGAGAATGAGTGAGCAGGTATAAAGTGCTAGATCGTTGGTGTAAGTGTGGGTACTCCCACTGGTTACCCTCAGGTGGGTCACGTGTGCTGAGATTTTGTTTCCCTTCAGCCTTTGGACTGATGGATTCTTCTGCAGGTTGCCTCCAGTTCCCTGATGACTGGTTTCTTTCCCCAGAGTGCTGAGCGATTGTGTGACATGGTGTAGACTGGGAGGCCCTGGAATAAACAGTTGTCCTCAAACTTTAGCAACGCGAGAATCACAGGATGTAGATTGCTGCACCCCTACCCCTGGAATTTGTCATTCTGAAGTTCTGGGGTGGGGCCCAAGATTTTGCATTTCTAGCAAGTTCCCAGGCGATGCTTCTTCTTGGGTGTTGCTGCTACAGGGACCACATTGAAAACCACTGGGTTAGGCCATGGGCAGTGAATCCCACCCCCCCAGCAGCCAGAAACATCCGTCTTACCTGAGTTCTCCACGTTTCAATTGTAACTGAAAACTAGCTGTCCCCAGTGGACACCCCACCTCCCCAGGGCACCCTAAAACCTTAAATGGTTATCCATCAGAAAAGCCAACGCTTCTCAGACTGGCTTCCTTTTATCTTACCTTCACCTCCTGACAGTCGTTCCATGAACCTACTCGGTGTTCCTGAGATGGAACCACACATTCCTGCCCCTCTGCCCCTGCATGTACCGTTGGCCATGTGGAGCGCTGCCGGCTCTCCACCATACTCCAAGGCTGGGTCCTCTCTCCTGCAAGGTCCAGAGAAAGCTTCCCCTCCTCCAGGCTCTTTTCCCTGAAAGCCCAGCCCTTGGGGTTGACCAACCACTGTGGAGGGGTACAGAGGAGGACACAGGAGGGAAGGATGGATTTGAGGATGGGAAGCTGCATTGATGGGTTATGAGGGTTTACAAGGCAGTTGCTGGGTGCAGGTGAAAGGAAGAGAAGTGAGAGATGGGTTTAGGGGCCAGTTTCTTGCTGCCTAGTGGGTTTGTAGCCAGTGGCCTGGGGTCTGCAGACAGCCCCTCCTTGGCTCAGAGGCCTTGGCCCACTCATTGAGGGCAGGAGATCATAGCCAGGCTCTCGGGACAGTCAGAACTGTGGCTCTGGCCACAGGTGTAATGCTCTGGCCAGGTGTATTGGGGGCCCAGTTACAACCCCAACATCTCGATTGACCTTTATTTTCAGTTGCATGGCTCATCACATTTAGCTCTAACTATGCCACCTTAGAAGATCTGTAGGCTGTGGTTGTGCCCCACCAGTCATGTGTCCCAGCCTCTTCCTTGGCTCTTTTCTGGAAGCCTTTGCCTTTATTAAGTCTCCACCACCTCTGTTCCCTGTGCCCCTTTTCTGTTCCTTTGCTTTGCCCTTCCCAGCCTGACCAGGCCCCATACAAATGAGCTCAAGTTGAAAACCTAGAACAAGTGTGAATGGATGAGCTTGAGTCTGTGATAGATCAGGGAGTTGGCCAGGCGTGACACTTGGCTGCAGGGGCCTACAGGTGTGGGTCCCCCTTTACAGGGAAGCCCAACATGGTAAAGTATGGAAAGTAAGGAAAAGAACTGGGGGATGGGGTGGTTATTTGCATTACAGGAGGATTCTTGGTTTAAAGTGGGTTTCATCATGGGGTTCCTTTAGATGGAGCCTTAAGTGCTCTGAAGTGTTTGTTTTTCCATCCTTAATGAGGTATTTATTACCTCTCTCTAAATATGATACCTGCAGCTTTAGAACATAACAGATTCATCTATAATATTTGCAGCTCTTCAGCTGAATTGAACATAAAGTCACTGATGTCAGGTTTTTTGTTTTTTTGTTTTTGTTTTTTTCTGGGTAAAACAAATAGACCAACCAACCTTGAAGCAAAATGTCAGAAGCCATGAAGGAGGCGGGGGGTGGGGATAGAAGGCAGGCCCAAAGCAGCCCTTGATGTTACAGCATAAGGCAGGAAGTCCCCTGGTCTGAGTTGGGGGTAATGGCTTTTTGCATTCCCTAAACCTTACACTCATCCCTGAGGGAGGGTCCTCCTGCTGCAGCCCTTAATCTTAATATCAGAAAGACTGTTCTACTCCTGTGCCATCTCTTGACCCTCTGAGGATCCCTGCAGATGATGAGATTGTGACAGGAGCAATGGACCTGACTGATGATGTTATCATTATTGTAACAATAACAACAGTACTAATAGGTAATCAGCCATGTACCTTGCTCAGTGCAAATTAATCCTCACAGGATCTTGATTTTGCAGACGAGTAAACAGAGCTCAGAGAGGTTACCCAAGATGCCTGTGGTCACACAGCAAATATGTGATAAGGCTAGAATCAGAACTCAGACTTGCCTTCTTCAAATCCTTTGCTCATAAGTAGCATTGGCTGTACCATAGGTTTCTCTGGTACAGTTTGAGGCTTGGTAGACTGTGGCCTGTCATTGAAAGACCCCATTGTGACAGCCCTCCCTTCAATTGAGCCCTGCTCTAGGAAGAACTGAATGTTTTGGTGAATGATGTAGTGGGGATGAAAATGGCAACTGATTGTTATGCTGTGTGGGGTAACGTGCAGGTTCATATGCTTGAACTCAAGTAATCCTTACAACTCTATAGGTGATTTTTCAGTTTTGTGGTATATATAGATGTAGAGGCTCATTCACAGGGTTGTTGTGCAGGGGACAGCTTGAACTTCAGTCTTCTGACTCCATGTGACCTGTGATCTTGCTGCTGCCCAGGACTTTCAGAGTCTGGGGCTTGGAAGCCGTGTGAAGATCACACTGTCCATCGCCTATTGAGAACCACTTTCTTCTTTGTCAAAATCACGAATGTGGTTAATAACCCACTAGAGTATAGTGTTGGCTTCCTTTCGCTGCTGGTTTTAAAATAGGGCTGTTTGACCTCTAGCTCAGATTTGGAAGGCCAAGTCTGAACTCGGGTACGTGTGGATGGCTGCCACTTAGTCCCAGTTTTGTCACTATGCCAAGCTCAGAGGTTATCCTGTGCTGAATATAGACTCCTCCTTTGCTGAAAATAGTATGTGCAATAGGGTAGGGAAACATTTTTCTTTCCTAGAAAATCGCTCCTTGCTGCTCTAGGTAGCATCGACTTCTGTGAAACCATCTGTTCCTTCCAGTATAATTTCCAGACTATTAGATTAAACAGTTTCTCCTGACCCACTTTCGGCTTCTGTTTCCTTTCACTGTTCATTAATAAATTGTGTAGCAGAGTGTTCGTGGAGACGTGGAGAGCGTGTGTGTATATTTATTTAATTTCAGTTTGGGCAACAGCAATTGTTGGGTGCTGTGAATTTATTTAATTTCCTACCTGTGTTTCATTTTTGTTTCAGTTTCTGTAATTGCTCTGAGTCGGTTGCTTTTTTTTTTTGTTTTGTTTTTAAGACTCATGAAAGGAAGTCAGCAGCATGAGTTATGAGTTGAGGTTCTGGTTGGGAGGTGTGCTAAAAACAGACCCTGTTTTTATACTGAAGACGCAGAGTGGTAAGGAAATCGGTTCCCATAAAACATGTCTTACTGCAGATAAATATGCTTTTACAGAGTTTGTGGGGATGTTTAAAGATAAATGAGATAATATGCATGACATGGCTTTAAGCTTTTCTGAGCAAAGCTACCACGTGTGTCTTCTGTATTATTGCTGCTTTTGATAATGCAAGCAAGTCTATTAGTATTAATGTTATTGTTAAATATTCACTAATGGGGGTAATAAGATTAGATTTAAGAGGAAGGAAGGCATTCTTTGCATTCCTTTCTTAATGTAAAAGTCCTTCCTGCTCTTTTCCCAGCTAGTCTGAAGCCAGACCAAGAAACAACACTCAGTGTTGTGTGAGGAAAAGCTCAGGTTTGTATGTGTGTGTCTGTGTGCAAGCAGTAAATTTCAGCGACTTAAGTCTGCCTTCAGTGAAATGAAATTTCTTGGTGATGACTGTTATCTGTCAGAGCAAAACCAAATTATTTTTCTGCAGAATTCATAAAAGCAGCGCTGTAGTAGTGGGAATAATTTTTATCAAATTTGGTTAAAATGAAACAGAAAACAAGTTAATGTTCTATGTGTTCTACTAATGTTACTAGCAATATTGCTTCAAAGGCTTTTTATAAAGAAGCTTTCTCCAGCACTTTGACCAGACTTCACTGATGCTTCAAAGAAAGGAGGCTTGTTGAATGTTGTCTATGAAATATTTTTGAAAACAACTCTGGTGTGAAAAGGTAGAGGATTCTGGCTTCGAGTTGGATGTCACTGTCATCATGTCTAGAAAGTCATTTGCTCGGTTCTGTGTTTTAGACATATTTCAAGCTGTTCTTTATTTACAGGCCAGATCTTTTGATAAATAAAGATTACATAGGTGATGGGTACCTGCTACACTTACCAGCAGCTGAGATGTTTTCCCATTTTATTGCATAAACATACTTTTCAGGTACATACATAGGATTTATTAGGAGGAGGATACATTAGTTTGATAGTCTTCTTCTCCAGAGAGGAAGGGGATTATTTCAGTTGGGTATCCCAGGTGTAAATTCAGAATTGTGTAGTAAGCATGAACACAGTATGGCACAATTTGGAGTGAATGTTGTTTTTGATCCAAGACTGGTAACATATTCCTACGGGAGCTGGCATACTTAGTGGGGTGGACTTTCCTTAATGGAGAAATCAGTCTTTTCTGATAAGCTTATTCAGTAAAGTTAATTCATTGGATATTTATTGATTACTTGCTCTTTGTCAGGGCGGGGTCCCTCAGTGTAGGAACCAATGTCTAAAACATTCCATCCAGTTCTACATTATTAATGTCCTACCCCAGGGTCTGGTTTCTCTGGAAACCAGTTCAATGCAGGCACAGCCTTTATAGAGTCTGTGTTTTATCTTGGAAAAGCATCTGCTTTGACTTACCATGATCTATCTTTGACTTGGTGGGTGCTACATGGCTGGAGATTTGTCTACTGTGTGGTGGGCACAGGAAGGCCCTGGAAATCTCAGACCAGGTCTGATCCCTGGGCCCACCAGCTGCAGTGTGGGAAAACCCCTGGGTTAGTGCCTCAACCAAACCGGCTTCCTGGAAGTGAGGGACTTGCCTGGGCTGCTCATGCCCACATCTGAGCTTCTGGGGACTTAGTAGATGTATCCAGGATGCCCTGGGTTTTAGTCTGTCATGCCTTTCTTTGTAAGCAATGGTCTGCTTGGCCAGGCTGAGATAAGCTTATGAAAAAAAAGTTACTGCTGGTTCTTCCAATAGCCTGGGCTGAGTTAATTCCAGGACCAGGACTAGGGACAGGGGGAAGGGCACTGAGGGTTTTGAGGATTGCCTTGTTTTATCCCCCAAATTGATGGCCCATCTGCTCCTTTTCTTACCAGTGTTTCTTATGAATCTGGTAACTGTAAATTAATTCTTATTTCTACTTGGCAGTACTTACTGTGGACTTTACATAAATGGATTAGACCAAAATAACTAAAATCTAAGAAAAAAAAACAACAACTGTCTTTTCTCCTAATAGCCTTTACTGTCTTTGCTATAAAGTGAGAATTCAGATGTGGCTTAAGGCAAGCGATGGGGCTAGTGCCCCAGACAGGTGAAGGAACCAAGGTTTTGTTGTTCAAACTGGGAGTAATATGAGTTGAGAGCAAGGTTAACAGAGGTAAAAACAAAAACAAAAACTTTAAACTCAAATTTTATGCTTACTAGTTGCATGATATTAAACAGCATGGTGCACACCCTCCAAGATGGCCTCCAACAACCCTCCTGATGTTTAAGCCTTTGTGTAATCCCCTTCCCTTGAGTGTGGAAGGACCTAATGACTTATTTCTAGTGAATATGATACCATAAAAGTAATGGGATGTCACTTCCAAGATCAGGTTACAAAAAGACAGTGGACTCTCTCTTGCTCTCTTCCTCACTTCCTCTGAGTGAAGCCAGCTGCCATTTTGTTAGTTAGCCCAGTGGAGAGACCCACATGGCTAAGAACTTAGAGAGGCCAGCTGCTAATAGCCAGTGAGAAACTGGGCCCTTGTCCAGCAGCCCCGGAGGACTTGAGCCCTACAGACGCACAAATGCATGAGTTTGGAAGTAGGTTCTCCCTTAGTGGAACCTTGAGATCCCTTCAGCCCTGGATGATGCCCTGAAGCCACCTCATGATAAGCCTTGAGCCAGAGACACCCAGCAAAACTTCACCTGGATTCCTGACTCACAGAAACTGTGAGGTAATAAATGTTTGTGTTTTAAGCCGCTAAATTTAGGGGTAATCTATTATTACATAACTAATATAGGCAGTTCATGTGAAAAGCTTTGTTCTGCTAGGATAGGTAGCATTGTAGAGTGGTGGAGAGCACAGACTCTTTCTTTCTTTCTTTCTTTCTTTCTTTCTTTCTTTCTTTCTTTCTTTCTTTCTTTCTTTCTTTCTTTCTTTCTTTCTTTCTTTTAACTTCAAGTCCAAGTTAACATATAGTATAGTAACGCTTTTAAGAATAGAATTTAGTGATTCATCACTTACATATAACACCTAGTGCTCATCCCAACAAGTGCCCTCCTTAATGCCCGTTGCCCATTTAGCCCATCTCCGCACCCAATGCCCCTCCAGTAACCCTCAGTTTGTTCTCTGTATTTAAGAGTCTTTTATGGCTTGTCTCCCTCTCTGTTTTTATATTATTTTTGCTTCCCCTATGTTCATCTGTTTTGTATCTTTTTTTAAAAAAACTTCTTAAAAGAAGTTTTAAGTTTACTTATTTTTGAAAGAAGGAGAGAGGGGGCAGAGTATGAGTGGGGGAGAGGCAGAGAGAAAGAGAGAGAGAGAGAGACAGACAGACAGACAGACAGAATCCAAAGCAGGCTCCAGGCTCTGAGTTGTCAGCACAGAGCCTGACATGGGGCCATGGGGCCTCCAGGCTCTGAGTTGTCAGCACAGGGCCTGACATGGGGTACGAGCTGTGAGATCATGACCTGAACCAAAGTCGGACACTTAACCAACTGAGCCACCCAGGCACCCCCATCTGTTTGTATCTTAAATTCCACATAGGAGTAAAATTATATGATATTTGTCTTTCTCTATTATTTCATTTAGTATAATGCACTCTAGTTCCATCCACATTGTTGCAAATGGCAAGATTTCGTTCTTTTTCATCGCTGAGTAATATTCCATTGTGTGTGTGTGTGTGTGTGTGTGTGTGTGTGTGTGTGTGTACATCACATCTTCTTTATCCGTTCATCAGTTGATGGACAGACATTTGGGCTCTTTCCATACTTTGGCTATTGTTGATAGAGCACAGACTTCAAATTCCGTTTCTGCCACTTACTAAGCTATGTGACTTTGGGAAAGTCACTTAACCTCTCTGTGCCTCAGTTTCCTCATCTGTAAACAGGAAATGTAATAGTTTTGGATTTCAGACCCTATATTCCAGGAAGACTAGCTTGAAAGAGGTGGAAATGGGTATTAATTGACAGAATCCACAGTTTCTGCCCAGTGAGCAGAAAGAAGGGGCCATATTGGTGGCTTTTGTGATCTTGTACCTCTTAGACTCCCAGATCAGGTGGCTGCCATTTAGCTGAGGCCATTTTTCCAGAGGAAGGGGCAGCCAGCACACAGCACCTGAGGGATAGGTGCACGGGTCTGTTAGTGTGGAAGCAAATGATTAGTGTTCATTTTTCTGTCCTTGCCCTTTCTTTGATACCATGAGCCATGTCTGTAGCATCTCTCCCATTTCATGCCATAGGCCCTGTTAAGCAGAGAATATCTATTCTCAAAACTAAATTATATGTTTAAGAAAAGCCTTCTGCTTTGACCACAGTTATTCATTAGCTTGGATGTAAATTGCTAAGCCTACCTTCGAATTGTGAAAGTCAAGATTTATGGCATTTAAACATATTGATGAAATGTAAATGCCCTGTGGATACCCTTCCACAAAGCCCTAGCACTTAGATAAGTAAATGACATAGAAGGAGCTGGAAGAGATGGGCATCCAAAGCCCTCTCTTAAATTTGCAAATTGTTCTTTACAGGATTCTAGTATCTGGTCACCCCCATCAGTAGTAATAATGTTTGACTCCTCCCAAATGTCCCCAGTTCACTGTGGGCTGGTTACTTGTAGATGCAACCAGATTTTTTTTCTCCTTTTTTCTTTTCTCTCTTTCTCTTCCTTTCTTCCTTTTTCTTTTCTCTCTCCTTCCCTCTTCTTCCTTCCTTCCTTCCTTCCTTCCTTCCTTCCTTCCACTAGATCCCTGTAATTCAGATACATATTCTAAAAATTAGTATCAAATTTTTTGTCTGAATAAATAAAAAAAATACATATGAATGATACTAGCTGTCCTCAATTTTTGAGAGTTTCTTGTGTCTTCTTGCTGTTTTCATTTTATCTGCTCTCTAGCAGGAAAATAAAATTGCATTCGATTGACATACTCTCCTGCTGGGAACCCAAGATATATTACACCCTTTCTGTGTGTTCCTAGTTGTGATGAAATGGTGGAAAATCCCTGGCAACCTTAAATAAGATAGACACCAGCGATTTATCCAGAATCGGGAAGGAATATAATAATTTACTCATTTTTTCCCCATTAAAGAAACACCATAAAAGTTGAGGCAGCTGATGCCATGTGAACACCAGTGTGCTTTAATAGAGACCCATTAATAATTTACCTTAATAGTGTAATAGTTGCTGTTTTTGTGACCAAAAATTTGTTTCAACCCCTGCTTTATGGATGAAAAGTAGGATCAATTAATATTGAGTGATGATAGCCTCCCTGCGGAGAGAAAATGGGAAATCTTGGTGTCGTCATCCGCCTTGCGACTAAGAAATAGCTTTTCTTAATTGTATGGAACAGAGAAACCCAGGGGGATTTAATTCATTTCTCTCCAGCTTGCAATGTAAATTGAAAGTAAAGAAAAATAACCACATACCAGAGTGGGGATGTGAACTCAACTACTAAGTTATGTCTGACTTATAGGATTTGCTGGAAATGAGTGGACAGTTTTTTTCCTCAAGATGGAGCATCTCCTTCCACAATGGCATTGCTCAAGTATCTCTGATATCTCGTGACCAGAGGGTTTCTCTCCGATGGCAGTATGAAGTCTCTTACTGGAAGTCTCTGCTCCCACATCTTCTCCCGGCTTATCCCTCCTTCTTATCTTGTCTCTGCTTAAATTCCACCTTCTCAGAGAGGTCTTTTCTTAGGACTCTGGCTAAAATAGCCACTTCTCTTGCCCCATTCACTTTTATCCTTCACTCCCTGCTTTACGTTCTTCATGGAACGTGCCATCATCTGAATCTGTTTTAGTGTTTTGATATTTTTTATGGTATCCCCCAACCATAATGGTAATTTTTTATGGTATACCATAATTTCCACCATAATTTTTTATAGTATCCCTTACACCATAGTGTGAGCTCCAGGAGGACCTGACTTCCCTTGTGTATTGCTAAGCCCTCAGAGCCTTGATGCTCAGGGTGCTTGTTAAATGACTGAGTGAGTGAATGAATGATGAGTGTAAAAATTCCATAATGCAAAATAATTTAAAAATTCTTGGATGTGAAAAAAAAATTCTTGGATATGCACACCAGCCTTCTTTTAAGGTATATTCACTTCAGGTAGATGACACAATCTGAGTTGATCCCCTGAATGTGGATTGGTGCCATTACCCTTATATATTTGTGCCAATAGCCAGAAGTCCCACAATGCAGTCATTCCATGGGTATCATTTTTCTGTAATATGCTCTTATAGAAATGTATATCCTTACAGCAGTGGTCACAATTTCTTATTTGTTCTGTGCCTTTTCCCTTGCTGAATTTTAAATACCTTGAGGATAGAAGCTGTTTCTATCTCATTAACTCTCTATCCTCTGCATCTACTACTGAACTACATGAAGCTGCTTCTGGGAGTAATGAAAGATGCTGGAGGCTGGAACCAGCTGCTGCCACCAGGAGGAAGTGCCACAAAGAGAAGGAGGCCCCTTCTCCCCTCTCCTGCCAGCTAATCTCCATCTGGAGCCCCCACTGGTAGAACCTAATAGGAACCTAAAGGGCAAGAAGGAATGCCATTTTCAGAGTGCTGGCTCTCAACACATCAGGGTCTAGAAGGGTGGATGGACCTGAGTGACAGTGACCGAATGACCAGCACAGTCTACCCCTTCAGATTCTCGGCATCCAGGTGTCTTTTCTGCGCATTTTTAACTCGACAGGACAACACAACAACTTCGTTTCTGCCTAACAAGACGTAACTGCTCTTCGTACAGTGCTCTTGCTCTTTCCCCAAGAAGGAGAGACACAGTGTCCTTCTCTGGGTGACATGAGTGAATTTTCTACTTGAGTCTGTAAGATACAGAGTGCTCAGATGGGACTGGAGCAGCTAGAAGAGGCTTCGGTGTTGCTCAGACATGGATGCCTTGACTGTTAGGACTTGGCCTCTGCCCTCAGCCAACACTTCACCTGACTGGGGTTTATCACCTGGTAGAATAATCTAGGAATCTAAATCCTTAGTGGCCTTGAATCCCTGTTGCCTTAGTTTTCCAATATTTATTCTTGGACATGAAGTAACAAGAGGCACTCCAGAGACTGCCTTGGGTTCCATTTTTTGGCAATAATCTAGTTTCCCTTTGGAAATCAGGATCACTTGCCCCAGCCAGTACATTTTGGTTCTGTGGCATTCATAATCCAAAATGGCCAAGGGGCAGAGTCACCTGCCAGTTCATTGAAACCATTGCTAAATTGTCTGGTAGAAGTATTCCTTCCTTGAGAACCAAGACCTTCACACCAGCAGCACCAAGAGTTGTATGGCCAGGAAGCAAAAAAATCTATTAGGAAGAGGAGCCATTCCTTCTTCCACCCCTTGGTTGTTACAATGAAATAGAACTGATTTTGCTTACATTCCTTGTCCTGAGAGAGTGAACTCCCAACTTGTCAGGACGTTGTCTCCCCATCTGGTTCCACAGGGAATGTTGGGCCAATAATTGGTGCTTTTTTTTTTTTTTTTTTAATTTCAAATCATGTAAAATTTTTCCAAACATAGTGGTGTCTTAGGCTCTTTCAACTTCAACTGTGCATTTCATGGTGAATCAGTGGTTTAAAAATTGCATTGGATAGAAGCCTATTTTTTTGGCCACGTCTCCTTGAGTGCTTTAAAGAGGCCATCGGATGCCCAGAGATGTCCAGTCCATTGTTCCCAGTATCACTCATCACCATGGGACTGGCTGTCTTTCTGGGGGTGTGCTGGCATCTTTCTCATGGCCCCAGGGCCATGTTTATCTTGGAGGGAGGAGGGAGAATAGCAGCAGCATTAACTAACTAATCAACAGCTATTTATCAGTCCATCCCCCCTGCACATCAGGGAATAGTGCTGGTTGGGTGATTAAAAGCAGGGACTTTGGTGGGCACAAATCTGGGGTGAGGCCAGAAGACCTGGTGGGAGACCTGTCTCATTTACTCTTTGACCTCGAGTAAGTTACTCAGCACCTCTGGGTCTCAGTTTCTTATCTGTAAAATGGCAGTGTATTTCTCCTAAGTTGTTGGAATTGAATGAAGTCATCAGACATGGCATTAGGTAGGCCCATAGATAAGACTCAGTAAATGGTATTATACCAGATGCAAGGAAGAGTCAAGGAAGAATCATGTCCCTGAGGGCCTGACAGGATTTACTGCCCAAGACATGAATGATTTAAATGATTCTTTGGACCTTCATTCCCTCATCTGAAAAATGAAGTTGTTTGTCCTAATTGATCCTTCTCCAAGGTCCCATCCACTGCTGGGATGCTGACAGACAGTGGTTCACTGCACTGAGTGAGTAACTATGAGATACAACAGTGTGGAATGTGGCACAGCCCAGGGCGTGAGGATCATAGGCATCAGTTGAGGAGAGGGTGGGGTTCACAAGGGTGAGGGCAGCCCTGAGGCCCAGGGTGATATCCCCTGAGGACAGGGCAAGATGGAGAAAAGTGGGGTGACTTTGAGGAAAAGCTCCCCCTCAGAGGTTGAAGGCAACTGGGTTGGGGGAAATAGTAGTGCTTCATATTAACAGAGGGATTACAGAAGAATGCAAAGTGCTTTTGTGGCTCTTACCTTATTTAATCATTTGATAATACGGAACTCTGGGTCTTACAAGGTTTATGTGTAGGTGAGATAAGAAGAAAATCAGTTTGTTGAAATTTGGTACCTTGCAGCACCTCCAGTGACCTGGTGTCACGGCATCTGGCCCAACTTTGGAGCTGAGGTAGGTTGCTCTGGCCAACAGTGTTGTAGTGGCTTGTGCTAAAGGAATAGACAAGGTAATTGCATTCTGAAAATCTTATGTGTGTGCACTCACACACAGTAGGAACTAGGTTTTAGCAATGAGGACATTTATCACCAACAGTGATTTTCTAACAGCATTTAAAGGGGAGAGGAGGCTCTCAGATCACCCCACCCAAGTGTGACCCTGGGCAGATGAAGGAACTGAGACCAACCTGGTGGCATGCCAGCCCCTGGAAGAATCCAGATTTCTTGGTGACTCCCAGTCTCACCATGGCCCCAGATTGGCCACATACCTCACCTTTTCATCATTTAACATTGTGTTAATCAGTTAGGGTTCAGATGTCCCCTCCTGTGTTGTTAGGGAACCAACTAAAATCCTGTGAAGGTCATTACGGGTTGAGACAAAGTCTGCCTCTTTCAAATAGGAAATCACGTTCTCCTGGATTTGGAAACATAACAGAATGGCTGCCTTGCTGAGGTTCTACGCCTCAGTCAGGCCAGGGGTTCCTTGTAATTCCAGAACATTCGAGCTGTTCTCTCACGGATTCCTTCTGGCCAGTCTTCCCACATACATCTGTCAGAAGCTATAACCGCTGGGCTTCTCCATGTTCTCCCTTCTGTCTCTTGCCTCAGTTGTTTGACTGGAGTCTTGTTCTGAGACATTTTTTAAGGTTCTAGTTTCTTCTCCTCACCAGATGAGGCCCAGGACGTTGGCTCATAGCTCAGATTTGTATCTACCTGTGTAGATGATCTTTGTTGCTCTTATATATCCAGTGTTTAATGAATTCCCGTATCTCATTTCTCAAACTCTGTCCTCTGTCACAGGAAGGAGAGCTCTGTGGGGAGAGACACATCATCTCTCTCAGTGGCTCCGCACCCTAACACTTGTTTTTTTAAAGGCAAAATCCCAAATTTCATAAGGTTATAACACTTCTTATGTCATTCAGGCAAAGAAATGTGACTTTCCCTCCTAAACTAGGCAGTTGTTTTTTTTATGGCTTAATGCTTTGTCAGCTGTTGGGGAAGTGAAAAGGGACAGAAAAGAAAAACAGCAAATACAAGAAACATAAGCAAGAGGTGCTTGGTTCTCCCACACCCATGCCATCTTCCACAGCTGCACAGAGACCCTGTATAAAGATGTTGTTGGTGGGTATGTGTCCAGTGAATTCTGAGGCTCTGTGTGGGTGCTGATGAAAATGGTTGGAAAAAAAAAAAATAAGGCACTCGCGTAAATCTCCCAGGGTCACCTTTTAAAAAGAATGGCGCCTTTCTAAACCACATCTTAAGACATTTCAAATTTAAAGGAATAAAAGAAAATTTGAAATTAAAATACTCTAATTTTTAGACAGTGTGAGATGGCAGACTTATACTTTTTATGTATTTTGCTCATTTTGTAAAACTTTAGGAACTTGGAATAACCAATTTACAGTACATTTGTACCTAACAAAAAAAGACCTTTGATAAAGAAGTGACTTTAAAAAGAGGGACGGCTCTGGGCTCTACTCCCAGGTCTGTAACTGATCAGCTGGGCAGTGCTGGTCCAGCCACCTCCCCTCTCTCACCTCCTGTTTATTCTACACTTGACTGTGTACCATGTCACCGCATAGGCCTTGAATGTGAATTTGACCTGCAAGGCAGGTACTATTGTAATTGACATTTTCCAATAGGAAACTCAGGTGCAAAGCACCTGGGTAAATCATTGAAGGAGACATGGATTTTGTGTCGTGAGGCTGGGATTTGAGCCCAGGCTGTCTGACATCCAAGTAAGTAACCTCTATACATACTGCCCCCTCCGTCTGCATAAAATCAGCTATGACATGTGGCCCAATCTTGCTTTTTAAAATGATTTAAGTTGTTATATGGGCATCATAGGGCTTGATTTATAATAACACAGTATTATTTGACTTGTTATATATTTATAAAGAGGGTTTTCACCAGAAATTTAGTTCTTGAATATCACTTGTTCCTAGAGGAAAGGTAAAGCATATTTGAAAAACTTGCTTTATTGTGGGGTTTGAGGGAATAGACGAGAAAAGTGGGAAGTACCTGTATTTTTATTTTGTAGGTGTAGCATATGTGAAGCTTTTCAAAGCACTGTTTGCTCACCTCACCTTATTTTAGCTTTAAATAGCTCTGTGAGGTAGGCTGGACAGATATTGAGTGTAGTTATAAAAGTCGCTTTTAAAATCCTTGTCTGGGGTCGCCTGGGTGGCTCAGTTGGTTGAGCATCTGACTTCGGCTCAGGTCATGATCTCACAGCTCTGTGAGTTCAAGCCCCACGTCGGGCTCTGTGCTGATGGCTCAGAGCCTGGAGCCTGCTTCGGATTCTGTGTCTCCCTCTCTCTCTGCCCCTAACCCACTCACATTCTGTCTCTGTCTCTCTCAAAAATAAACAAACATTAAAAAAGATTTTTTTAATAAAAAAATAAAAAATAAATAAAATCCTTGTCTGTAAATTCTTACTTCCATGTCAACTTGGGATTGGTATTCACTGATCATCATTTTTCTTGAGAACGAGTCACATTTTAGATCACATTTTGGAATGATTTTTAGATGATATCCTGGACATTATGACTGTCATGTTGTGGAGACTCTGGGTTCTGTTACATTCCTTTGGTGAGAGTTGATTGTTTGTTTGCTTGTTTTAGCAGGCCATTTCCTTGATTTGACTCTAATTGCAAACTACCTCCCTTGCGTGGCTCAATCTCAGCCTGGCTAGTTGGAGAGTACTTTATGCATGCATGGTTCAGGGGTCAGCCAGAGATTTGGACAGAGCTTACACACATTATTTGAGGCACCTCACCTCTGGTTTGTCTCTTTTCCTGGACCCACCGCCCCCCCTGCATTTTCCAGCAGCTGAAGTTGCCTGGATTCTGTTTGTCCAAGCCAGTAATACTGTAGGTTCCTGTCTGAGCTTTAGCCTCCTCTGTGGTGCAGACCAGGACTTGCTCTTAGGCAGAGAGCCATACGTAAACTTACTAAGTTTAGTACCTTTCTTCTAAGTGTTGACTCTGCTTCAGTGTGGCTACTTGCCTTGGCACACTCTCCAGTGCCCTCAGATGGTTTTGTTTTGGTTTTTGTGCAGAGCCTATAGTTGTCATCTGCAGGAGAATCAATCTTATAGGAGCTTCCTCAGCCACAGAAGTAGGGCTGGAAGGAAAAATATTAACATTCCTATCTTATAGACGGACAAGTGAAAGTACCAAGGGACCACATCTCTGAGTCTGTTAACAGAGACCGAATATGTCCCTGGGTCTGTAGCCTGGTCCTCTTTTCTCCTGTCTCTTCCCCTCCACCTCTCCGCTCACGTGGATTTGCTTAGTAGTTGAACAAGGGAAGTTTCTTTTCCACTTCAATGCCATTGACAATACACTTGAGGTTCTCCTGCTGACACTGATAAACTGATCACTACTAGAGGGCAGGCACTTTGGGATGCAGTGAAGAGGGCATGTTTTAGAGTCTCTGATAGATCAGGGTTCAAACTTCACCCTGCTTCTTGTTAACCCTGTGCTCTTGAGCAAGTTTCTTAACCTTTCTGTGCCCACAGCAACACGGGGTCATTGTCAGGGTAAAATGTGATAACGTATCTGGAGTGCTTGGGACAGAGCAGACCTTCAGGAAATGTCTTTGTGTCAACAGAAAGAGTCCTTGGGGGGTGTTTTTTCTGTGACTCATTGTCCTATCTTCCTATGGGGCCGGCCTTGGCTCTGTGTCCAGTCACTGTTGATGGGTGAGGAGGGAAAAGAATAAGCTTCATGTTCAAGGTGAGCGAGCATCTGCCAGGCCCAAGGCCATCTTCCCTGGAAGTCTGAAGGGTCTCAGAGCAACTGGTCTTCTCCCTGTTTCCCTCTGGGACCCTGCCCTGCCACTCTCCTGGAACTTCACATCTCTAGTTCCCTTGCTGCCTGTGCCAGGCTTTTGTTGAAGGCTGTGGCTCTGCTGTTGCGATGCCTCTCAGCATTGGCTTGTGCTCTCTATTCCCAAGACTGGTGCCCTGGGGTTGTCCTGCCTGGATAAGTGTAGCAGCCTTGCAGCTGGCTTCCGATGGCAACTCTTGCTCTTGTGGACTGCTTCATAGTGATGATACCACTGTGGAATACTTAATAGTAACAACAACCAGGGCACTACAACCACAGCCAGCTTACATAGCGTTTGCTGGACGCCAGGCACCGTTTAAAACCCTTCATGTATACGAACTCATTTGCTCCTCCCAACGCTCAGTGAGGTTTGTACTAGGATTATCCCTATTTTACAGATAAGCACACTTCTAGGGGGTAGCACAGCTAGGATTTGAACCTAGGTGCCTAGCTCCAGAAGCTCGAACACTTTGATGAACAGCCAGATTTTTTTTTTTTTTTTTTAATATGTAACCAGGTGGATACCTGTGGGGTTAGAGACACTGTTGTTCTTCTGTTTATTTGGACCTGGAGTAGGCAGGGGACCCAGAGATTGTTAGTGGCCTGCTGCGAAAGGAAACTCCACCTTACTGGCCTGCTGTCAGATGTGGCTCGGGCAGGCTGAGTGATGGGAGAGTGGACCAGCCTTTTGCCAGTGTGGAGATGGATGCATGCCTGCCTTCATGGGTCAGTCACAGGAAGGAGAAGCGAACATACCCTTTTCTGGCTGTGTCTAATTATGTGGCATTTTCTGTTTTGGTTATAAAGATTTAATCGCTCCGTTGTACTGGGGCACTGGGGCCTCGTATAAGTCATCTTTTATGATTGGTGATAATTGGCCCAGCTTGAATTGGCTTCAGCTAGTTTCAGTTCCTTACCGGTTTTTTTTTCATTTTTTCAACGTTTTTTTTTTTTATTTATTTTTGGGACAGAGAGAGACAGAGCATGAACGGGGGAGGGGCAGAGAGAGAGGGAGACACAGAATCGGAAACAGGCTCCAGGCTCCGAGCCATCAGCCCAGAGCCTGACGCGGGGCTCGAACTCACGGACAGCGAGATCGTGACCTGGCTGAAGTCGGACGCTTAACCGACTGCGCCACCCAGGCGCCCCTAGTTCCTTACCGGTTTTATTCTGAGATCTGGTTTTAGCCTTATCTTTTTTCCTGAGTAAAGTTTGTTTTGTTTTAGTGTTGTTTTTTTTTTTTAAACTCCAAATGCTGGGTTGTCTGTTCAGCCTTTTTCTTTACCCTGTCACTCTACTTGGGCTGACTTATGCATTAAGCATCTAATCTAAAGATGGTAAAGACACGAAAAAACATCGGGGAGGGTTTTAGTGGCTTGGAAGAGAAAACACCATGAAAGAGGGAACCCTGCCCCTCATTCCATCAGTGCTATTAGGATCTGAGGCTGGATCTCAGGGTGGGGCACATTCAACAGCCATGAGGTGTAGACAGACGGCATCTAAAGGAGCCCTGCGTATCTACAAGAAACTCTAGACAGAACACACTACATCAAAAATTAACAACAGCGAGGATTTGGAAAATCCTAAAGATAAGTTTCCAAATGAAAAAGATAAAAAGCTTGTCGCCTGAAAGGGAATGAGGTATGAGCCACATAAATTAAGCTGACAGGATTTCTGGAAAGCGAAAAGTGTGCTGAGGCATTGCCAACCGTGGAATATAAATATATCTCACCCTGTTATCGTTCCGGGGTCTGTAGTTTCCGTATTGATGTTTCTGTGCTTTGAGTAAGCACTTCCTGAATGCTCCAGTCTTTGAGTCTAGAGGGCTTGATTTATGAAGAAAAGACGATAATGAATGGAAGAGGTTTCCGAGGAATTCATTTCGGGTTAGTGGGTGTGAGCCAGCTTCTCCCAGCTCCCTGACACGCGGGTGTGGTGGGGTGTGTGCGTGGTGGGGCTTCACGACTGCCTTCCCATGTGGGTTCACTCCCCGCTCAGACTGCCAAGGCTGCTTGCCCTGAACAGCTCTCATCCATTTCTTCCTTCCTTCCTTCCACCGAACTTTGTTTCCTCTCGCTTTCATCTCCTGAAGCTTTTGATGTTATGAACTGCAGTTAAATTTTTGAATCCCTAGGTTCCCTTCCATCTCTTTGGGCAAGTCGACTTTGTGCTTTCCTCTGCCTCACCCTTAGGTCTGGGGTAGGCGTGTGCCTGGCATGTTGAGGAACAGGACGCAGTCTGTGTCGGGGTCCAAGTAGAGAAGGGGGGAGTGGTAGGCAGTGCGATGGCGGGTCGCAGGGCCCGGCCTGGGGGTAGGGCCTGTGGCAGTGTGGCCACGTGGCAGTAGGCTGCGTGGCCGCTGTGTAAGTGAGGTATTACTGACCTTTTACTGTTTGTCCCCCGCCAAATTCAAAGATCAAGGTGCTGTAATTTCTTCTTGTCTCCCTTCCTGCCATTTCCGATCATATCCACTTGATTCTTCTTTCCAACATCTTGCTATTCATCCCTCAGTCACATTCCTCCCGTGTCCCCCTGGCCCAGGCCTGTATTGCAGGAGTAGACAGCAGTAGTGACTCCCTTCTACTGACATTCTCACCCCCATCTTGTCTTGTGCCTCTTACCAGAAAACTCATTCTTCTCCATACCAACAAGGATTGGCCTTGAGGTCTGCCATTTTGTTTCCCCTCCTTTCTTGCTCTCCCCCCTTTAATCAGAGTGGCCTCCCTTTGTCCTCCCTGCCTTTCTCTGTAGCATAATTACTGTGTCTTGACCTGTGTTAGGTAGCTCACTGTCTAGAAAGAATTAGATACATGTTGTTTCAGTTATCTTTTGCTGTGTCAGACAATCCCCTGAAGTTGGTGGCTTAATGCCTTATTTCTCATGAGTCTGTCAGTTGGCCAGACTCAGCAGAACAGTTCTTCAGTTCATGTGGTATCACCTAAGTCACTCATGTGGCTGCACCAGCTGGGAGCTTGGCTGGAAGACCCAAGATGGCTCCATTCACTTCTCAGGCACATGGAGGTGGTTGTTGGCTGGGGCATCTTGATGCATCTTACCCTGGTCTTGCTCTCCCCCTCTGTCTCATCTGAGCTGGATCCTAAGAGGGTGAAAGTGGAAGCTGCCATGCTTCCAGGCCCAGGCCTGGAAATGGCACAGCGTCACTTCAGCCACATGCTGTTGATCAAGGCAAGTCACAAGGCCAGACTAGATTCAGTGGGAGGGGAAGTAGACCCTGCCTCTTGATGGGAAGAGTCGCATGCACATACAGAGATGTGAGGAGCTGGGGCAGGCAGTTTTGTAAAAGAATATGCCAGTAAGTGGGCCCACAATGCCCGTGGTTGTAGGAGGAACAGAGGTATGCTTTCATTCATTCACTGTGGGCTTGCTGAATACTTACTGGATCCTGGGAGGATTTATTTTGCAAAGCTGTCCTCCAGAAAAGAAATGTGCTGGAGATGAATCTACCTGCAGGAGGCCACAAAAATCCTTGTTGCCCTGAACCCTTCCCTCCCCTGGGTGACATTTCTCTGCTGAGTAACTGGGCTGAACTTTTTAAAAATCTGGTGATGAATCATTTGGATTTTTAAAAAGAAGTTTTTTTTTCTTCAGCTTGTTTTCTATTGGGATGCATATGTTTTCCTTACCAGTTTTTAAAGCTTTTTTTTTTTTATATATGTTGAGGATTTTTAACTTCTTACTCTCATAACCTTTAATATTTAAAATACCATTTAAAATAATATATGTTACAGTGGTTAGATTTCATGTATGTCTGTCGTGTTAATTCTTCAACTATATCATACATTCCTTGGGCTCAGAAACTCATTTTTATATTTGATAGTCTCGTGTTTTATAGGTGCTCACAGTAAGCCCTGAACTGCCTTCCTTGTTTGCAGCTGTAAGAAGGGAGTGTGTGTATACACGTATTTACTTCAGCGTAACCGTTGCTTTGTGGGGCTGCAAGCCTTGTGTGGCAATCAGGGGATATGCTTCTGAAATTCTCAGCTAACAAGATGGAAGAGACTCCTGCTGTAAAAAGTGTTGATTTCTGAGGATGCTTGGTGTTTTACTTAAAAATCAAGTATGAGCTTGAGGTCAGGCTCAGAAGGAAATGAGAGAATGACTGGTTTCCTGGAAATGCCCCCTTTGTGGTTTTATCAATGAGCAGAAAGAATCCTCTGAATTCTTTTACGGGCTCCGTGAAATGACCAGTTGGAAAATTTGGAGTAGACAATGCAGGAGATCTCTTCAAGCTTTATAATTCAGTAATTTTTGCAATATTCCTATGTGATATCATCAGTAAATGACTATAGAGATTTTATAGATATTACAACTTTAAAGCAAAGTGAAATACTCTGACTTTTTTCATGTGAAATTCTGAAGGAGAAATGTGGTCCTCAAGCAAAAGTTTATTCCCTTGCAGTCGAGGTGGTGGGGTGATGCATTTTGAAGGCGCTCTTTTTATTTTTTTAATATGTATTTATTTGGGTGGGGGGAAAGCACAAGCCAGGGAGGGGCAGAGAGAAGGGGACACAGGATCCGAAGCGGGCCCTGTGCTGACAGTCTGACAGCAACAAGTGCAATGTGGGGCTCAAGTTCTCGAACCATGAGATCACGACCTGAGCTGAAGTCAGACGCTCAACCGACTGAGCCACCCAGATGTCCCTTGAAGGCATTCTTCACTGCAGCAGCAGAACAGAGAAGGCAGAGTGTGGCTGGAAAATGAGTTTGAGGGGAGACCAGAGGTTGTGGGGGCACATATGCTGTGTCCAGGGCCTTGAGCTCTAAAAGTGGGTGATGGGGACCATTGAAGAATTCAGAGCATCAGTGACATGGAATGATGGACATTTAAATTGTTCACTCATGGAAATGTGAGCTAAATTCTGCTTTTGCCTTTCTGTGTCTGAAAAAATCTTAGCCCTGGGGGAACCAACTGTGGGATCATCTCAGGGAGGCCGGGGGAGCCTTTCCTTCCTCCTGAGTTTGCTTTCCTCTCCTCAGGGGAATTCGTGTTTCTTTTTTAAAGGCATGATTTCCTTACTTTTATAAGTTAGTCTTTATCCTCTCTCTTACACCTTGCTTTGCCCTCTTCAGCCATAAACCCATTTTCTGTGGAAAAATGGGGCTCCGGAGTTGGCAAGATGGGGATGTGTCCCTGCACAGCCTTCCGCATAAGATGTAATGAAAGGCTGGCTGCCCCAACAGGTCGTGTGTGTGTGTGTGTGTGTGTGTGTGTGTGTGTTGGTGACCTCATGATTGTGAAACTTCTAGCATCCATAATTGACATCGGTGGTAAATTGCAACCCTCATCAGATTGTACAATTTTGTGAAAAAGAAGCAAATTGCCATGCATTGTGTTAAGCAGAAGAGGGGAAAAAGAAAGATGGCATTTCAAGTCATTGTTAAATTTGGAACTGAATTTCTTTTTTTATTGTCTTATTTAATATAGAGCATGTATGTGTGTGTCTGTCTGTCTGAGTTGCCATCCTTTGTTGGGGACATTTTCCCTCCAGCTCAGGGACTGCCATGATGAAAATGTCTAGCAATCAAATGGATAAAAGTTGAGCATATTCTCCAGGATTCTTTTCATTATTTGGCCTTACATGTTCATTTTCTGAGCAATGACAGATACCCTCTATGAAATATTATGGCCTCTTACCTCACAGTGGCATCCTTGAATACTTGCCTTCTAGTATTTATTTGTTTCAGCAGATCTCCAAGGTGACTGCTGAAATCCCCCAAATATTCCAGAGATAAAAGGGCCCTTACTTATATATGGTAGGACTCCTCCTTTTGCCATGCTGGGACTGTCTGGTTCAGACTCCTCTCCCTCTGCTTGTTGTATTCATCTTAAAAAATGATTATAATAAATCTTGTGATGGGGAGCAAATTAGCAGAAGAGTAGCAAGGTGGCTAGGGTAAACATCAGGGAAACTGATGCAGTCTTCTGTCTCAAGTTAACTTGCAGGTCACTGAAAGTGTGCAAGCCTCAGCTTCCTCTATATAAAACAGGGGCTGGCAAATTTTTTCTGTAAAGGGAAAGATAGTAGATATTTTGGGGTTTGGGGGCACTGTGGTCTCACAGCTACTCAACTCTGCCATTGTCATGCAAAAGCAGTTCCAGACAATATGTAAGTGAATGGGTGTGGCTGTGATCCAATAAAAATTCACCAGAACAGGCAAGGGACTGGACTTGGCTTGCAGGCCATAGTTGGCCAACCCTAGTCTAAAAAATTGGAGTAATAAATACTTCCCTGTTTTTCTTCCCCATGGGTTTATAAGGGGGAAATTAAATACTGTAGTGAAAGCACTTTGAAAAATACAAAGGAGAGATTTCTGCTTCTAGGTAAGATTGAGTAGTTTGAAGCATACTGGTGATCCCAAGAAGAACAAGAAAAGCAAAGCCATGTAAAAAAATGCGTGCGCGTGTGCACGCACACACACACGACATACACACAACGTTCTGTTTAAAAGCACCGGAGAGGCGTTGAAACAATGAGGACTGGGTGGGGAGTGCTGAGATGTCAGGAAGGGGAGCTGAGGAGGAGATGAGCAGACAGACCTGTAGCTACTGTATCCCTGGGGGCATTTCTGGTGCCAAGTGCTGGCAAGGGACTGGAAATCCAGGCTTTGCCTGGCTGGAGCATTGCTGCTCTGGGAAAGGAAAACTGGCAGAGCTTTTGCTGGTCTCCTCGGATGGGACTGGAGAGACAAAATTGGGAAGTCAGCTAAGTTTTCCCCTCAAGATGTTTGCTGAATTCTGAAGCTGCATGAACTAGGAGGTTGGAAGGCTAATCTGAAAGTCTCTAGGGGCACCTGGATGGCTCAGTCAGTTGAGCCTCTGACTCTTGATTTTGGCTCAAGTCATGATCTCAGGGTCATATGATTGAGCCCTATGTTGGGCTCTGCATTGAGTGTGGAGCCTATCTGACATTCTTTCTCTCCCTCTCTGCCCCTCCCCTGCTCGTGTGTGTGCTCTCTCTCTCTCAAATAAAATAGGGGCACCTGGGTGGTTCAGTCGGTTAAGTGTCCCAGTCTTGATTTCCTCTCTCTCTCCTCTCTCCTCCCTGCCCCTTCCCCATGCTCTCTCTCTCTCTTTTTCTCAAAATAAAGTTTAAAATAAGTATTTAAATAACATAAAATAAAATAGTATGAAAAGAAAGCCTCTGAATGGCAGAATGGACGTTGAGCAGTCATGGTGCTAAGAAGATAAAGAAGAGCATTCAAAACCTCCTTTGGGAAGTTGGGAGAGTGAACATACCAGGCTCTCAGTTGAAAGCCTTGGTGGGCCACGTCCTGGGAACAGGAGCAAACTGGGGAGAGTTTGGTCCCGTCCCCGTCCCTCATTGGCTCAGGTGTTCAACCTCATCCTCCACCCCAGCTCCATCTGCCAACAGAAGAGAGAGCCGTCTCCTGAGGAGGGCAACTTCATCAGAAGTCTCTTCAGTTGTTTTATAGTTTTAGTGGTGCCTAGTATCATTTAAAAATTATTGGGAATGCCAATTTTTTGGGAATGCCACCCAGAAAAACAAGAGAGAAACAGAAAATATAAACAGACTCACAGGCGATCCAGAATTTGCCAGATTTAGCAAAAACAATTTTAATAACTGTGATTCATATGTTTGAGAAAATTTTTGAGTGGGGAAAATAGGTGAAAAGATGGAAAATTTCAACAGAGAATTGGAATCTACAAAGACTCAAGTGGGCATTCTACTAGTGGGAAAATACCTGAAATAAGAACTCAGTGGAAAGAGCCTATATAGAAGAGGACAAAGAAGAGTGAATGGAAGGAAGGTTAATGGGAATTTTCCAAACTGAAGCACAGAGAAGGAAAAGTGGAACGTACAAAATAGAACATAAGGGAAGTAGGATACCATGAAAGGTCTACTATACGTATAATGGGATTCTCAGAAGGCGACAGGGAGAGGATGGGACAGAAGCAATATTTGAAGAGAAGACGGCTAAGAATTTTCCCCAAACTTACCAGAGCTAGCTACCCACAGATTCAAGAAGATGTGAAAATACAAAGAAAAAAACATAAGGTGCTGAATGGCTAAGGATGTCGTTTAAAAACAGATGATTTAGGGGTGCCCGGGTGGCTCAGTCGGTTAAGTGTCTGACTCTTGATCTCGGTTCAGGTCATGATCTCATGGTTCAGGAGTTGAGTTGAGCCCTGTGTCGGGCTGTGTTGGGATTCTGTCTCCCTTTCTCTGCTCCTCCCCTGGTCACTCGCTGTCTCTCTCTCTCTCTCAAAATAAATAAATACATACATACATACATACATACATACATACATACCAAAAACTAAGGATTCACTGACATTTTATTTTTTATAAGAAAATTTTCTTTAACGTTTATTTATTTTTGAGAAGAGAGAGAGCATGAGTGGGGGAAGAGAAGGAAAGGGAGACACAGAATCTGAAACAGGCTCCAGGCTCTGAGCTGTCAGCACAGAGCCCAATGTGGGGCTCAAACTCACAGACCACAAGATCATGACCTGAGCCAAAGTCGGACGCTTAACCGACTGAGTCACACAGGCGCCCCTCAATCCACTGACATTTTAGATTACTATTACTGGTGGATGAGACCCATTTACAGGATGAACCTCCAGCCTCAGGCTTAATGCGTTTGTTTTCCTAAACCCTGTCCTCCAACCAAACCTGTTTATTTTTTATCTCCCGCGTTTTCCTGCTTCTCTGTTTTTGTCAAGCACAACCCCTAACACCAGCCCTTGGCCATTTCCCACTTCTGGGCACCCTTACCTAGTCATGGTCATTGTTAACATTATCCAGACACAGTTTTAAGGTCAGACAAGAGCCATATCCGTTTGGGTGGGATATTAGTTACTAGGGCTGCTGTAACAAACGCCCCTGAACATGGTAACTTAAAGCAGCAGAAATGTATTCTCTCACAGTTCCAGAGGCCAGAAGTCTGAAATCAAGGGGACGGGGCCACACTCCCTCTGGAGTCTCCCTCTGGAGATCTGTGTCTTCCCTCTTCAGTTTCTGGCAGTTATCAGCATTCCTTGGTTTGGAACTGCAGCTCCCTGTGCTCTGTCTTCACATTGCTTCTGCTCTGTGTGTCTGTGCTATGTTCTGTGTGTCTGTCTCCAAACTCCCTCTGCGTCTCTCTCATAAAGACATATGTGATTGCATTTAGGGTCCACTTAGATAAACTCCTTTTCTCAGGATCTTAATCACATCTCACCATATAAGGTACTATACGCAGGTCCTGGGGATTAGAAGGGGGACATATCTTTTTGAGCTCATTAAACACAGTGATGTTCTAGCAGTAATAATATTAAGTGCTTAAAAATGATAGTGTATGCCAAGAACTTGCAAAGTACATTTCATGCATTATCTCATTTAGTTTTATACCAAGTATATAAGGTAGGAGCCATCATTACTACCTTTGTACAGATGAAAACTCTCAGGCTCAGAGAAATGAATACTTACCAAGGTCACCTGGCAGCTATGAATTGGGAGAGCCAAAATTTGAACCCAACCATTTGGGCTTTGGAGCTCCTTCACGTAACTGCTCTGAGTCAGTAGCTGGGTTTTCAGTTAGACTGCTTCCAGTAAATGGCTTTTAGACTGGGTACTTTCTAGCTCTAAAATCGTATGGTCCTCTGAGATTTTGTCAGAAAAAAACAAAAACACTTCAAACCTGTGTTATTTAGAGTATAACAAATTTTAATGTGGCAGACAATGGAGAGAATTTGCTTATTATGCTCACAGAAGAAGAAGCCGATGTGAATTTGCTGTTGTGCATTTTGATATTTGCTGATGGTGGAGGTGTTCTGGAAGGAAAAATTATTCTGGACTCCCAGGCCAAGTCTATACCATCTGAGTGAATTGAGGTAATTGCTCAGATTATTTAGAGCCTGCCTGCCAGATAATTGAGGTAAATGGGGTTATTAATTTGAAGTAGCTAGGTAATTGGGTCTGCCTCCCTTCTATAATGTAAACATGGTCACATTGTGTAATTCTATAATTGGTTGAAAGCGTTCTCTCTATTCTTTCTCTTGAAGCACCTGCTATTGTCTGCAGCCTGGCCATTGGGTTACAGTGTATTAGATTATTACAGACAAACCCCAGCACGTAGCTTGGGTTGCCTGGTGAAAAATGCATACATATATGTGTGTGTATTTATTTCTGTGTGTGTATGGTGTATATATTTTTAATTAAAAATGGGAATATAGGGAGTATTTTAAGGTTTATTTGTGATAATTCATGCGAGAGTTTTACAGAAATGTGTGTGTCAAAGGTATCACCTTAGAGTCTATTTGAGGAGATGGTCTCTCCTTATTATAAGAGGTTTTTTTTCATTGAACCTTACTGTAATGTCTATATTGGAATCACCCAAGTAAGTTATCATGGCAGAGCCTAATCCTCATCAAATATGGTCAAAGGAAAACTTGGTTCAGTTCATCAGCTTCTGCCTAAACGTTGCCTAATGGGATCTATGTTGTGGTTTTGCCATGGGATCAGAGACATTTGACTCGATCCAACGTATGCTTGCCCTGGCCTGTGTTGTCGCTGTACCGGGCTGCCTGAAAGGCCTCCATGGGCCTTTTCAGATCCCTTTCCAAATGACTGACTAGTGTGTTCTTAGACTTCTCCAATTTATACTGGGGCCAAGCCTGCTTTGTCTGGCATTTTGTCTGAGAAGTCTGGCTATTCTAGAGTAGGGGCTGCCTTACAAAGGATAAGAAATTCTGGGGTGAGTGGGTGGGAGGGAGTGGACCAGGGTCACAGCTGCAGAGGCCACATGTCTCAGATGTTCCGAAACCTCCTGATTTTAAACATTCTTTCTGGCTTTAGACTGTACCTCCTGCATTTTGGCTTGGAAAAGGAGGCTTAAGAGATGGTCTGCTCATACGTCTTTCACATTTGTTATTTGTGTAACAGGCCTTTGATATGATACTTTCACTGAAGCCAAAAAAGGAGAAAACTGGGAAGAAAATTTCAGTTAAAAAAAATGTAATCCCCACCCAACCTCTGATTGAAATGTGAGGTTTTGATCTTGGCCAGTGGTGTTGGTAGTTGACATCACTGATCCGATTATTCTATTTCCTGCCTCATGTCCCTTGCCCAGATGTGGTCCAGAGAGGATGAGGGCTGTTCAGACAAAAGTGGGCTCAGCAAATTCAGATGAAGTGTCCACCTGTGCCTCCTGAAGTCTTCCCTCTGGGCTGTGAGTTGATTTATAAACTTAATGGGCCTTGGGGGAAGAAAAAATGAAGAGAAGAGGAATTTGTTCCTCAAATGAAAACCAAATATGGTTAAAAAAAAAAAAGCTGCATGCAACTTATCCTCCCAGCCTCCAGTAAATGTACAGATATCAAAACAACACTCATTAGATAAAAATCACATTGGAAAAAGAGAAATCGAGACAATTTTGGTGTTTTACAGGGCCAGAAGAATCCACATAATTTACTTTCTCCGCAACGTATGTATTACATACTGCATTATCTGGTTGTGTATAATATTTCATGTGTGATACCCGGATCATCTCTAAAACTAATAAACATTCAGACCAAAGCCATGTCCACATACAGTATTGAAATGAACCGATCATTTGGAAAGTTCACATTCTCAAAAATATCTTGGCTTTGGTTATCTGAGAAGAAAAGAATCACATTGAATTTGTTTCTTTGTTTGACAAACAACTAAAAGTTGCAGTAACAAAAAAAAAAAGTTAAACCTCTTTCAAAACCTATTAGCTATAAATCTTAGAGCTTACTTTTCTCCAGCATTTAAACAAACAATGGCCAACATTCCTATAGTAATGTGCTCACTCTTCGTCCTTTGTCTAACAAAGTCATTATAGACATAATGGATAGCTACTCAGGCAAGGGAATTCTGGGCATGGACTAGAGTTTTTAAGAAAATTTTTAGGAGAATTCTGAGTATAGATTTAAGTTTGATTTTTAATTTTCACTCTTTTGACATACGGGAAAATGAAATCAGTCTTTCATAAGAATAAGTCTCTTCCTCTAAGAGTTTAGATGTCTGAAATACTTTGTGGACATTTCTTAGACTTTTCTGGTTCGTGAAGACTTACTTCATTTAGTAGAAGTCCTGGTTGGTAACTTTAGAGAATTTATGAAACTGAGCATTATATTTTCAGTGTTTCATCAGATTTTTGTATTTCCAATGTGCTTTAAAAAAAAGTGAAAAAACTCACTATACCTTTGTATAAAATAAGGGTAACTCTGGCCTTAGACACTCTCCAAAGGAAACTAAAGTTTATGGAAATTAGCTGTGGTTTTGAGAATTATTTTGGCGTCTTTGTGCTTTTAGTTTGTTTTGTATGCATCTGAGTTTTTAGTTACTGGAATCTGACATCTAAATAAGAGGCTGTTACTATGATATGTAAATAGAATGTATGGGTCGAAATGCTTGTCATTATGGATGTTGAAAGGACAATTTACGATTTACAAAGACGGAAAAGCTCAATAAAGATCTGTATTGAAGAGCTGGTGCAATAGGAAAGCTGATAGATGGGCTTCTTGTGGATGAACAGAATCAATGACAAGCGAAAGGAAAAATTCACTTCACTGGTAGGGAAAATGATTTCCAAATGTCAGCAAGGACAGTACTTTCTTCCTTCCCTGTGCCCTAGCCTGGGCTAAGGACCTGAGGCCCCGGCACCCTAACATGACTGGACTTTAATAATTCAGCAGGATGCTGTATTAATTAATACAGTAGAATGCATGCTGTATCGATCTATTTCCATGCCTCCTGCCTCCACTAGACCGTGTAAGCCCCTATTGGCCAGGCACCTTGTCAGGCTGCTTTTTTTCCCTTCCTGGCACCTAGTACAAGCCTGGTACATGGTAGGCGCTCAAAAAATGTCCAATGAATTAAGTTTTAATGATAAAAAACTTCTTTTTGTAAGAATTATTTATGTGTTCATCTTATTCTGCACATTTCATCCCACCATGAAATTAGTAGTTTAATTTTTGTTTCAGGCAGCGTTTACCATTTTCAATCAGAAGGACTGAAACAAAAAAGTAAAATCTTATTTTAAATTCACAGAATTAAATAATGGGTGACATTTTTATTTTTCTGGGCTTTTTTTTTTTTTTTTTTTTGTAAGTTTATGAAGCTTCTACTTCTGAACTTTGAGCTTAAAACTGCCCTGAGACTTCTGAGGCACCTTGTGTATTATAAAAGAAGGTATAATAATAACTGATATTTATTGGGCATTTACTCTGTCTTAGCCATCTAACTCTTTCGGTTTCTATAAAGATTCTACCAGGCAAATACAGTTATTGTCCCCCCCTTTTTTAAAAAAAATTATTTATTTATTTTTAAGTTTATTTTGTTTTGAGAGAGAGAGGGAGGAGGGAGAGAACAGGTGGAGAGGGGCAGAGAGACGGGGGAGACAGAGAATCCAAAGCAGGCTTCAGGCTCTGAGCTGTCAGCACAGAGCCCAGCCTGGGGCTTGAACCCACGAACTCTGAGATCATGACCTGACTGATTGAGCCACCCAGGCGCCCCTATTGTCCTTTTTTGTGCTTGGGGAAACAGAGACACGAAGAGATTTAAATGACTCACCCGATGTCTTTCAGCAAGTGGCCAAAGCCAGGGTTTGAGCCCAGGGAGTCTCCCTCCACATCTGCTTTCCTAACCACTAAGCTACACTGCCCCTGGGAGGGAGTGGCTGACCTGCACGCAGTGTTTGTTGAACGGACTGAGTTGAACCAGACAGGCCCGTCCCTTGGTGGAGACATGGCATAACCCTGGGTAGAAGCAGTAAGTCATGTGTACTAGTGGAGACCGTAAAACAAATGTGGTGAACTGTAAAAGATTAAAGAGCTAGTTTTCCTGTCATTCTTCCAGAAAGTTTCACACGTACTTGTCGAAGTTCTTATAGAGCTGGCATCTGCCAATTTGTAAACTTTTTATTGACTCATAATACACATAGAGTGTTTTGTTTTTATGAGGGAAGTGGTGCTTGAAACAGTCGACATCTCTGTGTCAGCCAGACATGACTCTGGCAGTTCTCAGAGTGTGGTCTGCGGACCCCGGGGAGCTCCTAAGGGCAAAACTCTTTTCAAAGTAATATTAAGATTTTTTTTTTTTTGCTTTTTTTCAGTCTTATTCTCTCACAAGCGCGCAATGGAGTTTTCCAAAGGCTACGTGATGTATGATGTATCACTAATTATGTGTGCTTGGATATACTGGCTTTAAAAATGTCTTAGTTTGGGGGCGCCTGGGGTAGCTCATTCGGTTAAGCCTCCAACTTCGGCTCAGGCCATGATCTCGCAGTTCCTGAGTTTGAGCCCCGTGTTGGGCTCTGTGCTGATAGCTCAGAGCCTGGAGCCTGCTTCAGATTCTGTGTTTCCCTCTCTCTCTGCCCCTTCTCTGCTCATTCGTTCTCTCTCTCAAAAAATAAATAAACATTAAGAAAATAATAAAATAAAAATGTCTTAGTTTTAAGTTTTCCAATAAAATAAATATCAATAGATATAACCCACGTAAACAAACCTTCTAGGGAGTCCTCAAGAATTTCTTCCGTGAAAAGCCATTCTGAGACCCTTTTTCTGAGTTTGTTCAATAGATGGTGTTTACTGGTGTTTTTTTTTTTTTTTAAATAATAGCTGTATTCCAAATACACCTGAGTTTGTAATCCCTTTCCAATGTGCAAGAAGTTGGGTAAGATGAAATTTGCCTTAGAGGGGCGCCTGGGTGGCTCAGTCGGTTAAGCATCCGGCTTCGGCTCAGGTCATGATCTCGCGGTCCGTGAGTTCGAGCCCCGCGTCAGGCTCTGTCTGTGCTGACAGCCCAGAACCTGGAGCCTGTTTCAGATTCTGTGTCTCCCTCTCTCTCTGACCCTCCCCTGTTCATGCTCTGTCTCTCTCTGTCTCAAAAATAAATAAACGTTAAAAAAAAATTAAAAAAAAAACAAAAGAAATTTGCCTTAGAAAGATAAACCATTCTTCTCTTTGAGCTACCTTGCATCTTTTCGGGTGCTCCCAAAGCCCTGAGCAACTTATTTCCTGAAAGAAAAGGTGTTATTTCTATCTTGGTTCTCCAAAGATTGGGTCTTCATTCTAACTTGCTGAGCACTATTTGAGAAAGAACAGCCCCAGCTACTGTACTTGTTAATAAGGCAGCCCGCTGAGTGCCAGAATCCATTTTTTCTGTGTGATCAAAACTAAGCTGCATTTCTCCTTCCTGTCATTTCACCCACTCTGCTCCGAGGTTTTAAGAATTAGCTGTTCAAAGATTAAGTGCCCTTAATCAGTTCATCTTCCATTACAATGTAAAGTTTCTCTTGTGTTCAGCAGAGAACTTGATTTTCATTTGATATCTGCGATCACAGAATAGTAAGTGGATTCCCAGGAAATTTCATGAAGAGCAATGATAATGCAGAGATGGGGTGGAGGTAGTGGGGGATGTTGAGCTAATTGATTAGTTTAGAATCTTCTAATTTCCATGAGGAATGGAGGAGCCCAATTTGTATTTCTCCTCCTTGGCATGTTATTCTCACAGATTGTCTGATGTTTCATTATCATCTTGACAGAACAGCTGATGTATAATTCTGTTGAGTAGTATATCCGTTGTGTTTTTGCCATGTGCATTTATTACTTCATGATTAGATTATTTTGTCTCTATTAGTTGATTATCTGAGAGCTGGAGGAGTGAACTCAGAGGAGTGTACATCTCTGCGTCCTGAATTTTCAGTGCCTCTGGCCCTTTGAACACAGCGGATACCTCCTTCCCTGATGATAATATACTAGGCTTTGGGGACCATAAATGACTGGTGTTAATGTCTTCTGCTAATAAAACTTTTGTTGCAGAATGTTCTCTTATTCAGAATTTCCCTAATCCTTACATACGGCCAGCTTCATTGCTTTCTGTCTGTCAACACTGGTTCTTCGTCTGGTTCCAGGGTTAATTTGCACGCTTGTCATCCTGGGGTTTTTGTTCCCCTGCTTCCAACCTGTTTATGGAGCCTCTTCTCAGTGGATTTGAGAACTGCAGGCTAGGAGTGTGATGTGAGGCTTTTAACATACACACGCAAAGCTCAGGCGGACAAATTGCGTTCATTCGCCAAATAAGCCTCTTTGGTGTCCCCCAGCCCCTAAAAATAACATCCGTCCTCCGAGTGGTAGTTAAAGAGAATCACCACAGAGCAAGCTTTTCTCACAAACGCACACCACCTAAGCAAACTGGGATGGTTCCGTGCGGCTGTTTCTGCAGCTGTTCGCTAATCCCCAGTGCCCAAGTACGTGCGCGGGAAGGCTTGATGGCCTGGAGGCTCCCGTCACAGCGCGCAGACAAAGTCTGGGGCTAGAGTGGGAGGCTTTGCTGGCTGCCAGTCTTCTTCATCTTCAGAGGAGCCAGGGATCCTGATGGGAACTACAAGGTGTAGAGGAAGAGACGGTTTTGCGGTCTTGTCCTTCCCAGTAACTGTGTAGTTACTCTGTCCTTTTTTTTCTTTAATCATTTATTCATTTGCGAAGTAGTTATTGAATTCTGATAATTAGCCAGGCAAAGAGGAGGCCAGTTGTGAGGAGAACAAAACGAGCAAGACGAAGTCCCTGCCTGCCCAGGAGAGACGCACCAGTAAACTGTTACATTAACGAGAGTGCTAGATGGTGCCTTCAGATATGGAGGGAGGCCTTTGGCAGGCCTCTTCTAGAAAACGTTGTGGAGGATGAGTAGGGACTTTCTTTTCTTTTTTTTTTTTTTAATGCTTATTTATTTATTTTTGAGAGAGAGAGAGAGAAAGCGAGAGAGAGACAAAGAATCCCAAGCAGGCTCCACGATGAGTCCAATGTGGGGTTCAGTCTCACAACCCTGAGATCATGACCTGAAGCAAAATCGAGAGTCAGATGCTTAACTGACTGAGCCACCAGGCTTCCCATGAGTAGAGATTTTCTAAGCAGACAGGGAAGGAGCAGGAGGGGAAGAAGGAGAGGTCAGGACCCAGTATTCCTCCGTTCCTGCCGCCATGCAAGCATTACTAATCAGTTGGGAACTATTTCATGGTGAGCTCACCCTCAGCCTCACAGTCTTTTTCAGAACATGGCTCCCAACAGCCTCTCTCACAATCCACCTCAAACTTGAATGAGCAAAAGAAGTAAATGGCCCTGGTTGTTCCCCTGCAGATCTGATTTTGTAGATCTGGGACATAGCCTGGGGATATCCATTTTAAGCAGACCTGCTCTACCCTACCCCCAGGCGGCCCTGATACAGAGGTGCTCAGCAATAGTATTGAGAAATCGTTTTCTGGCAGTTGATCTCTTGATTACATGAGTACATTCCAGCAATATTATTTTCATTCATATCAGAAGCAAATTGAAATTCTAGGCTCAGATAATTATAGACAGTCTTTCCACCTACAAAACATGTCATGTTGGATTTTCAAAAATTGTGTAGGAATCAGGACAATTCTTTGCGGGGCTGCTCTGTGCCTTGTAGGTGTCTTGCTTGCCCGGCCTTCACTGGCTACGGTAGTGACCTCCCAATCACAGTAGTAATTAATAGTGCCCCCTTCGAATTTCCAAAATGTTTCCTGAGGCAATACCATCCCCTGTGAGAACCACGGAGCCAGATGATGGGCCCTGGGTTTTTGGAAGGGGGAAGGTGTGCGAGCCTTGTGTTTTAGCCAGACCACTGGGCTGTTGGTGTAGACAGTGTGTAGCTGGGAGGCAGGCATGGTAATCAGGAAGCCATAGGAGGCTGAGAGGGTGGCCATGGAAAGGAAGGAGGCTTAGAAAGGAGAGTCCCAAGGAAGAGACTTGACAAGATGCAGCAGCCAGTTGGACGTAGAGAAGAATGAGGGAGAGGGAGGTATCTGTTGTTGCCCAAGGTTTGAGTTTGGCCGCTCTTGGATGTGATGCTATGGGCCATGACGAAATGCAGGAGGCAGGGCAAGTGTTGGAAAGATGGCAGGCTTTTGTTCCAAACATGTTGAGTTCCAATTGCCTGTGGGATTTGCAGATGGAGATTTTTCTGAACCAGCTGCAGATGTGGGTCTGGAGCTCAGGAGATAGAGACTTAGGAGAGTTGGACACATGGAATTATCTGGAAGGAAATGGTGGTGGGGTCATGGAATGGATGAGATGTTGTGCAGGCTTGTAATTCCTCCTGGGCTAGTTAGGAGAGGGGGTCACAGAGGTTACACAGTGCTGGCCCTGCTGATGTTGGAGACCGTGTGCCTCTGTATTGTGATTCTCCCCAGCAGTACCCAAATAGTGTGGGTCCAGCAGGGGAGAAGCTTCAGTTCCCCATCTCATAAAATGAGTGTCCCTTCTAGCTCTAAATTCCCAACAGTATGGTTTCTGAATTGTCAAGAAACAATATATTAGGTATGCCTGGGTGGCTCAGTCAGTTGGGCGTCCAACTTCGACTCAGGTCATGATCTCACAGTTCATGAATTTGAGCCCCACATCAGGCTCTGTGCTCACAGGTTGGAGCCTGGAGCCTGCTTCGGATTCTGTGTCTCCCTCTCTCTCTCTCAAAAATAAATAAGCATTAAAAAAAAAAAAGAAGCAATATATTAGGCATGAACATAACCTAAATTTGATCTAAATTTGAATAGAATGGGGGGAAAAGTAAGATATCTCAGTAGCCTCAGAGGAAGGGGGTCCTGGATATTTAGTTCATTCTCTTATGGGGCTCTTGGCCCTGCTCAGACAAATATTGTGTTCCTGGACCTCAGCACACATGTACAACCAGCTCACCAGGACTGTTCTAGAGGCCTGCCATCATAGTTGGAAACCTAGTTCAGAGCATCTGCTTATCTTAGGAGTCACTGATACCATTTTTAATTATCGAAGTTTTCTCTTTTTTTCTTTCCATTTTTTTCTTTTAAAAAAATTTTTTTGAAGGGGTTTTCAACGTAAGACCAATGTAAATGTAAAGTGCACTCCTTTCTAAATATGCCATGGAACCCAAAGGCCTTAAAAATTTGGGAAGTGTTGACAAACATACAGCTTTACAACTTTAATGGACAGTAGTCCTCCTTATCCATGGTTTGCTCAAAGTCACCTGCAATCCAGAAGCAGATGATCCTTCTTCTGATGTATCATTAGAAGGTCAGTAGCAGCCTAACATTACATCGCAGTGCCTGTGCCATGCATCTCACCCCATCTCATCATGAAGCCACTTTATCATCTCCCATCATCACAGGAAGGAGAAGGGCAGATACAGTATGATAAGATATTTTGAGAGAGAGACCACATGCATATAACTTTTACTATAGTAGATTGTTATAATTGTTCTATTTTATTATTAGGTGTTGTTGTGACTCTCTTATTGTGCTGAATTTATAAATTAAACTTCATCATAGGTATGTATGTACAGGAAAAACATAGTATAGCTAGGGTTTGGTACTCTCCATGGTTTCACACATCCACTGGGGGTTTTGGAAAGTATCCCCCGCAGATAAGGGGCTGCTACTGCAGTGAAAGAAAAACAAAATCGCAATGCATGTAACAGACCAAGGACTCATACCCATCTAATAGAAAATTGTATACAGATCAGTAAGAAAAAAGATAAGCTGCGTTATGGAAAAATGGGCAAATGGGATCTCGGCTGAAGAGCAAGAAATAAAGAATTACATTTGTATGTATCATGTCTAAAAATATTCTCACCTTATTACTAATTATAGAAACTTAGAATAAAGCAACAGTGTCATTTTTCACCAACCAGATTGGTACTGTGGGGAAATAGGCATGGTCTCGCTCCAGGGATTGGTAAGACAGTTGTAGGGCAGTCAGGCAATTCCTATCAAATCTTGTGCCTGTGAGATGTGCGAACATGGGATTCTAGAAAAGCATTAAAAATGACTACCATTAGGAGAACAGAGGTGAACGAGGAAGCTTTGTTATGGCGGCACCCCACGCCCCCCCCCCCCCCAACTAGGGGAAATGCATACCAGGTATTGTAGAGGTCTGACACAACACCGTTTTAATCTGGCTTTGACTTTTGTCCTCTGTCCCCACCTCTGCACTGTGGGCAGGAAGTCCAGTGATGTGGAGAAGGTTGATAACAAGTTATTTGCATTTGTCCAACTGAAATACATTGGCCCCCACTTTATCAGTGTCTTTGAATATCACTATTAACATTTAAATTTGAAAATTGGATTTGCTTTTAAACATTTGCTTTGTTTATTTTCTCGTGTCATACCCTGAAATTAAGCGAGTCTGATTTACGATGGTTATTTATAATCACTGCGTAGCTATCTTTATTTCTCTGGTTTTCCCATTATAGACTTTTGTGGCAGTAAACATGCTGTACACACTCATGGCTGTATTTTTTTTTTCCAATCAAGAAAATACACTATGAAATTTATGGAAGAAATAAACATTACATTTTGAAGAAAGGCTTCGTTTACCTACGTGTAATCAGCCTTTCAAGGAAAACACTGATCCAAGGAGTTGACTGATCTTAGGAAGGACTGCCAGGGAGGCACACAGTTGTACAGAAACAGAGAGCGTGTTTTGGTTTTGAGGAGTTATTTTGTTCTGATCCTCCCGCACTCATTATAGTTTTGTGGTATGGTAAAAGAGCACTGGATTAAGAGTCCAGGGGTCTTTTATAGTCCTGATTCTGCTGCTAACTATATGCCTGTAGACAATTGTTTAATTCCTGTGGACATCACTTTACAATCGATGAAAATGAATGGACTAGTTTAGGTCATTAGGAAGACTTCATAGTTAAGGGCATAGGTTCTGAATGATTGGATTTGTGTCTTGGGTTCACCACTTACTGGCTGTGCAACCTCGGGAAAGTACTCAACCTCTCTGATCGAGAGTTTTCCTCATCCTTGAAAAGGAGCTTATAGAGAGGTGGTTCGAGGATTAAATGAGGAAGTGTGTAACACACGTAAAACAATGCCTTATGTAGAGCTTATGTTCAGGGGAAGTGAGCTGTCGCTATCATCATTAGTACTTCTGTAATACTTCTCTTATCTCGTCTTTAAGGGCTCTTTCAGTTGTAAAACCCTCTGAAACCATGATTCTCAGAAAAGCAATTCAAAGGCAGTATTTGAAGTCTAGAACACTAAATGGGGAGAGGATGACAGTGGGGGAAGAACAGGCAGAGAAGCTGTCAGGTGGCCACTGACCCCCCACAGCCTGCTTCCAGTTACATTTCTCACTTTCCATTTCCAGCTCTCACCCAACCCTCCCTGAGGCCGCCACCCGCGTGTGATCGGGGGTGGACAGACACTATGTGTGCAGCCTCCCCTTTCTCTGTGGTAGCTGAGGACAACTTCTGGGCTTTAAAATAAAATGGTTTTTTTTTGTTTTTTTTTTTTCACTTTAAATGTTACGCCTGAAATGCTTCCAAGTGGAGCTGCTGGCAGAGCAGGCCTGAAGTGGGAGGAGAATTTAGGGTAGGAGTCCTTGCCGGTGGCGGATAGTAGAGGAATTTAGGACGTGTGGGTGAGGAAGGGAAGTACAGGACTAGAATTACCCCTGGCTTCATGCCTCCTTCAAGAAATATTTTCTCTTTGCACATTTAACTTCACAAATCTGGGATGGATTCAAGACAAACACGGAGAGCGGTCAGGGCAGTGGTGACATATTCCTGTCCCATCTCCTGCTGGATGCCTTCCTCTTGGCCATCCCCTCGTCTGTCATCCGCCTTTTCCTGGTGCGCTGTGTGTTAAAGGCTCTAAATGTGTTCTCACCGTGGCTCCACCTCTTTTCTCGATCCTCTCTTTTATTCTCTTGCTCTTTTTGGAGTGTGGTTTATGTATCTCACTGGGACCTTCTGCTGTCCTTCCTCTGGTTCCTCGTTACTTTTACGGATGGTGCCGTTTTCTAGAACTGGCTCCCTAGACGTTCCAGTCCCATCGCAGCTGTGGGCCCTTCCCCCTTCCTCATTCTGCGATACCACGGAAGTCTGTGGTAGCGTCTGGTGCAAATCACAGAGGTAGGAACCCCTCAACATGCTTTTCGCCTCACTTTCTTTTCTGAGTCCTGATGTCCTAGACCCATCTGGGGTTCACATTAAGAAATCAGTAGAAGTTAGGGGCGCCTGGGTGGCTCAGTTGGTTGAGCATCTGACTTCGGTTCAGGTCATGATCTCACAGCTTGTGGGTTCAAGCCCCGTGTCGGGCTCTGTGCTGACAGCTCAGAGCCTGGAGCCTGCTTCGGATTCTGTGTCTTGCTCGCTCTCTCTCTCTCTGCCCCTCCTCCACTTGTGCTCTCTCTCTCTCTCTCTCTCTCTCTCTCTCTCTCAGGAAATGAATAAACATTAAAAAACAAAAATTAAAAAAAAAAAAGAAAGAGAAGTTTAAACCAACATTTAAAAGAGGGTTGCAGGGAAAAAAAAAATGTGGGTCTGTGGCTTAGGCTGAGAAATTAAAGTCATATGTGAAAACTAAAGAATATTGATGTACAGCTGGAATGGTTTCAGACATAAGGATCCACTTGCAGACATGAAGACCTGTCATGCTCGGTGACAAGTTGGGAGATGATTAGGGTTATTATAATATTGACAATAATGATTTTAGTGGTTCCCATATACAAAAGAGTTAAAGGTTCCAGGTCCAGTTCTACTGCGCTGTCTGCATTATCTCACTTAATCCTCATGCCGGCCGACGTGGTTAACATCACTTTTGTATGATATAGCCCAAACTGAGGCCCATCAGGGCTTAGGGCTCACCTAAAGTCATAAAGCTATTCAGGGGTGGCACTGAGAGTTTCAACTGAGAGTTTAAATAAAGGTGGGGCGATGGGCAAAATGGGTAAAGGGGAGAGGGAGACACAGGCTTCCCGTTATGGAATGAGTAAGTCATGGGGATAAAAGGCACAGCACAGGGAATGCAGTCGATACTATTGTGATAGCAGTATGGTGACGGATGATGGCTGCATTTTGTGGTGAGCACAGCATAATGCATAGAGTTGTCAAATCACTGGGTTGTACACCTGAAACTGATATAACATGGTGTGTCAACTATACTTCAATTTAAAAAATAATAATCGAATAGAAAATAAACCCAAGTAATTTGGCTCCAGAGAGTGAACCTTGGCCTCCACACCATCCATCTTTCTGCCTTAGCCAGATTTGATACATCACCAGCTTTCTACCCTATAATTCAATTCTGGATTTCTGTTTTCTATTTGCCTAATAGGATCTGCATTGTTTAGAAGTAAGACAAACTACACTGCAGTTATAACAAATAATAATACTTCTTGGGATACGTGAGAATTCTGAATATCACGAAGCCGCCCATCCTACCCCCAGTGAAACCAGGCAAGGAAGCACAGGAAGGGAGACAGTTCTGTTAAGTCCAAACACTAAGACCACACAAATGAGTTTATTAGGGGTATGAGGGAGAATTTGCATCTCCGGAATGTAACATAAATCATCCAGAAAAGTCCAGTACAAAGCACTGCCAGGGACTCAGCAAAACAGACCGGAGGGTCCACTGTCTATTGAGATTTCTGATCCGAATCATCTTAGCCGGGATGCCGGCTGGCTGGGGGCCTCTGGCACTTATTTCCAGTTTGGCCAGAGCAGTGATTCCCTGCTTGAGAGTTCCTGCATGGGGTAAAAGGTGTGACTCAGGAGGGCGTGCGATCTGCTGACGGAGTAAGAACAGAAAAATGTTGAGAACCCACTTGCTCCAGAGAGGTAAACACTTTGGAAGTGTGACTGTGTTACTAGAGATTCTCGAAGAGCAGGGATTTAAGGGTCTCAGGGACCAAAACATCAAACAGGAAGGCAGTACCAAGTTTTGCTTTCTTCCTCTAACTTCGAATAGTGATAACTAGTGAAAAAAAATTTAGTATACGTGAAGGAAGATTACCCATTTGATCCCACACTATACTTACTGTTGCAGTTTTCCCCCCACTCCTTGGTGTTACAGGCTTATTTTGGGAAAAGAAGTGACCTTACTCATAATTGGAGCTAAAGGATGCTTAGTAATGAATTAAACTGACACCTTAATAAAGGTGGAGAAGGGAGCATGCTTTTTGGACTGAAAAAAAATGAGTCTAATGTAAAACAAAAGATTCTAGAACAGACCTGCCCCATAGAAATATAATGTGGGCCCTGGATGTAATTTAAAGCTTTCCAGTAAAAATTTCAAATTAAAAAATTAAAATAGGTAAATTCATTAGTAATTAGTAGGTAAATTAATTTTAGTATGTTTTATTTAACTCAGTATATTCAAAATATTATCATCTCAACATGTAATCAATACCAGATTTGTATCGAGATATTTTATATTCTTTTTTTCATGTGAAGTCTTTGAAATTATGTGTGTTTTACACTTAAAGCACATCTCTGTTCACACTAACCACATTTCAGGTGCTCAGCAGTGATGTGTGAAGGGAAGAAAGACAGGAGGGAGAGGCGGGTGGGAGGAAATGTTAGTGAAAACCTGAAGATGCCTTCTAAGCAAATAGATGCCTATCACACCCTCTTCGGCAATCCCAAAGGCCACACTTCCTGGTGGTCCATTTCCATAAATTCTCACCGGCAAGTCAGGAAAATCTTTTCTCCTTCCTGGTTAAAATCCATCTTTCCCTTCTTGTGCCAACTGTTGTTGGTAGACATGTTTCTGGATGTAAATAACCCCCCCCCCCTTACATTTCTTTTCTGTTTTATTATTCTGGAGAACCTTCCTTGGCCATTTACTCTCATGTAAGTATTCTGCTTGATCTCACCCTCCAGCTTTTCTCTTCCTCCACTGGAATCTGTGAGAAGGCAGCTGGAGGAACACACATGCGTGCATAGACCTCAGATACTATTTGGGACTCCATTTTTATAGTGGGAACCAAAATGCCTCTTAAAATTGGCCTCCTGAGGCATCATAGACCCCCATCTCTTCCATAGGCAAAAAATAAACCAGAGAGTGCTGATGACAATTTTGCATGCAAATTGGTTAGTGGAGCCCGGGGCTGCTCAACTTGTGTGTACAATTTTCTATTTCCATGCACCAATTTGGGAGTTTGCGCATGAACGCAGTAATTGTTCATGCAAAGCTGAAAATGCAGGTGTGGAAGCCTTTTTTAGAGTAAGAGAACTGTCTGACCCCATTCTCATTTGAGTTTTGTTGAATCTTTCGTGATGTCATATGCGTAAGTATTATTTATTAAAATACATTTCCAATATATGGAGCTTTTTGTAAGTCTTACGAATGTTTTTGTGACTGTGCCACCGAACATATGGTATGTCTCCGCTAGAGCGAGGACAAGGAGAGTCTACTGAGTTGAATTTGCTGGTTTGTCTGGGGGTAGTGCCTTTGAACCAACAAGTTGATTTCCTTTGTGGGTAGGAGTTGTACAAAGCCCACAGAGGATAGAATTTATTCTTGCCATAAGATCTTGAAACTATTCCTGTACATGGGGCATTTTTGTGCTTTCCAACAGTTTCCATAGTGCATTGTTTTATATATTGTTTATATTACTATATTCGGAAATTTTAAAAAATTCTCCTAAGTAAAGAGTTTATTGATATACCAGTGTGAAACTCTATTACAGAGTTGAGATCCTTGTGATAATAACTCAAGGTAAACAGAAATAGTAGTATTCCCTTGTGCTCTGCATAAATGCCAAACTGAAGTGTGCACGTACCCTCGGGGCACGATACTTTTTGGGAAATTTCTTTTTTTTCCATTTTGTTCTGCCTGGGGTTAAGATTCCCCGTCACTCCTTGTGTATAACCACAGACTTTGTCCTGTCATTATTTGGCCATCTCCGCAAAGTGGAATTTTTATATACTTCCTTTGCTTTCATTGTCGTATCAACCCTTGATTTTTCCTCCAGGTCAGAGGTATGGATCCAACTCATTTTTAAAATTGCTACTTAATAGTCTATAGTATTGGATGAGCCATAGTGTATTCATTCAGCCATTCTGCTGTTGGTGGATTTCATCATGTGCACGTAGGGAAGGAATTAAAATGGCCCTCGGCTGTTTCAGACTTGAAAAAAGCACCATGTCCCTTCTTGTTCCGAAAGAGCTGACTGACTGCCTGGCTCTAATGGGACTGCCCCACGAGCTGGATGGGTGAGACCATGTGTGGGGTGACGAGCCAGAGTCAGAATGTGTTTGCTGGCTCAGTGTGCTACCCATTTAAGATGCCCCTTTGCTTTAGCCTCTTGGCTTTCAGCACACCTGAATGAGAAAGTACGAGAGCAATCACGCTTCTTAGTTGAAACTGAGATTCCCCACAGCTCCTTGCAAAGATGCATTATTTTTCTGCTGTGCCTACTCTGAGAACTTGGCCACAGTGGCGTTATATTTTCAGTACTGATTACTTTTATACAGAGTCTTCAGACTTTATCATAGAAATCCATATAGGGTCCCATTTACATTCTAAACAGTTTCATTTCCATATTGTTTGTACATATTCATTAGTGGCTGGTCTTGGATGCAATCAGTTTATTGTACTCTCAGAATCAAAGAGAACTACCCGGAGCGTCAGCTCTCAGGATATCGTGCTCAATTAGGAAAATGGCATAAAATATTGACAAGTAGCTTCCCTTCCGCCTCATGCTAAGCTCTCCTTGGATTTGGCATGGACCAGTTTGAATAGAAATTCTGAAGACTCGGTGATCCTTTGCTTCTCCCCTTCACCATAAAAAGTATTTTTAAGCGTGTGATATATTTTATTAATACTCCAACTTCAGTTTCTAGCCGGTTGCTTTTAATATTTGAATACCCCACTGTGAAGTCCAAGCAGCTTGAGGCCTGGTGTTTCTGGAAAAGCTTTCTTGATGAATCTTACCCTGTGTCTTCTCTGACAAAATGGACCAGTGAGATGAGCGGGAACGCCGTCTTTTGAGTTTGATTAATGGGCACGGTCAACGGGAATTATTCAGCACTCTCCTTACAAAGCCCTAGACACTGAATTTTTTACAGTGTGATGTTGCATGTGTGTGATCCAGTGACTGTGTGTGATCCTTTGAAATGACAAGCAAGCCAATAACAACTTGATCTCCCCCTCTCCCTCCACCCTTCCCTTCACACACACCCCCACACATACACACAGACACACACACACACACACACCCCTGTGGTCACAGCAGTCTGACAGTCTGATGCTTCACAGTCACTTGTGGTCTGGTGGCATGCACTTAAGAACTCATTTGATGAGGCCTTTGTTGCTTGGCCAACTCCTCCATGATTGGCCTGTAGAACCCTAGATTTAAATAAGCTTTAAAAAGTGCTTTTAGTCGTACTGAGATTTTCCCCTTGACTTTATCCATGATTCAGGTAAGGTGTTAAGAGCTGTGTTTTATGAAAGCTGATTGGTGGTTGCCAGAGAGGGGAATAGGGAACTGCTTACTGGGCATGGGGTTTCCTTTTGGGGTGAGGAGAATGTTTTAGAAACAGAGGTGATGGTTGTACAACATGGCGAACGTACTAAACGTCACTGAATTATTCACTTTAGAATGGTTGATTTTATGTTATGTGAATTTCACCTCAATTAAAAAAAAAAAAAAAGAATACACAGTGTTTTAGAATACACAGTGTTTTAGTAGTGTGGTCTCCTGAGCCTGGCCATGAATTTATGTGATAAGACAATGACAGAAATCTGAATTTGGAAAGCCTGAAAACGATAGTTGTAACTTATTCTTCAGATTTAGAAATGACACAGATAGAAGCCTTCGGGCTGCACACATTATTTTAAAAAATTGAATTCCTATTCTTTACCTATACAATAAAAAAAAAAAAACACATTTGAAAAATGATTGATTTTAGTGTTTCGCTAAATTGGATCTACTGCAAAGCCCAGGCAGACTGATGTTATAGAAATAACGGCCTTCAAGGAACTTTAAAAAAAAAAAAAAAAAAAAAGAGGGAGAGATTTGGTTGAACAGTGTCATTATCAGCTTTACCTGTGAGGGAAATTACCCGGGGGAGATGGTGTCGGTCCTCTTGTGTTTCGCTCTCCGGTATTGACAGATCCATTAGCAGATGTAATTAGAAAAGCAGAGTTGGACTTTGAATAATTAGGTTAAAGTCACAGATGATTGCTGAGCAAAATAATAGAAGCTGTTGCAGTTCAGTGTGCCGTTGCCTGCCGTACAGAGGAGAGAAATGAGTGGCTGCTTGCTGTATGCCAGTGGTTTTGTTCTTGCCTTGGAACCTGGCACTTTCCCAGCAATAAAGTTTGAAGGAGCAAAGCCGTCCCTTTGGCTCTTCTGCAGATGTCTGCAGGGCTTCGTGTCCGGGGAATAAGTGGGGCTGCGGAATGTTTTTGCTAAACAAAACATAGTCATAGCAAAAACAAAATCTCCTTCATCCCAGGAGTGTTAAGAAATGTGTGGTTTTGTGGATTAGCCCCCCCCCCCCCCGTTTTCATTCCCTTTTTTTTTTTTAAGTCCTGGAATAATGGTTTATTTATTTATATGGAGTTATTTTCTGAAAGGAAAACAGAACACTTATTCTAAAAGACCTTGGGACTCTCATGCCACCCAAAATACCTTTCCGGCAGTACTTTCTATATTTTGATATTTTTTTTTAATCAAAAGCCTGTTATTGGTAATTGAGTGAGGAAAAAAATATTTCCAAGGAATTCAAAATGTAATTGTATAGTTCCCAAAAAATTATATAGTTCTAAACATTTTGTTCATCTTTACATCAGTGGAGAGGAGAGGAGAATTGGGAAATAGAGGGCTGTGTCAAATACCTGCAGGTGTATCCTTGAAAACTGATATAAATAGTGATGATGTGGGAATGAACGGAATCACAAGCTCTTCAGTATGTGACCGAGGCTTACAGCGTGCCTTGACAACGCTATGATCAGGGATAGGAAGGAGTAGGGGGCATCTATCCCCCTACATTTATCAAATGCCCCATCCAGTCTGCAACCTACCATGCCTTGGCTTTAGGCCATATGGACTTGGAAATAAAATGAGAATTACTTGCCAAATCTAAAGATTAGGAGAGTTTCTATGAAGACCAAGATTTCTGAGTTCTTGAAAGTAAGAATGAGAAGTTTTGGCACCATTGGGCCCACATTCCCATTGGCAATAAGCAGGCTGAAAGGCATGATACTGCCCTCTGGGTGAGAGGGGGCTTCAGTATCCATTGTTCCTCCCATGGCTGTGTCTCTTTTGTTTGTTTGTCCATCTGGGCCCTGGCCTTGCGATCTGCCCCAGGCCCTCTACCAGGTCATGAGATAAGAGCCAGCCCCCACCCAGGCTAGTGGGAGAAGCCAGCTGGAGAACTGGGCTTTGTACAGCAGTGGCATCCAAGTCCTTGTATGGGATGAAGACGCGGCTCCCTGAGTGGGAGCACCGGGGCGTCCAGCCTGGTCCTCAGGTTTGCAGATTGACCATAGTAGATAAAAAAGACCTTGGAACTTGACAGATTGGAAAGTGGAGAGAGAGGAAAGTATGATCTTCAGATGGACATTGGGCCCTAACAGTGGCATTTCCTTAGACTGGAGTAACATTGGCCAAGAAAGCATCATCAGTGCCCCTCATCTTCAGAATATGAAGGATTATAATTAGAAATTTCAATTTATGATGAGGTGGCTTATGGCTTCAGTCCTGGAGTGGCCTCATAAAAGCCCAGGAAGTCAAAGTAACTTCAGGTAACGGATACTGTTTTCTTTATAGCTCTCCACTAGGAAAGAGGGAACCCATTGTCCCCAGATATACTTCTTAGAATACCCCTTTTCTCTCCTATGACTGTGCAGGCATCTCTTCCCTGGAATGCCCCTGAATATCTCCCAGGGACAGTCAGAACAGGCAGAATCCTTTCTAATCCCTGGGATAGGCAGAAGACTGGGACCCTCAAAGACAGCAGTGATTTTTATTCGGTCATAGTGGCAACAGATTATTTTCTTGCCTCTCTATCCATCTCTCCACCCACTCGCACGTGTGGGTATTCCGTATTCCCATTTTGGCTCTAGGTTAGGGGAACTCTTTCGGTTTGCACTGCAGACATTTATTATATTATTCAGTATCACCTTTTAATTAGGAACTGGTACGTTACTCTTCAAACTGAAATAATGAAATCATTGCATTTAGTGCTGGAAGTTCCTTTCAGAATTGCCTCTCCAGGGTCTTCATTTTATAAACAACAGACCCAGGAGATGGGGTGGGAGTTAGATGACTTGTCCAAGGTTACATAATTTGTAAACGAAGTCAGGCAAATCTCACAAAACAAAAATAATGGAGAGGTTATCCGGGTGGGTGGGGTGAGAAAGAGACCAAGAGACTACAATTGGTATGTCCATCCACACAGAGAAGTCATTCCTTTCTTTATTTTTCTAGTAATAATAGTGGGGAATTGGTCAGTTTATAAGAACTAGGGTTTTTCTGAAGGTTAAGGTTCAAACAGAAACAAATTAAGGCCTTTAATCATATTTACAATAAGAGCCTGGTTTTATTTTATTGCGATGAGATTGTTGAGATTAATTTTTATTTGTTTTTTAACCATGAAGCTAAACTTACTTTGACAGCATGCATACCAAAAATTAAAGCCATAAAATTGCTGAGTTTTGACAAGAGATACATCTTTAGATTTTAAGATAAAAATTTTAAAGATACTATGTTTTATTCAGGAAGCATTTAACTATAAAGTGGTTGATCGCCTAACGTTTTGAGTGCACTGATTTGCAAGCCTGGAGGGTAAGGGGTGTGGGTGGAAATGGGAAACAATTTAGTGGCCCAGCACTGTACTGTCATCACCAGCCTCAGTTGACCTATATCCCTGACCAACTCCCCACCCACCACTGCCAGCACCACTGAGAACGATACTTTGGAGCTTTATCCGTTACACACACATCATCCCGTTTGATTCTTACAGCCGCTGTACGATGTCATTATCCCCATTTTTTAAACAAGGAAACCGTGTGTTCACATGCCCAGGATTATTGCCAGGGAGGAATGTAGCTAGAATCCCAAATTTTCCAAACGTACGGACTGCTTTTATTTCTTTTTATTAGAGCGTGATGCGTAAGGGGGAACAAATACATAAATTATCAGAATCTTAGTAAAGGCTTATTTTATTATAGCAGTAAGAGCTTGAAATACTTGGCGCGTTCACAAAACACCACACTGTGAAGACTGGCTGAGTGGGAGGGTCTCATACTGGTTGACTCACAGATGCTCTTCCTACACACTCTTATCAGAGAGGAGGGGAGCTTAGTGCTGCCTAGCATTTTGGGGTTTGATCACTGTCGTGAAGTTACCCACCCCAAAAGGCCTGCCCTCCTACCAAAAGTCCATTACGTTTTGCAGACGAAACCACAGGCATCTGTGCCACACACGGTTATGCTCGTTCAGTTCGGTTGCTTTGTAATCTCTTGATAGCAGAAGAAACCTGCCCCTGTTCCCTTGACACCCTGCATAACAGACCTGCTCCTGTCATTTGCAGGGCCCAAGAGAAAAAGTGCAAGACACGTTGGGCCTGAGCCAGCGCTAGGGTGAGGCGAGGGAGGCAACATTTTTATTTAAAAAAATTTGTTTAATGTTTATTTATTTTTGAGAGAGAGAGAGAGAGACAGAGTGCGAGCAGGGGAGGAGCAGGGAGAGAGGGAGACACAGAATCTGAAGCAGGTGCCAGGCTCTGACCGTCAGCACAGAGCCTGATGTGAGGCTCAAACTCACGAACTGCGAGTTCATGACCTGAGCTGAGGTCAGACGCTTAACCGACTGAGCCACCCAGGCGCCCGAGAGGCAACATTTTTTAAAAAGACAAGATCAGTAACAGTGTGGTGCTAAGCCATATTGGAGCTTGAGGCAAAAGGAAAAATCAATAATACTGATCCTGTATTTATTAAAATTTTGGATATTTTGTTTGTTGTAGACTTCTTGCATGAATTTTCACTTTGTAACATATTGCATTAAATTTTTATTGATCTTTCTTACTGAGTTTTTGGTGCCCCCTAAATTTTGCGGCTGTGGGGGTGTCTCCCTGCCCTCCCTTGGGCTTGCGGATGCACACATTGGGGCACCATCCACCCTTGCTGCAGATTGGAGAAGCCTGTCCAATCCCCCAAAGTGGGCCCTGGGCTCTAAGGGCAGAGAATTCCAGGGTCTTGGCTGTGAAAAGTTGGGCTATGGATGACAGGTGGGTAGGTGTCCCTAGGTCCACTGTTTCCTTGCTCTCAGAGGGGAGAGGAGAGTGGTTGGAGGAGGGCCAAAGGAACCCTCTGGACAGTAGCTCTCAGCCTCAGAGTCTCTTGGAAGGCTTGGGAAGGTATAGATCACTCAGACTCTGATTCAGCAGGTCTGAGGTGGGGCCCCAAGGTCTCTATTTCTAATGTGCTCCTCCGTGCTGCTGCTGGTGGGTCAAGGAGCACACTTTAGAGCAGGGATCCACGGTGGGGGTCTCCTTGCCTGGGTCTAAGAAGTTGCTTGACAGATTTCTGTGCGTGGAATTCAGGTTTCTGTGCGAGGAGTTCGGAGGGGCTCAGCATTCTTTACCAGACTTGTCTTCAGATCTTTGGTGGAGCAGCATGTCCAGAATGTACCCTTCAAGGGAAAAGATGTCATATTTTTCTGCTTTCCTGGCCAACCTTCGCTTTGTCACTGTTATTAATGAAGGTTTCTCCAGGATGCTGGGCACTGCTTTAGAGTGAATCATTGCTATAGATTTTTTTTCCTGTAAATTTCTTGCATGATGTATGGAAATGAGAGCTACAGTGGCTGATGTTAAGTAGTGTTCTTAAGTACCCCTAGATTTGTTTTTAAGATTGTGTTTTAAAATAACACATTATTTTAAAAAATACATAAAGAACTTTCAGATAATGTTTTTACATATAAATCAGAAAATTTTAAATGTCGGGGCGCCTGGGTGGCGCAGTCGGTTAAGCGTCCGACTTCAGCCAGGTCACGATCTCGCGGTCCGTGAGTTCGAGCCCCGCGTCAGGCTCTGGGCTGATGGCTCGGAGCCTGGAGCCTGTTTCCGATTCTGTGTCTCCCTCTCTCTCTGCCCCTCCCCCGTTCATGCTCTGTCTCTCTCTGTCCCAAAAATAAATAAAAAACGTTGAAAAAAAAATTTAAAAAAAAAAAAGAAAATTTTAAATGTCTTATCAACCCTCCACCCAATGACCCTGATGGATGGTAACAGTACCTACTCCAAGTACAAAAGAAAGTAAAAGCCACCTTTCCATCCTTCCCTCTATTCTTCAACCCTTTTCTCCAATATTCATATTTTTGTGATTTCTTTCAGAAAAAAAATTTTATTCTAAAAAAGATTATCTCTCTATTTTTATACAAGACTAGCATAGGATAAACACTTGACACCTTGCCTCTTAATAATTTATCTCGGACACATTGCCATCAGCACATAACAGATTTACCTTAAACTTGTTAAATAGCCCATAGGATTCATCACTGGGTGTCCCAGTGTTTATTTAGCCAGCTCTCCAATGAAGAACTACTTGGTTCCACGTTTTTGCTATGTGAACATATCTGTAGTATCTTTGTCCGTAAAGCCTGAAAAACATCTAGGAGTCCAGCCATAGATGCAGTATCCGGTAGTGGGGTTGTTGGACAAAGGGTGTGTGTACTTTTAGGTTGGAAGGCAAGCATCATATTCCCCTTCAAAAAAGTCTACCTGATCAACCATGATGAGCATGCCTGTTTCCCCAACATTCTTGCCCACAATGGATAGCATAGAAGTAAAAAGAAAAAAATTCTATTCCAATAGCAATATTAGTAGAAATAAACTTGTTAAGTGTACAATATCTATGTGAAGAAAACTTTAATAAGTGCCTGAAGGACCCCAAAGAAGTCTTGAATAAACAAAAATTATGCCTTGTTCTTGGATGGGAACTTGTAATATGATGAAAATATCCATTCTCCCTCAGTTAAGCTATAATTTGAACATGATCCAAAAATAATATCACTAGGAGTTGGTTTTTTTTTTTTTTTGGAAGGAAGGTTTGATGAGCTGATTTAAAAGATGATTTAGAAAAAAAAAATAACAGACAAGAAGATTCAGAAACTAAACAGGAAGATAAGTTTCAGGAAATAGCCTGACCAGATATTAAAATGTAACGTTAAAATTGTTAAAATAGATAAGTAGAGGACAATCATAAACTTGAATATATTCAGAAATATAATATATGATAAAGGTAGCATCTCAAACTAATGGGAAAAAATGGATAAACATGGGGGGGTAGAATATTGAATTCATATTGAATAAATTCCAAACTGGATCAAAGATTCATATCCAAAAAATGAAATATGTAGTAGCAGGAGAATCGTTTTATAATACCAGATGTCTCTGCTCTGATACAAAACTCAGAAGTCATTGAAGACAAGATTGAGAAATTCCACTTCATAAAAAAAAAAAAATTCCTCATGACAAGACCCACTTTATGCAAAGTCAAAAAACGAACAATAAATTGGGAACAATATTTGCAAGTGATATCACAAATAAGAACTAAATCTCCTAATGTATAAGAGTTTCTACAAACCTATAGAAAAAAGGACCAATAGCCCAACAGAAAACTAGGGCAAAGATTATAGTTAACAGAAAAGGCGACACAGACAGTATTTAAAACATGACATGTTCAATAAAAAAAAAAAAAAATACAAGTTACATAATGAGAGAAATACAGATTACCACCACAGGGATCATTTTTTCACTATGAGATTTGCCAGGGCATGGAAAAAGAAATACCTTTGTACATCACTGGGTGGGGGGAGGTGGTAAATCCATGTTACCCTGTGGAAGAAATCTGGCAAATATCTGAGAAAATTACAATGCATTTATCTTTGGTCTAGCAAATTCCTAGGTATGGAATTCCTAGGTATGATGTATTATACATGAGCACATGTGAAATTACATAGGAGCGTAATTTTCGTCAGCATTACTTATAAAAGCAAAAGTTTGATTAATCTGTGGTACATCATACAAAGGAACACTGTTCATCTGTAAGAGGAATGAAGAAGAATTCTGTGTGCTACTACTGAATGCTTTCTAAGCAAAGTATACTGTCAATTGATAAAAATTAATAAAAAATGAAATGTGTGACACTATGCTACCATTTGTATAAAAAGAGAGGGAGACATATAGACTTTACTTGTGTATGAATTCAGCAATTGTTAATGTGTATACAAAAAAAATGGATAATACTGATTGCCTTTAGGGAGAAAGCCTGAAGGGGGACCGGGCTGGGATGTATACTTTTAATTGTGTATATGCTTACAGCTTTTGATTTTTGAATCTTGTCTGTCCTTCTCAAAGAATTGTTTTAAATCCAAATCTTAAAATAATTCCCTAGGTGAAAAATACTTGTTTTGATATTCATAATTCTAATGTTGAGTTAATGTGAGTGTTTTTTCAAATATTGACTAGCTTTTTGTGTCTAATTTTAGGCAATTGCCTATTCGTATTTTTCCTCCTCCCTCCCTCCCTCCCTCCCTCCCTCCCTCCCTCCCTCTCTCCCTCCCTCCCTCCCTTCCTAACTTCCTTCCTCCCTTCCCCCTTTTCCTCTTTCTTTTTTTCATTCTTTCTCTTCTTTCTTTCTTTCTTTCTTTCTTTCTTTCTTTCTTTCTTTCTTTCTTTCTTTCTTTCTTTCTGTAGTTTCTTTGCAAATTAAGGAAATTACCTCTTTGTCTTAAGTGTCACAGAAATTTGTTCCAGTTTGTCTTCTGACTTTGTTAATACTGCTTTTTGCCACCTGGAAATTTTATATTTGCGTGCAATTTCATTTTTTCCTCCTCCTCTTTTTCTTTTTTCTTTTCTTTTCTTTTCTTTTCTTTTGTTTTTTAATTTTTGGAGGGGATGGAAATGACTCTTCCAATGTGACCTCTGAGAAGACTGACTTCTAGGTTTAAGACATCCAGTCAGCAATGCCTTGAGAGGAGTTGGGGAATAACCTGTTGCTTTAAGTTCTCTTTGAAGGCAGTAGTTAAGGCAGGAATAAACTCGCTCTTAGCAAGAGGTGACCTGGAGGTCTCTGCAAGGGCAAGGGGAGAGGGACTTGGGTGGGGGAGAGTGGGCAGTTTTGTTGGGTCCCTGATGAGCCTCTCCTCTCTCCATCTACAGCAGAGCTCCCTCGGTCCTCAGCAGTGAGGCTGGCCTCCCTGCACGACCTGCCCGCCCAGCTCCTGGAACTGTATCAGCAAGGCTTCTCACTAGTGGCCCTGCACCCCTTCGTGCAGCCAACCCACGAGCGGGAGAAAACACCCCTAGAGCACATCTTCAGGGCCATCCTGATGAAGAAAACTGATAGGTAAGTCTTCTGAGGGTCAATGGTTAGCTTAGCATTCTGAGGCTGTTGTGTGTTGAATGGAGGAGGGAAAGTGAGAAGACGAGGGGTGGAGAATATATTTGAAATTTGCATGACGTTCCCAGGGCCTCTGCCCTCTGACAGGTAAGGCAAAGTGTTAGACAACCAGAGAGGAGTTTCATAGTGTCCTGTGACTGTCCACGCCTGACTCCGTATCACATCCTGTCCCCCCTTTAATTTATTGGATTACACTCCACTAGAAAAATGCCTCCTCTGAAGAGGTGTACTCCCAGAATGATGTAGCTGGTAAAAGCATCATACTATTAATCTCAAATGCATGGCTGCAAAACACAGTATTTTTTTTTAAGTTTATTTATTTGTAGGGGCGCCTGGGTGGCTCTGTTGGTTCAGTGTCTGACTGTTGTTTTTGGCTCAGGTAATGATCTCACGGTTTGTGAATTCCAGCCCTACATCAGGCTCTGTGCTAACAGTGTGGAACCTGCTTCAGATTCTCTCTCTCCCTCTCTGTCTCTGCTCCTCCCCAGCTTACTCTCTCTGTCTTTCTCTCTCAAAAATAAATAATTTTTTTAAAAAGTTTGTTTGTTTATTTACTTATTTATTTAATTTGAGAGAGACAGAGACAGCAAGAGTTGGGGGGGTGGAGGGGGCAGAGAGAGAGAGAGAGAGAAAATCTCAAGCAGGGCTCAAACCACGAAGCCATGAGATCATGACCTGAGCTGAAACCAAGTGCCAGATGCTTAACCAACTGAGCCACCCAGGCTCCCCAAAATTATTTTTTTAGAGGCTATATACAAACTTAATATCTTCCTCAAAACTGTAGAGATATTGGATATTTTAAACTTACCATAAGTTCTGTCAGTCACTAGGGAGGAGAAACAAAAGCCACTTGAATCAAGTGCTGTGATTGATTTGGTCTTCATTTTGATTTTCAAGACTTTGAGGATGTTTTCCAGTATGGCTTGCCCAGCTGAATGCTTATTCTTATGCTCTTATTGAGTCTCATTAGGCAAAGAGAGGTTGAGGTTGGTTTCTCAAAAGGAGCAGTATTAATTTTAAGTGATTTTTTGTTTTTAACAACAAAGGTGGGATAGTAAACACGTTACGTTTTTGTGCTTCATTGTGAAATAAAGTCTGGCGAGAGGAATCAGATCTGTCCTTTGGCCAACTATCATGGGAGGAATGATGACATGAGGTATAGTTTAAAAAGCGAGAGGGCAGAGTGACTGCTTCTCTTTCTCTCTGCCTGGAAGATAGACAGCTGGCTAGTGAGCTCACCAAGGCCAGCTGTGAGGCAGAAGGCTGAGTGACTAAGATGGGCTCCTCCTTCCTGGCCAGTAGAGTTCATTTCTTCATGGCTGATCAAGCTCTGGGCTCTTAGTCGGAGTCAACATGCATTAGAATTTGAAGTGAGAGATGGCAGGCACCTTTGCTAATGTCCAGAATTACCATGGTTTGTGTAGAGTAAAACTTTTCTCAAGTCTGTCTTTTCTGAGTATTGGTTTCTTTATGTCAATTTGCTGTATATCTGGGTCAGTCACAAGAGAGCGTTGTTCTGGGAGCCATAGTGGTTTTAGGTTCCACCGACACATAGGATATGCCTGATTATTTATAGGTCCCTTGTACCAAGTGTTCACTGTGTGCCGGGCTTTATAGGTGTCATTTCATTCCCGTAAGCAGCCTTTGAAACAGGTACTTTTTTTCTTTCCATTTTAAAGGTAAGGAAGCTGAGGCCCAGGCGTTGACTTCTTTGTCAAGGTCACACAAATGGCAGCAAGCAGAGCTCTGACTGGTCCCAGGCAGGCTGACTCCCAAACCTGCATCTGAACCCTGATGTGAGGTACCTGAGGTGTTTCTGCACCCAGGATTCTTGTGGACAACTCCTTCCCAACAAAAGTGGGGAAGATACCTTTGATTTTTAGATGAAGTAATTTCATCATTCCACCTTCCTCCATTTTTACCACTCAATAATCTCAAAGAAGTCAGAATTTCAGAAAGGAAACAAAATAAAACCAACCTACCATGTACCTTCCAGGTTACACAAGGCATACACTGGGCATCAGTGTTTCTGTTCCTTACCTCATGCCACTGGCCTTGATGTTTAGAGGGAAAAGTCCACTTTGGTCAGGTCACAAGAGCATCCCTCTTGTGTAATTCCACTGTCAGGGATTTGCCATGAAGTCAGCACATCATAAATGAATTTGACTCTAAATGTGAAGATACGTTTTTTGTTGTTTTTTTTTTTCCTGCTGTGGAGTACCGCCTCTCAAACTTTGATGTGCCTCCTGTGAATCTCCAGGGATATTGTTCAAGTGCAGGTCTGGAGGTGGGCCTGGGACTCTGCATTTCTTTCTCTTTTTTTTTAATGTTTACTTATTTTTGAGAGGGAGAGAGAGACAGAGCATGAGCCGGGGAGGGGCAGAGAGAGAGGGAGACACAGAATCTGAAGCAGGCTCCAGGCCCTGAGCCGTCAGCACAGAATCTGACGCGGGGCTCAAACTCACAAACCACGAGATCATGACCTGAGCTGAATTCGGACGCTTAACTGCTTAAGCCGACCGAGCCACCCAGGCGCTCGGAGACTGCATTTCTAACACATTCCTAGATGGTATCGATGCTGCTGGTCCAAGGATCACACTTAGAGCAGAAAGGGTTAGAGGACCTGACTAATTCTTGTCCCACTCCATGCCTGACAGTCACCTGCATTCCTGGGGATTGCCCCTTCACTGCCAGGGAGAGTTTTGAGAACTGGAAAAGATGAGAAGGAACATGCTTGTGGTTGGAGGGCCTGTGCTCTATGCTGACCTGGCTGTCAGTGAGTGCTGTAGTGTCAGGGGCACATTTGTAGATTTTTCTGGTACTAAATGATTTGCAAGGCCCGAACTTACTCTCAATTATCTGATCAGATGAAGTGGGTGAGAAAGCTCCTCTTAAGGATGAAGAACCCTCACTTTTGGGAATAGTCCATTATCAGCCAGTGGTGGAGCTGAAGTGTTCAAGAGGGGTTTTTTTACTTCCACTGAGGACAGTCCCTGAGCTAATGAACTTACTTTCCAGAAAAGGAAAATGGGTCAAGCTATTAAGAAGAATGAGACACGGGTGTGCTTGAGGGTTTTTAAGTAAGAGAAGATGGCATTCTCCTTGGGTTCGAGTTCACTCTGGTCTACAGTGCCTGGACCACCTGCCTGGATGACTTTAAGGAACATTCCAGGTTCTTAACAAGCAGCATCAGAGCAAGAAATTCCTTGGATAACTTTGTGCTGCATCTTTGAAGCTGCTCCCACCCCCACCCTGTCGTGTTTGTTTTTTTAAAGGAAATTGCCAAAGCCATGGTAATGACAGTGGTAATTTGCCATTCTCTTGGCAAAAATGACAGAATTTCCCCACATCCATTCCCCATTAGTATTGGGTGGGAGGAGTGGGGGTGAGAAGCAGGATCATTATAGGATATCATTTTAAAGGACAGGCATTTTCTCATAACAAACACAATAACCATGTGTGTTTGCATCTGAGAAAAGACACCACACTATTAAAAACAAACAAACAGGGGCGCCTGGATAGTTCCATCGGCTAAGTGTCCCCTAGACTCTTGATTTCAGCTCAGGTCACGATCTCAGGATTCATGAGACTGAACTCTGCTCAGGCTCTGTGCTGGCAGCCCAGAGCCTGCTTAGGATTCCCTCTCTCTCTCTCTGCCCCTCCCCCACTTGTGCTATAAACAAACAAACAAACCAACAAAAACCAATGGAGCTTTTCCTGTACCAGGAGGGAGTTTATGTAGTAGAAATGAAACAAAGGACGTACATGATTAATCTTTAATAAAGACAGTTAAAATGATATTTTTCATAAAGTCTGCCAAAGTTCTGACAGCTGTAGATGCTGTTAAATGAAATAATTTAGGTCTCAAAGATGAAGTAAATGCCTGGTTAATATTTTTTCTAAGTGGACCATCTTGATAGAGCTGTAGGTAAACTTTTTAGAGTACCATCAGTCCAAATCAAGTTCATTTGCAAGAATTACCGTGGGATGACTACTTGAAACTTGGATATGAATCTTAATACGTTTGAAAGGTGAACATAATGTTTTTAGCAAATAACTGGCCTTTGGGATCTGTAGCCAGACCAGGAAAAAGAATAGAGCATGCAAGCTTGCACTCATTTCACTCCCTCACTCCCTCATTCATTTGCAAACACTCACTGAACACGTATTCTTTGTAAGGTTTTTTCCTAGGAGCTCCACTTGGTGGGGAGGTAGAAGGTGTGAGGTTCAACTGGACACAGAGCTTGCCTTCCAGATACCTGCGATTTAACTGAGAAAATAGGGGGCACCTGGGTGGCTCAGTCAGTTAAGTGTCCCAACTCTTGGTTTCAGTTCAGATCATGATCTCATAGTCTGTGAGTTCAAGCCCCACATCAGGCTCCAGGCTGACAGCACAGGGCCTGCTTGGGATTCTCTCTCTTCCCCCTTCTTTCTCTCTTTCTCTCTCTCTCTCTCTCTCTCTCTCTTTCTCTCTCTCTCTCTCTCTCTCTCTCAAAATAAATAAATACACTTAAAAAGCAACTGAGAAAATAAGGCATGCCATGGGAGTTTGGAAAAAGAAGTCACCTCCTGCTGGAAAGGAAACCAAGGAAGTGTTTCTGGAAGAAAGAGCTTTTAACGTGGTCCTGATTTCTTTGGGGCAAAAATAGGAGTAATGTGCAAGAGGTAGAGGAGTGTATTTAAATCTTATAATGAAATGTTTTCTCGTGGAGTTTGGGTAATTTGTGAGCATCATTGACAGTCTAACTGGATCATTAATGAGTTTTTCCAAAGGCTCAGCACAGTAGTATTTCTCTGAGCCCTATACCATTTTGACAAACCTTACTTAAATCCACGAAAGATTGCCTGATCTTTTTTCTTGAAAATTCTGATAACCACCCTTTCATTTTAAGATGTCAGGCCAACCCATACACCTAAGTACAAATTGTTCTTGATCCTAGGTGTGTTGAATTTACTTTGAAAACTGACTCAAGAATGAATAGCTGAATGCGGAATATTTAATGAATAAGTAGAAAGAGAATTTGTACTCTTTCTCAAAGCTCTTTCTTTGGAACACTTAGTGATTTTTAATGGACGGTATAGTTAGTATAGTTTCATTCACTGAATTCTAAATACAGTTAAGTTGTCCTTCAATTTTTGGGGGCAGCTTTCCTTAGAATGAGTTGCCAAAGATCTCAAAACTTGCTGGCTAAGAGAAGTCACTTATTACAATGTCACTTCTGGTATTTCGTGAGTATGGGTTTAATTCTAGGTCATTTTATGGTTGTAGACTTGAGTACAAAAACACATTGTGCTGCCCCATTTTTCAGCTGCTGAATTGTCATTGTTCACACGTAGAGCCATGATTGAAGCCATTTGGGTCCCAGTCCCCTGGGATCTTGCCTTATATGGTACAGAGGACCACAAACATTGGTGAATTCTGTCCACATTCATCAGGTGCCCTTTGGTCTAGGGTGAGGGGCTGGGGCACACAGCCAGACGCCGTTAATGCAAAGGGTGGGATTCGGAAACCCTTGTGGAGGGTGGAAAATGCATATAATGAACACTGCCCTTAGGAAAAAAAAGAAAAGGAAACTACCTTTGAGAATCTCTATCAGCCCATGAAGTAATACTGGAGCATTTCTCTACCTGATCTGTGCATGTTTTCCTGCAGGACTAGACTAGATCGGTGTCTCCTACAGTGAACCCCGTGGGGAAGTAAGTTGGTTCCGTGTAGAAGGAGCCTTCGTTAGAATCACACCTGGGGACAGGGGGGTGAGGTGCTTGCACCTGCAGAGGCAGAGGCGTTTGTGGGAACCTGGGTGGAGGGAAAGGTCTCCGCGCCTCGCCTCCCGGCTCACATCCATTCTGGGACACATCTGCCCGTTGAGAACAATTGGGCCGTTTTAAGTGGTAAACAGGCCTGTCCTTCAGTCAGATTTCTCTGAGATAAACATGTGAGATAATAGCTTCACTATGCAAAGATGGCTCTAAAGAGCTCTCAAAAAACTTCTCTGCTGGGCTGGGAGTTGTCAGATATATATGCAAATTATGTGAATGCCCAGCTAAATCAATAGGTCTTGGTTTTCACCTCTCACCCGGAATTTATTAATGGAGGTGCTTTAGAAAAGGAGGCTCTGTGGTTCCCATTTGCTCTGGGTCTGGAATGATGGGTGGATTTAATTTTTTTTTTTTAATTTATTTTTAAGAGAGAGACAGAGTGTGAGCAGGGGAGGAGCAGAGAAAGAGGGAGACACAGAATCTGAAGCAGGCTCCAGGCTCTGAGCTGTCAGCACAGAGACCGACGCAGGGCTCGAACTCACAAACTGTGAGATCATGACCTGAGCCAAAGTCGGATGCTTACCCACTGAGCCACCCAGGCGCCCTGATGGGTGGATTTGAACAGGGAAACAAGTGGTGAGATGGGTCTCCCAGGCAGGCGGACTGGTTCTAGAAGAGCCAGAACCCAGAAAAGCAAACCAGGGATGGTGTGGGGTGACCAGAGCACGAGGTCAGAGGGAAGCAGGGAGAAGAGGCATGAGAAGCACAGGGCCTGGATCAGGAGGCTTCCAACAGCCGGGCTAAGAACTTCGAATTTACCCTGAGGTCCGTGGGGAACCGTTGCAATAGTTTTGTTTTATTTTGTTTTGTTTTGTTTTGTTTTGGAGGAGCAACCCTTAGAGTCGTGCTGAGTTTTCAAAGTGTAAGAGGCGAAGGAAAAGAAAACTAAGAAAAAAGAAAAAAAAAAAAAAAACCTAAGAGGGAGAAAAAATGGAGGCTGTCAGTTATGGAGGGAGCCAGATGGTAACTGAAGTAGGCTGAGATGGATGGGAGATGTGTCTGATGGGAGGAAATAGTGGATTTTAACATTTAGCTGAAAAGGGACAGCATGAGGGTAGAGGAAGAATCGAGATACGAGTGCAGTTTTGACTCTGAGTGACCCGGAGGGGTAACTGGAGGAGGGGGGGAGTGGGGACGAGGACGGGCTGTGTCTTCGTGGGGTTTCCCAGAAACAGATCCTGAGAGGATCAAGGAAGTGTTCCCAGGAAGCCTCGGTTAGAAGTGGGGACGCGGGACGGGGAAGGGAAGGAAGCCTGCAAGAGTACGATGTCAACCTTGGCCTGATTGGGCAGGAAGCAGCGAGTGTACCTTGAGGCTGGGGAAGCGGCTTACGTACTCCTGCACCGAGGAGCCCTTTGCCGCGAGCCACCCTAGACACTTCCGGATCCAGAGCACATCCCGGAGAGGCAGTCACGATAGCCGAGGAAGACCTGGAACATGCAGATCCTGGGGGGACGCACAGAACCAAGAGGGGCTTTGGGGGGCGTCTGGGTGCGTATGGGCAGCATCCACCGCAGAAGGAATGTGAATGGCATCAGTTAGGTCGCGTTGTGCTTGCGGGCAGTTGCCGGTGGCAGGATGTCCACTGGCAGGTGTGTGCCGGGCGGTCAGGAGCCAGGAGAGAAGTCTGAGCTGAGTGAGGTCATGGGAGGCTGTGTGAGGCCGCGGGAAGCCCATGAGGACGGGCCCACTGCTGCGTCACTGACTGAGCCCAGCCCGTCGTGGTCCCCATTCCCTACACCAGATGCCTCCGGTAATTCTTAGAAAAGACGCAGTGGCTTGCCGAAAGCCGCGCTAAGTGAGCTGCTCGGTTCCAAATTGACCATATGCTTGGAGTCTGAGAAGTTTTTCCTCTCAGACCGCATCAGCAAGCTGTACTCCCAAGTACTTACGAGCAGCCCACATTGCTGGATGAGTCAGCTCTGGCCGCCCAGTGTCATGTGATGCAGTGAGAGATGATACTTTTGGCTTTTTGCTGTTTTATTTCCAGGAAAGCAAATATCAGAAAGTGCCCAGCCTTTACCCCTTACTCCTTTTTGGGGGCTGGGAATCTGAAATCCTGAAGACTGACTTTTTTTTTCCCCCCTAAGATAAGGCTAGCAAACTGAGATACCTCCAGGGGCCAGGATCTTGGGTTGGGGCTCCTGGGTATCAGAGAACCACTGCCTCACTCTGCCTGTTGTTGCCAGGTGTCACCAGATCTTGTCCGTTTTCTTGAGAAAAGCCAGAAATCTGGATTTTTACATGAAAACTTCCCTTTTTTCAAGATTGCCTCACTTTTCCAAAATACAGGCATACCTTGCTTTATTGCGCTTCTCAGATACTACATGTTTTACAGATTGAAGGTTTGTGGCACTCCCGTGTCACGCAAGTCTGTCGGTGCCATTTTCCCCAACAGCTGCTCGCGTCATGGCTCTGTGTCACAGTTCGGTATTTCTTGCAATATTTCACACTTTTTCATTATCACTATATTTGTTATCATAGACTATGGTCAGTGATCTTCGACGTTACTGTTGTGATTGTTTCGGGACACCACAAAACACACTCATGTAATAAGACAGTGAACTTAATAGATCAAGGTGTGAACTGGCTGCCCCACCAACCAGCCATTCCCCCATCTCTGTCCCTCTCTTGGAGCCCCCCTATTCCTGGAGACACAGCAGTATTGAAATCAGGCCAGTTAAGAACTCTGCAATGGCCTCTAAGTGTTCATGTGAAAGGAAGGGTCACACATCTCTCACTTTTAATCAAAAACTAGAAATGAGGAAGCCGAGGAAGCCATGTTGAAAGCCAACATAGACTGAAAACTAGACCTAACTAACACACAGTGAGCCAAGCTGTGAATGCGAAGGAAAGTTCTTGAAGGAAATTAGAAGTGCTGCTCCAGGGACCACATGAATGATAAGAAAGAGAAACAGCTTCATTGCTGCTAAGGAGAAAGTTTCAGCGGTTTGGAGAGAAGAGCAAACCACCCACAACATTCCCCCGAGGCAAAGTCTAATCCAGAGCAAGGTCCTAACTCTCTTCCATTCTATGAGGGATGAGAGGTGAGGAAGCTGCAGGGGAAAAGTTGGAAGCCAGCAGAGATTGGTTCATGAGGTTTAAGGAAAGAAGCCTCCTCCTTAGCAGAAGGCGGCAAGATGAAGCAGCAGGTGCTGATGGAGCAACTGCAGCAAGTGACCCAGAAGATGTGGCGGAGACGGTGAATGAAGGTGACTACAATAAACAGATTTTCAGTGGAGACAAAGCAACCTTCTATTAGAAGAAGATGCCAACTGGGACTTTCATAGCTGGAAAGAAGTCATTGCCGGGCATCCAAGCTCCAAAGGACAGACTGACTCTCTTGTTAGGAGCTAATGTAGCCAGTGACCTTAGGTTGAGGCCAATGCTCATGGAAAATTCTGAATATCCTAGGTCCCTTAAGAACTGTGCTAAATCTACTCTGCCTGTGCTCTGTACATGGAACACCAAAGCCTGGATGATAGCTCATCTGTTTTCAACATGGTTTACCAAATATTTTAAGCCCACTACTGAGACCCATTGCTGAGAATAAAAGATTCCTTTCAAAATATTACTGCTCATTGACAATGCACCTGGTCATTCAAGACCTCCGATGGAGACGTACAATGAGATTAATGTTGTGTCTGTGCCTGCTAACAACATCCGTTCTGCAGCCCGTGGATCAAGAAGGAATTTCGACTTTTGTGTCTTATTATGTAACAAATACATTTTGTAAGGCTCTAGCTGCCATAGATAGTGATTCCCCTGATGGATCTGGGCAAAACCAATGGAAAACATTCTGGAAAGGATTCACCATTCTAGATGCCTTTAAGAGCATTCGTGATTCATGGAAACAGATCAGAATATCAATTAACAGGAATTTGGAAGAAGTTGATTCTAGTACTCATGGATGACTTTGAGAGGTTCAAGACTTCAGTGGGGGAAGTCACTGCAGATGTGATGGAAACAGCAAGAGAACTAGAATTAGAAGTGGAGTTTAAAACGGTGACTGAATGGCTGCAATCTCATGATAAAACTAACAGATAGGAACTTGCTTCTTATGGATGAGCAAAGAACGTGATTTTTTGAGATGGAAACTTCTCCTGGTGTAGATGCTGGGAAGAGTGTTGAGATAACAACAAAGGACTTGGAATACCACATAAACTTAGTTGATAAAGCAGCAGCAGGGTTTGAGGGGATTGACTCTGATTTGAAAGAAGTTCTGTGGGTAAGATACTATCAAACAGCATCAGCACATGCTACAGAGAAATCATTTGTGAAAGAACAAGTCAATGGATGTGATAAATGTCATTGTTATCTTATTTTAAGAAATTGCCACTGTCACCCTAACTTTCAGCAACCCCCCGCCCCCACCCTGGTCAGTCAGCAACCATCAACATGGAGGCAAGACCTTCCACCAGCAAAAAGATTAGGGCTAACTGAAAGATGAGGACCATCAGATGAGGGTCAGCATTGTCTAGCAATAAGTATTTTTAATTAAGGTATTTTGTGTTTTTAGACGTAATGATATTGTACACTTAATGAACTACAGTATAGTGTCAGCATAACTTTGCTATGCAAAAAATTCATTTCACTTGCTTTATTGCACGAGTTACTTTATTGCAGTGGTCTGAAACCAAATCTGCAGTATCTCCAAGGTATGCCTATAACGTTGTGCAGCCCTCACCCACCCCACTGGCTGCCATCTTACAATCTTTCAGATTTCTGTATGATGCTTCTTTCAGTGGAGTTAATCATTCACCCTTTGAGCTGCCTCGTCTCCCTTTCACACCCAGCAATCATCAGACTTCTCAGACCCTCTTGTTACCATTTCTGTATGTCTGCCCACCTCCTCTCCCCCTTGTTAAATCTTCTTTCATCTTTGGATTCCCATTACTTAGAGTGCCAGGTGGTGAGTAGGTGTTGCTCAATAGAATTTTCCTGAATTGAGTAGAATAAAACTGTGCCCTGGAATTTTGCTACCATCATTCGCTAAAAGACCATAAATTCACTGCAAAATGGATCTGTCTTCGGTTTACATATTTACCATACCAAAAGTGCATCTTGATAATGTAGCCACACAACATGGACCCCAAGTAATGGATCTCTCTCTCTCTCTCTCTCTCTCTCTCACACACACACACACACACACACACACACACACACACATCCTTTCATTGCCCAAATAAAAGTGATTTGCCACAAGGGTATATGTATGTTATTTTTTGTTCTTCTTTTTTCTTTTTAAAAATATCCAAAGGATGGCCTTCAAAGGAAAGGAAATCTTTGTGGACCTTAAGTGGAGTACAAATGTATTACATTGCCTTTTTTTTTTATAGCCCACAAGATAACATGAGCATTTTCTTTGGCATTTGCAAAGGGCAAAATTGGGAAAGTACAAAATTATACTGGAACTAAAAAGAAAGTTCTTTTACAAATTATAATCGAAAGTGTCCTCTTTAAGTGGCCTTATGTCTCTTCATGTCTAATTTCTACCAATTACTTTGACTCTTGGGAGAATTATAGGGTTTCTAGAAAGAGGTTTCATAATTAAACGAAATACACAGGGGGTGGTAGCCTACAGGGGTGTGCCCTAGAAAATGCTCCCACACGAGGCTGAGGTTCAGCCCTGAAGCGTGCTGATTGTTGGAATCACACGTGGGGAAGAAAAGTAACGCTGGGCTTAGCAGTGATTGACATGTGTTACTGTGGTGGGGAAACCACAGCAGCTGGTTTATTCCCTGACAGCAGAAATTGAGGAAGGTGAATTCAAAGTTCTTTTCTTAAATCAGAGCAGGGAATACAAAGGTGTTTGTTTAGCATGGAGGTCGTTATTTTAGATTCAGATATAGAAAGGGCCCCCACTCTGTGCTCGCAGCTGCCCCTCATTGTTGGCGTGGTATCAGCCTTCATCAGTTTTCTCAAGCTTCCTGAGGTATTTGGAGGACTTGATTAGCTCTCCTGGGCTGCCACTGTACCCCCCAAGGAGCTGTCCAGCATCACCGAAGACTGCCTTAATTTATTCCTCCTATTTCCCATCTCACTCTCGAGTGACACCCTTCTCTGGTGTGTTGAAGTATCAGGATTCACTGTTAATTATTGTGTTTGCACTTTCCAATCTAATATGCTGGTGTAAAGCCACATTCTCTTGGGGAAAGAGAGTTTTCTTCAATCCACACCCCTAATGGCTTGCCTAGTTACTCTTATTCTCCACCTCCAAAGTGTCGGCCTTTGTCCCAGTGGAGAGAACAAGGGAGACAGACATGTACTGTTCAGTGAGAACTCATTCCTCCCGCCCGCTCCCCGTTTTATAGCTGTCCTTGATTGCCTGTGTTATTCTCCGTGTTTTATTTTTTATTTATTTATTTTTGTCTCCTCTGAGAGAGAGAATTAGCATACTGGTGATTTCCAGTTGTTCCCCAGTAGTTTAGAATGGCGGAGAATAGCAAACCGGTACCCAAAGCACAGAAACACAAGCACTAAATTTCTTTGAAATATCCTGTTGATCTTAAAGCTTATGCAAATACTAAAGTACCATGAAATGTCTGTATTTGTTTTAAAATCAAATAAATAAGGCCCCCTTTCCCCACGGAACACACAATCTTTCAACAACAATGGAAGATTTATTCTGTGGCATTACAGGTGGGCTGTACAGATAGTTACACACTATTTTGAAGGCCTTGTGCACACAATGTAGGTAATTGAGTTGCAGATACTTTTACTGAAGTGTTAGATTTTTATATGCCTATTGCATATTAAATTTGGGAACTCAGATTGTCTTACTTTAAATATTCCTGGCAGTCTTTTTTGTCTTTTCTCTTTGTCAATCAGACTTAAATTAGTTTGTGTGTGTTTTTCAAGCTGAGAAAGACATGGGCATTACCAGTGTTGCTTCCTGGAAAAAGGACTTAATTTTACATATTTAGCTATGAATGCAGCAGCAGGTGAGAAGTAACTGTCAGGTCCATATAAATATATTATTAGTGATTTCTGTGTTCTTAGGATTTTGATATAATGACTATCTTTATATCTATATAACTGTCTCGTATAATTTTTTAAGTGTTTGAACGATGGAGCCATTTTACAAAGAGATAAAAGCTATAAATATGATTTAGTGGAGTACATCATTTCATTTGCCTTCCATTCATCAACCATGAGTTGGAACTGAAAGTGGCTCCAAAGTCTTTAAAAACCAAATTAGTAACTTGTATTCATACAACACCTGTTTTTGAGAGTCTGAGAGCACTTTTGCTTCACTCCTATATGTGTTAAGTCTTATAATCTATTCTCACTATGTCCTCATGACGGCTGTTTTTGTTGTTAGTATTTGTTGAAAACATTATCGTGTGTTCAGTGGAGGTTTTAGACTTAATTCTGTTTTGTAGCTGAAAGGTACCATTTTCTTCCCTTATTCCCCACCTCCCATTTCATAGCCTAGGAAAATTAGCCTAAAGAAGGTATAAATGACTCCTTGGTGTTGAAGTGTGGGGTGGGTGAGTGGGACTGTGGGGTGGGTGTGGGGCTTAATTCTTTCTTGAGGCTCATGGCTCAGAAATACACCATCTTTCAGCTCAGGGGTCCTGGAGCTTACAGAAGAGTCCTCAGAGCATTCCCAGAATCCTCTGGGCTTTGCAACATTGTCGGTCCCATAGCTGGGCTCTGGGACCAGAGGCCTGGTTATCCCCAGACTAGTTTCAGGACACAGGGCTGACACTGCAAGCCATTTGGACCACCCTAGATGGCTCCATTCAGCAGACTGGCTGGGTCTTATCAGTTTCTGCACTAAAAAGTTCTGTGCAAATGGTTCTGAGGCCCTTAGTGAATTATTTTTCCTCTGTTTCCGAAAAATATAAAATAAAATAAAATAAATGTATTTATTAGGTGTCTTGTATCTTCTAAGGTAGTAGCCTTTGTTAGAATGAGATGAGCACAATCCCTGCTCTGTGGGGGAGGGGGGGTGGCATTTATAACAATACCCAACTTGTTGAAATTTTTATTTTCAAACTTTTATAGTTAAAATCCCCAAAATGGCTCTGTCAAGCAACCTGGATCTTATTAGGAACAAAAAGCCCACTTTCCTTGTGAAGAACATGTATACGTTTGCAAGTAATCGTTAATACGATCCATCATTTACGGTACCAGCCATAAGAGCCACCATCTGTTAATTGCTGTGTCTGGTCAGAGCTCTTGTTCATTGATTCAGGATATACATTATCTTTACTCCTGAAAGCCAAGACGAAGAAGCCAAGGCTCAGAGTGGTGACTTGTCCAGAGTCACACTTTTGAGAGAGTCCTGGTAGATAGTCCTGCCAGAGTCCTGGCAGAGGAGCCAGGATTCACATCAGAATCGGTCTACTACTAGCGCTGCTCCTCCTCGGGTTTTTAACCGTTAGGGTTAGGGGTAAGGTAAGATTTCTCAGCCTTCATAGTGTCTCAACTATTGACAGTTTGGGCTGCAACCATCCTGTGCATTGTAGGCTATTTAGCAGTATCCGTGGCCTCTACCCACTAGATGCCAGGAGCAATCACCCAGCACCTCTACCCCCAGCCCTGCAGTTAATGACAGAATGTCTCCAGACATTACCGATGTCCTCAGGCAAAACTACCCCCGGTTGAGAACCACCGGGTTAGTGTTAGAGCGTGAGGCAGGAAGTAGGAAGTCCACCTCTATTGTCTTCCGGACAGCTACCTTTTTCAACAGCATTTATTGCATTTACCTATATTTACATTGGAATGAAGCGGCACCTTTATTGTAGTTTGGACTTGTGTACATACCCTGGTTTGTTCCCGATTCTTTAGTTTCCGTGATCTCTTTATTGGTTTTTGTGCCATGCCATGCCATTTTGATTACAATCTGTCTGTAATGTATATTAATATTTATTAAGCCACTCTTCTTCTTTTCCAGAATCTTAGTAGCTTTTGCATGTTGATTTTTCCATATCAAGTCTAAAGTTATTTTCTCCAGCTCCCAGAGAATCCTTTTGAAATTGTAATTACATTTACATAATAATTTGAGGAGAGTTTCCACCATGTGTTTTGAAGAACGTAGAGTTCACTGTTACTGTTGGAAGTAAATTTTTATTTTAGAGCTTTGTGATAATTCTGAAACTTCTATGCACTATCTAAACCAGTATGACCAAAGTGGGGAACGTGCCCATGTTGAAGGAGTTCTGAGGCTTCTGTGTATATTTATTTATGTTGAAAAATTAGGAGAGAAATGATGTGTTACTAATATTGAACATTCGGGTTGGAGGTGGTACCCTGACGGGGTACTGATGTCAGAGACCACCTGTCTGCATGAAGCAGGAGGGGTCCTGAGGAAGGCAGGGTTAAGAAGACGACTTCATTTGAAAACTCAGTGAAGTGGTTTTGTGGATTATTTTTTGTGGATTATTTTAACTAATTAGCCCTCATGAAATGTACACATGGCTTAAAAAATTCCTATAACACGATCGCAGATTGAGGAAAATACCAGGAACGTAAATGTAAAATACTTCTCTCTCTCCTTCTCTCTGTCTTTGTCTCTCCTTTGTCCCTGTCTGTCTCTCTCTCTTTCTCACATACACACACTCACACCCACACACAGAGAAATGGCCACACTGACCCATCTCTCACTGTTTGTAAGAGCTTTCTTAGTGAGATTAAAAAAAAAAAATCAATGCCCACCTATTCAGATCTGAGAGAAGATAGCCAAAGAAATTTGGAATCATCAAGAAGGCATTTTGAAATATAGGTTTACTTCCACTATTGTTAACAGTGAATCTCATTTCAAGTGTATATTAAGTCTTGAAATATCAGCTATTCATAATATGAACTTACTGTGATTATAATTTTAAAATATTGTTCATTTCATTTGCTTCTCATCTCTTAAAACTTGTTTTGTAGGTATCGGTTTATAACATATGTAAGATGCTGGTATGGTAGTAGGCAGGAGTTTTGACTGACCTAGTTACGTGATCCAAAAATTTGGAGACCATTGGCTCATGGAACTTCTGGGCCACTCGGATGGTTCCCAAAGCAGTTAGAGTTTTGCTACTCAAAGTGTAGTCCCAGTACCAGCAGTATTGACATCACCTGGGAGCTCCTTGGAAATGCAGGTTCCCAGGCCCCATCCAGACCTGCTAAATGGGAATCTTCATTTTTTTAAATGTTTTTATTTATTTTTGAGAGAGAAAGAGAGAGAGAATTGGGGGGGGGGGGGGGACTGCAGAGAGAGATGGAGACACAGAATCCGAATTGGGCTCCAAGCTCTGAGCTGTCAGCACAGAACCCAATGCGGGGTTCCAACTCACAAGATCGTGACCTGAACCGAAGTTGGACGCTCAACCCATTGAGTCACCCAGGCGCCCCTGGAAGTCTTCATTTTAACAGGATCCCGGGGGGAGCTGTTTTCACATTAAAGTTTGAGAACAGAGTTAAGCTGTGCTTTCCTATTAGGTAGCTACTAGCCACATGTAGTGATGTAAATGTAAATTTATTAAAGTTAAATAAAATTAAAAACTCAGTTCCTTGGGTGCACTAGCCACATTTTAGGGGCTTGGTTGCGATATGTGGCTAGTGGCTACTATACTGGACAGTGCAGATATAGGACATTTCCATCATCTTAATTCAGTTTGAGGGTGTAGATGGGAAGAAAAGAAGGAAACAATAAACAGACTTTAACATGGAAAATGTGCATTACATGTAGACAAGAAGAGACTTCTTGTCACTCAACTGGACATGGCCCATGAGAGAGTCATGGAGAGCATTCAGATATTACTGTTAGTTTGATTTGCAGCTAATGTGACTTTTCTGAACTAGTAATATCAGGCAGACTTGTTTTTATTCAGTGTTACATTTGTGATAAAATATTATTTGTGCATTAATACTGATATTAGTCCTTTCCACAACTTTCAGTGTAAATGAGGAGCCTTACTAAGGACCCCAGAGAAAGCAGGACCCTGCCCCAAATCCCATTCCTTGTGTTTCTTTTCTTTTCTGTAGCCCAGCCTGGCGGGGATTGAAATTCTTTCACAGCTACATTATACAGGGACCAATGGGGTAAAGGCTGTTTGTTTTCCTGTTGCTTTCAAGATTAATGGTGAACTCCTTGGGTTGCGCAGTCACCGATGGTTTATCTACCAGAGAGCTGGCTCTGACTGTAAACAGTGAGACAGGATGTGGCAAGATTTCTTAGAATAAACAGCAGTACTGAATAGTGAGATGCCCACAGTGACTTGCACGCACTTGGCAGTGCACAGCTCCCTTGGAGAGCTTGTGGTTAGGGTATCATTTTCACGCCCCCCCCCCATCATTTCCGGAATGTTCCTGGTGATACCAAACCCTTATCGACAGAAGTGGTGAATGTCTGTTGGTGAAAGAGGAAGATGAAATTAGAAGAAAAAGCAGTGACCCATCTATGAGTTCATTCTTCTCTTTCTTTCTACTTCCTGTTTCAGAACTCCCCTGATAGATTACACAGGTAGGTACTTTATTTAAAGATTTGCTAGGATTTGTTTACTTCCCCCCCCCCAAGCATTTCTTAAGCTTCACTATTAGGGGAAATTTTGACCCCAATAGCTTTGTATTTTATTTTGGTAGATTTGATTTATTTTGCAAGGGGGAGGAGTCATAAAATAATCAGATATCTTTCCCCTATTGTTCTGTGAGCATCTCTGGGAAGCAGCATCTGTTCCCCTCCTCTTCACCCCAACTACCACCGGTTGCAGAGATCAGGGAATACCTAAAATCTCTCTCCCACCCATCCACTCCCTCTGCAAAATCTTAGCTCAGTTCATTACTGCTGTTCTAAAATATTCTTCCCTTCTTTGTCCATCACACACAATGCCACCTGCTTAATCTTCTTAAAGTCTGTATTTTACTATCTTCTCTTATCTAAGACCATCCATGACTTGCCTTTCCCTCGAAATGAAGTCTAGCCCCCTCCTGCAGCAACACACCCCATCCTTTCTTTCCAACCACGGTTCTCACTTTTCTGCTGCCTACTGCAGACATGGCTCGAGTCCTTCCTAACAGCAGATTCATTCACCTGTTTGCTGGGGTCCTGTTTACTGGGCCCGCTGATTCCAATAGGCAGCCCTCACCTTCAAGCACCTTTTACCAAACTGACCTATTTATTATTTCTAGCATGTAACTCATGCTTTTTTCCATCAATATCGTTACTAATTTCTGTTCTCAGTGCCTGGAATATCCTTTCATCCATTGTTCCACGACTAATTTCATACAGCTTCAGACTCCCCTGACAGAGTTATTATTTACTTATTTATTTAACGTTTATTTATTTATTTTGAGAGAGATAGAGAGCGTAAGCAGGGGAGAGGCAAAGAGAGAGGGGGAGACAGAGAGTCTGAAGCAGGCTCTGTGCCATCAGCAAAGAACCTGATGCAGGGCTTGAACTCACTAACTGTGAGATCATGACCTGAGCTGAAATCAAGAGTTGGATGCTCAGCTGGCTGAGGACCCAGGCATCCCATGACTTCTTGCTTTTTAAAAAATTTCTTATTTCCTGATCCCTGACTCTGAAAGTAACTGAACTCCCATAGCACTTACGTTGTTATGTGGTTTGCATATAGTAAACAGCAGTATTGGGTAGTTAGATGCCCATAGACTGTAGGTTTCTTGAAGCAGGATCTAATTTAGTGCCTTACATGGGGTCTGTGGTCAAGAAGGTGATGAACAGATAAATGAATAATACATAGATCTTTTTATTGTCTTTAGTTTTACATTAGCTAATGAAACTAGAAAAAGCCTTTTTTTTTTCTTTCCTTGACAAATCTTCAGATCTGTAGTTCATTTCCCTCTCTACCACTACTTAAAAAAAAAAAAAAGTCATTCTGATTATTCTACTTGAACTTGGTATTGCCTTGGGGGAAATATCTTAAAAATCCTTCCTGTTTCCCAGACATAGAGAATTTGTTTCTGTCAACTGACATTTAGTAATTTTTTTCTAGTTGGAGAAGTGCCTAGTAGTCTAAATTTGAGTTTATCACCATTTCGTTCTGATTATTCCTAAATGAAGCAAAAATAGTTCTACAGATGAACTGCACATTCTCTCTCCTTTCTTTCCATAACTCAAGTTCAGTCTGTGCTTAATGTCCTGGGAAAAGGAGATATTGTTTAAACGCATGGTCTTTGAAGTTATCTAAGGGATTTAAGAGTTGAAGTGAGATATGTTACGTGTTTATTATTGAAAAGTAGTGTGTATGGGGGTTCCTGGGTGGCTTGGTAGTTGAGCATCCAACTCTTGATCTTAGCTCAGGTCTTGATCTCAGGGTCATAAGTTCAAGCCCCATGTTGGACTCTGTGCTGGGGTTGAAGCCTACTTAAAATAATAATAATAAAAAAGTAAAAGTAGTGTGTATGGTAGTTTTTATTCACATGTTTATTTTTATAACAGTTTTTTGACTGTTTCAGATCTGCTCATGAAACCAAATGGGTATTTAATTAACTGCTTGGCACTTTGTCAGTATAATTTGAAGACTAGCCCTTTTGCCTACATTAATTTTGAGTATTTAAAGTACTCATAGACATGGTCTTTTTCTTTACTTGCAAACATGTTTATTTAATGGCTTAGCAAAAGGTTATGTCCCAGCCACTGTGGAGCTAACAGGGGCTGTGTGAATGCACTGACCAAGATCATGATGGTTTAGCCAGAATCATGGAAGGGAAGAATCTGTTAAGTCATTACAAGGAATGAAGTATCTGAATTGAGTATATGGGTTGGTTATTCTGATTATGATATAGTTAGATAATCTGCTCACTCTTATCTCTTCCGTGGCATCCAGCTTTCTGTGACTCAAATGGGAAGTTTGTCTATGTAACTGAGAGGCCAGAGGCTGGTGGCCAAGAGGTCAAATTCAATCCCAAGATGTTGGCCAGCATAACATTAAAAAATATTGACAGTTATGGCTGATATAAAAACACGATTTAATGACTTCTTTAAAAAAAACAAAACGAAGTTTTGGCAGCCCTGGTCTGGAATCTCTAGTGATGGCTGGGATGTAAACTGCCCAGGTTACCATGGTTTCCACTATTCCCACTGTCTCCCCAATACCGTAGTGACACAGCACTTGCCTATTTAATGTCACTCCAGCACTGTGACTTCTCTCATGGGAGAGACAAGTTTTCTGCAACCACATTGCCCTCAGAAATGGCATTGTGAGAGGCGCCTGGGTTGGCTCAGTCAGTTAAGTGTCTGACTCTTGATTTCGGCTCAGATCATGATCTCCTGATTTGTGAGTTCAAAGTCCTGCATCGGGCTCTGCACTGACAGTGAGGATCCTGCTTGGAATCCTCTCTCTCCCTCTCTCTCTGCCCCTGCCCCCCCCACTCTCTCTGTCTCTCAAAAATAAATAAATGAACTTAAGAAAAATTTATTTTTAAAGAAGAAAAAAAAAAAAGAAATGTCATTGTGAGAGGACATCCAGTAGAATTCTGTGTCTGAATGAAAAGCAGAGAGAGCCTTGGTGGACATAAAGACCATTCCTGTATCTTTTATATGAGAACAAAGTGTCTAGATTATGTGTTTTTGGTCAAAAATATCCTCTTCCACTCATTACCTGTGGGCCTTTAAGTTTGTATCCCTGATTTGACCTTCTGATCCCCTGGCTGCCTGGGGAGTGACTGCACAACCCTGGGCAGATGTGATCGTTGTAACAAGCACAGCTCTGATCTGCGCAGTTTTTATTATAGTTGATGTTTGCATGTCATGAGGTCAACACGACTCAGAGTAGGTGGTCTTTTCTTACGGTCCTAAGCAACTCTGACATCTGTGGCCAGTTGTGCTGACGTCTGAGGTACTTCAGCATAGGGGCTCTTTGCTCCCCTGCCCTACAATTAGGAAAGGTTTGCGCACAAGTGCTCAGCATCTAAGTCTGCTTTTATGTGTTTGTTGTGTAAGCGTTTATTTAAAATTTTCTACTCACTTTTGGCCCACATCCCATTTATAAGGTGTCAAACAAGTGAGGGCTGTTTGGGATGATGAGAAAGTTCTGGAAATGGATAGTGGTGATGGTCGCCTGACATTGTGAATGTACTTAATGACACTGAAAGTACACGTAGAAATAGTTACAGTGGTAAATGTTATGTATACATTAGCCACAATTAAAAAAAGAAGAAGTGAGGGGGGCAAGAAGCTGGATATACTTTTTGAGTTTTTCTGACCAAAAGAGGCATAGAGAAAAGTCCTCATTCTTATGTTACATTTCCTTAATCTCTGGTCTTTTTTTTTTTTTTTTTTTTTTTTTGGAAGGTTTGTTTTTCTCCGGAGTCTACATTATTGGTCTCTGCAAGTCATTCATTCTGTGTTTTCTCTTTCCACGGGCTTGTTCAGTTATTGCCCAGGGAAGATCTCTATGAGAGTGGCAGATACAACATACCCAGCCTGGGTGGTGGTTCTTCACTCTGACTACACATTAGAATCACCTGGGAGTTTCCAAAGTCTCCTTGCCCAAGTCATACCCAAAACCAATTAATCTGAATTTGTGAGAGCTCCCCAAGTGCTTCCAGTGTTGAATGCAGCCAGGGCTGAAGTTGCCTGCGCTGTAGGAAACCCCGTCTGATTAAAAGAGCCCATTCCAGTGCCTGAAGTCAGGGCACGTCAAAGGCCATTTTCCTTTTCTTCTCCATACCCAGTTGTTTCAGACATTGCCTTCACATGATTTGAAGTACCTCCGATATGAGAAGTAGGGCCAGGCAGTGGTGTAGGTTTAGTTTAGAGATGCTGACCCAGAGAATCAATATTAAAGAGTCAAAACAGGAAACACAAATACCCAAAAGTATAGAATGGCTTTTTTTCTCTTTATAAAAATAAACTTTATTTTAGAATCATTTTATATTTAACAGAAAAATTGCAAAGAAATCACAAATAATTCCCTTATACCCTTCATCAAGTTTCCCTAAGTGTTACTATCTTACATTACCATGGTCCATGTGTCAAAGCTAAGAAATTGACGCTGGTACATTACTGTTAACTAAAATGCGGATTTTATTTGGATTTCATCAGTTTTTCTATTCATGTTCTCTTTTAGTTATGGGACCCAGCCAGGGTACCACAATACATTTAGTTGTCATGTTATGATGGCTTTTTAAAACTTTGCTGGGCTGTGAAGTCTTAGCTACTTCTCCAGTGTCCTGAGCAGTCAAGGACTGCCATGTGTATGTGCCTTGTTACCACTACGTTGCTACACTAAGAATTTGAATGCATTTTTTCTTATGTATTCTTGGCTTTTAGGGCATCACATCTCTGCCCGGTAGTATCCCTTTTATCCCTCTTCCTTTCAGAAAATCCCTTTGGAATGGAAATAACCCCCCCCCCCCCCCACCAACTCTCCAATGCTGCATACAAGTGGGGGCCTCAAGATGTGACAGGGTTAGAGGTTTTTTCAGTTAATTTTTCCCCAGGAAGTTTTTGAGAAATGACCTAACAGCATGAAGATGTTTTTATTTTTTCAAGGGACCAAACTGTTCAGGACCAAAGTCAATGGATTAATTTGATAATCAACACATTTTAATCACATATCAAATGTAAACAGATTTCTTTGCACTTTTTCCATAGGATGGATTAAATCCTATTTCCCTTTGGGGATTTCAAGACTACTGGTAAATTGAAGAGAAGATTGTGAGTTTGTTAATTGAAGCAGATGACAGGATGGTCCATACCTTGCTCCTTGACATGCTTCCCTGGTTTGACTTTCAGGACAGACAACATAGTCTCTTGGTTTTCTTCCTTCCTCCCTGGCTTCTCCTTCTTCTCCTTTGGGCTTTCTTCCCTTTTCTCCCAATGTCTTCAATGATGGAGGGTCCCAAGATTTAGTCTTTGACTATTCTTTCTCTATGTTAATTGAAATCTCAGCTGGTCTTGTGCTTTAAATACCATCTGAAAGCTGATGACTCTCATATTTATATCTCCAGCCCCTCTCCTGAAATCCAGACTGGAATATGTATTAAACTGTCGACCAGACATCTCTACTTAGATGTCTGCTGCATAAGGCAAATTCAGAACATCTGAAACTGAATTATTGACCTTCCCCCAAACCTGTGCCACCCACAACCTTCCCCATGACAGCTGTAGCAATTTCTCCCGTCTCCCAGTTACTGGGACAAAAATTCTCAGTCATCCTCATCTGCTTTCTTCCCTCTACACTCCACAAGAAAGTCCTGAAAGTTCCACCTTAGAAAATATATTCAGAATCCAGCCTTTGTGACTGTTGCTATACTGCTAACAGCCCACGTTGAGCCACCATCATCTCCCCACTGGACCACTGAGTTAGTCTCTCTTAGCTGCCTCCTATCAATTGGATCATGTTACTTCTCTGTTCAACACTCTCCAAGGGCTTCCCCTCTTTCTGTGTAAAAACTACTGTCTTCACTGTGGCCTCTACGGTCTACATTACCTCACTCCCCATTGGCTCTCTGGCTTGTCTTCTTTCTCTTCCTCCTCTGCCCTTCATTCACTGGCCTCCAGCCACAGGGCCTCTGTGTTATCTCACCTCAGGGTGAGACACTGGCTATTCCCTCTGCCTGGAGGCTCTTACCCTAGATATCAGCATGGCCAACTCCCTCACTTCCATAGATCTTTATTCTAAATGTCACTTCTCGGTGAGGCCACCTAGACCACCCTCATTAAAATTGCAGCTTTCCCACATACTCCTGATTCTCTTCATCTTGCTGTTTCTTTTTTCTTCTAAACTACTGCTGAACATACTCTTTTATGTGCTCATGTATGCTTATTGTTTTTGGCCTGTCCCTCTCCACTAGACTGTAAGCTCCACGAGGGCAGAGATTTTTGTCTCTTCTGTCTATTGATATATGCTTAAAAATATATGTCTGGCACATAGTAGTTACAGTCAGTTTTTATTGAATGAATAATTCTTAACTGTGAAGGGTGTTTGGAAAGTTAACGCAATTACAGATGATAGTCACTAAATCAGCAATGGCTAATGTTTGCTGAGCCCAGACCTCCTGCCATGGCCTATAGTAAGGGCTTTATAGGCTTTTGTCTTATTTAATCCTTACAATGATGTTAAGAGACAGTTATTCATAATATTTCCACTTAACAATGAAAGAAACTGAGACACAGAAAGTTTAAATAAATTGTCCATAATTGTAAATGGCCCATCTCTAGTTTGCTTTAGCACCTGTAGCCTATAACCAGTAAGTCTGGAGGAAATTATGGAATGGATAATGGAGGGAGAGGGGGAAGCATATTTCGTTGTTAACAGTGCTCTTGTCAGAGTGCTCACATTTAATTTCAGAGTATGCGGTGTTAATTTCCAGATGAGGGAGGCTTTAGTTTGTAGTTAATCCCACATCTCCAAAAATGCAGTCTGTGTTCTTCCTTTTTCTTATTGTTTAAACCCAGGTCTCTGTCCTTTCCAGAACTGGAAGCCATTTAAGCCTCAGTCCGGTGAAGTTTGGTTCCAGGTTTTTCGTTTCCTTTTCCAGAATGGCCTTTGGGGAAAGATAAATGGTGTTCCCCCTCCTGTGAGGGCAAATATCTCCTCAGCTGAGAGTTTCATGTTAATGCTTCTTCCTTAGGAACTTTACTGACTGCAGAATACTATTCCCTCCTGATGTGATCCCTTGGAGGGCCACGCCCAGGCCCCTGCAGCCACTTCTGGCAGGTGTCTGCTTCTCTCTCCCAGGGTAGTCCTTGTCCTCAGAGATGTGGAACACTCGTCACCTGTCAGCGGCCACTCTCAGGCTGCTGTCAGCTGTCTGACTAGATCTTGTGGGCCTGGGCCTGGACTTGGACCTACTCACCAGTGGGAGGCCTGTTCTGAGCATGAAGTTATAATATCTTCCTACTCAGCATCTGTATTATTTTTCTATGCTCTGTAATGAATTGCCACAAATTTGATGGCTCAGAACAACATGCATTCATTATCTCACAGATTCTGTAGCATATTTAGGTTCTTTGCATCAGGTCTCATCCAGCTGCAATATAGGTGCTGTCAGGGGCTGTGATCTCAACAGAGGTTCAACTGGGGAAAGATCTGTTTCCACTGCTTCCCTTAGGTTCTTGGCAGAATTCATCTCCTTGCAGTCATAGAACTGACATCCCTGTTTCTTGCGAACTGTTATCCAGGGGCTGCCCACAGTTCCTTGCTATATGGCTCTTTCATAACATGGCAGCTTACTTTTTCAAAGCCAGCAAGAGGAGCATGTAGCTCCAGTCTGCTGAAATGGAATCTTATAGCATAGTGTAATCACAGGAGTGATACCCCATCCTCTTTGCCATATTGTGATGGTTAGAAGCAAGGTTCAGTACCTGTCCTCACTCAAAGGGAGGGTTTTACAAAGGCATGAACACCAGCAGGTGGAGGTGATTGGGAGGAAGGGGTCACCTTAGCGTGTGTTCACCAGAGCAACCATATTTAATGTGGTTAAGTTGTGGAGGTAATCCCTGAAGCCAGGGAAGACCTATTAGTTGCTCATCTATTCCCTCAGCAGATGTTGGATTCGCTTTGCCAAGACTGTAGGTCAGGATGTGATTTTTCATGTGGCATCTAGAAAATTTGTAATAATGCCTATTTTTGTTGATCTTTTGTGCTCCTTTCAGTTCAGATGTAACTGAGTCAATTATCTGATGAAATGAACCAGAGATGCCTCCCTTCTTATAGCACTTCTTGTTATAGAACCAAAGATGGTAGCTATGAGGTCCTCTATTAAAGGTTATTCCTTATGAACCTGGGCTGTTGAGCTGCTGAAAGACAGACTCATCTTCCCTCTGTTCATCTTATGAGTGTTTTACTGAGTGGATACAGTGTCGACTTATTTTAAATGATTCCTGTTTTTCAGCCTACTCATTTAAAATCTCAGTGTGTGTGTGTGTGTGTGTGTGTGTGTGTGTGTTTATGTTGTTTTTTTTTTCAATTTTATTTTTGACAGAGAGACAGAGTGTGAGCGGGGAAGGGGCAGAGAGAGAGGGAGACACAGAATCTGAATCAGGCTCCAGGCTCTGAGCTGTCAGCACAGAGCCCAACACGGGGCTCGAACCCACAAACCATGAGATCATGACCTGAGCCAAAGTCGGCCACTTAACCAACTGAGTCACCCAGGCGCCCCTCCAGTGGGTGTTTATAAATAACCTCACACAATCTGACCTTTGTCTTCATATGACAGAGCAGCTGGGATTTCACATGTTAGAACACTGTCTTCCCACGCCTGTCTTTGTTGTTGGAGACCCCACGATACGCATGACAGGATGTCATGACCACGTCTTCTCTTTCAAAAGTCTGAAATATTCTGCTTTAGTTCCTCTCAATAGGTCTTTTGTTTGGGGGGGGGATAGAGGATGAGAATGTGGGGGAAAAATGAGAACATGATTCTAGTCTCTGATGAAGTTATAAATCAGGAAGACTGGAGCGCAGAATCGGTTTCTTTTTTGGAGTTAGTTTATTCCAGTTTGACCAGTATGGAATCAGTTTATTCTTTCACATTTCAAAAGTATGTGCCTCAGTCCCTATGCCTGAAAGGATATGTTAGAAGGAAAAATAAAATCAAGATATGCTATTGACCTTTGGTTACCCAATGATAATTGCACACCTGGGAAAAACCAAATCCTCTTTAAAAATTTTTCACTTTTGAATTCCATGTAAATCATACCCAGATGGTTAATGGTAGCATAAATTGCTTTTCATGATATATAAGAATCTTAGAAATCATTTTTTAAAATATAGCAAATATGCATTCAAAAACCATTGATTTGGTAGGATATGTGTGTATTCAGAGTTCTGTATGAAAGTGCCCACTTGAAGAATTTTCTGGCCACCCCTGCTCTCACAGAGGCTGGCATGGGCCCCTCTTAGGTAGAGCTCCTCATAAGTGGGCCGGGAGAGCCCTGCTCACCCCTCGGCCAGTGGGGAGTGACTGTGCGTGTGCTGTAAGCCCTTGGACAGAGTCCAGCGCCCAGGTCCCTAAGTCCTGATCCCCATGACCAGCCACCCGGAGAGAGAGCAGACACGCCCCGCTGACACTTAACTGCAGTCCATTTCTTCTTGCCTTATCCCTGGCTGGGTGGGCCAAGGAATCACCTTCAATTTCTGATGATCACGTGGCTTTCAGGAGTTCCTCAGGCCCCCATACAAGAGCTCCCTATAGGAGCTCTTCAAAGGCATGGTGTGCAGTGGTAGAATTTCCTTCTGGCATCACTTGCTGCTGGTTCTCCTGAGTGTTGCATGATGTACATGATGTGCACAGTTACATGTGGGAAGGACAGAAGCAGCCACACAACCTGGGTGGGGAAATGACAGGGCCATGCTGGATGCCTCTGCACCGACCAGAAGACCGAAATTGTTTGCCACAAACAACCCTTTATATCCACTCTTTCCCCAGGACTTTAGTTGCCATATATCTCGATAGATAGATAGATAGATAGATAGATAGATAGATAGATATAATTTTTTTAATGTTTATTTTTGAGACAGAGACAGAATGTGAGCGGGGGAGGGGAAGAGAGAGAGGGAGACACAGAATCTGAAGCAGGCTCCAAACTCTGAGCTGTCAGCACAGAGCCCAATGCAGGGCTCGAACCATGATATCATGACCTGAGCCGAAGTTGGGTGTTTAACCGACTGAGCCACCCAGGCGCCCTGCTTTATATTCTTTCTTTAATGCATCTTTAATTTTGGTAGATTTTGCCAGATTGCCTTCTGTAGGGATTGAACCTTTTAAAAGTTCTTTTAAATTAATTTTAATTTTCCAAGTGCTATAAGAATATACAATCTTCAGAAAAAGTGGAAAAAATTAAAGATACAGCTAAAGTCAATTTCAGTTACCGCCACCAGCCCTAGACCCAGTTCCCCTACAGACAGATCCTCTCCTTCCCCCAGAATTAAATGCTGTTGTTGGTTTGGTGTGCCTTTTTGTCTATGCCTTGGCAGATATAAACCCATGGGAAATAAATATTATGGGAGCGTGTGTGTGTGTGTGTGTGTGTGTGTGTGTGTGTGTGTGTTGTTTAACACATAAACCATATTGTACTAAAATTCTATAATGTTGTGTTTTACTTAATGCTATGTCTTGGAGGTCTTTCCATGATGTGTATAATTATACATCTATGCATAATTTGAGTTTTTACCATAAATTATTTTTCAGCAGTGCCTTTTTGGTATTTACTTTCAGGAAAGAATTTGGGGTTTTATTAAATACCCAATGATTCATACATAAGTATATTAGAAAATCGTAACCTTTGGTTGTTTTTTCCCCCTCTCTTCAGATCTCAGAAAAATGATCTCCACAACGAACGCTACATCTTGGAATTAGATTGTTGTTCCTCCTTAGACCACCTGACGGGCCAAAAGCTCATCCCGGAGTTCATTAAGAAGGTGAGCCCTGTGGTCAGGAGACAGTTGAACAGTTGTGCAGCGCGAGCCGGCCGGGGGCTGGCCGAGGGCAGTTCAGCCACACCACATAGGCCAGGGTAGCAGCCAGTGTCTCCTCACACCTGGGCCTTTGGGCGGCCCCACAGGGGTGCAGCGCCCCCTACCCCCACCCCCCCCACCCCCCCCACACACACATAGCTGGGCTGACGATGACTCTGAAACAAGATGGCTTCCCCCCTTCCCAGGCTCCGAGACCTTGGACCTTGTCTTTTAAGGCTGGAGCGGCATTCACAGCGAACAGGCCTGTGGGCCCACTGCTGAGACTCCTCCCAAACCCTCAGGGTGGTGGGCCACTCCCCACCGCCAGCCCGGATCCCACCTTCCACTTGTCCTGTGGGGCCTCATTGCTACGAGCCGCCTTTCTTTCCTAGTGTGGGAGCAGCCCAGAGCCCCGTGACCACTGGCATATGCAGTTACACAAGGGAAAATTGCCTACTTGCAGGGGAGTCCTTCTCTGCCCAGAAATGTGTCTGGTTTTGAATTTCTCATCATGCCATACGAGGTTTCCTGCCTAATTGCAGGGTTCACTTGAGTTTCTATAGGACATTCACTGCAGAAGGAATGTCCTTGCCCGGACTGGGGCTAAGTTCACTCCTTAGTGCTTACCTTGTTCTCTCTCGCCCAGTCTCCCACAACAACTGACAATTCCCCATTCTGGAGAGGCGATTATGGCTTGTTTGGGACCTCATCTGTCAGCTAATGAATTCATTAATAAATAGTGTTGGCCGTCAACTTTGGGCCAGAAATACCGCATGCCTGCTTGGTGCTGGGACACAGAGAACAGCCGTGGTCCCCGCTCTCAGGCCCTCAGGTCCTCACACCTGGAAGGCGGACCCCGGAGGAGAGTGATGAGCGTTACCAGCAGGGAAGCAGCAGACACCGTGTGGGGTGGGTATCAGTGGGGGGGGGGGGGGGGGGGTATCTCACACAAAGACAGGATGAGGAGTTACCTGGTGATGGGGCTGCACGGGGAAGGTCGGGGACGCCTCCAAACAGCGAGCAGCGTGTGTGAGGGCCCTGTGCAGGAGCAAGTGAGGGGAGTGAAGAGATCAGAGGAGCTTTGGGGAAGAAAAAGAGTGCCAGGGGTGAGAGCAGGGCCAGGACTCTGCTGTAAACGCAATGGAGGCTGCTCAGAGGATTTTTGCAAAAGAGTGAAATAATCAGATTGTCCCTTTAAACACCCAGTGACCCTTTTGCTGTTGTTTCCTTCCTGCCTCCCTTCCTTCAACATTGATTGAGTGTTCAGGCTCAATGAGGCCTTAGGAATAACCCCTCATGTGTGGTGGCCAAGACCTGGAGACTGGGAGTCAGATGACCTCGTAGGTCAAAATTTCTGATAATTTTACTAGAACGATGCAGACTCTTCTCTGATGGAATTCAGGTCATTACTTAAGAAATGGAGGGATGAGGTGCCTGGTGACACTGTCGGTTAAGCCACCAACTCTTGATTACAGCTCAGGTCATGATCTTATAGTTTGTGGGATTGAGCCCCCACATAGGGCTCAGCACAGAGCACAGAGCCTGCTTGGGATTGTCTCTCCCCCTTCTCTCTCTGCCCCTCCTCTGTTTGCTCTCTCTCTCTCTCTCTCTCTCTCTCTCGAAAAAAAAAAAAAAAAGAAATAGGGAGAAAGGCAATTTTTGTTTGCATGTGCATAAGCCTGACAACATGAGTTTTTGTGTAACTTATGTAGATGTCTGTACACATAGGGCCCTCTTTCCTGGATTGATGCAGACAAAATGTTCTAATAAACTTGAGTAGGGACATGCTAGAGGTGAAACTTACCCCATGATCTGAGTACTGGGGAAAAACTGTTTTAGAAATAGGCTTGTAATCAAGACTCGGATACTTGGAATGTTTGTAGGTAACTGGGTAAGATGAGGGCGTGAGGCTCTGTCCATACTTTCACATATGCTCTTTTAAAAACATATGATTTGGGGGGGGGGGGTGCCTGAGTGGCTCAGTCAGTTAAACATCCGACTTCTGCCAAGGTCATGATCTCATGATCCGTGAGTTCAAGCCCTGCATCGGGCTGTGTGCTGACAGCTCAGAGCCTGGAGCCTGCTTTGGATTCCGTCTCCCTCTCTCTCTGTCCTTCCCCTACTTGCTCTCTCTCTCTCTCTCTCTCTCTCTCTCAAAAATAAACATTAAAAATTTTTAAAAAATAATGAAAAAACATATGATTTGGTACTTTTGTCTTAACCAAACCGGATCTTTGCATGACTGTTACATTGTGCCAATATCAGGTCTTAAGGAGACAGCAGCCTAATTAGTGGGCTCTCAGATACTGGTGTGTGTAGTGTTTGGAGTGTAGGTAGACATCTTTCTACCTGTGTGTGTGTATGTGTGTGTGTGTGTGTGTACATGCATGCATGCGTATCAGTATATGATGGTTCGTTTCATAGTAAATCATTGACACCTGCTTATTCTATGTTAATATAAGAATTATGTTTTTAACATTTTGAATATTACATACTTTAAAAAGCCCACCATGCCATCCTGCTCCTGCCATACCCCTGGTTTTCAAACAAAAAGCATTGGGTCCAGACAGACTAGATAACTTGCACACAAGGGTAGTACTAAGATTCCTCATGTGTATCCCAGAATCTCTCACCTCTGCTCGTCTCTAGAGAGGTGGTTTATGGTCATGGTCAGCAGGTGGAGGTACAGTTTCTGCCAACAACCCAGGGGTGTTGAGATCCTGCCATTTGTCCCTCGCCGTCCAGTGTAGCCGAGAGCTGGACCTGGAAGGATCCAGCATTTCTGGTCATTGGTGCTGGCTGTGGCTGTAGTTTCTAGGCCAATGGCTGTGACACCCGGGAGAAGAGGGACAAAACAATGGGTCTGGGCCTCCTTCCCTCTGTTCCTTTTTTCTGTTGTTGGACAAGATGTCTGGAGAAAACACCACTTCTGTGTGTGAAGAGCAGAGGGGAACTGAATACCCCTCTGTAGGATCAACAGCTTTTCCAGCTGATGGCAGAATTTTACACACGTGTAAATTTTTATGTCATCGCGCAGGTAGAAGACCATGGGAGCTTCCTGGGAAGAAATACACTAAAAACCATTTGTGTCTTTTCAGTAAATATTTAATGAATAGCCTGGTCCCTATTTGTATATATAGAGAGTGGTGACACTTGTTAATTGCCATTCACTTAGGCCAAGATGAAGCTGTGTCACTGGCGGCTACAGCTTACAGTCATTACTTTTTATCTGGGTCATTATTTTGTGTGAAATAATGGCTCCTGTTCCTGTGACAAGCAGATCCGTCTTACGATGAGATGGTAATTAACTCATTTTGTCATTGTACCATCATACAGGATAAGCTCATATTCTCTGCCTATTAGAATTAAATTCAAAGTGATTAAATTTTTTTTTCTTAAGAACAATGGCCCAGTATTATTTTTCCACTGAATGTTTTAAATTAGCAGAACTTTTGGATAGAGAACATGGATGGAAGGAGGGAAAGGAGATTTCATTATTTCTCACAAATGGGAAAAATATAATCATCTGTATCTGTGTCATGTAAAATTAAGCTGAAGGTGCCATAATTCACAGCCCCTCTCCATCATGATTTTCGGCAGAGGGTGAGGGGGAATTCTGTAAAGACGACTCTGTTCCTTTCAGTGTGGTCTAATGATTTCTCTGAGCACTTTGGCTGTTCAAATTAAATCTGGGCTACTGCATTTTGTTTTTCCCCTCTTGTATCCTGCTGTGCTCCATCCAACCGGCCCTTTATGTAAATTATTTATTATGGACCACAGAACATTTAAAAGGCAGATTTATGATCAGACTTGGAGAGACTGTGTGTTCCAAGTCCTAGAACCGAATGCTTCAGGGACAAAGAGTCTCAAGGCTGTCTGAGAACAGAGTTGATGCCTCTGCTGCCTTGAAACAAAGGTCCCGCCACCAGGTACCTCCAGAGCCTGTCTTGTGTGGCTGGTTTGTGGGGCCCCTTGGAATTTCCTGTTCTTCAGAGTTCCCAGAGGATTGTAAAGGAGACAGAATGATGTCAAACAAAGGGCTTACATGTTCATCTTCACATTCCTTTACATTCTTTGGAGCTTCTTGGGAAAGAGCTCCTACGTTTGGAAAATGCTTTGAAGTTTTCAGAGTCATTCTGGGATGTGCTTCACGGTTAATTTTGGGCAAGAGGCCACACCGGCAGCGGTGTCTCTCTTCTAGACACGAGGAAACGGCTCCGAGAAGATGAGGACTTTGCCCAGGGGCTGGGACTGTTCACGGATGCAGCCTGGGCAGGTCTTTCTACAGGAGCGGCCCCAGCGGGAGGCAGTGGGATTTGGGTGGAGCAGGAAGTTTCTGCGGCCAAGTGGGGAAGGTTTTGGAGAGGTGTGGTATAGAATGAGGGCCCCGGAAAGTGAGGGCTAGATGGAGGGGTGAGGCGGATGGCGCTGTTTTTGGTAAAGAGAGGAGCATGGAAAGAAAGTTCAAGGCTGAGAGTCAAGTTCTGTTTAGCTGGGATTTGGGATGAACAAAGGAAAGAGGAAGGCTGTTCTGGGCAGGATTCTTTGGCTTGTGTGAAAACAGAGCCTTCCTCAAGCCAGCTCAGGTGCGGTTAATCAGGGGGGTTTACTACAAAGATTCAGGAATGGCCTGGAGCCCCTGTGACAGAATACAGAAAAGCCCTCCCCCATCCCCCACCCCCCAAAAAAAGCAGCAGCAGCAGAAGTAGAAGAAGAAGAAGAAGAAAAGGAAAGGAAAAGGTTGGGCTCTCTGGCTATATTATATGCTGCTGGCCCATATTTATGTACCTGTAGGTTTATTTGAATTTTAAATGGGATTTCACTCCACAGAGGGAATCCCTGTGTGTGCCAGGCAGACCCTGTGCTAATAGGCTTTACACACACTATACTCTTAACCCTTATCTCACCCCCTCTGGAGGCTCATCCCTGTTTTATAGGTGGAGAAACTGAGGCACAGAGACGCTGTGCAGTTTGCCCAGAGTTAGAACTGTGAAAGGCGGGACTGAGATTTGAACCCAACCCATCTGACCCAAAGGGTGCATTCCTAACCATTTGGCCATGCTGCCTATTCTGTGTCATCCTCAGGAATGGAGAGGGGGCTGTCCCAGCTGGAGGAGAGATGGCATGGGAGGCAGACAGGTGAAGCTTTGTCTGGTACATAGAGATAGATTTTAGAACCTCTTGAATGCCTCCCGTCTGTGGAGGTTGGGTCTCTAGGCCTCGCTGCCCATCTGAGAAAGCCACACTCCCTGCCACTCTCCAGGTAAGAGACTTCAGGGCCTTTGCCCTCAGGTACTCAACTCTGGGCTCTGCCCCATAGTTTCACTCCCTTTTATGATGGAAGGGTGAGCACTAACCTGCACGAGCTACTCAGACCTAGGTTTGTCTTCCACTGGACCACAGAGACCTTAGAATGTAGCAGTGGAGGGGAGGCGAGGCAGACCCCTGCCTTGTCCTGTGGGGAACAGCTCATGGTCAGAAACTCAGTGGCTTAGATTAAGCTAGATGTGTTGCCCTTTCAAAAACCAAATGGTGCGGGGCACCTGGGTAACTCAGTCAGTTAAGCATCTGACTTTGGCTCAGGTCATGACCTCAAGGTTTGTGAGTTCGAGCCCCGCATCAGGCTCTGTACTGACTGACAGCTCAGAGTCTAGAGTCTGCTTCAGATTCTGTCTTCCTTTCTCTCTGCCCCTCCCCTGCTCACGCTCTGTCTCTCTCTCTCTCTCTCTCAAAAATAAAATAAACATTAAAAAAAATTAAAAACCAAATGGTGCTTCTTAACATCGTGACCTAAAGAGAAGAATCCAACAGATCTTTAAAATAGAAATGTCTCCTTTTAATGAAACAGAATATCCCAAATTCCCAGGATTATGAAACTTGGCCATAGTATATAAATGACTCATCATTTGCTTTCTGTCTGATTGCTGAGTGTTAGGGCCTCATTTCTACAAGTGCGGTGCAGAGAGTTTAATTTTAATTAGTGCAAGATGCTGATTCAGAATGAAAGAAGAAATGTTAAAACGCTTCCCTTACCTCGCTACACCCCCACCTACCCCCAAGCCAAGTGAATTGTGACATTTCAAAAGGGATCTGGTGGGCGCTGGGGAGGAGTGGAGGCAAAATGGTGTGTGAATGAGCATATGCCCTCAGAGTGGAAGACAGATTGCTGGGGGTGGGCAGGGAAGAGGCTGGTGGTGGAAGCGAGGCCTTGCTGGAGAATGAGGGCATCCCGTTTGCTATTGTCTCCAGAACTTAATAAACATTTGTCACGGGAATGAACAAATTAAAAGACGAATGCAGAGGAAAAATCGTTAAGATTGTGTCGTAGAAGGGGAGAGAGAAGTCTGAAATGACACTCCAGTGACTGAAGTGTGAGGTAGGGTCCCTTGTGAGGACGGAGAACACATGGCATGAGGAACTATTTGGGGCCAGAGAGGTAATGAGATTGGGGATGGGCATGTTGGGACTTGGTGGGACACTCAAGGGAACATTCCAGAAGACAGTTGTGATTTTTGAGCTGGAACTCAGGAGGAAGCTAGGAATGGAGCTGTAGTTATCTGAGGGGTAGACTCAGAGGCCCAGAGGGGCCAGGCAGGTAATGACAGTGAGAAAGAAGTTCAGGTGGTCATCTGGATGGCACATGCCCATCTCAAGGGGGCAGCCACCACTTAGCATCCACTCATTGTTGCCTGGTGGAAATACGAACCCAGTACCACAAGATCTTCTGTTGTATTTTGGTTGGCTAGTTGGTTTTGTCTCATTTAGAGAAGCTGACAATGTTTTTGTTTTCTTATTGTGACGTCTTTTGGTTTTTCAATGTAAGCCAATCGATCAGTTTAAAACTGTAAGAATTAGATCAGTGTTTCTCAAATTTTCTGTGCTGAAGGACCAGTTTTTTGTTGTTTGGTTTTAGTTTTTTTCCAGTCCATTAAGAAGTGATACTTATGTAAAATACAATAAAAACATGGCGGCAGTGTCAAATGGCTAGAAAAGTGTCTACATGCCTGCCCTTGTTTTATGTACCTATCTTGTCATGGACTGTTAACAAAAAGTTGGTGGACCAGCAGTGTGCTGAGGACCAACCACACTTTGAGTAGCCACTGTTTGAGGTGGCAACGCCATGGGACAGGATAGAATCATGACCTGAGAACTCACTTGTGCTTGTGGAGGGAAGAGACTAGAATACCATGGCTGGAGCTCTGGAAAGGACCCAGAGAAGGAAAACAAAAGAAAGAAGTTCTATGAAGCAAGAGGAGAAAAGGAAGAACATGATGTTACAGAATCTGAGGGAAGAGAATATTATAAGAGCAGAAAAGAGGTTGAGTTAGAACCCACTGAGTGGGTGGCCCACTGGGTTTGGCCACTGGAGGCTACTGGTAAATCCTGTAAGAGCAGTTTTCAAGAGTGGAGCAGGCAGAGGCCTCCTTCCATGGGTTTAAGAGTAAATAAGTTTGGAAGGAGAGTGAGAGTGGTGGCTAAGGTACAGGTGGAGGAAGTTTTGGTTGCTCCCAGTAGGAGTTAAAAGCTACCAGTGGAGAGGAGAAAGCTAAAGAAAGTCAGAGGTGAGTTAAAGGTAGAGGCAGGTCCAGGTGGGGTGAGCCCACAGAGTGGACATCGGCTGCATACAGGGGACTGGATGCCCATTCCTCAGGCTTGGAGAGGAGGTAGGAAGCCACTTATAGGCTTTGATGCTCAGAGTGGAGAGAAAAATGTAGGCCCTCCTGCCTGGAGGCCTCTGTTTTCTTACAAAGTTCCTCTCCTACCCCAGCCTCTCTTGATCTTCTGTCCCCCTGCTATTTTCATTGGCCTGCGACCTTCCTGTTCTGTCCAGGGGACACAGTTGAAGTTAATCTTAGCCTGAGGGGAGGGAAGGGATCATATGTTTGTCTTGATCACTCCCCAAGAAACAAGACAGATTGTTGTGGTTCATTGTCTCTCTGCATGAATCCAAGATCTAGTAGTGTGGGCCAAGATCCATTCATGTTTCTTTGAACAGATCTTTGAGGACCCCTATGTGGTAGTGTCCCAGGATACCTTAGTGAGCCAGTACAGGTAATGCCCCTGGTCGTATGAAGCTTACAGTGTAGCTGAGGACACAGACATGGAGCAGATAGTCACATGATGGAAGTATAGTGACAAAATGGGTATGCGTTCCAGAGCAGAACACTGTGAGCGGCCCTGACCCAGGCTGGCAGTGGAAGGAGGGAATGGTCCATTAAGAAGTGGGGTTTACACTTCGATCTAATGGGTAATCAGGTGAGGGAGAGTCGGGGCTAGTGGTTATTGGAATGGCTTGGACACAGGCTATGAGGTGGGAGGGAGCATGTTTGGTACAAGGAACAAGAAGGAGACCATTGTGATTTGGCGGCAGAGAATGGAGGATGAGTTCTGGGGGTGGCTAGGACTCACACGTAGGCTCAGGATTTGGATCTTATCCCAAATGCAATGGAAAACTATTGGAGGGTTTTAAGGAGGAGCTAAAGAATGATACCAAATGTGCACTTTGGGAAGAGATGTAGAGATTGGATTGGAGGAAGGAGCCAGTGCAGTTAGGACACTGTTGGAGTATCTCTTTATAGACAGTTAGAGATTGTAGCTAAGCTTACAGTCAGAGTATCACCATAGTGGAGATGTAGAGAAGTGATTTGAATTAAGAACTATGGAGCTGGGGGGCCTGGGTGGATCAGGTGGTTAAGCGTCCAACTTTTGATTTTGGTTCAGGTCATGATCTCATGGTTCGGTTAGTGAGATTGAGCCTTGTTTCGGGCTCTGTGCTGATAGTGTGCAGCATGCTTGGGATTCTCTCCCTCTCTCTGCCCCTCCCCCCCTGTCTGTGTGTGCGCACGCTCGCTCTCTCTCAAAATAAATAAACATTTAAAAGGAAAAAAGAAGAACTATGGAGCCTAAGAGCTCACCAGAGTGAGTAACAGGGTGTGGCAGAGACGGAGAGGATCAAGCTGGTTTGGCTATGCAACTGGATGAATGGGGTCCTTTGCTGAGATAAGGGAGACAGTGGGCCAGGACATTGTTTCCATGGTACAAGAGCTCAAGGCAGCCATCTGGGCTGGAGACACCAGCTGGAAAATGATAATTGAAACTGTGGTCATGGATGAAATCACTGATGAAGGAAGGGAGCTGAGCCCCGGGGAATTCCAGCACTGATTGCCATGCAAAGAAAAGAGGCAGAAAGGAAGTGGCTAGAGGGCCTGGGAAACTCAAACATTGGGCGATGGAGGTCGAGGGTATCTAAGCAAGGAGGGGTTGTCAACTCTGTCAGTGACCCTAAGACTAAAAATCAGAAATAACCACTGATAATGTCATTGGTGATGTAGTCATGAGGCCATTGGTAGCCTCTGCGGAAGCTCTTTTGGTGGCCTCACCCCTTCTAGCACATAATTTACGAAGCCTGTTCCAAAATGTCTTTGGTTTATAATTAAAAACCACTGCCATTTATTCCATAGAACTCATGTTGTTCCTGTATTATTCCTAGGATGGTTCTGAGATTTCTGGTCTTGTGGGCTTTTGTTTTTCCACTTTTAAATTTAAGATGTTCTTTCTTTCCTTGGGCTTGCTGAATCATCTTCATTGTTCTCCTTAATGTAATTTTTATTAAGCAACCGAATTTTAATACCTGACTAGGGGATTAGAACTTGCAATTCTATGTAACTTTTAGCTTTTGCAGCACATATCACATGAAATAATAACAATAAGCAAACTTGTAGTTAAATCAGAAACAAAATTAACTTGGGGTTCCTAAAAATGGTATTTAGATGTGCATAGAACAGAGAGTCGTCTGTTGTGGGCTCTGTGGGCAGCCTGTGGCCCTCAGACTTGCATTCCTTTGTGGTCTCTGCAGAGAAATTGCCCAAATCCAAGGAATCAGAAAATATTCTAGGTGCTAGTGGAGCAGACAAGACTGGAGGGAAAACAGAAGGTATACCGAGAGAGGTGGCAGATATATGCCTGGCAGATATACCAGATATCTCCCTGTTTTGTTCTAGGGAGACATTCAGCCTGGGTGTTAACACTTTTCACGATACCTTTCTACCCTCCTGGCTCGCATTTGTCACCTTGGGAGGCTAATATCTCTTCCATCGCCACTTGTTGGTAGGAGGTTGGTGATGCCGGGGCACACATAACTTTGCCTGAGGCCAAATGTTTGGTTGGCTGCAGGCAAGCCTGGGAGCTCCTGAAGGTGAGGAAGATGTGCGCCTCTCTAGGACATAGTGGTGGCCACGGAACACCTGAGATGTACTTTGCTCTCACAGTATTGAAGTAGGCCTCACAAGGAGCCTGGTGACGGGTGATCCGAATGACCACCAGGTTCTAGCTCCCATGGCCTGCGAACCATGCTTATAGCAGACAGTAATGTTCCTTTGGGGCTGAAGGTGAAGCCAAAAAGTGCCGAAGATCTGGAGTTTCTTTCTTCTAAGCCAGCGTTTCTTGATATGTGCTCTTCCTGCGATACTCCTCAGCAGAAGAGGTTCTGTAGCCCAATGTGTTTAAGAAACATGCATGTTGTAATCCTGTTGGAGGGTCATGATGCTCCTTAAGGGAGTCAAGGTTCTGAAAAGGTCTGTGGTAAGAAACTTCTTTGCTTACTTTACCTCGGCATTTCCCGGCTATAACTTAAGAACTTTCCCCTTGCTTCTTGTCTTTCCCAAATTCCTATTTCTATACCACCGTTGACAATCACAGATTGTTAGCAGCAGCGGGGTGAGTCTCCTCTCTTTATACGGTGGGTTCCTAACACTGATTGTCTCCTAACATTGCACACAATGGCCCTTGCTCGCAGGAGTGAAGGACTTTACTGCACTTTTTTGGTTCTCCTAAAATAAGTGTGTAAGCCCAGACACTTGGTGTAGCAACTGTGTCTCCTAATCCTCACCAGACCTCTAAAGAAGGGGAAATCTGGACCAGGGCAATTTAAAACTCCCTCCTCTCTTTTGTCACTCCAGAAAGACGTGCTCAGCGCCTCTGTCATTCCTCTTGCTTTTTTAGTAACAGACATAGCAATCTTCTAACACGTAGTCAGCAAAAACTAGGTCATTGGATTTGTTGACAGCTGTGGAATTCATAGATAGTGTTTGCTCTGTCTGGGTCAGTCCCAGCTTATCTGACCACGGTCCTTTAAAAGGACTGGTTTCCTGGGCATGTTTCTCCTTTTCTGCTTTCTTCCCCCACCCCCACCCTGCACTCTGCCATAGTTGTTAATCAGATCTTCAAATATATTGGTTTTTCCAGCTTTGATTTCTCATTCTTTTATCTCTCCCCTATTGTCACTAATCAAAACTGGCATTTTATCCCTTAGCAGTGCTATGGAAATACAGTGTCAGCCACCCATATAATTTAAAGTTTTCTGGTAGCCATGTTAAAAAAAAGTAAAAACAAAGGTGAAATTAATTTTAATAATATGTTTTATTTAGCCTAATATATCCAGAATACTGTTTTCAATTTGTAATGAGATATTATATATGTCATATATATATATATATATATATATATATTTATATATTTATATATTTTTTACAAATGAAATATTTGAAATGTGTGTATTTTACACTTATATCACATGTCAGTTTGGGTGCTACATTTACTAACAGTTAAAGAGAAATGTCCTACAAAATAAAGTTCTGCAGGGGCACCTGGGTGGCTCAGTTAAGCGTCCAACTTCAGCCCAGCTCATGATCTCACAGCTTGTGCGTTCAAGCCCCATGCCGGGCTCTGTACTGACACCTCAGAGCCTGGAGCCTACTTTGGATGCTGTGTTTCCCTCTCTCTCTGCCCCTCCCCCACTCACACTGTGTCTCTCTCTTAAAAATAAATAAACGTTAAAAAAATTTTTAACAAAATAAAGTTCTGTGTAACAGAAAAAAAATATTTTCTACTGCTTCAATTTTTAAATTTAAATTGAAGCTGGGGTGCCTGGGTAGCTCAGTCGATTAAGCGTCCAACTTCGGCTCAGGTCATGATCTTGCGGCTCGTGAGTTCGAGCCCCGTGTTGGGCTTTGTGCTGACAGCTCGGAGCCTGGAGCCTGTTTCAGATTCTGTGTCTCCCTCTCTCTCTACCCCTCCCCTGCCCACATTCTATCTCTCTCTCTCAAAACTAAGTAAACATTAAAAATAAAATTAATAAAAAAAATTTGAAGTTAATTGGGGCACCTGGGTGGCTCAGTTAGTTAGGTGTCTGACTCTTGATTTTGGCTCAGGTCATGATCTCACTGTTTGGTTGGTGAGTTCGAGCCCTGCATCCAGATCGCCACTGACAGTGCAGAGCCTGCTCTCTCCCTCTCTCTCTGCCCCTCCCCTGCTCGTGCTGTTTCTCTCAAAATAAATAAAAGTTAAAAAAAAATAATAAATTGAAGCTCATTAAAATTCAATAAAATTAAAAAATTAGCTACTTAGTTCACTAGCCACGTTATAAGTGCTTGATAGTCACAGTGGCTAGTGGCTACTGTCGTGAACAGCATGGTTCTGTAGGGTTCATTTATACTTAAACAGTTTTGGCTCTCCGTGTTTTCTAGTTGATTAATGTGTTTTTAGCATGGATTAATGTGTTTTTAGTTGACCCAAAAAAATGTGGTTATGAGTCTTGTCAGCCACACGGAGCAAGGAGCAGTATCAGTTGATAGCATATATTGTATAACTGAAGAAAATTTTCCTTGTGGAAAGATCTAGAACACAGTTTGGAGCCAAGTTTACAGCCTTTTAGGAATATATTTGAAAAATTAAATTTCTATTTATAAAATGAAGTATTAATTTAGTTGTACCTGCATTTTTAAAAATAGATAAAATATATAAGCTTAGGAATAAGACTTTTTTCCCCGTGTTTACACTTCATGAAACAATTTTATTCCTACGCTTTTCATGCATCTTTGCCTTCAGTGTCTTTATCATCACCAGAGTGACTTTTTGGGGCATCTAAACTAAGGTTTCAGCTCATCGTATGTACTTTCATCCAAATTGTTTGGAATTCAGCACTTTAAAAATTCATGAACGATGCTATCGCTAGAAACTCTATCCTAAGTCAAAAATACTCATCCATCTGACACAAGGATAGTTGTGTTTTCTTATCCTGCTCAGATGTGCGGGAGAAATCTTGGTAGCAACCCCTTACTCTGCATTGCCCTTTTTAAAAAGTCTCTTTTTATTAAAGATAGCATAAATACAGGAGAGAACATAAATCATAAGGGTCGGTGAGTATGCACAAAATGAATGCACCTCGGTAACCAGCACCGAAAGTCGAGAAATAGAACAGCCCAAAGCCCTCCTTGGGGCCGTTCCCCTCACCTGCCCCCACTTCCTCCCCAGAGATAGCCTCTAATTTCTAACACCAAAAGTTAGCTTCACCTGGTTTTGACCTTTATACAAGTAGAATCTCTCATAAATGGCATTTTTTGCTCAACACTCAACACCCCATGAGCTCCATCAGTGTCCCGGCAGTTTGTTTATTTTCATTTGTGTATAGAATATTTATATTGCTTTTTTAAATGCACTCTTTAAGAAGCATGCTTACTGCAGCACCCAAAATTTTATTTCACTCCATAGGAATTATTTTACATTTTTGTTAAATGTCTTTCCCTCCTCTTAAAAAATTAAGTCCATCAGATGACTTTAATAAAGGTCCCAAGCCAGCTTAGATTAATGTGTTTTCATTAATAAACCCTAATAAGCACTTTGTTGTTCAAAACAAAGTGGCAGAGAGTCCTTGGATTGTGAGAGACTCTGTAAAATTATGTCAGTGTGTGAAGTAATTCCCTCTTTCCTGAGAAATAACATTTGCGGGCATAAAACCCCGGATATGTCCAGGAGATATGGCATGTGATTATGTGTGGGGCTGTGTATTTCCCCTTCCAGCCTCCTTTGGAGGGGGATCATCATGTTATTGCATACTGGTTTAACTCTCAGCAGGGGAGATCATTTGTATGGCCCTTCCTCCCCCTAGATATCCGCTTGGCTAACTTCTTCACTTCCTTCAGATCTCTGCTCAAGTTCACCTTCTCAGTGAGCCCAACCACCCTGCCCACCATTTGTAAAAGAGTGATTTTTTACACTCTTTTTAAAAGTGATTCCCCTCACTCTTCTCTATTTCTCTCATTTGTAGCTCTTTTTGCTTCCTAGAGATATTTTACTTACTGTTACTTAGTTATTCTGTTCATTGTTTCTTGTCTCTTGTTTCCATGCCAAGAAGAGTGTAGGTCAGATAGCAGATGCTGAGTGAATATTTACGGAATGAAAAAGCGAAAGCCCATGGATTTCTGAGGCTTGAACGGTATCAGAGTTGTGTAGACAGATACTTTCAGAGGTAACGTGATGAAGATAAAGTAGACAGACGTTCATACATTTTCTTTTTCCTGTAACTTGCAGTAGCTTTTTCCAGAGTTCAGGGTGTTTGAAACCTGTTGAGTAAACTCTTTCTGGAAGTGATTTGTGAAGGTTATATGTCACCCATTTCTACCTCATACTTCTCAGCAGACACGTTTACAAATATGGAAATTGCTGTTATCACCAGGAAAGTTTCCAAAGTGGCATGCATGCATATATATGTGCATATATATATATATATATATATATATATATATATATCTTTCTTTATGAGATGGAACATGTTTTGAGTGCTAATTATGCACTGTCAGTGAACACATGTGGTTAGCTGACAGGTTCACAGCACAGGTTGAACTTCCCCGTCTGTGTTGTTCAGAGGTGCTGAATGTCCCCGCTCAGTGAGACCTCCTGTCTGCCAGATTTGTGTGGGATCCAGCACAGACAATGAACGTGGGAATTTGGACTAACCTCACGGCATGTGGAGGGTGGGATGTCTCATCTGAGAAGTGGGGTTTATCCTGGCAAGCAGTTAAGCTGATTGCTGTATCTTCCCCCGAAACTGGAAGGTTTCGCTTTTATTGCTTGAGATTATGTGGAATCTTTTCTGAGGGTCTTTGAGAGCCAGTACGATAGGATCACAACCCATGTAAGGTGTTCTCCTTTCTGCCTTTGGGGAGAATTTCCGCTCAGAGAGCCAGTCCCGTTAGGATTAGTCAGCAGTGGAACATGGTATGGGGAGGGACGGGTGGTGGTGGTGGTGGGAAGCACTTGGACACAAAAATTCCAGAATTTTCTCCTGATTCCAGTAAAGGAAATCTGCTGCTTAACTGACAGTCATTTAGGCAAGGCACATCACTTTCTTGAATTCTTTGTTCTCTTCTCTGTCGGATGAGGCTTTTGCACATGGATAATCGCTAATATTCTGTGATTCTATGGTAAAGCCATAGAATTATTTGAATTATTTCTCCCTCATCAAAGAGGCTTGTTTGACTAATTCAGGTTTATGATGGTGGCATGCTGGATTTTAGCACCACACATCCTCATTTTGTAAATTCTGCTGGGCTCATTTTAGTATTCCCTGTGCTCTTCATCCAGTAAATCGATGTTTGTTGAGTGATAACTATTTTCGTCTTGCCCCCTTTACTAATAACTGTGATTGGAATTTAAATCAGGGCTATTATTTTTGTACGTTCTTTTTTCTTTTTATGAGGCTAGAAATAAAAGTTGCCTTCTAAGATTCCAGTGAAGAAAATATGTCATGAGGAAAATCCAAACTTCAAATGATTCACTTGTTGGATCACTTCTGACTTAAGTGTTTACAGGACTAAAGAACAAGAGAGATTATCACTCTGTGGGTGGTGCTGTAATCTATAAAAGTAACACAAGATATGTATATTTGGACAAAAGGCCAAAGTACTTTCATAACCAGTTATTACACATCTAGTCAACGCAATAAGTGAAAATAGATAGAACCAAAGTTTCCCATCTAATTAGTTACTTCCCAATCTGTATTTTCATTCTGTTAGCCTTACAGTAGTATTCTTAGGTATTGAAAAAGTAGTTGGTGGGGGGGTCTGGGTGGCTTGGTCGGTTGAGGTCTCACTCTTGATTTCAGCTCAGGTCATGATCTCCCAGATTGTGGGATCCAGCCCCATATCAGGCTCTGCACTGATGGCACGGAGGCTGCTTGGGATTGATTCTCTATCTGTCCTTCTTGCTGACCCTCATGTGTGTGCTCTCTCTCGCTCTCTCAAAATAAATAAATAAGCTTAAAAAAAAAGAAAAGGTAGCTGGGGATGATGGGTAGGTAATTTGATGGGGTATTAGGGATGTTATTGTTTAGCCCTCTTATTGGTGGGAGTGACAGAGATGGTGTATTGGTGGGGGTAGTGGGGATATTATTATTTTTCCAGTTTTATTGAGATATAAGTGACAATACTTTGTTAATCTCAGGTGTACAACATGATGATTTGAAATACCTACATATTGTGAAATGGTTACCACATTAAGATTATTTAACACATCACTTCATGAGATCTGAAACTCTTTTTTGTGATGAGAATATTAACATCTTTTCTCTCAGCAAATTTCAATTATACAATATGTACAGTTTTGTTAACTGTAGTCACCGTGGTGTGATTACATTTCCAGAATGGGTTGAGCTTATAACTGTACATTTGTACCCTTTGGCCACCACCTCCCCATTTCCCTTACTCCCCCTGAACCCCTGGTAACCATCATTCTACTGTTGCTGTGTGTTTGACTTTTTTAGATTTCACATATAAGTTATATCATACAGTATTTGTCTTCTTTTATCTGACTTATTTCACTCAGCGCAATGCCCTCAAGGTCCATCCATGTTATTGCAAATGGTAGGATTTCCTTCTTTTCAATGGTCGAGTAATGTTTCATTGTATACATATACCACAGTTTCTTTCTTTGTTTAAAGTTTTTATTTATTTTGAGAGAGAGAGAGAGAAAGAGAAGGAGTGTGTGAGCAGGGGAGGGGCAGAGAGAAAGAATCCCAAGCAAGCTCTGAGCTGTCAGCGCAGAGCCCAATGCAGGGCTGGAACCCACAAACCATGAGATCATGACCTGAGCAGAAACCAAGAGTCAGACACCCAACCAACTGAGACAGTTTCTTTAAGTAGGGTTATTGGTGGAGGCAGTAAGGATGTTACTGGTGGAGTGATAAGGATATTATTGAGCAGAAGGCAGTCAAAGAAGCTTTTGTAAAGAAAGCTTCTTCACAGAGGAGAAGGTTGGGATATGGAGGATACAAGGAGGAGAAATCACAAGAAAATACCTGAAAACATGGAAGAAACTTTAAAAGAAAATGTTTAAATATATTCCTGGTAGAAGTAAAGTTAGTTTTTGTTGGAACTCTTTATCATTCAGTTGGTGTAGAAACTTTGATTTCAATGACTTCCCGTTTTGAATGAGAGATGTAGTGCTACTCTGACTCCCTTCTGAGACACTCCCCAGAGGGCAATGGAGGATTCTCTTTATGGCGCCTTAAGAATAACACAGATGGATTTTTTTCCTACGCCTCAAGCACAGAGGTCTCTACAACCCCTTCCGACTCTGATGGTGCCCGGGAATGTGGGCATTAGTCTGTGTCGCTCTTGAATGGTAAAACATCATCATTAATTCACATTCTGCCCATTTGTAACTTGTGATAAACAAGAACGGAGCTTGTGTCTGTAGGTTTGCTCAGCCGATTAATAATGTAAGGCACGCTGCAGGGGCGATGCTTACCTCAGAGTACCTGCTAGTGGTAGCAGTTCCGAGGCATCATCGTCACAAACTGAGAAGCTAATTACAAACTGTTCTTACCTCTCGACTAAAGCATATCCCTCGAGGCCCACTCCTTGGAAGTGTTCGTGTTATCCTTGTTTACATTTCTGCGTATTGAGAGTGCTGCCAACTGCATCCTTCGTGAAGGATGGAGATTTTACTTTAAGACATTACTATGGTCTGGTGTCTTCCCATGGGTATGAGTTGGTGAGGATTGCTGTATTTTAAGAGGTTGTAAATTGCTGTGTAATGAACTACCCCCAAGCATAGAGATATAAAACAAGTCTTTTATTTTGCTCATAAATCTACAACTTGGGCCGGATTTGGCAGGGGTGGCTAATCTTTGTTCCATGCGATGTCAACCGGGCGGCTTGGCAGTGGCTGGGGGTCCACTTTCGAGAAAGCCACTCACATGGCTGACCAGTTGTTGCTGGCTACAGGCCTCTCCACAGACTCTTGGACTCTTGGACTTGGACTCCTCAAAACAGGATGGCTGGGTCCTAAGACCAGACATCCCAAGAGAACAAGGTGGACATTCATGGAATTTTTACGACCGGGCCTCAAAAGTCACATAGCACCCTTTTCACCTCACTCGTTGGTCAAAACCATACGGGTTCAAGTAGAGGGGCATAGACTCTACTTCTTGATGGGGGAGGGGCAAGGTTCCAGCAGATAGTTTGGAATGAGAAATACTGTTGTGGCATAGAACGCACAATCTGCCACATACATGAATTCAGACATGCTGTTTTCATTCTACTGGGAGAGAACTTTGAGACCATGCTAGGGCAAATATGGAATACATAAAAAATAAAAAGGAAGGCAAGAAGTGGAGTTGAGTATTGAATATAAGGGTCATTGGACATTGAAAATAATCTTGAAGTGTAATTCTCAACTGTTGTAAATGCAAAGCTCCCTTCCTCCCCCTTCAAAATAAATCCTATTTGTTACTCACAGAGATCACATGTCTTCGTGAGATCTGAAACTCTCTTAAATCATTTCCATCTTCCAGAAGAACCGTCCCAAGGTTCTCCAGGGTATTTACAAAGGAACAATAAAACATTCATTTCTTTAGCACATTGTAATGAAAACCATCCCCAAGTACTGAGTTTAACTGCTCTGTTTACCATGGGGGTTTCAAATGCCATTAGGACCGTGTTATATTTTTGTTGGTCTGAAGTCATGGGAATAGAAAAGGATTTTTTTTTTTTAACCAAGAGGTAAAACTAGGATAGCACTTGTCCCACCACACCATCTCAACATTTTGTTAAAGTGCCTTTCATTAATGTTTTGAAGGCCTATGTAAATCAGGGAATGGTTGGGGGAAAAAAAAAATCACAAATACTGGATGTTAAAGCAGTGTGGTGTGAAAGGAAACATCTGTTCTTGGTTAAAGTTCTTTAAACTTATGTTCTTTTGCCTCAGTCATTTAACTGTGGTGCTGAGATTTGAGTTCCATGAAGACTCTAAAACTGGTTTTCCAGAACATTCTCAGGAGTCTTAATAAGCCTTTGAAGTTCTTTGCCCCTAGCCTAAAATGCCAGGATCACTGGCATTACCGAAGCATAAAACTGGGATTGTCAACCTCAGCGGCTCCAGGATTCTGAATTCTAGCTGTTTTGTTTCATTTTGTTTTTTTAAAGAAACGCACGATCTTGTGTTAGGTAGTTCCTTTAAGAAAGAAGGCTCCAAGGAATGCCCAGTTATGAGGCATTTTTTACCTTGATAAGAAGCACTGATATGAACAAATTGTTTGTTACTATATATTTTCTTTTGCCTGAGGGGAAGATTGACCTGGTTTGTTAAGAGATGGGACTGGAAACCCAAGGTTTGCAAGTAATTTTATTTTAACAGTTGCTTTCTTAAGATGTACTCCTGGACTTGTAACCCCTTAATTTCTCTAGGCTTCAGGTTTTTTTCACTGTTAAAATGAGATGAGTAACAAATGATGTGCAGATTTTCGAAATCTCAAATGAGTGTTATTTGTAAAACAATATTAGTCCCAGATGGATAGTTCCTGAAATTGTAGAGTCAAAGACGCTCCACTTAGAAGTAACCTGAGATGCTGTAAATTTCACCTCTTTCCTATTCTTCCCTTTAATGGCATTTGGTGAGGATTTACGAGGTACCAGAAACTGTTTCAGATGCTGGGGACATAGTAGGGAACAAAATAGAGTTCTCACAGAGAACTCATTCCTGCCCTCACAGAGTTCTCATTCAACTGGGAAAAACACTAAGTTAGTAAGAAAACATTTAGAAATAAGGGATATGATAAAAATTAAGGAAAGAGATAATGCTGAAATATGTCCAGGTGACCATTTTTAGACTGGGATTTCAGGGAGGGCCATAAATGGGAAGAGGGGATCCTGGTAGCAAGGAGAATCCTGTCGTGGGGAGAGTGGGTGGAACAGCATTTCAAACAGAAGGTTCTGCTTAGACCGAAAGGGAAGGAACTTTGAATGGTAAAAGAACAAAGGCTAGGGAAAGTAGAGAGGTCTGAACAAGGTGCGGGGGTGGGGGGTGGGGGTGGGGGGGGGTGGTGGGGGGGTGGTCACCCAGGGGGAGGACAGGAGCGCTGGCTAGAGGTGGAAGGAGGGATTACAGGTCAGCACAGTGTCCACTTGTGGTCTAGATGGAAGACCTTAAGCCTTCCTTGTTGTGACCCTGCACTGATGGGATGGATTTGACATTGTGGGAGGGGCCAGGCAGAGGAAGCCAAGGATGTAATACCAGGAGTGTGATGGAAGAAGCAGACCACATGTTGGGCAGGGAAGGATGAGAAAGAGGTCATTCGAGTCTTCTTTAAAGCAGCTTTCTGGGTCTTCACTGCTGGTCGTGTTTAGGTGACCATGTGCCTCGTTTCCCTTGGACAGTTCCAACTCATCCCTGTTATCACAGCATTATTATTCATAATTTCACCTTTTGTTTTCAAAGTGTTCTTGTTTGGATGATTGCCAGTTGTTTAACACATCAGAGTCCTGTGGTACAAGGCCTTTTAGTCGACAGACTGCTGTCTCTACTTTCGGTCTCCCATCCACCTTTCACTCACATCCTTTCCCAGGCAAGAGTAGCTCTTAATGACCTTTCCCACAACCTCTGCGGTGACTCCCAGGCCCTCAGCCACTCTTTTTGCCTCCTGTCTGCTCATTTCTGTTACCACCAACCCCTGCCTCGATTCATACTACATCCTGTGGACAGATTAATTTTCCTTGGGAGAAACTTGATTATGTCACTGCTGCTCTGACACCGTGATGGTACCTCGTTGCCTACAGAATAAAAAGTCCAGACTCTAAAGATTCAACACTCTTCATGACCTAGCCCTGGTATTTCAAAATGTGGATTCGAGTATAGGATATAGTATAGACAATATAATGCTGAACGGTATAATAGGTAGGAGTCTGGAACCAAACTGCCTGCATTTGAATGCTACCTGCCATTTACTAGCTGTGTGACCGAGGGCAACCTGTGCAACCTCTCTGTGCCTCAGTTTTCTAATCTGTAACATGGGGCTAAAAAGGAAAATCTACTATTATTGTTACTATAAGGATTACATGAGTTAACTCCTGTAAGGCCCTTAAAATAGTCTGTGGCACACCAGTGATCACTCAATAAATGTAAGCTTTTGTAATTATGGATTTTCTGTGCAGGCATAATGAGCATTTGCTCTTCTCTACATGACCTATGACACTTTCTTACCTCTTCCTGTTGCTAACCTTTGTTCCAACAATCCAGCTGTATTACTTCCATGGGAGCTACCCTGCCCCTGGCCAGAGCTGATTGGCCCAGAAGTGGATACTTGACCTAAGCTGGACCAATCAGAGCCCTTCTCCGGGATCTTCCGCAGTGTGTAACTAGGAAGTTTGGACATTTCATCTCTAGTTGCTAGACTGTAAGCAGAAAACTCAGAATCTGACAATGATCCTATTTCCTGCCACACGGAGAAAATCTGTCCTAAATAAGAAAGAAGAATGATGCTAACAAATAAAGACAAGTAGGGAGAAAACTTGGAGAAAGTTTCCTGACTGTGCTGAAGACACTGACTCCAGGTCTTCCTAAGGTCCATCTCTGGCCCTATTTGAGGCCACTTGGCTGCTCTTTGAGATACCACTGAGTCATTCCTCGTATATAGGCCTTTCCTTGTGTACCTCCCTTTTGCATCTTTGACTTAGACTTTTGACAAGTTGGAGTCTTCTAGTGGGTTGGTTTTCAGGAGGCACCAATAGCTAATTGAAGATCTTTGAGGAATAGGCATTAAACAGCACATCTCTCTGTTCTACTGATTTCTAACTCCCATGCACTATAATTTTAATGAATTGTGAATTTGTAGGCACCCTCTAAATGAAAGGAGTCAATTAACACAGATAATGAAGGCCAATAAAAGTCCTTTTGTCAGAAATGCCTGCCCTGAAGGGAGCCACCAAAGAGGATGGATCCATTCTCTACTACCACCAGCACACTGGGCTCCACCTCTTCCTTTTGTTTTAGGGAGTTTGTAGTTTTCTGGGTTCTTTCAGAATTTTCCAAGCCTCCCACCAAATCACCCCTAATAGCAGAGGAAGAATAAAGACACCTCTTCCCCCCCAACCCCAGCCCTGCCAGGGCAAGGGGTGGTCCCTCAAACTGAGCATAGATAGTCTGAGAAGGATTGAACACATTAACTCTTCCAGAGTCTCTAAGTTACCCTTTGAGTTGGACACATACTAAATTCAAGAGGGCAGAGATATGGGAATGCAAGCTGGTGCGGCCACTCTGGAAAACAGTATGGAGGTTCCTCAAAAAACTAAAAATAGAACTACCCTACGACCCAGCAATTGCACTACTAGGCATTTACCCACGGGATACAGATGTGCTGTTTGGAAGGGACACATGCACCCCCATGTTTCTAGCAGCACTATCCACAATAGCCAAAATATGGAAAGAGCCTAAATGTCCATCGATGGATGAATGGATAAAGAAGATGTGTTGTATATATACAATGGAGTATTACTCGGCAATCAAAAAGAAATCTTGCCATTTGCAACTACGTGGATGGAACTGGAGGGTATTATGCTAAGTGAAATGAGTCAGTCAGAGAAAGACAAATATCATATATGACTTCATTATATGAGGACTTTAATAGACAAAACACATGAACATAAGGGAAGGGAAACAAAAATAATATAAAAGGAGGGAGGGGGACAAAGCATAAGAGACTCATAAATATGGAGAACAAACAGAGGGTTACTGGAGGGGGAGTGTGGGAGGAGGGATGGGCTAAATGGGCAAGGGGCATTAAGGAATCTACTCCCGAAATCATCGTTGCACTATATGCTAACTAATTTGGATTAAATTTTTTTTTAAAATTAAAAAAAAAAAAGAGGGTAGGGATAGTGCCTGTTTGACTCGCTATTGTTTCCCAAGCTCCTAGTGCCTAGCACATACTAAGGTGTCGCATTATGGCATGAATGAATGGGTATTATTAACCCCATTTTATAAATGAGGAAACTGAGGTTCAGATAGATAAGCTGGGTTGACCAGTAACTAAACTAGTGAGTTGCAGAGTTGGGTCTGAAGCTGTATGTCTCAGACTTCTTGTTCAGGGCTCATTCTAAGACCTCCTGGTCATTAAAGGAGAAAACCACAACACCAGCAGGTTTATAGGATAATGGAGCTAAACTCCCAGCAGTGCTTAGTAAAGGTTTCAATTTCTAAAGCTAAACGTTAACACATCTGAACTCAGGGCATCTTCAGACTTGAGCTTAAATCCGTGCTATTTTTGAACCTTTCTTTTCAGAAAGCTGTACAAGAGTTTAGGTGACAAAAGATGAGAAGGGTTGTGTGTGTATGATAAAATATTCACCGTAAAGACTCATGTGTAACTGTGCAACTCAGAACAGCATTTTTGTGCCTGGTCTTGACATAAGTGCATGCCTCTGTAGGTTGCCTTTCTGTTTCATAAATCCCCAAAGACTTTAAAATGTCAGCTGTTGCAGAACGGTGGCCCATGAATTATGGGGGAGGGGTCAGAGTGGGCAGTGGTCTGGTCTAGGGTAAATTTGGGGCGTGTGTGTGTGTGTGTGTGTGTGAGTGTGAGTGTGAGTGTGGATCTTGGTCTTTTCCCTATTGTTACATGCCCCTGAAGTCATTGTTGAAAACTGTTTCTATTATTCAGTTTTTTTTTTTTATTTTTTAAATATTTATTTATTTTTTTTTTTTTTTAATGTTTTTTTTTTTTTTTTTTTTTTTTTATTTTTGGGACAGACAGAGACAGAGCATGAACGGGGGAGGGGCAGAGAGAGAGGGAGACACAGAATCGGAAACAGGCTCCAGGCTCCGAGCCATCAGCCCAGAGCCTGACGCGGGGCTCGAACTCACGGACCGCGAGATCGTGACCTGGCTGAAATCGGACGCTTAACCGACTGCGCCACCCAGGCGCCCCAATATTTATTTATTTTTGAGACAGTGTGAGCGGGGGAGAGGCAGAGAGAGGGAAACAGAATCCGTAGCAGGCTCCAGGATCTGAGCTGTCAGCACAAAGCCTGATGCAGGGCTTGAACCCACGAACCATGAGATCGTGACCTGAGCCAAAGTTAGACACTTAACCAACTGAACCACCCCAGCACCCCTCTATTATTCAGCATTTTATATGGTTTATTATGCTCATAATAATACTTCTTATGTGATGATGGAAATGTTCTGTATCTTCATTGTCTTATACTATAGTCACTAGCCATGAATGGCTATTAAACACTTGAGATGTGGCCTGAGGAACTGAACTTTTAATTTCATTTTGTTTGAATTAACTTAAATTTAAATAGTCACTCTTGGCTTGCTTTATTTATTTATTTATTTATTACATTTATTTATTTTTGAGAGACAGAGAGAGACAGAGCACGAGCTGGGGAGTGTCAGAGAGAGAGGGAGACACAGAAAGCAGGCTCCAGCCTCTGAGCTGTCAGCTCAGAGCCCAACATGGGGCTCAAACTCATTAACTGAGAGATCATGACCTGAGCTGAAGTTGGACGCTTAACCGACTGAGCCACCCACGTGCCCCTCTACATTTTTAAAAATTCAGTGAGTTTCTGATTTCCAGCATAAATTAGCTAATGAATTATACCCATTCCATTAAGTTCATCATAAAGTTAGAAACTGCCTATAACTTGTAGAAGTTAAATCTATCAGTTAAGGATTTACTTTCCCTCATTTCAAAATGTGGTGGGGAAATTTCCTTTACCTGATGACAGTGACCACTGGTAACCTTCTTGCCATACCTCACTCTCTCCCCTGGGACCTTGATTCAATGCCAGATTAAGTCCTCGTGGTGGTGTTTCTGTTTGGGGCACATGCTCTCTCACTGCCTTTTGGGAGCTCTTAGCCATCTCTTCATTTCACACCAAGTCAGATTTAGATTTAAAGACCTTTATCAGCCTGCCCTGTGCTGTCTTCTACACCTCACTCCCTTTCCCTGTTTTCCTCCTGAATTCAAATTCTCTGGAGAAACAGACCTAATAGGATTATCTGTCTATTGATTGATCTGTCTGTAGAGAGAGATACTGGGATTGAAATTGATTGAGTTTAAGGGTCTTGGGAACTGACAAGTCCGAAACCTGGAGGGCTGTCCTGCCAACTGGAGGCTCAGGTAAGAGTGATGTTGCAGTCTGGAATCTGAAGGTTGAAAACTGAGGCAGATTTTCTATGCTGTTGTCTAAAGGCAGAATTCCTGACAAAAAGTCAGTCTTTGCATTTAAGGCCTTCCACTGATTGAGTGAGGCCCATCCACATTATGGAGGGTAACCTGCTTTAGTTCTAGTCAATTAATTATAGATGTCAGTCACATGTTTAAAATCTCTCTACAGCAACGTCTAGACTAGTTTGACTAAGCAACTGGTCATCATAGTTTAGCCATTTGACCCATGGCAACTCTTTCACTAGATTCAGACAGAATGGTCTTTGTCTCTCACCCTTCACCCATGCCATCTGGTATGGTCTGTGGGCACTCCAGTTCCTACTGACCTGTCAGTAGAAGCCCATTCTGCTCCTTTCTCCGTGTGACATATAGCTTTCATTTTTACAAAATCCGATCCACGTTCCGCTTCTCTGTAACTGGTTTCACCCTGACCGATCCTTGTTCTCTAAAACACAAACACACATACTAGATAGAGTGCAGGTATCCCCTGCTTTTCAAGAGTTCATGTTATGCAGCTTCCCTTGTACAAAAACCTACCTTAGTACCCGTTTTCACCAAGTGGAAGAAATCCAATGAGGATTTTTGCTTTTATGAAAAAAGGCAAAAAGCAAAAATAGCATTCAGCGTTTGTTTTGCAGCAAGCCATTACAGAGGCAGCATGTACCCCAGGCAGCAACAGTGGCCCCACCAAGCTCCTTCCCTGGGGAACGACGCTCAGCATCTCAGCATCCAGCCTCCATAGCTTTGAACTATGCCTATGAGCATCTGTGCTTTATCTAGATTTATTTTGTGTATCTGTTAGCAAAATGTTTCCTAAGGTATCAGAAAGGCTTAAGAGAGGTTATTTTTTGGATCTGGGAATGCTCAAAATTTTTTCCATAGAAATTAATGATAATTCCTTCTTCACTTTATGCCATTCAGGCTTATAAAAGTTTTCGTAGGAACGCTCTACTTTCACATGGTAGGGCTAAGACCTGCATATACTTGAACTTATCTTTAGCAGCATGGTATTCATTTTGAAAGTAGAGTAACAGATTCTCTGTCTCAGTTTTCTGAGATTATTCCAATGTCATGTTGTTATTTTTCATGAAAGCTATTCTTTAAATAGAAGCTCTAATTTTTTACAATGAGTTGAGATTTTTTATAGAAATAAGTCTTTAAAAAGGAAGGAAAGATCTTTTTCACATCATAATCTCTGATTTTAGATTGGGAAAATAGAGTTAACTATCAAATTTGTGCTTACTCATTACAGAGCAGCTGAATGAAGTCTTGGACCAGTTGAAAATGGTGTTACTTAATTTTTGCTGCCTAACTCAGCAAGGGTTACTCCTTTAAGTATGGGGGGGGGTTCTTAAATGCAGCAGAAATAAGAAGGTGGGTGAAGCTGTGTTTCAGTTTAAACTGGTATCTTGGACACAGGCTGGATGACATGAAGTAGAAAGAGTGGTCTCATTAAAGGAGCATCACGTTGGTTTTAGGATACTGAGTTGAATCCAGACTTTGCCAGTGATTATCCCTGGGTGGTTTGACCAGTCACATAACTGTCTCGGAACCAGTTTCCTTTTCTGTAGAGTATTCTTTTGGGGCCTAAGATCATGCACGTTAAAGTTCTTTGTGGAAGAGTTGTACAATGTTAACAATTATTGTTTTAATAATCACAGTTGTTAGAGAAATTTTATAGGCACACTTCATTTGCAGGGAATTCTCTAACAAGGTGACCCGGGTGGTCGTGATTTGATCTTCCATATTGACTTGACCCCATGCTCATGAAGACTTGGTGTAGCTTGGAGGAACAGTGGTGTCCAGCAGCAGATGATGAGTACCTGAAGTAAGTCCATCTTAGATGTGTGGAGAATGGGAGCGGAATTTCAGAAACACTGGGAGAGAAATCTGGCAGGATGTGGTGAGCAGATACACAAGGTTAGAGAAAGGCAAGAGCTAAGGAAAATGCCTGTGGCTCCAATTGGAGAGATGAGGGCAGTGGTGGGCCCAGCAGCCATGATCATCGGCCGTGTAGGTTTGAACTCCAGAGGAAAGTCATGGCTGGAGAGTCTGAATTTGGGAATAATTAACACATAACTAGTGGCTAAACCCAAGTGAGTGGAGAAGGTTACCACAGGGAGTGTAGCGCGAGGAGACCAGGTGGCTGAGGGTGAACCCCGATGAGCAGTAACTAGGGCCTGCCATTAGTATGCTCATGAGATCTGCTCAAGAAAGGCTGTGAATGAACAAATGAATACATGAGTAAATGCGAAACAAACAGGGATCTGTTTGGCAAACACAGTCAAATGACTTTAAGAGAGAAAAAGAGAAAAGAGAGTGCTGTCCTAGAGTTAAGAAGAGTCAAGACCCTCAGGGTCTAGCCAAATATTGATCTTTATAAAATCTAAATGTGGTTCCTCTGGTTAAAAAGGACTACTCCCCCTTTCTGGTAAACAATTTGGCAGCCTGTACCCAGCCTTTGAAAAGTTAATATCCCTTGACTCATTAATTCCTCTTCCAGGAATCCACCTGAAGGAAGTAAGCAGAGCTGCAAAGATTTATGCACAAAGATGTTTCATATGCCTGAGATGCGAACTTCTCTGGAAGGGCTGGGGACGGGGGGAGGGAGGCATTTACCTTTGCCATCTTTTTAGACGTTCTGGTACTCTACAGTACTATGGTGCAGGATATAAAATTTTCATTAATGTTTAAGCTAAAAGATGAGCATTCAAAGAAATCTTGTGCTTTGCCCTCAGACCCCTATTCTCTGCCCTCGGAGTTACTATAGTGTGAAATGTGGGGGATATGCTGGCCTGCAGGGTGCAGTCAGAGCCTTTGTTGGCGTGGTATTCAGTGACATCCACCATATGGCCCTTGTGATTTCCATTTCACCCTCATTCCTGGCTTCTCCTGTCGTGATCCAGAAATATTTATAGAAGTCACTTCAATACATCAGGCTGTTGCATACTATCAAGTTTTTGCCCATGATGATTCTTCTTTCTCTTTACCTGCATTACCATTCTCCCTTTATTTCACCTGTCTGGCGAACTCCTATTCATCCTTCAAAGCCTCCTGCAGATTTGGTCCCCAAATAGAGTTTGTCTAGCATAGTATTTTGGAGAAAAAAATTGAACTTGAAAGTGTAAAGTGAGAGGTACACACTCTTGATTCTGTCACACTCCTCACCTCTTCCTACTGTATTACATTATTTCATTTGTTATAGCCCTGACCTGTCAGAAACTTTCCTGCTTCCCCTGAAGGCAGAAATAATCACTGTCATTTCTATACCTTTATATCCATTCCTACATTTAACATGCTCTATGAGAAATTTTTCCAGTATTTACTTTACTGCATAAAAGTAATATGCAGGGGCACGTGGGTGGCTCAGTCAGTTAAGCCTCCGACTTCACCTCACGACATGATCTCACGGTTCGTGAGTTTGAGCCCCACTTTGGGCTCTATGCTAACAGCCTGGAGTCTGGAGCCTGCTTCAGATTTTGTGTCTCCCTCTCTGCCCCTCCCCCACTCTCTCTCTCTTTCTCGCATGCTCTCTCTCTCAAAAATAAACATTAAAAAAATTTTTAGAGTAATATGCATACTCATCAGATAAATTTTGAAAAATTACACACTTCAGAAATATGACATAGCTGTCATGATACTGTGTCTATAAAATTTAGAATCTTGTTTTATTTTTTATTTTTGTTATTTGAGAGAGAGAGCCTGTGAGTGGAGGAGAGGAACAGAGGAAAAGAGAGAGAGAGAGAGAGAGAGAGAGAGAGAGAGAGAGAGAGAGAGAGAGAGAGAGTCTTAAGCAGGCTCCATGCTCAGTGGCTTAGCTCAGAGCCTGACGCAGGGCTTGATCCCACAACCCTAGGATCATGATCTGAGCCAAAATCAAGAGTCAGAAGCTCAACTGACTTGAGCCACCCAGGTACCCCAGAATCTTGATTTTTTAATATAACATTATAAAATAAGCATTTTTGTGCCACATTACTGTAATTGTTTTTCAAAGCTGTTTACAGTAGTTAGCTGAATCTTCTTGAGAGTAAGGATTTCTATTTTTGTTTTTGTTTTTGTTGGGGCAGAGAGAGAGGGAGACACAGAATCCGAAGCAGACACCAGGCTCTGAACCGTCAGCACAGAACCCGACACAGGGCTTGAACTCATGAACCATGAGATTATGACCTGGCCTGAAGTCAGATGCTTAACTGACTAAGCCACCCAGGTGCCCCATTTTGTATCCCCAGCACCTAAGTGCAATGTTGGTCTAGGCCAGTGTTGGGACTTAATACAGTTGAATTCGGGAGCTGAAAAATTAATCAGTCTCCATCTCTACCTTCAAGGAGCTCATTCTGGGAGAGGAGACATACATATTCACTCATTATTTAATGTATTCATTCATTCCACAGATACTTAAAGAGCACCTCCTGTATGTCAGACATCATTCTAGCACCAGGGACAAAGCAGCGCACACAACTCCAGACTTCATGAAATGTGTATTCTAGAATAGTGATTCTCAAACTTTGGGGTGTATTGGAATCACCCGGAAGGCTTTGGGCCCTATCCCCAGGGGCTCTGATTCAGAGTTTCTGAAGTCAGCGAGGCCTTGGAATTTGCATTTCTGACAGGTTCCCTGGTGATGCTGATGCTGTTCTCACTTTGAGAACCCCTGGCATAGAGGATAAGTTTGAGGTACAGGAGGGCAAAGGAGTATGGTTGTCCAGTTAGTTGGGAGGGAAGGGACATGTCTGATTAATGCAAAGCCTCTCACAATTTCAAGTCCCAGTAAGGAAAGAGAGGATTGGGATAATACCCTGTGTCCAGAGTCTTCTCCTCCTTCTTCTGGATGACTGTCAGCAGTCAGCAGGGTCACAGAAGCCTGGGACCAATGAGGAGAGAGGGTAGAGCAATAGTGGTAGTCAGGAGTGCCTTCTCTGTGCCTGTCCCTCGGCACACCTGCCGTATGTAACATCTAACCTTCATAGCAACCGCAAGAGAAGTAGGATCTCCCTCCTTTTGTGGATGAGAAAACTGAGGCATAGAAAGTGATATAACATACTCTGGTTCCAGAGTCGTACATCTGGAGCTCCAAGCCAAGCCTTTCTGCCTCCAAACCCCATGACTCAAGTCGAGACTGGCCTGTGGTTGAGCCCCCGGTGGGACCAGCTTTTAATACTTCAACAGTCATAGCTGTTTTGTGTGTGGTGAGACACCCGCAGCAGGGGCTGTGTGCAAGGGGGGCATGTGCAAGGCGGTGCCAACAGTGCACCTGTTCCTGCAGCACGGTCGCAAATGGAGAGGCTCAGACTCGCGGTTCATGAAAGGGAACGCCACCTGGCTGAAACAGAGGTGTGCAGCTTTGAGGGGAGCTGGCTCACTGTCCTTCCTGTAGGAGCAACCCCTGGAAGTTATTAGTGGTGTTTTCCCACGTATGAAAATTGTGGCAATTAGGTTTTCGTTTACTTCTACTATAAATTCAGTGCCCTGAGAATGTGCATAACACATTCAAAACTTTAAAAAGCCACTTTCCCAACCATTGGGAAGAAGCATAGGCAAATGATTTCTGAAATTATTTCACAAACTTTTAAGACGAGAACAAGCCACCTGACTCCAGTACGGTGGGAATTGGGGAAGTTAGTGCTGAAGTGGCCCCGTCCCCGAGCATGACACATCTCAGTGGGCTGCCATCGGCCACAGCTGCCTTCAGTTATCTGGCTTCTATCACGTTAGTGCCACACGGAAGGACTGTCAAAGATCTGTGCTTTAGCACAATGTCCTCGCCTTCTATCAAGGGTTAAGAATATGTAAATGATGTAAGAAAAATGTCTCTTCGTTTTCTGTAAAACTAAGGAAGACCCATTTGACTCCATAGCTCTGCAAGAGTCATACGACAAATTTCTCTGTTCCTTACCAGCAAATTATGCTTCTCTTATTGACCTGGCATGTTTCCTCATTTCATTTAAGGATTATAAAAATCCATGGCTCTCCCTATGTTGCCAGGAGGCTCAGAGCAAGCCTTCATATGCAGTAGGTTCCCTTAACCTAAGGTTCTTTGGTAATAATGATCTCTCACTCTTTTCTCTTAAAACTTTGGTACCTGTGTCTTCCTTTAGAAGCTTTCCAAAACAGTTTCTAAAAGCAGGCAGCTATCACAAATTAATGGGTCAAAAATGAATTTTCGGAATGGGATGGAGTGACTTTAAGTTTTTTTGTTTAACTTTTGAAGAGTGAATTGATGATACAAAAACAGACACATAGACCAATGGAATAGAATAGAAACCCCAGAACTAGACCCACAAACATATGGCCAACTCATCTTTGACAAAGCAGGAAAGAACATCCAATGGAAAAAAGACAGTCTCTTTAACAAATGGTGCTGGGAGAACTGGACAGCAACATGCAGAAGGTTGAAACTAGATCACTTTCTCACACCATTCACAAAAATAAACTCAAAATGGATAAAGGACCTGAATGTGAGACAGGAAACCATCAAAACCTTAGAGGAGAAAGCAGGAAAAGACCTCTCTGACCTCAGCCGTAGCAATCTCTTACTCGACACATCCCCAAAGGCAAGGGAATTAAAAGCAAAAGTGAATTACTGGGACCTTATGAAGATAAAAAGCTTCTGCACAGCAAAGGAAACAACCAACAAAACTAAAAGGCAACCAACGGAATGGGAAAAGATATTTGCAAATGAAATATCGGACAAAGGGCTAGTATCCAAAATCTATAAAGAGCTCACCAAACTCCACACCCGAAAAACAAATAACCCAGTGAAGAAATGGGCAGAAAACATGAATAGACACTTCTCTAAAGAAGACATCCGGATGGCCAACAGGCACATGAAAAGATGTTCAACGTCGCTCCTTATCAGGGAAATACAAATCAAAACCACACTCAGATATCACCTCACGCCAGTCAGAGTGGCCAAAATGAACAAATCAGGAGACTATAGATGCTGGAGAGGATGTGGAGAAACGGGAACCCTCTTGCACTGTTGGTGGGAATGCAAATTGGTGCAGCCGGTCTGGAAAACAGCGTGGAGGTTCCTCAAAAAACTAAAAATAGACCTACCCTATGACCCAGCAATAGCACTGCTAGGAATTTACCCAAGGGATACAGGAGTACTGATGCATAGGGGCACTTGTACCCCAATGTTTATAGCAGCACTCTCAACAATAGCCAAATGATGGAAAGAGCCTAAATGTCCATCAACTGATGAATGGATAAAGAAATTGTGGTTCATATACACAATGGAATACTACGTGGCAATGAGAAAAAATGAAATATGGCCTTTTGTAGCAACGTGGATGGAACTGGAGAGTGTGATGCTAAGTGAAATAAGCCATACAGAGAAAGACAGATACCATATGGTTTCACTCTTATGTGGATCCTGAGAAACGTAACAGAAACCCATGGGGGAGGGGAAGGAAAAAAAAAAAAAGAGGTTAGAGTGGGAGAGAGCCAAACCATAAGAGACTGTTAAAAACTGAGAACAAACTGAGGGTTGATGGGGGGTGGGAGGGAGGGGAGGGTGGGTGATGGGTATTGAGGAGGGCACCTTTTGGGATGAGCACTGGGTGTTGTATGGAAACCAATTTGACAATAAATTTCATGAAAAAAAAAAAAAAAAAAAGAAGAGTGAATTGAGCCAGCCACGGGCATATGTGTGGACACATACATGTCCGAGAACACATATGTACTTGATGATGCCTTGAGAGGCATCCACTTGGTCTAGTGATTGAGAATGAACTTGGGTCTGAGTCAGACCTGGCTTTGAACCTCAGCTACTCACTGCTTACTTTATGACTGTAATGTCTCTGGGCCTCAGTATCCTCATCTGAAATGGAGATAATGATACCATGTGGTGTCTTTGAAGGATTAAACAGACGATTTATGTAAAATGCCTAGTACAGTGTCTGGGACTTAGTAGGTCTACAGTAGATGGTAATCCCTACTGTTGTTGTCATTATTTCTAGAAAAAGCTAGACTTTATAGAAAGACTGGATGGTATATTTGTAACTGCTGTAGATTACCTTCTAGAGTGTGCACTGTTGAACTAAAATGACCTTCAGCTTAAAGTTAGGGCGTTTCATCCAAGGAGGGTGGTCACGGCTTACTTCTCCCTTAGAAAGAGTAGCTCCATGCTGGTGTTTCTTACTAATTCTCAAATGACAGTGGATGATCGCTACAGAGGCCTCAAGATTTTCTGAGGTCATCCACTCAGAGGCTGGTGACTAAGACTTACACAACTCTGAGGTCTTCACTTCCTGATTTATCTGTAAAATGACCTGAGCATCCTTGCCCAGGATGTCTCTTAAAGCCGATTTTCCAGTTTGGGTCGGCTCTTGCTTGATTTTATTAGGCTGTTACTTTCAATTTTTCTTTCACATACAACTATTACATTCAGTTGCCCAGGGGTATCTGTCAGGGAGGGTAGAGTTAAAGTGCCTTAGTACTTTGTGTGGTCATTAGCCTCCCCAACCCCCCCCCCACCCCCATCTTGCAGGCTCAAGAAGTGAGAAGCAAGTTACCTGTTACCTAGACTGGATGGTTGTATCCCGTAGCCTGCAGAGTCATGAGACAGCCGTAGCAACACCTGTGGGCCCAGCATGGCTTTCAGGTGCCTTTGGCTTAGGCGGAGCACCAAGGAACAGGTGTCTGTCCGTCAGATTTCCCTGCTGTGGGGAATGTGCACACCAGCCTCCACGCAGTGATGATTTCCCCCACCTCCGCCCTTCTTTGCCAAAACAATTGTTTAAAAGAGGAAGCTCTTTGGGTCATAAAATGTCATCTGGTAGTTAGTATATGGCTATATAGACATACTGGATTATACAGTAGCCTGACTGGCAGGAAGTAGGCGATTCACCAGAAAAAAAAATAATAATAATAACGAAAAAATAAACTCTTACCAAAATGAACTTCCTCTTTCAAACTCTTTGTTTCAACTCATCCTTTGGAACCTTCTTTCAGCCTCTTAGAGAAAAAATAACCAGTAGGGACTAATGCAGTATTGCGAAGAGAGGTAACCCCAGCCCTATTTAGCCACGTGCTTCATAATTTTTTTCATGTTTTATTTTTGAGAAAGAAAGAGAGAGCACAAGCAGGGGAGAGTCAGAGAGAGAGACACACACACAGAATCTAAAGCAGGCTCCAGGTTCTGAGCTGTCAGCACAGAGCCCAATGTGGGGCTCAAACCCACAAAACTGTAAGATCATGACCTGAGCCGAAGTGGGAAGCTTAACCGACTGAGCCACCCAGGCGCCCCCAATATGCTTCATAATTAAAAAGAGCAAGCCCCATGCTGTCTGTCCCTAGGCGGGCCAGGGTTAGGGTGAGGCCACTGCCTAGAGGAACATGGGACACCTGCCACCTTGAGAGACTTCGTGTTCAAACTGAATCATCCTCAGAATCCTCCGGTGAGATGTTTTGGATGTTGCCCGTGTCTCCCTTTGATAGAATAAAGTTCCCTTGGGGTGCCTGGGTGGCACAGTCGGTTAAGCGTCCGACTTCGGCCAGGTCACGATCTCGCGGTCCGTGAGTTCAAGCCCCGCGTCAGGCTCTGGGCTGATGGCTCGGAGCCTGGAGCCTGTTTCCGATTCTGTGTCTCCCTCTCTCTCTCTGCCCCTCCCCCGTTCATGCTCTGTCTCTCTCTGTCCCAAAAATAAATTTAAAAAATTAAAAAAAAAAAAAAAAAGAATAAAGTTCCCTTCACTCAGTCCCCTTCATTTTGTTTGCCTTACAGATCCAGGAGGCTGCAAGTCAGGGCCTGCAATTTGTCGGCGTCATACCTCAGTACCATTGCCCTGCGAGGTCGGCAGGCAGCAGCCCCCCAGTGGACGCCAGAGATGCGGAAAAGGAGCCGGGCAGGTGTGAGAATAACGAGAACTCGGGTGCTCCCGTGGTGATGGACGGCAGCCGGGAGCCAGGCCAGGGCCCAGGAAGGGAGACGCCCAACGCTGAGCAACCCAGCTTGCCCTCAGGAGAGGGGGACGGAGCAGAATTTTCTCCACACGGGGTGAGCAAGACTCTGGATGGGCCGGAGGGTGACCTGCTGGAAGTGAGTGAGGAGCCACTCTCGGGAAGTAAGTATGTCAGCAACCACTTAAAAGAGAAGCTAACGGCTTTTCAGTAGTCCCCATGGCATTTTAGGAAAAAGAAATGGAATTAGAGTGTAGAGACAGCAGTCCATCACACAGGCATTCTTCATCAGGCATTTTTCCGGGCCCTCTGACTGATTGTGTACTGAAGTTGTGACTTCCAGGAGAGCAGAACCACACGGAATTGCCTTCTGGTCGCTCTGACATGTCACGTTCAAAGTAGATTCTAGAACTTAAGGGATTTTCACCCCATGCTCTTGTGCTACCCTTGAATTGCCCTGCTCTTAGCACAGGAAAAGTGTTAAGATGCTGGGCACCAATGCTGAACGTGTGCTCCCTTTTGGTCCCCTCATTTTGAATATCTGCCTAAAGAAAGAAATCAAGAAAACCAGTTAAGGACAAATTGTGCAGGAAACTGGTGATTCAACTCACTAGGTACTGTAAACAGCCCGATTTCAGGCAGGGTGTATAGTTGACAAATCAGCAGTGTGGAGAGAACACTGCCAAAGAGAGGCCACCAATACGTGAATCCTCCTAATCACATTGTAACGGCCATTAGAGCAGGCATTTTAAGTTGGCAAATTCAAAGAACAACACTTATTAATAGCAGCCAACATTTCTTAATTGTGGTGATGTGTGTAATGTGGGTGAGCTGTAGTATCATTGCCCATTTTACAGCTGAGTAAACTGAAATTTAGAGAGTAAATCTTCTCCCAGGCTAGGAAATTGGCAGATCTGGTCTGTGAACTTATCTTGTTATACCTCTCTACTCTAATAGACTAATAAGATTTACTGAGGCCCTCACTTTATGGTGAGTGAAGTTTCTCTCCCTTTCCCTGTAATTCCCTTTCCTTTTCTTTCTCCAAGAAATCTAGCATCCAGCCATTTCCCAAGAGCCAGGCACCTGTCTGAGCTGCGTGGCCTCTTCCAGCCTTCAGAAGGTGCACTGGTAACAAGACTTCCAGGAGACCCCCAGGCTTTAGGGGGCCTTCTGGGTCATCTTCCTAGTTCATGTTATTATTCATTTACTGATTCTTGAAATTAGCCTCTTCTTAATGATGAGGAACAGTTTATGCACTGAGAATCTAGAAGAAGGTGGAACAGTTTCTTTTGTTATGTTAGGTCAGTACTTCCTGGAAAGAAAATTGCGGGGTGGGTCGTCATTCTGGACTTAACTTGCAACGTTGATTTAGAGCGAGAGATTGGCACTGCCTCCATTCTGGGATATATTATGGCTGTTGTTTAATATTATGGCTGGATCCTTCTTAAATATGTTCTAAAGTAGGGCTTTTCAGCTATGGAACTTTTCACACTGTTTGAGGTAGACTTCTCCCTCCAGAGTAGCCGAGAGCACATTTAGACCCTGTGTGTGCCTCCTGATGACTGTCCAGGTGTTATTCCAGAAACCTCCCATCTTCCCATTGCTGTTAGGCTGCATGTGTTGTTCTGAATCCCCAGAAGGAAGACCGACCTCCTTGGAGGAGCATGTGAGGGTGAGAGTTCAGGGCAGGCACAGCCAGCACCCCCGAAGAAGGGGCCAGGAGTCATGGAGACAGGCAGCACTGTGGTTAAGAAACCAGACCCCACTCACATTCCATTTGCCACCTTCTACCTAAGCAGTCTTGGACAAGATACCCTCCTGTGCCTCAGTTTCTTACCCTGGAAAATAGAGATGGAACAATAGGTTCATGTTGAAAGGTTAGATGTACATTTTTAAAAACATTTTATTTATTTTGAGAGAGAGAAGCAGAGGAGAGGCAGAGAGAGAGATAATACCAAGCAGACTCCACACTGTCAGCACAGAGCCTGACCTGCAGCTCCATCTGACGAACCGTGAGATCATGACCTGAGCTGAGATCAAGAGTTGCACGCTTAACTGACTGAGCCACCCAGGCACCCCGAGATGTACATCTGAAGCACTCAGCACTGCTTGACTTTAAGTGTGAGCTGTTATTATTGGCACACAGGCTCAGTAGCCCTGACCACTGGCCTCCACCTTTGCATGGAGCCCTGGCTTTGAGAAAGGAGGCATTCAATACTGAAATTCCCCTCAGGACTTTTCTGAGATTTCCTGCTCTAGAATCCACCTTTCTCCAAGACTCCTTCCCGACTTCCTGCCCTCTTTGATTGACTCCAGGGAGAATTAAACTGGGGAGACTTGTCCTAGGACCATTTCCCCCACGTGCCTCCCGCTGGCCTATGGCTGTTTGTCTCCCTCACCCAAAGAGCCCCCTCCATTGCTGAACCCATAAAGACCCCTCAGCACCCAAGGTGTCCTGGCCTGTGCCTCATTTCTTCAAGTCCCTTCTCTTTACTAGCAAACCAGATCCTGCTAAAGAATAATGGGTTAGTATGTGTCTGGAAGTGGTCAGGCCAACAGTGGAGGGGAATTTCAGCCATGGGGGAGGGGCGTGTTACAGTACCCCACTTTAATCTCACTCAGTGGGCAGCTGGCTGGCTGTTGTTTACACACAAAGCTGGGCTCTTATCTCTCTGCTCATGAGGCCATGGGTCTCTCTGAAACTTAGGCAGCTTATTGTTATCCTTTGTTCTTTGTCGTGTGGAACAAATGAGCCTTTGGATTTTTTTCATCAGTTAATGAACACGCAGGGGTTATTGGCCACATATATGGCCTTGCTGGGGATGGACAGTCATGATGGTGGTAACTCTCTGGGTGAACTGTTCTAAGTTCCGATGAGCCATCTTGATGGTGCCTCACAACAACAGTTTTATGATGGCAGATGCTATTATTAGCCCATTTCACAGATGAGGAAAGTCACCTTCCATGCTCTCAAGTAGTGACATTTTATCTCCTAGCTTGAGCATTCAGCCTCCCGAAGGCCGGACATGTAGGGACCCTGCCCACATTGGTCATGGCCTTCACCTGACCCAAGCCTCTCTCCTAAATCTTTTTCCTGAGAAGTCTTACCAGTTCCTTGCACCATCACCCTTCCTCCCAAATCCCCCCAGCTTCCCCTCCCTGCTGCTTGCTTGCTCAGCTTTCAGCTTGCCTTTCTCACAGGGCCCCCTAAGGAGGGTGAAGTGTTTTTACTCCTCTTTCTGCCAGGTGGGCTTAAATAGGCAATCACAGCAAGACAATTAAAAAAAATCCAGAGGGAGTCACCCTCTTTCCCCCTCCTTCTCCTCGTTTAATTTATTTCCTTTATAGGAGGCCTAGGGGAGCCGGGTCTAGGCTGCGACTGCTCATATGGGGCTTGCCAGTGAATTCACCATCCAGACACAGGGCAGGCTGCCCCTCCCCCTCCCCGTGGACTCTTGAACGGCCTCTCTGATCCAGAGGTTATGCTCCCCTTCGCCCATACAGGTCTCTCTGGGGACCCATCATGTGGTTCTCTTCCTGATCATTGACTTTTATTTCCTGGTCGGGGAGAATTTCCCTGATGGTTTGGTGTCGTTGCTGTGCAGAGACAGCCTGAGCTGGTACAGGGACAGCCCCATGCCTCACTCCTGGACGCTGCCCTTCCCACTCCTGCCCCTGCCTTATGGTGAACACAGAGCACCCCAGTAGCTCTGCTCCGAATGGCCCCTCGTGATGCATTTCTGCAGATGGGGAGCATGGACAGGCCAGGTGGGGAAGGCCGGTGCTGGGAAAGGTTAGGAAGGTATACCCAGACATCCACCTGTCCCTTGTCTCCTGGCTTCCAATATTCCTTTCTGTCCTTCCCTGGGCGTCTCTGTTTCCAGGAAGGTTCACACAAATTCAAATTGTTCTGCCACTGAATAATACTGAAACATCTTCCAAGCGCTGCCCTTCCTATCCTGTGCCTCGTCACTTAAAATGCTCAGAAATGCCAGCCAGAAACCCAAGCCAGTGACCTCAACTGTACTTCTTGGCCGAGGGGGTTTTATTCAGAAGTCCTCCTTGGCAGCCAGCTCCTTGTGTGGGGAGAGAGAGGAGGTGTCCTCCTGAGTCTGGCTTTTCTGAGGTGTGGCCCCGCCTTCCCGCGCCCCCAGAATGGCGCTACCCTGTGGCTCTCCTCCTCCCAAATCTGCCACCTGCCGCCATCTTTTGGCCTTTCCCTCAGTCCATTAACAAACAGCTATTGAGCTCCCACCCGTGGTCCACAGCTCCTGCTTTCTGTGTACTGATGAAATTAGCCTCTTGTTAGATTTGGAAACAGCCCAGGGCTGGGGGTTTGAAAGACTCTTGGCTTTGCCACTTTCCAGCTTGTGATGTTTGGGGGATCCACTTAAGGCTTCTGGGCTTAGAACTGAGGCAGCCCTTCGTGTGGGGGTTGGGAGAGTCCCATCAGATGGTGGAGGTGAAAGTGCCATAGCTGCTGCTGTCCTGACCAGGGGATTCCCGTGGAGCGCTGTATATGCCTGATTTCCCCACTTTGCCTCCACAAACAAGCCCCACCCGGCCCAGAGGTGTCCTGCTGCTAGTACCCAAGCCTGACGGAAGTCTGAAGCAGTTTCTCTCAGATTCAAGAATCCAAACGGGACTGAGGCCCTTCTGGCTTCTCATCCCATCACGGGGCCCACAGCCCTGCTTCCCAGTGCAAACCTTCCATCTTAACCCGCTGCCTGTCACCTCAGCAGAACTTAGCCCCGACTCAGTGCAGCTACCGGGTCAAGTCTGACTCCCACATGTTTCTTCCCCAGCCAACTCACCAGTCTCCTCCTCCTCCTAGTGAAGCCCTGGGAGTCACACTTTACGCCAGATGCTGCACGCTCCCTTCCGTCCAGGCTGGAGGTCTCTTGGAACATCAGGACCCAACCAGCCTGCCTGCTACCTGCCAGTCACAGACTCTCTGGAGACTGTCTCTCTGCAGACAGACCACAGACTTCCATCCTGTGCCTGAATCCCAACTGCCTGGCCTGGGCCTCAGAACTGGGCATCTATTTCCTTCTTCCCTGCTCCTGAGGAGCTTAGCAAGGCCTTCGTGGGTCTGGCTATCAGGCTGGCAGCACCCAGTAAGCCCAGCGCCCCCTTCTCCTCCCCTAGCTTACTGCACTTTCTGGCTTAGGTCAATCCAGCAACATACCTGCATCCCCTATCATATTACAGGGACTTTTCTGGACAGAGGGGATCCAAATGGCACAAGGCAAAGCCCCCCGTGTCAGGGAGAAAGAGAAAGACCAGAAGATTAAAAAATACAAGCAAGACAGCCTTGATTCTCCTTGGGTGCTCTGTCAGTCCAATTCTTCGGCTGTTCTCAGAACATTCTCAGAAACAATGCCTTCCCCCTCCTTTGGGACTTTCTGTCCCATGTCTGGAAAAATCTTCCAGCTGGGGTCATGGCAGAGTCACAGAGCAGCTGAAAAAATTTAAACAAACTTGGGACTTCTTTTTGGAACTCTCGGTGCTTGCTCATGTGATGATGTGTGTTGGAGAATCAGAATATTAAAACATCAAAAGGCACCATTTGGGGACAGTTTCTCTTGGCCGGTTTCCATGTAAGTAATGAGAAGGAGGAGCATGGCCAAGGATACAGCAGGACAGGGGAGTTAACTAAAGGGTTACACATCTGAAATCAGGTTTCTCCCAATATTTCACCACTACTAATCTTTTGGAGGCTCTTGATTCCAGCAGCGTTTCCTTCCTGAAAAATTTATTTCTGTCTCTGGCTTCGGCCCTTCTCCCTGGGGAGGATCCTGATGTGAGAGCTGGGGCTCCGTCAGCACCGCACTGTCTACCTCGTCCGTCCGGCAGTCTGTCTTCCCTTCACCTCACGCCCAGCACCCTCCCTTCCCCTTTTGGCCTTCCCCTTTTTCTGTTTCTTTACGCATTTGGGAAAGTTGTGTTTCTGTCTTACCATGCAAGTGGGGAATTCTGGTTGATCAAGTGTTGTCATGTATTTTTGGACTTCGGCCACTGTCAAATTCTCTACTCACCTCTTCCATATAGAGGTTGTGGTTTCTTTTTCTTTTTGATCTATATATATTCATGCTTGACTATAGCAGATTATGGTGACTGGTGCTCTGGTCCACCTTGGGTCACCTGAGGACAGCTTTCTTAGCCTCTGCCTGGAGGCGTTGTCTGGAATGGGAACAGGCCCCGGCAGGCCACTGCCCCAGGGAATTCATACCTCAGGAGTAGCCTCAATCCCTGAAGAGAAATGCCCAGGCTTCCTTGCCCCGTGGCAAGGCAATCGGAGGTATGTTCTGTGCAGTTAAGTGAGCCCCAATGGCCGTAGCAGTAACCTGCTCGGTAATGCACCCTTCCCTGGCTTTCCTCTCTTCCCTATTTCCTACCCCTACTCCCTCTCTGGGAGGGATTTCCAGGGATCACTTCCCAAATAAACTGCTGGCACTCAAAAACTTACAGGGTCTGCTTTGGAAGAAATCCAGGTGAAGTCAGGGATTCACGAAAGCATTGCTTATCCTCTTGTCCTCAGTAGGTGTGGCTTTTATTTGGACACCTAGCACCTTGGGCTGGAAAATGCCTGATCGTGTAGTTCACATCCTGTCCCCGCCAGCTCCAGTCCAATGCTTGATTTCCCTCCATGGCAAACCTTTCTTTGCATGACTCCATTCCTCAAGTGTGTATTTCAAAGTCATGAAATAGTCTGATTGCCACCTCTGTACACCAAGCCCTAATTTCTTGTGGGAAAGCATTTACTGGTGGGAGTCAGGCAAATGGACTGAGAAAGGTAACTTGGGGTGGAAATAATAAATAGGCCAGATTTGGTTGTTTAAAATCCAGGTGGCCATCTTTGAAGATGGGCATCTTTCTTTCTTTCTTTCTTTCTTTCTTTCTTTCTTTCTTTCTTTCTTTCTTTCTTTCTTTCTTTCTTTCTCTCTCTCTCTCTCTCTCTCTCTCTCTCTCTCTCTTTCTTTCTTTCTTTCTTTCTTTCTTTCTTTCTTTCTATTTGGTTCTATCCGATGGATAGAAATGGCCCCCCTGGTAGCTTAACTCTTGTTGATGACAAAGTGTCGTGGCCTGGCACTGCTCCCCAGAGATCCCTGCTGGTGTTTGCTCAGATGGAGCTGTAAAAGACTTCCTTTGCCCGGAATACAGTACCTGTGTGGGATAATTTTAGATGTTGTGTGGATGGACATATTTGGTGTTAATGTGCCTCATCATTCCCTTCTGTTTATAGCAAGTGGTAGTTGTTTCCCTTATGGTCATGAAACAAAGTTTCCTTTTTAAATTCATTTATTTAAATAAAGGAAAGCAATTCTGTTTAAAAGAAGAATAATTCAGCAAGTGTTTGGACACTGCAAAATTGTGAAGTACTGAAGTAGGGGATACAGGGTCCCGGAACGTGGGTCTAGGCCAGGTCTCTCCTGAGGGGAGCATGAGCATACTTTGTCCTTGTTGCTAATGTCAGCCATTGTTTACGACCTTTAAAATATTTCTCTGAAAGAAGGGTGGGGATTTTCTTATTATTCCAATAGATATTTTTGGAAACCAAAGCCTATTCCTGACTAGCCTGTGTTAGCAAAGCTTTTTAAGCTGGGTAAACTCTGATTGCTTGACTAAATGAGTAACACAAAAAAAGACCTTCAGGACTTAGATTGAAATTCCAGGTATTTGCTCCTCGAGGCTGATACTGTTCACTCATGGCCCAGCAGCACGTACAGCTGGCGCAGGTCAGCTTCTGGGTGCTAGTGAGTATTGATTTTTGAAGAACTGAGCTATAAATGAAGGAAAGGGAAAGCTCAGAGCCCCACTCCCAGTGCCACCTACCTACCACTCCAGGCAGGAACCCTCATTTACGGGAACATATTTATTTTTACATATCAGTGGTGTATTTTCGATGTACTTGATTAAGTATTATGGGTTCGGCCCCAGGAAACACCCCTGCAGTTTATAAATAGTGAGTTCAAGGGTATACAAGGTTCCTGGAATTAGAGTAGTATTTTTATTTTTATGTGCCTCTGTATATTCACCTTTTTTTTTTTTATAAAAAAGACCAGCTCTTACCCAAATACGTCCACTTTTTTCTTCCAAAACACCTTTGTATGAATTTCTAGAAATGTCTACCATGTCCTTACAAACACCTGACTATACAAATTGATCCCAGATAACAGCTATTCATTACATGCCAGATTCAAAACCCATGTGCCACCCGCCCGCCATTGGAAGCTCAACCTTTGACGTCCATGTCACTTTCAAGGCTCCCTAACTTACTACCTGAAATCAGGTTTTATTATTTGGCAATAGTGCCACCCAACAGAAAGTTTACCTTTGATATCATTTCTTCAGGCTCCTAAGAGATTCACTACACTCGATGAGGCAGGTTTTTATCACTCTTTGACCTCTTCTCTCCCACCTTCTTTACAAATCCCAACAGAAATGGAGATCCTCGCCCTTTTCAACAAGCCGAAGAGCCATCAGAAGTGCCGGCAATACTATCCGGTCACTATTCCTCTCCGGGTCTCCAAGAATGGCCAGACGGTGAGCGGTTTGGATGCCAACTGGTTGGAGCACATGAGTGACCACTTCCGGAAAGGAGGCATGCTGGTGAATGCAGTCTTCTACCTTGGCATGGTCAATGGTATGGAAGTTACAAACCTTGGGCAGCCCTCACGAACTCTGCTTCTCTTTTCATCTTAGACCATCTTTAGAGCCTGCCCCATTCAGAAAGCCCCACAGCTGATGAACATGCTGCGTTTGATTTCTCATTAACATCTTGAGGAATTTTCCACAAAAACCACCACCTGTGCTCCCTAAACCTCTCTAGGAGTCAGTCGGCCAGGTATCTTCTAGCACGACAGAGAAAACAAAGGGATTCTGGTTTTGATGGTGGCCTCAATCTATGTTGCTTTTAAAGACTTTTAAAAAGATTATTCCCCGTTCGTTAATTACCCCCTGGGATCCTGCCGCTCCAAAAGTGCAAATTGTTTGTAGACACTATTACCGTTTGAAGTAGCAGTAGCAGCACCTTGGAATTAACCACTGAGAAATGAATTGAACTGCCTAGTTTCTGTAAGCTCTGTAGAGATACACACTGTTTCTGGGTCTCACGGCACTGGTACCCCCTCCCCAGTAAGGCGTCGTCTCTGAGGGAGATAACATGGGGTACAGCACTGCTGATGGCTGCCCTTCTAAGGCAGAAGGTCTGCCCACAATGGGGAAACTCGTCAAGCGGAGAAAGGGTTTGGGGTTAACACAACGGCAGGTTGAGTGACTAGGGTACGTCAAAGCCGGGAGGCGGTTTGGGGAGTGGGGCTAACATGCCAGCACGTAAAGATCCTGAAGGCTGCCAGTCAGCAGGATTTCTAAGTGCAACACAACACCAAATTTGTTGATCCCAGCAAAACCTGGCAGGGGGCTTTGACACCGCCGTCTTGGCTGTTGAGCAGTTCTGTCTCCAAGAATTAGCAGAGTCAGGAACGGAGTTTGGATTCAATCCTTGAAATGCCAGCAAACATCTTTAGAACTGGAGACATCAGTATTAGTTCTGAATGTACATACTTTAAATCATCTGGAAGTCATAGAACTTTGTACAGAACAGCCGGGTCTTAAATTGGATGTGAGTCCCTTGTTCCTGTCTAAATATCAATATCTAATGCTAATGTGTTAATACAGTAGCAGCAGGCATTGTATAGTGTAAGGGGTCGCAACCATTCGTAGAATGGATGAATGACCTAAGAAAGGTGGTTGGCTCATTAAGAATACATGTCCCGCAGCACCATCCAGCAGAACTTTCTGTGATGATGGGAATGTTCTCTATCCGTGCTGTCCAGTATGGTAGCCACGACTCACACCTGGCTATTGACCACTTGAAATGTGGCTAGGATGACTGAGGACCTGAATTTAAAAATTTATTTGATTTTTATTAATTTAAATTTAAATCACTATATATGCTTAGGGGCTAGTAGTGTATTATGCAGTTCTAGAGTATACATTTCATGAATACAACCAATGAAGAGTCCATTTAGTTCTCTGACGGCAAGGTTGGAAACCTCCCTCTACCTGAGGAGGCCCTGCATACTTGCAGAGGTCCCAGAAGCCAGAGAACATCACGGTCTGTTTTGAGATTCAGCATAAAACACGAGTTGCATTTACTTGGGGCAGATGTTTACAGCCCTGATTGATTCATTGGTATTAGAGGAGTCCAGAGAGGAGCCCTTCGCTTCCTGCTTCCTATAAGGACACCCCATCACCCATATTGGGTTGTGGCAGCCACACTTTTTATCTTCTCTTAGGGTCTCTGTGGCCATACATCCTTAACCCTGGGAAACCTATAGTTAGTTACACTAACATCTTTTTTTTTTTCATGTTTATTTATTTTTGAGAGAGAGAGAGCAAGTCGGGGAGGGGCAGAGAGAGAGGGGGACAGAGGATCCAAAGCAGGCTCTATGCTGACAGCAGACAGCCCAATGTTGGGGCTCAAACTCACGAACTATGAGATCATGAGCTGAGCTGAAATCAACAGTCAGACGATTACCCGACTGAGCCACCCAGGTGCCCCAGTTATACTAACATCTTAAAAATGTTCAGGAAAGCACTGAAGGTAACAGCTACACAGGTGGCCCCACTTTAGAGAATTAGGGTATCAAAAGGGAAGTTTTCTCTGGTCCTACTGCCCAGCATGTCTGGGGCAAGCTGAGCCTCAAGAGAGGACACCTTGAAAGTTCACAATGCCATGTGAACTTTTGGGCCATTATGGCTTTGGCAATCAAGATAATTTCCTATTCCTTCTTCCTACACCATTCTCTGACCTTGAGTCCAAAAGCACAGAGAATTCATACAGTTTTTTCTTCAGATTTGACTTGAGTGTCGGAAATGCTGTTATATCCTCCCTTGGCTTTAGCTGCAGTAAATCCTGCCTTCCTGCCTTGAAGACAGAACATGAAATTTCCCCTGGCAAGTGCAACTGTTGAAGCCGAGCCCCAAGCCTATGACATGTCTACGGCTCGGCCGCAGCTGCACGTCTCAGTCTCGGGGATGGCTGCAAAATTTCTCAGAACAAAATTTATTTAAACCCACTCAAACTTCAAGCGCAATTCGCCCTGTCTGGTTCGATGTGGGGGGAATGTGACTTGGGAGTAATGCTCAGTGGCCAGGGTGTTTCTGCTCTGGAAAAGCCCAAGGTTTCCGTTGGGCAGGGATGAAATATACATATGCTCTTTTCCCAGAATTAAAAAAAAAAAAAGAGGCAAGCTAATCATAATTATAAAAAGGAACCTGTTTCTAATAAGATAATTAGTGTCCTTACAAGTAAACCTGGCAGAGCTAGAAGCACATCTTTAAGCTGTTTGCCACCTGGAAAAACACCAGTCCTGCTTCTTAAATGGATATTTATACTCTGAAATATTTTCCACAGAGTCATAAAACTCATGAGAACTTTGTCCCATAAACAGGGTGATGTTTTAGCTTGAATCGTTCAGTTAAGACTCCAGCTCCTGTTTTCAAGCCTTTACCCCTCGGGGACATGGAAAGACTTTAACGGTCCTCAAGTTTGGGCTTCTGCTGAGTCTCCAGAGCTCCTCCTCTGGAACCTTTTATTAAGCCTTAGAAGGACCAGGTGTCTTCAGCTGGGGTGGCTGTGCCCTTGGGCCCTGGCAAGCAGCGGCACAGATAAAAGAGAAGCATAATGATGCTGATGGTCTCGTGGCAGTTACTATGGGTTGGTGCTGGTCTGAGCAGTTCAAACACAGCAACTCATCTAATCCCCACAACTCAGTAAGGTAGATACCATCGTTATCCCTGTGATACGGCTGTGGAAACTGAGGCACAGAGTGGTTAAGTCATTGCCAAGGTTGCCAGCTAGTAAGTGGCAAGAAAGCAGTAGGAAGAAAGAAGGGTCAGGCTAGGGAAAATGGATGTGAGGAGGGGGTAAAAGAGGTGGCCGTGTTGGCAAGAGGTTTAGGCTCCCAGTGAGGCCTTGGGTGATCCTTGAGAAGGGAGGGGAGCTTCAGAGTCACCCTTAGGAAAGTAGCAGGGCCTGGACTGCCAGCCACCTGTGTGGCTGCGTCCAGGGGTGGGTCAGACAGCAGGGCAGACAGGCACACAGAAACGCCACCCGATGAGGCAAAAGCTAGAGTCTGTGTTGTCAGCAGATGGGAGAGGCCCGGAGGGGAATCTTTCTGCCGTTGGTGAGGAGTTGAGTAGGTACAGGAGTCCAAGGTAAGGGCAAAGTGGAGCTGGGTGCCCAGCCTCTTAAAGACCCAGCAGGAGCCTGATTTCTCACCAAGGGCCTCCAGGCCTGCAGAGTACCTGCTGCTATCACTGGCCATCGATGCTACGGCTGCCACCATCAACTCTCCTTGCCTGCCCTGGTCTTCCCTGTGTCCCCTGGCTGGCCTTGTCGTTTGTTCTGCCCTTGCCCTATCCTTGTTCCCACCTCCCTTTTCCCTCCCTTGGCCCTGTGCTGGCTCTCCTTCTGCTCCAGTGGCCCTCCCCTCACCCTCTCCTAGCCCCACAGTCCTTACACCCCTGGCAGTATCGTCTTTATCCATCCCACATTCAAATGTTTTCAGTTGGGGGTGCCTGGGTGGCTCGTTCGGTTAAGCGTCTGACTCTTGATTTTGGCTCATGGTTTGTGAGCTCGAGCCCCACGTTGGGCTCTGCACTGACAGCATGGAGCCTCCTTGGGATCCTCTTTCTCCTTCCCTCTCTGCCCCTCCCCTGCGCTCGCTGTCTCTCTCTCTCTCTCTCTCAAAAGAAATTTTTAAAAAACGAAACATGTTTTCATTTGTTTCAAAAATGTCCTTGGCAGCAAGTGGTCTGATGGTCTGAACCAGAATCCAGTCCAGCATTATGCACTGCATATGGTGACCATATCCTCACTTCTCAAGTTTTACCTAAAAGAGTCCTTTTTTATAAGCCTCGCTGTTTGAAATAAACCCAGCCTCGTACACTGCTGAATGTCCTGCATTATTTGTCTGTGTTAGGTGCCTTGTGATGTCATTTACCTAATTTCTCTAGCCTCTGTATCCTGTACACTGGAATTTAGTTCTAAGGCCTTGATAAATTAAGCACTGTGACCACAGTACATTCTAGATGCTGTTGGGTTTTAAAGTTGCATCTCATCAGGAGACACATTATACCTACATGTTCCTCCATTCCTATCCTTTTGATAGATTGTCTTCCTTGAGACTGTCCCTGATACCCCAGCCACATGTAAATCCAAATAACATTCAGTATTTATATCATCATTTTTGATGCCCAGCATAACCTAAATTACTTTATATTTGCAAAATACACAAGTTCAAAGTGTACCAGTTTCAAGTAGAATACACATAGAGCTACATTCACGTGGAGACTACAAACCCTCGGGCAGATTCTGCATCTGTACTTCTTAGCACCCCAGTGTTTGTACACCGTGTGCTGTATACAGAAGGTGACTAATGAAGGTTTCTGGACGACGCTCGGTAGTGCCGATGGCAATGAGGGGAAAAGCCGGTATTCAGGCGTGTATCACAGGAACCCGGGGAATTGAAGAGCTAGGTGTAGGCGGAATGGAAAGGAAGAGAGATGAGGCAATCCCAGGTGCTTCCAGCAGCCACTGCCTGGGAATGTTTGGCCTACTGATTACAGATATGGCCTCTGTTTCAGAGGAGCCACTTACTAATGTGGGGGTAGAGTTCCCTTATGCCATAGATGCATTTTCCCTTCTATTCATGGCACATCTTCAAATGACCCTTTTATTGGAGTATAGCACATATTGAGAAAACTATGCACGTTATGAGGATATAGCCCAGAAGATTTTCACAAGGTGAGCACGTCTCTGTAACCAGCACCAGATCAAGAAACAGAGTGTACCAGCCCCCTCAAAGCCCCCTCATGCCCCTCATAGTCCCTGGTTCCCAGGGGATGACCATAGTCCCAACTTGAAACACCATAGATTAGTTGTAAACTTCATATGAATGGAGTATGTGAATGAACGCCCTTCTTGTGTTGGGCTTCTTTCACTCGTTGTATTTGTGAGATCCATCCACAGTTTTCCATGTAGTTGCAGATCATTTCTTCTCATTGCTATATACTCTCCTTTAGGTCGATAGATACAACTACTCCGCTTCCAAGTGTGTTTTTTGTCCCATCTAGGAAAGCATGGCGTCTGCATAGATTTGGCCCCAAACTGAAGCCCTAAGGCCAGTCTCACTGTGACATCCCTGGGATGGCACCCAAAACACCAGACATGGAGGATGGTGTAGTGGTCAGGCTGGGAACCTGAGATGTTCATCGCCACCACTAGCTGGAGCCGCAGCGCCCAGCACACAGAGTGCTAGCTCAGTAAATACCTGTTAGTTACTGAAAGGGCACAGGCTTCGGAATCGAACAAATCATACTTTTGATCTCTTTTGCCCTTTGCATTCCCTTTGAACATGGACACGTGATTTAACTTCTGAGACCTCCATTTTCTCACCTACTAAGAGGGAATGATTAGCCTTGCAGATGTGGGGGAGGGATTCAGGGAGAAACTATGAACTGTGCCTGGGCGTGTGCCTCACATCCAGCAAACACCCAATCAGAGTGTTTCTTCCCCGTCTGGTTGGTTAAATGGCTCTGAACTTGCGGGTTCACCTTGCTGCAACTGAAGATGGGTTGTACCTCCTCTAGGTCACTCACCACTTCAAAGTTAGAATGCAGGAGTGAAGGCAGGCCAACAGCAGCTGTGAGTGCTCAGGAAGGAGAAGGCAGTAGACCTGCTCACTCTTCTGATAATATCAGTCAATTAGGCACGGTATGATCGGGGAGCAACATGGCACCATTAGCCAGGATTGGTTAAACGGCGATTACATTTATGGTGGGGTCATAGGTCATCGTGACAGCAGTCACATGTGCAGTTATGGTTATATAATCAGGACGTGCCATTCCTGGCACATACAGGGTGCCGTGAGCACCATGTAGCCTCTGATGGGGAGAAGGGGCTCTCAGAGACTCAAGGAAATCTGTTAGGCCAGCTACCTCAGTGGGGACGGTTTAGTCCAATCTAGCTTGTTAAAAGGAGAACGGTGACGTTTTCTTTTTTCATCTCGCATAATTAGACCACATACGTTGACCATTTGTCATGGTGTGCACATTTCCAGCTGGACTTTGGGGAACAGCACCGAGGATAAGCCTGAAGCTTAGTTTGCTAGGTCTCAGAGGCTGCAGGGAAAGAACAGTTGCCCTCCCAGAATTTACCTCTTGGAATAATGGGGCAAATCTCCTATTCACACCTCCTTTTTATAAAATCATAAGCTTGGAATGTTAAGGTGGCCTTTTGCCAAAAGACTGGCATCAAATATTTATACAGTACTGGGGCAAATACCTCTCTGTGCACAGTAGGGAAGCATCTTTACTTTAATAAAAAATGCAGTGATAATGGAGTGTTTTCCATAGATGTAGGGTGATTTAACCTTTTACATTGGGAGCCTTCGCTGTAAGAAAGACCTATTTATACCCAGCTCGGTGCGCATCACAGCAAGGCTGAGCCAGGAAGGTAATGAGAAGACGCGGAGTGGACGAGGCCGCCAAAACAAGGGGCTCTTTAAAAGCCCAGCTGTCTGCTCTCCGTGGTTCATTGACTTTTTTGCTGTTACAGATGATCAAATTTTGACAGCCATTCCGAACTTGCTTTGTAGTTAAGTAGGTGAATCAGCACTCCGGATTCAGAATAGCAGAGCAGTGGGCTGAGGGGCTGGAAGGCAGACGGTGGCTGAAGCAGCTGGTAAATAAGGACCTGGTTTATTCCTATTGCACACCCCAAGTCTGGCCATACGTCTCCCCACTGACCACACAGCCCTCCTCCCAGGCCTGTGACCAGGGAGGAAGCAGAGAAAGCCAGGCAGCGGCTGGGAAAGGAAGTCTGGATGGACTATGGTGTCTCATTCCCTCTTCTGGACCTCAGCTCCACTGCACGGTACTGTCGGCAGGCTAAATACCATCGTAATATTTATGCCAAATTGGGTACTCTATTACTTAAAGCAATGATAGGCACAATTTAAGGTCTTGGAGGTTTTCCATTGAGATTTGTACGTAAAGACTTTGGAGATTGGAGATAACATATTTTGGTAGGAGTCTTGTGGGGATTTGTGCTGTGTTGGTCTAATCCTGAGGGAATCATTGAATGTATTCTGGTCTCAAGCATCCCCAGGTCAGGACTTGGGAAAGCTTTATTCAAAGTGGTTCTATAGGGTATTCCTACTGTGGCAGGAGCTCCAGCTGGATCTTTATTCTTCAGAACTTTAAAAGTGAACTTTACTATGGTTCATCTTGTCCTGAGGCCCCAAATACCTATAATGTGGTTTAAAGAGAAGCCCTGTTCTTCGCTGGTTATCTCTGTAAAACGTTTCTTAGGAGGGCAGCAAACAAACACTTGGGGAAAACTTTTTAGCAGAGCAGATGAGAGAGGCAACCTTAGTACTTTTGCTAAGGCTGTTTGATAACACACTCTCAGTTTAGGAAACAAATAAGAAACTGGAGCATGGTGCTGATGAACTTAGATTGATCTCACTTAAAATGGAGTATTATCTCGTCATATTGGACAAGGCTGCTGTGCTCCAGGAATTAGTCTCACGGCTGTGAGTCATTGAGCTGGTCATTCTGGAATAATCAAGAATATCCCCAAGCCAACCAAAGTACACCAGTCTCATATTTCTTAGGTTTAGGTTGGGCATTGTATTAGTCAGCTATTGCCACAGTACTGCTGTGTAACAAGCCACCCCAGAGTCATTGGCTAAAAACAGTACTATTCTCACACATTGGTGGGTTGGCTGGAGCAACTCCATGAGGCAGTTCTGCTGATCTCAGATGGGCTCACTCTCAGGTCTGTGGGTCAGCTGATCTAAGCTGAGCTGCTCTTGGGCAGCTGAGGCATGTCCTCTCAAAGTGGTGGCAGAGATAGAAGAGGTTAAGTTTAACCACAAGGGCTTGCGAAGCCCTTGTTGCATCATACCTGCTAATATCCCATTGGCCAAACAAGTCACATGGATAAGTGCCTAGTTAGCTGGTCGTCCCACCCATCATCTTAGTCTTGACTTTCTTCTCTCCTGATTCCACTGCTCTTGTGGTCCTTGGCTACCCCTCATTAACTGTGCATCCCTACTCCAGCTGTATCCTCTACCTAACTCTTAAACCCTGAAGATCCAAAAGCCTTCCTTGCATGGTTAAGTACATATCTCTACTCAAAATGAGGAGACCCGTTTTGAAAAATACCCAACTACTGCCTCCACCTGCACTCTCTCCCCTTAGCCCATTTGATATTTTTATAGCATTTATCACCTCTAACATTATGTCACTGTCTCCCTCCCCACACTGCAAGGTAAGCTCCATGGGGCAGAGACTTCATATGTCTTGCTGCCTGCAAGATCTCCGGTGACCACAGGAGTACCTGGCACAAAATAGATGCTAGGTAGGCATTGGAATGAATGAGCAGCTAGAAGTGTTTTCAGTATAAGCTTAAATGCTTCCAGGAACACAGTGCTCACTCTTCTGAGGTTTTACCTTCCGTTTTTGAGACTACTCTAAGGAAGGTACTTTCTGTTTATATTGTACTCACATTTTCTCCCCATAGTTCCTAAAACTTTTTGATTCGAGTTCTGCCTTCAAGAGCCATGTAAAGGAGAGAAAAAGAAAATTCATTTTCATCTGTGTTGTCTGTTTGTATGATGCTTGTGTTAACTCTTGCATTAATCTTGTAGAAAAGGATAAGAAGAAATTCAAATTATACCTAATCCCACCAATCATAAGTGCTGCTAGATTTTATGTATTTCCTTAAAGTTTGTCTAACCCTTCTTAACATAAAAAAAATTCACATACAGCTCATACCGCAGGCTTGTATCCTGTTTTTTTCTTCTTCTTTATAACATTGTCTCTAAGGAATTTTTCTGAATCATTACATTCCCATGATTTTTTTGTAGCCACATAGTATTTAATTATATGGAAGTCTCCTAACTTATTCGACTACTTTTCCATGGTTGAATATTTGAATTGTTGAGCATTTAGATTGTTTATGTTTTTCAGGAATTTATAAGTCATGCTGGTAGATAAATATTTGATGGCTTTAGTGGTTATTTCCTTAGAATAGACTGAACGAGGTAGAATTTCTGGGTCAAAGAAGATGGACTTTTTTGTTTCAGGCTCTTTAGACCTTGTGAAATTGCTCTCCTAAAAGATTGTACAGTTAAAATTCCCTTAACCACCATAAGCTTTTTATACACGTATAAAGAATGTTAAGCTTAGCCATTTATTTATTTATTTTTGTTGTTGCAAACAATTTTCTCATTTAATGGCCTTTCAATTGTCTTTATGAGGTCTAGTGGAAGACAGAAGCTAAATATTTGTTAAGTATTTACATCTGTCTGTCTTTTTCTTTGTGGCTTCTGGAAAATGCTGGCAGTTCCTGAACTCCAATGTAATACAAAGGACTTTCTGAATTTATCTCCCTTTCTTCTAAAAAAAAAATCATATTATTATGTGAATTATCCTTCTAAAATAAAAATAGTATATCACTAAAGATATTTTTAATGTGAATTGCCATAACAAAATACCACAGGCTGGATAGCTTAAATAACAGACATTTATTTTCTCAGAGTTGAGGAGGCTAGATGTCGTCCATGGTTAAGGTGCTGGCAAATTCAGTTTCTACTTGAGGCCTCTTTTCCTAACCTGCAGACAGCCACCTTCTCTCTTCTTCATCTGGCATTGCCTCTGTGCAGGGAGAGGGGAGGGGGGTCCCTCTGGTGTTTTCCTGGTAAGGACATCAGTCTTACCAGATTAGGACCCACCCTTATGACCTCATTTAACCTTAGTTAATTCCCTAAAGGCCCTACCTCCAAATACTGTCACTTTGGAAGTTAATGCTTCACGTATGAATTGGATGGGGGGAGGACACAATTCAGTACCTAATGGTGTGATTGATTTGTAGATTAGAATCTAGGGACCAGGAGTGATTCTGTGTACACATTCCCATGTCACAGATGAGAGACCCAGTCCCTGAAAGGGGTCACGTCACTTTTCATGATAGAGCATGGATCCAAACCACCTGCTTCTCTGTCTAGTCCTCTTTCCCACAATCTCTTATCTAAATGAATTTAGGGCATTTAAAAGCCATATTAAAAAAAGGAGGAGCGGCAGAAAACACCTCCCTTAATGTCTTCGGCTGTGGCGGGGACTCTGTTGTAATTTTCTTTATACTCTCACTGCCTAAGACAATGAATCCTTCTTGAATCCTGTTATATGTTTAACGTACATTTATTGAATCATATAGAACTCAGAACCTGGCACGCTGACCAGAGCAATGCCCAAGGAAACATTTTCAGTGGTAAATCATTTGGGAAAATTCCCCTTTCCCTCAAATTCTGCCTCTTGACAAGAGCTAAAGCATCATCTGTACAGCTGTCCACATGATGAGAACTTCCAAGAATCAGCGCATCTAGAGTGCATCCGACAAACTCAGATCTGCTGTGTTATATCTATCCCCCCTTTAAAAAAACCTTCCACCTAAATATAGTTTTCTTCTAAAAACTGTCTCTAAATGACTGTGTTTTGCCCTGAATAAGTTCTCCCCAGTGCATCCTGACGTTGGAGCGTGAAAAAGAAGGTAAACGCGTGAAATCAAATGGTGATTGCTAACAATGAAATTTGGGCTCATAAAATCAAGGATATTATTCAGAACTGCGAGGTAAATTAGTCTCATTCATTCTGATGGGGCTAGACTCTATGGCTGTGTGTGCCTTCTTTAATTAACATGCTGAAAAGATGTTCTGATTGGGATTATTAATGAATGCAGTGAAAATTTTTGCTGCTTGTAAGGCTTCTGCCACAGACGGTTTACAGAACTCCCCCCGCCTCTTTTCTTTTTCCACAGATTCCTTGCACAGCCTGACAGATGGAGTATTCATCTTTGAAGCTGTTTCCACAGAAGATAGCAAAACCATGCAGGGCTATGATGCTATTGTTGTCGAACAATGGACAGTCCTGGAAGTAAGTGTGAGATTGGCAGTGGTGCTTCCTTTGTTTGGACAATGATTGTTTTATCTGCTTGCTGGGTCTGACCGTGTCTGCTGTGGCTTTCCTCTGAAAGGCAGTTTGACCTGGGTAGACCTACAAGGCCCCTTTCAAATGCTTCTGTGCCCTCCAGTTGGGGCATGGGCCCCACTTTCCCTTTCTGTAGGAAAAATAGTGTGCGTGCTGGACCATTGGGTGGAAAGAGGTTCTTCTTTCATTCATTTGCATATCACTGGAAACTCCAAGTGACATACGTGAGGCCAACATAGAGTCTGTGTCCACCGGAATGAGAGCAACATGATTGTTGGTGTTAGACCTTATGCCTCCCTCTGCCAAGTATCCTTGGAAGAAATTGGTGCATACACACTCAATCTTTGACAAAAAGCCCATGAGGCAAGTATATGACTGCCCCTATTTCACAGATGAGGAAACTGAGGTTAGGTCCCTGGCCCAAGGTTACACAATAAATGCTGAAGGATGTCCTTGAGAGATGTTGACCCTTGAAGCCACCAAACTGCTGTGGGCAGAGTAATTCCTTGAGCCACGTCCCACTGGGACATTCTAAGACCTGATTTCTTTCTGAGATTCGCCGGTGTGTACTTTGAGGGCACTGTAGAAGGGTGGGCTTCTCAGACTCATCTCTTGGTCCATCCAGCATCTTGGGTGTAAACGGGCAAGCTGTTTAAACATGCGGGACTGATTTCTGAAAGGATTTCTTGAGGAGGCCCTGGAAAAACACAGGGTTAGCATCGCTCGGAGGGGCCTTGCCAAACCGGGCTCTCTGTGCCAGAGTAAGACAGGTGTGGGTTCAGCTCTTTGTGAGGGGCATGGGGTGCCGGGACCCACCAGACAGTGGGTGCTTGCCACATCTTTGTGCCCTCTGGCTGTGCCCTCTGCAGCCTGATGGCAGGCGACACCCTCACCTAGTTGCTGGAGGGCGGTGGGCACCCCAGCGGTCTGTCCCCTGTCCTCTACGCTGGCAGCAGTTCTGAGCAGGCATGCCTGCATCTGGGCAGTGATGTGCAGTAACTGCTTGCCAGGAAGCGGACAGAGTACAATGGAAAACTGTACTAATCAATCAGAAGTTGGAATTCCAAAAACACAGCATCCAGGGCCCAGTTAGATGAGGGGCCAGGAGCCCTAAAGGAAAGTAAGGAATTGGGTCATGACCTGGTTTGCCATCAGGCTCTGCCAGCTCCCCCTGCCTGACCTTGGTCTCATGTCCCCCCACCCCAACACACACACACACACACACCCCGCCTCGGGTCCCTAAACATCCTGAATTTAAGATGGGGCCATGCTGTTCATCCAGCCCACCTCATGTGGTCAGATGAAAGATGAAATAACAAGGGTGCCAATTGAGGATCTTAAGGACCCTATTAAAACAGCCCACAGGCTTTAACACTCAGTAACTCTGTTTGCTCTGTCACACTTAGCCTTCACAGCAAGCCACATGTGGCTGCACCAAAAACAGGTGCATGTGTGGAAGTGATTGACGGGTCACGGGACGTGTGCAACATCTCTTGCCATCAGCACATTAAAATGGCTGTTAAGGGAGGGCACCACGGTTTCCTCAAGAAAGGTGATTTGATGGCTTTGATCCAAAGTCTCCAAGTGTGGTCCTAGGACCAGCAGCATTGGCGTCACCTGGGAAGTTGCTATAAATGCAGATTGTTGGACCCCACCCCAGATGGACTGAATTAGAAACTCTGGGGATGGGCCTCAGCAATCCTTTTTCACAAGGGAGATCCTGATTCACGGTTTCAAGAGCCAGTGTCTAAAAGAACAGGATAGATGCCACTCTCACCAGATGTCTGTGGTTGTGTGTTAGTTGATGAAAGTTGTGATAGGAAAAGTACCCCAGTGGCTTGTCTTTCTTCAGCCTTTGAAATTAACTGTAACCTTGATGGGTAACTGGAGTGAATGCATCCTATCTAAAATGTTTGTGAGAGGAAGTTAAAGTTACAAACTAAAATAAGGACATGATTGTCTTTTTAATTAGAAGAGGTCAATTTTATGGGTTAAGAGGCTAGGTCAGGAAAGATGAACATTTATTCAGAAAGTTTTCCTGGCTGTGCAGATTGGTTTCCGTTAGGTTGATTTGTTAATTTTATTTCTTTCTCAGATGTTTGAACTTTTTTCTCTTGACCTCCTATTTTTGTGCATTAATTTATTTGGTGTTATTGGTGTTGGGTCATGTCCTCATTGTCCCTCGTCCCCTTCTCTCCCTCATGGACACACGCACACGTGCACACGCACACACACACACACACACTTCAGGAATGCTGTGGCTTTTCTCCAGAGATCCTGGGAAATGGCGTAGGGTTTTAAGACCCACAATGGGCCCAGTGGTGTGCACCAGCTTGTGAAGCTGGTTCTGTGCCTCTCTTTCCAACTCCGTATTCAGTGACGGATTCAGTCATTAGTAGCTTGAAATTGTGTTTGTGGAAGTACCGCACCATGAAAACTGGCAAAGCCTAGAAATTAGTATTCCACCCTCCCACCCCCACCACGCCTCAGAGAGCCAGTTGTAAGCATTTACCAGCACATCACTAGATAGGCCTTTATTCCATCACATGTTGACATTATGATAGGCAGGTGTGGCTGGCATCCAGTTGGGCAGAAACACATTTTCTTAATTTTCCTGATAGTGACAAGTGAATTAATGGTTTTGATGTAGGTGTTCAGCCAGTTCTCCCCCCGCACAAGTCTTCAGTCTCACTCTTTTCTCTGGTGCCTTTGGAGCATTCCCAAATTCCCCATAGTGGAAACAGACCCCCGTCCATTTTAGCAGCGTCAGCTTCTGAGTGCCATCTCTTGAGGACTAAAGGAGGGGAGATCTCTTCTGGACAGACTGTACCCCTGGGCATATGGGTTTCTCTTCCTCTTTGCGGCTGTATTGGCAGACTTTAGGTCAGCTCATAGGTGGCCTCCTTCAGGAAGCCCTTCAGACTCCTTCAGAGTGAAAGACTCTTCCTTTGTGTTTCCGTAATTCTCTGTGCATAAGTCTGTCAGCTCCTATTATGATCACTATGATTTCTTTATCCACTTTCCTTCCTTACTGCGAGTTTCTCGGCGTGGGCGCGTTCATATTTGTTCTCTAAGGCTTCCAGTAAATGCTTCCTGAATTGGGTTGCAGGCCTTTTGGTTCAGTGTTAGGTACACATACACTTCTCAGAATGAAGCGTGAATCCCTCAAGAGCTTTTAAACACACAGGTATCCAGGCCCTCCTCACAGAGGTTCCTTCTCAAGCCCACTTTGGGAATCGCTGCCTTAGCAGAACCACATGGATACAGTGTCCCAGCATGGCCCAGCGGTGTCCAGTCCAGGGCAGAACCCACAGCTCAGCTCTTTGAAGAGGCTGTGTCAGAAGTCCCCCCTCTCCCCACTGACGGCCCCCCCTTCTGCTGGCCCCTCCAGGTGTGTGGGCCTTTGTCCAGCAGCCTCACCTTTCACCCTTGAGACCCACCTGCTTCCTCTCTTCACCCTTTTGGCCTCTGGGAAGGGTCTTTCCTGTTCAAGCCCTGGGCAGATCCCTCTTGGCTTGTGGTTGACCCTGCCTTTCTGGCAACCTCTCTCCTTCCAGGCCAGCCCATAAACTCCTGGGCTCTGGCCACAAAACACTGCTGACCAGCTTGTTCTCTTTGCTCACAGTTGGGACTGCCCTGTTCCTTTTCTGCCTCCTGCGCACATTAGTATCCTCAGCTCGCAGTACACACGTGCCATTCCAGTTGAGCCACATCTTCCCGGCTTCCCTGTCCCCATGTGCACGTGCACACGTGGACGCTTTCATGAAAAAACCTACCTAACTCTTCACAGCTCTGCAAACACCGCAGCGTGTTGGAAAGAGAAGGTAGATTCTGGAGTCTGGTCTGGGAATGCATCCTGGCTGTCTTATTCCCAGCCAAGTGACTGAGTGTACCCCCTCTTTGTTTTTCCTTCTTTCAGCTGTATGAGTGGGAACACTGTCAGCCTCTCAAAGTTGAGAATTTAAAAAATGATATATTCAAAAGTTGTGAGTGTAGCTCTTGGCATATCGTAGGGAAATAGTACTTTCTTTTATTGGTCCCCTGGTGTCATCGGCTAGAAAGATCCTCTCCCAGTTGCCTTGCTCTTGCTCTGAAAGCACACCAGAGGTTGGGCAAGGGAAAAGTGTGGAGCCAAATGCATTGCGTGTTTCTCAGTTGGAAACCTGTGGCAGTTTTGAGTAGTATGAAAGCCCGTCCGCACAGCATCTGTAATGGGTATTTTGTTTACTTTCTTTGAGTTTACAATTTAGAGTGTGAGCAGAAAGGGTCCTTCTTGGAAAGAAAGGGGGAAACTACAGAGATGAATAGGTCATATGGATGAGAGACAGAAAGACAGAGAGACAGGGACCCTCTTTTTCATTCTGAGGTTGCATGTCCTTCAGCCTGGGAGCCCATCACTGCTTATGGACACCATCAGGTGCCCTTGAGGCCTTAGAGCCTTCTCTGTCTTCACCCCTCTCCTTGGAATGAGCCTTCCGCGCCCCTTGTGAAATTTGCTGCCAGAACTGACCATGCGATAACAGTAAAAACTCTTTAGCTGATGCAGTTGGTATGGTGGTTAGAGAGTTAATTGAAAAGCCAATTAAAAAGAACCAAAGAAAATCATATTCATACCCCCACACATTTTATTTTAATGTAAAATATATAAATACGCATCCATTTGCCCATCTTTTAGAGTTTGAGGTCTGCTGATTGGAATTTCACTTCACCTTTCTTGTGTAAACCACACCCAAGGTGTTGCGATCACCAGTGTCCTGGGGCAGTGTCTTGAAAGTCTAGGAAAGGGATCTCACTGCCGAATCCTCGATTTCATGATTTTTTTCGTACTCTTTTCCAGCCCCCACCACTTCTAAGTCAGCCACAGTTGTTATTTTTAGGCAACTGCACTTTGTCAAATCTCTTCAAAGCATTCTACTTAGTTTTCCCAGAAACAACTTCTTTTGCCTTTACCATCAGTTTAAATAATGTAAATGAAGACACATAGTGATGACAGTGGGTCTAACTGACCTACGTGGGTCTGGGAGCCTGTGGGACTCAGCCTGATGTGCTCGGTGGCTGGGATCAGGGGGCCGTGAGCAAGCTGGAGAGGAGCCTGCCACCTGTGAGCGCTTGGTCCTCTGACAGCTGGACTTGGGCTTCTGCTCGTCCAGCAGGTGGTTGGATCAACTTTGGGGCAGCCATGACAGATTGCATCATGTAGGGTGGCACATACTCAGCTCTCCCCATCCGCTCCCTGTGTATTCAATCTGTTATTGAACCGACTCCCAGTTCATCTCATCCTATTAATTTCTGCCCATTCTTCCAGCCTATGGAGACATTTTTGATCATGGTTATATCGTCCTGCATTTTTGGAGGATCATCTCAGCTTTGGCTTCTCTGAAGGTTTCATTTGTAGGATGGCTCCTTTCCAGTCCAATGTCAAACACACTAGATGGAGGACATGGTCCTTTGGCATGTTTGGGGGGTTTTTCCTCTAGTCTCTAACTCGACGCCAAACCCTTTTGCCAGAAGTTTCAGATGGCCCTATTGTTCCACCTAACATGTCACCATTTTATCCCTGAAAGAATCATGAGAGGCTCGCTGAGATGCATTTCTGTAACTGACATCCACTCTGGGGTACGCCTCCACCCCTCCAGTCCCCTAACCCTGGGAACACACAGGCCCCACTCGTTCTGCACTAACTTCTGTATTCTGTAGACTTCTGGGGATCCATCTTTTGTTTCTAGGGGCTCCCAGCCATCTCTTGAACAATCCACACAGGATTTTTAAGGGAGTAACATCAATTTCTGTGGTATCTACAATCCACCACCTTCTGCTGTGACAAGGGAGCCAGTATTTATTCTTATTAAACCATCTGACATTTCTTTCATTGCCACGGTTTCTCTAGGATAATTATTTTGGTTCTGAGATCATAGCCTTGAGTGCCAAAGATAGTAGTTCTCTGTCTTTTTCCTGTGATTCAAAAGATTTTCCCATGAGTGACCACTGCCTTGAATGACCTTGACTGCAGACACATCCCCTTCCCCTACCAGGCTGTAACTCCACCCCTTTTCCAACCCAGAGCAAATCACGGCACAGAGGAGGCCCACAAGGTGTTCAGGGCAACGCTGAGTCTGTTCTAGCAGCTCTGGGTGCTCTCACTTGGTCAGATTCCTCGCGTCCCACTCGGTTTTGATAGTGACACATCAGTGCACTAAGTGGTATGACTGAGCATCTTTTCCCTAAAATGTAATGTATGTATACTTGATGAATTTTAAATTCATCGTTTAATGGGGAAAAACTGAGAGCTTTCCCCCTAAGGTCAGGAACAAGACAGGGATGTCCACTCTCATGCCACTGTTATTCAACATAGTATTGGAAGTCTTAGCCTCTGCAATCAGACAACACAAAGAAATAAAAGGCATCCAAATCGGCCAGGAGGAGGTCAAACTTTCACTCCTCGCAGATGACCTGATACTCTGTATGGAAAACCCTAAAGATTCCACAAAAAAACTGCTAGAACTGATTCGTGAATTCAGCAAAGTTGCAGGATATAAAACCAATGCACAGAAATCAGTTGCATTCCTACACACCAACAATGAAGCAACAGAAAGAGAAATCAAGGAATTGATCCCATTTACACTTGCACCAAAAACCATAAAATACCTAAGAATAAATCTAACCAAAGAGGTGAAAAATCTATACACTGAAAACTATAGAAGGCTTATGAAAGAAATTGAAGAAGACACAAAAAATGGAAAAAGATTCCATGCTCCTGGATAGGAAGAACAAATACTGTTAAAATGTCGATACCACCCAAAGCAATCTACATATTCAGTGCAATCCCTATCAAAATAACACCAGCATTCTTCACAGAGCTAGAACAAATAATCCTAAAGTTTGTATGGAACCAGAAAAGACCCCGAATAGCCAAAGCAATCTTGAAAAAGAAAACCAGAGCAGGAGGCATCACAATCCCAGACTTCAAGCTATACCACAAGGCTGTAGTCATCAAGACAGTATGGTACTGGCACAAGAACAGACACTCAGATCAATGGAACAGAATAGAGAACCCAGAAATGGACCCACAAACGTATGGCCAACTAACCTTTGACAAAGCAGGAGAGAACATCCAGTGGAATAAAGACAGTCTCGTCAGCAAGTGGTGCTGGGAAAACTGGACAGCAACATGCAGAAGAAGGAACCTGGACCACTTTCTTACACCATACACAAAAATAAACTCAAAATGCATGAAAGACCTAAATGTAATTCAGGAAGCTATCACAATCCTCGAGGAGAAAGGAGGCAAAAGCCTCTTTGATCTTAGCCACAGCAACTTCTTACTCCACACGTCTCCAGAGGCAAGGGAAACAAAAGCAAAAATGAACTGTTGGGACCTCATCAAAATAAATTCATCATTTAAAAGCTTGAGGGTTTGCTTTAGAAAGCAGGTTGCTAATCTCTATTTAAAATGTTAGAGGCTCCTGGGTGCCTCAGTCAATTGATCGTCCAACTCTTGGTTTGGGCTCAGGTCATGATCCAACCCCAAGTTGGGCTCAGCACTGAGCGTGAAGCCTGCTTAAGATTCTCTCTCTCTCCCTCTCTCTCTCTCCCCTCCTTCTGCCCCTCCCCCGCTCATGCTCGCTCTCTCTCTCTAAACTAAAAACAGTAATAATAAATAATTTAAAATAATAAATGAATAAATAATAAAAGATGTTAAAAATGGGGGCACTTGGGTGGCTCAATCGGTTGAGCAGCCAACTTTGGCTCAGGTCATGATCTCACAGTTTGTGGGTTTGAGCCTCACATCAGGCTCTGTGCTGACAGCTCAGAGCCTGGAGCCTGCTTCAGATTCTGTGTCTCCCTCTTTCTCTGTCCCTGCCCTGCTCATGCTCTGTCTCTCTCTCTCTCTCTCTCAAAAATAAATAAACATTAAAAAAATTTTTTTTAATGTTAAAACTTAAATACCCACTCCTACCCATGACTAAGCAAGCCCGTACCTCACATCCACCTCTTGCAGAGAAACACATGCATTTGTTCACAAGGAGGCACACACAAGAACATTATTTCAGCATGATTAGTACTAGAAAAAAGGAAACTGCATACATGCCCATCAGTAGGAGAATGATTAAATAAACGATGGTACATCCTTATTATGGATGCAGTCATTCTGTATAAACTGGCAGGGAAGGAACTCCAGGAAATGTTAAATGAAAAAACAAGCTGCAGAATGATGCTGTAATGGGTAATTTTATGTGGCACCCTGGCTAGGCTATGGTGCCCAGTTGTTTGGTCAAGCACCAGTTTGATGTTGTAGTGGAGGGAGTTTTTAGATATGATTAACGTTCAAATTTGCAGACTTCAAGTAAAGCAGATTGCTAATCCTTCATAATGTGGGTGGGCCTTGTCCAATCAGTTGAGGGCCTTAAAAATACGCCTTTCCTGTAGACTTCGGAAAAGAAAGTAAAATGGAAAATAGGCAGGAAGTAAAATAGAAATGGGAAGTAAAATGAGGGTTGAATAATTCCACTTTCTTGGAAAGTGTACAACTTCTTGCTTTCAACATAGCTTAAAAAGGTGTCTGTGTATATGTGTACATAGTCATATACACCCAATCTCATTCTGGGCTTAACTTTTGTTCTTTTTTGGAGCTTGCCTCACTTTAGTCACCATCCCTGGAGGGTCAGGTACCTCCGTTCTGTCCTTGTAAATCCACACTCATCAACCTGTGCAAGACATTGATTTCCTTAAGTGCCTGCAACTTTTCTTCTAGAGCGACACTTCCACCAGGAGTCAACTTCTCTTCGGGTGTTTCTTGCCACGGGGCTGGCCTGAACTTTCCCCTGAACTTTTAACATTCCTTTTCTTCTTGTCCCTGGAGAGGGTCTCTAGTGCTACTTGGCTATTAGGAATTTGGCAGAGGACAGCTTAGTTTGTATGATATGTGTTCTACCAGATAAGTCACTCCTCTTCCCCAAATGATGGAGATCATATTTAAAAACAGTGACCCCAAGAGGCGCCTGGGTGGCTCAGTCTGTTAAGCGTCTTGACTTTGGCTCAGGTCATGATCTCACAATTTGTGAGTTCAAGCCCCGCGTCAGGCTCTGTGCTGACAGCTTAGAGCCTGGAGCCTGCTTTGGATTCTGTGACTCCCTCTCTTTCTGGTTCTCCCCTGCTGTCTGTCTGTCTGTCTGTCTGTCTCTCTCTCTCTCTCTCTCAAAAATAATAAATTAACATTGAAAATTTTTTTTTTAAAAAACAGTGACCCCAAAAAGCCTTTATCAGGTCACTGAGTCCTGACTTCTGATCTGAGTCTTTGGCCCTGTGCTCAGTTAGTGGGGCCCTGGGTGGCTGGCTGTCCCTGTTTCGTCTTTTTCGGGCAGAATTTTCCCTCTGTCTCCTTCTGGACAGCAGCTTCTTGACTTGGGGGTCATGAAATGTCACGTGGATTGTGGCATTGCCAAGAAGAGATAGATGATGGGCTTTTGGGTGGAAATCGGCCCTCCAGCTTTCCCATGGGATGGCTGGCAGTTGGTGGAAGAGGATTAGTGGATACGAGACAGAAAACTCCCAGGGAATTGGGAGGCCCCAGAGGGTCAGAGAAAGGGACTGGGACAAGAGTGCCACCCTGGGACGAAAACGTAAAGGGGTGTTCGCTGAGGCCCCTACCTGCAAGGAGCATCCAGGAGGGAAGAAGACTTCCTGCAGAATAAGTAGCAAGGCACTCAGTGCTGGATGGCATCCTGCTGACCGGAAGTGCTCTGGGGGAAAGTAGAGACTGACCAAGGCCCACTGGACACCGTGGGCTCCCAACAGGCTCCGACAGGGTGTGGATGAGCCAAGGGGGTTGGGAAAGGGGCTTCCTGCCGGTGGGAAGTGCCAAGAGCCGAGGCAGGCCAGAAGGGAAAGCACATCTGTACATTTTAGTTTCACAATTAGAACATTAGTGGCTAATGTCAGAGTTTTTCTAGATCCTCGGATCCCCCATTTTTAAAAAAAATACTTAGTTTTGGGAGAGCGTGAGTGGGGGAGGGGCAGAGAGAGTGGAACAGAGGATCCAAAGCAGGTCCACGCTGACTGGCTGACGGCAGTGAGCCCGCTGTGGGGCTCAAATTCACCACCCTCTAGATCATGACCTGAGGCGAAGTCGGATGCTCAACCGACTGAGCCACCCAGGTGCCCCTCCTTGGATCCCTTTTGATCAATGTGCTTTCACTTCCAGAGGCCAGCACCTGTGTCTTTGCTGACACCTGCACCTGGGCCTCCGGAGCCTGCTTTGTTGCTCTTGGCAAAAGCTGAGCAGGGAAATACCTGGATGTTTAGGTGCCCCTGGGGTAGCTCTTACCTGTGACTGAGGAGGGTGGGTGTATGAAAGGCAAGAGTGAGGCGAACTCCAAAAATGAACGAAGGTTAAGCCCAGAATGAGATTGGGTGTACGTGACTACACACACACACACACACACACACACACACACCTTTTTAAACTATGTTTAAAGCAAGAAGTTGTACATTTTCCAAGAAAGTGGAATTATTCAACCCTCATTTTGCTTCCTTTTCTACAAGCAAAAAACAAGTATATCTAAAGCGGAACAGAAGAAAGGACATGGTGATACATAACTAGTTATCTTTTTTTTTTTTAAGTTTATTTTTTTATTTTGAGGGAGAGAGCATGTGCATGTGGGTGGGGGAGGGGCAGAGAGAGCGGGAGAGAGCGAGCATGTGCAAGCAGGGGAGGAGCTGAGAGAGAGGGAGAGAGAGAATCCTAAGCAGACTCTGTGCTGTCAGTGCAGAGCCCAACATGGGGCTCAATCCCACGAACCACGAGATTATGACCTGAACCGAAACCAAGAGTTGGACACTTAACTGACTGAGCCACCCAGGTGCCCCTAGTTATCTTTTAAATGTAAGTTTTTAATTACCCAAGTAAAATGAAGACTTCTCTCTATTAAAATGAAGATGTTACAGATAAAGCTACCTCCCACTCTTCCATTCCAAGGCACGCATAACCATTGTCAGAGGTGTGGACCTCTGAGTACAGCTTACCCCCCAGAGCCTCCCTCGGGCTGAGGCTAAGCCTCAGGGGATGTTGCATAAACCTGTGTCCTCACTCGGGTTCAGCCTGTTGTTCGCCTCCCCCCACCCCCTCACCGCCTTATAATAAGCTACTTGCGCGTAAATCCTTCTCTCAGGGACTGTTTCTGGGGAAACTGGCCTAAGATAGAATATGTCTTTTACAAAAATTTCATGTGATAATGTGAATTATGTTGCAAATTGAGACAAAAAATTGTTGTGGGTTTTATAATAATTTTAAAGAAAACTCTTATGGTCCAAAAGTGTATATATTTAAAAACTGAATCTTCCTCCCACCCACCGGCCCTCCATGCTCTCTCCAAGAGGGAGCTCTTCCCAGAGATAAACAGAGTTGGGTGACACACGCAGACACATGTGAGAGTAGGCTGAACAGGTGCTCTCCAAAAGTAAGCCCTGGAACTTGTAAATGTTACCTTATTTGGAAAAAGGATTTTTGCAGATATAATTAAAGATAAGCATCTTGGGGCACCTGGGTGGCTCAGTCGGTTGAGTGTCCATCTTCGGCTCAGGTCACGATCTCACAGCTGGTGAGTTTGAGCCCCGCATTGGGCAGCTCAGAGCCTGGAACCTGCTTCGGATTCTGCATCTCCCTCTCTCTCTGTCCCTTCCCCACTCATGCTCTGTCTCTCTCTGTCTCTCAAAAATGAATAAACATTTAAAAAAATTTATAAAGATAAGCATCTCGAGATGGGGAGATCATCCTGGATTATATGGATGGGTCCTAAAAACATTCACGTATATCCTTCTGAGAAGGAGGCAGAGGGAGATTTTGCACACAAGGAGAAAGACGTGAAGGCAGAGTTGAGAGAGATTTGGAAATGCTGGCCTTGAAGACTGGAGAGATGCAGCTACCAGCCAAGGGACGCTGGCAGCCACAGCTGCTGAAGAAATGGGTTTTCCCCTAGAGCCTCCAGAGGGAGCATGGCCCTGCTTTCACCTTGAGTTTGGCACAGTTGTACTGACTTTGGACTTCTGACCTCCAGAACTGCAAGAGAATGAATAGCTACTATTGTAAGCCACCAAATTTGCAGTCCCTTTTACAGCAGCCCTGGAAACAGGTACAACATACATAGACCTAACTGCAAGGGAGGCCTGTGGCATGTTCTTGACAGCATGTCTGCTTGGGAAGAGCGTCTGCGGAGAACTCTGCCATCCAGGCAAGAGCCCGGGTTTGCAGTAGGTTGAAGGAGGCTACAGTAGGGATCTCATCAGAGAGCCAGGAGTCCAGAGTTGGCCCTGAAACAGTGTGTTGTTGGGAGAGATGGACTAGAATGGGGGAAAGGTAGACAGACATTTGGAGGAGAGGTTCCAATGTGAGAGAATACGGTGGTGGCCATGGTGTCGGTTAGGATGCTTTCCATGTCAACAGCGGGACATATGAATAGAAATGACTTACAGTAGGTATGTTGCTTCTCATGTCACCAAGCAGGAAGTCTGGAGGAAAATCAGGGGTTGCAGACTCAGCTTTTTCAATGGCTTAAGGACATCACAGAGGACCCAGGTGCTGTCACCTTTCTGCATTCTGGTCCTCACCCTGCCTGCCAGGTCTCTCTTTGGAATGCTAGGCCCAAAGTGGCTGCAGCAGCTCCACGCATCTCATGTGAACGTCATAAGAGCTGGGAAGAACTGGGCATTTCCTGCTACGTGCCCTTTTTTTTATTAGAAAGTAAAACTGTTCCCAGAAACTCTCCAGTAGAGTTTTCTTGGGTCCCCTTAGCTGGGACGTGGGTCACAGACCCACATCATTGCCAAGAATCATGGTTAGCTGGAGCTGGAGAGTGTGTTACCTAGGAAAGGGAACCTGGGCTAACAAGTAACTGTTTTGGCACCAACAGTGTCTGCCACTGAGTGGGAATAGAAAGGCAAGGGATGCTCCTAGAAACATTTTAAAGAAAACTAGACTTGGTGACAGCTTGGATAGCAGGAAGGTGAAAAGGAAGAATTTGATGTTTTTCTTCCAAAAACTCAATGGTCTTATTCTCTCAGACACCCATATTTCATTTCTTGTACAAAATTTAGCTCTACAAGTTAAGGTAGACCTTTTAAAACATTTATTCAACAAATAAATATTGAGTTCCTACTGTGTGTCAGCCATTGTGAAAACATGACGAATGGAGGGAATTTGGGCAGGAAGGATTGATGTCTTTAACTAGAAGGAAGGAGCACAGTCATTAAAAATGAATTCCCACCCCCTGGCCTTTGCATGCCCATAAATAATTTCTCTTCGCTGTCACACATCCTGACAGTAGTGAAATGTGCTAAATCACCAGGACCCTTTTAGAGCTGGAGACAGGGGAGAGGCAAGCGTGTGTTCTGGCAAAGACCACAGGATGGGGTGAATTTAGAACTTTGCTGCAGAGAAAGAGAAAGGTGAAAGAGGTCAGCACGTTTTCAGAATCTTGTAACAAATGCATTTTTGAAAAAAACAGTATGCTTAAGGGGCGCCTGGGTGGCTCAGTCGGTTAAGCGTCTGACTTTGGCTCAGGTCATGATCTCGCGGTATGTGAGTTGGAGCCCTGCGTCGGGCTCTGTGCTGACAGCTCAGAGCCTGGAGCCTGCTTCGGATTCTGTGTCTCCCTCTCTCTGTGACCCTACCCCGCTCATGCTCTGTCTCTCTCCCCCTCTGTCAAAAATACATAAACATTAAAAAAAAATCAAAAAAAAAAAGAACAACAAAAACAATATGCTTAAAACCTCCAGTGTATGTCACAGAATGACAAGAAAGAGGCAACCCTCAATGTGATAAAATAGGCTTGATCTTTAGGTTTCTTGGATGTTTGAGATTAGAAGGGTGGAAGATAATTCTATGAGAATGTTAAGCACATGCACAGACAATTACCATGGGTCAGACAATTCTGTGGGTCAGAATCCAGGTGGGTTAAACTGCTAGGGTCACAGGAGGCTGAAACCAGATGTTAGCAGGGCCATGTTACTTATTGGGGCCTCTAAGACAGGAATCTGCCCACCCCCACCCCCCCCCCCAAGCTCATCCAGATTGTTGGCCAAATTCAGTTCCTTGCAGTTGTAGGACTAAGGTCTTTGCTTCCTTGCTGGCTGCCAGCCAAGGGCTGGTCTTTGCTCCTGGGGACTGTCACATTCCTTCTCATGCTTTCCATGTGGCCTCCCAATAAGAATTTTTTAGATGCATAGACAGTCTGCAGGCTACAGATGAGGACAGGGCAAATGGTTCTCCAAGAAGAATTTAGTATATTAAATCAGTGAGTATAGAGGGCTGGGGGGTGTTCTTGTAGTTAAGTGGTCATTCATTGCCACTTCTTGGAATTTGTCCTTTTGAAATTCACTTGGCCAAGTATTTTAATACAACTAAATAAAAAGGAAGGGTCTATGGGTGGAGTGTGACTGGTTGAGAGGCTATACTCAGCAAAGGTGTGCTTTAGTTCAAGGAAGATCTTTCCTTGTGTGCCCTGTGACGCCATCCTGTGCTTTGTCCTCTTTTGCAGCTTTTTCAATGGTTTGTGTAGAGATTTACAAGGTGGTGGGCCTATGGAGAGAGACCCAAAGCTGGGAAGTCCCAGGGTATACCAGGTGGCCATGAGTAGCTAAAGAATAAAGAACATGGATGCTCTTGGGTTCTCCAAAAACATTCCGGCTGGGCATGGGAGAAAGAGGATAAAGGGGGTGTCTGAGAGTGGGGCGTGGGGAAGGTTCTGGACAACCCACCCACACCAGTGTCAACAAGGGCTGCTTCTTCTGACTGTTTTTACACGTTGAGTGTCTAAATTAGGTTACAGTTGGTGTTTGTGGAAAGTGCCCCATTACTTTAAAAAAAAGGAAAAAAAAACCAAACAAGAAACCTTGAAAATTACTTACCTAATCCTGCTTCTTTTTGGAGTAGGTCTCCCTGACTCCTTAATTCCCTTCTAATCTCATTATCTCTTAATTTATCACTGTTGGATCAGACCATCCCAATAAAATGTAAAAGAGATACATTTAAGTATAAAAAACATCAGTTGCATTTAAGTTCAAAAAAATAATATAGAAGGGAGAGTACCTGATTTGACAGCAATTCTAATGAAAAGGAATTTAATACAGCTCAACAGTATACCTCCTACTCCCCTCCAAATTCTATGACAAATGCTATAAGCTATGACAAAGTGGTATTTACCAGATCATAACTGTGATCTTTGTCCCCTCATTTTGTTCTCTCCTTTCCTCTGCTGAATCCCTTCCCCATCCCAAGTCTTCACCGTGGGGATCCTCACCTTTCCTGACCCAGCTCTTTGTAGAATCATCTTCCCTTCCTTTTGGCACTTAATATGTTCCATCTTACTTTAGAGTTATTTAATTTTTTTTAACTTTATTTATTTATTTTGAGAGAGAGAGAAAGCACGCACATGTGAGCAAGCATGAGCAGGGGAGGGCCAGAAAGAGAGGGAGAAAGAATCCCAATCAAGCTCCATGTCAACAGCATGAGGCTCAAACCCACAAACCACGATACCATGACCTGAGCCAAAATCAAGAGTCAGATGCTTAACCAATTGAGCCACCCAGGTACCCCTAGAGTTATTTAATTTTTAAATTTTTAAAATGTTTAAAATTGCACACAGTCCATGACTCAAGGACTAGCTGTTCTTGATATCCATGTTCCCTGGTCCCAAATTAATTTCTCTCGTTTTACAAATTTTCCACAAACATTGGTTGAATGAACACAGAACATCCGGTTGCTGCTATTTAACAAGAGGTGACTGGCCATATTTACGAACATGCCCACAGGAAGTACCTGTCTTTCTGTTCTTCTTTTTATTTTTTTAATTTTTTTTCAACGTTTTTTATTTATTTTTGGGACAGAGAGAGACTGAGCATGAACGGGGGAGGGGCAGAGAGAGAGGGAGACACAGAATCGGAAACAGGCTCCAGGCTCCGAGCCATCAGCCCAGAGCCTGACGCGGGGCTCGAACTCACAGACCGCGAGATCGTGACCTGGCTGAAGTCGGACACTTAACCGACTGCGCCACCCAGGCGCCCCTGTCTTTCTGTTCTTCTGATGCTGGCTGATGCTGGCTGACTTAGAGCTCTGTGTCCTACCACACCCACCGTATTTGATGAGAAACACAGACAGACTGTAGGGGGCACAGAAGAAAGGGCTAGGGATGGAGACATATGCATATCTATCTTGAAAGAGGAAAAAAAAAAAAAACGGGCAATCAGGTAGCCGACTCCCTATCTTTGAAAGGCTGACCTGTCATAAAGGAGGTAGACTCTGTTTTCCTTGATTGCAAGGGAGTAACTCCATCCCTTTGAAGAACCCCTGTGGACCTATTCCGCAGTGGAGGTGGCTGGGCCCTCAGGCTGTCAACAACCAAGTGCCAGTGTGATTCAGATGTTCAGCCAGTAAGTGAGCCTCCTCCCTTCAGCAGGAAGCACTACAGCAGTGGTTCCAGATCACATTGACCCTCACGATCACCTGGGGACTTAAAAATACACATTCCCAGCCATCACCCCTGGAGATTCAGTGCCAGTAGGTCTGGAGGTGGAAATGAGGGATCCACATGTGAAACATTCCACCGGCCCAAGAGCCACAGGACTGGAGGACTCCCCTGATCCCTTCCAGATTCAACGAGCTGGGATGCTTGGTTGGCCCATTGCTTTTAAGTTAGTGGCCTCTTTGAGGCAGAATTATTATTTTTTTTTATATATTTTTTTCAATGGGTATTTATTTTTGAGAGAGACAGAGACAGAGCTTGACTGGGGGAGGGGCAGAGAGAGAGGGAGACACAGAATCCAAAGCAGGCTCCAGGCTCTGAGCTGTCAGCACAGAGCCCGGTGCGGGGCTCGAACCCACGGACTGTGAGATCATGACCTGAGCCGAAGTGGGACGCACAACCGACTGAGCCACCCAGGCGCCCCGAGGCAGAATTCTTAACATCTTCTTCAGCTAAGGTAGAAGGGGATGTCTCTTTGCTTACATCACTTGACAAATTAGATTAAGAAGGCTCGGGAGATAGTCTAATGAAGCCAAGAGGCCTGTTCGTTTTACAAAAGTGACGCATGGACAGTTCCTCAAAATGTCAATAGTTAACAGTTGCCATGTGACCTGCAGTACGGCTCCTAGACACGTATCCAAGAGAAATGTAAACACGTATCTACATAAAAACCTATACACGGGGCACCCAGGTGGCTCAGTTGGTTGCACGTCTGACTCCTGTTCTCAGCTAGGGTTTTGATCTCAGGGTCACGAGTTCAAGCCCCGTGTTGTTCTCCATGCTGGGTGTGAAACCTACTTAAAACAAAACAAAACGAAACCTATATATATGGCTCTTCGCAGCAGCATTATTCATAATATCCAAAAGGTGGAGACAATCCAGATTTCCAGCAAGTGATGAAAAAATAAGCAAAACGTGACATATCCGTATAATGGAATATTGTTTGGCAATAAAAAGGAATGAAGTACTGATCCATGCTGTGGCATGGATGAACCTTGAAAACATTATGCTGAGTGAAAGAAGCCAGACACAGAAGGCCACATGTTTTACGATTCCATTTACGTGAAATGTCCAGATTAGGTAAGTCCGTAGAAACAGAAATTAGATCGGAGGCTTCCTTGAGGTGAGAGGAAGGAGAGTGGTTGCTCATGGGTACAAGAATTTTGGGGGAGTGATGAAGATGTTCTATATTCAGACTGTGGTGGTGGTTGCACATCTCTGAATATGTTAAATACCATTGAGTCGAAGACTTTAAATGGGTGAATATTTAGATATTCCAATTACATCTCAGTAAAGATGTTTTCAAAAAGTGGTGCTTGTAATTGAAGACAGGTTAGAAAATACAAATAAGGAAAAAGCAAAAACCCTCCTCTCCTCATCACTGAGAAAAGAGCCACATCACAACGTAACATCTTGGTATATTTTCTTCTCATAGATATTCTGTCTATATTTTCATATTTGGGATCGTACTCTTCATACTGTTTCTACTTCATCAATTTAAATGGCTGAAAAGTATTTCAGTATATGAACAATCATATTTTAATGTACTTCATTAGTTATCCATTGGTGGATTTTAGATGGTTTCCATTTTCTTGTGCTTGTAAACCAGGAATATTCTTCAGCTTTATCATTATACTTCATATCACTTTTTGATTTAAAGGCCCATACTTTTTAAGCTAGCTAATTTTTATTTTTATCACACTGGAATAAATTTTACCTTTTTCAAAGTTTATTTATTTTGAGAGAGAGAGAGAGAGAGAGAGAGAGCATGTGCATGCAAGCAGGCAAGGGGCAGAGAGAGAGAGAGAGTGAGAGAGAGAATCCCAAGCAGGCTCTGTGCTGTCAGCACAAAGCCCGATGTGGGGCTCAAACTCCCAAACCATGACATCATGGGCCGAGCTGAAATCAAGAGTTGCTTAACCCACTGAGCCACCCAGGCACCCGGAAACAAATTTTACGTTTGATTTTACCTTGAAAGTTCTTGATAGTGTTCAGAAGGGGGCATTGGGCAAGAAGGTGAAGTTCACGGTTCATCACAGAAGTATTGCTGTACTTAAAACTTAATTTGGGCCATGAGATTCTGTAGAGTCCCCTTCCCATATGAGGACAAAATCACTTTGAAAGAAGCAGGTAACTTTGTCTCTATTAAATGGTAGTCGGCTGTTTTGTTTTCTAATCTAGATCAGTTTTTGCTGTGTAGCAATTTCAATCTCTGTAGCTTCAGACAGCCATTTGCTTAGCTCATGATTCTTTGGGTCAGCTGAGTTCTACTCTGGAGCAGCTTAGCTGATCTCTCCTGGGCTCTCTCATGCCTCAGCTGATGCCTGGGTGATCCAGGGTGGCCTCATTCACATGGCTGATGGTTGGCTGGCTGTTGGCTGGGGCAGCAGGGTCTTGCATATTCTAACGCCCAGGTTAGCTGAGCTTCTTCACTGCCAGTCACAGGGCTCCAGGAGTCCCAGTGTGCTACCTTATTTCATGCCTTGGTCTGCATCACATTTGTTAATATCTCCTTGGCCAAAGAAAGTCACAAAACCAGGCTGAGATTCAAAAGGTGGGGAAATAGACACCATCTCCTGATAGGACGATCTGCACTGTAGCGGCACGGATACAGGAAGTGGACAAATTTGTGTGTGGCCAGTTTTAGTAATTTACCAGATAGTGTTTGCTAAAACATCCAGTGGCCTTAATGACTCCAGTGGCCAGCATATGACTCTGTGTGTTTCATTTTCATACACGAATATACTTCCAGCTTCCACATATGGAATGCCCAGAAGAAGGGTGTAACACCCTCCTGGCAAATTGACTTGTATTTTTTCATGGTAAACTCAGATCTCATCAATGTTAAATGTTTTGCTAAGACTTTGAGAACATAATAAGACAGCGGAAGCAGGATCTACCCCCAAAAGGCAACGGCGGATGCGTTCGTTCATTTACTCAACAACTATTTGTTGAGCGCTCGTTTGTGCCAGACATTTGCCTAGATGCTTGGGATTCATCGTAATGAGATAAATAAAATCCTTGCCTTTGTGGAGATTGTGTTCCACTGAAAGGGCAATAAATGGATAGACAAATCTGTGCCAAGTAGTGATAAGTAAGATGAAGTGATGGGCAGGGGACAGCGGGTGATAAGGGGATTTTTTAGAGGACACCAAATAGAGTTGGCCAGTCTCTCTGAGATCACTTTAATTTTTTTTTATTTTGGTTTGCTCTTCATCAGCTCATCCTTTGGTGAGTCACAGCCCAGATGCTGGTGGAAACCCAAGAGTGCTGTTACAGCCTCTGGTGGATTTACCTCTAGGCTGTAGTAGAGCAGGGAGCTAGAGAGAATGGAAGGACTCCTGGGATGGGGGTAGTGGACAGTCAAGGGATCTGACGTGTCCTGAAGGTTGTATATTCTTGTTGGAAGCTCTATTAGAAGTCCCCTTAGCAGGAGCAGGGTCCTCAGAGGACATGCTGTGGGATTAGTGCAACATAATTTGGCCCGAGGGAGAGGGGAGCATGGGGAGAGATGGCTGAGTTAGAATCATGGTAACCATAGCAACAAGATGGTGACAACTGGGTCACTGTGAAGAGAAAATTGACTGAAGAGAATATTGACCGGATGCCGAAGTGGGAATGTGGCATCTTGAATTTACCAGGTGGAGATAGTCAGGGAGAGAAAATCTGTTGTGTTGTGCGTTCCGCAGCATCGTCTTTTCAGAGTGAGCCCAAGGCCAGCATAGCCCAACACGCCAAGACACGGAGCTTTGTGTAGCTCTGTCTGTTGCTAGTTTGCACAGTGACAGTGGAATAATCCTTTCCTTCCGTTTCCTCCTCTGTTAAGATTTTGAACCAACCTTTGTTCAGGGCCATTTTCTGGGTTAGCATTTAACGATTATTGGTCAGGTGTCGGGACTCTACCGTGGAGGAAGGTGGTAAATGATGTAGTCTTAAAAGTTCTTGAGTTTTTGCTGACAAACTTTGGGGCTCCCAACTCCAAAGTAAATACCTTTAATGATATACTGTGGGAAAGCTCTTTTTAAATCCTCTCTTTTCGAGGTAGTAGATAAGGTGCAAAAACAAGAAAGAAAGAGGATTAGAAAATGACCCTCCATCCACCTCATATTGTCTAAAGAGGGAGTAATAAAGTGGCAAATCCCATTTACCTCCTGAAAGCCTAATTTCCTCACTCATTAACGCAAGTGGGAGGCACTTGGCAAGTCCCTGGATGGAGAAAACGTTTCTCGTTTAATTGTTATCAAACAAAGCTGCTTCCAGGTCTGCCGGAGAGGATATGCTCACCCCTGATGCATTCTGTATGTGTGTGAAATGTCAGCTTCTGGAGGCCGTAAGCCCCGTGCTGCGACAGTATGAGGTCCCGCTGAGCAGCCAACAGGATGTAGATGCTTAACTGTTTGCACTCAGAACTGTGGCAGCGGCTGTCCCCACTAACGGCCAGGGTTTGCCCAGCTGTCACCCCCTTAACCTCAAAACCTCTGGCCTCATCCCCTCCGGCATAATCCCCAAGTCCTACGTTGTAACACGCGTCTTGTTCTCATTCTGCCCAGGCAGGCGCATGTTGGCACACAGCTCTGAGAGTAGGTACGGCGTGCCGTCTCCTGCCACCCCACAACCCCTTCCTGCCTTCTGCGTTTGTGACTTCAGAGAAAACCACACATACCAGGACCAAATCACCCTGCTGGTCTGAGAATCCAGGGGAGTGTTATCTTGTACATGCAGGTTTGGTTTTCCTGCCAGCTTGGCGTGTGTTGTTCTTTAGGAGAAGCCAGAGCAGTGTCTCAAGCTGGGATGTTCTTCCCCAGTGGGGGTTTTTATCTCTCCCTCCCAGGATATGCCGGTGGCAGTGCCGGGCCTCATCGTAGGTTATCATAAGTTAGACTTCAGGGCTCCAGGTGTAATGCAAGGTCACAATGTGTCTGGCATGGAGAAAATGAGGGCTGGGTGTGCCAGCTTTGAGCGTGGCGAAAAATTAAGAGCACTGAATTCCATTCAGTAGCAGCTATTACATTTTATTTCTCTCAAATTAGACCAGGAGACTTTCACCACGGTCTTCCTTCTAGAGATTTGTCTGGGCATTCGGCACTTCCTAGAATAATACTAGTGGATCAGTTAGCTTCTACCGTGGAATAAAACACCCAAAGCTTAGTGAAGTAAGGTAACGATTGTTGCGGGTGAGTCCACAGATCAGCCAGATGATTCCGGTGATCTGGCCGAGGCCTGACTAACCCCACCTGGGCTCACTCGTGCTTCGCCAGCTGTTGGCAGGTCCAACATGGCATCTCTCAAATGTCTGCCAACTGGTTGGGTCACCTGTCTCACATCATCCAGCAGTCTAGCCCGGGCATGTCCCCATAGCATAGGCAGGGTTCCACAAGAGCACGTGGAAGCAGCAAGGCCTCTCGAGGCGCAGGTTCAGAACTCCCGTAATGTCACGTCTACCGTATTCTGTTGGTCAGAGAAAATCACAAGACCAGCCTGGATTCAAGGGGTGGAGAAATGGACTCTACGTCTTTATGCAGAGTTATGTTGTGAAGAGGCCTGGAGGCAGGGAGGTAATAATTGAGGCCATTTTTGCAAACAGTGCATCTGAAACAACAATAACGACTATTATTATTTTGTCGGGCTCTCCAAGGGCTCCAGAGTTTGTTGCCTTTCTTGCATGGTGGAGAAAATCGGGCAAAGATGTGAATTAAGCAGCAGGCGTGGGTAAAGAGTCTTGGAATGGGAAGACTCGACTCTGCACTGCGTGGATTTCATCTGCCCCCTTTTCTACATCTGAGAACTAAGCTTTTTTTTTTTTTTTTTTTAACGTATTCTCTTTGAACGTTATGAAAGCCAAAGTTGTCTAAAATGAGACCGACTGCTTTCTTAGACTCTATTATGTTGGCCTAATTACATATCAGGAAAATGTTTTTCTGGGGCATTGTGTGTAAAACAAAGAGGAAAACAACATCTCCAGCCGGCCCTGGCGTCCTTGTCCCTCCCTCTCGCTGGCAGGGGCTGTGGTCCTGCAGGAGGCCCCGGGGGAGGATGGGGGCCTGGAAGGCAGGGCTGCTGCAGCTGGCCTCAGAGGGATTTACACTTTCTCCAGAGCGAACGGAGGGGCAAGTCATTCCCGCCTCTGTCCTTCCAGCACAGCTCATGGTGGCTTCCATCTGGTGGGGGAACTTGTTACTCTCCCCACGCCCCCTAGCCCAGGATCTCCTGCCGCAGGAGAAGAGGCTCACATAGCTTCCCAGGTGCTCAGCACAGAACCAGGTTGACTGAGTGTGGAGATTCGTAAATGAAGAGCGGTATGAGAATAGCCTTGCCCTTGGAAATGCTGAAGAACTCGCTGAGTTTTCTGCAAGACTGCCCCCAATGTTAATAGCGCCCACTTGCCATTGGATAAACAGAGATGACCCGTCCCTTGGCATTTCCCTCCGGCCCTGCCTTCGGGTCGCTGCTTTCCATCACTTGAGGGATGGCTCTTCCCCACACGCCCTTGTGGCCGGGGTCCCTGCGGCATCCAGGCACAGTCAAGGTAAACCCACATTTCCTGAGACCATGGTTACACCCTGTCTCATCTTCACTACCAAACACATGCTCGACCTCTCGCCATCTGCCACTTCCCTCCTGAAATGTCCTCGGCTGTGGTCTCCTAGGACCTCGCTGTCTACTCCAGAGATAGTCTCTCAAGCTTTGTGTTGCTTGCCCTCTTATGACGTTTGATGGTGTGAATTTTTCTCCTTAAACCCGTCTCCCACCCTGGGTGCTCAAGAGCTGATTTCTCCCCATCTGGTCTGTGTTTTATTTATTTTCTGCTCACCTCCTCACCAGGCGAGCTTGTCCTCAGCCAACCTCAAGGCTCCTTGAGTTTGCAACTATCCGAGTGTTAGCTGTGTCCCTTCCTGTTCTTTGTTTTCATCCTACCTCTCCCTGCCTTTAACGATGTATTAGTAGTTTCCTGTGGCTGCTGTAGTGGCTTCAAACAACATAGATGTATTCTCTTACACTTCTGGAGATCAGAAATCCAAAATGGGTTTTAAGAGATTGCAATCGAGGTGTTGGGAGAGCTGCGTGGTTTCTGGAAACTGTAGGAGGGAATCTGTTCCTTGACTTTTCAACTTAGAGAATCCATCCTGCTCAAGGCCAGTCACTCTGGCCTCTGCTTCCAACCCCCCACCTCCTTCCCTTACCCTCACCTGCTTCTCTCTTCATAGGACCCTTTTGATGACATTGAACCCACCTGGATAATCTTCCCATCTCAAGATCCTTAACTTCATCAGATCTGCCAAATCTCTTTTATCATGGAAGATGACATATCCCCAGGCCCACAGGTTAGGACGTGGACGTATTTGGGGGAGTGAATAGGCATATTCTTTTCTACCACAGGCCCCATCTCATCTAGCTCCCTCCTGAACCTACCTTTCATTCTCCCTTGAACTCAGCATGTCTAAAGTAGAATTCACTCCTTCTCATTGTCCTCCTTGTCCTGCGTGCCTTAGTTCAACACGTGATCAGCCCGTACCCAGACCCCCAAACCATCATGTGGATCAAACACAATTTAATTTACCAAGTCTAATATTGATGGACACTTGGGTAATCTTCGGGGTTTTGCTATTGCAGACAGTTCTCCAGTGAATAACTTTGTACATTTGTCATGTCTTATACATATAGGATCGATTCCCAGAAGTGAGATTGTTGTGTCAAAGGGTAAACGTATTTGCAGTTTTGAGAGACACTGTCAAATTGTTCTTCATGAGGTTGAATCAATTTGCCTTCCTGCCAGCGATGTATGAGAATGCCTGCTTCCCCACAGTCTTGTCAACGAAGTGGTTGTCAAACTTCTGGGTTTTTATCAATATGATAGGTGAAAATATCTATCTTGGTAGTTTTAGTTTGCATTTCTCTTATTGTGAGATTTGGTGGGTTTTTTGTGTGCTTAATGGCCCTGTGAATTTCCTTTTCTGTGACTCTCTTCCTATCTGTACGCATTTTAAAGCTTGGATTACCGGATTTTTTTTTTCTTGTCACATTTAAGGAACTCTTTCTTTTTTGTCTGTAATATGAGCTACAAATGTTTTCCCATCTTGTCTTTTGTCTTTTGACTTTACCTAGTTTGTCTTTTGCCATGCAGAAGAGTTTTTATGTCACCAAATTTATTATTTTTACTTTATGGCTTCCAGATTCTAAGCTAGCTAGCAAGACTTCCAGTAGGGCCATTAAAATTAAAATAATAAAATTGTGTTAAATGTGAGGAGTTGGCTACAGGCACCAATTTTGCTTTCTTCTGAAAAATCCCAGTGAAATGACACGAAAGAAATGATCAATGATAGGTAGATAGGTAGGTAGACAGATGATAGAGTCAGTCCTCATTATTCATGGATTCTATATTTGCAAATCCTACTTGCTTAAATTTATTTATAATCCCCAAATCAATACTCCTGGTGCTTTCACTATCATTTGCAGGCATGGAGAGTGCCAAAAAACCTTGCGTTGCCAAAATTCATGTTCCCAGCTAAGGTGATCTCTGCCTTCTTGTTTCAGCTCTCTTACTATAAACAAGTGTCCTTTTTGGAGTCTGCTTAATGCCACATTTTTCACATTTTTGTGCTTTTCGTGGGTACTTTTGCTGTTTAAAGTGGCCCCAAGCCTAATGTTGAAGTGCTATCTGGTGTTCCTAGGCACAAGAAGGCTATGATGTGGCTTACAGAACAAACACATGTGTTAGGTAAGTTTTGTTCAGGCTTGAGTTCTAGCACTGTTGTCCATGAGTTCAAAGGTAATCAACAAGATATAGTAAACAAGGTGTCTTTAAACAGAAATACACATAAAACAAGGTTCTGCACTGATCAGGTGATGAGATATTGTCATCAGTATCTCACAGGAACCCAACTCTGTATTTCCCCCAGAGCATTGGGTCAGAGTATTCAGTAATTCTTGTGGCAGCATTTCAGAACAAAGCTCCCATGGATAATGAAAACTGACTGTAGATGATAGATGATAGATAGATAGATAGATAGATAGATAGACAGATAGAGATATCCATAAGAACAAAAAGATTGGAAGAAGAGAAGTAGAAGAGGAATGATTTCAACACATTTTTAGAAAATAGAAGGTGGGTAGAGGGATGCTAATTTGTTTAACAAAGCACAAGAAACCACAACCTGAATGTACAAGGAGCCATTTTCTCTTGCAGAACATGAGAAAGCCTCTGGTTTCCAAAGCATAAATGACCATGGAATGGTGCAGAGTGAACTGCAGAGCTGACAATTTGGGGCATTGGTTTAAAGTCCTTACATGTGGTAGTAAGGTCCCTAGCTCCCATCTCTGCAGCTTTGGGGTCTTAAAAGTAGGGCTGCAGGAAATTTAAAAAGGTAATAAAAAGGCTGAAAAATAAAGTAAAGGAAATCTTTCAGGAGGTAAAATAAAAAGAGTAAGAAGATGGGGAGGGATAATAAAATGAAAATATCAATCCTCCATTTTGACCTCTAGAAGATCCAAAAAGAAGGGAGAAAATGGAGAAAGGGAAAATTATCAAGGGGAAATAAAAGAACACTTTTCAGAACTGAAGGACAAGAATCCTCAGATGGCAAGGCCATCAAGTGTATACAGCCCTTTGTGTATAAACAACGCACACTAAGGCACATTGTGAAAAGCTGAAACTTCATGGGGAAAAATATCCTAAAATCTTACAAAGCACAACAGGTTACAAAGTATTAGCAATCAAAAGAGATTTCTCAATAGCAGGGCTGATCTCTAGAAGCTAGTAGAGCAGTCCCTGAAAAATCGGAACAGAAAAATAGATTTCAACCCAGACTTCTGTATTTGAACTGTTAGTTAAGGGTGATGACAAAGACATGTTTATGAACTCATGGATTCAAATGACTTCCAGGACATTGTTTCCTAGCCACTGGAGGATGAACTCCAACAAAATGTGAAGGAAACCAAGAAGGAGCCTTAGATAGCAGTAGGAGAAGAACCCAGCATGGAAAGCAGCCAGACCAGGATTAGAGCAAAGGTTCAGAAAGCTCCAGAAGTGATGTCTCTGATGGAGAAAAAAATAGAACTAATGTATTTAGTTAGACACATGGGATATTTGTTGATGGGCGTAAAATAGAGGTGTTGAGCATATGGAATAAATTTGTGATGGGTTCATGTACAACCAGACACACGAAGAAAAAAAGTGAGGACATGATTAACTCCAGGAAAAATGAAGGCTCGTGTGAAAAAGAAGGCATAGTCACAGCGCATTACCTGACCCGGCATTGAGCAATATTTGCCAAGTTGTAATAACACAAACACTGACTTTTGATTTGATTAAAATTACACTATGACCATTTGGGGCACTAACAGGAAGAGAAGTGTATGGGAATGCTAAGCCTTTATTTCCCATGGTAGGAAATCAAAAGATATCTAAAACTGATAAGAAACGGTAGTATAAACGTACCATGCCAATAAGCGTTGGGTATCAGTGTTTTGGCAGCAATTTTACAAAAGACACACACGTGTTTTTGCAGGGCTCTGCCTTCACGTGCCCTCTCCATGAAAGGTGAGGGCCCAGCCCAAAGGCTTTGGGGAACAAAGGCAAACATTCCTTAGTCACTGTTTTCGGGTACAGACAGCATCCTAGAGCTGGCCCTGCACACTTTTCAGTTATGGGAAATTAAATTCCGCTCTTCATTTTCAGTCATGTAGAAGGGGCCAAGTCTTTTCTTTGCAACTGCGTTTCTCCCAGATTGCTTCCACAGATTGAAACGGGAGAAAAGAGAAGAGCAGGCTGACATTCAGGATACAAACTTTCTCACTGGACCAGTGTGTTACCTCCTGATTACTTGCCTGCACAGAAGGTCTTTAAAAATGATTAAAAGACAGAGGCATTTCTTAGTAAACTCGGCATTCTGTTGTCACGAGTTTTGGAGGGTAAGGGAAGGTTGTGTTCAATGTCTGTTTCCTTAGTTGATTTGCGACCACTGGAGAAATTATAGGGAACAAAGGAAAAAAGAGCCATAAATACAAATGAATTCCTTTTATACACGTTGAAAAACCACAGGACATGCTCCATTTTTTTTTTTTTTTTAGCACTCCAGGTGTGATCGGAGATTACGGATCCACACAGGAGAGTGGAGAGTTAATTAAAATTTGTGCTCCGACTTCCAGAAAGAAATGCCTTTCCATTTGATAAGCAGGCTGTCTTTGGAGTGCTGTTTGTGCTTTTCTGTCCTCACTGGAGTGTCACAGAAAAGCAGATCAAAGGGAGCCTCCATTCGGATAGGTTTTCTACCACCTTTCTGAGCTAATGGACTTGAAAGCCTCTTGCACTGACTGCATGGGGCTCATGTCATATTCTAGAAACGCCGTCTTGGTACAGTATTGATAATATGAAAACAGGCTTTGATAGATGCTTACAGAAAATCACATTTAACATTAATTAAATCAAGACCATCCCCAATAGAGTGGGAGAGTCTGGCAGAGTGGGACACCTCACCCCCTACCATTTGTATTTTACTTTTCAACTCACCACGTGACGCCCAGACATTAACACTTGAGATTGAACCGTCAGCTCTGTCAAGCAGGGTTATGTTTTGTTGTGTTTTCTCTTTTCCTTTCAGTCTTTCTGCTTCTGCACCCTCTGGCTGACATCCCCTACCCTGAGGGGAAAAACTGTTGGGGAGAAATCCTGCTGTCTTTCTCTTTAAGATAGTGACAGAATGAAATAAAACAGAGCAAAATAGAGGCCGCCCTGCGAGGCCTGTCTGAGCAGGTCAGGCAGGCTTCAGCAGGGGTTTTGTCCATTGTCTTGCTGTGCTGGGTGCCCGCCGGAGAGAACCCGGCCGGCCAGGGCACAGTCACTAATAAAAGGACTCCATTCTGCCACTCAGGGCTTTGTGAGGCGCCAAAGCTTGTCCTGGTTGCCATGGCTACTGTCTGATTGTGGCGGGTTTGTCACAGTGCTTGATAAAGTGGGAAGGTTATTCTTGATAGGCCCAAGTAATCATAACCTCGCAAAGCTCGAGAGTGTGGATTTAACACTTTTTCCCTCCCCTCTCGAAATCGGGAATGCAGAGATGGGGGCAGGGTTGTCAGGATAAAGCAGCCACAGCAGGTGGTGAGGGCCATGCCTGGCAGGAGGGATGCAGCTAGCTAGCTGTGCCCAGGGGGCTGGGCAGAAAGGAGTGTCACTGGGTCATCTGCCGTCCCTTGGCTGGGTGGGGGCTTCAGAGAAGGGGTCAGAATGGGGTTCTCTCCTGACCGCCTCCCCCCATCAAGTGATTATACCTGTGCTCCTCTCTCCTTTCCTCCCTTCCATCCTTCTCTTCCTGCTCCCCCTCCTTTATTAAGGCCCTTCCTTTCTTCCCCTTCCTTAGCCTCCCATCCTTCCACTCCCCTTCTCCCCTGCTCTCTCTCCTTCCTCACCCCAAATCCCTTACAGATCTGGTCCTTTCAGAACCCTCTGCTTTCCCTTCTCAAGAGGAGAAGGATGGGGAACGTTAGCTCAGAGGTAACAACTGATGGAATTCAGCCATAGAATTGCAGTCTCTTCACTGTCATCAGAAGAGAACTAATTGATTCTCTGGGCAGTACCTCTCTGACTTGCCACATCAGAACTACTGAGAAGGTTCCTTCAAACAGATTCCAGGGCGGACCCCCAGGTTTCTGATCTGGTGGGTCTCCGGGGAGGGGGCGGTCTGCAAGACTCTGAATTTCTAACAAGTTCCCAGGTGATCCCAATGTTGCTGGCTCAGAGACCGCACTTTGAGAACCACTGTCAGAGGCCAAGACTTATTTTTTACAGTTGAGGAAACAGGCTCCCAAAGGATAAATTCGTTGCCAGGAGTTCAGGTGGCTTGGTAGCCATGGTGGGATGGGTGCCCAGTGACAGGAGTTTTAAAAGACATTTGAGGGGCGCCTGAGTGTCTCAGTCGGTTAAGCGAACCCCAACTTCGGTTCAGGTCATGATCTTGTGGTTTGTGACTTCGAGCCCCACGTCGGGCTCTGTGCTGACAGCTCGGAGCCTGGATCCTGCTTGGGATTCTGCGTCTCCCTCTCTCTCTGCCCCTCCCCCACTTGCACCTGCACGCTCGCACACGCTCTCTCTCTCTCAAAAATAAATCAACATTTAAAAAAAATTAAAAGCCATTTGAAGAGGTAGGGCTCATCTGTCTTCCAGCCCCCTAGCCCAGAGCAGCCAGATGAGTGGTCCTATTTCCAAAAGGCCTCCAGCAGGACAGCCACTCCCACCAATGGTTCCCTTCTGAGCAGTGCCTCCCCCAAGTGAAGCCCACCTTCCTCGGTGCTCTAGGCCCGGTGTGGCCTTCTGTAGTATATGCTGGAGTTTTCTCCCCCCGGATGCCCCTTCCCCCACTCCATCTGTCAACTCTCTGCCCGGCCCTTGGGCCCCAGGAAGCCCACCTTGACTATGGCTGGTATCCTTCCTCTCTGCTGACCTTCGAAGCCTCGTGGCCCTGCCAGTAGGCCATTCTGTATTTCCATTACTTGCATGTGGGTGCTGTTGCCTCTGAACTGTGACCTCTAGCAGCGGGACCATGCCTTCATTCACCTCTGTACCCACCACTCTGAAATACTAGCTGGATGCATCCACACGGCTGCCTCAGTTGGAAAGAGTCTGGACACAAGTTTGAGATGTTCTGAGGCCAACTACAAGAAGCCAGCCTAACAGGGATGGGGAATCCATTGTACACACAGGGCAGGGTGGGGGCTGACCTTCCAGTGTCAGCGAGGAGCCAGGAGTAAGGCATCAGGCCTGCTGCCTTGAGAGAGCATGAGGAACCCAAGGCAGTGGCCTCTAGTTAGGGCGCCCCCCACCCCGTGGTGGCAGGACTGAGTTTTTAAATTGAGAGGCAAGTTAGACCCTCAGACACACGCGGAAAACACAGGCAGCACTCATTTATCCCTTTATGGCAGGATGTATAACAGGTGAAGCTCCCTGTGTGCAGGTGTGTGCGTGAGCACGTGTGTGTGTGTGTGTGTGTGTGTGTGTGTGTGTGTGTGTTGTTGCTGCCATGACTGGATGATGCTAACGACATGATCACTTATGAAATGCCGTCTAATGCCCCACGACACACTCCGAAATCACCAGTGTGTGGTGTCATGAATATGGCTTTGAGGCAAGGTGATTGCACTTCTCCAGTGAAACTCACAGGAGGCTAGTTGTCCAGACAAGAATAAACCCAAATGAATGCATTAATCCTTTGGCTCCAATTCCTTGCCGACTGCACAGACTGAGTTGCGGCCCAGCAAGAAATCCCATGTTGGAAGTTTGGCTCGGAAATCTTTAAGTATCGTTGGAGCCGACCCTCCAGGCTGCAGGACGCCCCCCGCCTCTTTACTGAACAGCACCCCCTCAGTCACTCAGGTGTTGACATGGTGCGACCGCAGCCCTCACAGTGGCCTTTCTCCCCCAGGGTGTCGAGGTGCAGACAGACTACGTGCCCCTGCTGAACTCCCTGGCGGCCTATGGCTGGCAGCTCACCTGTGTGCTACCTACTCCCGTTGTCAAGACAACCAGGTAAAAATAATAGTCATCGTTGTTCTTCTCCTTATCATTATTCAACACTTCCTCTGTGCTGCACACTGTTCCCAGTAAGTGCTTCATGCACATAACTTATCTAATCCTGTGACAAGTCTGTGAGGCTAGTGGGGTCACTCGTATTCTCTGGCTAGGAAGTGACAGAACCAGGATTTCAGATTCTTAACCACCACCCCCACAGAGCACTCCCCTGCACCCCTCTTCCCACACGAGGAGCCTTGGCCAGTGAATCATTACTGCCAGGCATGTCAAAGATGAGCCCCCGGGTTGAGGGGCCCCAGGGCTTTGAGGTGCAAAAGAAATTGAGCCCCTACTGTGTGCCCTGTGCTGGCCTGGATAGGTGCCTTGCGTGTAAAATTTCATTTAGTCCTCAGAAAACTCCCAGAAGGTGGAATCCTTTTATTAAACCCATTTTACAGCTGAGGCAACATGACCAGGGAAGTTGAAGGGACTCAGCCAAGATCACAGCCCTGGGCCCTGGTCAGTAGTCCCACAAAGAGGAGGTAAAGACCTGCAGTCTTGCCCCTTGCTTGAGGCACTTCTTACAGTTTCACATTTAGGGACACTTGTCCACCTGAGCTCAGCCCACCATCCCCTCAGCTCACGGGCTGGTCCTGGTGTTACTAACCCTGAAAGGCCTTCCATCTGTATTTTGGGTGTATCTAAACTAATCCTCCTAACTATCCTGTGGGATTATAAGCATAGATAGGATTCCCATTTTGCAGATGAAGAAACTGAGGCTCAGAGAGGCTCTGTCACATACCTGAGGTCACACAGACAGTAAGTGGCAGAACCTGGGACTAACTAGCACCTCAGTCTGCATAGTCAGGCACTTCTCCTAGGCCAGGCAGCCCCTTTGCTGACCTGTAGGGATGCCCCCTCCTGTGACCATCAGTGTCCCACCTTCCCCGAGTCCTGCTACGTGTTCACAGGGTGATGGCCAGCGTGAGGCAAGGCTGGCGATCTGGGGGGACAGCAGGGCGGTGCAGCCGCAGAGCCTAGACTGAGGGTGAGAATGATGGTGATGATCAGTGCCTTCCAGGGTCCCTCCCTGAACGCATCTGGGCTCTCATCATGTCCCCCTCCTGACACTGGGCTACAGTGGGGCACTGCATGCTGCAGTGCAGCTAGTCTGCAGCATCTTTGGGCCCTGGGCCATTGGGAGCCTCCATGCTGCCTCATGGCCAAGACTCCTGTGGGAATAGGGTGATGCAGAGGGGTGGAAAGAACCCTGCATTTGTGGCCTGAAAACTTGAACCCGAGTCCTGAGCCTGCCACTTGGTAACTGTCCGTCTTGGTCAAGTCCCAGAGCTGCTCTGAATCAGTTTCCTTGTCCGTAAGAGGGAAGAATGCCTACCCCACCACCCATTCCAGAGGACAAGAGTCGTGATGAGAATGCACTTGCACGCAAAGCCCCAGCTCTCTAAACCCAGAGGGTGCTGACAGGTGTCTCTGTCTCCATCTCAGATCTCACACCTGCTCAGTCACCGCCCCCCCCCAAGTCCTCTACTTCCCTGTGCCCTACATGCCACCTCGCGGTGGAGTGGGGGGCACATGGAACCAGGCAGGTTTGAGCTTGAAGCCTCGCTGTGTGATCCCAAGCCCGCTCCTTAAATGAGCTTCTGTGTCCTGACTGTGAAGGCGGTGGGCTTCCACTCCTTGGAGCTCTGTGGTGAGGCTTAAACGAGCCATGGTGTGTGAAACCACCCAGCCCAGCCCCAGCACAAAATACGTTCGTTTCCTCCCACCTTCCCCTCTGACATTCCACGCAGTGACGCTTGCCTCAGCAGAGAAGACACTTGCAAAGAGAGATTTAAGAAAGTGATCAGAAGAAGGAGGCAGGGCTGAGAACAGTGACCTTCACAAACACGTCTGCCATCTTTGAAGGCAGCTCTGTGGGGTCCGAGAGGAACGCGCACTCACTGCGCCTTAAACAAGAGTGGCCCTCCTGAGCGCCCCTCACCTGCGCCTGCAGGAGCCGGGCTGCCTTGGCGAGGGCTGCCAGCGAGGGTGAATCGGGCGCACGGCCCTCCCCTCTGCTCAGTCAGGCTCTGTGCCTGCTGTTCGGTAAAGGCTGGCCGGCGGGCAGAGCTCACCACCCATCCCGGGCCAATCTGACCTCTCCATGGCTCATTACCAAAGACAGATTTGGAAGAGGCTTCCCACCTCTTGAGATTCACTAAAGACGCCAGTTTATCATCATTTGGCCAAGATGCCAGCTGTTATTCCACATCGAGGGAAGGAAGGGGAGTTTCCAGCAACGAAGCTGGTATGGCAGGGACACCCACAAAGCTTTTGTTGAGCCTCCAGCATAACCCTCTGGAAGCAAGACGGGGATGGCCTGGGAGGGGGCTGCTGCTTGATTCCTGACCTCTCACTGTCTGGTGGCAGCTTTCCTTTCTGCGGGTGGCCAGCCTTGACAAAGTTAGGGACAGAAACATCTGTGAGGCTTGGGGTCCCCCCCCTACCGCCACCAGGTGTAACAACTCATTCTCCACTCTGCATGTGTTACAGGGAGGGGAATGTATCCACCAAGCAGATTGTCTTTCTTCAGAGACCGTGTCTACCTCAGAAAATCAAGAAGAAGGAATCAAAGGTAAGTGACCTTGATTGCCTTCCCCAGTTTTCCTTAGCGGGGCTCCATCCTCAAGTGAATTTTCTTTTTTTTTTTTTTTTTTTAATTTTTTTTTTTCAACGTTTTCTATTTATTTTTGGGACAGAGAGAGACAGAGCATGAACGGGGGAGGGGCAGAGAGAGAGGGAGACACAGAATCGGAAACAGGCTCCAGGCTCCGAGCCATCGGCCCAGAGCCCGACGCGGGGCTCGAACTCACAGACCGTGAGATCGTGACCTGGCTGAAGTCGGACGCTTAACCGACTGCGCCACCCAGGCGCCCCTCAAGTGAATTTTCTATAGCAGTTGAGCAGGCAGTCAGCTCCAACTTCCAGGGGCTCTCAGAGGAACGCCTGAGCCCTGCGGCAAACTGAATCACACCCGAGGCTGCCAAAGCCGGACAGATGGGGACACTGGAGGGTCGTGTCCTGTGGTCGGGCTGGAGAGTGGGGTGGAACAGTTCTGCTGGACACTCATGTAGGCCAGATATTCCCAGTAAACTAAAAATAGGGGCATGAAGTCAGCTGCCATCTGACCAGGGGGCAGGATGGCTTGAGTTCATGCCCAGCTTCTCTGAGTCTTAATCTCATTACAAGCTCTGGTCGCAGCCCATTGGATCCGTCAGGACATCAGAAGTTTGGTGATTTTGGCGGAGGGACCCTGCCAGGGCTCCTTCTTGGCGTGCCCGACCCGAGGGCCTCTTAGTGGCAGCGGCTGGTGTGGACAGAGACCAGCCGCAGTCTGTGGCAGTGGACCCTCGGGCTAGGCTGTCCAGGGGATGGCCAGGGGCCTTTCTCCCTCACTGGATGTCGCGTGAACCGGCCTGGAAACAGCCGTGCTGAGAGCCTGTGGCTGCTCTCAGAAATTCTCCCACGTTTCCAGAAGTCAAACCCAAGTCTTTCCCCTGTGTCAGACACTTCTGATGCTTCCCAGCCCCAGCCGGTGGGTGATTCTCCCATGGGCGTTTCACCATTTACTCAGGAAGAGATGAGCGAGTCAGTGTGTCAAAGCCCAAGTCAGGTGTCACCCGAAGCCAGCTTGAGCCACCTTTGCTGGCCAAGGCAGCGCTGCCTGGCAGAGCCTGGTGGACCTGCCCCGCTCCTCACGCTTGGCACCGTCCCGTGCTCCCCTGTTAGTTCCTCGAGTCCTTTGGACACGGAGCCTGGACAGGAGCAGCAAGCAACGGACAGATTGTAGCAGCCCCTCACCAGCCAGCAAACCCGGGGGGGCGGGAGGGAGGGTCCTGGGAGGAACGCCAAGGAAACGGCGACCTGAAGCCAGATGGTGTAGAATGCAGAGGAAGGTCTCTGTCTCCGCTCCAAGATGCTAATGTGACAGGTGACGGCAGCCGAGGACCAGAAGGCAACCGCTGAAGCCACCATTAACCACCAGGAGCAGTCAGCCGCCGGCTGGAAGATGGATCTTCCCGGGACCACTGTCAGCTGCAGCTTTGCCCCAGGCTCCTGGGGACCGCGTGCATTCACAGTGACATCCAACAAAAGCACAGGCGAGGCCTCCATCAAACACCGAAACACGCCAGCTCTGCCCTTAAGAGAGGGAGGTGGTGCTGCATTTTCTGGATCCCAGAGGAGAGACGTGTGGTTTGATTTTGGTACAAAGGCTGTGGGGCTCACAGAGGGCGACAAGCAGGAGATTTTAGAGGTAGAGTTTTAAAGCTGCTGTAACAAGTGGAGCAGCTTCCGTCAGGAAAGTCCTGAGGATGGAGTCATCTAGTTTGTGATCAGGAGAAACTTGCGCCCCAATCAGCCGCAATCATCTGGGCGGCTGCTTTCTCTTTTGAAGGACTTATTTATCTCCTGCCCATTCATAGGGTTGGGTCACGTCCAGCGCTTGTTTTCTGTGTGACCTGGAGAGGTCGTCTCACGGGCAGAGCCCCAGAGAGGGGACTTTACGGCCTGATGGCTTGTCCCCCTTTCATCGTCCTGGCCAGTCTTCCCGCGGCTGACTCAGGTTGGCATCCTACTCCCACTGAGGTCTGGGTGCCCCCACGTTCATGGCAGTAACTCCATCGAGCCCTCGCAGGACTGATGCTGTTGGCTGCCTTCTGCCTCTTGAAGCACCTTTTCTCTTGGCGCTGACCCCACACCATCCTGGTTTTCCACTAGGTGGTTCAAACCCAGCCCCATTTCTCTCTCACTCCCTAATCTCTTCCTTAGAAAATCTCACTCATCCCCAGAGTGAAAAATCTGACTCCCCACCTCCGAGGTGATGACTCCTACACCTGCATTTTCAGGACTCGCTTCTGCCCGAAACCCAGCTCCACGTGCCCCGTCACTACTCAGCATCTCAGAGCGACTTGTGATCTGGCTATCCCCCTCCCCCTGTCTAGAACAAGGGCACCTCCACTGTCCAGAGGCACCCACCCACCCAGGGCTCATCCTTGACTCCTCGTCTCCTTGTTGCCGTGGTCATTCCATCCTCAAGACAGAAACTTGAATCCCTCCCCTTCTCTCTGCCATCACAAACCTCAACAACTCTAATCCTCGGTAACAGGTCTCCCCTTCAACTATATTCTCCATCAGGAGCCAAAGTGATCCTTAAGAAAGAATATTGCAGGGCACCTGGGTGGCTCAGTCACTTTAGTGTCTGACTCTTGATTTTGGCTCAGGTCACGTTCTCACAGTCCTGAGCTCAAGCTTCTGCATCAGGCTCCACATTGACAGCACAGAGCCTGCTTGAGATTCTCTCTCTCCCTCTCTCTCTGCCCACCCCCTGCTTGCTCTCGCGCTTAATCAATCAATCAATCAATCAATCAATGAAAAGAAAAAAGCATACTGAATCATGTCACCCCACTGCTTAAAGCTTTGTGTGAGTCTTAAGATAAAGGTGGGAATCTACAGTGCGATAGCCACAGGACTGTGTGTGATCTGGCCCTTCTTAATTCTTGTGCCATCACCCCCATTTTCTGCATTCCACCTACTGTGGCCTTCATGCTCTTCTGTGTCCCTTCCTGCCACAGGGCCTTTGCTTTGACGGTTACCTCTGCTTCAGATGCTCTCTTCCTTTGTAATACGTTGGGAATAACCACATTCCTGTCTTGCAGAACTCTTCTTTTGGTCTAGAATTATTTGTGATCATTAGTTTATCCTCTGCTGATAGAGTCAGACATTAACTCCATGGGAGCAAAGCCCTGTTTTCCTGACTTTTACATGCCCAGTACTTGGCTTTTAGTTGGTACTCTACAGATATCTGTTGAACCAATAAATGAGTAATGAAACGTCTGAGCCCAGGACATTCTTATTACGTATGGGTTGAAATCGAAGAAGAGGGACCATAAGGTTGGCACAGCAAGGACACAGCATATTGAGTCCTCTTTTAATCAGCAAAGTGGAGGAAATTCTCCAATCAGGACTTTTTCGGCATTTGGAAGAAGCCTCTTTGTGTGTGTGTGAGTGTGGCTCTCAAAGCAAATAATTAAACTCCTTCCAAGGTAATAGGTGATTTCTGCCACACCAGAAGTCTTCCTTCCAGCTAACGCTCCTTGAAGTGGAGGCAGATAACGGACAGTTTTTAAAATGTGCGAATTAAATCCATTAGCCCTTGCCACTCGGAGCTCTGGACACACACTGCTATAAAGTGAGGGATTTTTTTCTCTTCTGCAGTTATCGCTGACACGGACGGCTCATTGGATCCTTCTTGGTATGGGCACCAGCAGGCGGCACGCGAGAGTGCCACAGACACGCTGGCTTGGGAAGCCTGCTTAAGTTGTTCAGAGGCTCTCCCACTACTGCTCGAGATAAGGAATCCGTCCTCCCGGCTGGGCCGCCTGCCTTTAAGCATCTGAATGTTACACACCTCCCCTCAGATCCGCAACCCATAAAGCTGTCACTGTCCCACGGGTGGCCTTTTTGAGCCTTGGGATCTGGAACAACAGTTGTTTGTTAAAGCCCGAGATTATCCTCAGCTTAAAGGAGGAGGAGAAGCCCAGGTTAGGAAGGGAGCCCGGTGAAGATGGGAGGGAGACAAGAAACCCCTCCATGGGGGACAGAGCTGGGGGCTGTGTTTCTCTTTAGCTCAATGCTTCTCACACTGTGGCCCGTGGACTAGCAGTATCAGCCTTACCTGGGAGTTTGTTAAAAATGCAAAATTTCCTGGGAATGCAAGCTGGTGCGGCCACTCTGGAAAACAGCATGGAGGTTCCTCAAAAAACTAAAAACAGGGGCGCCTGGGTGGCGCAGTCGGTTAAGCGTCCGACTTCAGCCAGGTCACGATCTCGCAGTCCGTGAGTTCGAGCCCCGCGTCAGGCTCTGGGCTGACGGCTCGGAGCCTGGAGCCTGTTTCCGATTCTGTGTCTCCCTCTCTCTCTGCCCCTCCCCCGTTCATGCTCTATCTCTCTCTGTCCCAAAAATAAAAAAAATAAAAAAAACGTTGAAAAAACTAAAAACAGAACTACCCTACGACCCAGCAATTGCACTACTAGGCATCGATCCACGGGATACAGGTGTGCTGTTTCGAAGGGACACATGCACCCCCATGTTTATAGCAGCACAATCAACAATAGCCAAAGTATGGAAAGAGCCTAAATGTCCATCGAGGGATGAATGGATAAAGAAGATGTGGTATATATACACAATGGAGTGTTACTCAGCAATCAAAAAGAATGAAATCTTGCCATTTGCAACAATGCAGATGGAAATGGAGGGTATGATGCTAAGCAAAATTAGTCAAAGACAAATATCCTATGACTTCACTCATATGAAGACTTTAAGAGACAAAACAGATGAACATAAGGGAAGGGAAACAAAAATAATATAAAAACAGGGAGGGGGACAAAACAGAAGAGACTCATAAATATGGGAACAAACTGAGGGTTATGGGAGGGATTGTGGGAGGGGGGATGGGCTAAATGGGTAAGGGGCACTAAGGAATCGACTCCTGAAATCATTGCTTCACTATATGCTAACTAATTTGGATGTAAATTTTAAAAAATAAAACAAGGTAGAAAAAAATGCAAAATTTCCCTCCTCTCTCCAGGTTGCAAATGCTGGATGGGGTGAGTGATGGGTTTCAGGAGCCCTCCAGATGATTCTGACGTCTGCTCAAGTCTGAGGGCCGATGTCTTAGGGGAGTAGTTTAGGGTCCTTTCTTGGCTCACCTGTGGACTGCCATTCAATTTTTATCATTATTGATTTTTTTAGAAATAGGCCTGTCAGGGAGGCTTCAGTGTAGATCTTTTTTTAAGTAAGTCAAAACAAAGTATCTTTAATGGCAGTTAAATCTGACTTCCATTAGCTAACCACTCGGCCTAATGAGTCAAGTGCCTGACCCATCAGGTGCATCTTAACATTGTACTGTCTGAAAGCTGAGGCCCTTACGTGTCGGGCTAACCATCCCAAAGGTGCGTGTCCTCTCCCTTTGTTTCCTCTCCTCCCTGACCTCTACAGCAAGAGCCTAAAGCCTCTCGTCTGCCAAGAATGAGAAGCTGGAAGGGTAGTGTGGATGGAGCCAGAGACACCTGCGTTTGAATTCCAGCTCTGCTCTTTTCTAGCTGTGTGACTTTGGGCAAGTTGCTCAACCTCTCTGAACCTCTGTGTGCTCATCTATACGACAGTGCTAACAGTGATTAGTGAGAGGAGTGCTTCGGAAATTCAGGGAAATGGGAACCTTGCCACCGCGTGAGATACGCGGTAGGCACCTCGGTGTGTGCTTGTACTTTCCTCCGCAGGTACCCTGCAGCAGTCTGCCTTCACAGCTTGGTACGTTTCGCTTTCAGATGATACAGACCCTGAGTTTTGGCCCCTGCTACTTCCCCGCTTCATGAGAATGCCCCCACAAAGGACAGAAGGACAAGGGAAAAGTTGAGTCAGGACCTCCTCGGGACTTGTCTGCAGCACCCGTGACAGATGTGGAGGGGTGCCCCCCCCAGGAGCTTGGGGAACAAGTGACATCACCACAGCCCATCTGGGGACACAGAAAACAGTGTAGTCCTAGAAGGCATTTGGCTTGACAGATTTCCCTGTGATGACCAAGAAGGACAGAAAACGGCTGGGAGAGTTCTCGCCAGCTCAATGCCAGCAGCCCCGGCTGGTTCCCGGCGAAAGCGGCCGGTGTTCTCCTGGCGGATTATAGCAAATCAACAAAATGTGATCTTCTACAGGAAACTAGATGTGGCTGGACTTCCAGAAGAGGCATGGAAGTTCTGTTTAGTTACCAAGAGCAGCGCTGAGAGAATAGCTGGGTTTGCGTTAGAAGACAAGAGTCGAGGCTAGAATGTGGCACAGGTAGAATCGTCCAGGGTTGTGCCCTGCTCAGCTGCAGAGGGGGCTCTTGGCATCCACTATAGCGTGGATGGAAGCTTCCTCCGACTTGCCTGATAGCTGGCTTCCTCTCCAATACTGTATACAGGCAGGCTTACCTGGCCTGTTTCTAAAAACACGCAAAATGCAGGGGCACCTGGGTGGCTCAGTCGGTTGAGCGGCCGACTTCGGCTCAGGTCATGATCTCGCGGTCCGTGAGTTCGAGCCCCGCATCGGGCTCTGTGCTGACAGCTCAGAGCCTGGAGCCTGTTTCGGATTCTGTGTCTCCCTCTCTCTGACCCTCCCCCGTTCATGCTCTGTCTCTCTCTGTCTCAAAAAAATAAAGTAAATGTTAAAAAAAATTTTTTTTTAAAACATGCAAAATGCAGGTAATAATTTGGGGACATTGATTTTTTAAAAAGGCTCTTCTGTTTTGATTGGAAATAAAACATAGCAGCAGCAGCCTGTGACAAGGCAGCAGTTATGAACCACGATCGTGCCGTGCCCACAAGCCTCGGAGGTTGCCATTGGGGGCGGCATCAGTGGTCCTCAGGTCCAGAGTCAGCATCCTGCCCTGGTGGGTATGAGGTTTGAGATGTCTGCGTGGCAGTCTCTACCCAAGTGGGCACCACTGGGGCAGGGGTCCGAGGCGCCACCCCGCCTGCAAAAGGACTCCGTTGCGGGAGCTCATGGCTTGGGTGCAGGAAGCTCAAACCATCCCAGAGGGAAGTCTGTCAGTCTGTCAGGTGTAATATGAGAGAACCCCCAAACAGGAGTGTCCGGGGAAATGCATCCAACACCATAGGTGAACTCATCTGAGGACTTGGGGGGCGGGCAGGGCCGAGGAGGACAGGATGGATGTTAAAGCCTAACCTCAACAGGTACTTCTTTCTGTTGTCTCTACTTTGATGAAATACTCACATTTACCAGTGTTGTCCAAACTCTTAAATCCAAGAACCCCCATGATGTGTTCAATCTCAGAACCCCGCGAGTAAGCGGATATTTTGAGGAAATAGGGCTCCACCACTGAAAACTACACAAAGGTGGCAGATTAAAAACAAAAAAAAAGAAAAAAAATTCCTGTAGCACATGTTTGGTTTCTCCTAGCAAAGCACTAGGTTGTTTACAACGTGGCGAAGCCTTAAGAAATCATTTTCCACTGATGGTGCAGCTGCATTCCTGGGCTCCCCCTCCAGCCTAGCAAGGAGTCAGCAGTGAAACTCCTTTACTTTTCTCTCAGTCACAGAGTGCCTAACCCTCAACTCCCTATTAGGTGACACTATGTGGTGCCACTGAAATAGAAGGCAGTGACCATCGTAGGAACTTAAACTAAAACTCACCCTATGGTACTGTTGTCACAGAGCTGTGCCTGCCCCAGATTAGTCCCATGATGCTCTTCTTCCTGGCGAGACCACTCTGTCCCTGGGGGTCCTGACTCTGGCCTCACCTGCCCAGCTCTCGCTCCCTTGGGGGCTTCTCTCACGTCCTTAGTGTCTTTCACAACTGGGCTTGGTACCTGCTCAAGATTTTGTGATTGTCACCCTCCTAAGTGTTTACCACGCACAGGTCTCTGGCATCTGACTCTGTGAGCACTGGGGACCCAGGGCCCACTGAGTGGACTGCCCCTCCCTGAGGTGGGGGCCATGCTGGGCATAGGTACCCCTCAGGATGGCAGAGGTCACAGGGATCTTTGCTCAGGAAGACTGAGAGCACCCCGTATGTTTGGGGTGTGGAAGAAGGCCACAGTCTCTGCTGGGCTGTTTGCGCACAGAACACATCCCTCTTTTGTAACCACAGTGACCCAAGTATTCTCTTCCACACCCTTCGTATTTCCCTGTCTGCTCAAGCTCATTTGCCCAGATTTATTCCCAGCACACAGTCTCTCAAACTGGCTTCCTCTGGGGTAGTTCGTGTAGTCAGCAGGCTCAGCGGGACTTTGAAAATTTTCCCTCTTTCCTTCCTTAAATTAGTTTCTCTCTCTGGAAAGCGACCAGAAATAATGTCTAGATGCACCAGTGCTTCCTCACTACACCCAAGCGAGGTTTTGACTCTGGAATTATAGGAGTAGCTCGGCTTGTGGGCTCTGTCGTCCTTCCATCCATTCACCCCACAAGTAGGTTTTGAGTGCCGACTCTATGCTGTATTCCAGGGATACGGGTATAAATAAGACCGCTGGCAGCCTTGACCTGATGGAATTGATTTCTAGCGTCAGTCATGGCAGCAGCGTATCTGGTATATTATATCCCAGGTGTGTGCTAAGATTTACATGGATTGTCGTGGTGCTAAGACGCATCACACAGATTGAATCCACATCAATACCCTTTAAGGCAGGGCTTGACAAATGGGGGCGTGTCTCCCGGGCCAAATGTGGCCCACCGCCTGTTTTTGTAGATAAAGTTTTACTGGAATACAGTCGCGCACATTCGTGACATATTAGCTATGACTGCTTTTACGATACAGCAGTGGAGCCAAATGGATACAACAGAGACCATATGGCCTGCGGAGCCTAGAATATTTATTATCTGACTTTCCCAGAAAAAGTCGCCAACGTTGTTTTTACAGAAAACCCAGTTGCCTGACGTTGACTTAGGTTAGAGTTACTGTCCCATTGTATAGATGAGAACGCTGGGCCACTGAATGGCTGCTGAATGGCGAAGAGACTCTTCAGGAAGTCTCACGCCACATCTTCCACATGACCCGTTCTTGTCCAGCTCTATTACTGACTGTGCGACGTTGTCCTCTCTAAGCCTCTGTTGACTTCCCTGCCACATGGGGAAATGCTTTGCTGCAGGTCAGGCTCCCCAGGAACCAGCCTTTGATAGATTTGGGTGGAGGAATTTTTAGGGGGGGGGGTGCCCCGGGGAACACCTGTGGGGAAAGGAGGGCACAGGAGTGGGCAGGGGGAAAGACGGGCTACGATGCAGTCACAGCAGTGGCTTTATTAGCCAACCCCCGGGGGAGCCCTGGAACTGGGATGGCCTTTTGGAGTTGTTCTGAGTTGGGACAGGAGGGTGGGGCACACGGCACAGGGCCAGCCCCATGTTCTATGCCCTTCTAATCCGGGAGATCTGGTGAGAGTGTAGGCCCAGTGCTTGGTAGCCCACGGCCTGCTCAGAAGGGAAGCAAGTAGCCAGCACCGTGGCTCATAGGAGGGGCAGGCCCCTGTGTCTTCTCCCATTCTGCTTCTCCAAATAATAGGATTTCAGGACCTCCTCTCCCAGAGCCAACTGAAAGACATACCCCTTCATCCCCAGAGTCCCCTGAAATCCACAACTAAGATACAGTGCATGGGGGCGCCTGGGTGGCTCAGTCGGTTAAGTGTCCGACTCTTGATCTCGGCTCAGGTCATGCTCTCACAGTTCATGGGTTCAAGCCCCCTCATCAGGCTCTGTGCTGACAGCACACACAGCCTGCTTGGGACTCTCTGTGCCTCCCTCTTTCTGCCCCTCCCTGTGTACATGCTTGCTCTCTCTGACTCTCTCTGTCAAAAATAAGCAAATAAATAAACATTTAAAAATAAGTAAATGAAATACACTGCATGGAGGGCATCAAACAGGCTCTTATGGTGGGTGTGATGTGTGTGGACCATGATTCAAGTTTGCTGCTGGTAACGCTCTGCTCCAGGAATGCTGGGAATCGTGTCTTGCTCAGACAAGAGCTTGCGCACGCAAGCAGACGGTCGGGTGAAGCGCTGGGTTCACAGAGACAACATTTATTTATCCCCATCCTCTCTGCTTTCTAGTTCCAGTGGCGATTCTCCCGAGAAGACATGCACAACAGGCAGATGAGGAAGTCCAAAGGCAAACTCAGCGCCAGAGATAAGCGACAAGCAGAAGAAAATGAGAAGAATTTAGAAGACCAGTTTTCCAAAGCCGGAGACGTGGGAAACTGTGTGCCGGGCCTGCATCAGGAGGACGAGGTGTCCGAGGAGTTGAAGGTCCCCGCCCAGGAGATCACAGAAGGAAAGCTCTGTGTGGAGGGTGGGGCTGTGCAAAACGGTCCTGCGGGTCATTGCGGGGCCCCGGAAGGGGGCTGCGCTGAGCAGTCCCATCCCAGAGAGGATGCCAGGGAGGGAGGCACCCAGGAAGTGGCCGCAGAGCCCGAGACAGTGGGGGACAACTGAGTCCTGAGCAGTTGGTGTTGCACGCCTGATGCGCTGGCAAAGCGGAGGCACCGTGCCGCCATCTGGGTGGGGGGCTGGTTTGCCCCAGCGTCACGTGTTACCCTTTGGCTTGGCTTGACCTCTTCTCGTGAGCTCACCGGGCCCTCTGAGGGCCGGGTCCCTGACAGTTTTGGTCTCTGCACATCCATTAGAAATGTGTCGTAATGCCCCAGTGTTAGAATGCAAGAGGTCAGGTTGTTTCTTCATCTGTTTCCCAGTCCCATGGGAAGGAGTGGCCCATCCAGTGCCTGTGTCCACACACCCCCCCTCCCCCGCCAGGTTCCCCAGGGAGCACTCAAGTCAGGTCCATCCATGGACCTCCCTGGCTACAAACCAAGACTGTTCATTCCCACACCCTGCCGGGGGTGCATTTTACATCCGCTGCTGCTCTCTGCAGCTCTTTGGTGATGTAACAACCCCCGGAGCCCATCAGGTGCCCTCCTCCATCTAAGCCCCACACGCCCTGCTGCTTTGACAAGGAAAATGACAGTAGGGAGGGGAGGTGCCCCACCTCCTGGCTTTTCTCAAAGTATTCCCATAGATACTGGTAATTTGAAAATGAAGAGGTAATTCTGTGTGTACACCTGCTCTTGCAGAGTTTCCAAGAAGGTATTCTGTATTAGTATCAATGCCAAAAAATTTTTTAAAGAATTTGTACTCAGCACATTATCTGAACACACGTTCCTTCTTTCATTTCAGGGCAACCCGACTGGTTGGGAGCTCTTGTTATGTGCTATTTTAATAAGTGTATCATTGGCCAAGTTGTTTCCATGTATGCTATCACGTGTTTATATTGTCCAGAAAGTATCGTTAAGGCTTTAAGTAGTTGCAACTGGTGAACCGTGGAGAGAGAATGCCGATTGTCTTGACCCAAACAACAGCCTTTCTCTTCTCTTTCTTGTTTAGTTACTTAAAGCAATAAATCATCTATGAGTTTAGTGCATTGTGAGCATTGAATATTGTGTCACAGTGAAAAGCCTGTCTAGCCTCAAGTCCAAAGGACTCAACTCCACAGTCCCCATTCATTCTTTATATAAGTTTCTGACTCCTGGCAGCATGATGATTTTGGAGAAGAAAATGAAGCTCCTGTAGAAAACAGCAGAGCCAGCTAAACACGCTGTGCTTTCCTGTCATTTGTAGAAAGAAGATGGAAAGTGGGATTCAGGTGTCACCAGGTGAGGCAGGGCACAGCCACTCCCCATTGCCTGGGGTGGTGGAAACAACTTTTAAAACAAAAAGCCCTACCTCGGCTTCTATGCATGTTTCCAGACTTTTAAGTAAATTATTTCATGAAGCAAGTCTCTTCCCTGTTTGCAAGTTTGCTGAAATACATGTTTACACTATATTTTGTAGGGCAGAATTGAAAACCCTGTACAGCCATATTGTACAGTTGTTTTCCTCTTTTTTTATAAAGTTTATATATTTTCACAGAGACAGAGACAGCGTGAGTTGGGGAGGGGCAGAGAGAGAGAGGGAGAGAGGGAATCCCAAGCAGACTCCGCACCACCAGCTCAGAGCCCGACACAGGACTCGAACCCATGAAACTGTGAGGTTGTGACCTGAGCTGAAACCAAGAGTCGGACGCTTAACCAGCTGAGCCACCCAGGTGCCCCAGTTGTTTTCCTCTTGGTTTTTGAACAAACTTCCACCACCGAGGCCCAGAGCTTCCCTAAAAAGGTTGAAGGCTCTGTTCAAAGAGAAGGCAACAGTTTAAAAATGACATTTTCCGCAGTTATACCCAAGAACATCTATACAGCATTGATATTAAAAATTATCTCTTGGCTTATATCTTCGAGGGTCACGGCTTTTTAAAAATGCAGTAGTTCGCAGAGCCTGGGACAAAAACAATGCCCATCTCTCACAACTTTGGAAGGCGTTTGGTCCCAGCATGCACCCCTTCAGGTGGATGCCTGTATCACTCAGCAGTAGGTACGTTTTTCAATAATTAAATGACATGTATGTTGGCTGCATGTGTTATGGGAAAACAATTGAAAGTGACTGTAGCTAATTTGAATTCCTCAGGGGGTTTGACCCTAGCGCCAGGCTAACAAGTAATTCCTGAATGTCTTGTCTTTTCTGGCTTTTCCACGCTCGTGCTGACATCCGACAAAATATTAGTCTACCTGAGGCAGTTCTCATACTGACTGGGGGAGCTTTAAAAATTCCTGATACCTGGGTCCCACTCGAGACTGGAGTGGCTGCTCCAGGGAGTGGCCTGGGTACCGGGTTTGCAACCCCGCTGTGGATTCCATGGTGCAACCAAGGGTGAGAGTCGCTGGCCACAGGATTGCTGTGAGCTGAATCACAGCTTGTTCCTTGTGAAATGAAATGCTTTTTACGAAAAGTAAATAACCAACACCCTGACACTCCACCCCGACATCCTCCATGTGTCTTTCAAGCAGCGGGATTCCCAAAGGAAACGTTACTCTCCTATGATTGCCGATAGGGTGAAAGTCCATCGTTGGCCCAGACGAGGCCTCGTGACCAGGAAAAGCCGCAGAGGCTTGTAGGAGGCTTGTGCACATGGCAGTCAGTCTTTGCATCTGTCACAGCAGGTCTGGAAGGAACGGGGAGTTCTGGGGGTGATCAGGTGACTTAAGTGGGGCCCTAAGTGACTTTGATGGCCTTGCTGCCACCGCCATCTAGCTCGATGGGACATTCCAGAGAGTCAGAGGCACCACGAGAAGGGGAGGCCAAGTCTGGCCTCATGGGAAGGACTGGGACTGTGCCGTGGAGGGTTCTGTTTATTCTTCGGCCCAGTTGGTTTGCCTGTGGAAAGAGGTTTTTGGAAGGGGAAAAAAAAAAATCTCTCCCAGGAACAAATGAGAAGTTCTTCTGAAGCTGTGGCTTAAATTCTGAGTCTTAGGCCAGGAGGGTATTTTTATTTTTCTTTTTTTTTTTAATTTTTTTTAATGTTTATTTGTGCGAGAGAGAGAGAGAAGGGGAAGGGAGAGAGAAACAGGGAGACACAGAATCCGAAGCAGGCTCCAGGGTCTGAGCTGTCAACACAGAGCCCGATGCGGGACTCGAACTCACAAACTGTGAGATCATGACCTGAGCTGAAGTCCAGGAGGGTATTTTTCAAGACCTCTTCTTCACCTCCAGAGGTTCAGGGGAGGGTCGTGGGGTGGGGAGGAGTGCCATTCAGGTGTGGTGCTCTCAAGTGCACATGGCCACAAGGTCAAAGAATTGACACACGGAGAGCCTAAGGACACCCATGTTAATGAAGCAGTGAGCCTGTTCGACATCGGGCTCCCCTTGGTGGAAAAGCCCGGCTGGGCTTTGGAATCGGCTGGTTAGGATGCTAACCTACACATGTAATCTCCAGGTAATTTCTCCACATCTCCAAGCACCAGTGTCCCCACGTGTGAAATGGGGCCAACCCCCACCTCGTTAGATTTTTGTATGCAGACGACGTGTGCAAAGTGCTTGGTGTGGTTGTCCGTGAATCCTAATGCCGGCCGGTAACAAGGTGGCAGAGCTGTCAATGCCCAGCCGGTGCCCACAGACTCCCGTACTTCCAACCTCTCTGCACTCCGGGCCATGTGACTGGGTTCTGGCCAACAGGACATGAGCAGATGTGATGCAGGCCACTTCTGGGCCTGACCTTTACAAAGCCCCTCATGCCACCTCTGCCCTCCCAACACCCTTGGCGTAGTTCAAGATGGACCATGACGTGAGAGTACATCAAAATGAGCTATGCTAGGGGTGCCTGGGTGGCTCAGTTGAGCGTTTGACTTTGGCTCAGGTCGTGATCTCACAGCCCGTAAGTTCGAGCCCCACAACGGGCTCTGTGCTGACGGTAAGAGCCTGCAGCCTGCTTCAGACTCTGTGTCTCCCTTTCTCTCTGCCCCTCCCCTACTCCTGCTCTGTCCCTCTCCTTCAAAAATAAACATTTTTTAAAAATGAGCTATGCTAAACCACTGACAATGTAAGTTTTATCTGTTACAGAAGCATAGCATAGCCCATCCTGACAGAAATACTCTAATAACGTTTTTCAAAGTCTTCACGTATTTGTTAGTGGTTTGTAAGTAACAATACGGTCAGCACGGTCCAGTCCTTGTCTGAATGTTTTCAAATCTCCAAGCTGATCGTACTTCACTTGAGCTGTGCTTGATGGGACCAGCTTCAAGAAAACACTAGGACGAGACGTTCTAATTCACTTCTTATGAAGCACATTTTATCAGTTCTCCAAACATATTAATCATGGCCGGTTTTAAGCCACAAGACATGTTTCAGGAAGAGCTCTCGGGTGGCGCAGTGCTTATCAGGAGGTTCACGTTCACCCAAAACTCCTCACTCAGGCAACACGCTGCGGGCGGGTGGGGCCTGGCTGACCCCGGGAGACCCCGCGGGGCAGCAGTCTGGGCTCCGGGGCCCCCACCCCGAGTGGGCCCAGAGCGGCAGCTGGGAATGAAGGCTCAGGAAAGGGTTGGTGGGAGGCGGCAGGAGAAAGGACGGGGGCCGTAGGCGGCAGCCTTGAGGTGGCTCGGCGCCGACTCCCCAGCCGTGCCAGCGGGCCGGGTCTCCCAAGGGTCCCGCCGAAAGTGCTGGAGCTGACTGCGTGGGCGGGGCCGGCTGCGCCTCGGGTGATGAGCGCTCTGCCGGCTCCGCGACCTGCCCAAATGAGCTCGGGAGAGTCTGGTTTTCCTGTACCTGGTCCCCAGGGTCTGGAACAGGGAATCACGTGGACGTGAGATCTAAGGACAGGACCCAACAAGTCTTTGGCTGGGATTTCTGAGGTGACGGTTGCCAGGGAAGGAAGCAAAGCCAATGTTTACCACAGGTTCCTGTTGATAGAGATCATTTCTGTGGCCAGACTAAGAAAGCTCACTCCGGGTTGTCGAGAGCTGCTCTCTGAACCTGCCAGGTGCTCGCTTCCCTAGCCGCTGCGACACAGTAGGGTGTGGCATCTCCCTGCTGAGGCGGCCGGGCCGTGGCAGACCTGTGGGTGCATTTTTCTTTTCTTTTTCTTTTCAGGGTTTATTCATTTTTTAGAGACAGAGCATGAGTGGCGGAGGGGTAGAGAGAGAGGGAGACACAGAATCCGAAGCAGGCTCCAGGCTCTGAGCTGTCAGCACAGAGCCTGATGTGGGGCTCGAACCCACGAACTGTGAGATCATGACCTGAGCTAAAGTCAGACGCTCAGCCCACTGAGCCACCCAGGCGCCCCCCTGTGGGTGCATTTCTACTGCACGAGGGATCATTCTCCGCACACACAGGTAGTTGTTGTTTTTCATGTTTACTTATTTTTGAGAGAGAGAGAGAGACAATGAGCGAGCGGGTAGGAGCAGAGGGAGAGGGGGACAGAGGATCCCAAGTGGGCTCTGCGCCGACAGCAGGGAGCGGGAGGCGGGGCCCAAGCTTGATAACCGAGAGATCGTGACCGGAGCTGACGTCAGACATTTAACAGACCGCGCCCCCAAGACGCCCCCACGTATGCGGTTTTAAGGCCCACACCACAGTGCTAGGTGCTGGGAAGAGAGCAGTGAACGAGACCGACCCCCATCCCGGCTCCCTCGGGGCTTACGACACACGCTAGGTTCCGGCACCGGCAGCCGTAGCTGTGGGGAGTGGCGTGGACAAGGGCGGGATGCCGCCAAGGCACCGACAGGGAGAGGTCACCCGCTTACGGAAGGCTTCGCCGAAGGATAAGCAGTCAGGTGAGCAGTCCACAGGGTGGCAGTGTGCCTCGCAGCTCAGGGCACAGACTGGAGCCCCGGTGCCCCGCTAGAACCCGGACTCTGCGGCCTACCAGCTGGGTGGCCTTGGGCAAGTCACTTAACCCGCCTGTGCCTCGGCTGCCTCATCTGTAAAAGGGAGGTAGAGGCCGTAGCGAGAATGAAGTGAGTGTATGCAAAGTGCTTAGAGAGCCTCTGGCACAAGGGAAGTGCTATATACAAACGTTAGCAACGAGGAAGCAAGACTGAACAGGAAGAATGTGAGAGCAGGCTCTGAAGGAAGCAGCTTATGTCCACGTAACTGAAAGAAATCGAAGCAGGTTCGCAGAGTGTGTGTGTGTAGGGGTGGGGAGTAGCAACGATGAGATTCGAGACAGAGATGGATGGGCAGGGCCTGAGGCAGCTGAGCCTCATGAACCCTGGTAAGGATTCTCGTCCTCACAGTAGGAGTCATGGGGGGCCATTGATCAGTTTTAAACAGGGAGATGACGTCAAATTTGCATGTTTAAAAGATCTCTCTGGCTGCTGAAGGAGAAAGGTGTGCAGGGGGCCCAGAGAGGATGCAGAGGGGGGCTGGTGCATTAGTGCAGGTGGGAGTGTGGGTGGTTTTCCCCTCAGTAGAGAGCGAGAGGAAGGGTCAGCTTTGAGAGTGATTTAGGAGCAAAAATCGACTGGATTCTGCACTGACCGGTGAGGGAGGTATGGAAGCTACCAGCCCTACCAGAAACCAATGAGGACTGTCCTTATTAAAAGTATTTCCTCGGAATAGGGGTGTCTGGGGTGGCTCAGTTAAGCAGCTGACTCCTGATTTTGGCTCAGGTCATGATCTCACAGCTGGTGTGTTCAAGCCCCGCATCAGGCTCCACGCTGACATGGCGGAACCTGCTTGGGATTCTCTCTCTCCCTCACTCTCTGCCCCTCCTCTGCCCATTCTTGCTCAAAATAAATATTTTAAAAAAATAAAATGAAATAAAAGTATTTCCTCGGAATAACAAATACTGCAGTGATACTGTCATCGTTCAAAACTTTTCTAGAAACCCTCTTGTGGATTAGTTTTCAGGATTTGAATGACTAACTCAACATGATTCTACAAAGTCACTAAAACATGAGTCTGGATACTTCCCTTAAGACCCAAAGAATAGGTCTTTAATTTCTGGAGGGAGGAAGCTGTTGACAAACAGAAGCAGCTGGTGGGGAGGTACCATGGGTAAGTCATAGGTTGTAGAACGGGACCTATTTGTCTTGGGTCAGAAGGACAGAGCCTAAAACAATTTGTAATGGCAATGCTACAATTATAGCCAAGGCTGTCCACTGTGGGAACTGTGTCTTAGAAATGGAGTAAAAGGACTCATTCAATCCAGAGACGTTTTGAAAACATGGATCCCACGTTGGTTGACGGGTAAGAGGAAGCAAGCTTTCCTCGCTGTAACTAACACAGTCTTTAGTAATCAATACTTCTGTATTTAAATGTGTTGCTCACTAGACATAAAGTTCAGTATGGCTTTGGATTTTCTGCTGCCTCTAAATAATATGAAGGTTTAATGAAGGTAAGAAATAGATTTCACTTATCAGGGTGAGCATTAAAATGCTTCCTGTAATGAACCTCTGTTTGTGAATCCTGGGTACCTCTTCTCTTGTTGATTCTTCAGCAAAGAGAACAAGAAAATCATCTGAGAAGGAAGGACAACCGGCAAGCCTGTCAGGGCCTGGATCCCGAAATGCCTAAGTTGCTAACTGTTGAGAAAACTCTTCTTTTCACGAAGCCAGGGAGCTATCAATTCAGCCGCTGTCTCAGTCCAGCCCACCTTAAGCCCCAACAGGAAAATGTTGTCAGTTTTCTTTCTTATTAATGGTGAATCCACCATTTCTCCTGAGCCCCAACTCCAGAATTTAATCAGTACCACAGTGCAGAAGTCCTCTATATCAAACCAAACTTTTCCCTTGCTTCGGCCCAAGGCAGTTTCTTCTTATTCTGTCGACACTGGAGATGCAAACAACAGTAATTGCAACAATGAATCAAGTATTTGAAGACAGTTAAGACCCTCCTTCGTCATCTCTCATCAGAATGGCCAACCTCCGCTCCACTCGATCTCTAAGGCCCGTTTTTTTCCATCAGGAAAATTGCAGAATGATCATGCTAAAAGGGATTCTAGGTTGTGTAGTCCTACCCACTTGACAGATCAGGAGAGCAGGTCACGGACATAGTAAGTCGTGCAGGAAGCTGTACAACAGGGATGACTTAGGTCTCTCGATGCCTGGCACCCTGTTCTCTCCACCCTACTACACAGCCAACTAAACTTGTTCCATTCTTTCTTTCTTCTCTCTAGGTGCCTATAGTCCCTAAGGACAGACAGGCTTGGTTGGATTTTTTTTTTTAAATCTCACTAAAATGGAATGGAGTGTTCTGGTTAAATGAGTCTCTCTTTAAAAAAAAAAAAAAAAAAAAAAAGGAGGCAAGTCTACCCCGTTAATGAGTGGGGAGGATTTTGGAACAAGGTCAGGGCCGAGTCTGTGGAGAGGACTCCTAAGTCACGCATTGTCACTGTCAGCCATGTAAGTTTGGGCAAGCCATCCAACCACTCAGTCTCATTTCCCTTACTGGTAAAATGGAACAGCATCTTCACCCTGATCATCCTGCCTACTTCACACAGACACTGTGGCTAATTCAATGAGCTAAAACAAATGTCCTGTCAAATGCCAAGTGCTCCTGTAGTATTCATTTGATAATAGAACTAGCCAAAATCTAGACCACCAGTGAATTCAGGTGAACTCCCGAGTTACTATTTCCCATCCCTTTTCCTTTATTACTTTATCTGTGAAAATGAACCTCTATGGCTACATCTAAGACCTTTGTGTTTAAATAATCTAGAGGTTGGGGGGGAAAAAAAGGAGGTAAAGAAAACACAGAATATACTAAGAAGCTATAATAATTAGAACAGTGTTGAATCAGAGCAGGAACAAATAAATAGACCTATGGAACGGGGAGTCTAGGGGAAAAAAAAATCCATCTGTAGGTGGGAGTTTCATATGTGATAAAGAAGGCATTTCAAACCACTGGGGGAAAGTGTGGAATATTTGATAAATGGTGATGGGCAACTGGAGAGCCATATGAAAAAGTCAGATCCTTATCCCCCATCAAGCACAAAAATTAATCTCCAATAGATTAAAGACCTGCCAAAGTATCAGAAGAAAGTATACCCATAAAAGCCAAGGGAAAATATGTGATTATATATAAATTTAAAACTCTGGTGTAAGTTATAACAAACAATTCAGGGACAAATAATACATTGGGGAAAATATTTGCAATGCATATACAGACAAAAGATTAGCATGCATTCTATTTTATAAAGAGTTACAAATCCATAAGATATCAAAGTGGACATAAAATGTGAACACACCATTCTAAAAAAAATGGCTAAAACATTTTTGGAAAAAATGCTAGGGAGCAATCAGGAAATTAATTTTTTAATTAATGTGACTAGGAAACACACTTTAAAGACTTAAACAACCTAGCGTCAGAGAAATGGGTACTTTCATACTCCATTAGAATATAAATCGATTGTGCATTTTACAGGGCCATTTGGCAATACCAGACAATTTCTGATCCAGAAATGATCCAGAAATGACAGGATACATGCACAAGAATTGCACAAACAAGTCTGTTTCCTGCAGTACTGTTTGTAATAGGCCCAAACTGGGAACAGTGTAGACGTCCATCATAGAGATGTAATTACGTACATGATGGCATGCATCTACAGCTGGGAGTAGGCAAGAAGAGTAAATTCATAAGTGCACGTACCTGTCTGTGTGTCCAAGGTTAATACACTGCAAAAGGTCTAATACCTAGCAAGCTCTTTATATAGAAGTTCATGCTAGCTAGGCCAGGGAGTGGGATGGGAGAGAAGAAAACTTTGGCATTTTGATGCACATGCTTTCATATTATTTGATTTTTTATAATCATATTCATCAGGTAATTAAGAAAGAACAAAGGAATAGACAAAATCTTGGGACATGGAGATGACATGGAGGTCAGGTTTATGGGCTCCTGCAGGGGCAGGGGCAGGGATAGGGGCAGGGGTAGGCGCAGGGGTAGGGGCAGGGGCAGGGGCAGGGATGGGGGATGGTGGGGACGGGACGGCGGGGGGGGGGGGGGTAGTTAAGAACCCAGAACAGACAGGATGGAGACGGCTGCTTAGTAACGAGGAAGTCAGGACTCCTGAACACAAATAATTTTCAATGCACGCCTTGAGTGGATGGTGGGTCAGAAGGTATCTTCGTATGTCATCACCACGCCTGCTGCCGAGGCACGTATTAGGAAAGAAGAATATTAAAGACAAGACATCCCACTACTTCTCGAAGATGAGAATGGTATAATTCTTGGAGTTTCATTTAAAATAAAATGAAATAACAGCGCTCAGGTTAAATTATCAGCATACGATCATCCGCAGTACCCAGGAATGAAGGAAATTGCTGTTTTCCAATCAGAAAGAAAGAAAAAAAAAAAAAAAAACCTCTCCGACAGAGGTGCGTGACGCTGGGCGATCACCGGGCTTGTGCATACATATTGCTGCTCACACAAGCGTATGTGAACACACCTACAGCAGCTCTGCGTCCTGTGTAACAGCTCTCCCGAGCACAGTGTGGGCACAACCCTTCCCATAGCTCCACCCACGCCTCCAGTGACCTGTCCAGCCAGCCACCTTCTATAGCTTCCCTTTTGATTGGCAACACTTGCAAATTAACCATTTTTGCCCTCTAAAGCATTTCTACTTTGTTTTCCAAATACTTAACTTGCTCAGGATAACCTTATATTTTCCTATCTACAATCTCTAGCACAGTGACTGCGCATACTAGGTGCTCAATAAATCACACTTAGTTAACTTCTCACCCTCCAGAAAACGCCATCACCTCAGCATCCCAAGTGGTATCCCACTGAATGATTCTTTCATAGTTTTTCAGGCTGTTATTTCTCTCACCTTAAAAAAAACAAAACTAACTATGGCTTCGTTTATAGCACTGTACCAACCTAACTATACTGTTGTTGACTTCTTAGCTTTGACAAATACACCATGGTTCTATAAGACGGTATTCAGGGAAGCTGGGTAAAAGGTATACGGGAACCCTTTGCAGCTCTTCTGTAAATCTAAAGTTATTTCAAAAGAAAAAGTTTTAAAACAAAACAAAATTTTTAAAAGGAGTAAAAAGAAAGGTGGTGGTGGGTGAGTTCTATGGACTCTACTTGCCTTTCCTATCTTTTTTTTCCCCTTCATAGTAAAACTCTTCGAAACTATTGTCTATCCTCATTCATTACAATTTCTTTCCTCCCAGTTGTGGAAAGGAAACCACTACAATAGGTTTTCCTTCTTCACATGTTTTTTTTCTTTTTTATTAAAAAATTTTTTTAACGTTTATTTATTTTTGAGAGACAGAGAGAGACAGAGCATGAGCAGGGAAGGGGCAGAGAGAGGGAGACACAGAATCCGAAACAGGCTCCAGGCTCTGAGCTGTCAACCCAGAGCCTGATGCGGAGCTCGAACCCACAAACTGGGGGATCATGACCTGAGCCGAAGTCAGACGCTCAACCGACTGAGCCACCCAGGCACCCCCACATTTTTTTTCTTAACATCCATCTTGTCGAGGTCACCAGGGACCTTCCAGTTGCTAAATCAACGGTCGCTCGTCAGAACTCACCTTTCCCGTCCTACCGGCAACATGACACAGCTGGCCAGTCTGTCCTCCTTGAAACACTTTCTTCATGTAGTGTCCTGACGCCACACTGCACTGATCTCCTTTTCTTCCTTCACGTTTATTAGAGCACTGTTTGCAACTCCGAGAGCCATCAGAGATGCAAATATCAGCAACCCCCACAACTAACACAGCAGGGGCCAACCCAAAACAAGCTGAACAGCAAAAATCTGGCCATAATAGACACAATCAAACGTTCAAAAAGCCATGAGTTCATATTGATACTTTTAAAAATCTCACCGGTGACCAGTTTTGGAGGTTGCTAGGGCACCAACTCCTATTAGACTAACTGATAAATACAGGGCAAGAATCAAGCATCTGTTCTGTCTTTCATAATTTTTACAATACGATTTTCAAAGTGGGGGCTACCGACCAGAACCAGGGCTCCAGGGAACATCTTTATCTCAGAGCTCCATGCCCACCTGCACACACCTACTGGTGAGGGACAGCAGACCATTTGGGAAAGACCAAGTATTTGATCCATTTTCTGGTAACTGCTGGTGCTCAGACCAACACTTCAAATTTGAGAAAGACTCCTACATCAGCTTCACCTCTCTCTGGTATAGACTGTAGAAGGGTCTCATATCACTAAAAGCAACATCTTTTCACAAACTAGGCTCGAATGATCTTTAAGAATCCCTGTAGGGGCGGCCGGGGGCCCAGTCGGTTCCGCATCTGACTCTTGATTTCAGCTCAGGTCATGATCTCACGGTTTGTGGGACTGAGCCCCACATCAGGCTCTGTGCTGACAGCACGGAGCCTGCTTGGGATTCTTTCTCTCTCCTTCTCTCTCTCTCAAAATAAATAAATAAATAAACATTAAAAAAAAAAATTCCTTTAACACAGCTCATCAGCTTGGGCACTCCCTTTCACCCATGGAAGAAATATTTACTAAGCACCTGTTATGTGCCAAGCATAGTGCGGAACGAGACAGGGCCCTACCCGCACGTAGGTTAAAGGTTAGTGGACTAAACCTAAGCCATCCAGCCTCTTGAAATCCTTTTGGAATAAGACAAGGAGTAGCAAATTACTAACACACTCAAGCAGTGCTCTGCCAAGCACTTTATACGTATTATCACATTTAATCCCCGTGACAGTCCTGGGAGGTACGTAGGATTCTACTTTACATGTAGTAGCAAATGTGTGCACACGTGTGTGTAATTACAAACTGAGGCGTGACACACTTGAGTGACTCACTCAAGGTCATCCATCTAGCAAGCAGTGGGACTCCAGGGCTCTCTCCAGTCTACACTCTCAGCCTCCACACTATAAATTCAAGCCCCCCCTGGCTTAGTTCAGTCTGAGTACCAAAGAGATCTTGACTAGCCTGGCAAACGAGGGCAACAGGCCATTCTTGGCCAGCAGACCAGAAATACTGTCCGGCACTCAGCACCAGAAACGACAGAGCTGGGAGGGACTACGGTCCAGGCAGAGGTCATGACCTCGCCTGTCTAGAGAGGTTACGGATGGTGACGTCGACTGGCAGGGTGGTGGGCAGGACAGGTGGCCCTTGCTCTGTCACAACAGCAGGCAGACAGGCTGTGGCGGCGGGTGGACAGAGGTGGTGGGAGGCACCACCCTCCGCGCACATCTCGCGCTGTGAAGAGGCTTGCCCTGCGCCTCCACTCCCAACGCAGAAAAGCCTGGGGCGGCCACTTTCTCTGTACCTTTGTGTCCCCGTCCCTGCCAGCTGCCTTTGCCAGTCGGCACAAGAGCCCACTGCTGCTCCCACATCCCTGAATCTCAGTGCGCCGCGCTCCTGTGCCTCTTGAGTACTCAGCCCTAAAGCCCAGCCCGTGGGCCTGGGCACTTGGGGACCAATTGAGGAGTCAGGGCTCCTTACTGCGGCCAGAGCGTCTCATATTCCCTCCCCTCACCTATGAAATGCGGGGATAATCACTGCCTTGAGCAGACTTTGAAATTCCCATCAAGTCAACAGCCTCCCTTTCTTCCTGCTGAACTTGAATGTGGGATTGAAATAGCTGACAGATGATCTTTGCTTAAAACGTGACAAAATTCAGGGCACTTGGGTGACTCAGTCGGTTAAGCATCTAGCTCTTGATTTCGGCCCAGGTCACGGTCTCGTGGTTCGTGGGTTCGGGCCCCGCATTGGACTCAGCACTGACGGTGTGAGGCCTGCTTGGGATTCTCTCTCTCCTCCTCTCTCCGCCCCTTCCCTGCTCTCACTCTCAGAAAATAAATAAAAACTAAAAAAAATTTAAAAACTTGACAAAATTCAAAACAGAGAAGAGTCCACAATAACGATGCCAGCCATCATCAGGCCCCATAAATCAATGATGTGTTTAAGCCCAAATTCCCCGTGAGGCCTGTAGCCACAGAGATGACAAAGAGCAAGATGTCTTTCCCCATCAGCTGTTCCATCAGCTCAGGAACAGAATTCCAGCTGGAACTCCTGTGTCTCCAGAACTGATCTTCCTTCCTTCCCAGACCCCTTTTACCCTCACACTATTCTCCAAGCTGGTAGCCTTAGGCCCAACACTGTGTGTCACAGGAGGAATGGCCTGGCCTCAACCTATGGACTTCTTTTGGCCTTTTAAAGATCTAAATGAAGATACAAAGAGCAGTCTGCTTTCTAGCAGTTTCATTAGAGCAGCCTTGCGATGAGGCTCCACCATTCTCTCCATCCGTCCTGGGGACTGCCTCCCAACCCAGGCTTAGCAAGGAGCTAAGTGTTAGCTGCTTTCTTTCAGTCATTCAACAAGTATGTATTGTGGAGCTATTATTGGTGCCAAGAACAACCCTGGCAAAGAAATTAAATAAAAGGCAGAAAAGCAGGATTTGGAAATGGCTCTATACTCCCTAATCAATCCTCAGCACGTTTTTACAGCCAGCCAGCCTGGCCGTTGAAGGTAAGATTCAACATGGAATCCAGCAGTCACCGACGCCTTTGTCCCAAACAAGAAGCCGCCTCCTACATGTAGTGTTAAGGCAGGCGGCCAAGACGCAGAGCACAGAAAAGGATTTAATTTGAGGAGAAACTAACAATTAGTCAGGATACATACTTAGGACGTTCATTAACACTAAGCGAACATGCCAGATATTCAATTCCCTAAAGAAGTTTTCCTAATAATTTTCCATTTCCAACCCCAATTTTGATGGTCTGAAGAAACAAGGCTTCAGGCTTGTAGTAAGGTGAACTAAGACCTTAAATATAAAGAATTTTCAAGGTAAGATTAATAAGAATGTGTTTAAATTATAAGTTTATTGGACATAAGATATATAGGTTGCTACCAAATAAGGACAACCTATATCTTACACACAGAACATTTTTATATGATTAAGTTTAAGGACAGTCTCTTTTTTCCCTAAAAGGAAAGAACATCTATATTGACCGATTCAAGATGCATCATGAGATAATCAAACAGTTATTAATAAAAGAAACTCAATATAGCAAAAATAATTTAATCAATGAAGTCTTGGCAAAAAGCTTATCATTGAAGTCTGTCGGCTGGTTTTTCTTTGATGCTCCAGCTGGTCACTTACTTAGTTCAGCCTTGAAAAAAAAAAAAAGAAAAAAGAAAACAAAAAAAAAAACCGCTGAGGAGAGGTCAATTCATGGTGCCACAAATCATGTCTCTGTTATTGTCCTGAGAAGATTTCACAGCTTTCTCTCTTGTACCTTTGCCTGCTCCCTACCACCACTTCTCAAAGCAAATGTGTTCTTTGGGAACATGGGTGTTTTCCAGTTGCTTGGAGAAAAAGTCTGTCATTGGAGGTGGGCCACAAATATAGAACAAAGTCTCTTTTGAAATATGATCTCTTATCTCCTTCTCCGTTATTCTTCCTTCTACCAAAAAAAAAAAAACAAAACAACCAGAATCAACAGCAAATAAGCCAGACATGCTTGTACTGAAATGAGGAAGGACTAACTACCACTCAGCAACTGTGTCTGTTTCCAGGAACTCCAGCTCAGGGAGTCTAGTGCTGAGGCCCTCACACAACGGCTCCTGGCGGTAGCACCAGGCGCCAGACCCAAGCAGAGAGTGCATCTCTAGGTTTCCGGCAGGCAAAGCGGGAAGCTCGTCATAATGCACTCTTCAGACAGGGCCAGTTAGCTTACTAATCTTTGGTAGAGATTCAGAGCTCACTTCGGCAAAGTAAATAAACTGGTGAAAAATCTTTCCAAGCAGGGGAAACCACGAGTAGTTTAAATGACCGTGAATGGCAAATGGCATCGATTCAGTCAAAGCTGGAATATAAATTCTTTGTAGGCATACTACAGCGATGACGCAAAGGTCCCCTTAAAAAATGTGGAAAATACATTTTTAACATGGGCAGTAAGAAACCTGTATATAGTAAGTAAATCTCACTGAATCTGTCCTTACTTTTCCAAGAGGAGTCACCCCCCAGCTCCCCAGGTAGTGACATTCCTAGGCAGCAACTCCCAACGGTAAAGCATCCACACTCGACCGACTGGCATGTCCTCCAAACAACCACGTGGAGATAGTCAAAATATCTTCAGGGGACTCACCCGTGATGTATGGCTGCAGTTCTGCACTGATTTGTGTAGTCTGTTTGGTAACATGCAAACTGCAAGCAATCTTCTCAGGAAATTCATTTACTAAATCGAGGATATTTTGCTGGAATGTCAAACATATTTGGTCACGCTACAATTTTAAAAAATCAAAACAGATGTGCACAACCCCTGCTGCTGAACCTCGACTCCCATTCTGCACACGTCTGCCACTCTTCCTCTCTACTTAGAGAGGTATTGTCTGCAGCCTAGCAGGCCAGAGCATTCAGAGTACAGAGGGCTATTTGGCTTTAATTGAAATCTGAATATGCTAACAAGCATATTACTAACTCTCCGGGAGTTTTTTCTTCTTCCTTTTTCTCAAGCATTGGCAATTAAGCAGCAGTTTCACTGACCACAGTTGTGTCTTTTAACTGTTTCTGTTCTTTTGTTCATCCCACAGCTGCAAAGCAATCCAGAGTGAAAGCCTTCTCCTGTCAAACGTACTTAGTTTCAACAGATGCAACCGACGGGGGTTTCATTTACCCAGCGGGTCCAAACTCTGTGCCTCTCACCTACTCCTGTAACACACGAGCCCACTTGTCGGTCTCCTGACTCGACGGAATCTCAGGGATGTGGCGACTTTTCTGTTCATCCGCCTCCAGATTCAAGCCCACAAACCTGCCCTAGGCCTGTCACTTCAGTGGGCGCGTCCTCAACACTAGCTGTTTCACTGTCCAGCATAAAAAGTGTTGGTTAATTCCCATCTGAACATGATAAAGCCTTGTCAAGCCTTTTGGTGGAACAACGGTTGCAGAGAAGACAGAACTAACGGAAGAAAGTTCCATGGACAACTAATACCATGACACGAGTTTGCTCACGGCAAGCGACGAGACATATGTTTCTTCCTTACCTTAAAGAGGAGTTCACTGGTATTTTTTGCACTGTAGAAGAGCTTTATCGTTCCAACCTCATAGCCGCTTCCTTTGTTCACCCGGTCTCTGTGGAGGTCTGCCGCGTGCCGCAGGATGGACAGCAGAGGGTTAATTCCGACTCCTCCTGCAATCAACACCAGGTTTCTAGAGGCATCTGCAGGCTGAGGGTCAAAGAAGAACTCTCCACCCACTCTCACGGCCACTTCAGAGTCAAGGGTACACTAGGACAGGAAAGAAAAGATCCGTTAGTCCTTTGTGGCACAGGCCTTAAATCTAATGCTCTCCTTTAATAACACAGACTGTGTCTACCTTCTGCATGTTTATCAGTGTTTAGGACTATTTTCACAGCCAGCTCTCAATTGTGCCAGGGCCCTGTGAACTGATTCCACTTGTCCATTATACAGGCCATTTGCTACTCTGCCTCTGTGATCCACACTGCACAGCCACTCCAGTACGGACAAAAGAAGACTCGCGTCAGTAATTGTGCCATTTGTTAACTTCTTAGGTGAAGAGCTGGGTTGTGGAAAAAGGCACTGGGCTCAGGGGACGGCTCTGAAGCACGAGTCCCCTTTTCTCTGCGGCGCTCCTGTTTTCTGATCCAAGTCATGGAGCTGACACAGGCAGGATGGAGCAAGTGTCACTATGCTGCGGCTGCCCTGGGCTCATAAGAGAAGACCCTGGGGACCGGGGGGCTTCCTCCGGGTCACCAGCAGGGCACAGCCAGAGCTGTTGCACAGGCTCGAGGCCAGCCCTGAGATGCTGGTCAGTACTGTCCGCTCTTCCCTGGAGAGGTAAGAATAGACAGCAGAGGATTCACACTAGGAGGGGAGCACCACAGACACCCACCCCACCCGGGTAGAGCGCCTATTTGGTGAGGCCACTTAGACCAGAAATACGATCAGAGCTGAATGTACTGGTTCTCCATGGAGGTGATCCTGCCCCTGACGGGGTGTTATGGAAACACGTGGTGACACTTTCTTATCGTCACCATGGTTTGGAAAACCCAACTGGCAGTCAGAGGGCAGGGCCAAAGGTGCGAGATGTCTTGTGAAGTTAGCAATGTCCTCGAGCCGGCTTCTGTTCAGCTGATGGTTAAATTTTGAGGAATTTCATGGACTAGTTTCTACTGGTTGTTTGAAATCGGCCATTGAGGGAGTATCTGCAGCACAGAAATCAGCAAATGCTGCAAATGAGGGCTTTTGTACTCAGAGAGCCGATCTAGCAGCACATCATTATCTCCAATGCCCAGGACTGCCGTGCGGAAACTTCTGAATGGCCCATGGGACGTACATGTAGGTGAAAACTGGTTCGTAATAATCTGAGACTAGATCCTAACTCATTTTACAAAAAACACAAAGCATTTTTTGCACGTGTCTAGTGGCGTCTGAATTTTCCAGAATGTAACCATCATGTGGATTGTACTCTGCTATACCCAGAACTTTACCAAGTATGTTCACTGTTCTGGAAAACCACATCCCAGTTGGTAACATGCATGTGTGATGCTTCTGTCACCATAAAGAATCTTACAATCTGCATCTGTAGAGGGTGTACTCATGGTGATTCCACACTGAGGAATAACCATCTGCCTACTTTGTTCTTCTAGTTAAGATATGCCCAACCATTCATACACTTAAACACACAGGGGCACCTGGGTGGCTCAGTTGATTAAGCATCTGACTTCAGCTCAGGTCATGATCTTGTGGTTTGTGAGTTCCAGCCCCGCTTGGGCTCTCTGCTCTCAGCACAGAGCCCGCTTCAGATCCTCCGTCCCCTCTCTCTCTGCCCCTACCCCACTTGTGCTTGCTCGTGCTCTCTCTCTCTCACTCTCTCTCAAAATAAAAAAAAATATAAAGAAACATATAGGCTCTGATTGTGAATCACTTTTCTTTTTCTTTAAGTAGGCTTCATACCCAGCATGGAGCCCAATGCAGGGCTTGAACTCATGACCCTGAGATCAAGACCTGAGCTGAGATCGAGAGTCAGATGTTTAACCAACTGAGGCACCCAGGCACCCCCTGAATCACTTTTATTTCTCCTTGGCATTACACTTAGAGAATTATGCCACCCCAAAATTTTTCATGTGTTGATTACACTAACTTTGAATTTCATCTCAGGATAGTTCTACAAAGAGGGCATTGGATCTGACAGGGTTGAGACCTCTAGTTTGGAGAAAATGCACTCATCTAGGAGCCGGAAGACGGAATTTTAATCACAGTCTATGAAGTCCATCAAGTTCCTTAATTTTTCTGAGCCTCTGCTACCGCGTCTGTTAAATGGGTACCAGCACCTCTCCTACTCACTTCACAGGGCTGTGGTGGCCATCATATGACACACTACGGGGAAGAGCTTGCTGGCATCAGGTTCTATTATGAGAGGGTGTTTTAGTCATTGCAGCTGTCACAGAAGAGAAAGCACTGAGGGTGCCTGCTTCCTTCTTCCCTAAAAACGAGAGTCTAGAACTAAAGAAATTTATATCAAAAGCAAAGCTTCGCTCCATTACATGCTCCTGATGCAGATCAACTGAATGAACACCCTCCTAAGAAGCCGTAAGTTATCATGTGCTTTTAAAAGACCAAACCCTCAGCATTCACTCCTTGGCACCTTACATGGCAGGTAGGCAGCTAAGTACTTTTTGACATGAATTGAATTTGGGGCTTTACAACGGAAAGATGTTAAATCTTAAGAGTTAATCTTTGAGAAATCTAAGAAAAAATGAAAATTATTTTAATTCACTAAAGAGGTCCTTTCTGGAAAGTAAAGAATGATTAAATGAAGGGAAATCCCTTCTCAGAAAAAACATGTGAACTGAACAATTTTAAATATATAGGCCATTTTTACATGAAGAACGGTAAGTGGGTTTTCATTTTTGACAAAAGAAATTAGCAGCAAGGGAGCATTCTGTTAGGAATAAGTACAATCTAGGAATCACTACAGTGGCCACCAAAGTGCTTTAAAACGCCCCTTCTTTCCAAGTCTCAAAAAGAGAAGCTGTGATACGAGAGGCTCTGGCTAATGACAGATTTAATCTCTTTGTACCCTCCCTCCCCATCCTGCTTGCCTGTACACGCTTCTCTTTATTTCCAAGAATATAAGAGAGACTAAGAAATGAGACAGAAATCATTTTCTCCAATGGTCATCTTCGGTAGGACTAGTAATGACAGCAAAGCCTTTAGGGTACTGTTTTTAGAAACCAGAGTATTTTCAAAACCCTAAAGTTGGCAACAACAACAAAACAATGTGCATGCCATCTCCTTAGTGACAAAATAATCTTAAATAGATCTATCTTCTAATTTGCTAGCATCTGGAAAGAATGAAAAGCCATCTTTGTCTTTTATTGATCAATAAAAACTGCCAAGGTAGCATGAACACAAGACTCAAAGTGCTACCCGGTATAATATGCAAGCGAGTAAAAGGACATTACCCTCAATTACAGAGCCATGTATCTAATTTGGGTATAGATTTTTCTACTTGCGAAATAAACAACTTTTCCACAGCAACTGGAGCCCAGCACACAATAGCTGTCTAGAACCCTCTACCCTGCCAGGAGCCTGAGCCAAAGCAGATAAAATAAAGGAAGACATTTATGGCACTTTATCCCCTGTCCCCACAGAGCAGCCTGCTGCCACCCAGACACTCACGTGCCTCCATTGTCCACTCTAATAGCTTCGTAAGACAAACCCTCAGGAGGAAAACAGCCACCTGAGAATGGTTCCAAGAAAAATCTGACTTCGTAAAGGCTGTTTGCAACTCCCACCGGGCAGAGTGGAGCAGGCACTACAATTAAAATGTGCATTCAAGCAATGCCACCGGAGATTTTCTACCGCCTTTAAGAATAAGTTCCTTCATTGAAATGTCAATGAGGCATGAAACCAAGCAGGGAGCTGTGGACCAGGACCAGGTCAGGTCACGTGGGAGGCTGATCACTGGAGGGGACTCATGGAACTAGGAGCCAGGATGGCTAAGCTCATTTTAACACTGAGTGTGGGATACATGGAAACCTTGCTGGTTCCACCCCCATGGCATCTTTTAGAGACTCAGGATGCAGCCTACAGACAGCCATGGGTGGAAAATCCAAAGCGAATCTAAAAAGGAATGCAGCAGCTGAGGACACATGGAAGGAGTGACTCAGAAGGTCAGAGGGTAAAAATGTGACAGGATACACTTAGAATGGAAATGCTAAGGCAAGCAGCTGCCTTACTCTGAACAGATACAACTTAACATGCAGACCCTAATTAGAACAGCTATTTTTTATGCCCCTATATCTTTTTCTTTTTAATTACCTTACAGTAATACATTTTTTTTTGGGTGGGGGGAGTACAGTTCTATGAATTTTAACACATACATAGATCTACGTAACTACCACCAAAACTGAGATACAGAACAGCTCCATCACCTTCAAAACCTCCCTGTGCTCTCTATGCTCACACCTTTCCCTACCCCTCACCCCTGTTAACCCCTCATCTGTTTTCCATCATTGTATCTTTGTCTTCCAGAGTGTGACAAAAATGGGATTATGGAGTATGTAACCTTTGAGAACTGGCTCTTTTCACTTTACATGTGGCCTTTGAGCCTCACCCAAGGGGAGAGCATCAATAGTTCATCCACTTTTATTGCTGAATAACAATACATTGTTATGAATGGATCACAGTTCGTTTATTCACTCACCTGCTGAGAAACATTTAGGTTGTTTCCAGATTTTGATAATTATGAATAGAACAACGATAGATGTTCCTATACAGGCTTTTAAATGAACAGAGCTTTCATTTCTCTAGAATAAACACCCAGGAGCAGTATTACTAGGACTTATGATAAGTGCATATTTAATTCCATACAAAACTACCAAATGTTTTCCAGATTGGCTGTATTACCTTGCATTCCTGCTAGCAATCTAAGCAATACAAGGGACTTCCAGTCACTCCACATCCTTACCAGCACTTGGTATTGTCAGAATTTTTAACTTTCGTCATTCTACGAGGTGTGTAGAGACACCGTGCTATATACGGTTTTAATCTGCATTTCCCTAATGATGGTGAACATCTGGTCATTGCTTATTTGCTATCTTACATCCTTTTAGAGAAGTACCTTTCAATCTTCTGCCTATTTTTAAATTATGCTTGTTTTCTTTTTGCTGACTTTTGAGAGTTCTTTATGTATTCTGGATATTACAGATCCTTTCTTGGATATCTAACGTGCAGATAACTTTCTCTGAGTCTGTAGCTTGTTTTTGTTTTTGTTTTTTTTTAATTCTGTTAACAGTATCTTTTGCAGAAAAATGTTTTTAGTTTTGATTAAGTCCTATACATCAACCTCTTCTTTTATGGCTCTTGCTTTTGGTGTCCTGCCTAAGAACACTTTGTCCACCCTCAAGTTCAGAATATTTCCTAAGTTTTCCCCCGAAATTCTTATAGTTTTGTGTTTTCCACTTAGATCTACAACCTATTTTGGGTGAATTTTCAACATAAAGTATGACATTTAGGTCAAAGTTCTTTTTCTTTTTTTTGCATACGGATAAACAACAGTCCCGTCTCTACATGTTGAAAAGGTTACTCTTTTGCCACTGAATTTCTTCAGCACTTTTGTCAAAACTCAAATGGCCATATGTATGTTGGTCTATTTCTGAACTCTTTATTCTGTTCCATCAATTTATGTGTCTATCCCTTCACCAATACCACACTGTTTTCATTACTGTAGCTTTATTTTCACCTTAAATTTGAGCAATGTGATTCTTCCCACTTTATTCTTTTTCAAAACTGTTTTAGCTCTTCTGGTCCCTCTGCCCTTCCAATAACTGCTAAAATCAGTTTATCTACAGCTACAATATTTATACTGGTACATTCCTTTTTGGAAAAGGTGATAAGAAAAGGCCTGGGATGGGATGGAGGTTGTTGGTAAATATAGAAGGCACAGTCCAGAAACAAAAGGGATGGTGGTAAAAAGGAGAGAAGGGTCAAAAACTAAGAAGACAACTAATCTGTGCTGAGCTCATTCTTTGTTACCAGAGTTCTAGAAGGTAATGAACAGGCAGCTTCTGTAGGATTGTGCTGAGTCCCATGGTAAAACAGCAGTTATTAGCAGCAAATGTGGATTCCCTCTCAGAATCACGTGTGAAGAACTCTCCAGAAAGGCAGTAACACCACAGATTCAGCAGCACTCAGCTCTGGGCACGAGCGGGATGCAATCAGAAATTGTTTCCTTTCCAAATGAGAGAGTGATGGTTTAATTCCCTTTGTTTAGGACAGTTAGGAAAAAATAATCTGACTTACAGATGTACCATTTACGAGACATATATACAGAGGCAACTTTCAAAAACTTACATAAGACATAAAATATTTCAGTACTAAAGAGTGTTCAACTCAACACTGGTAACCCAGAAGATATTATCAGTCTTCTTCCTTAATGCATCAAAAGGATTCTGCTTCTTTGACCATTATGGAGTCTGAATTGTGGATATAGGGGCTCTTTGTGAGCATGTACCCTTTTCACTCAAGCCTAGGTTTCTTAAGTGCATGAAGTGAGCTGAACACCAACTTTGTGGGAGGCAGTGATGCCCAGATCTCCAAGTTTAAACAGGTTTGCTCACCTGATTGTGAATCCAGAGAGCAGGGGGGTGGTTCGCATATTTCACTGCCAATTCTATCATCCTCTCTTGTTTTAGCAGTCTGGGGCTGGAGCATATTGAGAACCCACCAACCACAGAGACTCCTGGGATAAAGAAATCAACCCTAAAAAAAAAGAAAAAGGCAATAAACTCTTTCTGTTGAAGCAATTTTAAAAGTGGGCAATAGGTAAGTAAAACTGACAAACTTTTAGCTAATTAAGAAAAAAAAAAGAGAAAAGAGAAAATGAATAAAACCAAGAATGGAAAAAAGGACATCATCACCAACCTTATAAAAATAAAAAAGATTATAAAGGAACTCTATGAACAACTGGATGACAAAAATTTAGATAGCTTAGGTGAAATGGGTATAGTCCTAGAAAGACAGAAACTACCAAACTGGACTCAAGAAGAAACAGGAAATCTGAACAGACCCTTAACAAGAAAATAAATTGAATTAGTAATTTCAAAACTTCCTAGAAAGAAAAGGATAGGTCCAGATGGCACAATGGGTAAATTCTACCAAACATTTAAAGAACACTAATCTTTCACAAACTCTTCCAAAGAACGGAAAAGAACACTTCCAAGTTCATTCTATAAGGCTAATATTACCCTGCTACCCAAATCAGACAAAGCTATATAACAAGAAAAGAAACTACAGATCAATATCCCTTGTGAATATGGACACAAAAATCCCAGGAATACTATGTTGGTTTAACATCTGAAAAACCCAGGTACCATCTTAATAGATGCAGAAAAGGAATTTGACAATATTCAAGAGACTTACATAATAAAAATATTCAACAAACTGGGAATAAATGGGAACTTCCTCAGTCTAATAAAGGACATCTACAAAATATCCAACATTTCACATTGAAAAGCTGAAAGTTTCTCCTCTAAAAACAGAAACAAGACAAGGATGTTTGCTTTTACCACTTCTTTTCAACATTGTACTAGAGGTTCTAGCCAAGGCAATTAAGCAAGAAAATGAAATAAAGAAGCTACAGATGACATGATGTTGCATATAAAAAATCCTAAGGAACCTACTATAAAGATACTATAATAAGTAACTTCAAATAATGTTGCAGGATACAAGACTAGCAAAAATCAATTGTAGGGGTGCCTGGGTGGCTCAGTCTGTTAAGCATCTGAATCTTAATTTTGGCTCAGCTCATGATCTCATAGTTCGTGAGATGGAGCCCTGCATCAGGCTCTGCGCTGACAACCTGGAGACTACTTGGGATTCTCTCTCTCTCTCTCTCTCTCTCTCTCTGTCCCTACCCTGTGCATGCTCTCTCTCTCAAAAATAAGCATTAAAAAAAAAATCAATTGTATTTCCATACACTAGCAGTTAGCAATCTAAATGTGAAATTAAGAAAAATAATTCTGGGGTGCCTGGGGAGCTCATTTGGTTAAGTGTCCGACTTCGGCTCAAGTCATGATTTCATGGTTCGTGAGTTCAAGCCCCACATCGGGCTCTGTGCTGACAGCTCAGAGTCTGGAGCCTATTTCAGATTCTGTGTCTCCCTCTCTCTCTGTCCCTACCCCGCTCACGCTCTCTCTTTTCTCAAAAATAAATAAACATTAAAAAATTTTTTTAAGAAAAATAATTCTATTTATAATAGCATAAAAAAGAATAAAACAACTGGGAATAAATTTAACAAAAAAAGTGTAAGCATTGCACACCATTGCACTACAAAACATTATGGGGAAAATTCAAAGAATATATAAATATAAGAAGACATCTAACATTCATGGATTGGAAGACTCGATAATGTTAGGATGGCAATACTCTCCAAATTGATCTACAGATTCAGTGTGTGCAATACCTATCAAAAACCCCAGCTGGTTTCTTTGCAGAAATTGGCAAGTTAATCATAAAATGAATGTGGAAATTCAAGGAATCCAGAATCATCAAAACAATCTGGAAAGAGAAATACAAATTTGGAGGACTCACACCTTCTGATTTCAAAATTTACTATTAAGTTACAGAAATGAAGATACTGTAGTACCGGCATAAGGACAGGTACATAGATCAATGGTAAAGAATTGAAAGTCTAGAAGTGAACTCTTAAATATACGGTCAACTCACTTTTGACAAGAGATCAACACAATTCAATGGCAAAAGAATCGTCTTTTTAATGACTGGTGCTGGAACAACTGGATATCCACATGTAAAGAGAAGAAGCTGGACCCCTACCTCACACCATATACAAAAATTAACTCAAAATGGGTCACAGGCTTAAAGGTAAGAGCAAAAATTATAAACTCTTAGAAGACTTACATAGGAATAACTCTTTGTGGCAATGGTTACTAAGATACGATACCAAACATTTTAAAGAAAAAATGATGAAACTAGACTGCAACAAAATTAAATACTTTGTGCTACAAATGATACTATCAAGTTAAAGGACAACACACAGAATGGGAGAAAATATTTTTAAATCATATGTCTGATAAGGGACTTTGACAGAGAACACATAAAGAACTCTTAAAAATGGGCAAAGGATTGGTATAACATTTCTCCAAAGAAAATACATAAATGGGAAATAAGCACATAAAAAGATGCTCAGCATCATTAGTTATTAGGAAAATGCAAACCAAAATCACAAGAGCTATCACTTCACACTCACTAGGATCGATGGCTAATCAGAAAGACAATAGTATTAGAGAGGATCCTGAGAAACTGGGACCCTTACACACTACTGGTGGGGACGTAATATGGTGCAGCCACTTTGGAAAACACTTTGGCAGTGACTCAAAATGTCTGAGTTACCATATGACCAACAACTCCACTCTTAAATACCCACAAGAAATGAAAATATATGCCCAATCAAAAACATGCACACGAATATGCATGGCAGCATTACTGGTAATAGCCTAAAAGGGAAAACAATCTGAATTTTCATCAATTGATGAATGTATAAACAAAATGAGGTACATCCACAAGAGAATGAAGCACTGAGACATGCCACAACATAGATGAACATTAAAATCGTGTTAAGAGAAAGAAGCCAGCCACCAAAAAGACCACCTATTGTATAATTCCATTGATATGAAATACCCAGACTGGCAAATCCATAAAGACAGAAAGTAGAGCGGTTAAGCAGGTGAGGATATAAGCAGTATGGGGTTTCTTTGGGGATGATGAGAATGTTGTAAAATTTTGTTGTGTTGATGGCTGCACAGTTCTGTGAATGTAGTACAAACCACCGAATTGTACACTTTAAAGAGTACTTTTTTTAAGTTTATTCATTTATCTTGAGAGAGAGAGAGAGAGAGAGAGAGAGCTAGCATGTGCACATGCAAGCGGCAGGAGAGAAGAGACAGAATCCTAAGCAGGCTCCGCACTGTCAACGCCAAACCCAAAGTGGAGCTCGATCTCACAAACCATGAGATTATGATCTGAGCCAAAATCAAGAGTCGGACATTTAACCAACTGAACCACCCAGGCACCTCTGAATTGTATACTTTAAATGGGTGAATTTTATGATATGTAGAGTATATCCCAATAAGCCAGTTTTTTAAAAGTGTAAAAAAAAAAAAGAGCAACAAAAATTCTTTCACTGGCATTTGACAAATTAAAATGCTGATGTGACCTTCTAAGTTCCAAAAATCTTATGTTGTCTTTTCTTCTAACCATACTGCTATAGTCTAGAACTCTTCCAAGTTTTAAGCCTTAGATACTTCTATGCCATAGAAAACCTTTTTTGGTGGGGCTTCTAGGCAATACAACAAAGCTAGTTACATAACAAGGAAAGAAAAATTTCTTAGAACCTGGAACCACAAAAAAATTCGCATCCCAATGTCTAGAAAACAAACATCTAATCTAGAAGTTTCTCAGCCCTCAAAGAGCAAAAGTATCATTATTCCCCCAGTTATTTCCCTACCAGTAGGCTTACATGAAAGGTACACTATGTTCTCTACTGATATGATCTATGACCTTAAAATATGTTCTCTTCTGATCTCTGGCCTTAAATATCCGGACATTTTTTATAATCTTTAAAAACCAGTTCTGGATTGGAAGTGCTCCAGAAAAAGTCCCTAGGCTATTTTTTTCTCTATTTACTTGATTCTTTCCCATCAATACTTTTATTTCCTCTTCATTTCAGGCAAGATATAAATCTAAAGATTGTAGTTAATATTTATTAATACAGTTGTTGCTTGCTTTCAGAGAAGAGGTTTAATAGTTATCTCCACAACTTCCATGTTCAAAACAATAAATAAATCAATGAGCTAGGTTTGCTGCTTCATCTCCTGAACTACAGCGCCCTCTGCTGCTCGATGTTGATACAGACCGTTCTCTCAGGTGAATGACAGGGAATCCTCTAGTAACTTTGGAAACCAATCTTTTTAAAAAGGGACTCCTTCATTAAATGCTATAGAATTCAAATGACATAAAAACTTTATCTGAATGGATTTAAGAGAATATGCACAATACATTATTTCATAAAACACGCCCTTTCCAAGATTAGCATTCTTGAAGCCAAGAGTTGAGGCACCTACTCTACTCTATATGAGTGAGTATAGAAGAACTGGGAGAAAGAGCCTAATTCTTTATGTAGTGAAGCCACATGTCCATATCCAACTGTGCACACCAGGCAGCCCTGTCCTGCCCACAGATGCAGCCCCAGTGCCCCGCACATACCTGGCATGCAAATTGTGACCAAATGGCAATGCTTCACCATGAGGTCCTAAAACTCTTTAGTCCTCAGCTTGAGTACTTGGAGCCCCTCCCTCATCCCTTGTGCAAACACCACAGACAGCACCTGCTTACCATGTACAGGCACTGTGGCCAGTGTTGGGTGTAAAGATGCAAGTATGTCTTGATTCCTGCCCTCAATAAACTCACCCTAATGGGAGGAAAATCAACAGATAAACATAATTACATGGGCTATGAGAAAATCTGCTTGGGAGAGAGAAAATGCTCGTCATTTAAGGCCTGTCTGGAAGTACCTGCACTTAGCATAGATTTCTTCTTAGCTCCAACATACGTGATCTTGTTTTTATCAGGAAAATACTAATAAAGCCACTATTTTATTTTTTAAAACTCTGTTTGGCGGGAGGTGGGGGTGGGGGCGCGTAATGGAAGAAGCAGTCAATTCTACCAGGGGTGGACGGATTAACAAAGACTTCAGAGGGGTCTTAAAAGACACACAGCACTCACCAGACAAGCGTGGGCAAAGACACAGTCTGAACAATGACACCAAGGAGTGGAGCACTTTCTATGTGTGGTCATGTAAGAGTCAGGGCTGCCGAACACTGCCATTTAGGTTCTATACTGTCTACAAGGCAGCAGCCCTGCTAGAGGGGTGGGGTGTAGTCTTATTTCTCTAACTTCACTCCTCTCATCTGTTTCTTCTTGGTGTCCGTGTCCTTCACTTAGTCACTTTCAAGCATGAAAACTTTTGTTACCTTATATGAAGTCACAGACACGTTTCTCTTTCCTAAAATGCTTTGGCCTTGCTTTCCCTTGGTCCTTGCAAGCCCACGCGTGGAACGAGTACTGACTGTGGCAGGAGGGGCATCATCATAGTGGAGATGCACACATACCTACTCCTACTTGGCCTGCTGCTCTGTCGAACAACAGCAGGGAAACCAGCCAGGGAACAAAGAATTGGAATCTGTCCCCTGGGCCTCACCAACACAGATAGACAATCTAACTGACTGAGTGAAACACTGGCTATAACAAAAAGCAAAAACAAACTAATAAAGTTAAACATTAGGCATTGTATTAAACACCTGACATCCCAAGACATAGGAATATTACTATTCCCTCTTTAAAGACATGGAAACTGAAGCCCAGAGAAAGAAGAAACACCCACATCACAGAGCTAGAAAAGCCAGCATGTGAATCACGTGGTCTCCAGAGCAGTAGGCATGTGACGCTTCGATACAGCCTCCCTCAGAGGACGGACCCGGCCCACAGCAGTGAGTGCCACAAGGAACACTGACTCTGCCAACTTCAGGCACTCACACATGATATGGAGACCGTTGGTGGCACACTCCAGCCCCAAGAGAGAATCCCCATCTTTCTACCATCAGGAAGGAGGACTTTTGAGAAGGTCAAGAATGGGACTCACCTAGCTACTAGGCAGTAGATCTACTAGTGACAGAAGCCTAAAAGGTTTAGTCCTGCTCCGGTGAGCAATGGTTTTGAGGGAGTGCCCTCTTTTGGCCTTTCTCTTTAGATTGGATTACTTGAGTTCTTGGAACTGGTTTCCCAAAAGGAATTAGTCCCCTCTGGAAGGTCCAACAGGAACACAGTGTAACACAGAAGAGCCCCAGAGGCTGATCTCTGGCCTACATTAAAGTGTCTACCTGGAGACCTGTGCCCAAAGCTCCAGAGCATTCATTTATTTATTTAAAGGCAGGTCTAGAGCGTCCCTGTTTGGCAGGTATCAGAGGAGGCCAGTGGTCAAGAATTCAGAGACGTGGGATCGATCGTGACCCAATCTCTGGCCCCAAAGATAAGCCCAGGGGCAATCCTCTACCTTATCTCTAGCAGTACTCCACTCTGATAATCCTAACTACACAGACTGCATGGCAGCCACGCCCACACTCCCTCTCTCCTAGATCCTTGCCCTCTTCCCCAAAATGCCACATGGAGGTTACTACCGAGCTGCTGATCTAAGAGGGCACAGAGCATGTGCCATCCCAGCAATAGCACCGAAGACACAGGCATCACCAACCTAAGCAAATGGCCCTTCTGTAACCAAGAAATAAAATACCCAAAGAAACTTACAACCTCCAGAACCATACAATAAGTCAGTAGTAAGGGAGAAATGTTTTATTTTATTTTTTAATTGTTTTTAATGTTTGTTTATTTTTGAGAGAGAGAGTGCAAGCCGGGGAGGGGCAGAGAGAGAGGGAGACACAGAATCCAAAGCAGGCTCCAGGGTCTGAGCTATCAGCCCAGAGCCTGACACGGGGCTCGAACTCACAAACTAGAAGATCATGACCTGGGCCGAAGTCGGACGCTCAACCGACTGAGCCACCCAGATGCCCCAAGGGAGCAATCTAAGGTTCAGATGATGCGAATGAGTGCTGATGGCCCCGTGACAGGGAAAGATCAATACTAAATAGTCGGAGATGACCACCCCTATGTCTGTCCTCTGAAACAGGAGTCTGTCTGGGCACATTCTAAAACCAATTCTGACATCAGTGAGATTACCAAATCCATTCATTGGACACAGAACCCCAAACTTGAAAGATTTTATCTTGAGGATCACAAGGGAATCCTATTTCTACACATATCACTAGGGAATGATGGTATTTTTCTTATCAGGTGACTACAGTTGCAAGTGCTAATACATGTGCAGGTCCGTCAAGGTCGCAGCATTACAAACCAACGTACAGGCTTCTCTAATCGGGAGTCTTGGTGCAATTCGGTGTTGAAGACACAGAGACAATGCTGTGCGCAGGACCCAAACACTTCCACGGAAAGGGGAATATGGAAAGACAGATCATCACAATTAAAGTCTCCACTTTTCAATGTAATAACTGCTTAACTATTTTTGAAGGGTAAAAATGTTGCCCGCCCCCCTAAACCAGCCCAAATGCATTTAATATGCATCACCGAACATGTGCTAAGATTGCAGTAAATTGCCTCACAAACGCAAATTATGGCAATCAGCATCTTGTTTTCTAGTTCTAAATTCAAAGGCAAACTATGAACACAAGACTGCTAACTCTTGCTATTAGCACACTTGCTATTATCACACATCCTCCTTCTAACAAAACCACATTTCCAGATGGACTGCCAAAATTAGTCAAGTGACTCCTAAGAAAGACTACCAAGATTGACATGCCAGAAATTCACTTGGAAATGAATGCTTTATTTAAATAAAGGAAACATACACCCAAACACACCTTTCCTAAGGAAATACAAGTTGCTTCATTTACAATTCAACTTGAATTGCAACTCAGGGAGGCCATTCACAGGAACGGTGGGACAACTGGGCTGTCCACCTTGTCTGTATTCTGACTGGTCCTTGGTGTCAAATCGGACAGAATCAGGAGTGTGATGCAGGCTGGGCCTGGTTGGGGGATCCTGGTAATAAATTCAGCAAAATACTTAAACTCAACTCAGACAAGTGATACGGGAATTCAGTCAAGAAGGTGGTCAGCTCTGTGACATAACTGGGTATTCTCCTTTTCAGACTGCTATGTATACTCTGTATTTGACACAAAGGCTAATTTTTTAAAATGTATCAATCTCCAGCAACAAATAACTCAAGCAGATTAGATTATTCCAGTGCATTCTATTATAGCGACCATTCCTGAAGAGCATAATTATCAGAGATGTCAGGTCCCTGGCTCAGAACTAACTGCTTTGTTTCAATCTACAAAACTCAAGGCAGCAATTTTCATACATGACTGAGAAGGTCAAGGGCTCAAAACCAAGGTGAGCTCCGAGGCAAGGAAATGAATCAGATTCTCTCTCCGTGCCCAAAGGAGGCTCTCCCTGAATGGGGATGGTCTAGAATTCCTACTCCTCAGGAGAAACAGCCAGCCAATGTAGTCCTTTCCAGAAGAAAAACTAAGCCCTGCTATTTGATGGCAACTCCTTGAACACAAAACACCAAGGAAAGAGAGAAGCCACTTACCACTGGCCAGCTTTAAAAGAAAAATCTTTATCAGCAACAAGCAGGTGGAGCCTTTTCACTGATGGCGACTCAGCAGCAGCCCCACAAACCTTAGCGGCCGACATGACCTAGAGACAAAAGATGAACTGTGGCTGAGGTTAGTGTGTACACATGTGAGGAACAAACTATGGCTTTCTAGTAACTAAGGTTTCTTGAAATCTACAAAGATGTGGTTTTTGTAAACTGCAAAACAAGGGAAAGAGCACTTTGCTTTAAAATGCTGCCTACCACCAGGTCAACAAATTTTAGTTATCTTATTTTTGAGAGACTTGCATTCAAACTATTCAAATTTTATTCTGCATATAAAAATCATCTCTCTTTCTTTTTTTTTAAAGTTTATTATTTTGAGACAGAGAGAGGACACAGTGGGGGAGGAGCAGAGAGAGAGGGGGAGAGAGAGAGAATCCCAAGCAGGTTCCACACTCCAAGCTGAGCCTGACACAGGGCTCGATCTCACAACCCTGAGATCATGACCTGAGCCGAAATCAAGAGGTGGGAGCTTGACCGACTGAGCCACCCAGGGGCCCCACAAATTCAGCAGAATACAGATCTCGTGGTCCGTGGGTTCGAGCCCCGCGTCGGGCTCTGTGCTGACAGCTCAGAGCCTGGAGCCTGTTTCAGATTCTGTGTCTCCCTCTTTCTCTGACCCTCCCTTGTTCATGCTCTCTCTCTCTCTGTCTCAAGAATAAATAAATGTTAAAAAAAATTTTTTTAAATGTTTATTTTTGAGAGAGAGTGGGGGAGAGGCAAAGAGAGAGGGAGACAGATGATCCGAAGCAGGCTCCGTGCTAATAACACAGAGGCCAATGCAGGGCTTGAACCTGCAAACTGCGAGATCATGACCTGAACTGAAGTCAGGTGCTTAACCGACTGAGCCACCCACACATTTCAAAATCATCTCTTAAAGGGGCTGTTTAACAAGTGTTTACTTGTTGAGTGTCTAGTATATTCCATGCACCAGGCTGGATAATCTGGAAAGAGCTTGGGGAACTGGAACCCTGTGAACCATCTGCCTGGTGTCTAAATTCTCGGTCAGACAACATACACAAAGTGAAACCCACTGTCAGCTACGAGCCTATGTTTGTTCTGAGCCTGTAAGAAGTCCACGACAAGCTAATTTCAGAAATTACAAGCACTTAGCAACTTATTTTTAGCAATTTCACAGAGTCTGTTGAATCTAATAATAGACAACAAATTGGGTTTGTATTCCCTATGATTTGTAATTTATTTTTTCTAATTCACTGTTGATATTTGCCAAAATATAAACAGTCCACAGCCTTAGAACAATATCAAAAATAGCTCCTCGCTACAGATAGTTTGAGAAGCACTATCCTAAACAACGTATCTGGTTTCTAGAAAATTCTAAGGTCTGAGCCAGGCACTCCTCAGTGTCATCCACACCTCAGCAGCTCTCGAGTTCAAAATGCCTCTGCTTCCTTCATTCTTTGTTTCTTCCACCTTTGGGTTTTTCTTCCTCCTGAAATCTGAGACATCTTCACATGACATCTTCAGAACATCTTGTCACAAAAAAGACAACATGACTCTTTCCTCAACCTCCTACTGCCATTCAACTCCACTTCTGGAAGCAAATCAAAGCAGTAGCAGGTGACCAAAATACAGTCATTCTCCTTGGATGGTGTTAGTTTCACAGCTCCACTAAAGGGTGCCTTGGAAAGCTGTCAAGGTCAATGAACCTCACACCCTAACACTGCTCCCCCTCAACCCCTTTCTCCCATAGGACTAGGTTTAATCAAATTACCAGTGGGAAGCAATTCTTAAAAACCCACTGCAAAATTCTCCAGATGGATGGTGGTCTCCCTCACCGACTCAAAATATCTCTAAAAATGTCTTATCTTTCTCCTGCTCCCATAAAATCTCTTGCCTCTCTTCCTCTGGATTTTTGCCAGTCCTCCTTCTCCCCTCCTTGAGAGCAAGTAGGTCAGTTTCCACACTGACCATCTCCCCGAGTTTCTGATCCTAGTCTTGCGCATCCTCTCCGAACCTGTGCTCCCCCACTCCCACAAGCCCCTTCCTTCAGGGCCACAGTTCCTCTCTCTAGACCTCCTGTTCATCAGGCAGGACACCCAACGCCATCTGCCTTCCAAAATAAAAGGAAGCAGCATAGTGTGGCTGCTAACAGCACATGTTCTGTAACCACACTGCCGGGTATATAATCCCGGCCCAGCACGCACTTACAAACCGTGTGACCCTGCGCACATTACCCAGCCCCTCTTGGTTATAAAATAAGGTCAGCAACACCTGTACCTCAGAGCTGCTGGTGATTAAATGAGATCATACGTGCAAAGCACTTATAATGCTGCTGGTTCATAATAAGTACTCATTAAGTGTCTGTTACAACGTATCTCACGGCATTCATTATAATTAGCTTACTAGTATTTATTTATTACATTATACATTACATTTTATTCTCTCATTATTGTTAAATATGCCACCATACCAGTGCTTTCCATGTACGACCTTGCAGAACGAGCACTACACACCCCCAGGGGGCCTATTCTCATAGAGGACGAGAAGAACCTGTAAAGTACAGTGGCCTTTGTACCCTGTCCTATCTATTTGCTAGAACAAACTTAAAAAGCCATAGTGGGGGCACTTGGGTAGCTAAGTCAGTTAAGCATCCAACTCTTGATTTCAGAGTGGGTCATGATCTCATGGTTTGTGGGTTCAGGCCCCATAGCTCGCTGTCTCTCTCTCTCTCTCTCTCAAAATAAATAAGCTTTAAAAAAGCCATATTGTCTTCAAGCAACTTTAGAAATTTGGCCTTTAATCTCTGCCTCTGATACTTCCTTATCTGACAGAATCTTCTGAGGCGCTCGGTAAACACAGGTAACTCAGCTTCTGTTCTCTAGCAACAGGTTCTAATGATGTCTGCCTGAACAAATGAACTCAAATGTCCAGGCTCAGTTCTTGCCCTCTCTGAGCTCTATGATTTTGACACTTTTAAAATTTTTTTTTTTTAATGTGCTACTTATTTTTGAGAGAGAGAGGGAGAGAGACAGAGTATGAGTGGGGGAGGGACAGAGAGAGAGAGAGACACAGAGTGTGAGGCAGGCTCCAGCCTCAGAGCTGTCAGCAGAGAGCCCGATGCGGGGCTCGAACTGGTGAACCACGAGATCATGACCTGAGCCACCCAGACACCCCTGATTTTGATACTTTTTACTTCCCTTCCATCCTGAAACATTCTTCTGCCTGGGATAGCTGACATTGAACTCTTCTACAGGGTCCCCTCCTGCCTCTCCAACCCGGTCCTTGCTCCTTTACCTTTCTTCCTTGCCCTTCCCCACTGGGCACTCTGTCTAAACTGCCTCACTCCCACCCCTCTCCTATCTCTCGGCCAAGGCTGTCAGGCATTCCCAAAGCTACTAACCCCCACCCCAACTCCTCATTACTTTGCTGGCAATCAGGCCCACATCTACACTCCCCTGTGAGTAACAGCAGCCAATGTCTGAGGGGCATTTATCTCAGATGTATTCCAGGTACAGGCTTAGATGTCTCATGTACACCAATTCATTCAGTCAATATGAATAATCATATTATATCCCAACAGATGGTGTTCTTACCCTCTATTCCGTACATAAGGAAACAGAAAGGTGTAGCAGCTTGCTCAGGATCAGTCAGGAGTGGCCGAGTCTGGCTTCAAACCTAGCTGTGCTTGGCCCTTCATCACTTGTTAGTCCCATCCCAAGCGTAAACTCACTTATGTGTCCAACTAAATCTACAATATTCATCCCTTCTACAGGCATTTCTTGAGCATGTGCTGCCTGGCACTGAAGAGGCAGATGGAGAAAGAGGCTTCTGCCCTCGGGGCACCCTACAGAATGGCTGCTTTCCATCATCAGGATTTCTAGTCAGGGCTCATCTTGGATGCAAGAGAGTCAAATCCATTTTCAACTGGTACACACATATGCGCGCGCACACACACACACACACACACACACACACAGAATCTTTGACTCTCTTCTAGGCGTTCTGTCCCTACCATGAACAAGTTCCATGAATTCAGCTCATGTCTTTTCCTCCCTGTGCTCACTCACCAGCATCCTCAGCCAAGAATTTCTTCTCACGTGAACTGCTGCCTTAGACTCCTTCCTGTCTCTCTCAAAGCAGCCAACAGATAAATACTGCTAATATTCTGACCTCACCAAGTTATTCTCCACCTCAAAAACCTTCAGGGGCTAATACTCAACTCAAAAAAAAAAAAAAAAAATGCTAAAAGGCCTTTGTAGCTTAAGCCCTCCTCTATCCCTATGCTAGTGTTTACCAGCCAAACTGGATAATTCGCTGGTCCCCAAAGGCACCTGACATTTGCCTGCCTCCCCAAAGCCTGCCTGAGTCATTGGGCAGGCACCTCTCAGTTCTGTCAACCTCCTGCCCACCTTTCCAGGCCCTGCTCAAAGCCTAACCCCTGTCTGAGGTTTTCCTGCTTTTCCCCAGCCTCTCAACTCTACCAATAAAATGTTTCCATCTTCTTATCACACTTTGCACATATTGATGTAACTGTAAGAACTCATGAACACGTCTCTTCCATCACACAAGACCACAAGCCTCCTGAGGTCAGGTGTAGGGTAGAATCTATACCTGATACTCCCTAGATCAAGCACAGGGACCAACACATAGTAAGACTCAGCAACTATTTGCAGAATACATGAAAACTCTAACTTAAAGTCACTTAAAATTGGTTTCCTGAACAAAAACGAGTAGAAGTTCAGGGGCCTTTTGTTGTTTAAAAAGAAAAGGGACGAAGGGGGCAGGGGTAACCACTATAGAAAAATCGAGATTCATGTTTAAAACTGTGAGAGAGGTAAGGGAAGACAGGGATTTCTTCACTAGAACAAGGACTCTTCCTTTGTTTGCCACACAATTTCAAATATCTTACTACAAAAACAACTATTAGGAATCACCACAGGACTCCCCATTACAGTATTATGCTCATTTTTTTTCAGATTTACCAAAAAAATGTTTATTTTATAAACATTATTTTCTTTTAATATTATAATCTGTAAAAACATAGCCAAGAGCTAGATTCCTTCCGTTTAACTGGCATCTATCAGATTCACTGATAAAACTAGACATGTATAAGCTTGAAACACACCCTGAAGAGTCACCTGGTGGCAGGGAAACCAACATTCATAGTCACGGGCGGAGGCAGGGGTGAGTGTACTGAATTTCAGCTGCAAGGTAAGCATGCCTCACAGTCAAATGCTAGAATGTACAAAATGAAATCACCACTAACTTGCTAATGTTCAAATATAAAATTCAGTGAAGAAAGGAAAGAAGTTATACTTTCTACTGAAAGGTCCTGTTTTCATGTAGATAGTCTCTATGACCAAAAATGTTCCCAGATGCTTTATGTCTGTTGCAATTAATACAAACAGTAATACACCTGTTGCTATTAGTCCTAATAATCTGGGCAAAACTGCTGTATCTGGTCACACAGAATACGTTGCACGATTCGTGATTTTTTAAAGATGTGCCTTCCTATTAACACTTTATTTTTTTCAACTAATGCGAATCCACATACTTTATAAAGATTTCTAGTAATGCAGATTAAAAACATTAGCAATATCTTTTTGAAAGCCACATCTTTATTTTACTCTGAAGCTAGTTTCATATAATTAAGGACTATAATCATGGCCTGTGTTATATACAGCTTTCTCTACTTTTATGAGTAAGCAAAACATGATGGGGAAACTATATGTTTTAACATTTGTACTTGTTCTCATGCTTAATGGATCAAAAGGTTTCACAACTAACGGCTCAACTAGCCATGTCCTAAGTTAAAACACATGGCAGGAAATGAAGTTTTCCATAAAATAATATTTAGACTCTTCTACTGTTCAATAAAATAACAATGCATTTGCCAACTTTTACTAGCACACATTTCTAATGGTTTGACGGGGTCAGCATCTAAAAGGAAATTCCATCATACTGATTTTAAAAACTGGTTTTATGTAGGATATTTTAATGTTATTGCTGCTGCAAAAGTCTCTGCGCAGGAAATAGGTCTTTCTGTGGGAAACCTGACTGGCTTCCTCTGTTTTTCTCCCATTCATTCGTTTGCTGGCTTAAAAATTTAGACAAAGCCAGGATTAGAGATAACTTTAAACAAAAATACAGTTAGGGCATAGAGAATTTCAGAGTCAAAGGAAAATTCAGTCATTATTCAAAATAGAACATCATTTTGGAGTGTCTGGGTGGCTCAGTTGGTTAAGCGTCCGACTCTTGATTTCAGCTCAGGTCATGATCTCACAGGTTCATGAGACTGAGCCCCATGTCAGGCCTTGTCCTGACAGCATGCAGCCTGCTTGGGATTCTCTCTTTTTCTTTCTCAAAATAAATAAACATGAAAAAAATAGTACATCACTTCACACATGAGGAGATCAAGGTCCAGAGAAATTACTTAAATTGTGGCAGAAAACCAATCTGATGAATAGGAATCTAACTAGAAGAAAGCGGTTTTACTGAAGTGATTTGCTGAAAAGGAAAGATCACAAATTTCTGTCAAGTGACAACTTCTGTCAACACCAGGTCCTGGCATGACAAATGGACTCTCCCTGCTCCCACCAAAGGCTACCCTGTCCACTTGGGCTGAGTTCCCTCTCTGCCTTCTCCAGCATACATCACCCCCTTTGGCCCTCTCTGTTAGACACACGTGAGCACTCGCATCTTCCACCTCACATCACCTGCAAACACCTGTGTGTAACTTACCATCTGCCAGGCACTTCACATACACTCATTCATTCATTCTTCACAACAACCCTAGTAAGCAGGTATTATTATCATCATTCCCATTTTACATATGAGAAAACTGAGGTCCCAGGGCTCATAAGTGGCAAAACAGAGATTCAAATCCAGACACCTGGCCACTGTGCTTTGCTGCTTCTCAAAATATAAACAAAACAATCCTCTCCCTTAATCATTGATCTGTTCCTATTCACATAAAACATTTTCAAAAATTATATATGGCCCTGGCTCCAATTTCTTATCACCCATTCTCTCTTCAGCACAGTCTAGTCAGGCTTTCACTCTCAGCAATGTATTACCAGTCATTCTGGTCACCAACCATCCATTTTGCTAAATCCAGTGACATCTCTCAGCAGAGTTCAACACAGTTGGCCACTCCGCCTTTGAAACACTTTCTCCTGGGTTCACCAACACCCTGCTGATTTCCCTCAGGCCTCGCTGGCCCTTTCCTCTTCTGCTTCACCTCTAAATGTTGACACACCCCAGGGCTGAGTTCCAGGCCTTCTTCCCCCACTCTCTACGTGGCTTACAACCTATTATTTCCAGCAGTGAACTCCAAACTCACATACCCAACTGCTGATTTCAATTTCCATTTCAAACAACACATCCAACACAAAACTCTTTTATCTCCCCAAGTTTCTTCCTTTGTATTATTATGGAAAACTTAAACATATACAAAACTAATAGAAATAGTACAATGAATCTCCATTATAAACATGACCCACATTCAACAGTTGATAGGTGATAAAACTCAAGGCTAATCTTGTCTTATCTGTAACTCTACCCACATTCCACCCTCCCACCTCAGATTATTCCAAAATCAAGCACTTTATTTCCCTTCCTGCAACTTGTCCTTCTCCATCATTATCTACCTGGATTATTCAAATCCCAAAGCTAGATATCTCTTGGTTTCTTCTCCTCTTACTAACTGCACCCAGCCCCCAACGCAAATCTGTGAATGCCATCAGCCCTACCCCTGTTAGATCCGCCCACTGTTCTCCATCCCTATCACCCTACTCTAAGCCACCATCACCTCTCCTGGGACTGTGTCAATAGCTTCCAACTGGTGTCAAACCACAACAAAAGCCCAGTGTCCTACCAGGCAAATAGATGGCCCATTTAAAATGTAAATCATATGTCATTTCCCTGCTTAAAACCTTCCATTCCCCACCCCCACACCCCCCACCCCCCACCCCGCCCCGGGGCATCTGAGTGGCTCAGTCAGCTGAACATCTGACTCTTCATTTCTGCTCAGGTCATGATCCCAGGGTCCTGGGATCGAGCCCCAAGTTGGGCTCCACACTGAGCGTAGTGCCTACTTAAGATTTTCTCTCTCCCTCTGCCTCTCTCCCCAACTTGTACTCTCTCTCTCCCTCTAAAATAAATAAAATAAAATTTCCATCCCCTTTAGAATAAAATCCCAACTCCCTGCACAAGGCCATAATAGTTTATACAACCTGGGCCCTGCCTACCTCTCATCCTACTACCTTCCTCTGAACATCTCAAGCTAGTCCTGCCTCAAGGCCTGGCTCGTGTCTGTTCCTCTGCCAGAGATGCTGTGCACGTGGCTGGCTCTTTTCCTCTTGTCTTGGTTCCAATGTTACACACCAATTTAAAACAGCACCCCTGTCCCCAGCCATTCTTGCCTCCCATGACACAATTACCCTGTTTTATTACTTTAAGGATATATCACATCCGACATTCTCTGGCTTATCTGCACCAGAATGAAGCTCCACAGACAGCAGGGGCTTTGCCTGCTTCATGCACTGTTTATTTCCTGCCCCTAGAACAGGGCTGGGCACACAGCAGGCACTCAAAACATGTCTGCTGGACCTAAAATAAAATCTATTTCAGCTGATTGGATAATAACAATGGCATAATGGAATAACGGAAATAATGGCGAGTAATGGAAAAGAGCCTTGCCTTTTAGATGACTTAATTTATTGAGCAGAAGGGTGTCAGTGAAGAGCACCGACACTGTACATTTTAGACATTAACCAGCTCTAGGCATAGCTAAAAAGTAGCAATACAGGCAGTGCCTACAGAACACATTGCATCGCCACTTCATCTCTTGAGGTGGAGTGCGTCACTGTCCCGACTTGACAAAGTGACCCATCCAGGGCAGTGCAGGTAATCGACCACAGAGGTGGGATTCACACTTGTTTGCTCTACTCAACAAATGTGTAATGAGTGCCTATTCCATCAGCGCTGTGCTGGATACTGTGGCTCCAACACTGCTAAGCTGGGCCTTCCTCCAAGGAGCCTCTGTCTTTGCAGGTTTCCACTCACAGAGTGCGTCGTGCACCCTGACGAGCCACAGGCCTACTGCCGGGGCCATCAGACTAGAGCTCCCTGGGAGTTTCACCAAAAGACTAGAGCCCAGGTCCCCTATAAGCCACACAGCTACCTCTCAGCTGCGGATGCCTGAGGTTTCACCCCACCATGCTCTGCCATCAGAACTGACAGCGTGGTAGGGCTGGAAAGCCAACTACTGCTCATCCTAGGCTGGATAATCTGTACGAGAGTCTCTATCAGACTCTGACAAGCACAGCAAATTAGGTGCCCAATGGTTAGAAACACTGCATATTAAAGAGATGCGGGGGCGCCTGGGTGGCTCAGTCGGTTAAGCGGCCGACTTCGACTCAGGTCACGATCTCGCGGTCCGTGAGTTCGAGCCCTGCGTCGGGCTCTGGGCTGACTGCTCAGAGCCTGGAGCCTGTTTCAGATTCTGTGTCTCCCTCTCTCTCTGCCCCTCCCCTGTTCATGCTCTGTCTGTCTCTGTCTCAAAAATAAATAAACGTTAAAAAAAAAAATTAAAGAAAAAAAAAAAAAAAAGAGATGCCTACTCCCATGCCCCCAAGTTGAAGAAGGCCATTCCACCAGACGCTCTTCCCAAAACGTAGCTGATGACTAGCAGAGAATTGGAAGGGTTAAACTCAGGACACGGTCCAGATCTTCAGCTAAGCAGCCCATCGCACCCAAACCCAACCCTCAGCAAAATCACAAGTCAAGCAGACTATCAACGCTCAGTAATCAACACAGGGACCATAGGACCCCCAAAGGTCTCTGTGCCAGGAGCCCAGCCATTTGGCTTTATTAACTAACCACTGTGTCAGCCCCAATCTCTCCTTTCTTATATCCAGTAACACTTAAGTCAAGTTTTAATTTGGAACAGAGATGAGGAGATGTGAAATTTATCTTCCATTGTGTGGCTCAGTCAAACTTTGTCTGAACCAAGTGCCACATTTTTTTGCTGTCGTAGAAAGAAAAAACAGTTTGATTATCAAAGGTCTGAGTTCAGAGACTGAGTCCTTCATTTACTTAAGCCAGTCCTTTAAATGTAGGCCTACAATGTCATTCTCATCCAAAACGGGGCAGTTGTGAGAGTGAAACAGCATGCTGGCCCAGGCAAATCAAGAATCAGGGTCATCACATCGAAGTCTCTGAAGTCTTAATTTCCTCACCTGTGCAGGTAATGGGGGCAAGGATCCCTTCACCTCCCTCCCGGGGTGGTTGGTGAGAATCAAGCAGCAACCTGATATAATCGAGTGCTTTGTCAACAAAAGGGTAATGACACACATAAGCATTTTTGGATAAGGCTTACACTTCTAAAAGAAGCAAACTAGTACAATTACAAAAGGATTCGTGGTTTTTCCACAATTAGGTGCATAGAATCAGTCTCTTCTGAGCACAGTCCCACTAAGAATCTGAGGTGAAGGGCTTTATGTGTCGTGCTCAGGGCCACAACCCCAAAACCTAGTCTAGTGTCTTGCATATTACCAAATAAGTGCATAAGAATTCGTGATTTTAAAAATTCTTTCCTTACCAAACTCTCCCATCAAATTGATAGACAGAGTCCCTCTTGCTCAGTGAGCCAGCCTTCTAGAGGCCAAGCAGGGAGTGACCCTCCAGTGAAATCTTAGTCACGCCTCTACAATGCTTACTACATTACAAAATCTTACTCTTATCTCCTTGACATTTCCAAGGTTACCCAGGCTGCTTATTCTTTGATCCTTAAGAAAAGACTGTGCACTTGAACACAAACAGTCAAATGTCATCTAATTCAGACCTCAGCTTCCTGCATCAGCATGACCTCAGGCTGGTTACATTTACGGCCTTAGATAAGAAGCATTAACATCATAATACGGTCATTCAATAAGTTCTCCGCAGGGAACTCAAGGCCCAAGAAGGAAAAAACATTTCTGGGTGGGTGAGTGCTCCATTCTTTGCCCACTCCAGGAGGGGCAGCAGGGTCCTTTGGCCCAGGAGTCAGAGACGGGGCTCAATTCCCCTCTGGTCCAGGGAGCCGCCCCTAGCGTAGCTCCTAGGCTCCACTTCCTCTTTCATCCAATGCAGATGCTATCCTGTTCTGAGACTACTTCACAGACTTGAAGTGAAGAGCAAGTGGCATGCTGCGAGCTCTTTCTATAAAGTGTACTTGCAGTACAAATTAAAGGCAAAAGTGGTATGAGACGGTGGTCCCGTTCCATTTTGACCCAGCCTGAGGTACTGTTCATTCTGGCAAGTCCAACGTCAGGCTCCTGCTTCTACCGCTAGCAGCCATCCTCTGGAGGGATCGGGGTGAGCCCTTGCTGACCTATACCCACTGAAGTTGTACCTCAGCCACCATCTAGCTTTATCCAGCTCCTCCCAGCTCCTCCATTCTGTTCAGGAGAGGAGAGGAAATCAGAAAAAAACGAAAAAAGGGCTGCAACTGGACAGTTCTTCTGTCAAGGTAATACCATGGTTGCAATGACCCCTGTTCATTTTCTGACTTCTGGGCATGAAAATTCTTAACTTTGCAATCATTCTATTAGAGCTTACATTAACTTTCTGTGTGGTTTTCTTAAACTTCACTCAAAATAACCCCTGACAGCCTCAGTAACTTTGTCCTGTAAAATTCTGAAATGCTACTCTACTTCAGGGATTGGCAAACTATGATCCACAGGCCAAATTTGGGTATTTTGGTAAATACTGTTTTATTGGAATACAGCCACTCAGATTTGTTTATATGTCGTATATGGCTATTTCACACAACAAAGGCAGAGTTTTGTAGTGGTAACTAAGACAACATTGCCCATGAAGCCTAACATACTATCTGGCCCTTTACAGATAAAGTATACCAAGCCACGTTCTAATTCTATCTGCCTCAAAATACAACAGAAAAGAGTGCAGTCCAAGCGTGTTAAATAAACTGCTTTTTCTTCAAAACTGGCAAGATCTCACTTTAAAAAAAAAAAAAAATGAATGTTTTATTTATTTTGGGGAGAGCACAAACAGGGGTGGGGCAGAGAGAGAGGGGGACAGAGGAGCCAATGCAGGCTCTGCACTGACAGCAGCAAGCCCGACGTGGGGCTCAAACTCACAAACTGGAAGATCATGACCTGAGCCGAAGTCAGACGCTAACCAACTGAGCCACCCAGGTGCCCCCAAGATTTCGCTTTTTAAACAGAAATCCTAACAAATCACACATTTACAAAATGAGCATTTTTGTGTGTTAAGTGAGCCAAAAAGAAAAAAGTATTTTCATATTTTTATTTATTTATTTATTTTTTTTTAATTTTAATTTTTTTTTTCAACGTTTTTTATTTATTTTTGGGACAGAGAGAGACAGAGCATGAACGGGGGAGGGGCAGAGAGAGAGGGAGACACAGAATCGGAAACAGGCTCCAGGCTCCGAGCCATCGGCCCAGAGCCTGACGCGGGGCTCGAACTCACGGACCGCGAGATCGTGACCTGGCTGAAGTCGGACGCTTAACCGACTGCGCCACCCAGGCGCCCCTAAAAGTATTTTCATATTTATCATCAGTGGGAAAAGTTCATTTTTACAGATCCATAAATCTATCATGCTGAACTAATTTTACACGGACTTTTTTTTTTTTTCAACGTTTTTTTTTTTTTTTATTTATTTTTGGGACAGAGAGAGACAGAGCATGAACGGGGGAGGGGCAGAGAGAGAGGGAGACACAGAATTGGAAACAGGCTCCAGGCTCCGAGCCATCAGCCCAGAGCCCGACGCGGGGCTCGAACTCACGGACCGCGAGATCGTGACCTGGCTGAAGTCGGACGCTTAACCGACTGCGCCACCCAGGCGCCCCTTACACGGACTTTTCAAAAAAACACATCAGCCTAAAGCTGAATCCACAAACATACTACATACACTTGGTCCCAAAGCAATTTTCTTTAGAATTAGCTTGAAAAGCAGGGCCTAAACAATTGTCTTTTAAAGTGTATCCTACTTTTTTATAGGAAATTTTATTGTCCGGAGGGCCTGGGAGGCTCAGTTGGTTAAGCATCCGAGTTCAGCTCAAGTCATGATCTCATGGTTCCTGAGTTCGAGCCCTGCCTCGGCTCTGTGCCGACAGCTTGGAGCCTGGAGCCTGCTTTGGATTCTGTGTCTTCCTCTCCCTCTGCCCCTCCCCTGCTCATGCTCTGTCTCCTTCTCTCTCTCTCTCTCCTCTCTCAAAAATAAATAAAGATTATGGGGCGCCTGGGTGGCGCAGTCGGTTAAGCGTCCGACTTCAGCCAGGTCACGATCTCGCGGTCCGTGGGTTCGAGCCCCGCGTCGGGCTCTGGGCCGATGGCTCAGAGCCTGGAGCCTGTTTCTGATTCTGTGTCTCCCTCTCTCTCTGCCCCTCCCCCGTTCATGCTCTGTCTCTCTCTGTCCCAAAAATAAATAAAAAACGTTGGAAAAAAAAAATTAAAAAATAAATAAATAAATAAATAAATAAAGATTAAAAAAATTTTTTTATTGATCCTCTTTGAGCTATTCAGTTTTATATTTAACTGGACAGCATGACAATATTCAAAACAACTTTGTAAATAACAGATGAATTTATTATTTAAAAATACCTAGTTTTTCCAGATGCATGGGATTTCACAAAGCATAAATATGTAAATATTTCATTGTAAAATACCATACATTGTTTTTTATAAGTGTTTTGGCAGTCTAATAAGTAATTAATAATTGTTCTCTTAGGGTTATAGAACATTTTGGTGTTTGTTAAATGGGTTTTTGGGGAGAGGGATAGACAGAGCACCTTCCTTTTCTTCAGATTGTTACATTCTCATAAATATAAGAAATGATTAGATTTTATACATACAACAAACAAAAATACCCCAGGATGATTTTTATCTTTAGAGAGAAGGAAGACATGAGAAGGAAACTGTCATTTTAAATCACAGATATATTCGTAGAGGATTCTCATATTGCCAAGTAATTGTTACTTTGCTATGCTATATAAATCTACTCTTTGCAAATTTATATGTGTATATGCATATACATACATATTATAAATGTTAATATATGTGTGCACATGTTAAATTAGTTTTAGGAGTGTAAATCTGATAGCACTCTCCTTTTTTTTCTCCTTTTATTAGCTTATTGCTTTGCATTTTATCTTTTTGAAAATTATGGAAATATTCAAGTCTAAACTTAAATATTTCTAGAATCCCGCTTCATGTTATATCTATGGGTATGTTATTATTTTTTTTATTTTTCTAATGTTTATTTATTTTTGAGACAGAGAGAGAGACAGAGCGCCAGCAGGGGAGGGGCAGAGAGAGAGGGAGACACAGAATCCAAAACAGGCTGCAGGCTCTAAGCTGTCAGCACTGAGCCTGATATGGGGCTCAAAAGTCACAAATGGCGAGATCATGACCTGAGCCAAAGTCGGACACTTAACGGACTGAATCACCCAGGCACCCCCTAAGTGTATGTTATTTTTAATATAAAATGAGTAACTCCAAAACAAAAGTATCCTACTATTAATACCAAAAATGTAAATTCTTACAACAATGCAATTTCTGACCATGTTGGGTTTTTTTTAATGTTTTATTTATTTTTAAGACAGAGAGAGACAGACCATGAGTGGGAATGGGGCAGAGAGAGAGGGAGACACAGAATCTGAAGCAGGCTCCAGGCTCTGAGCTATCAGCACAGAGCCCATTGCGGGGCTCGAACTCACAAACCGTGAGATCCTGATCCGAGCGGAAGTCAGACGCTCAACTGACTGAGCCACCCAGGCGCCCCTCTGACAATGTTTAGAGAAGTATATAAGGTTTTTTTTTTACTGCTAGCTTAAATACACTACAACACTAAGATAAATATATCTAAATATGTGAAGATTCACTCAAAAAGCAAAATCAAATATCCAATTTATGTTTTTAAAAGAAAATGGGGTTACTCACTGAGGTAAAGGGTGAGGATCCTTTATTTCCCAGCCCTTGACACCCCTTCAGGTGGTAGATTAGTTTTTTAGAGTCTGAATATGGTGGGGAAAAAATCTGCACATGGCAAGGGTAACAAGAACTCATCCACCTTCCTTTCTCAGATGTTAGTACTGTCTCCTTTCATGAAATAAGTTGTTCTAAAGTGGGGATAAGTACAAGGACTTTGAGGGGCGCCTGGGTGGCGCAGTCGGTTAAGCGTCCGACTTCAGCCAGGTCACGATCTCGCGGTCCGTGAGTTCGAGCCCCGCGTCAGGCTCTGGGCTGATGGCTCGGAGCCTGGAGCCTGTTTCCGATTCTGTGTCTCCCTCTCTCTCTGCCCCTCCCCCGTTCATGCTCTGTCTCTCTCTGTCCCAAAAATAAAAAAAAAAAAAAAAAAAAAAAAAAAAGTACAAGGACTTTGAGACACGGTGCCGAAAGAAACAACAACAACAAAGAACAGGAAGAAGAAAAAAAAAGAAGTAAGCTACTCATAAACTGTAGGCTATTAAAGTTCTATCCCTAAAATATAACCCTAAACATTACACCTGTGAGGGTAGGTCCCTCAATTGCTGCCATACTCCCTTAATCAAAAATTAATCCATTCAGGATAAAGTAGATGCGGTTTATATATACAGTGGGATACAACTTGGCGATGAGAAAGAATGATATCCTGCCATTTGCAGCAACGTGGATGGAACTGGAGAGTGTTATGCTAAGTGACATAAGTCAGTCAGAGAAAGACAGATACCATATGTTTTCACTCATATGTGGATCTTGAGAAACTTAACAGAAGACCATGGGGGAAGGGAAAGGGAAAAAAAATAGTTACAAAGAGGGAGGGAGACAAATCATAGAGACTCTTAAATACAGAGAACAAACTGAGGGTTGATGGGGGGGCAGGGGAGAGGGGAAAATGGGCGATGGGCATTGAGGAGGGCACTCGGGATGAGCACTGGGTGTCGTACGTAAGCGATGAATCACAGGAATCTACCCCCCAAACCAAGAGCATACTGTATTCACTGTATGTTAGCCAATTTGGCAATAAATTGTATTTAAAAAATAAAATAAATCACTGCATTATACACCTTAAACTAATGTAACACTGTATGTTAACTATACTTGAATTAAAATTTGAAAACTTAATAAAAAAAGTGAAATCCAAAAAAAATTAATCCATTCATTCTAAGCTTTAAATGAAAAATTTGAGTATCTGGCTGTCATCTTTTCAAATCAGTTGTCGTATGTCCTATCAGAAAAGGTTCTGAACAAAAAAATAACAAACTCTCCTGGATTGTCCTTCAAAGGGATTGAGGGGTTCCCTGTGAGCCAGTTGTAACCGGGTGCACTGCCAAGCCTCGAAAAACTTGCCGTCACCCAAGGATACAAACCTCCCGTCGAATGACATTTGCAGTTCTCTCCAAGTGATCAGTTTTCCTTTTGGATTTCATTATGCTTTAATAGAAAGTAAAATTAGATTATTAAGTATTATCTTCACAAAAATAATTAAATTAGTTTCCCCTGTAACATCATGACTGTTCAAAACGCACTGTAACATTATGGATCCTAGAAAGTGGTCGGTGAAAAGCTGCACATCTAACTGAAGCTTAACGGTCTACCACAGGCATGCATATATGCGCCAGATGTTCTGATGTGCCTTCAGGAGTCCCACGGCCATCCACAGGTCAGGGCTTTGAATCACCTCAAACGACACCAGGGCCAAAAACTCACCTTGTGAGAGTAAGGTGGCGCAAAGCACCGGACGTCAATCTCAGCGAAGCAGCCTGAGCGCAGATGGTGCCAACAGAGCTTCGCAACAACCCAGGAACCATGACAGCAGCACACGCCATGGTGCTTCCTGGGTAAACATGAAAGTTAAACCATTTTGAGAAAGCAGGGAAATATTAGACTATCTTAGGGGCCAATGAAGAAGAGTTTGGGTTTTTGCTGGTACTTTTATGTGCTGATCTAACAACACAGCACACATGTTAAAGGCCTAACTCTACTCTGACATAGTTTCTGCCACTATTTAGAGCTGATTCAACTGATCTCCACCATACGAACATATGTAATTAGCGGTGCCATCGAATATTCATGCTATCAGTTTCCACAATCACTAACCAACCTCACGGGACTCATCTTATGCTATTATGGGAGACTAGATTTTATAACTGCCTAATAATTGTATTCCTCTCAAAGAGCATCACATAAGTCTTTAACATTTCTTGCTAGATAAAGTACAAGGAGCAAATTTTCTGAGGTTCACAGAGACGAAAATAAACAAACCGCACCTACGTGCAGTAACATAGATGAGTATCATTAATATCACGCTGAACGAAAAGAATGAAAACCAAACTCCGAAAAACATATTCTGTGAGTCCAGTCATATAAAGTACAAAAACAGACTAAATTAATCTATCAAGTCAGAAATCAAGTTAGCAGTTATCCTTGGGGAAGTAATAATCACCATGCTATTTCTTAATCTGAACGCTGGCTGCATGGGTATTTTCATTTTGTAAAAAGTCATCAAACCCCAGAAGATTTCTAGGGTATTAAAGATACTCTGCACGATACCATAGTGGTAGTGATAGACACCATTTGTCTAAATCCACAAAACACACAATACCAAGAGTGAGCTGTAAACTACAGCCTCTGGGGGGATTATGATGTGTCAATGCAGGTTCATCAACTCTAACAAATGTGCTGCTCTGGTGGGGGATACTGATGATGGGGAAAGCTACACATGTGTGAAGGGAGGGAGTACGTGGGAAATCTCTGTACTGACTCCTCAATTTTGCTGCAAACTTAGAACTGCTCTTAAAAAAACAAAAAGCATTGAAAATTAATCAAGCTATCTTCCTAGGATTTAAGTACTTCTGTTTGTATATTTCAATAAAACACAAAAAAACCAGAAAGATTATCCAACATTGCAATTAAAAAACCTATAGGCTTATCAAAAAAACAGCACGGATCAGGAGTCAGATGATCTATTTTTTTGGTTCCTACCATTCTGTTATCCTCTGCAAATTTCTGAATATTTCTTTGCCTCTGATGGTCCCTTTTAACATGTTATATTGCAATATATATTTGTCCTATGTTAGTTAGAGAATATACAAAAATGTATGTAAACACTTTTTTCTGAGCTCTTTGGAAGGTACTATATATAAATTGTAATAAATTTTGGGTTAGAAAAATTCAAGCTGTGTGTGCTTACATTCCTACTCCACATTTGTTAAGTTAGTCCTTCATCTGACAAATACTTATTAAGAGTCCATTATGTGGCAGGCACTGGGGATACAGACATAAACAAAACAAAGACTTTCTTAGAGAACTTACATTTCAGAAAATAGAGACAGAAAAGAAATAACAGTAAATAATCAAGGGATGATATAAGTCAGTTAAAACCAAGTCATATCAAAACGCACTGCTTTCTAACTAGTCTTTAAAAAACCTAAAAGACCAACTTCCTGCCACAGTACCTTGTGGCATCACTGTGGATATAAACATGCTACTCACCATTTTTCTCTCTAGTAAATGAAAGAAGCATAAGGCCTTTCATCTCATGTAAGACTACTAAATGTAGTCTCTCTCCTCTGAATGTGCTAAACCTAAAATGCATTCATTGTTGAAAGAAAGAAGGTGAAACTTACTTTAGAAGTCCATGAGATTTTAGAAGTCATTAAGTATGTGGCTGGCTGACTGACTGACATGTAACACTTTGGTCCTGGTATTATACTGAGACCTTTGGATATACACCAGTTGGAACAAGGATGGTGTTTCCATATACTGAAATTCTCACAAAGTTCCTGCAATGGCAGAGACAACATGTAAGAACCAAGTGCTGGCAAACTGTTAAAAGGCAGTCTTAGCTGCAAAAGGAAAGGCTCATTATAATCAGCAAGCATCATCTCACAGCAAGTCTGCGCTCAACTACCTCCTATCCATCAATTCTTCCTCCTTGGGTTTCCACTTTTCTGATTTTTTTCTCTTATTGCTTCCTTTTTTCAGCTTCCTTGGCCTGTCTTTAACTCTTGCTACTTAGGATATCCACCCCATGAAAGACCAGACCAAAGGCTGGTTACATGTCAGTTCATGTAACATGTAACTTCAGTTACGTGTCAGTGAAGGCCAAGTCCCCTGATAAAATTTAACTGATACATAGTTAATATGGTAACACTGTTCTGTTCTGGCTCAGTGCTTTAGACAACTATTGCTAAAATAAATTGTCCTCAATTAAGATATGCCTTTTGGTGATTATGCTGTTTAAAGGGTCTACTGCTCAACTGAACTTGAAAATAAGAAAATGGGGGCACCTGGATGGCTCAGTCAGTTAAGCATCCATCCAACTCTGGATTTCGGCTCAGGTCATGGTCTCATGGTTTGTGAGATCGAGCCAGGAATCAGGCTCCATGCTGTCAGGGCAGAGCCTGCTTGGGATTCTCTCTCTCTCTGCCCCTCCCCTACTTGCGCTCTCAAAATAAATAAACTTAAAAAAAAGAAAATAAAGGAATGTTAATTTTTAAAAGTTGTTCCCTCTAAAATTCTAAAATCTTATTTTTTAATGCTAGTAACCATGACCAAGGGTGCCATCTACTGACATATAAAGGGTATTTTTTATCAATTGTGTTCAAAAAGCTTCCCAAAGCAGTAAGGTAATAAAAATAAAAACCAAAACCTACCCACTTTTTTTTTTTTTTAATTTTTTTTTCAATGTTTTTTTATTTATTTTTGGGACAGAGAGAGACAGAGCATGAACGGGGGAGGGGCAGAGAGAGAGGGAGACACAGAATCGGAAACAGGCTCCAGGCTCCAAGCCATCAGCCCAGAGCCTGACACGGGGCTCGAACTCACGGACCGCAAGATCGTGACCTGGCTGAAGTCGGACGCTTAACCAACTGCGCCACCCAGGCGCCCCCCTACCCACTTTTTGACATACATCCAATGGTTTCATATACTCAATGTAAATATTTAATTACCTCTTGAAAATTAACATACATTAAGGATTTTCTAAAATGATACAAAGAAATACTTCATCAATGTTTCTATTCTCATAGGCCTTACCTCAACCAAAAAATTCTTAATCAACTCTATTTCTGAAACAGAAAATTCTCATCAATGCCAAATAAAACATAACCACTTACACAGTAAAAAAAAAAATTACTGCAGGCAACAGATTAAGCTTACGATTTAAAATGAACTATACTGGTTCAGTAAGTACACTCTGTTTAAGAATTGCCAGGATGTCAGACACTATTCTACACCGTGGAGACACAATAAAGAACGAGACACAGGGTGCCTGGGTGGCTCAGTCAGTTAAGCGTCAGACTTCAGCTCAGGTCATGATCTTGTGGTTCTTGAGTTTGGGCCCCTCATCGGGCTCTCTGCTGTTAGCAGAGCCCACTTGGGATCCTCTGCCCTCCTTTCTCTCTGCCCCTCCCCCACTCATTCCCCCCTCAAAATAAATAAATAAACTTAAAAAAAAAAAAAAAGAACCAGACACAAAGCCCTTCTCGTCATGAAGTTTTATTAGTGTGTCCAATCAATAATAATAAACAGATAATTAATGAGACAAATATAGACTACAATGAGTATGATAAAGGAAATAAGTGGGGGAGTATCAGGAAAGGTCCCTCTCGAGAGACATGTGAGCTGAGACCCGACTGATGAGGAAGAGACAGCTGAGCAGACAGCAAGGGCAGAGCCATCAAGCAGAGGCCTGATCACAGAAACAAGCCTACTATGTTACAGGAACCACAGCCAGTGTGACTGGAGAGCAGGGAGCTAGGTGACAGTGACAAGAGAGGAAGTCCAGCAGGTAGACACTTGCCAGGTGACATCAGACCATGGAAAGAGTATGACCTTTATTCCAAGGACAACGGGAAGCAACTGAAGGGTCTGAATAAGCCAGGAAAGGTTTACATTAAAGGATCTAATTTACATTGACTGAATGACCTAATTTGCATTTATAGTAAAGGACCATTCAAACTACTATGTAAAGAATGGATCACAGAAGGCCAAGAGTCCCCAGTTTTAAGGCTCCAGTCTAAGATGAGAGCAGGATAAAGCTATGAGATGGCAGAAGTAGAAAAACAGAGAGCCTATTTTGGAAATAGAGCCCTATGACTTGCTAACAGATTGGATGAGGTCTGAGAGTAGTTAAAAAAGAGAGGAAAAAAAAAAAAGAACAACTCTAAGAGCATTCATACACTGAAATAAAGTAAATTCACAGAACTATCATAGCACCCGTTGATTCAGAATCCTAAGTGTCACTAAGGAATCAAAGCGGCTCCCAGCATTTGGCATTTGGTAAGGGAACTCTAGTGGTTCACGAGTTACGAGAGTGCTTGACCTGAAATCGGTGGAACTGCGTTCAGGCCTGACTCCTTCCTACTTTTTCATCTAGGGCCAGTCACATCTTAACATTTTAAAATCAAATGCCAATAGCACTTCACTGGATTGCTGGAAGGAACAAATGTCTATGCAAGTACCTGGCAAGCAAGAGGTACTAAAAATCAACTCAATTCCATTAACCCCTGGCCTCTCCTCCCTGCCGAACAACCTAAAGAGGTTATCGGTTTGATACGGCCAATAAACTCGCCTCAGCCTGATGCACAACACCCAGTTGCTATTCAGAATTATAAACTAGTTCTAAATTCGATCATATGCTGAGAATTTTGGTCAATATTATTTTCCAGGCCAGCAGTGTTAACATTTTATGATTTAAACACCTTTTTTAATTTCTAAGTTTGTGATTGCAAATGATCCTACAGCAACTAGTAAGTCTGCTTTTGTCACACTCTCAAGGTCCAAAAATGTCTCATTACAGAACATTTCCATTCCCTTTCAGGAATAAAAGTTTAGTAGTCATTGTAATGTTTTCTTGAAAAATGCTGGGTGGGGTTAAAAAAAAACAACAACTGCATTACACGTGTGGTTATGGTTTTACCTTCTCCAGCACAGTATGAACTCAAAACTGGGCAGAACCATACAGGGAACTGCTGCTGGCCAGACAAGGCATATGGCCAACAGCTGGCAGGATGAAAACAGTATAGGAAGCCAAGGAGACTCCCAAATCTAGGTCTCAAGGAAACCAGCACCGCTCTGGCAGAAAATCTCTGAGCTCCAGGGCTGTAGGTTTCATCCAGCTCTGCTTCAATGCCGTCCTATCACAGACAACATCAAAGTTCATTAAGAGCCTAGGTTCTGGAGTCTGACAGATGGGAGTTCTCACCACAATTTACCGCCACTTACCAGCTTTGCCTCCTTAGGCAAGCTCTTCAGCCCCTAAACAAGTTTCCCAGTGTTGATAATGGGATTAATATACCTACACCTCACTGGGCTTCTTTAATGACCTCATGCACACAAACCATTTGTTAACAGTGCCTGACAAATAGTGTTCATTATAATTAATAAGTAGTGGGGCGCCTGGGTGGCGCAGTCGGTTAAGCGTCCGACTTCAGCCAGGTCACGATCTCGCGGTCCGTGAGTTCGAGCCCCGCGTCAGGCTCTGGGCTGATGGCTCGGAGCCTGGAGCCTGTTTCCGATTCTGTGTCTTCCTCTCTCTCTGCCCCTCCCCCGTTCATGCTCTGTCTCTCTCTGTCCCAAAAATAAATAAAAAATGTTGAAAAAAAAAAATTAAAAAAAAAAAAAATTAATAAGTAGTTCACTAGTTTTTCTTTTTCCATTTTAGGTAATACAAACTCAAAGTTGGAAAGTTACAAAGAAATTATACATTATATATATATATATATATATATATATATATATATATTACCCAACAACTCCTGTAACTGCTAGGCTCTGAGCTCAGATTTTAAAATTCCCCAGCAAATTGTTTTTGCTAGGTCCAAATTGCTTTCTAAAAGGCCTACCAATTTAGACTTCCAAAAACCAAATATGAACGCACCCATTTCTGCACATTCAAAAATGGCTCATCTTTACTTTGTAGGTACTTATGCTGAGAAGCACTGAAGAACTAAAGATGGTTCCCAACCTCAAAATGATCACTGGGACGAGTGAACAGACCCTGGAAGACTGTCCCTTGTCCTCCTGTCTCCAAGATACTACGTGGGAAGTATATGTGTCTACAGAGATACAAGGAGCAGCCATGGAGCTGGGTGGGCTTTGCTGGGATTTCTCCTTTGCCCAGTCACTCCAGAATCATCCCACTTAATTTAACAAGTGTTTCCTAACTGCTGGGTAGGTCTCCAATTATGCTAATATGAGGCCTTCGAGATAACCTTCTACCAACTTTTATGTAACTTACTGATTTTCTCCCAGGCTCCTCTTTTCAAGACTTAAAAGAGCTAAACCATGTGGAGCTACACCTCAGTGTGCACAAAATTGGTAACTTCATGCAAACCTTGGAGTATGTGTATATAAATAAGCATAGGAATGTGTGTGTGTGCAAGTGTTGCCCTCAACATACCATGTAAATATAAATGAAATATGGTATAAATAATTGCTAACCAAGTAAAACGGGTAACTTCCGTGCAAAAGTGGAATGTGAGATTTGAATGCAGTCTTGTAAATCATCTCTAACCCAACCCCTTTTTAGTCAGAAGGCAAAATAAGGCTCAATGAATGTAAATATCCAGCTCCCAGAGCAAGTTCCCAACAGTCAGATCCTGACCCCACATCTATTTCTCAAAGTGCCATTTTCACTGCATTGCATTCCTAAGTTTGAATAAATGTGGAGTGATGGAGCGATACCTCCCATGCAATCTCCTTGCACTAAAACAGGCACTAGCACTGCCTTCAAGACAAAGCACCTTTTATTTGCATTTCACTTTAATGTATACAGAGGTCTCAGGGTGATAACTCTGTCTGCAAATACCATTCCTTTGACAAAAAAGAAACCTGGTTCAAATAAATTAAGTACTTTGTTCGGAGGCTTTGTGGACTGACAGGGCCTTCATTTCCTAGACAGGTGGTTTTGGTCAAGATATCCAACTCTGTTATCTTAGTCTGAACATCAATAATACGGAGTAACATCTAAACTCCCAGGGTTGATATAAAAATCATACTCAGTGCAATACTTGGTATATAGCACACTCCCAATAATAAAGGTGGTGTTATCGCTATTATTACAAGTCATTGTCATTAATAATGATACATGCTTGGCAAACACAGGACTAGAACTCAGCCTGCCTTCCCGGCCGTGGTCCTCTCAACACAATTTAGGGCATTTGAAGATAATCTGGAATAAGGGAGAGAGGCGGGGATGTACCTGAATGGCCGAGCGCAGCCAGGAACTACAAAGTAGGCGTCGCCCTGAGCTCAAGGTCACTCGGTGAATCAAAATTCCAAGTGGACTTTTCGTCCGTCACCGGGGAGGCAGGAAGGGAGGTCCAGGAGGCAGAGCTGCTCCTGCCGCCGCCTGAGACCTAGCAGAGGAGCGCCCTCCTCTCCCCAAGGGCGTTGAAGGCCGGGGGGATGCCACCGATTCCGCAGACTAAGGTCCAGGCCTCTCTAAACCCGGCGGACTTGAGCTAGGACGGCAGCCGCAGTAAAGGGCCTCCGCGCCTCCGGCGCCGCGGGGACTTCGCTCGAAGACCTGCCGGAGCTCCACCACCCGTGCGAGACAACTTCCGGTGTCCCAGACGACACGTCAGAGCGGCGCAAGCGATCCCCACATTTTATTGGTCGGTGCCTCCGACAGCCGGCGCGGTGAGCACACCACCTAGCAGCTGGCGCCCTCATCCAGGGTCTCCGCCCCCTAGCTCAGCCATCTCCATGGTGACCGCTACCGGGTCACCCATTTGGCCTCGAAAGCCGGCGTTGCGTCTTTGTGTATGCGCCGGAAGCGATAGTTCCTGAGCCGGTGCCCGCTGAAAACGCCCGGCTAGGGCCCGCGCGGGAGAAATTAGACCGTCCCGGGGCAGTGTCCGCTGGCGGGGACGACAGGCATCTGCCGACCCCAGTGACAATGGCCGTGTTTCACGACGAGGTGGAGATCGAGGACTTCCAATATGATGAAGACTCGGAGACGTATTTCTACCCCTGCCCGTGTGGGGATAACTTCTGCATTACCAAGGTAACTTCAGGGCCCCTCCCGGCGACTCGTCGGAGCAGGCGCGTTTTCGCTCTTGCTACGTTCTTTCCGCGGTCCTGTCACCTTGCAGCTCACAATTTTCCACGCCCTTTTTGCCCTGTCTATGAGTCGCCGTAAAGTTGATACCCTGATTTGACCGTGGCACATCGTTCTGGCCTTTAGGCAGGCGGGGGGCTGGAAGGTGCAGGTGGGAAAGGTCGGATGGCGGGCAGCTGCTATCTTGCCATCCTCCTCCATTTAGGATCTCAATTCTTTTGGGAGGAAGGGACGCGTTTTTTTTTTAAGTCTTCCCAGGGGTTTGGAGGCGACTGAATCTTGGCTAACCTTCCCGGGTATTTTCAAGTAGCGCTTCGCGGGAGAAATAGAGTTGATATCTCTCTCGGCAGGCCTTTTTGGCCCTCACATACCTTGTCGGGAGACGAGCCACAAAGGAGCTTGACCGTAAGGGTGGAAAGAGTTTGGGAGGAGGAGATCGCAAAGGGAAGACAATACCGTACGGTGTTTGATTTTGTTATAGGAAGATTTGGAGAATGGGGAAGACGTGGCAACGTGTCCTAGCTGCTCTCTCGTTATAAAAGTAATTTATGACAAGGTAAGTCGTCGAATTTTAAAAGGTGCGGGGGTGGGGGGAAGTGGTTGGAAGGCAAGGACCTAGAGCAGTCTGTGATATGTAAGTGCAGGTAACTCATTTTAGCTTTGGAGAAGGCAATAAAGAAAACTGCGTAGCTAATGAAAATTATTGATTACACATTAAATAGAATAATAATCATAAAGATTGACAACCTGTATTCCTCCTTTATTTACTAAGTAATTAAAATTGTTGAGAGCTCCTAGACTTATTTTGGAGGGAACAGTTGTATAGTGTTTCTTACCTGGCTTATACGTATAAAACTCTGCATTATCATGTCATAGCTGCAATTTTACAGTTTCATTTTGGTCTTTGTCTTACTGTTTTTCACTCAAGGATATTGACAATAGAAAATAAAAGTTCTGGGGCGCCTGGGTAGCTCAGTTGGTTAAGCGTCCATCTTGGGCTCAGGTCATGATCTCATGGTTCGTGAGCTGGAGCCCCGCGTTGGTCTCTGTGCTGACAGCTCAGAGACTGGAGCCTGCTTCAGATTCTGTGTCTCCCTCTCTCTCTCTGCTCCTCCCCTGCTTGCTCTCTGTCTCTCTCGCTCTTTCTCAAAAATAAATAAACATTAAAAAAAATTTAAAAAAAAAAAGAAAAGAAATGTTCTTATTGCCCACCCCTACCCCAACTTTGGTCTGTACTTGGAATGGAGTCTTAAGTAAGAAGTTTGACATTGTTTCATTTTTCCTTTTTTTTTTTTTTTTTGGTGGTGGTGGGAGGGAGATATAATTGACATATAACAGCTTAACATTCTTAAGAATAAACTCTAAAATGAGTATAGGGAAGTTGAGAACAAGGCACTTAGTCTCATGAGAGAAGCAGGCTATAATTTTGAAGCTTACAGATTTATTCCTGTATTAAAATGTGTTCTGGAACAAAAAGAGAACAGAGTCAGGGAGAGAAGGAAGTGCTTGTATGAGAGGAGGTTGCAATTTTAAATAGGGTGGTCAGGGCAGACCTTCCTGAGAGAGGCCTTATTGAGCACAGCTTGAAAGAGGTGAGGGATTGAGCCCTGGGGGATAACAGCAGTCCAGCAAAGGGAGCTTTCAGTGGACAGGCGTAAGGCAGGAACAGGTCTGTTTTTATTGAGGAACAGCAAGTGTGACTAGAGCAGAGTAGATGAGGGTGAGAGAGTAGCCCAAGATGAAATTAGTGGAGTGGGGCGATCGCAAAGGTGTTTATGGGCTACTTTAAGGACTTTTGCTTTTGCTGTGAATGACACAGGGGACCAATGGAGGATTCTCAGACAAAGGAGCGCTGTGATACAGCTTAAGTGAAAATAGAGTGATTCTGGCTGTTGTGTTCAGAGTAGACTGGGAGGCAGCAAGGATAGGCGTTAGGATATAGCAAGGGTAACAGTTAGGAGGCTGGTAGACGAACCTAGAGGAGAAGATGGATGGCTCGGACCAGGCTGTGGCAGAGGAGATCATGAGAGGTGGTTGGATTCTGGATACACTTTAAAGGATAACGATTCTTTTTTTACTGATTGGGTATAGGATATGAGAGGAATCAAAGATGATTTCCACATTTGTGGCCTTCGTAACTAGAAGGTTGGATTTACCGCCAACTGATGGGGAGGTGTCTGGAGGTACTAAGTTTAGGAGGTCTACTTTTGATCCAAGTGGAGAGCAAGTGAAAATGCAATTTGATGTGCAAGTCTGGAGTTCAAAGAGAGAGAGAGAGAGATCAGCTGGTGCTGTAAATTTGGGAGTTACCAGCACACAGATAGCATTTAGAGCCTTGAGACTAGATGAGATGACCAGGGCTGTGAATATAGATAGAGATGGACAAAAGAAAGGACTCAGCTCAGACCCCTCCCAACGTTAAAAGGTCAGGACGGGAAGCAAAGAAACAGCAGAGCTGCCTGAAGAAGGAGGAAGAAAACTACCGGTCTCATATCCTGGAAGCCAGATGAGAAAAGGTGGAGGAAGGGAACACCCTTGTCAGATGCCACTGAGAGCGAACTGACAGTCAACCATTGGCTTTAACAGGGAGGCCATTTGTGACGGTGGTGAGAGCAGTTTTGATGGAGTAATGGAGACAGAGCCCGATTGGTGGAAAACTTCTTGGAGAGAATGAGAAGAATAGGAAGCAGCAAGAGTAGACTTTTCTTTCAACGATTTGCTGCAAAGGGGAGCAGAGACATGGGGCAGTAACTGGTGGTGATAGAGGATCAGGAGAGGGTTTAGGGTGGTAGACATTCAGCTACATGGGTGAATGTAGACACAGGAAGTTAGATTTAACCATGGTTGTGGTTTTGTCAAGTAGGTAGGAGGGAGTGAGGGAACAGGGATTGTGATAATTGTGGACTTTGAAGTAGGTCCAGAAAACAGAGAGGAGCAGCGATGATGCATCGTGTGACTTAAGAGTCAAAGTTGGTGGGTTGTAGAGAGGGAAGGAGAGCAGTGGAAGAAAGAGCAACCAGCCCCTCCTCCAGTTTCTGTGGTACCGGCGCTCTGAGGGAACACAGCACCACCACTTGAGAGGCTATGGGGAGACGGTGCCCTTAGGGGATGGCCTGTTCTCGAACCCAGCATTAGGGTCATTTGGAGCTGAATAACCGTTGTACAGAGCTGTAGGGTGTTTAGTAGCATCCCTGGCCTCTGCTCATTTGATGCCAGGAGCACGTCCCCCGAATGTCTCCCAAATATTGCCAAATGCCCCCTGGAGACAAAATCAGCATGCCCTTCCTACCACCTCTTGAGAACCACTGTATTAGAGCAGGAAGACGTGGTTATGTTTTAAAGAAGGGGTTGAGAATACGGAGCAATGTGCTGGTGACAGACCATAAATTTCAAACAGCAAGCTGGGGTCGGAGAGGAGGTGCTAGGTGCTGGGCAGGAGTGAGAGAGCAATGACACGATACAGGCTGACCCTGCTGGGGATCAGACTACAGGAGATGAGGGGTAACCTGGAAGGCAGAGGTTTCTCGTTGCTGACATAAGCCAGGATAACTAATCAGAGATTGAAATGCATTTACAACATAGCTGACACTGCAGATTATCTGTGTGGGGAAATGCATAAAGAGCGATCTCTTTTAGCTGGAAGAAGTAATTACCTTGGGGTGCCTGGGTGGCTCAGTCGGTTGTGCGTTTGACTTCCACTCAGGTTATGATCTCACGGTTCCTGGGTTTGAGCCCCGCGGCGGGCTATGTGCTGACAGCTCAGAGCCTGGATTCTGCTTCGGATTCTGTGTCTCCCTTTCTCTCTTTGCCCCTCCCCCACTTGTGTGTGTGCTCCCTCCCTATGTCTCTCAAAAATTAATAAATAGACTTAAAAAGTGGCACCTGGGTGGCTCAGTCTGTTAAGTGTCTGACTTCAGCTCGGGTCATGATCTCACCGTCCATGGGTTCGAGCCCCGCGTTGGGCTCTGTGCTGATGGCTGAGAGCCTGGAGCCTGCTTTGGATTCTGTATCTCCCTCTTTCTGCCCATTCCCTGCTCATGCTCTGTCTCTGTCTCTCAAAAATAAATAAACATTGAAAAAAAAATTTTTTTAATAAATAAATAGACTTAAAAAAGAAAAGAAGTAATTACCTTGAAGAGGATAGGCATTTGAATGACCAAATATTGAATTTGGGAAGTTATCGTGTAGTAATTAATACAGAAACTTAAAAGGTGTGACATGTCTTTATAAATGTGATTTCTGACAAGTGGATGCTCTGTGGTGAAGGGGGTGGGCATGCTTGTTTCTAAGATAAGCTGCTTTGAATTAAGTGTGAGTTCAGGACTAAAAACTGAAGCACCTTTAAGATGATAATTTTGGTGCCGACATTGACTCTGAACAAGGATGAAGTGACACAGCAATGAAAAACTAACAGCTGTGGGGTGCCTCGCTGACTCAAGTCAAAAGAGTGTGTAACTCTTGATCTTGAGGTTGTGAGTCCAAGCCCCACGTTAGGTGTGGACATTACTAAAAAATAAATAAATAGACTTTAAAACAAATCAAAATAAAAACGAACAGCTGGATTGATTCTGCAACAAAACGAAAGTCTAATATTGATGCATTTGTGACACACTCGATGATTAATGTAATTACTTGTTCTGTCTTAGGATCAGTTTATGTGTGGAGAAACAGTCCCAGCCCCTTCCACTCACAAAGAATTAGTTAAATGCTGAAGAAGACTTTAGGATTCCAAATGCTGAACATTTGGGAATGAGCCAGGCTGGAAAAATCAAATGCAAAGTTACTGGCTTCTTCCTGAGGACAACCATTCTGTAGTCGGCTCTTCCATTAGAGTGTGGATCCTTGCCTTTGGCTGCCAAGTTCATCTCCAATTAAAGAAGCAAGTGCACAACATGACATGCCTGGATTTTGTGCTTAGAACTTTGAATTGGATGTGTTGTTAATTTTCCATGTGAATTTTGTGTCTCACACCTGTTTTCTTCCTTATCCTATCACAGCATCATCTTCCTCAAAGTCATTAGGATTCCTTAATAAAAGGGGGGATTATATTTTGGGTTTAGTTATTAAGATGATTAAAATTAGCCCTTTCTTTGAAATCGGACATCACCTTTGCTGTTCTAAACTCCAATTAGCTGCTTTGTCCACATGCACTTTCAGTTCCCACTTCTCAGTCTTGCATTCATTAGAACGTTCATGTTCTGTTCAGCATGCCACTTCCATTATACTTCCTACATGGAGTTCTGCTCGTGGAAGTAGAGAGAAAATATACTGAGCTCACCCTTTTTCCAGAGCAAAAAGTTAGAAAGAAAGAAAAGTCAAAAAGTGAAATGGTCAAAGAATCTGGCGTTTCCTTATCAATCTTCCGCATGTTCCTCGAACACTGGGACAAGACAAAAAGAAAAGCAGCCGAAGGAATGAAATTGGTTGCAGAACGAGAGGAGGAAAACTTGCCAACTTATAAATTAAACGCTTGAATGGTTTTGCCAGGTCAGAGCAGGTAATAACTGCGTATCTGGGTCTTGTTTGTCTGTTTTTAGATCAGGCTAATGAAAGTGCTTTCGAGGTAGGGTTCGTGTCAAGGCCTTGCAGCTGGCAACGGTGCTTTCAGCGTTACCTCAAAATCGACTCACTGCCCCTAAAAGGCAAAGCTTCTACAGCAACTCTCGGTTTGCCGAGGATGAACTTGAAGATGAGATGCCGACTCTAAATAAATACGTCCCTGGGGATGCATCTAACAAGTAGTTATAAGCTGTACCTGAACCAGACGTGCATTCTTCGAAGTGTAAAAAGAATTTATAAAGACAGACTATCAGACTTTCTTTGCTACAGTGTAGTAGCAAGAAATCAGAATCGCTTACACGAAAATTCAAGATTTTCTTTTATATACACAATTTTCCTATGTGTTTATAAAATTTAAAAATTCACTGATGTCCGGCAGGTTGTTTTGGATGGGAACGTTTCCCGTAATTGGAAAAAAAAAGCTTGCCAAAACATGACCAGTCTGTCGCTGGTTGATAAGTGTGCCTCACGCACTCGCCAAGGGTTTAAATTAAAACAACTAAGTCGCCTTTTTAAAAAACAAAACAAAAACAAAACCCACAAAAAAAACACCTTGCAAAAGCACGGTTATGTGCAGCTGTTATGTTAAATCACCAAACATTGTATGCCAGAAGTGCATAGTACGTTATATGGTATTATGTAGCATATTCACGGAATGAGAAGTCTCACTGCTGTTCAGGGACACACTGATGCCCCAGAAGAATCGGCCAGTGAATTTGAGCCAATGGCAACTTAGATGAGAGCATGTTATATGCTGACTGCTGGGAATTAACTGCAAAGAGAAATGAACTGTCCCATGCTCGGATTTGATGGTTTTGTAAATCCCAATATTAACTCCTTCAGCTGATGATGAATTTCAGACAGGAACAGTCACCCCTGATGTAGGTCTACTGTGAACATAGAAGGAATAAAAGTCCCCAAGTCCAAACATCCCAGGAGAGAAAAAGTGCACTGGCAGTCGGTGATCAATGATAATCTGCAGTGATGGGAGTGATTCTGTTTCCAGAATTTGTTAACTGCAAAAGAACAAGGTTTAATCCTATGTTAAGCAGAAAGTAACACAAGGGCCTTTGGGGTATGACTAGAGTTCTTTGTGATGCTATGTGCCTTGTGTACTTTACCAGACCTTTCAGACCACTTCTGAGAACTGATTTGTAATCCAGGCTGTCTCTTAGTAGCTTTGTAGTCTTTGCAGTGGATTTGTCACTTCTACAATTAGGAGACCAGATCAGGTGATTTCTAAACTGTCAGTACTAGAACTTCAGCCTTCATAGCCTGCGGGAGCTGAAATGGTCATTGAAACCTTTATAAACTCAGAACTAAATCATGAACTATTAGAGGAGACCCCATGCTTCTTTAGTGACTTAATGTTACCACACTTCAGAGTTTGAAAATAAAGTCGACTATTTAAAGGATTCTGCATATATCTTCGTGTACACCTCCAGAACCACTTTAGGGAAAGCGCCCAATGCTTTTGATTGCTGTGCATATTAATTTATTATCAGGATACTAAATAAAGTCACAATTCAAATCCATTTGTTTTCATGTAGCTTTCTTCCCCTAAACACCAACATTTTGTATTAAAAGGTTTTGATACCATTTTCTGAGGTAGAAAGAAGCCTTCACCTGCTTCGGGAAATTTTAAGTAAGTTTCTCGTATGGACGATAGTTTTTATTTTTTATTATTTTTTTTTAATTTTTTTTAACGTTTATTTATTTTTGAGACAGAGAGAGACAGAGCATGAATGGGGGAGGGTCAGAGAGAGGGAGACACAGAATTGAAACAGGCTCCGGGCTCTGAGCTGTCAGCACAGGGGCCCGATGCGGGGCTCGAACTCACAGACCGCGAGGTCGTGACCTGAGCCGAAGTCGGCGCTCAACCGACTGAGCCACCCAGGCGCCCCTGGACGATAGTTTTTAAATGGGAAAGAAATTGTCACTGTTTTTTTAGTTTGGCCACATGGGTTTTGGTTGTGGATTTTTATTTTTCCTGGGGGAAAAAATAGCTGTGAATCAACTGGCAGTCAGGCAAAGACAGTTGAAGGTTGATATTTTATTTTAAGGCTGATGATCAACTCTTGCAGTTGTTTGAGAGCCCAGCTCTGGTCAAGACACGGTTTGAACCTCAGTTCATCCACTATAATCTTGGACAAATTACTGAATCTTTCTGTATCTCTATGTCCTGGTGTGTGAAATGCAGACCATCATGCTACCTCTTTCCTGTGGTTGATCTGTGGATTCATTCATTCAGAAAGTGTGTGTGGAGCACCTGCCACATGTTAGGCACTCGGTAGGGTCTCTGCCATCATGGAGCCTGCAGGCGAGTGGAAGAGGGGAAGTAAGATTACAGACTGTGGTTACGGCCCAGGAGGAAACAAACTGATGTGACAGCTTCGGTAGTTGTATCGATAAAGGGCAGACACAAGGCATCGCAGGTGGGGCACTTCTGAGACTTGAAGGGTAAGGATGAAACAGTCCTTGTGAAAATAATTAAACGAACTAATGACTAAAACATTTAGTACAATACCTATCATATGTGCAAAACAAAGGTTAACCATTGTGATTCCAAAAGGAATTCAACATTGTTTTGAGCATTGATAGCATTCTTAGAATATGAGAAGTGCAAATTATTGGACACCCTTCCCCCGCACTTACTGAATCTGGGGGCGAGTGTTAACAAGCTCTCCGAGTGATTCTGATGCAGCTAACATTTGAGAACCACTGATCTAGAACCTGTGTTCAAACTTGGCAGCACATTGGAATTATCTGAGGAGCTATAAACCGATGCCTTAGAGAAGCTGATTTAATTGGCCTGGGTGCAGCTTGGACACCAGGATTCTTAAAGCATCTCCCTGGTGATTCTAATGTGCAACCAAAGCTGAGAACCACTGGACTAGAAAAACAGGAAATTCATAATCGCAAAGTACAGAGGGTCCAATTTTTTTAAGTGGTCACACCTGCTTTGTGGAGAAAGGCATGTGGACTCAGTTGACCCCACACCTTGTATTCAGGCATGAAATCAGCCTTAGCAAGTGACCCAAGAGCCCAGGCTGGGCTAATGAACAGAGTTGGAGAGCGCCAAACTGGGCAGTCTGGCCTGCGTCCCCTGTTCAAACACAATCCCATCATTTCTAGCACACACTCTGGCTGCTAATTACATACCTTACAAAAGTGACAGCTTCTGCAGGTGTGAGCAATTAGGATTTCTCTAACTCCATTGGAGGATGCCTGCCACTCCCTGCTTCCTACAAATTGCTCATGATTACATATTTGACTGGGAAACCATTTTACAAATTATTCCTTGTTAAGGGCTTGAAACAAAGGACAAATGAATAGGGAATCACAGTTAAAAATACTATCCCCTAGCTCACAAAATGCTTACATGGGGGAGGTGTATCTAAGGAAGTCAAATGAGGGGCATTTGACAGGGGAAGGGGTTCAGTAAGAGGTGGCTCCCAAATAGAGGTAAATGTCTAGTAAGGGATGAGGCATCCCAATAAGTGGCACAGAGCCACAGGTGCTATTCAGTGGGTCAACACTTGGGACCGAGGCAAGTAGTTCCCATCTGAGACCTGATCATGGTAGCAGGGTCCAGTCACTAAGCAAAGATTTGGGGGCAGATTTCATTCTTAGAGGGGAACTGAGTTCTTGGATAGGGTCAAATGTTGAACCTTTGGACAAAGATGAATGCCAAGATTGAGAGTGGAGAAGGGGGGGGGGGGCGGAAACAAACTGTTAATGGGCACTATCTGTGAAGGCAGCACAGGCCATCCAGGGTCACCCCAGAGGGCACTGGGTCCCAGTCTGCAATCCCAAGTGACAGAATTTGGAATATCACTTCCAATCTTTCTCTGGTGGCCAATGCTAACTTAGGACCACACAGGGGAGGGGATTCTGGAAATGTAGTTGTGTAGTCCCAGTTTAACCAAATTGGCACCACATACAATGTTGGGAAGCCAAGGTGAGAGTGGGGCACTTCATTTGTTCTTAAGCAGGTAGAATGATAGTAGCACGATGTCATTTGGATTACATGTGATGTTGATACCATTATCCCAGTGTTAACTGGAACCAAGTTTTTGTTAATGTGTCGAGTATTGTGCTACAAACCACACAAAACTTAAAACAGTAGTCGTTTGTTCTCTCGTGTCTAGGGATCAGCAGGAGTTGGCTGGTGACTGTAAACAGCAGGCTGCAGCTGGTTCTGGTCCCATGCCACCCTTCTTCCTCAGACCCGGGGACTTGCCAGGACAGCAGTGCAAGAGCCATGTCTGCCAGTTTTCCATTGGCCAAAACAAGTCACGTGGCCAGGCCCAAAGTCAAGGTGCAGGGAAATACAATTCTCCCATGGAGGAGGTGGGTAGGGAAGGGGTGGCTATTTTTGGAAAGTAATCTAAGTGTCAGGCTTGGCATTTCAATCCAATACTTTTGACTCCAAATCTCATGTTCTCTCTTCTGTGGCCGTGTTGGAATAATTGAAAAATTTTCCAAGTGATAAAATGGAAGCAGTTTGAAACATTAAAATAAGTCAGCCACTCTCATGTTGCTGGCCAGACATCAGACAGCAAGCCCATGGGACTAATTTTTTGCTAATTTTTTGTGTTTTGAAATGAGCGAGTCTTTGGCTGTGTTTTCCATATTCAAATTCAGAGCAATGTAACTCTAGTAATAACAGATTAATATTTCCAAAGTCTGCCATAAATATCCACTTGAAGATATTGAATTATTAGCCCTAATTATAGAGAGAAATGGAACATAGGCTCATATGATGTCATTAAAGGTGAGATGTAATACTCATGGGAACCTTCACTACCCACCTTACTGACATGTCTGTTTCCTGCTTGCTGGCACTTTGGGATGTTCATTTTGAATGTTTTTATGACAACTAATTCCCTGATACATTTCAGCAGTACCCAATGGTTTGTTATCCAAACTGTTTCAAATCAGGCGAGCGGCTCTTGCTTCAAGTCTCAGGTGACTGTGGTGCCATATCTGAAACCTTGAACTTTAGACCTTTGACACAGTCCACCAGATACAGCTTATATGTTTCCAGCCAAATGTGGCCTAATCATGACTTGTCCATCTGGCATGGCTAAGCACTCGACACACCATGCTGAGGGGGAAAAAATCAGTGAAGTTAGAATTGAAGCAGGACTTTCTGCTTATAAAAGTGTTAGGATTGTTAGTAGTTAGCCCCCAAATGGATAAGTACTCTTATTCAATCAGTAAATATGCTCCAAGGTATTTTTGTTTATGAGAATTGGGCCTCATCTCTTCAAAGGGCGATTAAAGAAATAGAATTATATTACGGAGACTCTTTAAGAACAGGATGGAAATGTTTTGCTCCTGTAAGTGACCCAAAGGCATGCATTGATAGTTAAGGATTAGAAACTTGGTTCTCTTTGCCAGACTTAACCCTTATTCACCATCACTTTTTTTTTTAACTTTATTTTTTATTTTTTAAAATTTACATCCAAATTAGTTAGCATATAGTGAAGCAATGATTTCAAGAGTAGATTCCTTAATGCCCCTTACCCATTTAGCCCATCCCACCCTCCCACCACCCCTCCCATAACCCTCAGGTTTGTTCTCCATATTTATGAGTCTCTTCTATTTTGTCCCCTCCCTGTTTTTATATTATTTTTGTTTCCCTTCCCTTATGTTCATCTGTTTTGTCTCTTAAAGTCCTCATATGAGTGAAGTCATATGATTTTTGTCTTTCTCTGACTGACTAATTTCACTTAGCATAATACCCTCCAGTTCCATCCACGTAGTTGCAAATGGCAAGATTTCATTCTTTTTGATAGCCGAGTCATACTCGATTATATATATACACCACATTTTCTTTATCCATTCATCCATCGATGGACATTTGGGCTCTTTCCATACTTTGGCTATTGTTGATAGTGCTGCTATAAACATGGGAGTGCAAGTGTCCCTTCGAAACAGCACACCTGTATCCCGTGGATAAATGCCTAGTAGTGCAATTTCTGGGTTGTAGGGTAGTTCTATTTTTAGTTTTCTGAGGAACCTCCATACTGTTTTCCAGAGTGGCTGCACCAGCTTGTATCCCTCCAACAATGCAAAAGAGATCTCTTTCTCCGCATGTTTGCCAACATCTGTTGTTGCCTGAGTTGTTAATGTTAGCCATTCTGACAGGTGTGAGGTGGCATCTCATTGTGATTTTGATTTGTATTTCCCTGATAATGAGTGATGTGGAGCATTTTTTCATGTGTCGGTTGGCCATCTGGATGTCTTCTTTGAAGAAGTGTCTATTCATGTATTTTGCCCATTTCTTCACTGGATTATTTGGTTTTTGGGTGTTGAGTTTGATAAGTTCTTTGTAGATTTTGGATACTAACCCTTTATCTGATATGTCATTTGCAAATATCTTCTCCCATTCTGTCAGTTGCCTTTTAGTTTTGCTAATTGCTTCCTTTGCTGTGCAGAAGCTTTTTATTTTGATGAGGTCCCAGTAGTTCATTTTTGCTTTTGTTTCCCTTGCCTCTGGAGACATGGTGAGTAAGAAGTTGCTGCGGCCAAGATCAAAGAGGTTTTTGCCTGCTTTCTCCTCAAGGATTGTGATGGCTTCCTGTCTTACATTGAGGTCTTTCATCCATTTTGAGTTTATTTTTGTGTATGGTGTAAGAAAGGGGTCCAGGTTCATTCTTCTGCATGTGGCTGTCCAGTTTTCCCAGCACCACTTGCTGAAGAGACTGTCTTTATTCCACTGGATATTCTTTCCTGCTTTGTCAAAGATTAGTTGGCCATACGTTTGTGGGTTCATTTCTGGGTTCTCTATTCTATTCCATTGATCTGAATGTCTGTTCTTGTGCCACACCATCACTTTTAAGGGAATCACTGCATGGACGTAACCAGGAAAGAGGAATGCCTGACCATGGCCAGATGGCTCCTGTTTTCTTGCTTACACACGCGTTCTGCCCCATCTGTGAGCTCAGTGGGTCAGGGCCCTAGGCAAAGAGGCTAAGGACGTTACTGGTCACCTCTCCAGGCCTTGTCTTAACTGTGAAACAGGGTGGGTGTGAAGAAAGAATTCTGAAGGTCTCTCTCAGCTGTGTTCTGATATGACTTTTAAGCAGGTGAACAATTATTTCTATTCTCTGATGAAGTTGTCCTGTCCTGATTTCTATTCTCTGATGAAGTTGTCCTGATTTGCCTGAAGGAGCAACCTGGGGATGAGTGCCGTGCTCTGGGCTGGGAGAGGGGACAGAGGAAGAGAAGGAGAGGGGAGCTGACAGGGGCCAGGCCCTGTTGGGGGAGCCAGAGCCCCACTGGACAGGAATGTTGACAGCCCAAGCCATGTCAGCAGCTGAAACCTCTCTGGGCCCACATGTTCTTCTTCCCAAGGGGCAGCCTACTTAATGTGAATAACATCTGTGGAAGCTTCACTCCAAGGCCTGAGGCAAACACAGCCCACTGGTTACCAGGCAAGGGGACATCTTACCCACCTAGCAGGGCTTTTGCATTCTGGAGCTGTGCTGTCCAACATGGTAGCCACTGACTATGTGTGTTTTTTTTAATTTACATTTCAATTAAGATGAAATAAAATTAAGAAGTCAGTTCTTAATTTCAAGTACCCATGTACACATGTGGCTGTGGCTTGTGGCTACCATATTGGATGGTTCAAGTAAAGAACATTTCCATCATCACAGAGAGTTCTATTGAGTGGCCCTGTTCTAGAATGCAGCACAGTGCTCAACTGAAGAAATATAAAATGCCTCTCCCTACTTCCTCTTCTTATATGACCTTTCTTTCTTTGCTTGCATTAGAATGGCCCAGCAACTTATTCTGGGGGGCTGAAAAAGATGAGCTCTTTGATATCAAAAATCTGAGTTCACATCTCAGCTCCCTTAAGTCAAGTTTACGATAGTCACTTTGTTTCTATGTCAGTAAAATGATGAGTTTTGAAGATCAGATGGGATAATGAACATGAAATTACTGATAAGACCAATGAACTGTACAGATTCATACCAAATGATGCACCAAGAGAAAAAGGAGGGGAGATTGTCAGAGTTCTATCAAAAAAGGGGTGAGTTTTGGAATAATATTGGTGGCTTTTCCAAGGGGACTGTAAAGGTAAAATAAGGATACTGTCTTTGAGGGAGAAAGCACCTATCTCCCATTTCTCCATCCTTAGGGAGTCTTCATGCAAACCAAATGGGCCTAAGAAGAGGCACAAACTTTAGATTTTATAATGCAAGGTTGAGGGGCACGTGGGTGGTTCAGTTGGTTAAGTGTCTGACTCTTGATCTTGGCTCAGGTCATGATCTCACAGTTTGTGAGTTCAAGCCCCTCATCCGGTTCTGCAGTGATGGCAAGGAGCCTGCTTGGGATTTTGTCTCTTCTCTCTGTCCCTCCCCTGCTCGTGCGTATGTGTGTGCGTGCGCGTGCACGCACGCGTGTGCTCTCACTCTCAAAATAAATAAACTTTAAAAAAATAAGATAATGCAAGGTTGAGGTCCTTCTGACCCCTGGAACTACAAACACACACCATGAAAAATGAACTCAGGAGTCTCTGTATAATAGGGAAAGATAGGATAAAATAAGCAGAGAGGGAAAGGTTAGGACCTGAGGTTCCTGGGTGGGGAAAAACACATGTTTTGGAACAATGCTTGGAGCATCTGACTATAGCAAACCCCCTCAGATAGAAGATTCCTCTTAAGAATGTAACAAATACCACCTACTTCCCCTTAGGAATTTGACAAAAGACCTAACTGAAAAAACATGGTAGACCATAAAACATATGACCCACAAGGAACATTATGGCCATAGACCACACCCTCATACTTGGAATCCAGCCAATCAGGAGTGGACAACCCAGCATCTAGAGTTATCAAGCCAATAAGGGTAGAACCTGAGAAGGAACGAGGGGACAGGGAAGGGGACAACCAGAACCTGATAAAACAAGGACCCCTTGCCTATAGAAGGCATTCACCTTCGAATGCCTCCTCTCTGTAAAGAGAGCTTTCCTGCTGTTCTTCCTTTCTGAGCTTATACTCTCATAAACTTCTGTCTGCTGCTCGTTCTGTGTCCACCTCTTCATTCTTTGAAGCGGTGAGCAACGAACTCCGGGTTTTGAGGTAAAAATTCTTACAACATCTGGAGGTACTCAGGAGATCCTCACAAGGCCTACTCCTTAGCCTCTCAAGGAGATGAGAGATGAGAAGTTGTCCTTATTCCTTCTTCCACTTTACTGCAGAAATTCATGTGCAATCATGTCGACTCCAGTCACTTCTGAGTTACCTCACATGTGAGTCTGTTGGTTCTTATGTAACAATAAATTGTGTTTGCTCTCTTCTGTACACACATGAAGAGGTCTTTTTGTTGGCAGGATTGTTTTAGGGCCCCAACAGAACCAGCGAACACTTGGGTTTCTGATGTGGAAAGGAGGTGCCTAAGGGAAGGCCTCCTTCTGAAGGAGATGGGCTCAGAGGAGGGCAGGGCTGGGTTTCAGGCTGACTCGCAGTCCAGGGATGCTGCATTTGAGACCCAGGCCAGTCTACGGCCATACCACCCTGAACGCGCCCGATCTCGTCTGATCTCGGAAGCTAAGCAGGGTTGGGCCTGGTTAGTACTTGGATGGGAGAGACGCAGGCCAGAGGAGAGCAGCAGCTCTGGTGTCCTGAGGCCCAGCAGTGGTGTAGGCCAGGAAGGGAGAGGAGTAGTATAGGCCAGTCCTGAGACTGCCTGGTAGTAGGGCGGCTTTCCACCTCCAGCATGGCAGACTCCCTGATAACTCCAGAAAAGTCCTTGAAGTGAAATTTCTGTTTTAAGTGCTACAGGGCTTTTTTGCCTTACATGAGATTTCAAGTCACTGAGCTTTCAACAACAAAAGTCCTCATAGTTTCCTAGACGCTGGGAAGGAGTCCCAGGTCATACTGTAACTTAGTGGTGGAAGCAGGTGGAAGATTTGGGAGCCTATGTGCCCTTGGCTGAATGGTGGTGAGTGATCACACACTAGTACAGTGCTACACAGGGGCAGGGCGAGGGCAGCCCAATGGCTGTAAGAACTAAGGGACTGAGGGACAAACGAGGGAGGGAACCACCTCGTCCTACCAAACCTGGCGTTGCAGGATTTTCTGTACATCAATACCCAGGCTTCGTTGTCTCGCCGCTTCGACGAATGAAGAGGTGGACACGGAATGAGCAGCAGGCAGAAGTTTATTAGAGTATAAGGTCAGAAAGGAAGAATAGCAGGAAAGCTCTCTTTACAGAGAGGGGGCATTTGAAGGTGAATACCCACAACCATAGGCAGGGGTCTTTGTTTTATAAGAATCTGGTCACCCCTTCCCTGTCCCCTCGTTCCTTGTCAGGTTCTACCCTTACTGGCTGCACAACTCTAGGCGCAGGCGCTGGGTTATTCATTCCTGACTGGCTCGACTCCATTGTGTGAGGAGTCAAACTGGTCAATACTGTCCCTCGGTTAAGATACGTTTTATGGTTTAGTTATTTCAGTCAGGTATTTTGATTGTCAAATTCCTGAGGGAAACCTGAGGGGGAGTAGGTGGTGTCTTACATTCTTAAGAGGGTCCTTATGCCTGAGGGGGTTTGGCGTAGTCAGATGCTCCCAGCATTGTTTCAAAATATGTGTTTTTCTCCACACAGGGACCTCAGGTCCTAACCTTTCCCTCTCTGCCTATTTTATCCTATCTCTCCCTATTATAATCCCCACTCTGAACACATGACTCCTAACTGCTATTATGAACCAGGACGACGACCGATCTAAACTGCTTCCTGCTGAAGGGGGACGATGACAGGGGAACCGCGCAGTCAGGGCAGGTTCAGAAGTCGATCCAGAGATCCGATCTAATGAGAGGGTGTTTGTTACATCTTGGTTTGCAAAATTACCTTGGATGTCTTATTCTTCTGGCGTATACAACAGCGTCTATGAATGACACACAAAAAGAATATCAGACCAACAAGCAATATTCCAAAGGCAACGCCCCCTAGGGAGGAAGCCACAACATAGGAAGGAAAGCTGCATTGTAGCCATCTTAAAAATCCCTGGCATGTCTGGTCATAATTTTTTACCAATTTAACTATAGCTTTTCCTCCCTCTTCCATACTTATTTGGATCTGGTGATATTGTTGATTAGAATAATTAAGCACCTGAACTAGCTCGTGGTCCTCAATCCTCAATTCTTCCTTTGGCCATCCAGTTTCCATAGGAACAATTCCATGAGGCATATTTAATTCTACCTCAAGGAAAGATTGATCTTCAATATCCAGATTACTGTAAGTCTTGTTAATCTTCTGTAAATGTATTCGACCAACGGTTCCAGTGTTGCACCATACTCCAGTATGATTTAGTACATGGTACATATGCTCACAGGTAAAACTCTCTGTGTCAGCTATTTCTCCTTGTTTACTTTCCCAGCAAAATTTCCCTCTACCCATGTACCAAATGCTATTGGTTATCGGGGCAGAGACGAGTGGCCAGACCTGAGCGAAATCAGGGTTCCAGCTTTGTTGAGGGCACAGCCAGATTTTATTTCTCTCTTCGCAGTTAGAAAGAGATATGGGAGCCCAAGCTGATTCATTTGACATTATGGCCCATCGACTCCCCATTGGCAAAATCCTTGTCTGATTTAATATAATCCCTATGCCTGCAAGCTGAACTATTGGATATGAATTAGCATGGTCCATCCGAGGCACATGTGCCCTTAAGATGCAACGCCTCGAGTTACAGCCCCCAGTAATAATCTTCCATAACTTGGGGCTTCCATATATAGGCCATAATTTTTGAGTTTCCAATTCAGCATTCATTAGAGTAGGCCATTGTCCCATGGCCACCTCAGATTCCATCTGCATTAACATGGTGAGCAATCCTTCCTGGGTGAGAATACATGCCCTTTCCCAGGTTTGAGTTTGGAAATGCCTTTGTACGGTTTCTCTGGTCTTACTTATCCACCTTACTAAGACCTCGTTTTCTTTTGAAAGAGTTTCCCATCCTTTGCCTTCTTCTTGAAACAAAGTGCCTTGAATATGGCCTATTTTGGATAAGGAATCCTTTTCCAAATTGTGTCGTTCCTCAGCAGCAGCAAATTCTGCCTGCCCCAATATGCCTAATCCTGTTCCTATCCCTCCTATAAGATCTCTTTTCATTATCTTGTTATTTTGGGGCCAGTAATGTTGTATCCACCATAGGTGTTGTTTCCATTGTAAATCTACGGAGTGGGAGCAATTAGGATAGTAAGTATCAACCCAAAACCTCTTGGTGTCCCAAGTTAGAGTCAACAAAATCGAGGAGACTCCCAGGTAGGCGGTGGTTTGGCTTTGCCACAAAGGTTCCCAAAGCCTTCCGGGTCTAACCGTGATGTTTCCCGTAGGCACTTGGGTCCACCATTGGACCTTTAAGAATAATGCGTGATTAGCCTTCCAGCCGCATTGGCAGGGCAGGAGACTATCTGGACAAGCAATACTATGGCACATCACACATCCAGCCGCAATATCTTGGTCTTCATAACCTGGGACCTTTTTAATTTTTCGATCATCTATATCTATGGCAATACAATGTGTCTTTTTAGTTGAGTTATATAATTCCCTTCCAGTTTCATTGCTGGGCAAAATTTCAGCCCAATATTTATGACTTTGTTCTAATTTTACAAATAAGTAACCTGTAAAAGGTTTGCCCTTAGGTAAGTTAAGGATATGGCTATTATCCCAATGCCAAATTGTAAAATTGCCATATTCCAGGTCATATTTTAAAACACGGTCTCCCTCTATAAAAGTTAGGTTAGCTGCCTCAACCAAAGGGGTCCTATCATTCACCCCTAATAGTGGTGGGGTTGGTGGAATACATACAGGAAGTGTTTCTGAACCCCATAGGCATATTATTATTATATTCCAATATATTGTGTTACTTATCTTCATTCTGTGCTGTCCTTTTCTTGAATACCAATTTAAGGCCTTCTCCTGTTTCACAACTTAACTCAGGCTCCGTGTTGTCCTGTTCTGATGGAAACCACGGCTTAACTCAGGAGCGATGAATCAAGGAGTCAAATTCCAGTATTTTGACAGCAGTAGGATTTGCCAAGATGACCATGTGTGGACCCTTCCACACTGGTCCTAAAGATGGGGACAAAGAAGGAGGGGTTTTCATGAGTACCTGATCTCCTGGGTTATACAGGGGACGCTGGTCATCCCAGAGTTAAGAGACAGATAATTCCTGAAGAGTCTGATGGAATTTAGCCAAAGGAATTACATAGTTTACCAAATCAAATACCTCTTTACCTGCCATCAAGTCATTAACAAGAAAGGGTCTTCCATAAAGAACTTCAGAAGGGCTTAGGCCCTTTTTCATGGGGATAGTTCTAATCTGAAACAAAGCAATTGGAGGTAGGAGTATCCAGTTCTGACTTGTTTTTTAGGCCATCTTTCTAAGATGTCTCTTAATGGTTTCTTTGGTCTTTTCCACTTTCCCTGAGGTTTGTGGCCTCCAGGCACAGTGCAGATGATAATCAATGCCCAGAGCCCTAGATACCCCTTCGGTTACTGAAGACTTAAAGGAGGGACCATTAGAGCTTTGAAGGGATCTAGGGAGTCCGAAACAGAGGAACGATCTTGTTTAATAGTGCTTAACCACCTCTGAGGCTTTTTTAGTCCTGTGAGGAAAGGCTTCAACCCAAAGTGTTGAAGGGTGGAATACCCATACCAAAAGATGTTTATATCCTTGTGTTTTTGACATATGTGTGAAATCTATTTGCCAATCATCCCTGGGATAATTTCCAGTTCTTTGTAACCCTATTGGAGCCTGCGGGTGAGAGAGTGGGTTATTTCTTTGGCAGATACCGCAGGTTTTTAGAATATATTCAATAGTCTCATCTAAATTCCTTCCTGTAGAAAGTTTTTGAGCCATTTGCAGGGTTTTACCCTACATTTACGTAGGTAAAACCCTGCACATGTAGATGGAAGGTGTAATGTAGAGTTTTTAAGCCTTCCACTGGCTAGCGGCCGGTAAATGAAGTCTGCCGTCATCCATCTACAACTACCCTGTAGGCTGGGGTGTGGAACCCCGTTCTGATGCCCATTGTTTTTTCTTCTGTCGAGTAGTGAGGCTTTTCTTGAGTTATACAGCCATCCCAGATAAGGGAGGCAATGGTAGGAGTAACTTAAGATCTGGCTGCCGATTGTTGTGGCTACAGCCAGCTTGTCTCCCTCTGCTATCTCATCCATTCCTTTTTGGTGTCCTTTGCAGTGTTCTATCTCTAAGGGCTGGTGAACAGCCTGTAAAAGCTGTAATTTCCTGGTAATACTTGATAGGAGACCCTGAAGCTGTTAAAAAAAAATGTCTTTTGTATCATGAGCATGTAAGACTAGGAAAGCGTACTTAGAGTCAGTATAAATGTTAACTGTCTTTGCTTAATTCTAGGGCTCTAGTAAGGGCAACTGATGCGGCCAGCTGAGCACTAGTTCCTGATGGTAGGGTGCCACTTTCCAGAGTTTTATGAAGAGTCACCACTGCATACCCAGCTTTTTGGGAGCCCTGCTCAACAAAAGAACTCCCATCTGTGTAGAGGGTCCATTCTGGGGTTTCCAAAGGAGTTTCCCTTAATTCCTCTCGAGCAGCATAAATTTGGGCTAACATTTGTTGTGTTAGCTCCTTACCTTCCTCTGGCAGGAAGGCTGCTGGGTTCAGAGAGGAGCAGGTCTTTACGTACACAGCAGGCCCCTTTGGCAGGAGTGCCTGAGGCTGCAGAAGGCGGCTGTGAACTAATGGCTGCCGTCCACCAGTAGGAGCCCCTGCATATTATGTGGGGCCTAGACTGTAAGGTCTTGCCCAAGGGTTAGTTTTGTAGCTTCAGGAATTAAAAGGGCAACATCTGTGTCGGCCCGAAGACATGCAGGCCATCACAAGCTACCAGATCAAGTTCTTTGCCAAGATACCCCACTGGTTGCTGTATTGGGCCTCATTTCTGAGTCAGAATGCCCAACGCTACCCCCTTTCTCTCTGTAACATATAAGTTAAAAGAACTTCCAATGGGAAGGCTCAAGGCTGGGGCGCCCAACAACGTGAGCTTAAGGTTTCTAAAAGCTTGTTCTGACTCAGTGTCCCATACCAGTAAGTGAGTATTTCTGGCCTGTGTGTCCGTGATCAGAGGGAGCGAGTTACCTCTCCATATCCTGATATCCATAAGCGACAATGGCTGGTAGTGCCTAAAAACTCTCAGTTGTCTAAGAAGTTTCTTCCGGAAGGGGGTACGAGACAATAGGCTGAATTCTGTCTTTTCCTAGTCTTCTTGTGCCTTCCAAAAGGATTAATCCTAATATTTAACAGAAGTCTCAGACAGTTGGGCCGGTTGGAAGACTTTATATCTTCTTTCTGCTAGAAGATTGAAGAGGGCCTTGGTACCAGCCTGTATAGTTGGTTCAGAAGGGGCACACAGCAAGAGGTCATCTACATATTGCAGCAAAGCGCAATTATCGGCTGAAAATTCCAAAAGATCACGTGTGTTAAGATAGATGTGGACTATCTCAAAAGCCCTGAGGCAACACTGTCCAAGTTAATTGTGAAGCTCGAAGCCGGAAGGACGGGATCCTCAAAGGCAAACAAGAATTGAGAATCTGGATGTACTGGAAAACAGAAGAAAGCGTCTTTTAAATCTAAGACTAAACCATTTCATATCTGGTGGAATCTAGGCCAGCAAGGTATAGGGGTTTGGAACCACAGGGTGGATGGGGACAACCACTTCATTAATGATGTGTAGATCCTGCACTAGCCTCCATCCCCCATTAGGGTTCTGTACTCCCAATATCGGAGTATTACAGGGGCTGTTACATTCCTTTAAAAGCCCGTGTTCTTCAGAGTTTCTTTAATTTTTACTAGCTCTGTTTTAACCTCTGGTTTTAGAGAATACTGCTTCTGGCATGGAAGAGAAGTGGGATCCTTAAGATGTATTTGCACAGGTATTGAGGTTAAGGCTCTGCCCAGTTCTCCCTGTATCGCCCATACTGGTGAATCATTATCAGTTTCCATCAGAGGGAGGCAGTTGTTTATTTGGCCTAGAGCCAGGAGCACTGTAGTCCCTAATTCAGTCATAATGTCCCTTCCCAGCAAGGGAGTGGGGCTCTCTGGCATTATCAAAAAAAGAATGTGAGAATGAGAGCCTCACTGGGGTTTCTTCCTGTGTCTGTAAAATAGTGGCCAGTTTAGCGTAATTTGAGGGCTTAACCTTAGTTCTTTTTTTTTTAAGTTCATTTATTTATTTGGAGAGAGAGCAAGCAGGGAGGAGCAGAAAGAGAGAGAAAATCCCAAGCAGGCTCTGCACTGCCAGCACAGAGCCCAGTGTGGGGCTGAAACTCAGAAATCATGAGATCATGACCTGAGCCAAAGTCAGATGCTCAACCGACTGAGCCACCCAGGCGCCCCTCCTTTTATCTGTCTTAAGTCTTACAATGAAAAAGGTGCTTGTGATCTTATCATAGTGCTCCCTCCGTGCGGCCCTCCTCCTGGCACTCCAGCTTCTCTTAGGGAAAACATGCCTGTTTCATTATGGGGAAGGCCTGGCTAAGGTGGGCAGCAGGGAGCAGAAGTGCACGTTTTTAAGTCTGGATCTATGGATGGAGGACCCGAGGAGGAGATGGAGGTGGGAGACTTTGCTTCCTCCTTCTCTAGGTCCTTCTTTGGGCACAGCCAAAGGGCCCTTGATTGTCTCCCCTCCTGATTGCTGGAGCTTGGAAAGGGCTGCCAATAAGCCAGGGTCGACCTTGCGTTGCATACACATGTCCTGATTTTCTCTTAAAGCCCAAAAACATTGAACAGGGGGACTTCTCCCCATTTCCCCTCACATTTACAAAACAAGTCCTATTGTAGGATAGTATTATATTTGATACTTCCCTCTGGTGGCCAGGTTTCCTCCTCCAATTTGTATTGAGGCCAAGCCTTGGTGCAAAAGAAAATGAGTTGCTTTTTCTTCAGGGTTTGTGGATCAAAATCATCCCAGTTTTCCAGAATGTATCCCAAAGGAGTATTGGCCTTGGTTGGGAAATTTCCCATCTATAGGAAAAAGGAGGAAAAGGCGTCCCTTATCTCAATTTCCTATAGCTGGCCAGGAGATGCCTTACCTCTTGATCCCGATTGTTGGCCAGGAGAAGCCTCATCTCCTGGCCCCGAGTTTTGACTGGCCATGCGACTGGCAGCCAAAAGCCCTGCCGGTCTCATGAGGTGTTGGGAGTAGTTCTCTTACTCAGGCTTGACCCTACCTCTGAGAACTGATCTTGTCTTCCCCGATTTCTCCTACCCCTCCATTTCCCCTCCGTGGGATTTTGGGGGTATGGACTGTGACCAAGCAAGACTGCCCTGGTTGTAGAAAGATGCCCTAATTTTATTTTGGCCCAACAGTAATTTATATATCGATCGTTGGCCATTGAGGGGGTTGCTAAAAGGGCCAAAGTCAAGGTCTATTCCCCTGCCTTGTTCAGCAATGCCCACATAAATATCTTCCAGCCATGTGGACGTCCATTTTAGAGTATCTAGTTTGTTCCAAATCAGCATACACTGGGCTAAGTGTAGCAAAATGGCTCCCATGTAAAGGCCCTTCCTATATTATCCATTCTTTACATGGTACAGGCATCTATTCCTAAAGAGAAACAACACAAGTGTGGAACATTTGGAGGCTACTAGCAAGGTCATCGCCATCGTTTTCTCAGCCTTTGGATCAAAGGAGGGGCAATTTTAATGAGGCCTCGAGCAAAACAACTCAAAGTCATGCTGTCCTGATCTTTTGGGTAAAAATCACAGTTCTTTCCATCTTTCTTTCCAAACACCATTAAGTACAAGGAGTACTGTATGTTCTCTCCTGTATATATCTCTCAGACATATAGTAAATCTAGCATCCTGCAGTTGAAGTTAAAACACAAATTAGAGACAGAAAGAGGAGAATTCGCCAGACACCCAAACAGGCAGTCAGCGATCAGGTTCTACCGACAGCCTTCAGGCATCCACCAAAGAGTAGCCTTTGTCAGGACCCTTCACAATTGCTGTTCGGCCTCCCCTGAATCCAGCACATCTGGGGGTTCTTCTCAAAAGGCAGTTGGGGCTCCATCACACCGACAGTGCCCACTATGTTGGGGGATCAGATGGGAGGAGACCCAGCTCTGCTATTTATTCTTAACTGGCTAACGGGTGCCCATTATTTGGATTTGAGAGTTTTATTTAGGATAGAAAGGAAACGCTGGGTGCCGGCTGCTCTTTACTTACAGTTAGAGGACATTGATATCCCGGGATGAGCCCCTAAAGAAAAGTTGCAGGATTTTTTTTTACCTCAATACCCGGCGGGTTCGTTGTCTCGCCGCTTCGAAGAACGAAGAGGTGGACACGGAACGAGCAGCAGGCAGAAGTTTATCAGAGTATAAGCTCAGAAAGGAAGAATGGTAGGAAAGCTCTCTTTACAGAGAGGGGGCATTCGAAGGTGAATACCCGTGACTGTAGGCAAGGAACTTTGTTTTACTGGCTTTTGGTCAGCCCTCCTCCCTTCCCCCTCGTTCCTTCTCAGGTTCTGCCCTTACTGGCCGGCCAACTCTAGGCGCTGCGTTGTCCACTCCTCATTGGCCCAACTCCATCGTGTGAGGAGTCAGACTGGTCGTACTGTCCCTCCGTTAACATAAGATTTATGGTTTAGTTATTTTAGTCAGGTATTTTGATTGTCAAATTCCTGAGGGGAAGCCAAGGGGGAGCAGGTGCTGTCTTACATTCTTAAGAGGGACCTTACACCTGAGGGACCTTACACCAGAGTGGGTCAGAGGCTCTGGCATTGTTCCAAAATACGTGTTTTTTCCCCACGCAGGGACCTCTCTGCCTATTTTATCCTATCTTTCCCTATTATACTAGAGCTTACGCTGGGGTCCAAAAGGAAGGCAGCTGGAAATTTCAAAGAAGAATTTGGTCAAAACCATTATATACATACATTCCAGTCAAAATTCTTTCAAGGATTCCTAACTTTGTGACAGTATAGAATATTTGGCAACTGCTTTGCACATGTACACACTTTTGGAGAACTTTCCCCTCACTCTGTCTCATCACATAAGCATTTTGTCATCTCACGTTATCACAAAAAGGAGAGTGAGTACAATACAGTAAGATATTTTGAATGAGAGAGACTACATTCACATAACCTTTATTACAGTGTATTGTTGTAATTGCTCTATTTTATTACTAGCTATTGTTGTTAATCTCTTACTGCGCTTAATTTATAAATGAAAGTTGATCACAGGTGATGAGGGAGCTTAAGGCAAGCTGACATCCCACAAACCGCCCCCTCTTCTAAGTGGGATATGTATGACATCCCTCAGGCACTCCTGGCTGCCCAGGAACAAAGGAGAGGGGAAAACTGTGATAAAGATCACAGTCCTGCAGGACGTGAGTCTCCATCAGTTTACAAATGTTTTAGTAAATTACAAGAAAAAGGCAATCTTATCAATAGCCTAATCTCCAGAAACCTATAGACTCAGTTTCCTGGAGAACTAACGTCACCCTCCCCTCCATAGTGACCTGGGGAACAAAGGCAAGAAGGATACGGTAGGTAAAATTTTAAAAAAATTTTTTTTGAGAGGGAGAGAGAGACAGAGCACAAGCAAGGGAGAGCAGAGAGAGAGAGAGAGAGGGAGACACAGAATCCAAAGCACGCTCCAGGCTCTGAGCTGCCAGTAGAGAGCCTGACGCAGGTCTTGAACTCACAAACGATGAGCTCATGACCTGGGCTGAAACCAAGAGTTGTTGCCTAACTGACTAAGCCACCCAGGCGCCCCTCTTCTGAGTCCTGTTTAGTATATGAAAGTCCTTTTGGAAACCTCCCTTTTGCCTTTACCTTCCCCAGCTCCACAGTATATAACCTTTCACTCATCACGACCCCAGTGCAGCTCTTTCTGCCCATGGGTCCTGTCCCTTGGCACCGTAATAAAAATCACCTCTTTTTTTTTTTAACCAAAAGCATCCCAAGAATTCTTTCTTGGCTGTCAGCTCCGGACCCCCTCCATTCCAAAACCTCATCAATAGCTGTGTATGCATGGAGAAAAACGATATATGTAGGGTTCAGTACTATTCGCAGGGTCAGGCATCCACTGGGGGTGTTGGAATGTATCCCCCATGGTTAAGGGGGTCTATTGTCATGAAAACAGGAAAGATAGTGATGTGACATTGGCCAGGAGTAAACAGTCAAGAAAGAATACTTGAGACATTTTTGGTGCAAAAAAAGTGTTTTTATTGAAGCAGGGAGACAGAACCTGTGGGCAATGTGATTGTGGGGAGGGATTGACAGTATACTTTTCTTTAGGGTGAGGGGCTGGGTAGAAATAAAGGAAGTTTCCAAAAGGATTTGCATATGTTAAAGAAGACATACAGGATCCTGGAGGTCTGGCTATTGTCAAACTAAGGTTGTTTTTTGCCTCTAGTGAAACATTAACCTGAAGATAGTAGTGGGTTCCTCGACGAACCTCACACTAGTCCTGTCTCAGGTATTTCTCAATGGGCTGCAAAATAAGGACGTTTAATTTTATCTACATTTCTTTTGCCTTTATTCTCCTCATCAATAGGACTACAGCAGGGTGGGGAATGGAGCAGTGGGTGGGCAGATAGTTAATGACTGGGTTGGAGAGTTATAATTACCCAAATAACCCCCCACCCCCACCCCCGCTGCTCACAGATGAGCTGGAGGCCTCACTGCTACACACACAGGCCACATGGTTCCCAGGAGCACTCCCCCGTACTGTGGGAGGTGTCCCCCCTCGAGCTGGGTCTTGTGGGCACAAGGTACATCTTCAGTATTAAAACAGTGCTTGTTCAGGATGGGGACGGGGGCAGCAGATTCGGGTCAAGGGAAGCCTTGGAAATTCGGAGGGGCCAGGGAGATGGTAAGGGGCTTCTATATTCCTGGTGTAGAGAAAACATTTTATTTCAATAGAAAACTGCTTTGTCTAGAGGCCACCCTTACAGGTCTCCTGAGTCTAGCCTCTCACTGTCTTTGAGCTATTTTGCAACTCTGAACTACAGCCACCAGATCGCTCTTGCCTGCAGGCATGCAGGTTCTGTGCTACCCAGTAAAGTTTCAATTGTCTGCCCTCCCACCATATAAAAAAACAGGTTTTCCCCTCATTTACATACTCATTGAAATACTCCTCATCTATAAACATGCCTTTTCCTTGGATTCTCTTTTGAACTGGCTATAACGTCTCCTAGTCTCCCATTAGTTAAATAAAATAGTTCCCTCATTAGTTAAATAAAATCTTTAACATATTCATTTTTTACATCTGTATGAGGGTCATGATTTTACCCTTTTGTCTTTTGACAGTTTCGGCAGGACTGAGGAGAGGGCAGCTGGAAGGTGAAAGAGGCTATGAGCTACCTGGACACCCCTGGGGGTATAGGGAAGTCGGTGATGGGACCAGAGTGATGCAGTTTTGGAGTGATGGTGGGATTCGGAGCTGACGGCCAAAAAGAATGCTTGAAGACGCCTTTGGTGCAAAAAGGTGATTTTATTAAAGCACGGGGACAGAACCCGTGGGCAGAAAGAGCTGCACTGGGGTTGTGCAGAATGAATGCTTACATTCTGTGGAGTTTGGGGGGGGGGGGTAAAGTCAAGAGGAAGTTTCTTAAAGGGATTTCCATATGCTAAAGAGAATTTACAGGTTACTGGAGGCATAGCTGTTGTCAAGCTGAGGTTGTTTCGCCCTCTAGCAAAGCATTAATCCTTAAGAGAGTAAAGAGTTCTGGAGATGAGTCTATTGAGGAGATATTTGTAAACTGATGGAGACTATCGTTTACCCATTTGTTTTCTGTCCTTTCCTTTGTTCTTGGGCAGCCAGGAGTGCCTGAGGAATATCACACAGATCCTCCCCCTCCCCTGATGGAGGGAGGGGTGTCCTCATTTGTGCTTGACCCTCAGCTTGCCTTATGGCCCCTTATCAGAGGCACCAGGTGTGTGTGGAGGGGCAGAGAATGAGGGAGGGCAGGTTAGGGTTGTCAAATGACATTGAGGGGGACATTTCTGGAAGTCTGCAAGGGTTGGATATCTGGGAGCCCCAGGGAACCCACAGCCCTGTGTGAGGAAGAGGAGCTCTAGACTGGACTCCCCTAGCACAGCACCAGTTCTCTGGCGACAGATCTTCTTATCCTCAAATTCCTCATCTACAAAATTGAAGGTGTTACGTGCTTTCTGAGAATCCCTGCAGCATGAGGATTCCACATTGTTCTGGAAACATCTCAGGAGCAGTCCAACAGTTCTGCTGAGAGATCATCTAAAACCTGTAAATAAGGCAAAAGGATGGCTGTATGTCCTTCCAGTACCACCCTGGGGCGTTATCCAACAAGACCTACTCAAGAATAATCTAAATGTCTATAGAAACGTGCCTCTGGCTTACTATTTATTATTGATCAGGGCTCAGAGTCCATGAGATTGGATGTTAATTTGTGAAAGAGTGGTCACTCCTAAATGGTTTTTTTTTTCCTCGTACAGATGCAAAATAAATTCTATCCACCAGAAAATAGAACTCCCAAAGGTTTCATTGTCCTGTAAGACTTAATCTAATTTAGCGTTTCGTTTCAATATCCTTTCTTCCTCTGATTATGCCAGCCTCTGCTATTCTTTGACCCAAGTTTATCATTCTGCTGATTCCCTCATTAATGAGTTAAATAAACCTTTGGCACATGCTTACTCTAATTTGAATGAGGGTCATATTTTTCTTTTTTAACTTTTTGAAACTTACACATTGACAGTATGGTTGCCAGCCTGTGGTAGAGTCTGCATGATCCTGCCCCAAGGTCTCCTCACAGAATAGTGTGATCTGCACTTTCTCATTATTCAACACGCTAGGCGCTGAAGTTGGTTGTGACGGGAGAGGGGGGGAGCTTGGGGGTGGACAGGGGTGGGGATAGAATTCACACTTGTGGCCAAAGAAAAGTTGTTTATTTGTTTCTCAAATCTGCAATTACAATGAAATGTGCTAAGTCCCATAATAGAGGTTTCCAAATTAAAGATTAGATACTTACAGCAACCCTTGGCTGATGCTTGTGTTCATGTCATCTTTCCCATAATGGGCACTTAAAAATGGATGTTTAAAATGGTAGCTGGATGTAAAAGAAGAATGAAATCTATGGAGCACCCGGGTGGCTCCGTCGGTTAAGTGTCCAACTCTTGATTTCGACCCACGTCATGATCTCACAGTTCATGGGTTCGAGCACTGTGTTGGGCTCTGTGTTGACAGCGTGGAACCTGCTTGGGATTCTCTCTCTCCCTCTCTCTCTCTGCCCCTCCCCTGCTCATGTTCTCTCTCTCAAAATAATTAAACTTTTTTTTTTTTAAAGAGAATGAAATCTTACCATTTGCAACAACATGGATAGATCTAAAGGGTATAATGGTAAGTGAAATTGGTCAGAGAAAGACAAATACCGTATGATTCCACTCATATGTGGAATTTAAGAAACAAATGAACAAAGAAAAAGAGAGACAAATCGAGAAACAGACTCTTAACTAAAGAGAACAAACATGGTTACTAGAGGGGAGGTGGGTGGGGAAATGGGTGAAATAGATGATGAAGAATAAGAGTATCCCAAAAAAAGAAAAGAAAAATAAATAAAATGGTAGCTGGAATCTTCAGTGGGTGAACGACTTTTGAGCTACTCAAAAGTGTGGTGATGCTTAAAAGGAAATAGGAGTTTCCTCTCTCTGAATCACTTCACCCCATCAGGGCACGCTCAGCAGCCCAGGGGTTTTTAACTTTCCTGAAATCTCCTGGCACTATTTGTTCTTTTTTGGTATTAAGCTGGCATTGGATTTTGCTGACTTTTTTTTTTTGGCCATGAGGTTGGGGTGAGGGTGGGACACAGATGAACCTGTTTGCTTCACCAGGTTTCACAAACTGTTTTAGGGACAGGTAGCTTGCAGCTTCAATAGCTTGATGTCCACTGACCTGGTGCCTATTCTAATCCTGCCACCAGATGGCGCAAGTTCCCTTGTCAGGACTGCCACAGCCCAACCCAGAAGAAAGCGAGGGCATTGAGATCTGGTGTTTCTGGATTTGAATCCTTTGTTAGTTTTGTGATCTTCGGCAAGCCAGTTTCTCCCTCTGTAAACTTGGAATGATGAAAATCACCAGCCAGTGATGCTGGCTCAGGACAACTCGCTCAGGATGGGGTTTGTAGGCCAGTGTGCCCTGAGTGGAGGGTGTGTGAGAGAGAGGTGGTTAGGGCTGGGCTGTGGGCAAATAGCATGGAATATTAAGCAGGTCAGTTTTTTGTCATAGGCAATGGGGAGCCAGAGCAGCCTTCTGAGCGGAGTTCCGCTGGGACAATATCACTAGTCAGGACCCCTGGAAAGAGCAGGGACTGTCCAAAGCTGGGAACTAGGTAATTTCATCCTCATTTCCTCCCAAAGCTCCTTCCTTCATCTCTACCTCCTCTCTTTCCCACCTTCTCTTCATTCATTCATTCACTCACTCATCCATTCAATAAATACCTAGTAACCACATACCATATTGAAGATATGTTTTGGTACTTGAATTAATCAGTGAACAACTTTTTCCTGAAGCTTACAGGAACCCATTCACATTATGATATTTGTATATGCGTTTGTCTTCTTTAATATGGGCCTTCTGAGTCTTGGGGGGCCATCTTCTCCAGCCAGGTAAAGAAGCCAGGGTCATGGGGAGCCTGAGTGCCTTAGTCAGTTAAGCATTCGACTCCTGATTTTGGCTCAGGTTATGATCTCACAGTTTGTGAGTTTGGGCCCCGTGGGGGCTCTGTGCTGACAGTGCAGAGGCTGCTTGGCATTCTGCCACTCTCCTGTGCTCCCCCTCCACCTTGCTCCCCGTCTGGGCACGTTCTCTCTCTCCCTCCCTCTCTCCCTCCCTCTCTCTCTCTCAAAATAAACAAACAAACAAACAAACAAACAAACAAAAAAAGAAGCCAGTGTCATGCTTCCCTGTGTTATCCAGCCCTTCCTTCAATTACATGAGATACTTCAATATTCTCCTACTAATCTCCCTGCCTTTGTAAGACTAAGCTCATTTAAGTGCATTTATGTCACTTGCCATTAAAGGTTCCTGCTAGAAAGGCTGACCCACCCAAAAAAAAAAAAAAAAAAAGGAAAAGAATTTCTTGATTACATTAAGATGTAGGACCAGCCCTATAGTGGGGCCTAGGGCCCTGAGGTAGGATTCTCAGAGGTATCTGGATGTCTGGGCTCTGTTCTAATTCTGCAGCCCTGAGTTGGAGAACAAATGTACTTGGCACCAGCTGTGTTTGTCTGGAAAACCCCTGTAATAAAGGAAGACTGTGTTCGTGCATGGTTTCGTGAGGATTCTTCTGAAAGCAGAGCCTGGGACAAGGATTGGGTGCAGTTGGTTGATGTGGGAGATGAAACTGGGAAGTAGGCCTGGGGAAATGAGGAAGTGAGACGGGGAAGAAGGAAAAGCCAATATAAGGGCATGTTCTCAAAGTTGCAGGTTGATTCTGCTAGACCCTTCTGAGAAGTATACAGAATGCCTCCTAGAATTATCTGCTGAAAAAGTAGAGACTGGAGCTTCTACCCACTGGTTCCTATCCCTGCAATGACTAAGCATTGCTTTGGGAGTGTTAACTTTCCCAGCAGGTCAAGGGGCTTGCTCCCTGGCTCTGTGAACAACTCTGTTTTCATAGAAGATCCGGTGGGGGCGGGGGGTGGGGGGGCGGTGCAGAAGACCCTTAGCATGGGGTTAAGGGAATCAGAGCTGCATAGAGCTGTCCAGCAGCCGTGGCTGAAAGCAGAAGTGGTCTGACGGCATGTGAAGCTGGCACCAGAGGTATCTCCAACAGCACCTTACTGAACTTTGTAGTCAGAAGTTGCATAACCCCAAGTTGGGTGAGGTGCTGCTGGCCAGATGAGGTTGTCTCTGGCTCATGCTAGCCTCTGTGCAGAACCCCAGTTTTAAGCATGGGAAGAAAAATGTTGAGCTTCCAGAAATTCTGATGAGGTCCTTCTTTGACTTCGCATAGTTTAAGTGGCAATGGTGAGGCTGATTTGGGGATCAAGGAGTCTGATCCTCTTTTGGAACATGTAATTTTCCCTACCGGGTACCCCAACTGTGCTGACTTCCTTAAACCTTGGATTTGCCCAAGGGCATTAAAATGCCTGGCTGTCCTCCAGCCTGGGCCACTATTGTCATTGGTCAAAATAGTGGTCATGCACAAACCTTGCTTCAGAAACTGCCCTACAGGCTCCAAGTCCCATTTAAAGCACTCCTGTGATGGTTTCAGCCAACAGCAGTCTGCAACATGCAATGCCTGTCACTCTCCTCCGTGACAGCCTGGCTCCATTTAGATTAAGTATTATGTGGCCGGGAAGGTTATCTGAGCTGTCACCATCATGTTTTGTCACCTGCAAACAAATGGCAGGAAATGGATCGGTGGGCCCTCCCTACTTCTGAGGTTCAACCATGGACATCACGGTTGTGAGTCACTGAAGAGGTAGAGAAAATCTACTCATACATCTCCAGGCACCCTTAGAGCTTTTCAAGAGACAGAAGAGCCCTCCTGATCTGTGCCTACTCTTCTGAGCCATGTACTTCATGAGCTGATTCTGCTTACAGCCATGCACTGGGCTAACGAGGGCACCTGTCACTTTCATGAGGGCAACACAGCCTGTATCATATGAGACCCAAGAAAGAAAAAGGCACCAGCCGCTTGGCCTGGTACCCATACCTGGGCTGCAGAGTTCCCTCCCTACTTAACACAGCATTTCACAGAACACCAGCATTAGACAAAGATACTTGTGACCACAATGGAGTGAGACAGAACAAAGCCACGCTGTCATCATGTGAAAAGACAAAAGCACAAACACTGGGCAAACTACAAAAATGACCAAATAGCTTCCTCTCCCTGGAAAGCATGAATGGTTGTTGATCAACTACAGCTTTAGCCCCACTCTGTGCCTCCCATCTCCTTCTATATAAAAGATGCTCAACCATAAAATTGCCCCATTTGCTGACAGCATCCAGTCTAGAGCAAGACCATACATCCTGGAACTTCCTCAAACCACCTAATCCAAGATCTGATCTCATAAGCCTCTTTGGACAACCTCCTACACGGTTCCTTACGGTGGTTGGTCTCCCTTGTTGCAACGAGTGCCAGGGAACCCACCTTCGATTGGCCACAGGTGTGTTCTTGTGGTGTTGGCTGGTGCCACTGACAGGCCTAAAGGGAAGATGTCCTGCACTGATCTGCTACACAGGAGGGGCTCCCTGGATGCCCAGCACATCAGCTGCAGAAGTGCTCCTTGGAGCCATTTGGCAAAGTGACTTTGGCTCTGACCCTGCGGGAGCCATTTGTTGGTTGGCTCCTATGACAGATATTTTTGGTACCTAGAGTCACATCCCTGGCCCTCTGGATTTCAGCATCAGCTCTGGGAACACGTTTCCATACAGGCTAGACTCATCTTGCACCATGAGAAGGTCAAGCTCACATCCTTTTCTGCCTTGGGGCCTTCTCTGAAGCCTTGGGAGCCTGCTCTGCTCCTGCAAGTTCAGTCTGCAAGGTGCATTTGGAGATGCCCCCCGGAGCAGCCTTTAACCAGTAAAGAAAGGGAACTGGTGGAACAATGTCCCAGCCTCCTGTCCTTCAGGTGGTCAGGTTTGGAACATGTTCTGTGGGCATCTCAGAGTAGGAAGAATCAAGCCTCATTGCTCACAACGCTCTTACATTGGCTTTTCCTCCCTCTTGTCTCCTTCCCACTACTCCCTCACTCTTGCTCCCTGGGGTTACTTCCCAAATAAAGCACCTGCATCCAAGACCTTGTTCAGGTCTGCTCCTTAGGTTACTCCAAACTAACATTCCTGCCCAGGACCCATGCACCACCATTCCCTCCCTATAGGATTTCTTAGCCATAATATTGGCTAAAATTATTTCTGCACCCAGCTCCAATCAAAATTTCCCACGCTCCTTGTCAGAGAGATTGGTTCAGGCATGGGTGCGTTCCCCAAGCCAGTTTGACCACAGATTAATCTCAGGGCTTTTGCTAGGGGTTCTGGAACGTAGATTCAGTCTTTGCCACTGGGCCTGTAGGGATGGTGGTTTAAAGACACCCCATACATTTTTTGTTATTCCTTCCTTTGTTAGGTAGGATTTGTTTCCCCTCTTCTTGAATCTGAGATGACATGTGATGGTTTTGCAATGGAGAACAGTGCAAGGGGTGCCATATCCATTCCAGGTCTGGCCTTGAAGAGGACTACCAGCTTCTGTGTTGCTCTCTGGGTGTGCGGAGCCACTTTACAAGACACCTGACAGTCCTGCTGGAGAGACCGTGAAAGGGGCCCTGAGACTACCGGAGAGGGGAGGGCCCAGGTGAGCCCAGCCTGCCACATGCTCCTGCTCAAGGGCCCAGCATGTGAGCGCAATTCTAGAGTAGACAAGCCACCAATTGAATGCCACCAAGTGACACCCGTTGGAGTCCCATGAAGAGAGGAACTGCCTAGCCGAGCTATTCCTAAACACCTAACCTACAAAATTTTGAGCTATAATAGACTAGTTGGTTTAAGCCATTAAGTTTAGGGATAATTTGTTATGTGGCAATTGAGCACTAGAACGGTGTAGTGGGAGGACATGTGGTCTGGAATTATTGTGGCCTGAAGAGAAGTCTAAATCCCTCAGGTGGCCATTTTGGGCAGCCAGGTAATAGAGCTAAACCAGAGGAAGTGATGGATCCCTGTGACCTCTTTTGAGTCCTGGATCAAGCCAGATCTGAAGGCAAACCATCCCAGATTTGCCAATTACATGAGTTTATTATTTCCCCTTTTTGCTTAAATCAGTTTGGGTCAGGTTTTCTTTTGCTTATAAACCAAAATATCCCAAATGAGCCAACCCTGAGTTTTCCTTTATGTTGTAAAGAATATAAAGTTTAGTTTTGTTCTGGCCTCTGCAATTGTTGAAGGGCAGTTACCTGATAAGGGTACATTTCAAGGACATCAGAAACCCCTGAACCTAGCGACATGTCAGAATCATCTAGACATCGTTTAGAAATATGGATGTTCAGGCCTCACCAGGTATGTAGCATTTACTGCCTCGGGGGAAATATTAAAATTCAGAGAAAAGATGTGTGAGTGTGAAAGTCTAGGTTCTGAGGGGAAGTGGGGTATATCCACATAGCCTGAAGCTCTCCTGAGGAACCAAAGTGAAACTTCCATACAAGCCCCCACTCCGTTGTCTGGGATATTGGATATGCCCGGATGGCGCCCCGGCCGACTTGGGAGAAGAGTAGGGGTTAGCTGCTGATATGTGCCTTGGGAAGGGTGCTGGGCTAGTCCCCACTCCAGACTGCCATCAGGGGTTGTCAAGTGCAGGGCAAACCTATGACTCCACAGGAGGACCCCACCTCCCTGGCTTGCTCTGGGACCCACAGGCTCCAGGTAGAATGCCAAGCCTTCTGTAGGGGAGGTGGGTGCTCACTTCCTGCCCTCAGCATGGCTATCTTTCATGTCTACCACTTCCAGCCCCTTTCAAGTTGTTCTCCTTAGTCTCCTTAGTTAGAACAATGAGTTGTGCTCAGTCCATTTCCAGTCAGCACACTTGGCTTTTCTGATTTGTGTCCCTGGGTGCACTATTTGGGAAAAAAAAAAAAAAAGAAAAAAGATGCTTCTGCTTTTTCAAAAAGGTTCCTTTTGATCTCAATGAACTAGATTTATGCATTCTTTAAATTTTTTTTTTTTTTTTTTTTTTTTTTTAGCTTATTGAGGATCTTTGTCTCCTAGTCCATAGACTCTGGAAGACTGAAAAGTGATCAGGACAAAATTCTCTTAATAGCACATAAGAGTTCTTGGGAGTCTGAATTTAGGTTCTATAGCTTTTCTTCTCTTGCTTTCACTCTACCTGACTCAGGGTACACATACACGCACAAAAGGTGCTGTTACCACTTGAGTTCAAGTTCAACAGGCATGTATTATGTGTCTAACGAAAGTCAGAAAGTGTGAAGAACTTGGGGCAAAAATATGTGCAAAATTTGATTAGTCTAGTGGAGGAATGTGTGTGCTCATTGTAATACTGAGTGGTCGTGTTCAGACAGAGCTACATATTTATTGCCCCTGAAGACGGGCACTTAGCCCAGCCTGGGAGCATGGAGAGATGGTGCATGAACAGATCCTGCATGATGGACAAGAACAAGCTGGTGAAAGGACAGAAGGGCGCTCTGGGCAGAGAGAACAGTGTGGCAGAGGCAGAGAAGAGAAAGTGTTGTACTGGAGACTCCATGTTAAGAGATGGTGTGCTAAGTCCAGAAAGTCAAGGCCAGGCTAGGAATGACCTTGTAGCCAGGTTGCGTTGGGGAGGCAGAGCATTGTTTTGAAGGTGGTGGGGAGCCATGGGAGGATTTCCAGCAGGGGAGAACTTAAGGTTCATCACTTGGGTTCTAGTGTCAGTTGAAGTTGCCTGAATGAGTGGATCTGAGGTTCCAGGATGAGTCAAGGCTGGAGAAATACCTGGAAATTATCTGAACATAGGTGGATTATATTTTAAGGGTCACTGAATGCTAGGATGTCCCTACAGCGATTTTGGGAAAATAATTGTTATTTACAAATTTAGGTCTGTTTTGTGTCCCACTTGGCTAACGTATCAAAGGACACATTTGCTTCCTTTCCTGGAATTGTTTTTGAAATCTCTCTGCCTTCCCAGAAACTGAAGAGTACATATCCAACTCTGCCTGAGCCTGTGCTGACATAATATGCAGTGAAGATGATATTTTGCAATTTTCTGATTCACGGGTGATTCATCAAGATCATCAGAGCTAACAGTTCAGAAAACACATGGGTCAAGGACCTGGAAACGTTCTTGGCACATAGTAGGTATTCAAGAAATATGTATAGTTTTTTAACTTGGAAAGCGACCCTAAGAGTCTAGAATTCACTCTGGAAAGAGCATTATAATTTGGGTTTATAACAGTAAACATATCACCCAGACACTTAACTTTGTCTGGGTGCAAATCTAAAGCCCAGCCATTGAAATTTCTGGATTTTTCATTGCATTGCATTGCTTTCAGAGCACAGAAAGATTTAAACTTTTCCAACTCAGCACTCATGGGTATCGGCCAGATGCTCTTACCTTCTGTGGTTACTGACTGGCCTAAGAGGGAGCAGATTAGAACCAAGGGGTTGGAGGATTTTGTCGTAAGCCCCCCGCCTTATGGAAAAGCCTTGAGAAAATCCAGAGCCCCCTTGACATGATCACATAATAGCTTTCCTGCTCATGGGAAGCAGATGGGGTTAATAGGCTGTAACTTGTTTTCAGCAAAATTCCCAAGCATCTTCCTGTATCATATACTCCCATATGATCTACAACAAAGGAAGGAAATCATTATGAATCCCATGAGAAGATGCCCCCTCTCATTTTTATAAGCCATGCTTACTTGCTTTTTATGTCTCTTTTTAAAAAGCAAATAGAAACCTGCTTCTCAGAGACAGAAATAAAGGAAAAGAGCTTTGTTGGATGGTACTCTGGGGCCACATTTTCCCCTAAAATGTGTGTAATAAGAGAGATCAGAACACTTTTGCTTCATAGAATATCTGACCAATTGTGGTAGTAGAGGGTAAGATCCAGATGGCAGGTACCCTTATGCCTTCCTTTTAGCCAAAAATGAGTAAACTGAGCTGGGTCTGGGGCAATTAAAGACTACCACTTTGGACAGGAAGCAAAGAGACCTGACCAGCTGGGAGGGCCGTTGCTCAAACAAATATGTGAAGGGATGTTGTTGCTGGGCAAAGAGCTGGAACCTCAAGGAGACAGTAGTGGCTCTGTGCAAACCAGCCCACCACCTAGAGCTATGTGCAAGGCCCTCCCATGGAGAGTGGTCAAGGATATTCTCAGGGGCGCCTGGGTGGTTCAGTCGGTTGAGCATCCAGCTCTTGATTTCAGCACAGGTCATGATCCCAAGATTGTGGGATCGAGCTCCACATGGGCTCTGTGCTGAGTGTGGAACCTGCTTAAGATTCCCTCTCTCTCTCTGTCTCTCTGTCTCTGTCTCTGTCTCTCTCTGTCTACCCCTCTCCCCTTCTTGTGCTCTTGTGCTCTCTCTCAAAAAGAAAAAAAAAAGGTATTCTCCAAGAGTTGACTAAAGAAATAATGACATTCCCAATGAATAGTAAGAACGGGGGCTTCTCATCCTTCTATTACTTTAAGCATCTGAGCAACAGGGGGGAAGAAACAGGATCTCTCCAAAATAGAAGTCAACAGGCCTCAACTGTGGCTTCCATCTGGGTACTCAGCTCTATGGAGCTACGTGTCCCTTGTGCGTTGGTGAAGGCTCACTGGACAATGACACGTAGGCTCAGCAGTGTGGAGAGCAGAACACTAGGTTATAAGGTAGAGATGGGGTTGGACAGCTCTAGCCCTGTCCTTGAGGGTGGGGAGGAGGGAGGCACCCCAGGATCTTTGTTTTATCTGGAGTCAGCCTTGGATATGCCAACACTGACACTTGAAGGGGCATGATGGGCTGGCAGCCCCAAACATAGGTTATAACAGGCAGGAGGCATCACTGGGCCTGGCCTTTAAACCTGCATTATGGACCTGTGCTGGCCTCGGAGCACAAGGAGTGAGGTTTGCTGGCCTGGTGCACCCCCGGGGCTCAGGCCAAGCTTTTGGAAATCACTTTACTCTGCTTGCCTTTTGCTGTTTGTGTTTTGAAGTCTGGTGAACTTGGATGTGAGGGAAGAGAGTTTATAGAAATACCCAAAGGTTATTGTTCTTGCCCGTGTAAGAGCTTGTATCTGATTGTCTCCAAATCCCAGCTGCAAGAGAATTGTGTCAGGGAAGGGAGGGAGTGTGTGCATTGCCCTTTGTGAGTGTCTTCATCACAATAATGAAAACTACAGTAACAAATTTCATCTGTTAGCACAATTTAATCCTGTTTGCTCAGCTAAAATGCGGAGAGTTGCTCTTTGTTTCTTAGCAGCCTCCCACATTGCTGTTCTTGCACCCTGTGTGCTCGTTAAGAAAGCGTGTTCTGCCTAACCTCTGGGGACAACGAAGGCCCCTGGAATCTGTAGGTCCCCGGAAGAAAGAAGGCTATGGGCTGAATGTCAATGTTTTATGTTTTTATTAAGAAAAAAAAAAAAGATTTATTTGTTCCTATTTCTTTCTAAAAAGGATTGAGGTCTGCTTACAGTGGGAACATATGCTGTATATTGTTTTCCCCTTTTGTTTTTCTTTGCTCTTTTGTTATTTATAGTACAGAAATATTTTACTTTTACATTTTTCAAGCATACTCACAATTTCTTTGGTAATATTTTTCTGTTTTTTGAAATCTATAATTTATCTCCTTCTGCAGCTGGGTCAAAAACTCTTTTCCAGGGGGGTGGCAGAGTATGGTTATGCACCAAGTCTGGTTTTCTTTTTTTTTTTTTATTTATTTATTTATTTTTGACAGAGAGTGAAGGAGAGAATGAGTGGGGAAGGGGCAGAAAGAGAGGGAGACACAGAATCCGAAGCAGGCTCCAGGCTCTGAGCTGTCAGCACAGAGCCCAATGCTGAGCTCAAACTCATGAACCTCGAGATCATGACCTGAGCTGAAGTCAGACGCTCAACCAACTGAACCACCCAGGCGCCCTGAGCCAAGTCTGTGTTTGTAAGTAAAATTTGATTGGGACACAGCCATACTCACGTGTTTATTGTTGTCTGTGGCTGCTTTTGTGCTACAGTGGCGGATGTGAGTAGTTGTGATAGACCGTAGGCCCCGCAACGCCAAAAATATACTGTCTAGCCCTGTAGAGGCAAAGTTTGCTGACCCCTACTCTAGTTCACAATCTAATATAATTTTAACACGTTATCTTGTCTCATTGAATTTATCCTTATTGACACGGTGTGGTGGCCAGACTTATATTGGTTCTTCTCTATACTGATGTTTCCCCACTTCCCCTGAGCGTCCAGTCTCACTGGTATCTATCCAACCTGCAAAGGCCGCTGTCTTTCCTCTCTGTCCCAGACGGGTTTCTCAGCCCTGTTCCTTCCCATCCTCCAACACGGCACACATGTCAGTATGTAAGTCTTGGCTAAAAGTTTCAGGTGAAAATAAGGAAACATGTTTATATTGAGGACTAATCACCTAACTCCGAAAATCCCTCTGGCAACCCCTCCTGCCCCCACTGGAAATCCCTCCTGGATCATCTTGCTCTTCAGGACTTTACCATATCATTTGGCCCATCTCTTCCTCAATACCCCCTCGTATCTGGATCCCCCTCATTTTATCATGGAGAACAATCACGCTCTCCACTCCTATCTTACTAGTATGCCTGCACATCCTCTAACGCTGGTATGCACCAGTTATTGGAAAATAACTAGAATATGAAAGAGAGCATTTTGTGTGTATGTGTGAGATTCAGGAGGAACCTGGGCCTCCCTAGGCTTTAGGCTCCTACAAGGAGGAATACCAGTTAGTGGAATACTTGTGGCCTCTCTCTATGCCTCAGTCATTTTCCCCTAGGGATGAAGGATGTCTACCATTATTGATATGTTTGGGATAAGGACTGAGAATGTTGCCCCTTCCTCAGTCCCTCCCTCCTGAGACACAGCTGCCTAGAGGTCCATACCCCGGTCTTGCAGCTCAGTGGGATAAGCTCAGCTCAAGGGAGTGGGGCATCTGGTACATGGGGTAAGATTACTAAAAAAGAGTGGAATTGATGAAGGGCACCTGGGTTGCTCAGCTGGTTAAGCATCCGACTCTTGGTTTTAGCTCAGGTCATGATCTCACAGTTCTTGAGATCGAGCCCCATGTCGGGCCCTGTGCTGGCAAAGCAGAGCCTGCTTGGCATTCTCTCTCCCTCTCTGGGCCCCTCCCCACTTGTGCTCTCTCTCTCTCTCTGTCTCTCAAAATAAATTAATTAACTTTTTAAAAAAGAGTGGAATTGATAAACAGAGTAACTCCTGCAGATGGAAGCTTTTGGAGGGTCAGGCCATGTATCTTAAGGTGGGTTTTCCCATTAAGAGACACTGAAATAAGGATTTGAGTGTAAGCAGTCTACCTGCACCAGTAGGGAGTGGGAAGGAGATGTGGCCCATTAAAGATGTATTATAAAGCCAGCTACCACTGTGGGTGATTAGAGTAATCCCACAGTAAGCTCTAGGAAATGGTATGGAATTTACACCTCAGAGTTATCCTACTGTAGAGGATGAGGGAGCTGAGGCATCTATACTCCCAGCAGTCATTGATTGAGGACCGGTCCCTGGGGATGACTTTCTGGCCTGCCCCACATCATAAAGCAGCCTTCTTCAGCTTTTAGGAAAAACCCTCAGGCAAAGAAATGCAGATACTGACAGTTGGAAGTTCTTCAGGGGCTCCCTGAAGCTGTAAGGCCAGAGGGAGGTGGGAGGGACCAGAATACTCTATGTCACTACCAGAGACTCTGATGTTGAAGGGTGGATTTGGCATCTCATCTCCTTAGTTGTGCTTTATCTTTATTGTGCAACTCAAGGATTGAGGGAATCAAATTTCGGGCTTTGGCAGAATTTGTTTACTGATCATCTAATCTTATGACTATTAGATGTGGCTAGTTTTCAGAGGTCACAGGTCCCGGCCCATCTCCCAAGGGTCCCCTACAGCTGCCTGTCTGTAGGTCTTCTGTAGATAGGGCTACCTGCCTGCCAGACCGCAGCTGTCTCCTCAAGACAAGGGCTGTATTCCCATGACTAGCAGCCACACTTCCAGCAGCACCAATCATCCCATGTCCACGTGAAGTGGCATTTCTACTCCTTCCTATCCTGGAGTCTTCCAGGAGAGAAGTGAGGGCTGAGAAGAGCTGAAAAACGGAGCAACTAATTGATGTGATCCGTGCTCCAAAAATCCTTTGGAGAAACCAATAGTGTTCATTCCATCAAGATTAGTCAGTTGTACTTGGTAATGGAAGGGCATAGAGGGCCAGATGGAGGAAAGGGAGAGTCAGAGAAAAGCTGCCACAGGAGCATGGATGCTGTAAAAACAGCTTTGATCAGAGATGAGAAAAAGAGAAGCTGAAGGCAAGATAAGGAAAGCAAGGAAATCACAACATAACCATGGACCAAACAGCAAGAACAACAAAAAAAGTAAAGAACTCTCCTGGTCAAAAGAGCAGAACTAGTAGACAGAATGAGAAGGAGGAAAAGTATCGAGGGGAGAAAGGAAAAGGAATTACATTGAACAAGGTGTATTGTCCTACATCATATAGGATCAAACCATCCTGCCATGTGGATTCAAAAAAAGATCTGTGAGAAATAAAGAATAGTTCAAGAACTGGTCCAATGAGGACTCTCCTAGTTCCAAGTAACAACAGAAGACTACTGGAAATGTTTAAATGTTTGCTACTCAGAGAGTGGTCCACAGATCAGCATCAGCATCCCCTGGGAGCTCATTAGGAATATAGAATCTCAGGCCCCACCCTAGACCTACCAAATCAGAATCTGCATACAATCCCTAGCTGATTTGTGAGCACAGTGAAATTTGAGGCCTGCTGGATTAAATCAAAATATTAAGAGATGTCTCATGGACTCTGAGGACAAGGATCTAGCAAGACCCTGAGAACAAACTGGAACCAGCAACTTGGATACTATCAAGATATTCCATCTATCTCTTGCTTCTCCTTCTGAACAATAAAGTCCAATCATAAAAGTGAAGATCAAACTCTTGGGAATCAAATCTTCCAATTGTCAGTTTTCTCTACTTTTAAAATGATCATTGTGGATAAAATCAAACCAGAATCCACAGAGAACAGAATTTGAACACTTGGTTACACTGTGTGGAGAAGGTTGAATTTCTATTAGAACTAAATAGAGACATCTGTTTTGTTTAAATTAAGGATCTGTAAGTATCAGCCAGGGACCAAGTTGACAGCCATTTCTATAATAAAGCAATAAATCATGGGGATGGTTAAGGAAGCAAGGAACCCCACATTCTCACTTTGTTCAACCAATTAAGCAATAAGCCATCTGGGTCCTTTTGTTAATTACTGTCAAACACAACTCACACAATTGAATTCTGCCTTTTATTTAATTATATTAATTTATTCCAGCAACTTCAAACACAATGCCAATAATTAAGTTCATTTAAAAAAATAGAGGTCTTGTTTAATTTTTATTTTGCAACTATTAGTACCATTTACAAGGTTGACATCTGAGAATGTTTAGCTCCATCTCAGTCTCAGGATGTTAGGGGAATTTGCTTTAAATATAATCATGTCTGAAGGAAGAAGACAGTGTCCAAAATCTCTTCTCTCAATGGGATGATGAATCTATCCAGATCAGCACTATCCAAATAAAACTTTGCAGTGATAGAATGTTCTATATCTGTGCTCTCCAATACAGTAGCCACTAGGCACAGGAAGCTATTGAGCACTAGAGATGTGACCAATACAACTGAGGAACTGAGTTTTAATTTTTTTTTTAATTCTAATGAACTTACATTTAAACAGCCACGTGCAGCTAATGGCTACCGTAGACAGCACAGGTCTGGAGCGTATTCTAAGGAGGGAGAAGTGCAGCAGGCCATTGACTTAAGCTGGTAGAAAAAAATATGTTAATTATGATAGGCCTTGTTTAGAAACCCTCACTTCCTACCTACTTTTTCTTATTTGAAATGCACTGAGTTCTGAGACAGCCCAGAGGAGATCAGTATCTTCAAAGGGAGGTTTCCTAGCTGACCATGTGAAGAGTAAACTCCACCTGGAGGAGAAATGGGCATAAATGGTGTCTTCTTAACAGCAGAACCAACCCCACTCCACAGCTCTTTATGGACAAACTAGGTAGGCCAGGTCACAGCCAGGAGAGCCTTTCAGCTCTTGCTAGCACTGGCTCTGCTCTAGCAGACGCACGCTCTTCCCACAGTTGTGGACATTCAACCTGCAGGCACATTTGGGGGACTGAGGCTCAGAGATGGCCACATCAGCCCTAACGAACATTAACTCCCAACTCTGGTTCCTCTCATGTGAATTTGGGCTCAGATGCTGGCATTCCCCTACTGTGGAGGTTTGCCTCTTTGCAGAGGTTGCTATTTCTGATCCAGTCCATGCAAACCCTGTAACAGGGCATCAGGAGAGCTTCTCCACTGTATACACCTTGTTATTGGGAATGCTTAGTCTGAGCTGACCCAACGCCAATGACTAATGAGAAATACATTGCATGAGATTCTGGTTGGGGTTAACCAAGCTAGAGAAGGGCTAGGGCAGGGTGAATGGAGGTAGAAAGTCAGGAGGAAATTCTCATTTACATGAAAACCTCCTATTCCAGGTGTGCTGACTCTTTCCAGCTGCCAGGCTGAGCTGGAGAATTGGGTCAAAGCTTTTCCATCTTCTCTTCAACCCCGTTCTTTGCTCAGTGGCTTCCCTTCCTTCTTCTGAGCTATGGCTCAACCAGTGAACATGGAATTTGTCCTAATGAACTTAATCCAAAGTTTTGGGGATGTCAGGCCTTTACACCCTTCTCACACTTTAACTTTCATGGTTGGCTACACAGATAGTTCAAGGTAAGGCCATTTGCAAAAATATTATCAACCGGATGTATGTATCCTGGAGGTGTTGCCCAAGACGGTCCATGCCTCTCCTTTGTCAGAGATAAAAGCAATTCTCAAGTGCACGATGGAAAACAAAATAAAACAAACATCAATCTTCTGTACTACGTAATGACCATCATCCAGTGATAAAGACAATGAGACAATGAATCCTTTTTTTTTTTTTTTTTCTAAAACAGCCAACAGTCAATGCAATAAGGGGCGAGAAGGAAAGACTTTCTATACTCATTCATGGAGTTTTCTTCTCTACTATCACCAGGAGCGCAAACACAAAAGGGTCAGCTTCATGAAATATATATGCTCTTTTAGTTCCCTTGGGGATGAACTGTAATGGCTAAACTTCTCTTTTCCCTTTGACACAGGCATTCATCGTTCATCCACAGTGTAGACGTTGTCAAATCGCCACAGCTGGCTGGCTTTTCCATCACACTGGCGCAGGTACAAATCTTTGCTGTTTTCCTGCACCACAGCTTCCATGCATTTCCCAGAAAGAATGTGAACAATCATTCCATTCTGAAAAAACAGAAAAGACAAGGGAAAAAAGTCATTTCCCTGTAATCAGTAGGCAAAGAAGGATATTTCTAAGATTTGTGTTAATCATTACGAGAATTACAGAGGTGGTGTGAACTCGCCTAGTAAAGAACTGCATTATGTTGGTTAGTGTAAAAATAATTTAGGTAAATATATATAATATAAATATATTATGAATATAAATATCATTTGAAACCTTGAGATCATTAATTCAATTACTTTATTGAGATTGTATAATTGTGCCATTTCTTAGTTCTGTTTAGTAACATGCCAGTGTATAGAGCATGTTCAGTCTTTATACCATATTGGTGAAATTCATTGTTATCACTGTGCTTGTACCTTTCTGCTTTCAAAATGATTTAGTTTGATCTCTGCCCACTGTGACTCCTGCAATTTAGTACTGTTGCCACCACGTCGCAGTAGAGAGTAAAAGCTCAAGGATACACTGAGGGCCCAAGGCAGCCATGTTTCAAAGACTATAGCTGCCTCCTGCTCAAAGTCCACCAGACTTAATACTGAATCTAGCCATCCCTTCTTCAACAAAAAATTGATTTCTTTATGAAAAGTTAAACATTTTAACCAACAATGCCGATAATGTCCATTTGTTTATGTACTTTTGAGATAGAATTCACATACCATAATATTTACTCCTTTAAAGTATACAACTTGATGGCTTTTAGTATATTCACAGAGTATATGCAACCATCACTGTAAAAAGAAACCCACTATCATTAGCAATCACTTCCTGTCCCTCCCTTCCAGCCACTGGAAATCACTAATTTGCTTTCTATATTTATGAATTTGTTTATTCTGGACATTTCCTAGAAAGGTAGTCATATAATAGATAGCCTTTTGTGATTGACTTCTTTCACTTTGTATGATATCTTCAAGGGTCATCCATGTTGTAGCATACATGTTACCTAATTTTTTTTCTTTGTATTGTAGTAAAAATAGATAAGATAAAACTTACCATTGTAACCGTTTTTTTTTTTTTTTTTTTTAACATTTATTTATTTTTGAGACAGAGAGAGACAGAGCATGAATGGGGGAGGGGCAGAGAGAGAGGGAGACACAGAATCCAAAACAGGCTCCAGGCTCTGAGCTGTCAGCACAGAGCCCAATGCGGGGCTTGAACTCACAGACTGTGAGATCATGACCTGAGCTGAAGTCGGACGCTTAACCGACTGAGCCACCCAGGCGCCCCCATTGTAACCATTTTAAAGGGTAAAGTTCAGTAGTATTAAGTATATTCGCATTGTTGTGAAACATATATTCAGGACTTTTTCATCTTTCAAAACTGAAAGTCTATTATTTATTAACCAACTCTCCTCTCCCCCCATTCCCTGGTCAACACTATTTACTTTCTGTTTCTATGAATTTGACTATTTTAGATACCTTATTTAGGTGGAATCTTTCAGAATTTGTCCTTTTGTGACACATTTATTTCACTTAGTGTGATGTCCTCAAGGTTCATCCATGTTGTAGCATGTGAACCTTTTAAGGCTGAATAGTATTCCATTATACACACACACACACACACACACACATACATACATACACATACATATACATACATACATACCACATTTTATTTATCTATTCACCCATCGCTGAATGTTTGGGTTGCTTCTACCTCTTGGCTATTGTAAATAGTGCTACTATGAACAGTAGCTGAATGATAATACTTTTTTAATGTTTACTTATTCTTAGAGAGAGAGAGAGAGAGCACGAGCGGGGTAGGGGCAGAGAGAGAAGGAGACAGAGGACCCAAAGCAGACTCTGCACTGACAGCACAGACCCTGATGTGGGGCTTTAACTCATGAGCCATGAGATCATGACCTGAGCAGAAATCGGATGCTTAGCCGACTGAGCCACCCATGTGCCCCATAATACTTTTTTAAAGTCTTAGGTTTTAATGCCTGAAATATATTGGGTATATCTTACTCACTAATCTTGTACTTATTATTTTAACATGCTGTTTCTAAGATGTATCTTATCCACAGGACTTGGTTAGAATGATCCAAGACGTCTTTGAGCATGTATGGGCCCTAAGTCTTAGGTTCACTTGTCACCAAGTAGAGAAGGAAGGGCCTTTCTGTTGCTCCTAAACCACACCACTGAGGTAGTTGGCTGCTTCTGTAACATGCTCCCTGGTCTTACTGGTGACCTGAGCTAATAAACTTCAAAAAGGGACCGTCTCTTCTCTCTGCCACGATCATGGTCAGAGCTTTACAGAGACATGGCAAATGAGTACACTTTAAGATGCTTGTGGTCCAACTTTGCTACAGTGTTGGCTTTACTTCCTCCTGAGGCCTTAATGCCAGGTCACTAAGTTCAACAATAGGGGCTCTGACCTGTATGGTACTATCTGACCCCTTAGAAGACCCTGGGCCACAGTCCCAGCTAGAGGCACTGCTGAGCCCTTCCTGGACAGATTACTTACCTCTTGGAAGTCCCAGTGCTGTTGATGGATAGCAGGCCCTTCCTCGGTGCAGTTCTGAAGAGTCACCTGCTCTTGCCTGATGTCAAGACACAGGTGCTGTGGGCTGCCAAAGTGTATCTCCTTCCTGCCGGTGTGCTTCAGGTGCTGGGACAGAGGGGATGTTTGTTAACACAGCTAGGAGACCTTCTCCAAAGCTGGAGATGAAAGAAGGGGAGTTCACAATGGGGCTGACGTCAAGTGGCAATCTTTAGATTCTCTTAGGGTCAGCCAACACCGTATCTCATAGCCGAATCCACACGTGCAATGCCAGACTGGACCAAGCCTCTGAAATCTGCACGTGCCAGCTGCTGTCGCATTCATATTTCTACACTGTGGCATGTTTCTCCATTAGCGTCTCTTACTGCATCATGGTGAGGCCATAAAAGAGTGCCGTGTGTTGTGTGAGTGCACTACCGCAAGAGCAGATGAGGAGCACTTCTGAGGCCCAAGGGATCTCTTTCTGGAGAGAGCTGACCTGGCCTGTCACCTGGCCCAAAACAAATTGTCTGTTGCATCTGATGACTCTCACTCATGGTCATTTTTTTCCTCCAGTGTTTTATACGATTCGATTGTGCATATCTTTGCAGGGGGGCTCTCACTGTAGGAAGCCTGTGTGCCCTGGCCGGAGAGCACGCTCTGACAAAACCAATTTCTGTTTATTCCTGCCAAGTGCAACCTGAGTGGATCTTATATTAATTTTGCGGTTGGGAGGCAGTGTTGGCCTCAGTGATCTGCGCATTCACATGGGGCCTCGTGCTTAGAAGGGGTTAGTGTTCTTGGTTTAATGTATTTGGTTTAATGCTCTCCTGTTACTATCTTGAAATCCTTTTTGTTTTTGGTTTTGGTTTTGTTTTGTTTTGTTTTTTGAGATAAGGCACAAGTGAAAGAAGGGCAGAGAGAGAGGAAAAAGAGAGAGAGAGAAAGGCAGGGCTCACCTGATGTGGGGCTCAAACCCACGAACTGTGAAATCATAACCTGAGCCAAAGTTAGATGCTTAACCAATTGAGCCACCCAGGCGCCCTATCTTGAAATTCTTTTTTTTTTTTTTTTAATGTTTATTATATTTGAGAGAGAGTGTGAGCAAGGGAGGGGCAGAGAGAGAGACGACACAGAATCCGAGGCAGGCTCCAGGCTCTGAGCTGTCAGCACAGAGCCCCACGTGGGCCTCTGACTAATGAACTGTGAGATCATGACCTGAGCCAAAGTCAGATGCTTAACCAACTGAGCCACCCAGGTGCCCCAAGATGTTACACAGTTTTGAAATTCTTAATAATTGTTGAACTGTGGGCTCCACATTTTCACTTTGCGCTGGGCCCCAAAATTAGATAGCCATTCCCGCTTGAGGATTCTCACACCACACAATTCATATAAATTTGAATCCTACACCCATATTAGATGCAGACTTGTGGTTAAAAAAATTTTTAAGAGTGATTTTTTCCTATACAAAGACCCTGTGGAGACAGACAAGCTTCCTTGTCACCTTCCTGTGGCAGTGGGTGGATTTTTCTAGTCAAACTTTTCACAGGTAAGTTACTCTTTGAAGGTCAAAGCTGGCTTTCTATGGCATCTCATTTCCAACTTCTCATCTGTCAAAGGCTGCAAGTAGGCTCTCACTGACTACTGCATGTAGCTAATGGCTCATGTATCCTGAGGCAGGATAGGTTGGCCAATGCCCTGTGGCTCTATTTTCAGATGCCTCTTGATTTGTGGCCCCTGGAGATTTCCCTTTGTTACAAATTCACTTACTTATGTGTTTCTTCTTAATTTTTTATCTGGCATATCTAGGTGCTTTTAGGAAAAGGGCTTTCAGCTTATCCAGCTCACAATTTTGCTAGATATAGAGGTCCTTGCTAGTCCCCTCCTCCCCACCAAGAATCAGAAAACCCACAAAGGCGAACATTCTGTTCGCATGCCTGAGACTGCATTATTCCCGGTTGCAGAGGAGGAAACCAAGACTTGGAGGGTTTAAGAAGCCTCTGATGTCATACAGCTAGAAAGTGGTGAGCTCTTGCCACCATATTACACTGCTTCCTCACTTAGCACTTTATATCTGTATCCTTCTCCCCTGTGCCAGGTGTGAGTGCCTTTTGCTGTGTTCCGGAACACTGGTAAAGGGCAAAGTGGAAAGAGGCCACATGGGTCCTAAGAACCTGCTTCCCCATATGCCCTCCAGATGCAGGACTCCCTGCCCCCAGCCCAGCCCCCTCCCCACCCCCCACCTCCAGGATCCCAGAACCTGCTTTGCCAAGCCTGGCCTCACCGGTCCTCCCTCCAAGACATATTCTGGCATTTGCCCCCAGGCTCTCAGGGCCTCATCTGACTCATTTGATCAATATCTCTAGCAACTCGTACTTTGTTGCTTATTTTTAACACAGGCCTTTGGGATATGACACCTTAATGCAAAGGCCCCTGTCACAGGCTAAAAGAGATTTGGGGGCGGACTAGGCCTTTCTAGGTTCACCCAAGTTGTGAAAAGAAGTGGACCCACCGACCCTCAGCCAGCATCTCTGAGCCTTCCCACCACCTCGGGGAGTTATTCTGTGATGGCAAATTTGAAGAGAAGCTTAGCCTAAGATACAAAGAGATCTTCCTGATAAACAAGGGGTCTTCATGGATGCTGGAATGACCCTGCTGCATCGAGAGCCTTTCTCTGACTCAATTACCTTCTTCTCTTCTCAGACACTTGAGGGCGTAAAATATACCAATCCCTGGGGTGCTGCAGGAGGAAATATGGTTCTATCCTTTCACTCATTCCTTTAGCTTCTGGGAATTATGAACTAGGGATTTTAGAGCACCAGGGACCATAGGGGGCTTCATGGGAATCTATTCACCCTGGAAATTGTTAAAATTTTGTGCAGCTGTGCTTATATGTGGGTTTTTTGTTTGTTTGTTTGTTTGTTTGTTTGTTTTTTTCTGGGAAAGGGTCCTTAGAATTTATTACCTTCTTAAATGAACGATGTGACCTGTAATAAAGAGTCTAACTCCTTGTCTAATGTCTGGTCTCTTAGCATTCAAGCTCCACTCCTTCACCTTATATCCTTGCTCTACTTCTGGGCAAGCTCTTAAGAAAGCCCCGTGCTTTCTTCTTTGGTGCTGGTGGGAAGTTCAATCCAGGTAAGCCCAGCCAGAGCTTGGGAACCCTCACCTGACCAACCGCCCCCCAACCACATAAGAGCCAAAGTCAGCCGCCCCTTCTTGCTGTCTTGCTGCCTTGCTTGTCTTGCTCGCTTGGGAGCCTGTCCTGCTCCACTAGGAAGTCTCATTAGGTGAATAATGATGCTTTCCATTCTCTGTTGTTGCATGTGGGGAGTCATCAGTTTCAATATCTGAACCAAATTTGGGGTCAGGGGTTGATCTTGCCCCCACAAGGCAACCACTAGATACAACCTAAAAAGATGAGGGGCGCCTGGGTGGCGCAGTCGGTTAAGCGTCCGACTTCAGCCAGGTCACGATCTCGCGGTCCGTGAGTTCGAGCCCCGCGTCAGGCTCTGGGCTGATGGCTCGGAGCCTGGAGCCTGTTTCCGATTCTGTGTCTCCCTCTCTCTCTGCCCCTCCCCCGTTCATGCTGTGTCTCTCTCTGTCCAAAAATAAATAAAAAACGTTGAAAAAAAAAAATTAAAAAAAAAATAAAAAGATGAGGAAGCACAGGGAGGGATGGAGGGCCCTACTAGGCCTTCCTAGGCCTACACTTTAACCAGGTGCCACCTGGATTTCTTGATGTCAGTTTCAAATAGTCTGTCCTGTGGTGAACCATCTATATCCAAGAACAGGAACCTTGGCTCAAGGAAGGGCCTCCCCCTGTGGGCAGGGTGCCTGTCAGGCATGTTCAGCATCTCTCTTCGGCTGCCCTTTGGGCCATTAGCTTTTTCTGTCACCAGGGCAGCCCCATCCATCTTGGGTACTGACAGGTCTGGCCACACTGCAGAGTGGGGCCTCGGGGAAAGTCGTGCAGTTTGTCTTCATTGCTGCATCTCGGTCCTTCCCCAGCAGTCATCAGAGCCCTTTCTCCTGGGGAGAGGCCCCATCAGCCCTGGCATCCCAGTACAGCTTATGTGCTGTTCCCCAGAGGTATTTGTACTCTCCGCTTTCCATCTGACTGTGGAATGAAAGACTTTCTCCTTGTGGAAGGAATCCCATGGACCAAATTGCTCTGTGCCTGGGAAATCTTCTGAATGACGCCAGTGCTCTGCAGCTTGGAGGCAGGGACCCCATCTGTGTGGAAGCCCTACTCTAGCAAGTGCAGCAGATGGTTGGCCAAGGCCACGAGGCCTATCTGCTCCAAATCCAGCCCTCCTTCTCTGCTTCACACACACACACACACACACACACACACACACACACACACGCGTGCATATGCAGAGACACCCACACAGACAGACAGATATATGCACAGAGACACAGATAGACATGCACACACCAGGCCTCTGTTGTGCAGTAAAGATCCCCCTCTGTGAACTCTGGCTCCCATAGAGCCCCGTTAAATCCTGGAAAGCCACAACATATCTGCGTGGGAGGACTCGGAATCAGAGGACAGAGACAAGACTGTAACCACAAGTTGTGGGTTGGAGGCACCACTGTAAGTGGGGAACACACTCTGGGGTCCCCTTCCCTCCTCAGTGCTTCTGTGCCTACAGCGCCCACTTGGATGACCCATATTACCCCATCTCTGGTTCTAGCTGGCTGAGGATCTCTGGCTGGTCCAGATGTTTCAAGTGGTGCCCTGATAGAAATGTGTGTCAATTTCTTTGACCTCTGATTAGAGATTTTTAATTTAAATAGGGAGGTTTTCCACAAACTCCGGATTTCCAATGTCTTTTAAATTTGGGGGCTAATCTCATAATACTGGACCCACTTACAAAAGAGAAAACATGTGTTGAGGCTGGGGGACGGGCATAGCTGTCCTTTCTGATGGGCACGTGCTCCTCAGGCATAGCAGCCTCCACCCAGCTCACTGTGCTCATCCCTGCCTGACCCTGGGGATATCTGAGTTTGCAACCCCTGGGTCAGTCACTCTCTGAGCCTCAGTTTCCTCATCTGTTAGATGAAAGCATTGGCTAGATAGTCTCTATTTGCTTCAGGCTCAGATGCTTGTATTCTCTGATGATGGCCCATGTCTGTGATTGTGCCTGGGGGCGGCGTGGGCAGAGCTGGGATGGGTCATTGTGGTGGGGGACATGGCACCACTGAAAGGAGGTGCCCCAAAGGGAAGTGAGGAGCATCCCAGGAAAAACCATTCTTAGGTCTTGCCCGGATGTTACCCTGAGAACTCTGACTACCCACCTGTTGCTGCCGGCTGTCACTGCAAGGAGCTAGCATCATGGTGCAGCCCAGGATGTCCCCTTCTTCCTGGCAGTCAACACAGAAGCCAAGTCCGGTGTTGTGGAGCTGAAAGTGGACATCCATATGGAAGTGAATCCCGCCCTCCCCTGTTAAGACACCCTCCATCAGGCGCTAGTCCTCCTCTCCTCCTTCCCTGCAGTGTAGCTCACGGTTCCAGGTTCAGGCCACAGAAATAAGCAAGGTCAAGCTAAAGCCTCTAATCCCAATGGACAGGAGGCAGGCCACATCTGTCATGATGAAAGGACCTGAAACAGGTTTTGGGGCAACCCAGTCACCTCCCTCAGGGTAGGCATGGAAGCCTCCGAGGCTCCCCTGACCTCTGGACTGTGTGGCCAGGGTCATGGACAAACATCTGAGTATCCAGTTTCTGTATTGGGAGGCTGCCCATCCCCTCCCCTTCCTCCTCATCTTCCCGGGGGCATGCCTTGCCTTTCCAGAGAACCTGGGCCTGCACTCAGATGGGTAAAGCTCAGGGTAGATGTTGGCCAGAAACCAGTGGAACGTCCGACAACCCAGTCTCCTTTGCAGCTGCAGGCGTTCTGTGCAGTCTGGCTTCTCAGCCTGATGGAGGAGAAAGACACGGGCACTGAGATGGGGGAAGGCCAACTGTTCACCACAATTCACACGTGGGGGAGGGACAGAGGTAGCTGGGAAGAAGCTGAAGGATTGGGACAGGGTGAGGGGACCAAGGCCACAGTTCCCTAGGGCTGTAGCCAGGTGGGGAAAGTCATGTGTTGGGGAAAGAAGTTTAGAAGGGAAAGAGTAGGATGGTCCTCCCTACAGAGAGCTGTGGAACCAGCAGTGTGGTTGTGAGAGCACTCCCTCCCCAATCCTTCACATCTTCAGTCTACAAAGACCATTATACCTGTGCTTTAAGGACTTTTTGTGGAAGCTGGCAAAATGGCAGGGCTTTGCACCTAGGCTGGTGTGCTGCAGCACCATAATGAGCCATATGGAGGCAGGAACTGACCCAAAGGCAACTGAGATGAAATAAGCTAGGAAATTGTGGGGTGGGATGGGGGCAAGGCAAGTTTACTTTTCTTCTCCTCCTAGTGCCCAATTTCCTCCATTACCATTAATAAATCATTCCTTTGGGCTACTCTATCCCCTTTCCTTGAGATTCTCCTTTATAATACAATTGTCCTGGGATGGATATCAGGTAAGTCCTTAACACTCGAGTATAAATTTATACATTTGGCTATATTGATAAGATACAAGGAAACCTACCTATACATTTAGTATTAAATCCTGGATATCCTGAGGGAAGACAGTGGTGCTAAGGAGGGGTAGGAAGGGCCAAAAATAAAAACAAAAAAGAGAGATCATATTTCCTGGGGTAAGGAGAGGAAAGGAGAGGGGGCTGGAACAAGAAGTCCATGTCAGAGTTCCAGTTTGATGGCCTTTAGTCTGGCAATTAAACACTGGGCTAACAGGCTGAATGAAGTGATTTCGCTTTTTCCATCTTTTACTCCTCAGATATAAATGGTGTGGATCTGCCATACTGACATGCTCTCGGTGTGCTTCCCAGACTATGATCCCCTGAGCACCTGGCTCAGAAATGCCCACGGAACTTGTTAAAAATGCAGGTTCCTAGGCCCTATACCAGAGTGATTCAGTAGGTTGGGCCAGCAACCCTGGAAGCTGCATTTTGACCATTTCTCCTGCTGAGTTTTCTCCACAGAAAGTTTGGGATCAACTTCTCTAAGGCAGGGATGTCTTGTTTATTCAGCACACCTGCCTACCATTAAACCAAAGACATCTATTACTCTTTAAGGAAATTAGTGTAAGATTTTTATGGTTTCTTGGCTTTCTTAGTGTTCGTTTGAGACCTCACCAGTCATTCTGCAGGGCTGGACTTTGCTACCAAAGCAGGAACATTCCTTCATGAATTTTCCATCACCTTCACCTTTCTCAGTGGTCAAACAAAGTGGCAAATCTCTTCAGCCTTTTGTTTGATCTCAAATGAGGGGCATATGCTGACAATGAACTTTCCCTTCTGTACAACCAAACTTGACAGGGGAAAAACAAGAGAATGTTAACTCCTCCAACAGTGAAACCCTGACCTTGTCTTTTGGGTGCCTATAATTTCTGTATCTCAAAATCCATGTGAGGGTTTGGATAGAAGGATAGAAATTGTAGAGCAAAATTAATTTTTAGCTACTTAAATTTAAACTAAGAGCATAAAGTTAACGTCTCCAACCTTCAGGGAGGCAGTGATATTATTAAAATCTTAACATCGATGTCAGCCATAGGACATTTCCAAAACATGAATTAAGAGGAATGTCCCCCCCCACCCAAAAAAAAGCCAGAAAAACAAATGTCTTCTCATTTACCAGTAGGAGGTGCCATTGTCCTTGTGAAAGTGATCAGATGACCAGATGACGGGGAGATTTGTGGATCAGAGAATGGAGCACACCCAGCAGTGTGGGCAGGCTGGTGAGGGACTTATGGGAGTTGTCCCAAGACCTTTGTGGGTCACGGAAATCTTATCTTCGGAGCCCCCACTCCCAGCCTAGGAAACAGTAATGGGAACCCACGTCTCATGCTGAATAGTATTTATGTGCCAGTTCCACGAGAATTGGGCTACGTGGCAGTTGAAGATGTGCTGTTTGTGGACATTAATGAAATGTTTAAAATTTTAAAATTTTTGTGGCTTGTTTTGGATCTTTTATGTTTATATTTATATTTCTATTTGTTTCATGTCTTGGATAATTCCACAGTTTGAGTGCTTTGCTCAGGAGGAAAGGGCGCTCTGAGACCCGTCACTGCTTATTCCCTGCCCAGTCTGCCCTCTGGCCCCACGATAAAGGATCGCAGCCCATAGATGTCCCACAGACCTCAGGGGGCTCCAGGCCAAGACCAGCCGTGACGCTGTGTGGAGATGCTTGGGACAGACAGGCAGCTCTGCCAGGGGGCCACTTGAGAAGGGGCAACTTAAGGGAAGCACAAGCCAGAAGCTTTTGTTTTCCCCACCAGGTTGGACAGAGAGGCACTCCTTGGCCCAGCCTCCTGCTGGTGGCCTGTGCTGGGCCCAGAGACCCCTGCCAGGATCTCTCCTTACCTGGCTCAAGGAGAAGGCCTCTGGGCTGTGCCTGTAGAAGGTTTCTTTGAATGAGCCCAGCCAGGTCTCGGCGATGCGAACTTTGTTCCGCAGAGTGGCCTCCTGATCACGGGGGGACTGGGCTTCCTGGTTTTGATAGATGTGCCCCACCCGAGAACAGGGAAGGATTTCAACAGAGCCACCACAGAGCCAGGCCTGCCATAAAAGGAGAAAATAAACATCTGAACACAACTCCAAGGACATGGAGTTAGGGATCCTGACAGGGGCTGGAAAAATGCACAGGAAATCACGAACACAAAATGGTGAAGAGAACGATAGTCCTCGGGGTGCCTCAGAGTTTCCAGATCTGGTAGTTCCGGGCAGGCGAGTGACAGTGCGGGAAGAATGGGTGCGGTTGTCCCGGGACAGAGCCAGTGGAGTAAGGGAGCCGCATCCATGCAATACTGGAACGGGCCCTTTCCCAAAAGCACATGGACACATTTGGCACCTTTAGAGATATAGCTGTGTGGATTAGCACCCCTGTTCCCCAAAGCTGCTTCCTCAGGGAAAAGGGGTCCCTGGTGGTCAGAGAGTTCTCCAGTAAAATTCATTTGAAAGGAAGCCTTTCATTTCATCCTGGGGATCAAGAGGAAAGCGAAAACATTTCTAGCAAAAGGCAGCATGTGGACTGAAACACACCAAAAACAGAGTTCCCAAACTCTGGGCCATGGTACCCCTGGGGGTGCCCCATCAACCTCAAAGGGCCGTGCGGGATATTTTAAATGCTTGAGAAAAACACGGTGACATCTATTGGGTGTTCTGCAAACTACAAGCTTGAGATAATTCATGATTTCCACATTAGATGGCTGTATTTTCGATAATGTACACCTTTACGGGGTTGAGTTTTCAGTGGTTGCTGTGATGAAAAAGCCAGTCTCGTGTTCAAATCGACATGGAACAGGAAATGAAGGTGATGGTGTCTGGTCTGATTCCAAGGCTTGAGAAGTTGTGCAGTGCCCAACACTAAATTTAGGCACTAAATTTTTAGTGCAAATACTTATTTTTTGGAACTATAGTAGTTCCCCCTTATCCATGGGGGACATGTTTCAAGACCCCCGGCAGATGCCTGAAATCACGGATAGTTCTGGACCCTATATACACTATGTTTTTTCTTATACCATACATACATACATACCCGTGATAAAGTTTAATAAATAAATGAAGCACAGTAAGAGATTAACAATAACTAATAATACAATAGAACAATATCATGATATACTGTAATAAAAGTTATGTGAATGTGGTTTCTCTCTCTCTCAAAATATCATCTTATATTGTACCCACTCTTCTTCATGTGGTGATGGGAGATAATAAAATGCCTACGTGATGAGATGGAGTAAGGGAATGACAAGGCATTGTGACCTAGGGTTAGGCTACTACCCGTCTGATGATACCTCAGAAGGAGGATCATCTGCTTCTGGACCAAGGTGGACCATGGGCAACTGAATCTGTGGACGAGGCAGGACCAGTGAGCTCAATGCACAGAACTGTTTGGCATTTGTTTTGGCCTATGGGTGCCATGAATAACGCCTGAGATGCCAAGGGTGCTGTGAACACAGAATGTACGGGAACCCCTGTGCTACAGTGTAGACGGCTGATATGATGCCCTTTCCTATGCACAGGTTGGATAGCTGGTTTCAAGAGGGAGGCTGGGGGCACAATCAGAATAGGGCATGAGAGACGTGGGAAGGGAAAGAAACACACTACATTTCATGACTCGATACATTGCCTGCAGCTTTATCCCTGACCAGGGGCATTTCTAATGGCTGCGTCTCAGCTGGGACCTCACATACTACTCCACAGAACCCATCTGGCTCCTCCCTTGGTCCAGAACATACCTTGAGAGACAGTTCGAGGTTTTCACCACCCCGCAGTGACATGAGAGGGTCATATGCACCAGTATTTTGGAAGTAATGTCTGTCCATGGCCACAACACCACTGGGCACCACAGGGCTCCTAGGCAGAGAGAAGACAGGAACAGACTGCAGTTCAGAACCTCAAGTATATTGGGAAGTCTTACCATGTGGGAGCTCCAGTGGCCGAGAGAGTGGACTCTGGGCCCAGATAGACCTCAGTGCTTTTAATTGCAAGACTAGAGCCAAGCAACCAGGTCAAAAATCCCAGTATTCTTTTTTTTTTTTTAAGATTCATTTGTTCTTGAGAGAGAGTGTGTGAGCAGGGGAGGTGCAGAGAGAGGCAGGGAGAGAAGATCTGAAGCAGGTTCTGTGCTGACAGCAGCAAGCCCAATGCGGGGCTCAAACTGCAGATGGAGGGCGACTGCCCGGGGGTAAACACCACATGATCCCTTGTCCCACGGGCCCTTCTTACAATGTGACATTGATATTGCTTCCCCCTGAGAGGTGGGATCTAGTCTTCTTCCTTCCCATGAACCTGGATGGGCCTGCGATTATGTTGGAAGTGACCCTGGGTGACTTCTGAGGTTTGGTTATAGAACGGGATACATACTCTGAAACATTATACTGACTGAAAGAAGCCAGACACAAAAGGTCACATATCCTATGATTCCATTTATATGAAACATCCAGAACAGATCAATCCATAGAGACAGACAGTGGCTTGATGGTTGCCAGGCACTGGGGGGAGGAGAGGGTGGGAAACACCACTTAATAGGTATGGGATTTTACTGTAAAGTGATGGAGATGTTTTGGAACTAGATAGAGGTGGTGGTCGCACAACATTGTGAATGTGCTACCCGCTGCTGAATTGTTCATTTTTAAACGGCTCATTTGTGTTACGTGAAATTCACGGCAGTAAATTGTTCTTTTAAAGGGGGAGAGGGATACAGCTTGTTTCACCTGGGCCTCTTGAGTGGGATACTTAGTCTTAGAACCCAGTGCCATGGTGTGGCCAGCCCCACGTGCAGTGACCTCAGGGAGAGCGGGTGAAGTTCCCACTGAGGTCCCCCTCATAGCCAGCATGAACCTTCAGACATTCAAGGAGCCTCACGGGGATTCCAGCCCCACCCCCATGGCCCCTTGAGCCATTTCCTGCTATTCTAGTCTAGTGCATGGTCCTGCTGAGGCCCCAGATACCACGGAGCAGAGACACCCAACCCTGATGCTTCCTTTCATAATTCATGACACACAGAATCTGTGAGCTTAAAAAAACGGTTGTTGTTTTACAGTGAAGTTTGGGTGGTTTGTTACAGAACAGAAGATATCTAGAACATCTTCTTAAATAGAATAATTGTCCCAAACCCAAACACACCCAAAAACCAAAGCAAGCAAGCGACCATAAAATTTGATATATTTTGAGAGTTACGGTGTCTTAGCATTCACCTGGCTGAATTCTTCCTTTTTAGCAAGAAACTACTTGAGGTCAGGGAAATTCCAGTGTTACCTGGAGAAGTAGAGTTAGCTCAAGATCCCAGCTCAGGTTCTCTCACTGCCCCACACAGAGGCATCCACTGACGCTCCCTGGAGGAACTTAAGCTGGACCCCATTCCCATAAGAATATAACACTAATAACACCAAGTGTTGCGCTCGGCACTCACTCCATGGTTTTCATGCAGGAACTCTTTTATTTAGCCTTCCCAACAACCCCTTTGCCCTCAATTCACTGATAAGGAAACTGAGGCACAGAGTAAGCAACTTGCTAGGAAACTGGTGGGGCTGGGATTAGATCCCAGGCAGTTTGGCTGCTGAGTCCACCCTGAGGAAGCAGAGGTATAAAGCAGGCTATGTGACAGAACCTCACCTGATGGGGCTGATGGGGGACCGGAGGGCCTTCCTGTCTCGCTCTGGCAAAGGCTCCCAGTGGAAATCCAGCTTCCAGTCCAACACCCCACGCTGCAGGTCCTTGGAAGGGTAATACTGCAAAGTCTTCCAGTCAATCACGTCTATGACTGGAGACACCACCCGGCTCCTGGAAAGCATTGTGGAATCAAATAAGGGATACAAACCATTCACTTACTGGAGGTTAGAAAGATGATCTACACTTGCACTGCCCAGTATGGGAGCCAGTGGCCACAATATGGTCTGGGTTGAGGTGTGGTGTAAGGGTCAAATACACACTGGATTTAGAAGACTTAGTATGAAAAAAAGATGTAAAAATCTCAGTAATTTTTCCATTCATCGCATGTTGAAATAATAACATTTTGGATATATTGGGTTTGCTAAAATGTATTATTAAAATTAACTTCATCTGTTTCTTTTTGTTTTGTAATGTGACTATTAGAAATGTTTAAATTAGGGGCGCCTGGGTGGCGCAGTCGGTTAAGCGTCCGACTTCAGCCAGGTCACGATCTCGCGGTCCGTGAGTTCGAGCCCCGCGTCAGGCTCTGGGCTGATGGCTCGGAGCCTGGAGCCTGTTTCCGATTCTGTGTCTCCCTCTCTCTCTGCCCCTCCCCCGTTCATGCTTTGTCTCTCTCTGTCCCAAAAATAAATAAAAAACGTTGAAAAAAAAAATTAAAAAAAAAAAAAAAAAAAGAAATGTTTAAATTATATACATGGCTCATTATATTTCTGTTAGTACTGTTCTAGAAAATATGTTTTTGCATGAGGAGCTGGGAGCTCATTTCATTAAATAGCATGCCTGCCTCTTTTTTTTATTTAAAAACATTTTTTTAAATGTTTATTTATTTTTGAAGGAGAGAGAGACAGAGTGTGAGTAGGGGAGGGGCAGAGAGAGAGAGAGAGAGAGAGAGAGAGAGAGAATCTAAAGCAGGCTCCAGGCCCTGAGCTGTCAGCACAGAGCCTGAAGTGGGGCTTGAATTCACAAACCGCGAGATCGTGACCTGAGCCGAAGTTGGATGCTCAACCGACAAAGCCACCCAGGCGCCCCCCTGCCTCTTTCTTTTTTCACAAACCTCTGTTGATAACACCGAAAGACAGGAGAATGGGGTTCTAGGCTCAGCTCTGCCACTAATGGGCTGTGTGATCTTGAGACAGCTGCCATACCTCTCCGGGCCTTGGTTTCCTCCTTTGTAAAGTGGGAGGTTGAACCACGTCCCACAAATACCTTTCTCAGCAGTAACACTCTAGGACTATGGCTATTGACTTCTTTTGGGGTCTTTTTCCCTTTGAAAAGTGTAGACTCCTCTTCAGAAAAATAATCATAGGCACATATCCAAAGTATTATGCATAATTTCAGAAGGTTCATGGGCCCCTGCTCTAGGGTCTGTTTCTTGTTCCTGTATTATACAACTTGATTGGCTTGAGGAATCAGGTTTGCCAAGCCCCAGACGTGTCCCTGATGTTAATGCAAGTGTATGTGGGCACATGGTGTCTACAAGCAAATGGCGGTCCTGCGTCTAGACTTATTTGCTTGTTCATTTACTGATGGCTGTTGGTGACGGTATTTTATCCTTTTGTGTGATTGTTGTTTGTTTTGTTCTGCTTGCAACAGCCTGGGATATGACCTCAGGGAGGGTAATGTGGGAAACTGGTACAGGTCAGAAGCTTGTTTTTTTATCTCAAATATAATTTATTGCCAAGTTGGCTAACATACAGTGTATACAGAGTGCTGTTGCTTTTGGGGGTAGGTTCTGTGGTTCATCGCTTACATACAACTTCACATTGTAACTAGACAGGTGACCACTCCGGTGGTGTGCCAGGAGCTGATCTCCACCTAGCCAATATCTCAGTCGCATTGTTTTCTGTTTTGTCACAGGTTTTCTCTCATGGCTGTTACTTTTTTTTTTTTTTAATTTGAGACAAAGAGAGAGAGCATGAGTGGGGAGAGGGCCAGAGGGAGAAAGAGAAAACCTTAAGCAGGCTCCACATTCAGCGTGGAACCTGATGTGGGGCTTGATCTCATAACCTTGGGATCATACAAAATCAAGAGTCGCGTTCAACTGACTAAGTCACCCAGGTGCCCCCAATGACTATCAGTTCTAAAATCTATGCCAGGAAATAGATCAGTCCTGAACTCGGGGGTGGCTGGGAGGTGCCACTCTAAGAGAAGAGAGATTCCTGGCAGGAGAGATGCCAGCCACGCTGTGTTTTACACTTCTATTGATGTCCATCTCTGTTCCTTCCATCTTGGAGACGGCCAGGACTAGGGTAGCCCAGGCTACATGGAGAGGGCCAGGCTGGTCTTGGGACTCAATTATCTGTCCTCAAGTGACTGACATTGGCATAAGAAGTCATGGGGTTTATATTTAGAGCAAGGACTCTGATATGGTTTTCCTGCCCTTTTCACATTGTTGCCTCTGGAAGGGAAGGGAAACTTAATCCCTCTGGGTCTCCACTATTTCTGGCATCCTGAATTGACCAAAGAAAACTGAGAGGCAAGATCAAGGAAGAAAGGAGGACACCCAACCCCCCCCCCCCACCCCAAGTCCCCACTTAGGGCGGAGTGAACTGAGCAGATGGAATGGATTTGGCTCCGGGCAAAGCATTTTGTGGAATTTCAGAATCGAGAGCCCGGGAAGCCGTGTGGCTGAATCCTGAAGAATCCCCTCAAATTTGTGCCGTCTTAGTAATCATAACAGGACAAGAAAGGAAATTGCATCCGAGCATCCATACAGCTTGCTGGTCCTAGATCTTCGAGCTGTGTCCTTCCTGACAAAGGTGTACATTACTTTTGACCAGAAAATGGGAACTCTGGAATTTATCGAATTTCTCTTTTTGCTCTGTCTTGCTGGAACCTCAGAGTCTATGCGAAGCTCGCTGTTAATAACCGTATCACCCCTCATATCCAACGCTACCTTTTCCTGTCTGAAATCTCCTTTTGCTTCTATCTTGACCAGACACTTAGGTGATTATTCACGAACCTCTCTAAGTGCCTTTTGGGTAGAGATTAAGAGGATAGCAGCTGCTTGACCACGGCTGAATTAGGGAGTGACTGTAGTCTAGTGACTCAAAACTGGTGATTTAAAAAACCCAAACAGTCTTATATTTAGCTTTGGGTTTTGCACCTACAGATGTGTCTGGTGTTCTTGGAATACGCTCAACGCAACATGGCAGAGCTGCCTTGTTTGACTTGGAAGGAGCTCAAAGTGTCTGCTTATGCCATCATTCTCTCTTTCAAATTGAGCTTTAACTCTCAGGCAAGTGCAAGGCTGATTCTCTCGTAAGCCTCTCTAAGTTCCAGGTCAGGCGATTGGGTTTCACAAGACACACAGAGGTAGGAGAGCTATCAGCCAACACTGGTTGACTGTTGACTGTAATACATGAGGTCGGCTTAACTGGGGTTTCAACCTTACCAACCAAACCTAGTTTATTTGTAAGCCCTAGTTTATCTCATCCTTCTGTATTATTCCTGTGCTTCAGTGTCCCTCTGGGTCTATGACAACTACAGTCATTTTGGAAGTTCACCCAGATTCTCGGTGTTGGGGAAATTATCAAGGCTCTAAATTCTCTCGCCCCAGAGCTCTTGCTTCTCAAGGGTGACCCCAGGACTGCCGCGGCTGGCTTTTTCAGACTCTGTCATGCTGAGGGGTGTGGAGTAGGATGAGGGCTGGAGAATTTCCCAGGGGCGTGAGACCAAAAGGAGGCTGATCCCTTTGTGGGCTGGAGGCATCTTGGGCCCCTGCTGCTCCTCAGCGTGCACGCGCATGCGCGCGCACACACACACACACACCACTTTTACACAGGATTCCTCAGACTGCTTTCCATCATTTCACCTCTTGCAGGGCAGAGTGGTTCTTGCTTCTCCCCACTGAGCAGGCCCAGCCCTGGCTAAGCACTAGGTGACCTTAAGAACTAGGTATCTCGGGGCGCCTGGGTGGCTCAGTCGGTTAAGCGTCTGACTTCAGCTCAGGTCATGATCTCACAGTCCATGAGTTCGAGACCCGCGTCAGGCTCTGTGCTGACAGCTCGGAGCCTGGTGTCTGCTTCAGATTCTCTGTCTCCCTCTCTCTGACCCTCCTCCGTTCATGTTCTGTCTCTGTCTTGAAAATGAAAAAATATCAAAAAAAAAATTTTTTTTAAATAATAAAAAAAAAAGAACTAGGTGTCTCTAAGATAGAGGACCAGACCCAATTTAAGTGGAAAACAACTTAACCTCTGGAGCCAGCATCGCCCCTCAGGGGGTGTTGTCTTTGAGCACTTCACTAAGGACTGCCCCCTTCCCACTGGAAACCTTCATTTGTCTAGGGCCATGACTCTCACTCCATGGCTTGGGTACTAGAGCTGGCAGTTAGCACATGGCAGTTGACCGCTACCCTTGATCTTCACCTTTGTTGCTTTACATGGAAACCAACCACCAATCAGCACCTTTAATTCTGCTCTACAAAAACTGCTCTTTGAGTAACTCCGTCTGGGGCTGCTATGTACAGTTATGTGGGCTGTGCACTGCCCAAACTTAGAGAATGCCTCAAATACTGACGTTGGAAATTTGCATACCTATTTCTAAAATTTCTGGCAGTTATCATTAAGGTATGTTGTTCTACAAAATGAATGTATTATGACACATGTTCTGAGGAATGGGAGTAAAGGGTAATGAAGAAAGGAATCCTGTTACCAGTTCATACAAAGTTGCCATATGGCTCTCCATAGACCTGTTCTGTGGGCAGGGACAGAGAACCAGGGCTAGGAACCAGGCCTTGAACCCTCTGACCAGGTTGATGAGGAAGTTATGGCTCTTTGAAATAGTTGATTTATGGCTTGTTACACTGTTACTCATCATCCCACTCCACCTTTTCTTTTTTTTTAATTTTTTTTTTCAATGTTTTTTATTTATTTTTGGGACAGAGAGAGACAGAGCATGAACGGGGGAGGGGCAGAGAGAGAGGGAGACACAGAATCGGAAACAGGCTCCAGGCTCCGAGCCATCAGCCCAGAGCCTGACGCGGGGCTCGAACTCACGGACCACGAGATCGTGACCTGGCTGAAGTCGGACGCTTAACAGACTGCGCCACCCAGGCGCCCCACCACTCCACCTTTTTAATGAAAGTTCTTAAAGACCTTTTCTTACCTTCTGCACAGTGGGTCCTCACCTGGTGACAGAATGCCTCTTGCCATGAACCTCAGCTGGGGACCTTTCCTCTCTCAAAGAGCAGCAGCTATTAGGAACTGTGCCCACTGGCTTCTATGGCTTTGCTTTACACGAGGTCAGTGGCCGCAGGAGGCCAGAAGAACACTTGAGCAAAGTTGCCATGGGAGTAAAACAAACCTTAAAAGGGGACCCAGCTGCAGGTTTCAGAGTATCACTGTGTGCAGTGGAGAGAGATGAGAAATCAGACCCAAGAGAGGTAGCTTTTCTTTCAGACCCTCACCTGCAAAGGCCTTCAAGGTGAACACTAGGTCCCAGAGCAAATAGGGTGCACAGGAAGCTGTGAATGAGGTGGGGGGTCACAAAAAGATGGTCAAACCACAGAAGGGAGGGGACATGATGAGGAAGCCAAGCCAGAATGGGTCCGGGACCAGAGGCTGTGTGTGTGTGTGTGTGTGTGTGTACACACGTGTGCAAGAGAGAGAGAGAGAGAGAGAGAAACAGACAGAGAGAAGGAGGGAGAATGAGAGAATGAGAGAGAAGGAGATGGGGAGAAGTTTGATAAAGAGAAGAAGGGAAGAGCCCAGGAAATTAAAATTTCATGGACCCACCTCTTCACTGTGGAAGGTTTCTCAGGGAGACCCATTTTATTTCTAGCTGAGGACACTGAGGTATTGCCAAGTCTTCCTCACTCAGCCTAGAGTGAGAAATCTCCAGATCTGTGAAAATGGCACCAATGTGAGAAGCAGACATGAGGGGCTTGTTCTAATCAATGTTTTAACACGTGTCTCACAACCAGGGTGGGGGTGGGTATGACCAAATGTTACTCCCTGATCAGCTTCTCCAATTCTTTTTTTTTTTTAATAGAGTTTATTTATTTATTTATTTTGAGAGAGAGAGCAAGAAAAGGAGGGGGAGAGAGAGAGGGAGAGAGAGAGAATCCCAAGCAGACTCTGCACTGTCAGCACAGAGCCCGATATGGGGCTCAAACTCACACACCATGAGATCACAAACCAGAGTCAGACGCTTAACTGACTGAGTCATCAGGTACCGCTCTCCAATTCTTAAAATAATTCCTAGACAACAAAAAGAGCAGTGGACCCAGAGTTGGAACACCTGGCTCACCTGCAGAGTCTCTGTGTGCCCTTGCAGATCATTTCACCCCAGGGAGCCCCAACATCCCTCTCTGTGAAACGGGAGCAGAATTAGCCGCCTGAGACATCTCACGAGGAGGGCAGGTCAATGAAGAATTATACGAAAGCGATCTGTTAGGGTTATGCATACATATGGCTTAATAATATATGACCAGGCTCCTAAATGTCTGCATAAAAGAAAACAGCCCAGCTATTGAGTGCCTGTATGACCCTGAGGGGTCTCCTTGCCCTCCTAGGAACTCGGTTTTTTTCAGCAGTGCAATCCTGAGGTAGGACTAGATGGTTTTACAGGTCCCTCCGAAAGCCATCTGTCTATGCAGGGAATAGGCAGGACCAACTTTAGGTCCTGCTCCAAAGATACACGGTCCTTGTGATTTTGAGAGGAGAATCCAAGATGGCAGAGTTGCAGGCTTCGCGTGTTTGCTTGCCTTGGTCTTGGTGCTGGATTTATGCACGTTTCCTTTTCTTCTGAGATAATAGCCAGGGATGGGCGGTAATCTGCGTCATGGTCCTGCATAATTAATCCTTCTTGATTTCGCTTGAGCTCTGATGGTTCTTTATTAAAAAGGAATTGCTGGACTATTAACAATTTGCATTGTGCTGCTTGAAAGCTCCTCCGTCTAGTGGAATATGCTAATTCCTCTACCTCCTCGTCCAGTAATGACTTTTTTTTATATGTGGTCATCCCCAACTTCAAAGGAGACAGCGAACATTTACCAGGGGAAGGAATGCAAGAATAGAAGTCATAAGGCTTGGTTCTAGCATCAGCCCTGTCTGGCGGGGCATCGTCAGAAGCAATCATTTGTTGAACCCCTACTGTGTAATAGGCCTCTGCAAACCCCACGGGCTGGTCCAAGGTGGGCTAGCCACCAGGTTTTGCTTTTCCTTAGTGGGATATTCAGGTTGAAGAAAATGGTCGACAAGACATGTTTAGAAACTGTATAAGGAGAGCAGGAAGTGGGGGAGTAAATGACAGTAAGATGGGGAAAGAAGAATGGAAAATGGTCAAAGAAGAAATTTTAAATGTTTGGCTAATGCAATTGTCTCTGACTGCACATTCCTGAGGCCTTGGTTAGAACATTAGAGACCCCTCATCCAGAAAAGCAATGCTGGTTCTTGATAGAAGTTTAGCAATCACCGGGTCTAATGCTTTCTTTTTAGGGATAAGTACCTATGAGCAAAGTATAAAGACTTTTTCTCAGGTTATATTACAATCTTGATTAAAATTGCTCACTTTTCATCAAACAGAGTGATAACCATGGTAAGATGTTACCCTATCCAGGAGTATTTGCAACTTAATAGAAGCTGTTCTCCAGGCCTCAGTCTTTGTGTCTAGAAGGCAGCAAACAAGGCAGATGGACTGGAGAACCTCTAACTTCCCTTCCAACGTTACCTCCTTGTGCTTTTGAAAAGGCTCAAACTCAAACATCAGAAAAAAAACAATGACACATGCTGCTGTCTAATGGCGGAGGAGACTTGGGGACTCTTTCAGTGGTGGATAGATGCTCTGTGAGTGGCTGAGGCTGCCGATAATTTCTCCCAATCCCACCTCTTCCTCCCCAGACCTCAGGGGCGAAGTTACCTGTCACCAGCTATTCTGCTGAGGAGGGGCTCCAGCCAGCCCGGGTGACACTCACAGTGGGAATCCATGAAGACCAGCACATCCCCGGTGGCCCTGGTGGCCCCCAGCATCCGAGCCCCGATGGCCCCCAGCCTCTTGTTGCTCCTGAGCAACTTCACCCCCTCCAGCCTGGCCACGTATTCGCTGAGAGAAGACTTGAGTTGTCCTGGAATTGACAGAGTCATGGTCAGTGGGGTCACAGACACCACAGCCGGTGAAATTGTGACGACTGTCACTAGGATCACTATCAGCAATTCTCTTGGGAGCTGGGGTGAGCATAACGTCCTGAGACTGAGATACATTCCACTGTGGCTGTTGCTAGGATGTAAGTTGCTTAGTTAGTTTGGGGTGGGTCAGTATTCTCTCTGGTAAAAACCAGCAGAGATGGTCATAAAACCAGGAGAGGAGAGAAGTGGCTAACCTTCTCTAACTGCAGCAGTGAGGGTATGCAGATACTGTTGGTGCCCTACGCAGATGCCCTAGGGTCCCTTTTACTGGTTTGGTTTTGGTTTTCATGTAGCTGTGGGTTTACTACTAATTGTAGTCTGCATCCTTCTCTGGAGACAGGCCCTTGGATATGGACCTGCCTCTCCTGTGAGTGCCAGAGAGTCATGCAGAACACCACCCTTGGCCCCACGTGCCCAGGGCCAATGACCAAACAGTGCAGGGTTACCAAAACCCGCTTTCTTGCCCCAAGGCAGGACAGATCCTGAGGTGCAGCTTGCACTGCAGAGCTGTCTGTGGGATCGGGCTGTGGCTGGACTTCATCTGAAACCTCATCTTGGTTTAGCTCCTTCCTCTCCTTCTCCTACTTCCCCCACTCTTCTATGGGGTTCCCCTGAGAGTGCAGTGCCCCCCAAATCACGAGCACATGAATCTCATCTCAGGCTCCACTTCTAAGAAATCTGACCTAAGACAGTGGTTCAAGACAGAGGGTCCGTGAAATGTGGCTGCTGGCGGGCCATTGGTGGTGCTGGCCAAAGTGGTCTCCTTGTAGTGGTAGGGGTGGGTGGGCAGCACAGTGGGTCGAAGAGAATGAGCCAAGAATCTAGACTTTCTTTAGGAACAATGATTCCATAGGGGATAAAGAATGAGGGAGGCTTCTTAGGTTTTTCATGTAAGATAAGAAAAGCTGTGTGTGTGTGTGTGTGTGTGTGTGTGTGTGTGTGTGCGTGCACACATACGCCAAGATGAACAAGCCAGTGGAGACCAAAGGAATAATGTATTCAGAAAGAAGTAGCGTCCTCCATGAAGTCGTGGAAATGGGGCGCCCCTAATCACTGAACTAAGACGTTCTCAAGGGCAGGGATCGTACCTCACCCATTTCCACTGCTCTGAGCCCTAGCACAGGGCTGGCCTATGGTAGGCATTCAGTGCGTGTGTGTTGAACAGAACTAAGCCAAAGAGCAAGGATTTCCTCAGTTCCTCAGCCCAGAGACAGTCTTGACAGGGATACACGCAGCCCTGCTGCTTTGGTGACTGGGTCTCCGGTGAGGGGAGGCTCAGGCAGTCTTTTTAAAGCTCCACCTTTTAAACAGCATGTGGCTCCCCAAGGAGACTTTTCTGCAGAGGAAACTGTCGAGCAGTGGATGGATTTCCAGTCACTTGGCTGTTGAATTTCTTGGTGGTAAAATTTTTTGCCTATTTATTACTTTATAATTATTTTTCTGGTAAGCTTATTAGCCCCAGGTCCATTCCCTAGAGAAGGACATCTATTAGCAAAGCTATTAAAATTTCTGAACTTGGATATGTGAAAAACAGCCCGATGGTGACTCCACTGTATTGAACACTGCTGGTTGTCTTATCCAACATTCATTCCCCACCCCCCACCCTACTAGAAGAAGCTTGACTTTGTTCAGTGCAGCTAAAATCACTCACTTACCCCAAGACTCCCTTGCTACTAGTAATAGACTTTTGATCCAACACTGGTAGAAATATACAGACATATGGGCCTGAAGCCCCCCAAAGAAAAGCAGTGTTTCTCAAAGTGCAGTACATAAACCAGCAGCATCCCCATCACCTGAAATATCGTTAGAAATGCATATTCTTGGGCCCAATACCAGAATTGGGGGCTCTCTGGGGGAAAAGCTAGCAATCAGTGTTTTAGCAAGCCCGGTGATTCTGATGTACATTCAAGCTTGAGAACCGCTGAACCTTCTTCTGTCTCCATCATCTTTTAGTGACTCAGTCATGCAATGGGCTGGTCCCTAGTAGTGAGTTTCCCGTCAGTGTAAACATCTGAGCAGATTCTGCGAGTCTAGGCTCTGGGCCCGACTCTGCTGCGCTTGGCCTGACTCAGTCCTGGTCAAGTCTCATCTCTAGGCCTCAGCTTCCTCATCTGAAAAATGAATGGATTAGGCTAACCAAGAGTGATTTAATGACTAATCCGCTCAAGTGCATCACCCAGTGTCTAGGAGGCAGTGAGCACATATGAATGGCTACCCTGCTGTGATTCTAGAGTGTCTTGGGAAGAAGCGTATTAGGATGTGTGGAGGTTGGGACTGGGAGATACCTCCCTGGGATCAGGCTGGAGTTACTTCCCCGGACTCTGGCTCAGACCTCTTTGCCTTGCTTGGTGGCTGTGCTCTCTATGCCTTCTCCCCCTATTTCCTTACTGGTTGCCCCTGGGGCTCTTCACTCATGAGTTACCTGCACCTGAATCCTCATCTGGAGGTATGCTTCTGGGAACCTGGCCTCCAGGGGTTCCAAACCCCAGTCTTTGCATGGGAACCCCCCCAGGGTCCAGGCCCACCCAAAGAGCTGAGAGGAGCCCATAGCCACCTTGCTGGCTGAGGTCGTCCACCAGGATGATCTCCTTCAGGAAGGCCCTGGGCACCGTGTCAAGGATACTGTGCACGGTTCTCAGGAGGGTGGACCAGGCCTCGTCGTGGAAACAGAGGATGATGCTGGCTGTGGGCAGGCTCTCCTCGGGGTGCTGTTGCAGACACCTGAAGGGCAGAGAACCAGAAGAACAAAATAAACATTGGACGGCCTCTAACTCCCTCCCTAGGGCCTGACTGGAGCTGCTTTAACCAGACGGCTCACCCCCTCCCCCAACTTAGTAGCTGTCTCTCTGGGTTTGCTTGAAACTTCCGTGTAAAGAGAACCCATCACACCCTCGCAGTGGTGCTATGATCTCCCAGTCCTCATATCCCAGGAGCATCTTGACAGTGTTTAATCCACGTCTCTCTCATAGCAGTTGAGAGGTGTTTCCACCACTCCCAGGAGACGGCTGTCCTAATCTGTAAAATGGGAATAAAGGACATCACCCACCTCACGGAGCTGTTGTTAGGCTTGAATAGGACGAGGTACACAGTGCGTGTCTTATGAACACAAATTATCATTCATTGAAGGGCAGAAACACTATTCTCTTTGTGTCTGCTTCCATACAGTCTAGCATAGCACCTGGCACATAATAAATGTTAAGTATTATTCTTATTCTTGCGGAAGGACAAGGATTGAACATGTGCGAGGGCCAACAAAATGCCAGACCCTTTACACATATTACTGCTTGTTTACACTAAAATACGTCTTTGGTTTGGGCTTTTACCCCCAATTTGGGGGATAAGGAAACCGAGGCTCAGAGAATGGGCAAGACTTATCAAATGTCACAGTACCAGTAAGTGGCAGAGAGCTTCAAAGCTGTCGTGCCCTTTCCCCTCTGCTGGTTCGTGGCTGGACAGATGGGAGTGTGAGGAGCTCCCTCCTCCAGGCCATTTGCAGGCCTGTCCGGTTCCCTCCTTCCTTTGCAGATGAGCACGATGCTTTGGATTTGCTTTGCCCTGCCTCTGCTGAGGGTTCCGACTGAGACCACAGTGGAATGAATTATAACAACAACGGGATGCGTAGAGCAGTGCGTGACTCACAACTATTCACGGAGGCACTTGTTTTCCTAGGTAGCTTCTAAATGTCCCTCCGTGGAGGAGTATTTGCTTTTGAGTAGGGGTTATCTCAGGGACCTCAAACTTCCGACACCTAAAGGCAATTGTGATGGTCAAAGTGCATGCGGTTCTTAGTCTGACAGCCGGACTAAGGCTGGCCCCGCCTGAGAGAATACCAGTCTGCCCCATTGGCTCACCATCCCTCTGCCTGGCACCGTGCTAACCAAGGCTGAAACCCTCCGTGTGCAGGACACCCGCATGTGACTCGGGAAAAATCCTATCGCAGGCGGTGAAGGGAATTGATAGTCAGGAAGAGCTTTAAGGTAACAGTAAAACAGAAATCCTAGATTTCAAAAAAAAAAAAATGAACATCTCATAAACTAGCTGTGCCGGTTACTTTATTAGGTTCTGTATGTATGCACTCTTTCTTTCCATAAAGGATTTGAAGTCACTCAAAAGGAATACGTACAATCAAATAATGGTAATATAAAAGTAAGGATGAAAATCAGGAGTAGGGAAATACAAGCAAGAGTAGAAAGTCAACATTTGGAGAAAGAACATAAATATATAGGCCATAAGGGCCTGGGTGTTTCCAGAAAGAATTTTAAGTGTGAGCTTCCTAGTAGCCAAAGGAAAACAGGAGGTTTATTCTGCAACGGAATTGACACCATCGGAGAGGTTACATCCCAGATTTTTTAAGGGAAAGTGATGTTCTTTCTAATACTTCTTTTAAAAATAACTTTTATTTTGAAATAGTTTAAGACTCAAGAAGTTGCAAAGATAGTACAGAGAGTTCCTGTGTTATCATCACCCAGCTTCCCCCAGTGATGATATGTTACGTAACCATCCACCAGGAGCAAAATCAGGAATTTCACACGGTTCAGATACTATTAGCTCAAATACAGACCTTATCTGAACTTCACCAGTTGTTACATCCAGCACTAGTTTTTAAGAGAAATTCCTATGGACTTTAGAGAGAAGTCCCTAAATGGGTGACAGCGTGCTTAGCAGCATGCCTGTGACAAATGAAATAATGAATTTTATATGCACTTTTACAGTCTGCTTTCAGGGCTGTTCAGATAACAGGTCCAAAGGGGAACCCATTCCCGTAAGGTTTTTGGAAGATAAAGGGGTCCCCAGCGCATATTGTGGGCTATGCGGAGGTATTTTACCCCTTCATCTCCTCCCCCCATTCCCCCCTCCTTTCTCCCCAAACCCCGGTGGAACTTTTCTCCCCCACCCCACTGACTTTGAGAATTTCCACTCTGCCCTCAGAATTGCTCTAGACCTGTTCACAAACAGATTCAAAATTTCCTTTGTGTCCTCTCTATTTCCTTTGTGGTTGAGAGTGTAGGCAAATCCCGGAGTCCTAGGACGGGGGCATCTGGTGGCTGTGAAAAGAAATCATGCCTCCTTCGTGAATCCAGTAGGTACTGAAAACATCACTAGGGCAATGGCTTGGGGTCATGCTTGGGGACAGAGAGGCCTGCATATGGCATTCTTGAGGCTGCAGTTTTTTCATTTGTTTGTTTTTAATGTTTATTTATTTTTGAGAGAGAGGCAGACAGAGCGAGAGCAGAGGAGGGGCAGAGAGAGAGGGAGACCCAGAATCCGAAGCAGGCTCCAGGCTCCGAGCTGTCAGCACAGAGCCCGATGCGGGGCTCAAACTCACAAACCATAGGATCATGACCTGAGCTGAAGTCAGACACTTAACAGGACTGAGCCACCCAGGTGCCCCGGGGGCTGCAGTTTTACTGGGACTGAAGTCTGTCACCTTGGTGCAGAACATGGCCTTGTCTTTTCTGTCCCCAGTCCATAGAATGCGAGCATTGGAAACAGCAGTGTGTGGTGCGTGTGTCCTTGAAGAAAGGTGCTTAAAGAGCTTATACTTTAGGATCATATTTAGATTTGAATCTTCACCTTGCTGCTTCCTAACCCCTTGGGTAATATACCCGATATTTATAAGCCTTCATTTCCTCATCTGAACACTGGATGATATTTACCCCTTGGGTCTGTTGTGAGAACGTAAGCCTTTTTTTGAGCATGTCATAGGCTTAACCTCAGTTTTCTCATCTGTAAAATGGGGTTGTTGGGAGGGCCAAATGAGTTAATACATATAAAGTACTCATAGTAAGAGTTCAATAAATGTTCATTTTTATTATTTCTTACAAGCCTTCTGTGTGCCAGGATACCTCACTACCTGAATTTGTTTGTCTATAAAATGAGGATAACACATAGATTTACTTTACGGGGCTATGTAAAGATTATATAAACAAAGATGTGTGTTGTGTGCTTTGTCCATACAAGCTTTCAATAAATGGAAGCTGTTGCCATTACTCAGGTTAGTGTTGTGTGCGGGCTGGTTTCCGGTGTTGCTTTCTATCGTGGTAGAAGACTGGTCAGGTGTTCTAAAAATAAGGACTGCTGGTACTTGTAGGATTTTCCCACGTGCTATGTCATTTAATGCTCACTCCCATCGCGGGGCTTTTGCATTGCCCAACTCCAGTGGGTGCCACACTCATAGAATGCCACGTGATGGTGCCCCTTGGAGTTGTGCAGCATGACGGTAGCATCCACCACAGAGGATTCCAGGCAAAGAAAGCCATATGAGTGATTGGAGTTCATCCAGATCCCCTGCCGGACCCACTCTCTGTAGAACACCAGCCTACAATCGCCCAGGCAGCCATTGGGAACAAGGGCCTCCCAGCCCCTTTGTTCATCCAAGTGGCTTAGGTGGCTTCCATTTTGTTTTGTAAAAATACAGGATGAACTCTCCTCAAGAGAGTAAGGCTTGTGATAGCAAGTATCCACTCACTCCTTAACTGACGTGAGTGTGAGAGGCTTGGGAGATTCTGATGGAACAGTAAGGAATGGTCCGGATCATGGGGCCCTGATCACCTGTGTCTGGGAACCCTGGGCCCCTGATGTCACCACGGGGATACTAGGTCCCTAAGGAGAGAGAGGGCACAAAGAAGGAGGTGGGAAATGGGGAAAGGAAGGCAGTTGGCACTAAAAGCCTGCCGTATGCTTCACAATATACCCATGCTTCCTCCCCACCTCCCACCAATCTTACAGAGCTTTGGAGGGTGGAGAGCGAGGGGTGTGGTAGGCCAGAACTAGGGAGAGAGCTTGAGCAGTGATTCAGAGAAGTTGCTGGAAGCCTCTAAAAAAGCAAGCAAGCAAACAAAACAAACCCTCTAAAATCCAGCCAACAAAGATTGTTAAAGGGGGGCCTTAAAGTTTATCTAGGCCACCTCCTCCTTGCAAGTGCTCCTTGGTCGGGTACAGAGTGAGCACACACTCAAACGTCCGCAGAGACTGGCATACATCCAGAGGACAGCAACCTGGCCCCGTGGGGGCTGCGCAGTGAGCTGAAGATCACATGCCTCACCCGCCACCCCCCACCCGCCACCCTCCCCAAGAGCAGCCAATGTTACTAGGAGGAAATTCAGTCCAGTGTTGCTGGATCTTTCTGATTTTCAGAAAGAGCCATAAACCTGAATTATTTATGGGAAATCTCTTGGTTTGATTAAAAAAAAATTTTTTTTGAGGGGTACCTGCGTGGCTCAGTCGGTTGAGTGTCCGACTTCGGCTCAGGTCATGATCTTGCAGTCATGAGTTTGAGCCCCGCGTCTGGCTCTGTGCTGACAGTTCAGAGCCTGGAGCCTGTTTTGGATTCTGTGTCTCCCTCTCTCTCTGTCCCTCCCCTGCTTGTGCTCTGTCTCTGTCTCAAGTAAATAAATGTTAAAATTTTTTTTTTTTAATTTTTGAGAGAAGGAGAGAGAGAGCAAGAGGAGGAGAGGGGAAGAGGGAGAGAGAAAGAATCCCAAGCAGGCTCCATGATCAGCGTGGAGCCCGACACAGAGCTCAATCCCATGACACTGGGATCATGACCTGAGCTGAAATCAAGAGTTAGACACTCAACCGACTGAGCCACCCAGGTGCCCCAAATCTGTCAATTTTTAAATATTGGTCACTCTTCCAATATTAAAAAAAAAAAGACTATGGCCTAGCTGGCTCAGTCAGTAGAGTATATGACTCTTGATCTCAGAGCTGTGGGTTCAAGCCCCATGTTGGGTATAGAGATTACTTACAAATAAAATCTTAAACAAAAACAACTGTGGCCAAACCACATGTCTGTGACAACTTGCGAACTGTCATTTGGTGACATCTGAGTTACCCCTGACTCCTGTGACTCCTGTCTTTCATCCCAGGCAAAAATTTGCCTTCTGTGCTTCTTTTCCCTCTAAGACCCTCGTGCTTGGAGCCAGCAAGTGCTATGATTAGAGCCCGAGCCGGGGTACTGGTCTGGAGGGAAGAGTGTGAGACGAGGTGTCAGAGAGCATGTGCCGTGTGCACTGAAGAAGACCTACGTCGTGCTCAGACTTCTGAATCCCCTGTGAGGAAGGGAAATAAGGGACTTTGAGCAGGTCTGTCTCTTCTCTGGGGCCCAGTTTCCATATCTGATGAGGGAGGAGTTCACTCACTGCACAGTGTCTAAAGACATTTCCAGCTTTGTCGTCTACACTCTGTTCTCTCATTGTCTACAATGGGGGACTGGGGAAATTAGGGTGGACCGTGTGATATTGTAGAGTCTTATTAATATTCCTTAAAGCCACCACTTAATGAGTTTTCTCTTCCTGTGTACCAGGTGCTGTGCTAAATACATGCATTATCACATCTAATCCTCCCAAGTGCATTTTGAAATAGGTCTTTTCACGTGTGCAGAGATGGTCACCATAATTCTGTCCACCCTCACATGCATGTTCCTTTGAGACGTGACTGTGACGCTTTTCTCACTGAGAAGTGCAACCTATTTCTCCACCCCCCGAACCTAGCTGGTCTTGTGATTTTTTCTGATGGATAGAATGTACTGGAAGTGATGTTCTCTCAAGATTAGGTTCCCAGGGGCCTTGCCGCTTCCACTGGCTGCCATAAACTGCAATGCCAGGAAGGCTATCTACTCTAACAGAGGGTGAGAGGCCACTTGGAGAAAAGCTGAGGTTCCCCAGAAGACAACCAGCATCGGCTGCCAGGTACGTGAGTGAGGCCATCTTGGATCGCTCAGTCCCAGTTAGCCTCCAGAGGACAGCAGCCACAGGAAGGACCCCAGGTGGGGCTGGCAGAAGAAATGCCCAGCTCAGTCCAGCCTAATTATAGAATCATGGGTAAATGGTTATCGTTTTAAGCTACTAGTGTTTTGAAGTAATGATTGCATTGAGACGTAATTCACACCTCATAAAATCCACCCTTAAAAAAGTATACAATTCAGTGGTTTCTAGTATCTTCACAAACCTGTTCATCTACTACTGCTATCTAATTTCAGAATATTTTCTTTTTAGATTTTTAAAAATATTTCTTTCTTATTTTTGAGAGAGAGAGAGGAAAAAAACATGAGTGGGGAGGGGCAGAAGGACAGGGGGGTGCAGAGGGTCTGAAACAGGCTCAATGTTGACAGCAGAGAGCCAGATGCAGGGCTCAAACTCATGAACCGCGAGATCATGGCCCGAACTGAAGTTGGACGCTTAACCAACTGATCCACCCAGGTGCCCCCCCAGAATATTTTCATCACCCCAAAAGAAACCCATTACCCATTAGCAGTTACTCCCCATCCCTCTGTCATCCACGCCAGCCCCAGGCAAACACTAATGTACTTTCTGTCTGTATAGACTTCCCTACTCTGGACACTTTATACGTATGAATGGAATCACACAGTACGTGGCCTTTTGTGACTGGCTTCTTTCACTTAGCATAATGTTCTCAAGGTTCATCATGTTGTAGCGTGTATTAGTACGTCACTCTTTTTTACTGCCAAATAATATTCGTTGTTTGAATACACCACGTTTTATTTATCTGTTTGTCAGCTGATGGGCATTTGTTTCCATTTTCGGTTGTTTTGAATAACGCTGCAATGAAAATTCATGCACAAGTTGTTATGAACTCATCAAACAAGTTTTTGGGAACATATGAACTATGTTTTCAGTTCTCTTGGTTGTATACCCAGGATTGGCATTTCCAAGTCATGTGGTAACCGTTAAGCGTTTTGAGGAGCTGCCAGACTATTTTCCAAAGCAGCTGCACCACTTTGCAACCCCACCAGCAATGTGTGAGGATTTCAACCTCTTCACATCCTTGTCAGCACTTGTCATTGTCTGTCTTTTTTATTATAGCCATTCTAGTGGGGGGTGAAGTGGTATCTACTGTGGTTTTCATTTGTGTTTCCCTGCTAACTAATGGCTTGAACATCTTTTCATGTGTTTTTTGGCCATTTCCATGTATTCCTTGGAGTAATACCTATTCAAATCTTTGCCTATTTTTTAAATATAAATTTTTATTTATATTTGAGAGAGAGAGAGAGAGAGATAATTGACAGTGTGTGAGTGGGGAAGAGGCAGATATAGATGGAGACAGAATCTGAAGCAGGCTCCAAGCTCCCAGCTGTCAACACAGAGCCCGATGTGGGTTCAAACTCACAAGTCGTGAGATCATGACCTGAGCCAAAGTCAGATGCTTAACTGACTGAGCCACCCAGGCTTCTGGAAATCTTTGCCTATTTCTAAATTAGGTGTCATTTTGCTGAGTTGTAAGGGTTCTTTATGTATTCTGAAACAAACCCCTTATTAGATTTGTAAATATTTTCTCCCATTCTTGGGTTGTATTTTCGCTGTCTTGAAGCACAACACTTTTAATTTTCATGAAGTTCAGTTTATCTGTTTTTTTAAGCCATGGAATTTTGAGGTGGTGTGTGTGCAGCACTAAATAATGGGTTCATATTCCCATTTTAAAGATGAGGAAACTAGAGCCCAGAGAGCCTAAGTTACACAGCAGATAGCAGATGGCCAGTCTGACTCTACACCTAATGCTCTTAACCAGTATAGATATCGCTATTTTTGACGAAAGTGCTGACAGAATGTTCTGGATTCAGAGTCATGAGGCTTGGGTCCCACTGTCCGGATCAAAGTGACAATGATGGAGGGTTATCTGAAGAATACGCAATCCATTGATTCCTTCACATGTTCTGGGCTGTCTACACTGATTCGTTAAGGTCCTCAGAAAGCACTGTCTTGGCTGCCTTAGAAATGTGCTTATGTGGAGTCATGCTTGGCATCACTCTCTCAGCTTTCATCAGGTTTATGAAACCTGCTTTGCATTACAGAGGGAAACTGTTGAGGCTGTCGTGTCCTCTATCACTGACTATTCCCTCTACTCAGCTTTGAAGGCAAATTCCTTTCAGGCAGAAGTGTCGGGAAAAGGCACTTTTCTTCCTCTGAGGACTTGGTATGTTTTCTCCTCATGAGCAATAAGGATCATGATATATCTAAGGTGTTTCCTTTCTCAGTTTGGCTGCCAGGAAGCTCAGAGTAAGGAAATAGGATATTCAGTCACCAAGACGGTTCTACGGGTTGTCTGTCTTCATTTTAATTTTCTCTTTGATCCTGACCTTCCATCGTCCAACTGGTTGTTTAACAGATATTTACTGACAAGCTTATATGCATGAGGACTAAAATAGATAAGATCATTGCAGCAGAATCGTGATGCCCCAGCCATATCCCCTTCGGCCCTATCAATGTAGTACAGAACAGCCTGCCTTCCAATCGTGTGAGGGCTTTCTCTGACTGCTGGAGATGCTCTCTTCAAGCAGGCCCGAAGAGCTGGAGAATTAACCTCCCACCCACCCCTGACAGCTGTCCTCAGCCAGCGATGAGAAAGAGGTGGCATATTAATACCCAGCAACCCCTGACCCTAAGGAGGTCTAACACATGGAGCTGCGTGTGCCACAGCCTCTCCCAGATTCCCCCACAGGCCGAGCTCTAGCTCTAGTTAACCACCGAGGTAACTGCCTTGAAAACACACCTTTCGTTGCTGTCCTATTTTCTGCTCCACATTGCCAGTCCCCTACCGGTGCTCCCTGACATCATCTGCAAAACAAATGCTTGTCTCAGGGTTTGTTTTGGAGGAACCCAAGTTCAGATAGTCTCTGGTGTCATGGAGCTTACGTCCTATTAAGCGGATGACCAAATAATTATTTAACCACTGTAGCAAGTGCTCCAAGGAGATCCTCAGGGAGTGGGGCAGCAGTGATATGACAGGCAAGACCTGAAGGGTGGGTAGGAGGCAGTTGAAGGAAGGTGTGTGGGTGGGGAACAGTGTTCCTGACAGGTGTCATAGCGTCTGCTAAGGCCTAGAGGTAAAAAGGAGCTTGGTGTATACCAGTAACTGAAGGAAGGTGTTCCAAAGTATACTTCCCCTTATCTTGATTAACATCATATTAATAGCGATTTTCTATTTTATGATGTATTTTTAAATCCTTTGAGGGATGAAGGTAGGTAGGTAAACAAACAAGTGAGCAAAAGGTAAATGGTCCATGCAAGTGGCCCCGGGCAAGTCACTTCACCTGCCCACGTCTCGCATCCTTTCTGTCGAGTGGGGATGCACATTCTTCCTGCTCTATCTGTGCCATGGCTCTGTTGGGGGGAATCAGTGGGGCGGTGCTTTCGGACATTGCAGAGCAGTGTCCAAATGTGACAGGTAGTTGTGAAAAGGACCCATGAAGAAATGCACATTCTTCTTATTAGCTAATAGGGTTACGTTCTTTGTTCTTCAACCATATATCTGGTGGATATTTTACTATCTCAGTTCGTATACATGAAAAGCTCACCTGACCTCATGTGTCCATCTTCTGAGTGGCAGCAGTGGGGAAGGAAAGACCAAGGGCTTTGGAATCCAATCAACTCGGCTTTGAATCCTGGTTCTGCTATTTACATCCCCTAATTAGTCAACACAAGGATGCTGTTACTTTTCGATAGCCCAGGGGAACTTCTTGGATTAAAGGGATCGTCCTGGCTCTAGAGAGCTGCTGAATACAAGTTAGTTTCATATCTTCACACTCCAAGATCAGGGGAGTCCGGGTCTGGCTTTATACATAGATGCATGCCCTCTCTGCATGCAGCTCCAGGGTCCCCTGTGAACTCAGAGAATGCATTTGGATGATGATTCTGGAGAGGATGAGTCACAGCTTTGCGCCAGATGGCCTGGCTGTGGCACAAACACCGCCCCCACCCTTTCCTCACCTGGCCAGGGTAGAAAGCTTTCTGCTGGGTTTTCTGTCTTGGGGTTACTGACCTCCAGCTTCTGCCAAATCAGCAGAAGTCCCCCACGCAGACGAGTTTCCATATCGCTGCCCTGAGCCCAGCGATGTAACAACCTGGTTGCTTATCTGTATCCCTCAACTCACCCCAAGCTCCTTGGGTTTGGGGCGGGGTCCTGCTCACCTTCTCACCTTTGATAGTTGCTAAATAATTATTTGTTCAGTGAATGAAGGTAGACACTGTTCTTGCTCACAAGGAGCATATAGACTGGTTGTCTATATAAATGGGAGGGTAATAACCGTAGACTCAGTTCTCCACAATCTGTGAAAATCCCAATGTTTAGTACATTTTGTCTGTAGTTAATGGGGCTCATCTTGGGAACACCAATTTCCAGGCCATGCCTGGAGACACAAGGGCTGGGACATGGCCTGGGGATGATCCTGTGAGGGATGGACAGTGTTCCTATGAATGAGAGGGAAGTATGTTCAGGCTGGAGCCTGTGGGTAAGGCTAATGCTGCCAGCCTATCATTCCCCAGAGTTAGAGAGAAGTCATACGAGGGGCACACAGTCTCTTTGTAGGGTCCTCAGAAGCCTCACAGCCTCCTTCTAGGGGCTCCAGGCATCCTTAGCTTTGCTCTGATTCTGGCTCCTCAGCCCTGGACTAAAAGTGGGCACTGACAGGTAGTCGCTGGTCTGAACACTGACCAGAGCCTATGAAGCATCCTGGCACAGTAGTTTCCCCTAACAGGCATAGCCTCCCCCAAATAATGGCCAAGTGAAACTTCCAGATCCTTTGTCTCAAGGAGTTTGATATTCAGACGTACAGAGAGGATCAGCAGTTGGTAGCAGGTCACAGGACAGGCAGTAAGTCAAAGGTGAGGCAGCAGAAGCCAAGAGGTAGCCCAGTGCCTCTCACACGTTAACCTGTACCTGTACCACCGGGGCATCTCCATAAATGCAGATTTGGATCTAGGAGGTCTGGGTGGAGCCTGAGGTTCTGCATCTCAGGTGATCCCGATGCTGCTGGGCCTCCAGACCAGAGCTTGAGTAGAGGACAATGGTTGTTAGTGACGAGACACCAGCAAGTAAGTGGCCATGAGGGCGATATGAGCAGGCTCCAGGGACGCCAACTGCTGGAGGACATCAGGAAGGCTGAGCCCTAGAAGTACCATGGCTTGTGAGTGTCTTTCCTGTCCTCCTCCTATACCCCCTGCAGTCCTCCCTGGACTGTCCCTGTTCCTCACTTCCTGTGCAAACTACAGGAACCCCACCACCTGCAGTAACACCAGTGTTTCTGCTCCTTTTCACCTAAAAGGGCCTTGGCAGGAGTTCTCAGCCTGGCTGCACATTAGAATCACTTAGGAGAGTCCCCTCGAACTGTATCTAATTGGTTGGTCTGGGGTGGAGCCTGGGTGTGATGATTTATAAAATTCTGCAGCTGATTCCAATGTGCAGGCAGGGCGGTGAACCATTGGCCTCATCAGCATTTCTCAAGCTCTGACATGAATATAAATCAGCTAGAGATCTTGTTAAAAATAGAGATTTTCATCTAGTAGGTCTGAGTGGGGCTTGAAAGTCTGCATTTTTGATGCTGCAGGTCTGAGGACCATACTTTCAGCGGAAATAGCAGTTTCCTTAAGAATTAAACAAGATAAGATGCAGGTTGACCACCTCTGATCTAATCCCCAAGCCTAACCCGAAGCGCAAAGCAAGACTCTACTGTATTGGCTACCACGGGCACATTTGATCTCAAGGGGTTACATTTTTTTTTTAATGTTTATTTATTTTTGAGAGAGAGGGAGACAGAGTGTGAGCATGGGAGGGGCAGAGAGAGAGGGAGACACAGAATTCGAAGCAGGCTCCAGGCTCCCAAGCTGTCAGCACAGAGCCCGACCGGGGCTTGAACTCATGAGTCTCAAACCGTGAGGCCATGACCTAAGCCGAAGTCGGACGCTCAACTGACTGAGCCACCCAGGCGCCCCGTGATCTCAAAGGGTTATACTCAGCCTTGTCTACACCACAGGCACTGAGGATGGGTGGAGATCTGGGGACGCACGGCTCCCAGCCCTGGCTACACTGGGCTTGAGGGCTGAAAGCTTGGTACTTGTGAGTTCCCCTTGTGACCTGGCTGGCCGGGCGCCAGAACAAGCACGCCTACTCACCACACTGGGTTGTCTTCCCTCCTTTCCTGAGTGGGAGGGTAGATAAGCTGAGTTCCAGCACCAGGTGTTTGCCCCAGCCTGCTCCTTCCTGCTCTCCCCTGCGAGCCCCCACTGCAGGGCCGCACCTACTCACTCCGATTTATTGGTGCCCTGCCAGCCGTCTTCTCTGACTTTTGTAGCCCAGGTGTCAGGGCCAACATAGGGGTGGGGAGACATGCTGGAGTGGCTCCCTGCCTGCCTGGAACTCGACTGACCTGACCGGAAGGTAGACTGCACCACCACCTTCTCCTTGACAATATAGAGCTGCTGCCAAAGCGGCCTCTGGGCGGGAGGGAGGGAACGAAGCGGAGGATACCCCTTCCTATGTCTTCCCACTGCCTGTGAAATGCCATTGCCCACCTGGTGCCCCACAGCGTTGCTTCTCAGCCCCGGCTGCGCATCAGAACTACCTGGGGAGGCCCAGGCCCCTCCCCAGACCAACTAAATAAGAATCCCTGGTAGTGGGACCCCAGTATGGGTCGTTTGTAACACTTACCAGGGGCTTCCAGTGTGCCACCAAGTGAGTGATGATTTAGCAGCCCACGGGGTAGAAAATAACTCTTTGATCAGAGAAAGGACAATGACGTGATGTCCACAGCTGCCTGCTCTGGCTTTTCTCCATCTTTCAATTCACTCCTAGACCCTATACTCCAGAATATGATAAGGACAACTTCCGTTTGGACTTGAGTTCCGGGGCGGGGGTGGGGGGAGAGCATCAACATTTTATCTCATTTAACCTACAACCCCACGCAAGGGTGTTATTTTATCTACATTTTACAGTTGAGGAAACTGAGGCTTAGAGAGGCTGAGAGATTATGCAAGGTCACACAGTAAGAGATGGGGCCGGGTTTCGGCCCCAGGTTTCCTGTTCTTTGGGCATGTGAGTTAGTCACAGTTGCCGGTATATAAACCAGGCTAACACGGGCCAAAATATGAACCCAAGTTATAAACTGATGCGAGTAGGTAGGTAGCACAGAGCCAGCAATAGCCGAGCTGACATTTATATTTAAGTACAAAACTCCAGGTCATGAAGGGGACTGTGTGGCTCACTACTTCTCTTTTCTATTTTCCAATCCCGCGACTCCCTTCTCTGTGGAATCTTGCAGAGCTCTACTACCTCTCTGCTCATTGTCTGTATCAGTGGTTCCCCAAACTAACATCAGCTTTTTAAAATTCAGATCACTGCATTCCAAATCAGAACTATGGGGAGTCTCTAGAAAAGTGGTCTGAAAATCTACATTTTTAACAAGCAATGTGGGGGAATCCACAAGTACATACTTGGCAAACCAGCGATAAAGCCCCTTGCTGCTCAAAAACGTGGCCTGTGGACCAACAACACCGGTACTGACTGGGAGCTTGATAGAAGTGTAGCATCTTGGGTGGAACCCCTAGCCTACTACATTAGACTGTGCATTTTAATGAGATTCCCCGGGGCAAGGGGTTTGCATACACTTGAAAGTCTGAGAAGCGTGGCTCTGTCCAACCTGTTAGATACAAAGAGTGCCCACACATCAGCAGCATGAACGTCTCCCAGGAAACTTGTCGAAACAAAATTCTCGGGCCCCACCCTTGACCCTTGAGTCAGGTACTGTAGGAGAGGAGGCCAGGAAGCTGCATTATAGCAAGCCCTCTCGGTGGTCCCATGTGAACTCAGGTTTGAGAGCCACTGCCTAGATCAGATTACAGAGCCCTTTCTCAGTGGGGAGCCTCTTTGATGCAGGCAATCTTTGCCCTACGCTAGGCCCCAGGATGATCAAGGAGAGCTGGGCTCGGAAGAGCCTTGAAAGCTGTTGTGCCACAGGAGGCTGAAGGGCAAGGCCTGCTCCTCCCCGACCCCCTCTGTGAGAGCAGCTTTGAGGCGCCGAGTCAGTCCTAGTCTTCAGTCTGGGGCTCCCATGTGGGCCCCTCTTTACTTCCTCTATATATTCATTCGCTATTCCCGCACCTGCCCCAGGACCCAGCCCTCCACACAACACAGCCACTCCCCGGAGCTTCCTCTGTTCTTGTAAAGAATGCATTGGTCAGCACGCATGGAGTTCACATTTCCCCAGTGATGTCATGCTATGGACCCCTTTTCTGCGCCTTACTTGTGTCACTCAGCATGGTACTTGAAGGTCTCCCTCCACCGGGTATTGTGCACCGAGTCTGTTGCTTCTACGTCCCGCCGTGTCTCTGGGCTGTGCCCAGCTTCCCTGGTGCCCACTCATGACGTGTCCAGGTGGTTTCCAACTCTTCAGTGCCACCAAGGATGCTGTGACAGACATCCTCCTCCGTGTCTCCCTGAGGACCAGTGTGAGCTCTCCCTAATTTATAGGTGGAAAAACTTGAAATTCTTCTAGCCTAAGTGACTTGCCCAGAAAGTACAACGTGGTGGTTAAGAACATGGCTTTGCAGCCAGAGAAAGACAGATATCATATGATTTCACTCAGATGTGGAATTTGAGAAACTTAGCAGATGATCATAGAGGAAGGAAAGGAAAAATAAGATAAAAACAGAGAAGGAGGCAAGCCATAAGAGACTCCGAAATACAGAGAACAGGGCACCTGTGTGGCTCAGTCAGTTAAGCGTCCGACTTTGGCTCAGGTCATGATCTCATGGCTTGTGGGTTTGAGCCCCGCATAGGGCTCTGTGCTGACAGCTCAGAGCCCGGAGCCTGTTTCAGATTCTGTCTCCCTCTCTCTCTGACCACCCGCCCCCATTCACACTTTGTCTCTCTCCCTCCCTCAAGTATAAATAAACATTAAAAAAATTTTAATACAAAGAACAGAGGGTTGACGGGGTGGGAGGGTGGGGAAAATGGGTGATGGGCATTAAGAAGGGCACTTGTAATGAGCACTGGGTGTTGTATGTAAATGATGAATCATTGGATTCTACTCCTAAAGCCAAGGCCACACTGTATCACACTGTATGTTATCTAACTTGAGAATAACAAAACAAAACAAACAAACAGAAAGAACATGACTTTGGTGTCAGACACACCTGGTCAGATAACCTGGCCCCAGTCCCTTCACCTTTCTGTTTCTCAGTTTACACATCTGTAAAATGGAAATATTAATGGTATCCAGCTTATGGGTTCATTAGGAAGATTAAGTGAATGAAAACCACTTAGCAGGGTTCCTAGCACATAGTAAGTGCTCAGATAAAAGTTCACCGTAATTTTACCTTTCTTTCCAGAGTTTGCCTTTTGACCTTTTACACTGACTTTTTTCTCTGTCTTGGTCTTGCATTATTACTAACTTCCTGGCATGCTCCTTTTCAAAATGACCTCCAGCAGTGACCCCGGAGGTACTCAGAAAAAAGCCTGTGGCCTGGATGGGGGTGATGAGCAAAGGCCAGGGCTGGTCTAGAGGTTTCGGTGCACAAAGGGCGCGCGGGACTAGCCCAAGTTGGGACAGGCTTGCGCAAAGCCCTGGGGTGGGTGGTGCTTGGCACACTCCAGCAGAAGGCAGAGGGACTGGGGTCTCCAGAGTTCTCCCAACCCTGGTGGGAAAGCAGAGCAGGACTCGCACAGAGTAGGTGCTTAACATATGGCCGTTCTTTTATAAGCTGAATTTTGGCCTGGTTTTAAAGCGCTGACAGTAGGAGAGTTCTGTCACCCTGGGGGGACAGTGGGGGCTTGTTGCCTCAGTTTGCAGAGGATCCCTTGTATGTCCTGAGAGGGGCCAGAAGAGACACCCAGCACCTAAACTGCAGAGGGTAGAGGAGAGGCTGGGGGCCAAGGCCCAGACCGCACAGGCTGCAGGGAGCAGCTGCGACCAGCAGAGGGCGCCACACACCTCTAGACAGAACCGATGGCTGTGGTTAGAACCGGGGCAAGGGGAGGGAAGTATGGGGCGGGGAGACCAACCGTCCAGGTTTGCCAGGGACCGGGAGGCGTCCCAGTCCGGGGAGACCGAGACAAACTGAGCCGAGGTGGTCACCCTGGCTTGAAGCAGTGACCACTGAAGTGGTGCGCACGCGATGTCAGTGCACGTCGCACACGTGACACAAAATGTGCCCACATTCACAGCGCAGGCGCGCAACACCTACCAGGCACTTCACACCAGAAGCATAACACACACAACACACTTGCACACACACACGTACAACGCTCCCAACGCCTTTCTAACCTACGTGCACCACACGCACACACAACGCCTGTGTGCTTCGCACTGCACGAAGAGCACACACAGCACACCTACCCGTGTACAACTCTAACAAGGCGTTTATACCACACATGCGAGTCGCACACTCACACAGGCACATCAAACACACGTAGCCCGGGCACAACACAACATACATGCACACACGTCCCGCAAAAACGCATACACAACAAAAGCCAAATCACAACACACGTGCGCGCGTCACACCAGGGCGAAACATACGCAATCACGCGTGTACCACACACGCCACTGCACCTATCAATGTGCACACGCGCATAAGGACACGGACACATCCACACACACGTGCACGTGTGATTACACGTGCACAACTCACACCGCAACGCACGCGGGTACTAGGCACGCGGGCACCACGTAATCCACTACGCGCACGTACTACACGCAGCACACGTACGTTCGCCACACACGATACAGTGCGTGTACGACACACTCACGCACAACTATATGCAACGTACCCACAGAACTTCATAGTCACAACGCACTTGCATAATGCAGAGACACACATACACGCCTCTGGGTGGCCAGAGACCCTCTTGCTTGAGGCAATGCTTCTTATCAGCAAAATGAAGATACTCATTTTTGTCTTAGGCCAAAGAGAAAGATGTATCCAAAGACTTTGAGAACAGTACGTTCACTCATTCGGCAATCACTCGCTTCCTGTGTGCGTGGCAGGGACCCCGGCATCGATCAAACCAATATGTCAGCGACCGTTTGGCTTTGGTTGTAGTGAGCGTTATGAATTAAAACTGCCGAGAGCACAAAATTGCAATGGGGTGGGCCTGGCTGGGTCTGCAAGTTTCCTGAAAACAGCTGTTGAAGCCAAGACCTGAAGTTGGAGCAGCAGGGTTGGGGTGGGTATGAGAGAGGCGCCCACGCACACCATCTGAGAAGCCGGTCTCGGGTGCTGACCTGCATTTGCGTGACCCCGAGGGTGACTGCCAAGTGGCCAGACCGACAGGAACCCCACCAGGGATCAGAGGAGTACACTGTCTTGCTCTTGACCGCGGCTCTAGATGGATCCACTCACTCGGAAGGTCTGAACGTGGGTTTGCTTCGTGAGAAGCACTCTGGGCTCTAGGAAGAGCAGTGGCTTACAGGGAAGGGTTTTTTCCCAGAGCTAACCAGTCGCACCGGCCCCGGATGCCCGACTGGGGCCCTCCTCTGCAGCCAGCCACAGTAAGGGAGGGGGAGGACAGGGGATGCACAAGGGGAGCTCAGCATCTCCTGGGTATAGCCTGGATGCACTCTCCAGCTTGGCTTCTGGGGGTGGGGCTACCCCGCCAGGTCAGGCTGCAGCACCACGGCATTCTAGCTCCTGCGCACTGGTACTGTCCCCTTAAGTCTAATGGGGTGGCAGTTCAGGCACACTGGAGCTTCTTCCTTCCTGGATTCAAATCCCTGCCTTGGCACCTGCTAGCTGTGTGATGGTGGGCAAGTTACTCAGCCTCTCTGTGCCTTGTTTTCATACCTGTAAAATAAGCCTGATGGTAATAATAGCACTCATCTTGTAAGGACTGATAGACGAACAGCTCTTAGATTAAAATCAGGCACATGGAAGGAGTCACGTAAATGTTAGCTGCGATTGTTACTTTGACCCAAAATGAAAGCAAACCCTAACAACAATCATAATATCAAAACGTCCTGGAGGCGGGGTGTTAGAACTGGAAGGTGGGTTGGAGAACATCTGCCCCAAGCTCCTGTGTGGTGTATGGATAAAGCTGTTTGACCTGATAGTCCTGAGACAGAAGGACTAGAACCAGGATGGGGAAGGGAAGAACCAGTAAGAGCTCCCCTTTTCCTCACCTGCAGGGCTGGGTAAATCAGAGTTTCCCACTCAGTGGGTCTGGGATGCGGTCTGAGACTCTGCGTTTCTAACAAGTCCCCAGGTTACGCTGCTGCGGCTGGTCCAGGGACCACACCTTGGGAACTGCTGCCCTAAGGACAGCCGGTGGCAGAAAGTTGGCATTCCTGGGTCTGTTGATGATGCCTCAGTACCTGGGGGAAGGGGAAGCCAGGGCCTTACTTACAGTGGATGCCGTACCTCGGGCAGCGCCCTCTGCAGGGGGATGCGGGCACTGAGCACCTCCTCCAGGCTGAGTGGGGTCAGCTCATCTTCAGATACCTCCCCATCTTCCTCCTCGGCCCCCCGGTCCCTCTCTGGGGCCTCCTCATCCTGCCTTCTGCTGGGCTGTCTGATGAGCCGGTAGCTGCCACCTTTCCTGCCCTGGGTCTTGTTCCTTCTGGCCCTGGGTGAGGCCACGGCCACCAGGAGCTGATCCTCCCGCAGTGAGATAAAGGGGGGCAGGCCCTCCAGGGGGCTGTACTCTTGGCCCTCATCCTCGGCCTCCAGCACCCATTCCTGGGATTCCCCGAAGTCCAGGCGATACCCAGCACCTGGGCTGTGTTGGGTGGCCAGGACTGTGACCGCGTGGTGCGGGGCGTGCGGGGGAGGGTGCAGCATGGCCACCATCAGCAGCACGCATCCCAGCATCAGTAAGAGCAGCAGGAATTGCAGTCTGCACGGCCCATGCCTGCATCGCTTCCTTAGGAGCATGTTGCTGGAACTTGCCATATGCAACAGGTCATATTCAAGTTCGTGTCCTCCTCCTGCTCCAGGTTCCTTCGGGCTTGCAGGAGAACCTGGCTTCCTAGTTCCACCTGGAAGTTTTTTGCTGGTCACTTAACCTGCTCCTTTTTTTCCCATCTGACATTTGCCAACAGCATGTGTAAGACTGACTTCCACTTATAATCAGAAAGCCACGGGACCTCTCTGAGTGGATTTCTGTATTGCCTTCTGAGAGCCCATTCACAGGGACTTCAAATTGAATTGTTTGGCCCCTTTTACCCCCTTTTTCTCCTAAGGAAAAAAAAAGATTATTCCATTCTGCTCAGGTGTTTAGTCCCACGTGTTTCGTCTCCCCCCTTGCATGAATGGTCAGGTTGCTAGGCGATGTCTGGAGAGGCAGCTGGTGGGTCCTCAGTCCAGCAGCGCTGACAGTGGTCCTCCTTTGGACGCTTCAAGTCAGGTCAGATCAACAGATGTGAAGCCGGCAGGCAGCGCCTGATTTCCTTTCACACATAGCTCTGCGCTCAGCTGAGAGCCCTCTGCCAGACACAGCCCCAGCCAAGCCAAGCCTCGCTCCTGGTCCTAATGCCCTCACTGTTCCCGGGGCTTTGCACAATCCCGCAGCGCACAGCTCCAGGGCAAAATATAAACCGTCACTGCTAGGACCAAACCCAAACAGGAACATCCCAGAAGTTCAGATCTGAATCTCGTTCATAGTTCATAGGAAGACTTCTTTCCCCCACCCACAGGGGAAGGAAATAGTACTCCCTCCTGGTTTCAGAAAGCCTGTGCCTGTGGCATAGATGCAAACAGCTGTCTGTTTGTACCCTCAGCCTCCCACAAGCGATGTGTGAAGTTAGGCTAGACTCTCCCTCCTTGCTGGGGACCACTGTCCTTGTCCCTCTGAAAATGACGGAAGCTGGGGGGGGGGGGAGACGCTCCTGTATGCCCCTCCTGCCACCAAAGCATCTGAAGGCACTGGCCACTAAGCAGGGGCATCCGGTGAGGAGTGTTCCTTCAGTTGTAAAACCTCCTTCATCCAACCAACAGATGTTGACGCGCACCTACTATGTGCCAAAACTATTCCGGGACTGGGAGTCCAGCAATGAATAAAGCACCAAAATTTGTGCTTCATGGAGTTTACCTTCTAGTGGGAGAGGCAGACAGAGAATTAATTCAGAAAGGCAGTGGGTCAGGGGTGATACGGGCGAAGGAGAAAAGTAAAGCAGGGAAAGGGGCTGGAGAGCATGAGCTGGGGACTGACAGGGGACACTGAGTGGTGAGGGGAGGCTTCACAGAAGAGCTAGCATCTGTGTGAGAAGGAGGGGCAGGCAGTGATGTGAGGATGAGCATTTGGGGCAGGGGGCATAGCAAATGTGAAGGTCCTGTGGCAAGCACGTGCCAGGCCTTTGGAGGAGCAGAGAGAACCAGTGTGGCAGGAGCAGAATGAGGAGGGCAGAGTGGGATGGAAAACAGGACGAAAGAGGTAAGGTGGGGGCAGGAGGTGAGGGGGGATCCTACGGGACATCGGAGTGCATCGTAGGAATTTTGGCTTCTCTTCTTTCCTCTGAGTAAGATGTGAGCCCTTGGAGGGCTGTGAGCGGAGGACAGACACAATTGACTCAGATTTAAATGGGATCGCTCTGGCTGCTGTGTTGGAATCAGACTGGGGGAGCAAAGGGCAGAAGCAGGGAGTCAAGTCAGGCTAACATTATTGCAGCGAGAAACGATGAGGGTGTGGACCAAAGTGGCATCAGTGGAGGAGGTGTGGAGTAGGCAACTACTGGACATATTTTTTTAATGTTTATTTATTTGTTTATTTTGAGAGAGAGAGAGGGAGGGGGAGTGGGAGAGGGGCAGAGAGAGGGGGAGGGGGGGAGGGGCAGAGAGACAGAGAGAGAGAGAGAGAGAGAGAGAGAGTGGGAGAGGGGCAGAGAGAGAGAGAATCCCAAGCAGGCTCTGAACCGTCAGCACAGAGCCTGACCCGGGGCTTGATCCTGCAAATCAAGAGATCATGACGTGATTTGAAATCGAGTCAGATGCTCAACCAACTGGGCCACCCAGGCGCCCTGGCTTCTGGGTATATTTTCAGGAAGAACCTACAGCAAGTGCTGATGAACTGATACCCAGTGTCAGAGAAAGAAAGGAGTCAAGGATGATTTTCAAGCTTTCAAGTCTGGTAGTTGGAAGAGTAGAGTTGCCATCGGCCGAGATGTGGGAGACCAGGAGTTGGTAGAAGGGGATGAATGGCAGTGGCTCCTTGGGCCATGTGAAGTTTGAGATGTCTTCTAGACAGTCAAGGGGACATGGAGAGTAGGCAGTGGGACATGCAATAGCTGGAGGTGAAGGGGGAGGTCTGGCTCGCAGGTGGTAAAACTTCACAGGGATGATGTCTGAAGCCATGAGATCCAAGGTCACGGAGCGCAAGACGTAGATGGGAGACAGAATGGACGCCAGCATGCTCAGAGTTCCTGAGCTTCTGGCCCGAATAGCTGATCAAGGGTGACTAACTCTGCATTTCTTCTGATGACTGCAGAACGGCCCAGCCTTCCCAGTAATCAGGAGTGGAGTGGGGGGAGGAACGCCACTGGGGAATTCCTGAAATGAATTGCTCGTTGTTTCTGTTTTGATTTTGATCTTGGAATGTGAGCTTAAACATCTCATGGAAAAAAAATGCTTTTCCTTTTGATTCTGTTGCTTCTTCTAGAGTGTGTGTGAGTGTGTGTGAGTGTGTGTGTGTGTGTGTGTGTGTGTGTTTCCCCTGAAGCCTTTCAGAGTCAGAGGTGACATGGTGGGTTATATGTGATTGTTCCTAATAGGCTAGCATAGTGTCCCGATGGACGGCAGTTAGGAATTGCTGGATTGGACCGTGCTTTCCGAATCCCACATCAGGGTAGGCTGGGGTGAGAGTTGTATGGCTTTCAGGTTCAAGACACAGGCACTCTGGAAGACGTAATTTAGAATTTCTGGTACATTTTGAGGCTCACAAGGATGATTCCAGGGGACTTTCAGAGAACAAGGTATGCGCAGTCTCCAGCCTCAGGGCAGAACACCCTCCCCTACCCTCTCCGGCAACATTGGTTTCAAACTCATCAGCCACAACACGCCTCCTCAGGGCCTTTACCTGGCCCGTCCTTTGCTTGACTGCTTTTTCCCCAGAAACCAGCCATAAGTCTCATTTACTCGCTTTTGTGTTTTTTTCCGCACCGTTTCACAGCGGAAGCCCTCCATCTTACCCATGGTGTTCTCTGTCCTCTTGCCTCGCTTTCTTTGAGAGTCTCTGGAGCTCTTCCCAACAATTGATAAGTAAGACACTTGGCTCTTTGTTGTCTATGCCCCCATCCCACCTCCATAAGAGGTGGGCTCCACAAGGAGAGCTGTTCTATCAGTTTGTTCACTGCTGTTTCCCCAGAGACTGCACCTGTATCTGGCAGAGCGTAAGCACTTAATAAATATTTGTCGAATGAATATAGGGACGATGCTGTAGCTATTCTGATTCAACTCAAGTGAGGTCTGTGTGTCCTCTGAGACTCCGGGATATGGATCAGCCCTAAAAGAGTTCCACACAGCCCGTAATCATGGGGTGATACTTTCAGTCTGCCCAGAAGGAAATAAAATTCCCATGTACATCCCCCTGTGGACAGAGCCACCCCAAGCAGAGGGAGCAGCAGGCCTTCCTGGCCCATCCCAGCCCCTGGCTCACAGGGGTATTACTTTGCTGCTTGCACCAGCTAAAGGAGCCCCCCTTTAGCACCCAGATATCAGCCATGCATCTTCAGTCTACAACCCTGGCACTTAGCTTCTGTCTTCATGCAGCTGGAATTTTCTTCTCTGTGTCTTCCACTCAAAACAAAAGCAAGCAAGCCATGGATCTCCAAACACAACATAAAGTCCTTTTAGTCTCCACCTTATTCCTCTCAGCCTGGTTGGCTTGGTCGGAAAAGCATGTGACTCTTGATCTGGGGGTCATGTGTTCAAGCCTCCACTGGGTGTGGTGATTACTAAAATAATAAATAGGGATGCCTGGGTGGTTCTGTTGGTTGAGTGTCCGACTTTGGCTCAGCTCATGATCTCACAGCTCACAGGTTCAAGCCCTATGTCAGGCTCTGTGCTGACAGCTCAGAGCCTGGAGCCTGCTTCGGATTCTGTGTCTCCCTCTCTCTCTCTGCCCCTCCCCCGCTTATGCTCTGTCTCTCAAAGATAAGTAAAATAAAACATTAAAAATTGAAATAATAAATAAATAAACTTAAAAAAAAAAGAGAAAGAAATGGGACTTCCCTGAGGGACATCCCTTCTGTCACTTCCCAGAGCCTCAGGGGCTACCCTGCCCCTGTCCAGGTCTAGTTAGAGGAGGAAGGGCTGGACACAGTCCCATAGGCCCTGTCCCCCATTATCTCTCTCTTCTCTTTCTCACCTGTATTCCTATTAGGGGTTGAACTGTGTCCCCTCAAAAGAGGTTGAAGTCCTATACATGGGTACCTGGGAATACGACCTTATTTGGAAACAGGGTCTTTGCAGATGATCAAGTACGATGAGGTCATGAAGGTGAACCCCAATTCACCATTACTGATGTCCTTATGCAAGGAGAGGTTTGGACAGAGGCGCACACAGGGTGGAGATGTGAAGAGGAAGGCAGAGATCAGAGTGATGCACCGAGGGACACCAAAGATTGCAGGCGAGCCACCAGCAGCTGGGGGAGGGGCATGGGACAGGGTCCCCCTCACAGCCCCAGAGAGAACCAAGTGTCCGACGCCTCGATTTCCGACTTCAGCCTCCAGACTGTGAGAAAATGGATGTCTGTCGTTTAAGCACCACCCGGTCTGCGGTGCTTTGCAATACCAGCTCCGGAAACTAATATAGTTCCTTTTGCCCGCCCACCTTTTCCTTCCCTCAGCTCTCCCTCTCCCTGGCTTTTCTCATAGGACACAGCGCCTTTAGTGTAGAAAAGACTGCTATTTGCCTAGAAAAAAGTTGAGTTTTCAGTTCAGTTTCGTAGCAGGTTAAAGTGCCTGAACAAGTCAGAGACTGAGAGATTCACAGTGGGCATCCGCTAGTAAATAAACACTGTGCCTTGTAACAGGGGACCTGGCCCAGGTGATTCAAGATGTCGTCAACAGGGGTATGTCTGGTCACCATTCGGATTCCCATCTGAACCTGAGGTGAAGAGAAGAGCAAGAAACAGGATGAGAAGATAGTTCCCCAAGGTGCGTCCTCTGCTTTACTTCGTTATCACACATGGTGATGGCTGTTTGCTTTTCTGGCCCCCCTGTTACCGGTCCCTCCATCTTCGTCTCTCCCACAAGCAGCACGGTGCCCGCTCAGCAACACGTGTCAAGTTCATGGCTCTTGAAGATGAGACCTGATGTACACTGAACGCAGCATTGAGAACAAGGTGACAGCCTGGGACGGGTCCCAATGTTCAGCCTAAGAGAGGGGAGAAAAGAAGTGGGAGGCCATGCCAGCCCCACCTCCCCCCTTCCCTCAGACCACCTGACGGAACCAGGCCTGAGGTGGCCAACCCCACCGCACTCCTGGTTCTCTGCTGTAACCCATTTGGCTTGGCTTTCCTTGTGCATGGATTGTACTGGAAAAGAGCATCACCAGTGGTTAGGTTGTGTGTCAATGCCACCATGACAAGCACTGACAGAGAGCAGGTTTACACAGGGCTACCTCAAGGGAGGAGTGGCATCCTTGATGCCTGTAAGCCACGCCTCTGTGCCCAACCACCACCAACAGGGTCATCTTCAAACGCAAGAGTGACCAAGAATACAGACCCCTCTTAGGCCCTTCTCAGACACACTGAGCTAGAGTTGATGTGGGTGGGCCCAGGCATCTGTGTTTTAACAGGCCTTCCAGATGCTTCTGATGTCAGCTAAGGATGGAGAGTTCTCTCACAAAGAATGTATCTCCCTCAGGACACCTGGGAAGCTTGGTGAGTTAAGCATCCAACTCTTGACTTCGGCTCAGGTCATGATCTCACGGTGTGAGTTTGAGCCCCACGTCAGGCTCTGCGCTCTCAGCTTGGGATTCTGTCTCCCTCCCTTGCTGCCCCCCAATCCCACTTGCTTGCTCTCTCTCTCAAAAAAAAGTTTCTTCCTCAATGTATATAATTGTCAAAGCACTATGCTGTTTACCTAAAATGAATATAATATTGTGTCATTCTACTTCAATTCAAATAAAAAAATTTTAAAAATAAAGAATACATCTCCCTTAACATGACAAAGAAGAAATCCAAACTCAGGTTGCTTCTCTCTTTCTCCCTGGCCTGGGACATATGCTTCTTGGGCATGAAGGGGAAGTAAGGGAGCTCAGTTTTGTGTGTACAAATCCCGGGTCACAGACTCAGATGTGCGAGGACACATTCTCCTCAGTGTGGGTTCATGAGTTTATTTACAACAAAAATGAAAACACCCATCCAGCCTTTACACGTAAACCAGTCTCAGAAAGTTCACATTTTTTTCATCCCCTTCCTCTCCCCAGGGCAGAGTCTAGGTTGTGGGTGCTACACAGGGCCCAGGCATTGAGAGGGAACACGCCTGTCCTCGTCATTGTCATTTATCTATGCCAGAGTCCCCTGAAAGGGCCCCGTTCCCATCTGGCCTCTAGAAACTTCCCTACAGAGGTTCTGCTGAATCCACTTGTTCTCCAAACACAAGGCTTCCTTGGGTCACAGTCTTCCCAAGGCCCAGCCACACCACTCTTTTTGGGGGGCTCGGGGAACTCTCTGAGACTGCCTCACACCCACCAGCCTAAACCTATGTAAGAATTTTCTCCTGCTCTGTGCTGGTCGAAGAGGATTCTGGGAAATTACCATCACCCTGGACAGTACCTGAGCATGGGGACACTGGTCCTCTCTATGTGGGGCTTCTGTCATTTACCTCCGCATGTACTTTCTGCCTTGAGAATTGGCTTAGAGGAGGGGCTTAGGGCACTTTTTAGGAACCCATCAGGATCCAAGGTCTCTTTGCTTTCCCTTCCCTTCAATATTTCCTTTCCTGGCCTAGTGGATTCAAACAAACAAACAAACAAACAACAACAACAAATATATATATATATATAATTTTATTTTTAATTCCCCAAGAGATTTTAGCAGCCATGGTTGATTGACTACACTAGACCCACTTGGCCTTGCTCTGAGTTCAACCACAGCTGCAGATGGACACTAGCTGTTCGTGCAGAGAGCTTACCACAGTGCCCACATCTCCCTGCCCATCTGAGAGTCTCTCCAACATCAGGGAGCTTGCTCACCCTTCATGCAGAGTGAGGCAGGAAAGTTAGGGATTTAACTACCAGAGCAATTTTCGTCATTAAGGAAAGGAAATTGGTGGATAATACTGAATAAGCTCAGAGAAACTATTCTGAGATATGACTTCCACAATTCATTAGAGAATTCCTAGCAGGATTGAGGTCCCAGTTGTCCCCAGTGGCAGTCTGCTTATCAATACGCCCTTTGTCCATGTTCTCCCTTCTTTGTCTCATTCTCGCCATCCCCTTGCTTGGACTTCCTGTTTCTCTCCCCACATAAATTACCTACATCCAAGTTCTTTTAGTGGAATCCAAACTAAGAAAGAGATGCCAACCAGCATAAAGACTTTATTTCTTTTCTTCCTGGTTGTAGAGGAAAGTAATTGCTGAAAGAAACAACTTCCTATAGTATTCTGCAAGATTATTTCTGTTCATTTTATGTAAGTCTAACTATGATACATTTCCTGATCTGAAGTCTGTGCAATAAAATGGATACCTGTGTAATCAGCACTTTATTAGATCTGAAGTCCTTAAAGGAGTGAAACATTCTTCAGCATATTCTATATTATGCCTGGAAAAATATGTTGAAGGGTAAAGGCCATGCCTGATATTGTAAAGTCAGACTGTCTTAAAAAAAAAAACAACTAATTTTTTAGTTTAGATATACTAATTAGATTAACTAATCCCAGTGACCCTAACAGTACTTTGGAATTCATTCTAATCACCCAATTCCACTAAAAAAAAATTTTTTAAAAAGATCCCATTGTTTTGTTTTCAGGTCATGATTATGTATTTCTTTTAAGGCAACAGCTGTTCTCCTAAGTATTCAGAAAATTCCCCCTGCTGCTCGGCAGGCTGCTCAGTGATACCAGCCAGGGGCAGACAGGGAGGGAGATCACGAACACTAAGCTTATCCCCTGTGGATCCATCCGGATAGGTGGGGGAGTGACAGCACTGACTCTGCCTGCCTGGGGAAGCCTAGACTTGGGCAATGGCCATGACCCAAATCAACATCGTGCTGAGCCCAGAAACAAGACTTCAGACGGCTCCTGCCAGCTCCCAGCAGCAATGTACCAGGCAAGTGACTCCATACAAATTCATTTGGTGTGCATTTTGGCCTCATGTTGTGAGAACACTCCAGAAGAGTCTCTTCTTATTTTTTCCATCTTTTCAGCTGCCGATGACTCTCCTGTCCTTCTGAATAGGGACCAAGATTCTTGTAACCACCCTCAGACCTGCCACGTGAGCCCTCTCTGGGTGAAATCAGTCGCTACTGATGCCACAATCTACTCTCAGCAGACTGTACTTTGGGGACTTTTGGCTCTTGTACAGAACAGGGAGACACTGTTGATACTCTTCAGGTGTTCTTCCATTTTTTGGGTTTCTGTCCCTATTTAGCCTATTAGACCTCCAAAGCCAAGCATTTAATTCTTTGCAAGCAACATTCTTCAGTGCCATCCTATTCTCCCCAAGGTGCCACTTGCCAGAATGGGGAAAGGCCTAGGGCACAGAAGAAATTATGGAGAGCAAACACACCAGTTATCCCACCATTTGAGCCCCAGGTGCTTTGAAGGACTGAGATCTAGGAGAACAACGTGTCTCTGTCTTTCGTTATTCCTCTAATTCTGAAAGCAAAGGTCTACTTTCTGTCCTGGTGTAAAAAGCAGGGTGAATGCACCACCCTCAATACTCAAACTTGAAAATGTGTAGCCTGTGTGTGTGTGTGTGTGTGTGCATGCGTCTGCGGGCGTGCATATGCATTTGTAGAATACATGTGGGATAGACTTTGCAGATAATTACACTGACTTGAACTGGGGCTGAAGGGATTAAAGATGCTGCTAAACTTTTGAGAGTACTTGGAAGAATAATTGCACCGGGCTCGATGTGGATTTCGGAGAGAGATGAGTCAAGTGACCAATATATGAGGTTTGCAGTATTTATAATTACTCTTTTGGAAAAGCACTGTGAAACCCTACTGGGTGTATTTATTATTATGTTGCCTCCATTCATTCTGAAAACATTACTGAATATTCATTATGTGCCAGGCAAGGTGCCTGGCATGAAGGATAAAAAAATGAATAAGATATGGTCAGTAAGAGAGGTCCACAAGCAATTACAGCCACATACTTTGCTGGGAGTAATCATAGAGATGTGTACAAATATTTGGGTAAATATGAAGAAAACAAGATAAAATGTAAAGGCCTGACGTTTCTCCAGGCCTGTTGATGAACAACGAAAGTGCGATTATCTCTCCACCCATCCACAGGCTGTAAGATCTTAGAAAGCTGCGTGGGATCTTGCATGCTTGGCACCTGCTGGTGCTGTAATTTCCAAAGGGCTTTTTAGTAGTGTGTCAATAATGAATTAAAGCCAAACTGGTTCCAGCTTTGAGGCTGTCACTCTCAAAGCCCTGCCTTCGGTTCTGTGAGATACAGACAGAACTAAGAAGGAGCTTCAGAAGGTGACCTTGAGGGAGGAAGTTGATCCTGCCATGACCCTCCCACTGGGTCTTGATCCATGGAAGGTGGGTTTAGAAGGAAAATTTTTGTCTTCAGCTCATTTTAACCACATGGAGAATTCTGATCATATGGAGAGCTTTCTCCTTATCAACCCCGTTCCTGGACTTTTTGTGTTGCAGTTTTAGGAAAATGGATAGAGAGACACTGAACTAGAGAGGCATGGGGAAGAGAAATGGATTCTCGTGTTGGTCAGTTCTCAGGTTCTAGTTTGGTCTGGGAGAATCTGAATGATGGGAAAAGTGGAGAATAAAGAGGAGAAAGGGGCGGAGGAGGGGGATCCACCATGAAAGAGGCTAAGTTGATCTGTCTAATAAAGAGGTGAGACAGGAGAAAAGGGAAAACATGAAGAAAGCCCAACGGACTGGGCATGAGAGTGAGAGATGTCAAGTTTGGAGGATGAGATGCCCGGAAATAACTACAGAAAACAACAGTAGGAGAAGAGATGAAAGGAATTTTAAGAGGTGGCTCTGTTCTTTACTCATCAGTCACAAAGCCCACGCTCTTCTCAAGTGCACATAGAACATTCTCCACAATAGAACACATGGTAAACCATAAAATGAGCCTCAATAAATTTAAAAGTATTGAGATCGTACAAAATATGTTCTCCAACCAATTACAATCAATAGCAGAAAGAAATTTAGAAATTTACAAATATGGGAAATTGAACAATGTACTCCTTAACACCCAATGGGTCAAATAGGAAATCGTATGAGAACTTAGAAAATAATTTAAAATAAATGAAAATGAAGATAAAACATACCAACACTTATGGGATGTAGCTAAAGCTACATAGAGGGGAATTTATAGCTGTAATTGCCTATATTAAAAGAGAAGAGGGGCACCTGGGTGGCTCAGTCGGTTAAGCGTCCGACTTCAGCTCAGATCGTGATCTCACGGTCCGTGAGTTCGAGCCCCACATCGGGCTCTGTGCTGACAGCTAGGAGCCTGGAGTCTGCTTCGGATTCTGTTTCCCTCTCTCTCTGCCCCTTTCCCACTTGCACTCTGTCTCTTTCTGTCTCTCAAAAATAAATAAACATTAAAAAAATTAAAAGAAAAAGAGAAGAAAAATTTCAAATCAATAAGCTAACCTACTACTTTAGGATTCTGCAAAACAAACAGCCAACTAAACCTAAAGCAAGCAGGAAGAAGAAAAAAAAATAAAAATTTTGGACATTATAAAGCTGCCTCATTTTATTTAACAGCCACATAGTATTTCACTGACTGGATAAACTATTCAGTGGTTAATTTAACCGGTCTTGTACCAATACACATATAGGTTGTTACCAATTTTTGCTTTTATAATAATCCTGCCTTCCATATCCTTACACACACAACATCTCACATATGTGTGCATATTATTTGTGAATTCTTGCAAGTGGAATTTCTGGGCCAAATAAAATGTGCATTAAAAACTTTAAAGCTATTACAAATTGTACTCCAAAGAGGTTGAATTAATTTACACTTGCAATAATAAAAGATAAAAATGTCTGTTTCCCCACGGTATTACCTGTATAGAATGTTATTAACCTTTTTAATCTTAGCCTACCTGATAAGTGAGAAATGGTATCTGAGCAACAAAAACTCTAAGGTACCTAGTAACAAGTCTCACAAAATTTGTGGGCAAGATATAAATTTTATCAAAGGAATAAAAGCAAACCTGCAGAGAAACAGCATGATCCTGGGTGAGAAGACTCAATATCATGAAGATGTGAATTCTTCTCAAATTCAGCTATAAATTCACTCTCGTTTTATTCACAGTCCTAATTGAGCTTCCATAGATCTTCACAAGCCGTCCTACAATTCCTACAGAAGGGTAAAGAACCAAGAATGGGTAAGTATGAAGAACAAGGATGTCTCTAGATATCTAAATTTATAAAGCTATAATAATTAAATAGTGTGGTATTGGCAAATGAATGAGAAACAGATCAATGGAACAGAACAGCGAGTCCAGATACAGACCGGTAAAAATTTTAAAGCCTGGTGATACTAATTCAGTCAAGGATGGGGAGGAAAGGGACAGTTCACATTACTGGCGGCTGTGTAAGCTGGTGTCTTTGAGGAGCATTTTGGCAATATCCAGTAATGTCAAGGATGCACGCACTGGACAGCCCAGCATTCGCGCTTCTGGGAAGATCTTTTGTACATGTTCACACACACACACACACACACGTACAAGGATATTCACTGAAGCACTGTAATGACAGAAGATAGGAAATAACCCAAATGTCCACATAATGTCACATAATGAAGTTCCATACAAGCAGTTAGAAAGAGTGAACAAAAACTACATGAACTACATCAACACACACAAATCTGTAAAACATAATACCGCGTGAAAACTTACATTGTAATGGGACAGTGTAATACCTGTGTGCATTTTTGAAATAACCAAAATAATACCACATATTAAGCACATGTGGTAAACATAAAAATTACTAAAAAGTAAAACACTTCTAGGAGATGAGCACTACTGGAAATGGAGGAAAAAATGGAATAGAGTAGGGGAGGGGAATGTAGCTGTTCCGTAACTTCAAATATTGATTAAAACCAAAGATCTGAGGCCCGTATGAGCACAAATCAACTTTTTAAAAACTCGGAATGTAAATACGTGAGTGTCTATTACATGATTTTCAATATGTTTGAGATATTTCATAATCAAAAGAAAGTTAGCTGGTATCTTACTAATGTTTGAATATCCATTTCTGCATGGCTTCAGCCTTTACTCAGCGTATATTATTAGCATCAGAGATGTCCATTGAAAAGAGCAAACCCACTGCCATTTTTATATTTTACCATCCAGTATAAACAAGATCTGTGAAAACTTAGTGTGGTATTTAGGACATTTCTCTCATCTTCATTTTGTTGTTCTTGTCACCTATCCTTTCTGATTAATGAGTGGAAAGACTTAAAACGAAAGGTTCCTATGTTTTTGGGAGGGCAAAAATAAGGAAAGGAACTGGAGAGACAGAAAATTCCACAGCCATTCCTTCCATTTCCTGGGAAGAACATCCCTTAAAATTATATAGTAGGTAGCTCCCCACTGAATCTCTAAGGCCTGAAGGAAGAAATCTAGGGAGCGTTGGAAGCCACCTTAAGCCAAGCATGGCAGGAGGCTTGTCTGTGCCTTCTCCTTGACAGGGTATTTGGGAAAGTTGGCCCCTGGTCCAGCTTCTCCATTGTGTCTCCTCCCAAGGACCACAAGTGCCCGCATACCACCGGGTTCCAGGGATGGGCCTAAATGACCTGCAATTTGAAGCCACCCTCTAACAAAGCCTCTGACTTCTCTTATTCTTTTTTTACTCTCTGAATTTGATTTCCTATTTCTAGTTTCTGTCGCTCTGTCTTCAAGTGAAATAATCTTTCCTTCTGTAGCATCTAATTTTCTATGAACCCCATCCAGTGTATTTTTTCATTTTTCATCTCAAACATTCTAATTTTATCACTAGCAGTTCTCTTTGGATCTTTTTTTATATCTTCCATGTCTCTACCTAAGATGCTCAATCTGTCCTCCACTTTCAAGTGTTGGGAATATGTATTTATGACAATGGTTTCCATGTTCTTGTCTACTGATACTATCTGTGTCATTTCTTGGTCTGTTTCTGTTAATATTTCTCCTCACTACAGGTCATAATTTACTGGTTCTTTGCATGCCTAGTAATTTTTTCTTTGATGCCAGACGCTGTGAATTTTATCTTCTTGGTTGTTGGATATTTTTGTATTTCTGTATTATTGAGCATTGCTCTGGAAGGTAGTACACTTACTCGGAAACAGCTTGGCCTCCGAGCAGTCTTTAGATGAGGGCCAATTTCTCCCCACTACCGAAGCAAGACCCTTTTGAGTTCTCTGCCTGATGCCCCCGGAATCACAAGGTTTTCCACTCTGGCTGGTGGGAACATTAATATTCCCCACCCTCTGTAAGCTCTGAGGATTCTTCCCTCTGTTCCCTTCTTCCTCATGTTTCCTCTCACACATGTCCTGATCAGAGCTCATATGAAGACTCACAGATCCTTGCAAACCTCTGAAGCTCTCTTTGCACACAGCTCTTGACTCTCCAGTACTTTGCCTTGTAAATTCCAACCAGGTTGGCCTCCTTGGTCCCCCCAGCTCCATCTCTTCAACTCACGGCTACCCCTAGGTTCCACCTGGGTTCCTCTTTCCTGCAGTGCAACCTGGATACAGTCTCTAGGTAACACTCCGGGGAAATCTTAGGACTCACCTTGTTTGGTCCCCTCTCTTGGGGATCCTGTGCTGCCTGATGGCCAATCCCTGCAAACCATAGTGTAATATTTCTCCCAGTGTTTTTAGTTGCTACTGAGTTATTTGAGGAAGAAAGCGCTTCTGTGGTGCTGTCTTTATTTGGGGTCCCCCAGAAGCTGACTCTGGGGTATAGCTGATTATTCATTATTCACAGATATTTGTGAATTTGCCTCCTTATTATAATATTTGTAACCTCAAAACCAACATCCGTGGCACTTTCACATTCACTTGTGGACATGCAGAGTGTGACAAAAAAGATGGGGTTACCTGATATGTCCACTGCCAGCTGAAGTCAAACATGGTAATACTCTGCCTTCTTGTTTCAGCTCCTATATTGTAACCACATATCCTTTTTCACGTTCTATTTTGTGCCACATTTTCCCCGTTTTTGTGCTTTTCGTTGGTGCCCCCAAGCCTATTACTTAAGTGCTGTCAAGTGTTCCTAAGCCCAAGAAAGCTGTGATGTGCTTCATGGAGAAAATATGTATTAAATAAGCTTCGTTCAGTCATGAGTTATAGTGCCGTTAGTGACGAGTCCAATGTTTATGAATCAGTGGTATATATTGAATAACATATCTTTGAACATAAACACAAAAAACAAGGTTATATATTGATTGGTTGATGAAAACATTGTGACCAAAAGCCTAGGAACCCAACCCCAGAAGCAACGATTCAGTATTCGCTACTTCTGTGTTCATGACAACTGCATAAAGCGTAGCTACAAATTCTCATTATTGTATGATAAACTGTACACTTAATTTATTCAGGTGAGATAGGAAAGGAAAGGAAAGGAAAGGAAAGGAAAGGAAAGGAAAGGAAAGGAAAGAAAAGGAAAAACACTGGTGGGGAGAGAAGAGAGACAGGAAAAGTCAGGTAGCCTTTAAAGGGTATGTCATCCCACAGTTACCACAGTGCGTAACTACAGCTTAATATCCTTGGGGACCTCTGGGACCCAGGGTACAACATGTGTCTCAGAATAATCCCAAACAGGGGGAGGAAGCTGGGGTTTGCATGCACCAACTCCCATCAATTGGAGACTGTTGGGAAGGGGCAATTTATGACCTTCTAGGGAGCAGAGGGAGTAGCTACCAAAGAAAAACCTCAGGCAAAGGGGTACAGAGCCTGGCAATTGACATTCAGCCTGGGTTTCTACTATAGTGGGAGAGGGGGATCTGTAACAGACAGGACGGCCGGGGCTGTAAACTCAGATGCCTCCAGAAGTCAGGCAGGTCACAAAAGCAAGAGAAATAGGCCAGGTGGGACTGCAGGAGTTGGCAAGTTCCTATCTCGGTTGGACAAGAACAGCTGTCGCTCAGTACAGCCAATTTTTGCCATGCAGGAAAAATAGGCCTATCCTTTTCAAATCTCCTGATCTTTCAAGAAAAGTGGGAAATTCATATTTTTAAAAATGTGAAATCCCCAATTAGTAAAAGTTGGCAACGAATTCAAACATTTTAAAATACACCGTTAAGGCCAAAGAAAACATGTTGGCAGGCCAACTTCAGCCCACAGACTGCCAATTTGCAACCTCTCTGATGGAAGATGTGCAAAACTCCACCTGTTGGGTATGAGCCCAGGAAAATGTATCTTTATCTCATGTACAATCTCAGGCATCCCGGGACAGTCAAGAGATGCTGAGAAGTCTGCCCTGACGTGCACGTGGCAAAGCACCTCTGTGTCTGTCTAGTGAGCTCACCTCTCTCCTGCCTCGAGGTTTATCAGATGTCCAAGGACAACCATTTGTCATGGCTGGTGGAGTTCTCCATGATTTCTTGTCCCTGTGCTGGCATTTTTCTTCTCGTGAAAAAATAGCTGAGCCTACTGGGCTATTTGTCTGGCATCTGCTAGTCTGCACAGCCAGTCAACCCACTCCATAGCTGAGACAGGGCTGCCTGCCCAACCTTCCACCTGCACACAAAACAGAGATTGTCAGAAGGAGCTTGCAATGGCAGTATTTGTGGAAGCAGAGACTAGGGAATTAGCCACCATCTGGCATTTTCTGCAACCCAGAGGGAGGGAGAGGTCACTGGTTGTGGGGAATGGCAGAGTACCTATTCAGTCAGGGGTCAGTGGTCAACCAGAAGGGCAGAATCACCAGGAAATACATGTATATTCTTCAATTCTAAGCCATTACTCTTAGCCATTACTCTCCCAATTGGTGAGTCCCAGCCTGGTTGACCCTACCAGACATGATTCTTTGACTCATAGTGATCTAAAGACTGTTGTGGTTTTGGTTTTTTCTGTTTTTTTTTGTTTGTTTGTTTGTTTTGTTTTGTTTTGTGGCTGAGTCCAGGAGGACTTGGCTGTTCTGGCCTGTGACCTCATTGTTTATCTTCATTTTTTAAAGCTTCTTCCTCCCTTCCGTAGACCGGATCAGAGCTGGACACAGCAGGGTAGATGTGTGAAATAAACCCTAGCCAGCGTTACTATAATCTTGGACACCCAAACAATGGGTCACATGTCCACAGCTCGTGATTTCTCCACAGTTTGGCTGAACCTGAGTTCTTCCACTTTTATCTGCCATTTGAGATGGGAAGGCATTGGAAATAGCTAATCTGTGAACATTGACAGTGTAAAATCCAAAAGGATAGAGAGGAGGTGAATTTGTGAGCAACCCAATCTTAGTCCCTAGGGAAAGACTAGAAAATACATATAGTCTGATATGCAAAGGTCTGACATGATCCAGATGCTGGATGCTTCTGGTTCAGCATCCAACTCTCCTTACACTGTGCAGCACCTGGAAGGGGAAGGGCGGGTGCTATAGGACATTCAGGTATAGGAAGATAAAGAGGTCAATGGTCCCCAAGATGGGGGCTGGGATTTGCTCCTTGGATGTCCTTTGCACAGTGTCCCAACTTACAAGAGTGGGACTGTCTCTAAAGGAGGCTTTTGAAAATCTTTTGTGATCTCTTTACAAACATGAGATGATCCTTGAGAGAAAGTGTATAGGCTGGAGATGACTCTTGACAACAGCGGTTTGCCAATAAGCAAGAGTGGAGCAGGCAGAAATGTAGGCCCTCCCTGACTTTAGAGAGGAGGCAGGGCTGGTTCCCTGAACAGAGAACTCTCATGGCCTGCTGGAGTCTTCCAGTAGGCCTCATGTTCAGAAGGCTATGTATCTAGACAGTTTGGGGCATAGACCCCCCCCCCCCCAGGTAATTCTGCAATTCTTTTTTTTTTTTTTTTAATTTTTTAACGTTTATTTATTTTTGAGACAGAGAGAGACAGAGCATGAACGGGGGAGGGGCAGAGAGAGAGGGAGACACAGAATCCAAAGCAGGCTCCAGGCTCTGAGCCATCAGCCCAGAGCCCGATGCGGGGCTCGAACTCACGGACCGCGAGATCATGACCTGAGTTGAAGTCGGACGCTTAACCGACTGAGCCACCCAGGCGCCCCTGCAATTCTTAAATAAGGACATTGTGAGTATACTGAGTAAGTTGGAGGTAAGTCTGGAGGAAATTTCTGAGAGATTGTCTTAGAGGCTAGAACTGAAGTTTATGCACCTCATTTGGGGTTGCTCACAAGTGTGGTGGACATTGGATCCCAGTCCAAATTCTGCAACTCATTGTCTATGTAGTCCTGGAAATGCTTCCATATATTCACAGAAGGAAAGGATGAGATGTTCCCCTGAGAATTCTCACTGCTAACGTTCTCTGATGGAAACTGGACATGGATTATAAAATGGAGATTTTACTTGAGCCATTTATATAGAACCTCTGAATTGTCATGCAGCTGGAGGAAAGTGAATAAATCTTAAACAACCCACACAGCGTCCCTGCTTTCCGAACAAGAGAGTTCTTGGAAACCAAATTCCTAGCATCTGCAAATACAACCCCATGGAGAACCAAGTCACCAGCCGCAAAGAGCCATAGCTTCAGGCATAAAACTACCCTGCATTCCCATTAAAAATGCCCATGCTCTTGGCTCAAAATATTGGTCTGCATTTTAAATTATATTTGCATATTGATTTTAAGACTCCCTCACAACTCTGTAAATAAATCAAATAAATTAATTAGAAGAACTGACTGTGATAGCTCTCCAACCCAGCAGTGAAATCACTCTCACAAAGTGCACAGTTGAGCTTGTAACCAATAATTGTGTCCTTGATTGGGGAAGATAAGTGTGCTTTGAAGGCAATCCTCTGCTCCTTACTGGGCCTCTTGGAGAGACCAGAAGACAATGTCAGAGAAAGGCCAAAGGATGTTTCTTGGGTTGGGTATTTGGGCATCAGTCTTTTTTCTGTATGAGTTGTGGCGGAAAGCATGCATCCTGAAAAGGTAGCTTTGGACTAAAAATTGGAAGCTTTGCATCACAAGAATCAGCATGAACTGCTTTGTAGAGTCTGTACAACATTTTTATGCTCTGCTTCTTCCAAAAATAGCAATTACCATCTGCATTTTATTTGTTTGTATTTTAGGACTTTCTTCTGAAAGGGTTTGTGGCGGCTTGTGTGTACATTCAATTTTATTGAACAGAATAAATAGCTAAGGACGCGGGGTCAAAGGGAAAGTCAGCTTAGGGAGTAAGATGAAACCAGAAGTAAAATTAGCATATGAAGCGTAGATCATGAAGTCTATGCAATTGCTAAAAGTGAGCCACTCTGATCTTCCTAGCAGTCAATGTAAAGAAGGAAATATGACTAGTCATCAGAATCACGGTATTCATAGAATAAGAACATTCCAACCATATAATCAATAGATTCCCCTGGTCATTGTCTATGAAACCTGGGATCCAGGATTTTAATCTTTATTATTTTTTTTTCAGGGTTTTAATCTTTAAACGGCGCATACCTAGAGAAAAAAATGTGCATGTTGGTCAGTTACGAGTAGTATCAAATGTTTTGACAGTCAAGAAAATGTAATATAAGGGTTATATTCTCTTTGGTTTGAAAAAAATTGTTACGGTTCACACTGGGACTTATGCCTGTGGAGATCCACTCCACACTCATAGGGAGGTGGGCTGGAGTGGACCATGGATAGAAGCAAGGTTTTCCTCAGAAAACTGTATTTTGGACATAGAGACATTCGAGCGCCCAGTGTTTCAGGTCCTTAGGGCAGTGGATCTTAACTCTGGCTGTGCATCAGAATGACTGGGAGCTTTGAACAACATTGAAACCCAGTCCCCCAGGGGATTCTCACATGTATCCAGAGATGAGGACCACTGCTCAGGGCGTGGGTGGGGTTGTTTCGGGTGGGAAAAACCCAGGGTAGCTGCTACCAATCATCGATCATAGCCATAGTTAGTAGGATGCCCTTGCTATATCTGGCTGTGAATGATGGAAGATCCTGGTGAACGATGAGGGAAAATGTACCTGGAAATAGTAAACCAGGAGTTGATCTGTTGCATCAAATTATTGGAACTTAGCCAGTTAGTCTTGGAAGACATCTGCCCACAGGAAGGACTTAATCCTTTTCAGAATGGGGCCTCCTGCTGTGACATTGGTTTGTAGAGTGACCAACCATCTCAGTTCTAGGTTTCCCAAGCCATGGGGCTTTCATTGCTAAAACTAGGAAATCCCAGGGATGAGTTGGTCATTCTGTTGGTTTGGCTTCTTCTCAAGGCAGCATCAGAGAGTAGAAAGGGGTGACTTGGCCAACGAGGAAGAGTCAGACCTGAGACACTTGGGACTTGTTCTGAGGCAGAGCAGGGCTGGGGCTTCCTGTGGGTGTTTATCTGTTCAGCTGTGACCTCCTTTCTAGAGGGACTGCCAAGGGCAAGGTTCTCTGCCTTCACCTCTGTCCCTATCTCCCCGGGACATCTCTGCGTCCACTCCAGATTCCAGTAGGGGCCCAGGGCTCTGGAACCTTTGGGGCTTCAGGGAAGTGGAACCTCCTCAAACCCTGAGATCTATTCTATCGGCCTCTCCAGGACCATGGCTCTCCTCCAAAGTTAGGGCATGGGCTTTCAAGACTTTTGCCTGGAAACTTTGTCCTTGAAAATCAAGTGGGCAGCCCCTGCGTTACAAACACTCAGATAATACAAGATTCCCACAGGCAAACGGTGACCTGCTACCAGAGTTGGTTTTGTGGGCATTCACAAGGGGCGCTGTGATCACAAGGGCCCATGCTTAGTTTAATGTTCTGCTGTTGCCGTTTTGAAATCTTTAATAATTTTTGAGCAAACCACCCCATATTTTCATTTTACACTGGGTCCTGCAAATTATTTAGCCCACCCTGCCTGCCACCCCGGCCCAAAGGCAACCCTTCCACTTTCATTCTACCCCAACAAATTGCCTTCTGCGGCTTTCGCCAGGGGCGCCATTATGGACAAGACTGACAATAAAATGGCAGAGATTTTACCTCGGGGCCGGTTCCTGAGACTGTTTTACAGCACGTCATTGTATAGTGTTTCCAGACACCATATATGTAAGTAACCTTAGGTACATAGATAATAATAATAAAATGTAGTCAAATAATTAGGAAGTGATGAATTTTGAGCACCCCATTACCTTTTTTTTAATGTTCATGTAGGTATAAATGTATATAATTTAATTTTTAATAATGAGCATGTTTAGCAACCAGCTAGCGAGATTCCTAACATTTAACAACTGGCTGTCATGAGCCAGCACCATTTGGCTCAAGCACGTCTCTACCTCTGAAACTGGACTCCATGATTAACAGTGCTGTGATCAACCAACGATGTTCTCTTAAGAACATAGAAGGGACAAGCGGTGGAACACATTTTCTAGAATGTCAGTGACTTTACGAAAACAACTTTTTTTTTTTGTAATTGCAAAGAGCCTGGAAAGGAAATGGCACATTTCTTCCTGGGAGGCAATATGTCAATCTTGCCGCTCGTTTACAATGCTTCTTCAGTGGTATCTCACTGCGTTTCACTGGCATGGTCAAAGTTCAGGAAAGAAAGGAGTGGGAACAATCTGGGGAAGAATTTCTCATTTTTGCCCCAAGTTGCTAACAACTCCATTAATACTGTACTCTACAGAAAAGTCAACTGCTGAAATGTGGGCGTAAATACTTTTGCAGATTCTTTTGCTTGAGTAGAGGGAGTGTTTAAGGTCTGAATTTCACAGTTTAATATCTCACCAAGACTTTCTACACCAGCTTTCCCATTTCTCTTTTGTTTTTCCTGGTGGTATTTTCCAGCAGATGAACAGATCAGGGGTCTGCCTGGTTCTTGAAGGGAGCAGGCAACAGCTGCCTCAGTAGAAGCATGAAGGAATTAATGTGACTTCCAGAGTGTCAAAAGTCTCTTAATGAGCTGTTAGCATTTGGTACAACTTGCCACAGTGGCTGTGACTTGAGGACTTCCAGATATTGCTTTTGGAGTTGAAAAAACTCCCTGAGATCTAGGGCCCAAGCTCCCTTTCCCCCTCTCTGTCACTGTATCTGTGGTTACTGCAAGAATCTGCCCATAGTGGGTGTTTGATAAACCAATATCCCAAGTTGATCAGTTAGAGGGTGTGAGTTATAGTGAAGGGATATGGGGTGCCTGGGTGGCGCAGTCGGTTAAGCGTCCGACTTCAGCCAGGTCACGATCTCGCAGTCCGTGAGTTCGAGCCCCGCGTCAGGCTCTGGGCTGATGGCTCAGAGCCTGGAGCCTGTTTCCGATTCTGTGTCTCCCTCTCTCTCTGCCCCTCCCCCGTTCGTGCTCTGTCTCTGTCTGTCCCAAAAATAAATTAAAAACGTTATAGTGAAGGGATAACCGTTCTTACCAATTTTTTTTTTCATTTCTTTATTGAGTTACAATCTACATGTAGTAAAATACACATATCTTAAGTGTATAGCTCGATGCTTTTTTGCATATACATATGTAAGTATCCATGTGACCACCACCCTATCAAGATGTACATTTCCTTCACCCTAGAAAATTCCCTTGTGTCCTTTTCCAGTCAATACCAACTTCCCCAGAGGTAACCACTATTTTCAACCTTTCATAGGGCTGCCATAATAAAATACAATAGACTGGGTGGCTTAAACAACAGAAATTAATTTTCTCACAGTTCTGGAGCCTCAAAGTCCAAGATCAAGGTTCTGGCCAATTCAGTTCCTGGTGAGAGCCCTCTTCTTGGTTTGTAGATTGCCACCTTCCCACTGTGTCCTCACATGACCTGTTCTTTGTATGTATGTGAGCACTGTGGTCTCCCTTCTGAAACAAGACACTAATCTTGGGGCGCCTGGGTGGCTCAGTCGGTTGGGCATCCGACTTCAGCTCAGGTCATGATCTCGTGGTCTGTGGATTCTGGCTCCATGTCAGGCTCTGTGCTGACAGCTCAGAGCCTGGAGCCTGTTTCAGATTCTGTGTCTCCCTCTCGCTCTGCTCTTTGCCCGCTAACACTCTGTCTCAAAAACAAATAAACATTAAAAACAAAAATAAAGAAAGACACTAATCTAATTGGATCAGGGCCTCTCCATTACAGCCTCATTTATCCTTGATTTCTTTCTTAGAGGCCCCATCTCCAAATATAGCCACACTGGGGATTAAGGCTTCAACACAGGAATTTGGGGGGGAGGGGGACACACAAACATTCAGTCTATAATAGACCTCTATCACAGAGTAGCATTGCTGGTTCCAGAGTTTCATGGAAATGGAATCATACCATATATGCTCTTTTGTGTGTGTTTCTTTTGCTCAATGTCATGCTTTTGAGATTTTTCCATGTTGTTGCATGTGTCAGTGCATCTTTCTATAGCTGAATAACATTTTGTTGTATAAAGAAACCATAATTGGTTTATCCATTCCCTATTGATGAACATTTGAGTGGTTTCCAATTTTCCAAGAGATATTTATTCTTTGTAGGGCTCTGTGTTCGCTTCTGGGCTATCAAGAAATATAAACTATGTCCCTGCCCATCAGAAGCTGATGCTTGGGATCTGTGCTTGAAAAACAGCTAAGATTGCACCAACATATCAAACAAAATATGACTCTGACTCAATGAACACAGACTGAGTCAAGGACTCAGAAGGAGGGAGTTTTTTAAGGAACATCAGTACAGTCTGTTTGTAAATACATGTACTTAGAAGATGAGCCAGCTTTAAAACATCAGCTGCCGGAGAACCAAAAGCAACTTCAAGCGAGGTCAGAGCTGGCAGGTAGTTGGGCCTGTTGCATGGGTACCTCTGGGAAGCCTCATAAATGTCCCATTGCCTGTGTCCTGGGCCAAAGAGCTTAATGAAGTGGGAGTAGGGTGAAAATATTCCCCTTGGAACACAGCTGGCTCCTGTCTTGTTTTTGTGGTTTTCTCCAAGAGGGTGGGGAGGGAAAGGTCTGTCCTCAGAAGGACAACCAGATGCCACATCTATGGTCAGGAAGGGCTCTCCGTGGCCAGGCATAGATGTTCCAAGCTGTGGGAAGCCAGGGTGGGCAAAAGGGATATTGGTCTGGGGTCCCAGTTTGGGGTCTAGAGGGTGCATATTCAGCAGCTCTGACCCAAAATTGAATTTGGGTGAGTTGGGTAGAGTTTTGGGCACCAAGAACAGTGCCATAAGCGTAGATATGGGGCTGGAACATGACTGCCCCCAAAGGGGACCTGAGAGTCTGTGGGCAGAGCTGCTAACATCCCTGTCTGTGAGGCTGAGAGTTGAGGTCTCATTTGTTTTCATAAACCTTTGGAAGCTCACCTCTCCAATTCCTACCCCACCAAGCTCTAATTCTTAGAGCTTTGCCTTTCCTTAGAGCTTTGCCTCTAAGGTCACTTTCAACTCAATCATGCTGTGTGAGTGGTCACACAGCATGATTGAGTTGAAAGTGATCTTAGAGCTCCTAAGCATTCAGAGGTGAAAGAGTGGTAGAATGGGCAAGTTTGGGGAGATTTGAGGAGAGTTATTCAGTGAAATCTCCTAATGATAGTTTTATGACCATGTTGGTGTTAATGACATCAATAATATCACATAATAATGATGTCCTGGTTGCTTGGGTTTTAAATTTTCTTTAAAAAAATTTTTTTTCATTGAAAGGACAAAAAACATCTTACATAAAATTTGGGGGGGGATGAGAAATCTTCCTACGAGCACCTCCTCACAGATATTTTCATGTTTGTCTTAACTTCCAGTTCCGATCTTAAATACTGTCTTCTCACAAGCTCACCTCAGCATTTTCCATGTTGCTGCAATAGTCTTGACAATGATTATACTTAATAGCTGCATAATATTTAATGTTGATGTACCACAATTTTTTATTTTCCATTGCTGGACATCTTAGCATCCTGATTTTCCTATTATCTATAACTCTGCAACTGAATAATTCCTTAAAAAAAATTTTTTTTTTCAACCTGAAGGTGCCCCTTACCGCAACCCTGAGGGAGGCCCAGGGTGTCATCAGTGATTGAAGAACAGAAAGATGAAGAGGACTCATGACTTAAGACTGCATTTTTGTGGGTCCAAGGAGAACCAAAAATAGAGGTGCTGTGGGGATAACTTCCCAGGACATAATTATGAAAATGCTTAAAAAAACCCCATAATTCCCATAAAAATACATTATGAGTACATAATGTTTTTTTATTTGTATTTATTCATTTATTTATTTATTTATTTATTTTATGTTTTGGCACCTATTTTATTAGGATAAACTTCTAGAAGTGGAATTGCTGTGTCCAAGTGATATGGTGATGCTTTTTTTTCTTTTTCAAAGAAAGGAAATAATTTTTAATTTGAATTTCCTCTTCTAGTTTTATGTTGGAAAGGAAAGCCTTTCAGTCAAATTACCTAAGAGCCATATTGCTTAAAACAAGACATGCTAAAAAAAAAAAAAAAAAAAAGATGAAAACAGAAAATAGAACTTGTGTTTTAAGCCACCCTGATTAGCCTGTCAGCTTATAATTTTGGTAGCACTTTCTCAAAGAAAGTCATTGCTATACATGTTCTTTTCTTTAATTTTATTTTTTTTAATTTACATCCAAATTAGTTAGCATATAGTGCAACAATGATTTCAGTAGATTCCTTAGTACCCCTTACCCATTTAGCCCATCCCCCCTCCCACCATCCCTCCAGCAACCCTTTGTTTGTTCTTCATATTCAAGAGTCTCTTACGTTTTGTCCCCCTCCCTATTTTTATATTATTTTTGCTTCCCTTCCCTTATGTTCATCTGTTTTGTCTCCTAAAGTCCTCATATGAGTGAAGTCATATGATATTTGTCTTTCTCTAATTTCGCTTAGCATAATACCCTCCAGTTCCATGCATGTAGTTGCAAATGGCAAGATTTCATTCTTTTTCATTCCCGAGTAATACACCATTGTGTGTGTGTGTGTGTGTGTGTGTGTGTATATATATATATATATATATACACAACATCTTCTTTATCCATTCATCCATCGATGGACGTTTGGGCTCTTTCCATACTTTGGCTACTGTTGATAGTGCTGCTATAAACATGGGGGTGCACGTGTCCCTTCGAAACAGCATACCTGTGTCCCTTGGATAAATACCTACATAATGTTTTTTTTAAATGTTTATCTATTTTTGAGAGAGAGAGAGAGACAGAGCACAAGTGGGGGAGGGGCAGAGAGAGAAGGAGACAGAGAATCCAAATCAGGCTCCAGGCTCTGAGCTGCCAGCACAGAGCCCAACGCATGGCCCAAACCCATGAACCACGAGATCATGACCTGAGTTGAAGTCAGATGCCCAACTGACTGAGCCACCCAGGTGCCCCTCACAGTTTTATCTTAACTCGTTAATAAGGAACCAGGTGTATAAGATGTACAAGATAACGTATATATGGAAGTACAAGAAAAAATATGGAATAAGTTCACTAAGTTAGAAACAAGCTAGTTATTTTTTTCAAGGCAATAAAACCATAACCTTTAGAATTATAGTTTCTATCAAACAGATGCCACTTTTCTCTCTACAGGAAAACAATCGTTTGTACCACTATTGGATAAAAACCATTTGTACCTTAATGATTTTCAACAAATTAATAGCTAACCTTGGAGAGTCATAAAATATTGACTCAAGACTAAATAGCAAGTCAAACGAAGTTTGACTAGAAAGTCAAAGGACCCCAAGGTAGGCTTGACAATAGGGGTCATGTATCTACTTTGCTTTATTTCTGACTTTTTGCTATTGTTTTTCTTGAAGAGAGAAGTGACCAAGGAGGAGACTCCATATTATTGATGATATTAACTGCCTCTCCAGTTCCTTCAGTGCAGGGGGGCCCAGCTGGGTTGTGCTCCTGGCTTCCAGCCGTGTGGGGTGCAGAGGGCCTGTGAGCACAAGAAAGGGAGCTTTGAATAACCAATGCACAACCTCTGGGGATGGATGGAGAGGGAGGGCCCACAGCGTGTGGGAGGAACAGGAGCTGAGCCCTGGGATTTGGCTAGAGCCCCAGCCTACCCCTAACTCACAAGGACTCTTGGAAGGCTGCGTGGAAGGGAGTTTAAAAGCTCAGGTGGAATCTGTTCATTTTACCTAATTGAGTGATCCTTTCCTTACAGGGTGGAGTTCTGCCCGGTGCTTTTGAGCCATTAACAGGATTGTTCACTCTCATCGCTGCACCTTTTTTGTGTTGTTTAATTTTTTAAGTTTGTTTATTTACTTTGAGAGAGAGAGACAGAGAGACAGAGAGACAGAGACAGAGACACAGAGAGAGACACAGAGAGAGAGAGAGAGAGAGCACTGGGGAGGGGCAGAGGGAGGAAGAGAGAGAGAATCCCACTGGCAGTATGGAGCCCAATGCAGGGCTCAGACTCACAAACCATGAGACCATGATCCGAGTCAAAATCTAGAGTCGGATGCTCAACTGACTGAGCCACCCAGGTGCCCCACCACTGCCCCGTTCTTATCCCAAACATCCCTTACTTAGCACACTGAACCTGGAAGTCTAAATGACAGTCTCTGCCTCTGGCTTTGTTCTTTCCCTTCCAGTTCCTGGCCTGGGATCATCGTTGCCCCTTCCTACCTTTCCAGAGCAGAACCTGGCTCTTTGCGGCACAACAGTGGGGGTAGCTTCTGATTAGGAAAGAGAGCTCCAGTCAGGGTGGCAAACTTGTCCCGGTATTCCCAGAACTTCCTGGATTAAAAAACTGAAAGTCCCACATCCCAGGAACCCCCTCAGTCCAGGTAAACTGGGACAGTTGGTCACCCTAAGTCCAGTCCCACTTGCCATCCAGGCAGCTGTCGGATGCTGCTGTTCCCAATCCCTGATGGTTCTTTTAACTCTTTCCCCTCGGGTTTCCTAGTCTTAATGTTCTCATTGAAGCGCTCTTAAATACCTTCTTAATTTGTGAAACTCAGGCCTTAGCTCCAGACTCATAAGTTTCCTGTGTCTTTCATTCTGGAACAGAAATGGATACAAGTTTTACATTTTTGTTTTCTAGCAAGGAGGTATTTGTGGAGGCTTCCAAGAAGACAAACTGAACAGGATGGGATGTTTGCTTTCATGGATCAGAAATGAATCACATCACTTTCTTTCAGTAATGACACAGAGTTGCAGAGTCACAAGAAAGAAACAACAGAAAGAAAATGTTTTTTTTTGGGGGGGGGAGGTTGTGAATAAAGGCTCCTGCGTGGAGACCCAGGATTGTGAGACAGAGATTGACGGTGTTTGACTGTGGTTGCCTCTAGAAGGACAATAAACTTGCCATGCTTATTTACAACTAGCGCTGTTTCTGAATGCTCTCTCTAGGCATTTATTCTGCTCCAGGGTCTTTAGAAAAACAGGTTAATAACTGGCCAAGGGAAGGGGGGAAAGGGAGACTGTCGGTGTGGAATGGTCCATGCCTGAACTCCTCTCAGGGATGAAGGCAAAAGCAGATCCCTGGAGAAGGGGGCGTCGTGCACAGCTCTGAAAATAAAATGTTATTGGCTCAAGTCTGAAACTGTCACTTTCCACTGAGATGGAATATATGACTCAGAAAAGAGAAGCACCAAATATTATGCAGACTGCCTTTGGGGAAAGAAAAAAAAAAACACCCACTTCTTATAAAAACACTTTTTTGGGATGAAGGATCTGATTTCAACTGATGAGTCATCACTGTGTTTTTTTACCACTTAGCCAAAAAATGAGGTTTTTAAAAAAGCATTTCTTGAAGCAAATTCTTCCACTGCTTGGGTTTCTCTCATCTGAGAGAGAAGGTATTCCAAGCACTTCCATCCACAGTGCCAGAAGCTGTCCCAATTAGCAGGAAGGATGTAGTGGGACAAGATTTGTAACCATCAAGCTCCAGATTCATCATGAACAAGCAACCTGAAGGTAATAGTTGTGATTTAGAAACAAGAAATTATCAAAAAATAGATTTTAAAACACAAATTTCAATTAGTAAAGAGTATGTTTTAAAATGACACAGTGAATGTTAGAAGCAAAGGGATTTATGAGAGCTTGGTGAGAGCATTGTAGTAGAGGTGACCTGCCTTGGTTTACCAAGGACAGTTTTATTCATGCTTGAAAAGCACCCACTTTTGCTCTCAAAACGTCTTGCATTGGACAGTGAATTATATGGTCATCTTAGCTATATTGATTCTAAAATATGCCTGAAGATTCTTTGACACTCTTCCCGTCAAGAAGTCTATATCCATTCCTCTTGAAAATGGATGAGCTTTTGTAACTGCTTGGGTAAGTGGTGCGTGATATGATATGGCTTCTATCCTGCTCTCTCTCACACACCCTAGAAACTCAGCCACCATATTTCAGGAAAGCCCAGGCCACATGGAGAGGCCATGCATATGTGTTCCATCTGATAGCCCCTGCTGAGGTCCCAGCAGATAGCCATCATGAACTTTCAGACAGCTGAGTGCATTTTCCTTCAGATGATTCCAGTTCCCAGCTTTGGAGCCAGCCCAGCCAATGCGAACTAGGGCCGAGATGATGCAGTCCATCGTCATTGTTTTAAGGCTACGCTTTGGGATGATTTGTTATGCCGCAATAGACAATCAGAACATCACTGTGTTTTTATTTCTTAAAACTGTCCCAATTGTGATATATAAGTATTTTTTAAACGATTTGCTTTATGGATTTATGGAATGAATAGATGAATACAAAAACCCGGAAAGTACACGGAAGTGCCAGTAAGGTGGAAATGAAAATCAGACCAGTTCCTGAGGAACCAAAAAATTATTTTGGTTATTAGAAAAGCGAGGAAGGAATATCACTCACATAAGACATCTGTGGAGCTGGCTGCCATTTTGTAAGTTTGCATTTGCCAACCATCCAATCATGTCTGGGCGTACACTATCTCAACAAAAGCCTTTGATAATCTTTTGACACCTTTAAGAGTTAGGTTCAGGGTAGATTCTTGGTTCAAGAAATTTCATCAATGCACTTATACAAGATTTAGCTGTAATCACATACCAAAACAAGTATCGTCTCTCATGGGTGGAAACTTTTCAAAGGGAAATAACTTCTCAAGAAAGGAGCAAAACAGAACAAAACACCAATTTGTCAATTTGTGAACACCAGGCAGAACTCAAGGTCCTGATGAATGAGCTTGGCTAGAAGAAGATGGATTCAGGGCCAGAAGCAGCTAACTGCCTCAGATGAGAGTGACGGGCTGTGCAAACAATCACAGAGTATGAATGACTGTCTTTGGGCTTCTCGGGTGTTGACTGCAGGTGAACAAATTAAATGCGTCTTCAAAGAACTGGGCCTCAGAAGAGTTGATACATATCTCCTACTACTGGGGGAGGAACAGACAACCTTGTGAACTGGAGCCACTCAAATGTCACATAACTTAACACTGGTAATCCTTCTGTCTACACCTCTTCCATCCTCCGCTCAGTTTCCCCAGTGTCTGTATCTCCTTGGAGGTGGGAGAAAAGTAGACATTAAATACGGAAGATGGGGAAGGGGTTCTTGCCCACTCTTATTGGCTGGTGTTTGCACACACGCCCTTCTTTTTATTTTTTATTCATTTTCATTTTTTTAAGTTTTTTTTTAATGTTTATTTATTTTTGAGAGGGAGACAGACAGAGCACAAGGAGGGGAGGAGCAAAGAGAGAGGGAGACAGAATCTGAAGCAGGCTCCAGGCTCTGAGCTGTTAGCATAGAGCCTGACCTGGGACTCGAACTCATGAACCATGAGATCGTGACCTGAGCCGAAGTCATCCACTTAGCCAATGGAGTCACCCAGGCACTCCTATGTTTTTAAGTTCTAATCTATTTACTTTTAGAGAGATAGAAACTGCACGAGGGGCAGAGAGAGAGGAAGAGAGAACCCCAAGCATGTTCTGCACTATCAGTGCAGAGCCTGATGTGGAGCTTGAACTCACGAACCAGAAGATCATGACCTGAGCCAAAGTCGAAGGCTTAAACGACTAAGCCACCCAGGCACCCCACTCCCTGCTTTTTAAATCCAGTGTTCCATTTATAGTGCAATGGGCTGAATGTTTGTGCCCCTGCCCCAATTTGTATGTTGAAATCCTAACCCCCAGTGTGATGGCAGAAGCGGAGGGGTGGGGGGGGGGGGGTTGGAATGTGAATAGTAGTGTAATTACTACTACAAATAGTAGGCAAGAGGGCTCTCTTGCCCTCTTGCTTCCACGTGGGGCTACAACAAGAAAACAGCAGTCTACAACCCCAGAAGAGGGGTCTCACAAGAACTTGACCATACTGGACTGATCTCTGACTTCTGACCTCCAGAACTGTGAGAAATAGATGCCTGTTGTTTACAAGCCCCTCAGTTTGTGGCTTTGTTATAGCAGCCTGAGCTAAGACAGCCACCAAACCTCTGTCCTTTCTAGACTCATTGTGTTCTCTCTTCCCTCTGTAAGTTTGCCCTGAAATGCCCTATCATTGCCCGTCCCGTATATTCCCTATAGTTAACTTTGAGTGCTCTCCTCTTTCAGGGGTCAGTTCAGGTGTTATAGTGGAGGCTGCCCGCACCCCACCAAGATCCCTGTTAGTTGGTACACTCATCCCAGCTGCTGAAAGCTACATCCTTTCCCACAGATTCACCCGCAGCCAGCAGGAGCTCCTTCTCCCAGAATTATGCAGGATGTTAGGCACCCTCCTCCCGGGGAGCAGCCTATAGCCCACGACTGACTGATAAGGAGAACAGAAGTCTGGCCTCTTCGACTCCATGAAGGGCAACTCTGGTGCAACTGACACTACCTTCCAGATACACCCTTGGGGTCAAACTAAGGCTAGACTCCACCGCTGAAATCACATCTCTGCCTACCTGCTCCCCCTGCTCTGTCATGCTTCCCTCATTTCTTCACAGAATTTTTCTGATCTCCTTCAATAAATCACTTGTCCAATGGGGCTCCTGGGCGGCTCAGTCGGTTCGGTGTCCGACTTCGGCTCAGGTCATGATCTCGTGGTTCGTGGGTTCGAGTCCAGCATCAGGCACTGGCCGTGCTGACAGCTCAGAGCCTGCAGCCTGCTTTGGACTCTCTGTCTCCTTTTCTCTCTGCCCCTCTCCCACTCGTGCTCTGTCTCTATCTCTGTCTCTCAAAAATAAACATTAAAATTTTTTTTAAAAATCCCACACTCTAGGGGCGCCTGGGTGGCGCAGTCGGTTAAGCGTCCGACTTCAGCCAGGTCACGATCTCGCGGTCCGTGAGTTCGAGCCCCGCGTCAGGCTCTGGGCTGATGGCTCGGAGCCTGGAGCCTGTTTCTGATTCTGTGTCTCCCTCTCTCTCTGCCCCTCCCCCGTTCATGCTCTGTCTCTCTCTGTCCCAAAAATAAATAAAAAACGTTGAAAAAAAATTAAAAAAAAAAAAAAATCCCACACTCTAAACATAAAATTAAAAAAATAATAAATAAATAAATCACTTGTCCAAGATTTCTCCTTTCAGGCTCTCCTTGGAGGGGGCCTAACCCAAGCAGATGATGTTTCTTCAGGGAGACTTTCTCTAACCATTTCCCATACAAACTGAAAGGAACTTCTTTTTTTTTTTTTTTTTAATTTTTTTTTATATGTTTACTCATTTTTGAAAGACAGAGAGAGACAGAGCACAAGCGGGGTGGGGCAGAGAGAGAGGGGGACACAGAATCCGGAGCAAGCTCCAGGCTCTGAGCTGTCAGCACAGAGCCTGACACGGGGCTCAAACTCACGAACCGCGAGATCATGACCTGAGCCGAAGTCAGACGCTCAACTGACTGAGCCACCCAGGTGTCCCCTGAAGGGACCTTCTTTTGTGCACACACCTCTACACTGAGCTTCTCACCAAGTATTGGAATCATTGGTTGATTTACTTATCAGTCTCCCCACTAGTCCACTGACAGCAGAAACCCTGACCCACTGATCTCTTCCTCCCCAGCTTCCAGGACAGTGTTTGGCCTTTAGCTGGTGCTCTGGAAGAGTTTGAGGAGTTAAATTCTTGGGGACTTTTTGAAAGAGAATGTATGAGCCTCACTTTGGCCTCCCATGTTGGAAGAGGGTTCAGAAAAAAAAAAAAATCACAGAGATGGCTATAGAAACAGGATCTGGACCCTGGAATGTTGGTTAACATTGTTGAAAATGGACTGTAATCTTCCAGGTGGGTCAATGATTATCAGTTCAATCACTTACAGGGTTCAATGGAAGGTTTTTTAAAAATGTTGGGGCACCTGGGTGGCTCAGTCAGTTAAGCATCTGACTCTTGATTTCGGCTCAGGTCATGATCTCACAGTTTGTGAGTTTGAGCCCTGCATTTGGCTCTTTGCTGACAGTGCGGGGCCTGCTTGGGATTCTCTCTCTCTCTCTCTCTGCCCCCTTCCCCTCCACCAAAATAAATAAATAAATATTTTTAAAAAGTAATACATAGGCCGTGTCTTCAAACAACTTAAAATCAAGTTTGGAAAAGATTGATTGTAAATATATGAAGAACTATTCCAAAACAGATCATGAACCAACTTGTAGCTCTGGTGAAGAACAGGAAGAAATAGGTTTAAACTATGGTCACAAATACGGGGAACTCTCTGACTCAACTTTCTGACTGGCAGAAAACTGCAAGTCTCGTCAGCCCTGACAAAGTCTCTGTCTTTGACCAGATTTGAGTATGTTCCTCTGAGCCCTCTTCTTGACTGGGCCTCAACCTTGGCCTGTGAAAACCGCAAACACCCAACACAAATTATTTGTCTGCCCTCTACACTGAGAGGCTTGCACAACACTAGCATCGTTTCTAACAGCTCAAGGGCGCATTCCTAGAATGATGGCCCTAGTCTACTTAAATTCCTGCTTGAGAAAGCTCAATGCTGCCAAAAGAATTTACTGTTTGTTCTAAAACCTGACTATAGGCTCCTGGCCTCCCTTTTCTTAGAAGCATTTACTTTCAAAAACTTGCAGTTGTAAATCTTTTCTCTTTTTGTGCTGTATCTTCCACAAGCTAGGAAAGTTTTTCTCAAGGGCCCGAGAGCCATCGCTTTGAAATGTAATCATCAAGAAAGGTAGGGCCCTGTCACCCAGTTTTCGGCACATCAGTTATCCTGCCCTGACCCCAACTCTTAAAAGTGCTTTTCCTTTGGCATACCCCAGCACTTAAAAAGCTGCCTGCCCTTCATCTCAGCAAAGCCGGGCGGAGGCCTCTCCCCTACTGCAGTAGTACTGAATAAAGTATGTCTTACTACCTTTAGCTAGTGGTTTGGCTGTTTCTCTTTGACAGAACCCAAGGAAGCTGTGACTTCAACATGAATGGAAAGCTCTGAAAAGGAGGGCAATGGGGTTCCACTTCAGAGGTTTTGTCCTGTAGGGAAGTAAGAGGTGGACAAAGTAAACTTTTCAAGCCCCTCTCCCAGCCAATTTGTCAGATGGTTGGTAAAATATCCTTTAGGAGCCTGTGGGTTTAAGGAAAGGATCAGCAATGAATTAGGTCCCCCAAAGGAAACAGAAAAGTTGTCTTTCTAGTAATCAAGAACGAGGCCGGTCCTGACCCTGTTTATCAATTCCTGGGTGACTTTAGATAGATTGCAAGATTCCCCTGAGCCTCAGTTCCTCCGTTCTATAAAAAGAAAGGGTTGTACAAATGATGTTCAAGCTCCGTTCCCTGAATTCCTGAATTATCTGGAAAATCCCTCCTGCTAATCACCCTTGATGGTTATGTTGAAATCCCTGTCAGCTGTGTGTTGAGGTGGGGGAGGAGCTCTCTGTTGTGTGCCAAGAAAGAGCTGTCGCACCTCTTCTAGGGCCATATGTGGCCAGGATCCCCTGGGAAACCAAAAGCACACATGCTTGCCAGAGAGTCTAACTTTGTGACTCAGAAACTGCCATCTGCTAAACAGCTTTTAATTGAAGCTCCAAGAGGCAGAAGCTGGCTGGAAAAATCTTGCAAGTTGATCCAATAGGATTATCTTCTCTAAAAGAGGTTTTTCTATGTTTAATTAGTTGGAAGCCATTTTGCTACAGATGGATTATTCAGGTGTCAGTCCTTTTGGTGCCCTGCCCCCTCCCCTCTGTATTTGAGTCCCACAGATTCTTTAGTTAGTAGCAGCCTCCAATTTCCGCCCCCCACCCCCACCCCAAGACTGCACTGCCTAACCTCTGAGGCATCCAGTGCCACGGAAGCCTTTTCCCCACCATTCGGGATACAGGTGAGCTGTTTCAACCTGGATGGAGAAGCCTAATGTAGTCAGTTCTCAATTTTTGGTAATCTGAGTCAGTTACATATATTCAGGAACCAAAAACTCATGGTCGCATTGGTCTACTGAGTCATCCTGAAGGCATGAGCCTGAAAGGCAACACCGACCAAAGGGAAACCCAGTCATTTCAGGGGCAGAAATTTAACCCTTTGCAGTCGGGGCTACAGAGGGCTTTCAGTGGCTAAGACCAGCGTCACCTGCAGCTGGCAAGAGGTGGGTGAAGGAATAAATACCCAGAGTCTGAGGCTTCTTCCAATCTGGGATTTGGACTGCTGCAATTCCTTGTCTGTCCTCACGGGACGTATTGTGAGATTCTGCTATGACAAAATGGGTAGAGTCAGGGAGTGGAGACAGCGTTGGAACCAATGTCAGACACGGCTGCACAAGGGAGGGTGCTGTTCAAAGTGCTTCTAGGGTTGCAATTGGGTAAAATACTCCATTTCAACGCACAGGTAGGTAATATTTTCTTAATATAACCTTTTTATTATGGAAAATTTCAAAACATATGGAAGTGGAGAGAACATTTAAAGGATTTCCATATACCAATAGCCTGGTTTCAATAATTAACAACTCAAGGCTAATCTCATTTCACCCAAATCCCCACCAATCTCCTCACTCCCACTTCACTCCCCATATAATGTCTTCACGTTTTAGAAGGGAACCAAGGCTATAAGCATAAATGAGGAAGAATAAATTGGGTCAGTTATTCTCAATGAGTGGGGAGAGGTGAAGGGTAGAGGGCATATATTACATTCTTTGGTATGACTTGTCTGTTTTGGAAAAAGCAAGATTGATAATACACTTAATAATACAATTATTATATTATGTAATTATTATCTGGAACGTGAAAAAACAATACCTATTGTTGTCATAATATAAATTACAGAAAGCAAAGCAAGACAAAAGTTTTCACGAATCAGGGTGGGGATGACACCTAACGTCTCAGTCTGTGAGGTTTTTATGTTTATCAGAAAGAGGTCAGGGGTTAGAATAGGTCATAAAATACAGAATTAGAATCTGTCCAAAATCCCTCTCCTCTTTTGCCTGCCAGGATTTACAGTCCTAACACCTGGGAATTGGAGGCCATAGCTAGTCTCGTTTATAGCATCTAGCATAGTTCTGTGTAACTGTGGGCTTCACTGAACGCCTGGGAGAAGTGGCTTTTCCTAAAGTCGTTGTTAATATATGAACCAGTGGGAGATTTAGAGGAAAAGACTTCTGAACATCTTTCACATAGCATTTCCAAATTTGAAAAGGAAGCAAGCTCCAGATTGGAAACATTGCTTGAAAATAAGCAAATCTTGTAGTTTTAAAACTCTGTTCCCTGGAACCTTATGGCCCTATGAGGGGATTGGCAAGCATTGACATGTCCCGATCAACCGTGGAAGAACTGAACTCTCTGTTGCTTTTGTTTTATATTTGGGTTTTGTGGTACACTTTCATCAGAATTTCATAAATGAGTTCTGCTACTGAAAAAAACAGTGATGGAGTGCCTGGGTGGCTCAGTGGGTGAAGCATCTGACTGTTGGTTTTGGCTCAGGTCATGATCTCACAGTTCTCGTGAGAACGAGCCCCATGTCAGGCTCCATGCTGAAAGCACAGAGCCTGCTTGGGATTCTCTCTCTCCTTCTCTCTCTGTCCCTCCCCCACTCACACTCTCCTTTCTCAAAATAAACAAATACATTTGAAAAAAAAATTTTAAAAACCAGCGATGATAATCTTCTTTCACGGAGGAGGAGCTGGTGGTATGGAGAGAGACATGGGACTTGCCCGAGCTCACACGACAGGGTAGTGCAGTGCTGGGACCAGAGCCTGGTATCCTGAGATCTATGGACAGTTGATGTGGTCGTTGGATTGGGAGCCGCAGAAAAAGGGAAAAACCTTTGGAATGAAAGTGCTATCCACTCAAGTTCTCCTTCCAACTCCGGGGTCAGGCTCAGCAACTTTCTAATGGTTTGTTCTGTAATGGTTCCAGTGAGGAAGAGTCACTGTGGTTCAAGAAAACAAATGACTAAACAAACAAACAAGAAGCAGAATCGGGCCTATAAATGCAGAGAATAAACGGATGGTTGCTGGAGGGGAGGGGGATGGGGAGATAAACAATATGGGTGAAGGGGAGAGGGAGATACAGGCTTCCAGTTATGGAATGAATAAGTTATGAGAATAAAAGGCACAGCATAAGGAACACACTCGATGGTATTGGGACAGTTTTGTGTAGTGATGGATGATAGCTACAATTGTGGTGAGCATAGCAGAATGTATAAACTTGTCAAATCACTGTCATACCCCTGAAACTAATGTAACCTTCTGTGTCAACTATACTCAAAAAAATTTTTAAAAAGAAAAGTGGTGTCCTAGAACACCCCTGTGCTGCTGGTTGAGGGACATGGTAGGCTGAGCCCCTGAACTCTCAAACAGAAGCTCACCTTTGCTAATTGTTCCTCTCGGACTCAGCTAATCCCCCAGAAAGGAGAGTGTGGACACATCATACCCTTAGGGAACAATAGAGGAACTCTGGACTGGATATTTGGGAGGATTCCTGCAGAGGAAGCCATGGATCGGACACATGGCAACATGATGGAGAATGCAAGCTGTGGTTTTCTCTGCTGAGCTGGAGAATCCTTGACTCACGGCCCTCAGAGTACGTGCTATGAGCTAAGTCCGTGTCAGTGGTTGCAAATGCGTGGTCAGGAGACTGAGCACTACCCTCAGACATGTTTTGTTTAGATTGCAAGGTGTTTGAATATATTTTGGGGGTCAGTCACCAATGTAAATTGAGAGATTAAAACCTAGATTTCTGGTGCCTCTTAGGAAAGAAAGAAAGGAAGGAAGAAAGATCTGGTAACTCTGAACACCACCGACAACACACTCTCTCAGCCATCTGGAAGCTTTAATACATTCTTCTGTTTGCGTTAGTCCCCACCGTTCCCTATTGCCTCACACCCAGCCTGCTTCACTTGTTCATTTACCTCCTGGGTCCTTAGCAATCTGGATTGGGGTGACCTAATATTCTGACAGAATGTTTCAGACAAACATTCTCAAATGTTAGCGTCAGAATCCTCTTGGTGCTTGCCTGAGGCTGTGCCCAAGAGACCTGGTAGATTTATTAGGCTCAGGATTTGCATTTTAAACCAGCAGCCCAGGTGGTTTCATGGCATAGTCTAAGAAAAGCTACTATAAAGTCAAGGTTCTCAATGCTGGGTACACATTTGAATCCTGTGGTGACAGGGAGATTTTACGACATATTCAGCTTTTACCCCAAACTAAATGAATCAGGAAACACTACAGCGACAGCCCACAACGGTTAATACTTCCTCATTTGTATTTTTTAATTCCCCAAATACACAAAATGCGGAAGAAGAATTTGTTTGACTCCTTTAAACTTCTTAGCTAGATTCACCAGCTATTTTTTTTTTTTTTAAATTTTTTTTTTTCAACATTTTTTATTTTATTTTTGGGACAGAGAGAGACAGAGCATGAACGGGGGAGGGGCAGAGAGAGAGGGAGACACAGAATCGGAAACAGGCTCCAGGCTCTGAGCCATCGGCCCAGAGCCTGACGCGGGGCTCGAACTCACGGACCGCGAGATCGTGACCTGGCTGAAGTCGGACGCTTAACCGACTGCGCCACCCAGGCGCCTAGATTCACCAGCTATTAACATCTCGCCGTCCCCACGCCATCACACACACACTTCGTGCAGCCAAACCATTCAAAAGAAAACTACTGACTTTCCTACTTTGCCCCTAAATGTTGCAGCATGCCTCCCTTTAGAAAAAAGTGTATTCTTCCACACAAGCACATAGCATGGCCAAGCCTGAGAAGAATCGCGGTTTCCTTGTGCTAAGATTCAGCTCCAATACATCCAGCAAGAACCTCACATAGGTGGTTCTTGGGGATGTTCTGTACCTTCCACATCACATCAGGAGGCAATACACGCAGTGGTTCACAAACTTCAGCATACACCTCGAGGGCTTGTTAAAACCCAGATTGCTGGGCCCTACCCTTGGAGTGTCTGATTCCAGAGGTCTGGGATGGGGCCCGAGCCTTTGCGTTTTTCATAAGTTCCCAGGCGCTCCTGGTGCTGCCAGACCAGCTTCTCAGTTTGGAGAACAACTGACCTCATGGCAGATCTTCCCACTATTGCAATAAGTACTGATTTTTTTAAAGTTTATTTCTTTATTTTAAGAGGAGAGAGAGAGAGAGAGAGAGGCGGCGGGAGTGGGAGAGGAGCAGAGAGAAAGGGAGAGAGAATCCCAGGCAGGCTCCACACTGCCAACACAAAGCCCAATGAGAGGCTCCAACTCACGAAACTGTGAGATTGTGACCTGAGCTGAAATCAAGAGTCGGACGCTTAACTGACTGAGCCACCCAGGTGACCCAGTGTTGATGTTTTTAAAGTTCCAGGAGGCGATGACAACACACAGCCAGCATGGGGAACCAGTGCTAGTCTGGCCCCTTGATGCTCAGATACAGACCTCGGAGCTACAACAGCGGCATCACCAGGGAGCCTGTGAGAAGTGTGGGCTCTCAGCCCCCCCGCCCCAGACCTACCAGACCAGAACCTGCACTTCACAAAATCCACAGTGACCCATGCACACGTTAAAGTTTGTGCAGTGCTGCTTTGGAGCTTCTCTAGAAGCTTCTAGAAGCTTCTTCCACACCTCACCTGGCCCCTGGAGGTGGCTCTGCAACCATGGCACCAGGGTGGGTGAGGTGGCTCCAGGTGTCTCTGGGGGCCAGATGGAGCCTGCGCTGATGGGTCCCCCAGCCCTGGAGGAAGCGGAAGAAAATACAACCTACCAGCTTCACTCTGCACCCACTCTCTCACCCCCACTTCAGGGTTCTTAAGTCATTTTGAAGAACCCCCTCGCTTCAGTTCCATCTCTAATTTTGGTGCCTTGTATTTCCTGCTCCTCTGGCTTGGGCTTCCTCCTCAAGGGTGGCTTTGTTTAGTCTTGGGATTTCTGAGTGCACAGTGTTTTGCTAACCCCCGGGGATATAAAGGTGACTAAAACAAATTCCCACCCTTAGGAACCCTGCAGCCTGGTTTCCCTGTTTCCCAACTGGCCACCTGCATGGCATTGTCAGGTCCCTATCTCAGCCTTTTCGGTGGCCTGTTGTCCCCACTCACTTGTTGGCTCCGGACCTGCAGGGTTGGGTTGGACACAGAGCTCACCTGACCTCTTTTTCCTGCCAGTTTTGGGACGGGGGCTATTTAGGGCCATCTACCAGCTATCAACAAATAGTCATTCATCAAACATCTACAGGGAACCAGCTGTGAACTAGACCTCGGATTCCATGGAGCGGTGGTTCCTGGCCTTTGATTACCCACAACATGGAAGAGGAGATGAGGCATTTGTGGAAAAGGAAATAATACCAGGAAGAATGTGTTTGAAGACGTTCATGAGATCTCAGACTGGAGAGAAATCATTTCCCGTTATGAAATTAAAGCAGGCTTCAGGGAAGGGGAGGTGATATTTGCAAAGAGCCATTCGACATCTTCAGGGTTGGATAAAATAACCAGGTGGCTTGGCTTGGCTTTGAGACTGGCTCAGGAGTTGCTCAGAGTCAGACCCTGTTTACGGCAAACCCACTTCCACACCTTCGGCGTCAAGGAGAAGGCAATATATTTGCTCATAAAGCATTTTACAAGCCTGAGCAATGGGGCATGGAACGTAAAGGGCTCTAACTAATTCAGTGCTGTAGTGGAAATAGCTTCAACATGTGGGAGGAGAAGAACCAAGTGGGTAATGTGACGACTGGGGATTAGAAACAGCCATCAGAAGAACTGATCTGCACTTTCCACTCCTGGCAGAGAGCAGGTCTGTCAGGAACATAAGCAGATGGCTGGTCCAGGGAGGCTCAGAAGCAAGTCTAGGGCTGGGTAAACTATTGTCCTGGGTGAAACTGAGTTCAGGGATGATCAGGAGAAGGGGACAGAAGAAGAATCAGAAAGAGAGCAGCAAAGACGCCACTTCCCCATCTCAGAGCACCGGGCAGCAGAAGCATAATTCCTTAGCTTGATCATCAGTTCAAAAGGAGGCCCCTGCTGGGGATGGTCAGGGATGATTTCAGGGCGGAGGGAAATCTTACAACTTGAGTTGAAACTTTCCATGTAGTTGGGGAGTTGTGGGAAAGTAGAGAACAGCACATAGGAAGCACATGAGCACATGTGCTGGGTCCTGGGAATGATGAGACCATGATGGACTTCCACGGTGGCCCTGTGCTGGCCCTGCTTCTCCACTTCTCCCTGCATCCCTGCCCTTTGCTGTGAAACTAGGGTGCCCTCCCACTGGGACTCTGGGCCAGTCATGTGCTTGCTTTGACCAATAGCATGAGACAGAAGAGGTTGCATGCAATAAAGGATTAACTCAGCAAGTGTGATGGTCCAAATCCTGAACATTCCAAAGGAAATTTTGGCCCTGGGCGGCACCTGGTTCCCAGGAGGTAACCTCTAAGTCCTCTGAATAGCCTGCCTCATAGGAGAGAGGCCTTGGACCAGGCCAGATAGTCATGCTAACAGTGTTATTAATGATGGGGGCCCTGGGCTACATGGTATTAGCTTGATCTCTGGAAGGACTGGAAACTAAGGTCAGTCACAGTGCAGTCAGCCAAGCCAAGTGACCAACCTCCAGGGTAAGAACCCTGGGCACCAAGGCTTGGGTGAGCTCGGCAATATGCCACATATGTTGTCACCCATCGTTGCTGGGAGAAATACGTACTGTCTGTGTGTAGAACTCCACTGGAGAGGTCAGCTGGCAGCTTGCAGCCTGGAGTCTCTTAGACTCTGACCTTTGAGCCAGGGCTGAGTTAATCTGTATCCTTTTGCTGTAGCAAATTGTAACCATGAGTGTAACAGCATTGCTCAGTTCTGTGACCCCTTCTGGTGAACCTGAGGGTAGTCTTGGTGACCTCCAAACTGTAGGCACTATACCAATCCTGGGCCTAGTCCTGAAGAGGCCTTAAAAGTGCTTCTTCTTGGGGGCTCCTGGGAGGCTCATTTGGTTAAGCAACCGACTCTTGATTTGAGCTCGGGTCATGATCTCACAGTTTGTGAGTTCGAGCCCCGCATCAGGCTCTGTGCTAACAGTGTGGAGCCTGCTTGGGATTTTCTCTTTCCCTCTCTCTGCCCGTCTCCAACTCGTGCTCTCTAGCTCGAAAAAATAAACTAGCAAAAAATAAAAATTAAAAAAAAAAAGTGTTTCTTCTTGTTCTCTTGCATGCAGTCAATTGTCTTAAGAAGTACCGCCTGGGTGGGGGCACCTGGGTGGCTCAGTCGGTTAAGTGTCCCCCTTCAGCTCAGATCATGATCTTGCAGTCCTGTGAGTTCAAGCCCCACGTCGGGCTCTGTGCTGACAGCTCAGGGCCTGGAGCCTGCTTCGGATTCTGTGTCTCCCTCTCTCTCTGCCCCTCTCCCACTCCGCTCTGTCTCTGTCTCTCAAAAATAGATAAACATTAAAAAAAAAAAAAAGAAGAAGGGTATGCTTGAGTCTTCCCACTAGTCCAGGAGGGGAAAGAGAGACACGTGGAGCAGGGCCACGTCCAACAGTTTCATCCTAGATCAGTTTACCACCAGCTGGCTGCACGTGAGCGAGACACGTTGAGAACAGCAGAATCACCAGGCTGAACTACCCATCCCTGACACCAAGCTGACCTACAGGCTCATGTGAAATAATATATACTTATTGTTTTAAGGTGCTGAGCTTTGGAGTGATGCATCTGTCATGCAGCAGTAGAATCGATAAGCCTCCAAACAACTGAGGTGTCAGTCGTGCTCTAACTGATATCAGGGCCTCAAGAGGCCTCTGCAAGCAGGTTAATTTGAGGGACTATCCATCCCCAACTTCCAAGTCAGGATAGAGTCACAAAGCCTGCAGCCATGTAGCTTCATTCACGCAACACAAGTGATCAGCGTCTCCAAAACATGCCCAAGATCACCAAGGCCTGGGAGAAGTAACATGGCCGAAAGGAGAAGGGTGGTCTGAAAGCAGGGTTAGGTAAGAGGGAGAAAGAGTGGGTCCCAGGGAGAAGTGCAAAAAGAAGAGAAAGAAGAATAAACGTGAAGAAAAAGACAAATGGAGGGAGGGGTGGGGAAAAATCTTGGGAGTGTTTTTTACAACCTCCCAACAGGTTAATGCACTCTTACACCAGGCAGCATGTGCCTTCCAAGATGTTGCAGGCTTCCCAGGCTCATTCCTGGATTCAGGATTCCTGAATCCAGGCTCCTACTCTTCTGGGATATACCACTGACCTTTTGGACTTTACCGGTTTTGAATTCTCTGGCTCTCTCTGTACCCTCCCTTAAACAAGGTTTGCTTCATTCTCTGGATCCATCCACTCCCAGGCTCCCCGGTGTCCCACCACTACTTGATGGAATCCTAGTCTCCAGAACCCTGCCCAGGCTGATGCCCTCCAGCCTAGGACTCCCCCGACTACCTGTGGTAGATCAGATCACTTTATAACAAATATTCACTGCCTTTACTCCAACTCCTTGAAGGGAGTTACTTACACACACATTGATGTGGAGCTTGGCCATGTGACTTGATTTTGGCCAATGAAATGTGAGTGCAAGTAAAAATTTGCTTATTACAAGCTTATGTTTAAGGGACATAATGTTTCTGGCTGCTTCTCCAGGAGATTCTGATCTCCACCATGAGAGATCATGCCCCAGGTCACTGTTGTCCCTTCATATCAGGTCCAGAATGAGACATGAGGGGCAGATGTGAATTTGATCTTCAGCTTGAAATAGAGCTATCTTGGTCAACTCACGGGCATTAAAAACCAATTTGGGGGCAGCTTGTTATGTAGCACATTATAATGGTTGATGACTAATACACCACTCATGAAGAAGGAGAGACACCATCTTACTGAAGTGGGATCACCATTATGACATTAGCTACCCCAAATCACCAATTAAGAAAAGTTCTTTTTATTCAGATACACTTCCATAAACCCATCCTTGGCATCAACATTTTTAAGCACGATAGAATTTGGCTATTACTTTGTTCACAAGAGGTGGGGGAAATGATGCTAAAACATGGATGCTCTGAAGAAAACCCCCAAGTGAGAGCTGGTCCACTATAACCAGTCCAAATGAAGGCGAAAGAGACAAAGTGTTACGATTGTCTCCGGGAAAGAAACTTGTATACAAGCAAATTGAACTCCTCGCTTCTCTCTCATTTGGCCGCTTTGATGTCAGGAGGATGTAAGTCTGAGACTATGGGAGAGCTCACTCGGTACCCTGCTACAGGCTGTGCTTAGAAGAAAAAGATTTTGCAGACCTCATACGATAGGCACCTTGGAGTATGTGAAGCGTTGCCATGGGGAAGAGGGATTACACTGGTTTTCTATGTGGGGTGGAAGACACAGGAGTCAGAACATTCAGAGGAATTCTCTGAAAAGAGACATCATGTACTGCCAAGGGAGAGAGGGATCCTGTTTTCCACCATGGGAGGTATTTGTGTGTTGAATGAATGACGACCTTCATTCAATAATGAAATTCAATAGGGGCGCCTGGGTGGCTCCGTCCGTGGAGCGTCGGACTTCGGCTCAGGTCATGATCTCGCGGTTTGTGGGTTGGATCTCTCCTTCGGGCTCGCTGCTGTCAGCACCAAGCCCGCTTTAGATCCTCTGTCCCCCTCTCTGCCCCTCCCCTGCTTGTTCTGTCTCTCTCAAAAAAAATAAATAAATAAAACATAAAAAAGTTGAAATTCATTCAATAAATATGTCTTCAGAGCCGGCCACATGCCAGGTGTTAGGCAAGGTGCTGAGTGATGGACAAAGCAAGCATAGTATCTCCCTTCCTGTGGTTTTTAAGTCTGGTGGTGAAATTAGGTATCGTACATGCAGCACATAAGTGAACACATAATGCAGGAAGCGCCTTAAGAGTGTAACAACTGCTTTACGTTAGGTGGTCAGGTTGGATAGGTAACATTTGTCACTAATGTGACTGATTAAGTGTTTGGAAACCCTTTTATCTCAGATGTATAGGCCCTTCCCCAAGCCCAGTTGGTGATTGAAATGGTTCTAAGCAGTCAGTGACCTCTCATCTCCTTTGACCAGTGACAGATTGTAGGGAGGTCATTTACCAATGAAATGAAAGTCATTTCTGGCCAATGATAGGAAAGTCAAAATCTGTTGGCTAGGCCTTATTAGAAAATGTTGCTTTTCGGATAAAAGATGGACAGACTTAGAGTAAATGGCCTTTGCTCTTTGTCCTTCCTTCTTTCAGACTAAAATATTTGAGTGATGCCTGGAGGTATGGCAGTCATCTTGTGACCATGAGGCAGCAGGCCAAGTATTCTAAGAGTAGAGGAATGGAAGGACAGGAAGAGCTTGGTTCTAGCAACATTAACAAGCTGCTGTGTCAGCCCTGAACTATGTATGTCTGACCTCTTCTTAAGTAAGAAAAAAAAAACCTGTTTGTTTTAGCTGGAGAAGCTGAGTTTGCTCTCCCTTGTAGTCCAACACTTCCCAACTGATGAGTCCAATAGAACTCTCGAAGGAAATAACATTTGCTGAGACCTGAGGGATGAACACCTGCTATCCAAGTGGACAGTGAGACAGAAGCGTGGCAGGAAGAGGGGCAGCATGTGTAAACAGCCTCGGCAGGAAGATTGGCTTGTGTGAAAAACTAAAAGAAGGGCTGATGGTCTGAAGTTAAGAGAGCAAAGCATGGCCAGATCAGGCCAGGCCATGTAGGATGTGGTCTTTTTTTTTTTTTTTTACAATCTACACTTGACATGATTTTCAACAACTGAAAGGTTGGAGTAATGAAGCAGACCTTCGAGTCGCTTGTCACCACTGCAAGCCATGTGCTCTCCAGAGTACACAGCATGTGCTGCTGACTCTTGTTAAGCCTGGACAAACATTTCCCTGTATTTTTCCCTTAACCTGATTAGTTGTGAATCTGTAGCCAGTGTCAGAAAATGGGATAAAATATTTGGTGGTTTGGTTCCTGGCCGGTTTGCTTCGGTGCTGGCTATTGATCATATAAAGAGAAAAATAGTCATCTTTGCCCTTGAAATATGAATTCAACCGTTTTTACTTTGAGTGATAATGGAAGGCAGATTTCTACTTTTCACAGTTAAGTCTTTCAGGAACCTCGCTAACTTTTTCTTGATATGAGGAGAGTTGATAAAGATCCTGTTTTCAGAGTGTGTAGGGAAACTCCAAGGCATCATGCAGGATGTTGAGGCTAGTAACCACAGGACACTGACACCACCTCTAGGGCTGAAGGTTCCAGGAGGGAGAATGTTGCTCAGGGACTGGTAAAGACGGACATAGCAGAGTCCAGAGGAATAACATGCTGAGTGACGAGGGCTTCCTGCAGAAGCTGTGAACTCCTGTCGAGGGACAGTCAGCCCATAGAGACTCTGCAAGGAGGGAGCCAAAAGAATAAACACCCCCCTGGCCCTCCCACTCACTCCCATCTCCTCCCAGCGGTCCTCGTTAGCAAAACCTGACCAGAAGCCAGGAGCATGAGAGATCCCACTGACTTTTAAATGACTAGAAAAGGGAATGTAGGTTTAATGCAACAGAAAAACAATGTAGGAAAGAAAATTCCTATTGCAGCTAGAGAAACAACACTGTTTGTCTATAACTATTTGTTATAATTTTTTAAGTGTCTAAATTGTGTCCCTCAGAATTATTTCCTTCAGGACAAATCATCTCCACTTAGAACTCCAGGCTGCTGGAAAGTGGTAGAACGATCTAGCATCAGAGCCATCCCAGTCAGGTGTCTTTGGCCTCTGGGAGATGGAATGAGGCCAAGCCAGGTGGGAGGTGGGCTGGTGGGTGGTTCCTTCTTCTCACTCCCACGTTTGTTTTAACTCATGTGCTGAGCCCTCCTGCCACCCCCACCCTAATGTTGATAGTACGCAGAGACACTTCAGACCAACGATGCTTATCCTTTGGATCTCAGAACCCTCAATGAGAAAACTCTCTGCTGGGGACACTGGAAACCCAGACTCAGTGGATTGATGTGGGCACCCTGGCCTCAGTCACCATGACTCCGTATTCACTCAGGGAAACGCTGAAGTAAAGGAAAATGAAGTCCCCAAGCACCAATGGTGGGGAAACCCTCACATGCACTCCATGTACCTATAACCACATTCCTTCTCCACCGTCCCCTCGGCAAAGATGGGTGGGACCGCTTTGTCCTTAATGTGCACTGTGGGTATACACAGGTGGCTTGCCCTAAACCTTGCTGTGTTTCGAGAAGACCCAGCACACCTGGGCCCGGTGAGGAACAGTAAAGACGAGACACGATGTGACACCAAATAGATCCTACACGTAAGGTCGTAGCAACCTGGTCTTGCTCCCACTAGAAAATCAGGGCCTGGTAAACTTGGACGTCATGTCCCAATGCCTGGGCCTTGCTGCCATCCCAACCCCCCCACCCGGCCCCCCGCCGTCCAGTCCGTCTGCATCTGCCTCCCACCAAGTAAGTCTGCAGGTGTTGCACGGCCGCCACTTTGTTCCACGACATATGAAGAACAATCGTCTCCAGGAGAGTTTCCGACCCATTCCTGGCACGTACTAGTAGGTCTGACGGAGCAAACTTCACATCTGCAGCTTCCTGACTCTAAGTGACGAGACATCTGATGAAGAAAATCAATATTTAGTTGCCACAGTGGAGATTTATTGTATTTGCCATTCCAGTCTGACAGTTAAAATTCGTGAGTGGCCATAATTGTCATTGATTGGTGTGCAGACGAGTTCACGGAAACAAGGAGGAGGGGCGATGTATGAGACGCGGCTTTCACTCTGAGCTGGGCCCCGTAGTTGCACCTTCACAGAAAAAGAAAGGCACTGACTGAATATCTCTCAGGTACCGGCAGAGATTTTACCAACTGGGTTTGGGCCGAAAGGGACACTTCTGGGCCCTTGCCCATGAGGTCAATGCCTTCCCCCTTCCTCCTTTCCACACCCCTCCAGCCCTTTTAAAAAAGTGTTCATTTATTTTTGAGAGAGACACAGAGAGACAGAGCACGGGTGGGAGAGTGACAGACAGAGAGGGACACCGAGGATCTGAAGCAGGCTCCGAGCCGTCAGCACAGAGCCCGACGCGGGGCTCGAACTCACGAACCGCGAGATCATGCCCTGAGCCGAAGTTGGAGGCTTAATGGACTGAGCCACCCAGTCAACCCCTCTGCCCCTTTTAAATCCCACTTGCCAGACGTGCCCCCAGACCTCCTCCCTCGAGAGCCCGTGGATCCAGCCTGCCGGGATGTGTCCCTCTTGGGAGCTTTGCCACCAATATCTGTGCACCTGTCTGAGGCCCCAGCACCTCCTTCCCCATCACCCTCACCACCCCGACTTTGGGTCTCACTCAGCAAACACTGTTTTGAGAGTCTTCCCTACTAGATTGAAATCTCTTGGCAGTCAAGGACTCTTTGTGACCCAGCTCAGTCGTGGCTACTTGTAGTTATTATCACGGATGATAAATGAAGATGCCGATTCCATCCTCAGTGATAGAAGGAAATGCCACACCTCCTGTTTATCTCCTTTGCTTGCAGAGGTTAAGGAATAGTTGGTCTCCCAACTTTGTTTTTACCCCCACCTTTCAGAAAAAACTGTTTTGGGGTTGCAAACATTGCTTCCTCCCAGTCATCAACACAGGGACCCCCCCCCCCCCCACACACACACAAAGGGTTTTGTCCTGGGAGGTTGCAGGAGATGAGTTTCTTTGTTTACTGAAATCGACTGGACAGGGGATTCCTGCATTCACAATTCACTTGTTCTTCTCAAACCTCCCAAACCACTACAAAGGGAGGAGCTTGTACTCAGCCTCAGCAGGAAAAGTCAGAGCCTGGGCTCCTCTGGGGAGTACCAGCGGAGTCACATTAACGACAAAACCCCACGTTTGTCCAAGTCTCTCTCTCTCTCAGGACATCCAGCCTCCGGTAGGACAATCACTTCTGGGAACCCACAGAGGATGTCTTGGATGTGCTCTCAGAAAAGTGCTCTTGACCCCCCTGTGACAGCCGCCATGTTCCCTGGTCCTGCTCTGACTCTGTTTGGTAGTGCCCACAGTGCCCAAGAAGATCCTTCCGGGGTATGCACACTAGGTTGGGCCTTTCTTTCTTTCTTTCTTTCTTTCTTCCTTCCTTTCTTTCTTTCTTTCTTTCTTTCTTTCTCTTTCTTTCTGTCTTTCTGTCTTTCTTTCTGTCTTTCTCTCTTTCTTTCTTTCTTTCTTTATTTCTTTCAGTTTATTTATTTATTTTGAAAGAGAGAGAATGAGCAGGGGAGGGGCAGAGAGAGAGAGAGAGAGGGAGAGAGAGAATCCCAAGCAGGTTCCATGCTGATCAGCACAGAGCCTGATGTGGGACCCCAACTCATGAACTGCAAGATCATGAGCTGAGCCAAAATCAAGAGTCAGATGCTCAGCCAATGAAGCCACCCAGGTGCCCCTGGGCATTCCTTTCTGATGACTCTGATGCCTCACACTTTGCTACATGAGGACCAACTCCCTGTGGCTTTTACCCTTGTGGCTCATAGCATGAGTGGTGAGAGAAGTCTTGGAGTGTTTCCTTGCTCCCAGCTTCTCAGTCTCCTTCAGGACTCAGATAGAAACTCCCAAGGGACTTGGCTGAGGGCAAGTCTGAATGACAGCAGCCTCCTTCCCCCCATCCCCCCCACTGGCTCTGAGTGGTCTCTGCCCTTAGATATCTAAGGTTCATATTGTCTAGAAGCCCGGCCCCCTCCTCCTGTAGGATCAGTTCTCTCCCAGAAGCCTTGCACATGTCCCTACTCTGTTTAGAGCTCTAGCCGCAGGAAGACAGTCTTGGCTTAGGGAAGATGGGTAGAAAGGATGCTTCAAGCTGGTGGGAACAAATAGGCAGAGGTGGGATGTCACATGGGGGGAACAGCAGGCTGAAAACCTTACGTGACCCAGAGCTTCTGAAGTGGGGTCTAGAGAACTGGGGTTGATGAAAAGGGGTTCAGTCAGGTTCTGATTTGGTGCGACACAGCCAGGCAGTAAGGAACCCATGGCAGTCGTTGAGCACAGGGTGACTTAGTGTAACAGTTGTGGTGGCCAGTCTCCAGAGCCCCTCCACAATTCCCACTTTCCACTTTTCATGGTTTTGTGTAGTCCCCTCCCACGCTGGATGGGGCCAACCTATTAGCCAATAGTATTGAGGATATGATGGTGTGTGACTTCTGACTAGGTCCAAAAAGACACTCTGGTGAAAAAAGACATTTTTTTCATCCTTATAAAATGAAAAAATTACTATTCCGTTGTAAAGAGATATTGAAATAGAACAGCAGGGCTGGGGATAACAGTATAAGAATTATTGCACAATTTATCAAGATACAAGTACTTAGATATTCTTTTGTTTCTTCATATCCCACAATATTTATTCTGCCTTAGCAGAATAGTCTGTCCATTTCAGGCAGATCACCCTCATTCAGTTCTACATGTTTCTAAGCAGCCTAATTCCCCTGCCTGAAATTGGCACCTCATTTTCCCCATTTATTCTGAAGACCAAATAAATATGACCCACAGACATTCCCATGGTCTGCCATACCTTCACAAAGCCAGGAGGGATGGTGCTGGCTGGGCCCATCGAGGTCAAATACAACCACATATGTCCATCTGTCTCTTTAAGGCTAGCTTTAGCTTCCATAGATAGACATTTTTGGAAAATCATTAATAAACATCAATGACTATTGAAATGTTTGGAGTCTTGAGGACATAGCTTACTGTGGAGAGAGGGGACAGGGATAGAAAGAGGGGTGGAAGATTTAAGTTCTCATGAAGAATATGAACAATGTATACGGTCGATCCTCGTCAGTCACGGATTCCACATTTGCAAATAGCACTTACTCGCTAAAATGTATTTGTAACCCCCAAACCAAACACTTGCAGTGTTTTCATTGTCATTTGCTGACGTGTGCAGAGAACCAGAAATTTTGAGTGACCCAATACGCACAGATCCGACTGAGGTGGGTCGAGGCAGCACTCTGCCCTCCTGTTCTGGCTCTCACACAGAGGTGTCCAGAGGACGGAGGGGGTGGGGGCAGCACAATGTAGTTCAAGAAGCTGTCTCCAGGGCTGGATGAATAGGGTTTGAATCCCAACTCTGGCACCTGTTAGCGAGGCAGCCTAGGGCAAGTCACTTCACACTTCTGAACCTCGTTCTCTCTTTTGTAAATTAAGAAAATAGAATCTACCAAGAAAAATTGTTTTTAGGATTTAGGAACTATAATCTATGTGAGATGGGTGTGTGTGTGTGTGTGTGTGTGTGTGTGTGTTTTCCCCTGAGAACAACGTTTCAGTATTCACTGATTCAGTGGTCCCGATGACTATATAGAACATAACTACCACAAGTAACAAAAGACAACTGTCTTTGGTCTAAGCCAATGGTGGGCATGTTGCTCTGTCCAGCCACTCTAACAATGACCATAAGGGAGAAGTCCCGTGAACAACGCGTACAGGAAAACTGTCCAAGATGGTAGTTCAAAGACTGGAAAAATTGGCCAAGACGTCAGCAGAGGCAAGTCTACATTATTCTTCAGCTGAGCAAAGCCGTGGTTGAGCTATCCAGCCTGGAATAAGACCAGGAAGAGGAGTCACACGGAATCTGCCCCAAGCAAATCAAAGGGGGGTCCGTTCCACTCAAAACTACCATTTTATTACATGTTCTTAGCTCCCGCTAGATACAAGGACCAGCTCTGCGGTCTTCAGCTCCTGCCAGAGGCACAGCAGTATACAGAGAACCCCTCAGATGCTGCTGCCAGGTTTTGGTTCATGTGAACCATTTGTAATTATTCTGTTTCTACAATGAGCCTACCCACTGTGCCAGTGAAAACTGTCAGCATGTGGAGTCTAGTGACTTGTGTGATATGCCCCGGGGACAACAGACCACGAGATAAGAGGTGGCTCATAACAACAGAGAAACACAAACAAACAAACACACTGTATTTCGTGGCATGCCTCCCGATTACATGAAAGAGCTCCGAGAGGAGACGAGGCTGAAGGAAAGGCAAGTAAATTGTGCGAGGACTTGATACAGTCTGATTCCTCCAAGCGTCACCACCAGCGCCTCCATCTGAAAGTACAGAACTACTGAGTCATGGGGCACATAAGTATGCCCGCTGTCCGAAGTTTTGGTACCGGTTCACGTGCCCGTCGGCCGTGTAAGAGAATTCTAGTCGCTCCACACAGTCACCAACACTCAGTGGTATCAGTCTCTTTAACCGGATCTTGAATCTTGAGTGGAGAGTCTCAGGGGCAGGGAAAACGGCCAGAGCTTGTTTGTTCCAATGAGATCATCCCGCCAGGGTAGTCCCACAACCCTGGTACACGGTCCCCGGGAGTGCCATTTCTGTGCGAAGCTCTTCTGCCTTCCCAGCAATTTCCTGAGCTCCCTGATGTCCTCCTTTAAAGACCATTTTGCCCAAAGACGATTTTTGCCGAGTCCGTCTCAGCCACCTGTCACCAAGGAACACAGCTGAGGCAATAGTCAAAGCTACTGAGGACTCCAGATTGCACCTCCCCTGACCTGAGCAGCAAGGTGCAGCCTCATGGACCACACGCTGTAGCTACATTGAAATTCTTCCTTCCTCCAAGCTCACCAGGTTGGCCCCGCTTCCCTGTCTTTGCAGAGTATCTTTGCTCTGTCCAGAATTCGCTTCCAGCTCCCTGTTCACTTGGGAACATATTTCAGAATGAAGCCTAAATATCACCTTCTCTGGGAAACCTTCTCCGACCACCTCGTGCAGTTGTGTCCTACTCCACTGAGGAGAATACTGGTCACACCCTGCCAACGGCTGTCCCCCATGAATTCATATGTTGAAGCCCCAACCCCTAGTACCTCAGAATGTGACTGGATTTGGAGATGGGGACTTTGAAGCAGTGAGTCAGACAGTCAAGGCCCTAACCCAATCTGACAGGTGTCCTCATAAGAGAGATCAGAACACCAAGAGGCACCAGGGATGCTCATGCCTGGACAAACTCTATGTGAAGAGGACACAGGCAGTGAGCAAGCCGAGGGGAGAGGCCTTGGGAGAAACCAAGCCTGACTGCTGACACCTCCATCTCAGACTTCCAGCCTCCAGAACTGTGAGAAAATAAATGTCCAGGCGCCTGGGTGGCTCAGTCGGTTAAGCGTCCAACTTTGGCTCAGGTCATGATCATCTTGTGGTTCGTGGGTTCAAAAGCCCCGTGTCAGGCTCTGTGTTGACAGCTCGGAGCCTGGAGCCTGCTTCAGATCCTGTGTCTCCCTGTCTCTCTGCCCGTCCCCTACTTGCTCTCTCTCTCTCTCTCTCTCTCAAAAATAAACATTTTAAAGAATTTAAAAGAAAAGAAATTTCTTTTAAGTTTAAGCCCCCTGTGTCTCAGGTATGACACAGACCCCCTGTCTGTGTCTCAGGTATGACAGCCTGAGGTGACTAATGCACACCCCCCCCCCCCGCTAGAGTACTTCACGGTGTCACCTGTAGTCATTTATCCACCTGACTGATCCCTGTTCCCAAGAAAGCTCTCATCTGTACTCCCTGAACCCATCACAGTCCCAGGCACCTTATGGAGGCTCCATGAATGTTTGGTGGGCAAAGGAGGCATGAGTGCTAAGGACAAAGCCAGGAAGGATAGACAGTGGTTCCCTTTTACCCTCCTCCAGTCCTCCAGTCCTCCTCCTTGGGATCTGGTGTGGCCCATGGAAGCAAGAGACCCCTCAGAGTTTCACTAGCTTCTTCAGCTTGGAGCTGTCACCACCTTTCAGCCACATAGGCCCACAGCTTGGGTAAGATCCATCGATGACTTCAGCCCCTGACTAGGGTTTATAGAAAACACATCCTTCGCTGATCTCAGCTGTCGGCAGCTTCAGGGGCTGCTCCTGGAAAGAGAACCAGTGGTTCTCAAACTTTGGCATGCATCAAAATCAGCTGGCAGGCCTATTAGAGCACAGATGGCTGGGCCACCCCCATAGTTTCTTATTCAATAGGTCTGAGGTAGGGCCTGAGAGTTTACATTTCTAACAAGTTTCCAAGTGATGCCAATGCTGCCTTCCAGTTTAGACACTAATCTAGGCAAAGGGAAGTAGGCATTCTAGGGAAGGATGATAGAAAAGATTCCACGAATCCAGGCAGAATGAGATAAAAGGGGATAGGAATGTATGACTTGGCCAAAAAGTGCTCAGCGTGGGCTGGGCAAAGCCTGACAGTGGAGACGGATGCTGACGAAGTTCTAAGACCATCTCACAGCACCCAGGTTCAGGTGGACCACCAAAGGGCAGTGAGAACATCTCAGTTTATTTCCAGATCTGCAAACATTCCTGGGGATTCTACAGTTTATAGGTTAGACACTGAGCTGGTGCAATGGGGTGTCGTGGGGAGGGGTAGGTTCTGAGTGGCTTGGTTGCCCTCAACTGTGTGCCTGGATCACTTAACCTCTCCTTCCAGGCCTTTGTTACTTTATTCTCTGTAACCCCTTCAGCGTTGCCGCAAGGATGAAAGGAGAGTTGGACAAAGAAGCACTTTGTAAATTGTGAAATTCTGCAGAAGCACAAAGCGTTTAGGTACTGCAGGGATGTTAGAAATGAGCAGGACTACGTCCTTGTCCACAGGAGGTCACGCCCTGGAGCAGGAGGTTCTGCACGCAAAGCACCTGTAAATCCTACTAGGACTTTGCTTCCCTTCATCTCCCTCGTTACCATCTAGCCGAAGTGGCCTCGTCGCCCTCCCAGACCACTCAGCAATTCCCTGGGTCTTGTCCTGTAAGCCAACTATACAGCAGCCAGGGGGATTGTTTAAAAAATCTAACCACATCATCTCACTCACACTTAAAATGTTCTGAGAGTCTCTTCCTATTGTCTTGAAACAAAGTTTAAGTTCTCTCTAGAACTCTAAGACTGTGTATGCTCAGCCTGAGCCCATCGTTCTAGCCTCAGCTTGGACCCTTCTTGAGGATGCCAGCCAATCCTTCTCCGAATGCAAGAAACTTCTCTCTGCCTCAGGGCCTTTGTTTGTCTCCTGTCCTCTGCTGGAAAAGCCCTTTCTCTCTGCTGTCTCTCTCAGCCTGCTCACCCTTAAGATCTCACTGTGGCCTTCAGCAGCCCACAATCTCAATCAGGTCATTCTTCTGTTCTCTTCCATTTATTTCACAGCTCTTTGTAATATGTATTTTTCATTTGTTTAGTGCATGTCTTCTGACCCAATTGTTAGGCTCTGAAAGCTGAGATTATGTCTGTTTCACTCATTTTTTTTATCCATCAGGGTGTCTTGGATGAAAGTAACAGAAATCAATCTGGCTAATCTAAGAAAAAGGGAATTTGTTGGAAGGACGTCTGGAGTTAGTAGTCAGGCCAGAGAACAGGTCTTGGAAACAAGCAGGAACAAGGCAGCTCTAAAAAGCAGGAAGCTAAAATGGCAGGAAATATTCTGGTAAAAATGGCCTGATTGGGGTGTGAGATCCCTGAATGCCAACTTATTTTCAGTTTCTTTAATAATCTGTTTTGATTTAAAATCTGGGGCGCCTGGGTGGCTTGGTCGGTTAGGTGTCCGACTTCGGCTCAGGTCATGATCTCACGGTCCGTGAGTTCGAGCCCCGCGTCGGGCTCTGTGCTGACAGTTCAGAGCCTGGAGCCTGTTTCAGATTCTGTGTCTCCCTCTCTCTCTGCTCCTCCCCTGTTCATGCTCTGTCTCTCTCTGTCTCAAAAATAAATAAACGTTAAAAAATTAAAATAAAATAAAATAAAATAAAATAAAATCCAGAATGAAAACACTTAATTGGCCTGGCTTAGATCATGGGCTCACCCTTGGCTTGAGGAGGGAGAGAAGCCTCATTGGACTGGTTCCAAAAGAAAGTCTAAAAAAGGAAGGAAGGAAGGAAGGAAGGAAGGAAGGAAAAGAAGGAAGGAAGGAAGGAAGGAAGGAAAAGAAGGAAGGAAGGAAGGAAGGAAGGAAGGAAGGAAGGAAGGAAGGAAGAAAGAAAGAGAAAGAAAAGAAAGAAAAAGAAAAAGGGAAAAAAAAGTGTGTTTGGTTGGCTCTTCCGAAGGGAAGAATGTGTGACACAGCCTCAAACAAGGTATCTACTAGGCCACTGAATTGATTCCTGCTGACTATCCAGACAGGGTAGCTACCCAATAAAAATATTTGTTTAATGAATAAATGAAAACTTGCTTCTGGGCAAAGTTCAGAGCTTGCTCAGTACACATTCTTAAAAAGAAGAGATTGTAAATGCCGGTCTTGGTGCTTTGGAATGTAAACCTCTTGGTACATTTAACAATACTTGGAACCACACATCCTCATTTAGTGTAATAGAATCTATAAGCAATTGGGGATAGTAGGGAGTCATATACCTTCAGCCAAGGACAAACCCAAAATATTCCTGAGATGTCATATCCAGTCCTACTTCTAAGGAGCTCAGAAGATGGTGATTTTTATCTCTCTGGGTAACTTTCTCTAGCATTAACCAGGAAGACTTCCTCTTCGGTCTTTAGGGACATATAGCCCATCACGCACTGAGCCATCTCACAAGAGACTGGGCAATAGAACAGGAGGCATTTGAAGGCAGTTGCCTCTCTTGGTGTCTCAGGAGGACCAAAAAAAATCTATAGCCTTCCCTTAAATTATGTATTTATTGAGGAAGAAAATAGATATGTGAGAGAGGAATGAGGGGCACTGAGTGAGAACTTGGTCTTATCTGGCTAGTTAGCAGAACATTCTTATATCTCATGGTTTAAAGATTTCTTTTTCTTTTCAGGATTTGTGAGTAAAATATTTTTAATTTTCAGGAGAACAGAGACATTTCCAGATTCCACTTCCAGGGCTCTTTGGCTACCCTTCCAGTGCCAGAAAATGTTCTCCAAAGGTCTCAGACCAGACATCTGCATTTCCCAATGAGTTTTGTAGCCAAGAAAATTTTAAAGAGGAGACATTTTCAGTTATCCTTTGTAGCTTTATAAACTGCTCCCAAAACTGACTTAAAAACAACAGCGATTCATAATTTTTCATGATTCTGTGGACGACTGGTATCAGCTGAGTTGCTCTTCTGTTCCACATGGTATAGCTGAGGTCACTCATGGGCTATATGCAGCTGGGAGCTTGGCTGGATCTGAGACGTCCAAGATGGACTCTCATCCTCCAGGACCTCTCACCATTGGGTAATTCAGCCCAAATGTCTTTATAGCATGGCGGTTGACTTTCAAGAAGGAGCATTTCAAGAGGGCAAACTCCAATGTGAATTCATTTATCACGCCTCTGTTGCATCACTTTGCTAATGTCTCAATGACCAAACCAAGTCTCTGGTTAAGTGCAGAGTCAGTGTGGGAGGGGAGTACACAAGGGTATAAACACCAAGAGGCATGGTTCATTGGAGGCCACCAATGTAGCAATCTACCCCCAAAAGAGCGGGGTTTCTGTGCAGGTGGAGTCTCCCCCATTGTCAGTACTTAGGTAAGGATCCATAATCCAATATCTGGTCTATGACTTTGCAGCTCCAGAAATTCAAGGTGATTGGGGTGCATCTAGCCCCATTCTTTTCTCTGAAAATGCCTCTTATCCACAGACCCTGCCAAAGAAATGAGTTTTGGTTGTCATGCTTTTATTTTAAGATCCTGTCTCCTTTATTTTATTGTAAGCCACTGATCTCTTAAGGTTGTTTGTTAGGCAACATTGTTATGCCAGCAGCTGACTAATACAAATCCCAATGTTAAAGGTCCTGATTGGTCAGTTTTCTGCTCCACTGATCATTGAGGGCCTCAGTCTCCTTAATCTTGCAATTCTACCAACCCTTAGTGTATGATCCTGATCTGCATGTTTGGAGCCTGGGTACGGGCCTGGTCAGGTATCATCTTTGGGAAGGGGAAAAATGCATGGAGAAGCACAAAGGCAATACTTAAAGGCCAAAACTTGGAAGCTGAGTGCATCATTGTCATTTATATTCAACTGGCAAGAACATAGTTACATGACCACCCCTAACTGCAAAGGAGGTTGGGAAATGTAATCTCTAGCCGAGTAGCCAATGGACAATGGAAGAAGAGGAAAATAGCTTTTGGTGAACAATTAGTAATCTCTACCAATAGATGGGGGAAATAGCTAAAAATCTTTGAAGATTTTCATGGATAGTAAGATAGTATGAGGTATCATAGTGACATAGTTTCTGAAACAAGCCAGAAAATGAAACAAATTTGATACAGCCTGTACAAATAACAATGAGAAATGTGATAGTCCTGTTTTGTTCTGTGCTATTTAACATTCCTCTTACAGTATAGCATCCAGTTCATGGTCACCCTTTTAGGAAGAACAAAGACAAACACAAGTATATTCAGAGGGAGTGAACTGGTGATGAAGGCCTCAGAAGTAGGTCATAAGCAGAATAGGTAAGGACTCGGGGACTTTTACATTGAAGAGAATATTTGGGAAACAAAATGGCTGCCTTCAGATGTTTTAAAGTATGTCATGGTGGGGGCGCCTGGGTTGCTCGGTTGGTTGAGTGTCTGACATTGGCTCAGGTCACGATCTCACGGTATGTGAATTTGAGCCCCATGTCAGGCTCTGTGCTGATGGCTCAGAGCCTGGAGCCTCCTTTGGATTCTGTCTCCCTCTCTCTCTGCCCCTCCCCTGCTTGTGCTCTGTCTCTGTCTCTCTCTCTCTCTCTCTCTCTCTCTCAAAAAAAAAAAAATTAAAGTATGTCATGGTGAAAAGAGATAAAATTTATTCTGTAAAGCCCCCAGGAATAGATATAAGATAATAAAAGGAAACTACAGAGAGGGGCACCCGGGTGGCTGAGTTGGGTAAGTGTCTGACTCTTGATTTCAGCTCAAGTCATGACCTCATCATGGTCCTGAGATCAAGCCCCTTATCAGTCTCTGGGCTGAGCATGGAGCCTGCCTGGAATCCTCTCACTCCCTCTCTCTTGCCACTTCCCAGCTCATGCACATGCTCTCTCTCTCTCTCTCTCAAAAATAAATAAACATTTTTTAAAAAAGGAAATTACAGAGAAATATATGTATGTTCATATAAGAAAAGATGATTTAGCAGAGAGGTCCAAAATGATTTACACCTCAGATGCATCTTGGACTAGAAGCGACTGAAAAAATGCTAGCACTTGTCGATGACCTACAATGTGCTCAGTATGGTGCAGGCACTCTCACATACTATTCCTTCCAAACTCTGAAAGTCTATAAATGATGAGGCTGCACCCTACAACTTTCTGAAGTCTTCTGAAGAGGCCACATTCCTCCACCTATATTAAATCGTACTAGTTCCTATCTGAGAGTTTTCTCTTTTCCTGACTTTGTCTCCAAATTCTGGAGGCAATTTACTGCAACTCTCCATACTTTTCTTTAAATCCTTTTTTTTTTTTTTTTTTTTTTTTGACTCACTGACAATCTTGCAGAGAACATATGTGAGTTAAATTTGTGGGGCGGAACTTCCTAGGAAGATCCTGTTGTATGTATACCAAGTTGTGGGTTCTGCGGTGGATGAAGAAGCTGGCCATGGCAGGGAAAGAGGAATCCTATCACTCAGTAATTTTCCGATTCCCAGCAGAAACCCGAGATTTTTGAGCGGGAGGTTATAGTCTGGGCTAGCATAGCTTTGTGGTGACCCTCATGTCTACTGCATTACCGCATGGGGGAGTCTGGAGAATGCTGCCAAGGAGGGTGAGTGGGCTGGTTTGGAAGCTCCGTCCGGTGCACAGATGTCCAGTGTCTTCCATAGACCTCCTCTGGCAACTAGTGGGAAAAGATGCCTTTTCTGATAAGTTAGGAGTTCCTCTTTCCTCACTTTTCTTTTCTTATTCCTTGTACCACCAGAACCAAAGTTCCTGGATCTCCCAGATGTATCCCGTTGTCTCTCTTTAATTCAACAGTCACCCGAGTCAATACAGAACCTCTAATGCTATGTTATTTTACCAGTGGGGAGCCCAGACAGGAGATAGAAAGTGACATTGAGGAAGACACCCTAAAACTCCAAATCTCCTGAAAAGTTTGAGAAGCTTTAATATTTTGTACGCACCAGGAGTAAGTGGTAAGAACTTCACACGCATCCCCAGGAAATTGAGAGACAGCTGAGAGGGTGAGGTAGGAACCTCTCTGGACACATAAATATTCCAGTTAAGCTGTGAGGAAAGTGCACAGAAGACAATTCAAAGCCCCAGGAGCCATGAAGTAGCATGCCTGAGAAGACTGCTTAGAGAACAAGGGTGTCCTCTCTCTCATACACACCCATACTTCACCTCCCAGCCCCCAGTCTCTTCTGTGTCTTTGAAACCCTAGAGCCTCATATTTTGCCAGATGTTAATAGAGATTGGCTATGCTCAAGAGTCACAGACTCTAAAGAGTGATTGGGAAGGTTCTTGTCTTGCGACCTTGTGGAATAGAATTGTGAGCACGATCCCATTCAGCCTTTCCAGCGATGGGAGCTCCAGCCAGCCGCCAGTGATTTACCTAACAGAAAGCATATTTCATCACAGCAAGCAATAATTTTTTCCCAAAGCAACAGAATGTAGACTCAAATGAGAGATGCATATTCTTTCTGTTGACTTTCTTTTTTTTTCCTCTTGATTTTCTAAGGACCTCTCATCTTCTGTCTTCAGCTTCTCTTATGGCAAGTGCTATCAAATTACTTGAGAACAGTTCCAGCTGAGCAACCAAAAGAAATGGACCCAAAGAAGATTGGGGATGGATATGATGTCATTATTCTTCATTAGGATTATTTCCTTGTTCTAGATTCCAATAAAGTGAAATTACTGAGTTAAAAGATATGAACATTGTTAAGGACTTTGATACACATCACCAAACTACTTCCAGAAAAGTTATACCATTGCTGCTGTCTTGTATTTTTCATATTTAGTCCCTTAGCAATGTCCTTTTTCTAAAGCTAGTGGCTATACTATCTTCCTGAATTATATCACAAGCCCCCATCCTTAGAACTTAAGTCCTAACTTTGATACTTAGAATTTGCCCCACTCACTTGCCCCACTCACTAGAGCTGGGAATATTTGAAAATTGACTTTAGAATAAATCCTTATTCATATGTGGAGCTCCCACTCCAGGATTACACCAGCCTCATTACACACCCAATACACTAGCCATACTTTTGAAATGAACTCATCACATTAACTGGCAACATTTTGTTAGTGAAGGAAATAAGCAAAGGCTATCTTCTCTCAAGAAGAAAGAAGTGTCGCTGGGAAATCTCAGGTTGCCTCCTATGTAATTGTTTAAATGTTCCTCTCATTAAAGTATTTGCATTGTCTCTGGTCTCTTGTTGGGGAACAGACTGAAGAAGACAATCAGGAAAAAGAAACATTGAGAAAAAGAAATATTGAGATCTCCATTAAATTGCCCTCCAGCTTGGGATACGTAATTAATTGGACTGATTTTGACCACAAGCAACAGAAAAGCCAACTCAAAAATTAAGTTATGACCTCACACAGAATGGTCCAACAGTGTTTTCAAGGACACTGACTCTTTCATCTTCTACTCTGTCATTCTCAATGTGTCAGCAGCACTGCTTCCATGCTACCTCCTCTTGGTCAGAGGGCAACTGTAACCATATATTGCTGCCATAGCCTTGGACAGTCAGTTTCATACACGTTAAGTCTAAGATGTCTATTACTCGCCCAGGTGTAGATGTGGAGAAGGCATCTGTGTGCATGTCTCTGAAGTTTAGGAGAGACATCTGGTCTGGGTACATAAATTTGTGAGTCACTGGCATAGAGTTGATGTTTAAAGCCATGAGACTGGATGAGGTCATCAAGAGAGTGAATGCAGACAGAGGAAAGGGTCAAAGATGGATCCCTAAGGACTCTCGCGTTAAAAGGTTAGAAAGAAGTGGCAAAGCCAGCAAAGGAGCATGAAAAGAAGCAAACAAAGAGACGGGAAGAAAACCAGAAGAGTGTGGCGGCCTGGAATCCAAGCTTAGGAAGGGCACCAAGGAAGAGGGAATTATCAGCTGTGCCCAGAGCTACTGATGGGTCAAGAAAAAAGACTGAGAATCAGGAATTGTATCTAGCAACACATTCATTTCTGTCCTTGATAAGCACAGTTTTAATTTAGTGGTAGGGGCAAAATCCTGCCTGGAGTGGTTTAAGAGAGAGTGGTTAGAGAGGAATTAGACACTGTGAGTTTAGAAAAATCTTTCCAATTTTTCTACACAGGGAAGCAAATAAAATGTAATCAAAAGCAGATATTTTTTGATGGGAAAATAACAGCATATTTGTATAAATAGGAATGATCTGCAAGATAGGGAAAAATTAATGATATAGAGAAGAGACAAATGGTTGGGGTAAGGTCTTTGAGTATAGGAAAATGGTTGGGAATTCCTATACAAACAAGATCGTTCTTTCTAGAGGAGCACAGATAATCCATCTATAGTATTGGGTGGGAAATCAGATGGTGGCTGGTGGGTAGTAAGTGTAGTGGTGGGAGTTCACAGAAGCTCTTCTTTAATTGTGACGAACAGAGTCCTCAGCTAAGAGTGAGGATGGAGGGGGCAGAATTGGAGGTTTGAGAAGGAGGGAAAAGATGTGGAATCACTGTGTGATTTAATAACCATGTGATGGGCAGCAACAATAAGGACGCATTTGAAGTTCATGCCTTTAAAATGCGGATGATAATAAAAACACTTCACGACAGGCTGTCATGAAGATTAAATGAGTCAACTTATGTAAAGTAATCAGAACATGCTTGGCATGTGGTAACACTTTGGAAGTCTTAACTGTTATTAGGAGCAGCAGAAAGGCATAGATTTGTTAAGTCAGCGGAACTTGAGCAGTGAGTGAGATTCTAATTCAGTTATATTATTTATCACAGGGAGGTCTAATAGTAAATATAATAGTAAATACAAGAAAAAGCAATAAAACTAGGAGGAGGCAAAATGCATTTATCTTGAGATGACTTTGAAGCACTCAGCATCAACCTCATGGTGGCCCTTAATTTATCTAGATGTTAGAGGTCAGGAGAGCTGTTGCCTGTGGGAGGTGAGCGGAAAGGCGAGAGAGAAGGTGTGCAGAGACACAGGCAATAATTCCGTTTCTTCATCTGGTGCTGGTTCCATAGGTGTGATTAGTTTGAAAACAAAAAGATCAAGCTGTACATTTGAGATATGTGTACTTTTCTCTATATACATATACCTCAATAAAAAGCTTTAAGTACATAAAAATTTAACTTAAAAAATTTTTAACAATGGGAATGCAAGCTGGTGCAGCCACTCTGGAAAATAGTATGGAGGTTCCTCAAAAAACTAAAAATAGAACTACCCTACGACCCAGCAATTGCACTACTAGGCATCGATCCACGGGATACAGGTGTGCTGTTTCGAAGGGATACATGCACCCCAATGTTTATAGCAGCACAATCAACAATAGCCAAGGTATGGAAAGAGACCAAATGTCCATCGATGGATGAATGGATAAAGAAAATGTGGTACATATATACAATGGAGTATTACTCGGCAATGAAAAAGAATGAAATCTTGCCGTTTGCAACCACATGAATGGAACTGGAGGGTATTACGCTAAGTGAAATTAGTCAGTCAGAGAAAGACAAAAATCATATAACTTCACTCACATGAGGACTTTAAGAGACAAAACAGATGAACATAAGGGAAGTGAAACAAAAATAATATAAAAACAGGGAGGGGGACAAAACAGAAGAGACTCTGAAATATGGGGAACAAATAGAGGGTTACTGGAGGGGCTGTGGGAGGGGGGGATGTGCTAAATGGGTAAGAGGCACTAAGGAATCTACTCCTGAAATCATTGTTGCACCATATGCCTACTAAGTTGGATGTAAATTATAAAAAATTAAAAATAAAATTTAAAAAAATTTTAATGAGCATAGAAACCATGAGATGAATGTCTACTAATGTCAGTAGACTTCCCTGGAGAATGATAAACTTGCTCCTTATTTAAATTTTCCTTTTTTGAACTGAAGCTATCTTGAGTGGGTTACTTCAGCCTGGGGGATGAGCTGCTGATCCCCAAGCCTCTTCTCCTGGGAGGCAGCCCTCCATAATGACAGAGATGTGGGGCCCAGAACTCTTCCCTTCCCTTCCCCTCATCCTGGCCATCTTCAAAAGTAGATGGCTCTATTCTCTTCAGAAAGTTAAGTAGTCTTCAAATTATTAATCTCTAACATCTCATCAAGATCAACATTTATCAAATTCTGCTAAGAGTCTTGAGTTCTTTAAGAAAAGATAATGTGAACCACTAGTGACTAACTCACTAGTGACTTTCTCATCTAACAAGTCACTGCAAAGTCACTCCAAAACAGAGGCCGGATCTAACTAATTTTGTGGCCATTCTAGTCTCCACTCGCCCATCGAACGCTCTGCCTGTGCAGAAGAGAAGCAGCGTCTCACATCAGGCTGGGGGGTGAGATGGGGTTGCTGATGGCTGGATCATCAGCCAACACAGTTTCAGGATTCAGGCTGAGATGTCTTGTAGTCAGCCCAGGCCCTTAGGACTGTGGTTAGAGCTACGCTCTCAGAAGCTTGGTGATTTATACCCCCACCTCAGTCCCCTGGATGGCTTCATGAGAAACTAGAAACAACTCAGAGTCCCGGTCCTCCCACACACCTTCAAGAGAACAGACATCCAGCCCGTGAAGAAGCGGCTGAGCAATGAGGTGTCGCAGCCAAGAGGAGATCAGACCCTGGGCGCTGAGCCCTAACCCTCTCCAGATGGCTCAGCTGTCCAAACCTAACCCAGGCCCAGACAACTGAAGCAGCGCCTTCTCTAGACAGACTCAGATCGACCCAGTTTCATCCAATACAATAATTATTGTGAAGCCAAATCTATGGAAACTCGACTCTCGATATCCAGTCTTCATGCGTCTAATATGACCATTTTCATATGCATCTCTGACCTTTTGTGGGGTGGAATAGATGACTTCACTTGCCTCCAACCACAATGACTAAGACTTAAAGGCTGTGTTTGCTTGGAAATGCAATTTGGCTTCAGTGGAATCATTCTGTCTCATGTGGATTATGCATCTCCAGATCTCCTTGTGCCGTTCAGAAGACAAGAGTTCTGAGGGTGAGTGCTTCCACTCAACATCATGGCCAAGTGGGAGCTTTATTCATTTACAACAAATATTTAATGAGCACATATTCTGTTCCATGAACCACTCTAACTACTAAGAATATGTCATGAGTAAGGTAGATGAAACCCCTTCTTTCATAGGGTTTACATTCTAGAGAGAAGGAGATAGATAAGGAACAAGATTTTTGGTAAGATTTTCAAGAATAATTCCAGCTATTGACAGGGACTGTGAACACAAAGGAAACAATGTGGTGAGAAGAAGAGGGGCTAAGGTGGCAAAGAGCTCCCTGGGGAATGTCACATCTAAGCTCAGATTTAAATAACAAGGAGGTGCCTCCAGGCAAAGATCTGGGGGAGGTATTCCAGGCAGAAAGAACAGCGCTTAAAGGCTTGAAGGCAGGGACCAACTTGGCATGTTCAGAACCAAAAGAATGTCGGTATGGCTGGGGTAAAGGAAAGAAGGCCAATGAACTGCATAGGGGCTAGATCATGTAAGACTGTGGGCCGTGATAAGAAATAAAATTTGCCTGCCTGATACGGACAGATCATTCAAATATACTGAGTAGCACCAAAGGGAAAAATGTAGTTTTGCTATATAGGGAAGTGGTTAGGGGCCCAGGCTCTGGAAACAGAACTCTCTTGGGCTATATCCCGACTCTACCACTATGATGTGTGAGCTGAGGCAAGTGGCCTAACCTCTCTGGGCCACAGTTCCCTTATTTTTAAGTTGAAGGTAATAGTAGTTTCTACTTAGAGATATTAATTTGTTTTGAGGATCAAATAAATTTACATATTTATGGAGCCTAGGATAATTCCCGGCATGTGGTAATGCTTACATTTTAAGTGTTTCATTGTTGTTGTGCTATTGTTATAGACTTATTGATAATGAGAAGAGGACTTTCTTTTTTTGTTTAATGTTTATTTATTTTTGACAGAGAGAGAGAGAGAGCACAAGTGGGGGAGGGACAGAGAGAGGGAGACACAGAATCTGATGTAGGCTTCAGGCTCTGAGCTGTCAGCACAGAGCCCGATGTAGGGCTTGAAACCACAAGCCGCAAGATCATGACCTGAACAGAAGTCAGACGCCTAACCGACTGAGCCACCCAGGAGCCCCAAAAGACTTTTTTTTTAAGTTTATTTATTCATTGAGAGAGAAAGAAAGAGTGAGCACAAGCAGGGAAGGGGCAGAGAGAGAGGGAGAGAGAGAACCTCAAGCAGGCTCAATGCTGTCAGTGCAGAGCCCAACGCAGGGCTCGATCCCACAAACTGAGACATCATGACCTGAGCCAAAATCAAGACTCAGACACTTAACCAACTGAGCCACCCAGGCGCCCAAGGAAAGGACTTTAAGTGTGCTCTTCACTACGCTACATTTAAAATTTTTAAATGGTTATTGTAATAACATTGTCATAAATTGCATTATGTGTCCTTAATTCTCTTTCCCTTCCTTCTCTTGCCATGGCTTCTGTATTAATCTGCCAGAGCAAAAAACAGAATTTTTTAAATTTAAAATTAATAAAAATCTTAAACAACAGAAATTTATTTTCTCACATTTCTGGAAGCTGGAAGTCCATGATCCAGGTGTTAACAGGGTTGGTTCCTCCTGAGGGCCGTGAAAGGAAGATCTTCTTGACTTGCAAATATCTTCTATCCGTGTCTTCACATTGTCCTCTCCTGGCCTGTGTCTCACTATCCAAATTTCCCCTTTTTATAAGGACACCAGTCACTTTAGATGAAGGCCCATCTTATTTATTTTTTAAATTCTCATCCAAATTAGTTAGCATATAGTGCACAATGATTTCAGGAGTAGATTCCTTAGTGCCCCTTACCCATTTAGCCCGTCTCCCCTCCCACAACCCCTCCAGTAACCCTCAGTTTGTTCTCCATATTTATGAGTCTCTTCCGTTTTGTCCCCCTCCCTGTTTTTATATTATTTTTGCTTCCCTTCCCTTATGTGATGAAGGCCCACCTTAATGACTTTATTTGAACTCAAATATCTCTGTAAAGACCCTGTTTCCAAATGAGGTCACATTATGAGGTGCTAGGGGTTAAGAGGTTTCCATAGGGACTTTAGTGGACACAATTCAAGAGCTTCACCAAATGGAATCCACCTCTTCATCCCACTTATTTTGGGCTTGGTCATATATGACTTGCTTTGGCAAATAGAATGTGGGCAGAAGTGACACTTGCCCATTCCAAGACAATATCTTAAGAGGCATCACATGTTTTCACCTGTTCCTCTTGATCATGTGATCTCTGCAATAAGAATGTCATGCCCTGGGTCACCAAGGTGACTTTAGTCAGAGTTTCAAAATGAAACTAAGCCGAACCAAAGCTAAAGTCTGGAGTCCAGCCTAGCCAAGCTGATCTACATCTGGCCCACAATCACTCAGCAAACCAATTGGCAAGACATAAATATGTTGTTATAAGCCATCAGAAGTTCTGGGGCTATTTGTCAGGCAGCATTAGCACAGTAAAAACTGGCTAATGAAACATTTAAAATATTTCAAACATTTTCACTCAGAATATAATAATCAACGATTTTTGTTTCCTCACCTCCAATCTTCCAGTCTTGATCCTGATGCCTTCATATTTTTTAGCGGTGTTTAATTATGTGCCATTATCATTTCAGGCTCTGGGTTTTTTTTCTATTTAGCACCATGTCAGACACCTTTCATGCTGCTTCACAGTTGTCATAACAGTCAAAGGTCCTGTCTACATAGCACCTCCTTCATCTTGTCCTCTCTGGGGGTCTCCCGTGAACTCAGCCCATCTCTACCACAGTTTGCTTCGTCCCTAGCATTTCTAATGCTTCCAGATTGTTGCAGTTATAAACGCTGTCGCAAAAGTGTGTGGTAAAGCCAGGCTGCCTGCAGGCCTGCCTGCTGACCGCTGGCAGGCCCCCAGGATGTACCAGTCTATTCCATCTTGCCACTGGTCAGTGAGTGGTCTTCAGCCTCGCTGAATTTTAGAAGCCCAACTGTGTCAGTGCTCCCGAATTAACCAGATGCAGAAAGACAGTAATATAAACCAAACCCATGCATTTCCAGCAAGGAGAAGCTCTCCAGGTCAGGGATTGGATAGTTTCTAGCTCATAATGAGGGTTTCCACTTTCTCAATACTCCTGCCTGAGGAGCTAAGTTTGTCCCAAGATTGGCAAATTTACAATCAGAGCAAGAGGAGAATGAGGGCTATTTCACTCAGCCTGGGAGGGAGGTCTGATGAGTGACCACACAGCACTGTGCTTGAGACTCAGGTCTCTTTCCTCAGGCCTATACGAGACAGTCACTGAGTCCTTACTCTCTGACACCTTGGTGTTTCTATGTTCTCTACAGAGGAATCAGAGGGCCTCAGCTGCTGGAGATGGGGTGAATAACTGTCATCAAATTGCTCTTGTATAGCTGAAGAAATGTGACTTCCACTGCTTGGGATATACATTTGGGCTAATCTCAAGTAACATACTTGAAGAAGTATTATAAGGATATTTAGCACCGGGGGTGGGGGTGGGCACCTGGCTGGCTCAGTTGGTGGAGCATGCATCTCTTGATCTCAGGGCTATGGGTTTGAACCCCACGTTGGGTTTACTTAAAAATGTTAAAAAAAAGAATATTTGGAATTTGAAGAAGTAGGTTTGCATTTCATCCCTTATCAGTGTCCTAAATGGCCTTGGCTGAAAAACTTAACCCCTCTGAGCCCAGTTTCCCCATCTGCCCCTGCAGAGGCAGACTTTCCAAGGTCATTAGGTGAACATGTTTTGAGATCTAACAGTGTTGTAAAAATGGCAGTTGTTTCTACCGCTGCTTGGGGCTCCCCTCCATCACACAGAATTCGCCAGGCTCACCGAACTCCTTGCAAAGTTTGCCATGGTAGAATGCGCCAATGACTATTATACCCCAAGGAGCCCCCCCAAAAAGTCCCTCAGGGGGTAAAACAGGGGATATAAATAGCTGTGTACCTTCAACACACATTCCATGGCTTAGTGACCTGAAATTCCATCCATTGTCTCCCTTCTTCAACTCTCATTAAGGAATGGCTTTAATTTGGGGGTCAGGGTGGTGTAGGTGATGTATGGAGATTCTAGTGAAATGTCAGGGTATGCCAAAGTGAGGTGAGCCATGATTACAAATGCTAACAATCATCAAGATAATCATATCGTGGAGCGCCTAGGTGGCTCAGTTGAATAAGCATCCAACTTCAGCTCAGGTCATGATTTCATGGTCCGCGCGTTCGAGCCCCACGTTGGGCTCTGTGCTGACAGCTCGGAGCCTGGATCCTGCCTCAGATTCTGTGTCTCCATCTCTCTCTGCCCCTCCCCTGCTCACACTCTGTGTCTCTTTCTCTAAAATAAATAAACATTAAAACAAATTTTTTTAAAGATAATCATATCTCGTGACTTTTATTTCTCAAAGTCCTCTTGGAAAAAAAGTATGAAGTAATCTTCAGTATTTGTAAAGTGAATAGCATCTATACACAATTTTTCTTCAGTTTGTCTCTGCCTTCATCTTCTGGTTTATTGAAAGCAAAAGGTGCAGGTGATAATTAGCAACTGGTGTTTGTGTGCATGTGTGTGGGGAGACGAAAACAGCAAGAGACAGAAAAGGAGGGGGAGAGAGAAAAAGTAGGAGGAAAGAGAAGGTGAATAGAAGAAGAGGAACAAGAGACAATAAATGCTCACAATGGTAAGATAGAACTGAAAGAAAAAAGGGAGGATAAAGAAGATGAAGAAGAAAGAAGGGGTGAGATGTAGCAAGAGAGAAGAGAGGAGGAAAAGGAAGAAGAGGTAAAGGGAGGCAGACACCTTCCAGCGGGAGCTGGCCCCTCAAGCTGGTTTCAGAAAATGAGCCACATGTTCTAGAGGGCATCTTGCTCCATTGTTTCTAAACTTCAAAGGTTCAGGGGCACCTGAGTGGCTCAGTCGGTTAAGCGTCCGACTTTGGCTCAGGTCATGATCTCACGGTCCGTGAGTTCAAGCCCCGTGTCGGGCTCTGTTCTGACAGCTCAGAGCCTGGAGCTTGTTTCAGATTCTGTGTCTTCCTCTCTCTCTGACCCTCCCCCATTCATGCTCTGTCTCTCCCTGTCTCAAAAATAAATAAACGTTAAAAAATTTTTTTAATAAAAAATAAATAAAATAAAATAAACTTCTAAGGTTCAGAAGTTTAATTTTGTTAGAATACCCGGAGATGACCATGGGCTAGGAAAGGAGTTTCATACGAACCAAACTCAAAGGAAGTTGAAATAAGTTCCAGAATAACCCTTCATTGTCAAAGATAACACCTTCCCAATATTCACAGATTGGTGTCCACTCTCCTGAGTTCCCTGTTCCTGGACTCAGACAACATAATTAGTGTCAGACTGGAGCTCTGGCAAGTCTGGTGGGATATTTTGATGACCTCCCAGAAGGGCCCAGACTGAACTTTTTTCTGGCCCGAATTCTCATTTCTGCCTATGACTCTCCATGAAGTAGGCATCATCAATCACTACGGCAGTTTTTCAGAGCACAGAGCTGAGGCTTATAGACATTAAGGAACTTGCCCAAGACCAAACCATAGTGAGGATTCAGGCTTCAGTTTGACTGCAGGGCCCAAGGACATGACAGGTGTGAGAATAGTTAGAACCACACCTGCCCCGTGGTAGACACTCAGCACAGCTGTCACCTCTGCTACTAGATGCCATCACTGAGCCCAGGGAAATGGGCAATTCTGACCACTGCTGCCCAAATCAATCCTCTGCCATATTTGCTTTTTACATGTCTCCTTTCAGCTATGGATGGCTTAAATTAACAAAGCCTAAGTCATGTATTGGAGCCTCCAAGATGTTCTGGGAATTGCTACGTAGTGGGCAGGAAAATTCATAACCACTGACCTGGCCTGATGCACACAAGCATGTTCAGGCAGCCCTGTTATTAGGTGAAACACAATACAGTCAAAGCATCTGTTAAAATATCAAAATCCTTCCGAACCAGCTGGTAAGTCATCACTATCTCCAGCTCCCAAATGCCCACCACCATCCAGGAAATCCCAGCTTTCCCCTAAGATACTTCCTCAGTTCAGCGACTGGGATGTTTACCTTTATGTCACCTTTACTGGGCCATGGGGTGCCCAGATATTTGGGTAAACATTATCGTGGGTGTGTCTGTCAGTGACAGTATTTCTATATGAGCTTAACATTTGAATCAGTGGATCGAGGATAGCAGATTGCCCTCTGTAATGTGGGTGGCCCTCACCCAAACAACTGAAGACCTGAATAAAACAAAAAGTCTGGGCAAGAGGGACTTCTCTCTGACTGTTTCAAGCTGGGACATTGGTCTTCTCCTGCCTTTGGATTCAGATTCAGGCTGGAACTAACACCACTGGGTCTCCTGGGTCTCTAGCCTGCTGACTGCTGCTCTTGGGACCTCTCGGTCTCTGTAATCATATAAGTCAATTCCTTCTATATTGGAAGAAGATAGATAGAGGTAGATAGATGATAGATAATAGAGATAGAGACAGACAGAGATGATAGAGAGAGAGACAGAGAGAGATCTGGTATATATCTGTTTCTCGGGAGAACCCAGATTAACACATTATCTAAAGGGTTGATGCCTGGCCAACAGCCTTTGGGACCTTCCTCAAGCCAGCGTGGCAGAGTATCACCGTGATTAGCTGCTGCCAGAGATGCCCCAGTAATTAAACATTTTGGCTCCCCCAACAGGTGCGTGCCTCTGACTGCTCCAGGCCACAGCGTCCCCAGAGAGCACAGAGTGGAGGAGTCACCAATCTGAACTTCTGTATCACGCCAGGTCCCATCCATCTGCTGGAAGAGAGGCGTCTTGTCCTGCCAGTCCAACATCAGTGCCTGCTCGCCAGGCCTGAGCCAAAATGCTTCAATAAGTCTTTGCCATCTGGGGGTGGAATCGACTGAGGGGAAGTGGGGGTCCCCCAAGAGGCAGGGTGGTTGTTACCACGGGTTGTTACCAGACATCCATAGGTGTCTGGCTTGTAATAGATCTGTGTCCAAGATCCAGGTCCCATACCTGTTAAGTCCCTGTGCCAAGAGCCCACATAAAAAGAAAGCACAGTTTTGTCTTCATTCTTCCTGGACCCATTCACACACAGACCTAGATGGGAGGGAACTGCATCATCTTTTCCACTCTGCATATATTTTCCAGGATAATCGGATGTAGGAGAAAAACATATTTAGTCAAATAAAGAAGTCAGTTTGTCACAGAAACTTCTGTAGGAGGGGAAAAGGCTCAGAAAAACCACAAGAAAGTAGACAAACCCCCAAGTTTATAGGGAGTGGCAATTGCTGTTTGTTGTCTGTGCTCAGCAGTAAAACAACTCAACATCGGAGATTTAAAAAAAAAAATCATCAGTTCTTGTGTGTTAATGCGGGTTTAGCTGCGGGCTTCAGGCCTCTGATTCTACTCGTTCTGGGTGAGAGATGTGTGAAAAGAGGGAATGTGTGCGTGTAAGTGCTGGGGCAAAAGAGGGAGGAAGGGTGGGAGAAGGAGAATATAGAAAACAGAACGAAAGCAGCATTTGAGACAGATGGCGAGGGAGGAAACTACGACATTTCCTTTCTTGGCTTAACTGAGGCAGTGGATCGGAGCGGAGTGTTCGGCTCCAGAAGATGGCTGTGTGAGAAGCCCTAAGGGGGAGCACGGGGTGGCAACCAGGAGCCAGAGCAACGCAGCCAGGGGTGCCCCCACAGTCCTGGGGGCTGCTGTGTTGGCCACTCTCTGTCCCCTTTCGTGTGTAGGTTAGACAAGATTGACGAGAGACTGGAGCCTGGCGTTCCCCAACAAGCTGGAGAAGGTCCACATTGCTGTTTAGTCTTCAAATATTTCACCTTGACCTTCCTACAGCTTTGGTATTTGTCTGGTCCTGCACTTGGGGGAGGATGCAAGCGATCCTGTTGGTGGCAAGATATTGGTGGCCAGCTCCAGATCCAGGGCTCTTGGCTGGCAGGTGGAGGGGACAGGATGCCTGGGGCCCCAGGGAGGAAGAGCGGACTCCGGAGACCCCAAGATGAAGGTCACCAAACTGGGAGCAAAGGTAGCACAGGCTCCTTCTGTCTCTCCTGATAATGGCCTAGGATGTGTGCTGCCATGGCTACGGGAAGGGAGTGGGGAACAGAACAGTTTTATAGGCTTAGATAAGATTTCAGCTGGACTGGGAGGTCTCCTTGGTGTGCTAAAGTGTCAAAAAGCCATTCAACTTTCCCAAGGTCCTGTGAGCCAGCCTGATCTCTGTCCTACTCAGAGGAATTTTCCAAGACCCATGACATTAATATGATATGAAGGAATTAAGTTTCCTTCTGGGCAGGGGATGGACTGCAGCAGATTCTGTTTTTCAAAAACAGCTGCTACATCTCTCATCGTACATGTTCTTCTAGAACAGGGGTCAACAAACTACAGCCTGTGGACTAGCTGTCTGTTTTTGCAATTAAAGTTTTATTGGAACACAGTCTTGCTCATTTTGTCTATGGCTGCCAGGGTGTTGCAGCTTCCTGACGGAGCACCGGGAGAGCTCCGGCAGAGTCTGGCTGCCTGCCGCCCATTGTCGGCGTAAGCCATGCATCTGAGCGCCACCCAGCCCCCCTTCCCTCGCCTCTGCTGGGCTTCTTCCGTCAAGGTGATGGGCTACAGCTTCAGGTCCCCTTCTGTACCCCGGCTCCCCCAAGCCCCACCTTAGCTGTCTATCCCTTCCCTGTGACTCTTCTCCCTTCCCCCTTTCTATGGCTGGAATGCAGAAGTGGTGGTGGCCTACCCCTAGGGCTAGGATGGAACGAAGACAAGCAAGAAAATAAAGGGGGGGGGGGGAAGCCAGTCACCGAGAAAGAGGTCACAAATTTAAAAGATGCCTTTCTATTTGGGGAGGACTCACAGGGTTTCCCCCACAGGGCAGCTTTTAATTTAAATTACTTCCAACCCACAGCAAGACTTGTCTTTATCCAAGATGGGTCGGTTCCCAGGATGGCCCATGGCAATGTCTGTGCAGCTGAAGGGTTGAACTGTCTCAGGAAGCCAAATGGACAGCCGAGAGCACTGGAGACATGCCCTTAGTGATGCACATGCTGTAGCAAGGCACCGACACGCCACATTCTCCCCCCAAGAATTGGGGATCATTCCAAATGGACCGGCTGCTCTGGGGAAAGGCACATCAAGTTCATCAAGTCAGGGCACAGTTGGCAAAAACAGCCATTTCGTTTTATGGCTGATTTAGTAGCTGTTTCAGCTGGCTTAAATTTCTTTGAACATTTAGCAATTAACCCCTTCTTAGCATGTTCTAGAAAATAAAGTATCTTGTAGGGTCCACTGAGCATTCAGGTCTGGTCCACAGCCTGTCGTCTGCATGTTCCCAACAACAAATGAGAATCTCTAACAGCTGGCAATGGCATTTGTGTAAATAGGTTAGGCAAAATTTATTGATTTGTGCAACACCCTTTCAAGGAAATTTTCCAAGGTAGAAGGTTGGGTGTCTGCCTTTAAAGAATTAATTGTACTTGACTTTTTCATTATTGAGGGTGAAGAGGGAGGAAGTGGATGAACTTGAAGACATCAGACCTTCCCCTGGATCTGCAGAGATTCAAACTCTTAGCACCTCAGTTTCTTCCTCCAGAAAGAGGACATGGGATTTATCTACCTTGTAGGGATGCGGTGAGGATCAAAAGGAGAATCTGGATGGAAGACTTCTGTCAACTGTAAGGTGCTGAAGGCTAGTCAGAGATTTGTTAAAACTAGTTCCCTCTTATATTCTCTCTCCTCCTTCCACAGGCACGTAAACTCCAAGTGTGCAAACTCAAAGTTTGCTGTTATTAAAATTATAGATGATCAGACCTGTGCTTGATCTTATTTTAGCTCCCTGTTTGCACTGTCATCACAAAACCAAGCTATGATTAGACCAGGAGCTCAGGCTAAATGAGTCACAAATTCGGCAGGATTTGCCTCTAGTGTTTTGACAAGTGTGTGTGTGTGTGTGTGTGTGTGTGTGCATGTGAGCCCATGCATATATACTCATGAGCACCAGGCATAATCACTCACTGGGATCACTCTGATTAACGACACCGTAAAACCCGGTGAACTCTGCAAATGTCTCTCCAAGACACTCAATCAAGGATCTTGCATACTATACTCATCTCTGCACTTTCTTTCCTGTGGATATTCAACAAATAGCTGATGGTGGAAGGCTCTGAGGGTGTTAGGCTGGGCCTGGGCCCTAACCCTGCCTTAGCATACTAGCTGCTGCCCTGGAAAAACTCACCTTGGGTCCTACAAGATCTCTTCCACTTGTACTTCCAATATAGAGCCTTTACTGTAGGACAGAACTCCCAAAATAAAAGACTCCCTGCCCCTAAGATAAATGTGTCAATTGTAGAGATAAGGGGGAAGAATCAGAAAATAATAAAAATTTGCTTGAGATCCTGAATGTGAAATTCCTCCACAGTTTCCTCCTCTTCCTGTTAAAAAAAAAAATTGTTTTGGAAAAGTGACCTTGGGCAGGGGAGGAGAATGTTGGAGCATGGCTGTGACTACTCTGGTCAGATCACTTCCACCAGCTCATTCTCCTGGAACTTCCACACCCTGGAATGCTACTTCTCGTTAGCAACATGGCCTAAAGATCTAGGCTGACATCTTTGGTGGGTTTTGAAAGAGAGTCATGCCCTGGATGAGGTAACTTCCACAAAGAGCTGCAAACTCAATGCTCCCTACTTATTCCCTATGCTCATCCTGATGGTGCGAGTCTTGGAGGGACAGAGGCCAAGAAACTTTGTCATTTGGTGAAATCCACAAAAAGGGCACAGTTGAGCAATTTCAAGAAAACCATAACCCAAGGTGAGTTCAAGATACAATGCTTTCTACCATCATTTGTAATCAAAGGATTATAAAAAGAAATCGCTTTTTAAAATACATAAATTATTACTGGCATAGCTATTAGCATGCTTGCTTCCTGATCTCCAGAAAGTTTGTCTCCATTTTACAGACCATCAGATGTCTCAGTCTCCCAGCGCAGCTGTTACCCCCGGACCACTCTCCCCACCACTGCTCTGAGCATGCACTGGCCCACCCCAATCTTTGACACCGCTCTCCCTCAGACACTTCCACTGGGCCCTTCGGGTCTCACATTCCGCCATCGCTAAAATCTTCTAGAGCTTTGCCATCCTCTCTGAGCCTTCCCTTCACCTCTTGTCCTAACTCTGGGAACTGGGTCTGTCCTGAAGACACCACCTCCCCCTGAGCCCTACTGAGTGGAGGCTGGTTTGTTCTCTCACAATTATCCTCCTTTGTTCCGTAATTACCACTTCCAAGCCATTTTCCATTCTTCTACTGAAAGAGCAGACCTAGGCCGGCCGACTCCATCTTGTTCTGTATCCTCCATCTTGAGTGACTATGTAACCGACATGGCCACAGAAAGAAGTTCCCGCTCAAACCTCAGACCATACCTCCTCCCCTTGAGTAACTTCCCACTCACCTGCTCACCCGTTCAAACTTCCCGATCAAACTACGCCCAGCAACCTTCGTGATGGGACTCTGACCTTTCCCCAGTCAATCGGCTAGCAAGCCAATCGGCTGAGGCCACGACCCTTCCCCAGCCAATCGGCTAAGGCCATGATCCCTATAAAACCTTTGTGCTTTTGAAACCCACTCTCTCTCTCTCTCCGGCATCTCACCGCTGCGTCGTTGCAGGTAGGGGATTGAACTCGAGCTAGCTCGAATAAAGGCTCTTTGCTTTTGCATCGGACTCGGCTCCCTGGTGGTCTTTGGGGATCATGAATTCTGGGCATAACACTACCTGCAAAACCCAGGTTCCTCTGAAGCTCATGCTTCCAAATTAGATCTTCCCAACCTCTCTCTGGCCCTGTAATCTCATAATCCCTAAGGATCATCCCTTAATCATGGAATTTTCCAGCACCTGACCCCCTATCTTTCTCTCCACTCAGGCTCTGTAACCACAACTTCAAATACATATGTGGATGACTCGTCTTCATTTCTCACCTCCATTTATCCTTTCCTCTAATGCCCTGCCCCCAGTCAACCTTGTCCATAGTCATTCTGACCTCATCACCACTGACAAAAGCACCACCTCAGAAACCTTCCTGCTCACTTACTCAGACAAGCCATTCCAACCTACCAACCCTGCTTCTCCATGGAGACTTTCAGTCCAGAAGTGATGGTTTCTTTATCCGTTACCCCCTCAAGAGTCTACCCTCCTGTTTCTCCAAATTACATTCTGTGATCCATCTTTCCACTCACTGCCTGGCAACCTCCCCCGACTCCCTTATCCTGTCTCCCTGCCACATGCTCACCTGGTTAAGTCCCAGCTCACCTGGTTAATCCCAGCTCAGGTTGAATTCACCCTCCACCCACTCCAGACCTCTGAGTAGCAGCTCCCGCTGAAGGAAAATGCACAACTGTGCCAACGGGTCTCACATTAAATTCACAGTGACTGCAACCTTACGTGGGCCTTATCTGGATAGCTTGTCCCACCTGCCAACAGATGCCCTGCCATTCTTGAACATGACCCTCATGGACTTTCTTTTCTGTCCTCAAATTGCCCACATCCCCTCCTCTGGCTTCATTTCCAGATGAGTATCTTGTCTGATATTTTGATGAACAAATAGAAATCAGTCAGAAACTCTCCCACCTTCCTACTACCAAATCTGTCAATCCACCTGTGTCTGACCCCAAACCTCTACTCTCCCTCCTGCTAAGATGGATGAAGTATCCCTGCTCCCATCTAAAGGCAACACCTCCCTCTCACCTTCTCAAAGTTGTCGCCCTAAAGTTATTCCTGCTCCCTAACTTCATGGACAACCTTGAAGCCAGACACTTACCCCAAGTAGCTCTCAAAAAAGCATCCCTTATCTCCCACACCTTATCTGGGGGCAAGGCCAAGACTAGCATGGAGAAGGAGAGATACCGGGGCACCTGTGAGTGTGACCTTTAACTTCCAGCCCTCAGTGCCTTTCTTGCCTCTTTCTAGTCCTGACCTTGTCTCTAGGCTCTTTGAAGCCATGCCCCAGTCTCTTTTTGTATCTTTTCCCCAGACTGTGACAAACTCCTAACTCCTCTTTAACATTCACCACAGTTATAATCAAATAATTGTGTAATTATTTGTTAGATGTCTATCTCTCCTACTGGAACACGAGCTCCCTGAGGCCAGGAGCATATCGACCACATTCACTGTCATCTTCCATAACAACTCTGTTCCTCGGTTTCCCTGTCTGTAGAATGGGGGAAAATAAAGTACTTAATAGATTTTGGGTTTTATGATTAACAATATCCACAGCAGTTGGTAAATTACCAGCACATAAGAGGTACTTCGTCAATAATTTGAATGAATCCATAAATGAAGAAATCATTCCAGGACTGATGCATGGATGAAGATTCAACAGGTTTGAGTACTTTTCTGAATGTAGCAAACTATGAAAAACTGGCAACAAAATGACCTGAGGATACAAGCCTTCTCCTTTTTCTGGTGGCTCGTGAAATGCACTCCATATATATCTTCCTCTCCCATACTCGTGGTTACCTTTATTCTGCTGTCCCAGGTGCCCATTATCAAACCGGGTCCAACCTGCCCTTTCCTTCCCAGCTCCAGGGGAGTCACTGCGTGAAATCTTTGGCAAAACAAAATCAGTAGTGCAGCTTTCCCCTGACATACTGGATAAGGCTTACCAAGCTCTTCAGGGAAATAGAAAGGCAGGGAGACTGTTCTGCAAGTTGCTACAGCAAAGTAGTTGCTAAAGAAACAGCCCTATCTCTGGTCTCCTTCTCTACCCCTCAGGGCCTTCCCACCCTTCCTAGGGCCCATGCCACCCTCCTGACAGGCCCCTGTACTTCTGTTCCCTCTATCTCCTTCCTCTCCTTGGAGAGGAACAAAGAGAGCCAAGTCTAGGCCAGACAGCCAAGGAGGCCCTGCAGAAAGCTTTCAGGCTCCTGTTCCTAGTGACCCATTGGCTTCAGGGGCCTCAGCTCTCAAATCTGATTCCCCCACCGCCACCCTTCCCTGCACCTCCCTCTCCATTCCCCCTCTCCTCAAACACTGCAAACACGGCACCACAAAATGCCCAGATGCAGGCTTCGGTTTGGCCCTGCAGGATTGACACAGATAACCCGGGCACTTGCCAAAAAGAAATAATAGCTACAACCTGTTCATAGTATCAAGAAGTAAGTGGTATGGGGCAACTCCTTGGTCTCTGGGTGTGGTTTCTCTCCCAGTCTGGTGGCCTGCACTATACATCTCAGAGGAGTCACGGCAGCACAGCCTTCGGCTCCCATGGGTGCATCCGCAGGAGCAATTTTCCTTATTGCTTCCCCTTACCCACTGTTTCTCTTCCCCCCTCCCTCACTCCCTCCATACAGTCAGCTTTCTGACTTTCTTCAGGTTTCCCTCAGGGTCAGCTGTCTAATATTTGATTTCACTTCTAAGGTGCTATGGCCTTCTCTGTTCCCCTCTCTTGAAGCATGGCCCAGATCTGAATGGCTGCCAAGCTGGGAGTAGAAGCAGCCCCGTGTTTCCCAGCTTCCCAAGACCCTCCCATGTCTGCCTCCCTTACCCATCAGCCCTTGCTTCAGGGTGACCTTGTTTCAAAGCATTAGTCTTGGCAGATGCCTCCTTTCCTTAGCTTCCCGGGAAAACCTGTGGCTTCGCTACGAGACATAAGCTCTTTTTTTTTTTTTTTAATGTTTATTTACTTATTTTTGAGCAAGAGAGAGTACGAACAGGGGAGGGACAAAAAGAGAAGAAGAGAGAGAATCTCAAGCAGCCTCCGTGCTCAGTGCAAAGCTCAATGCAGGGCTTGATCTCACGACCCTGGGATCATGACCTGAGACAAAATCAAGAGTCAGACATTTAACTGACTGAGCCACCCAGGGCCCCAAGATGGAAGCTCTTTTAACTATACACGTTGCTAATAGAAAGCTCTTTAGATATTTGTTTTACAATAGGAATTAATAGGAAAACATAGACTTTTTCCAAACCAGCCTTTCCTTTATATTATTTTGAAGGGACACTCCTGGATCCAAAGGAATAAGATCTTTCCACTGGGAACGACTCCTGAATGACTTGATTTCCAGTCACAGAAAAAAAAGAAAAAAAAATATATATATATGAATATATATATATATATAGAGAGAGAGAGAGTCAGAAAATCACTGTTGGATTTAACTGGACACTGAAAATTCACACTGACGTTAGCTCCTTATCTTTCTGTCTTTTACAAGGAGACTCTGCTGGCATGCCAGGCTTTTGGCAGAAAAAATATGTTATTGTTCCAAGTACCTGACTGAGTTGAAAACATCCTTGTTGGGTGTTTCATTCTGTGTTTGAGTGAACTAAAAAATGAGACAGGCACAGCTGTATGTGTAGGGACTTGCCTACTTCTTAGCTGTGTGACCTCAGGTGAGTTACCATTCCTCTCTGAGCTTCAGCGTCCTCATCTTTACAATAGGGATAAAACTGCGGTCCTTACGCCATTATTGTTAAGAATAACATTGAAATAACTTATGTGGAACACCTCGTATGGTGCCTGATACATAGAGGCAATCAGTGAATGGAAGTCACAACAGGAAAGCTGGTCTGTGTGCAGGTTCAGCCAAGGGTGGAGGGGGTTTGGGGAAGAGACTGTTTTCTACCCAGGGCACCAGACTCCTCACTGCACAATTATCCATTAGGCTCATCCTTCTCAGGCCTCCTATCTTTGATATCTAAAGACGTTCACTTATTAGGGACTTCCTTGGGACAAGTGTAGGCGTGACAAGGGACGTCTGAATCCAGGAGATGAAGTGGAAACTACATGTATTTTATTGTAGTAACTAAAAATCGAGTTAACTAAAGCTTGCAGTCTACTAAGAACGGATAGTGGGGCTGCCCACCAGGGTTTTCTCCCCGTCTTCCTCAGAAAAAGAAGCTGTCACATCACAATTGGGCAAGTCTTCTGGGCCACTCTTTGCTACGAGCATGTAAGCCGGGGACACCCCTATAATGGAAAAAACACCTTTTTGAAAAATGTTTACTTATTTTTGAGAGAAGGAGAGAGAGAGAGACCCACCCCCCCCACCTTCACCAGTGCTCCGTCCCACAAAATTCAAATCTTTGAATTTAGAAAAAGGGATCTTGGCCTAGGCCCATTGGCCCCAAACCCAAAAATATAGTTGAGAGAGAATTCATGAACTGGCTTTGACCCTAAAAGGGGAAACAGAAGGAAATGGTAGTTTTGTCCTTTTGAGGCCATGGCTCTTTGGATTTACTTATGCCCTGGTAATGAGCAGTATATGTGAGTGGAAAAACACAGCTGGCCTTTGGGAGCTCAGACCCTTAAGGCTTGGGGAGCCCTTCTGACAGAGAATAAAGGATGTTTTTCCTTCTTAAGGGGTGGCTGAGTCTATCAGTCTTAACCCAACCATTTATGAGGCAAATAGACTCCAAAAACAGCTCCGATTCCACTCTCATAGGACAATCTGTCATGAAAGGAAATGGCAGGATGAGATCAGCAAGCAGCTCCCAGATAGGCAAGCTTAGAAGGTGGTTAGATACAAACTCTGGTCTTTCTGATATTCCTAGCGAGCGAAGGAGGCCCGAGGGTTTCTCTTTAGGGCCCAAGGACACATATTCATCCTAGCGCAAATGATAAAAAGAAAGACAGAAAGAGAGACTGGGGAAAGAAAAATGTAAATCAGAGGCAATTGATTTACTGTGTGATTGTGGTATGAATTTCCAATCTCTCCTGACTATGAGTCAAAGGAATCCTCGCTGGGGAGTGGGCAAGAACGTCTGTGTCCTGATCCTATCTTTCCCCTTCTTTTATCACCTGGTTCTGCAATCCTCACTGATCCCCCTTTGTGTGTCATGCCTTCCACATTTCAGGCAGTAGGAAGGATGCTTTCTTGAACAAAAGTGCCCTGGATATTTTAGCTTTTACACTGAGATTCCTACTCTCTCCAGCTTCCGACTGCTCATGGTTCCAACCTGAAGGCACAGAGCTTCATCACCTGTATTCGTAGCTTTAGCTCTGCCTTTGCTCTTGGGACATTAAGGGAGTTTGCCCTCTTTTCCCGAGTTGTGAAATACCTGCTCCTGGTTTACTGGGAATGCCTTGCGCTGCCTGAGCAGCTGAACACCTGCCTCTCTCCCCTGTGTCCTCTCTGCCTGCCTTGCAAGAGGACGAGGAGATCTTAAAGCGTTCCTTGTTTATTGGGTGGCGAGAGACGTAAACAGACTGAAAAGGCCTGTCCTGAATCATCACCAACTCTGCTGGTGCACTGTCAACAGCACCCCCACCCCCACCCCGGCCAAACCCCAGCCTCAGCTCTCTGAGGCCTTTATTTTCCTGGCTTGTTACTTACCTATTTCATGCCCATGTCTGTGCAAGCTCCCTAGGCTCCAGACACACACTGCCCAGCTCAGTTGGGCCCCAGGAATTCAGCCCGGAACCCTGTAATCAACCAAAGTACCACTAGGGCGGCCGCCACTAGGAGCACATTTAGTGACACAAAAGGTCCCAGACAGACTTTGGTCTCTAAGGCCTCCAGCTGCTGGGGACTGGCATGTTAGGCCAAAGCTTGAGGAGTTTTAAGTTTAGAAAATTCTCAGTCCCTGATATCAAAATCACCAACTTTAGACGCCCCATGTAAAACATACAAGGTATACGCACTGAAAGGGTATCAAATTATGAATACTGGAGTTTTTGATTGATTACAGGTTTTTTGTTTGTTTTTAAAATTATCAGCCTCCACAAGAATCTCTATTGTGTTTTTGCAAATTTTATGTGTAATATTCAGGTGTGCACTATAACTTCAAACTTTTTATTTTGCAACAAAACCCAGAGGATCTTTTGAAGAAAAACACAAATAAGCACAGGAGAAATAATACAACAATGATAAGATGCCCAAACAGCCCATGCAGTAAAATTAAGGGGAAAAAGTTCTAACGGGTTCCAGTCTAATCCCAGCAAAGTCCTCCTCAGAGAATGGAGATAAAGTATGTGTGTGTAAGTGTCTGAATGTGTCTGGGGGGGTGGAGGTGCATGTGTGAGTGTAAGTCACAGGAGTGTAAGCATGTATGTGAGTGGGGATGTGAATGCATAAGCATGTGTGAGGGTAAGTGTAACTGAATGTAAATGTGAGTGTATAAGTGGGAATGTGTGTGTGTGTGTGTGTGTGTGTGTGTGTTGAGTGGGCGTAAACAGCAGTGTATTTGTTTGTAAGTGCAGCTTATGTGAATGTGTGTGAGTGCACATTGAGTGTGGGCGTGAATGTGTGCCTTGAAGTTGTGTGAGTGTGTGTTAGGTGTGTGAGTGTGTAAACATAAGCTTGTGTAAGCAAAAACGTGTGAGTGTCCACATGCACGAATATATATTGTGTTATGAATGTGAGCGTGTGTGAGTGCAAGTTGTGTGAGCGTGTGCGTTTACTATGAAAGAGGATCCAAAGATGCAACGTGACAGGATCTGGGCTCGGAAAATCGATCATTTCTTCTTCTTTTTTTAAATGTTTATTTATTTCTGGGAGAGGCAGGGGGAGGGGCAGAGAGAGGGGAACAGAAGATGTGAATCGGGCTCCGTGCTGACAGCAGAGAGCCTGATGTGGGGCTCAAACCCATAAACTGTGAGATCGTGACCTGAGCCAAAGTCAGATGCTTAACTGAGCCACTCAGGTGCCCCTGAAAGTCAATCACTTCTGAGCACACACAACAGTTTGATTATGAGACTGTCTCAGGAACTGGTGATGATGAGGATGGCCATTTGTCTCAATTTGCTCAGGTCAGAGCTCACTTATGCCTGTTATCTTGGCATAATTATCATTATTTTGTAGCCATGTTGATATTGTGGCTGAGGTATAGCTTAGATCAGTAAAATACACACCTTTTGAGAGAGCTGGCCAATGACTTTTACAAACACACACACCCATGAAATCATCCCCCTAATAAAGATACAAACATTTCCAGCACACATTCTCAAAAACATCTTGCTTTGGAAGAGTTGTCCTAGTAAAGTCCTCCAGGATTTCTCCTCAGCCCACCAGGAGGAGGGTGGATTTCACTGTCCACTGACATTAAGCCATCTTCTGGCCTTTGTATAAGATTTTACACATGCTGGGGCACCTGGGTGGCTCAGTCGGTTAAACGTTCGACTTGGGCTCAGGTCATGATCTCACGGTCTGTGAGTTCAAGCCCTGCATCAGGCTCTGTGCTGACAGCTCAGAGCCTGAAGCCTGTTTTGGATTCTGTTGTCTCCCTCTCTCTCTGACCCTCCCCTGTTCATGCTCTGTCTCTGTCCCAAAAATAAATAAACGTTAGAAAAAAAATTAAAAAAAAAAAGATTTTACACATGCTGGAGAATCGCAGTAAACGTACCGCAGCTGTTTGGAAACCAAGAAGAGTTAAATTACATCGGGTTGACTTGATGGGCTCAGAGGATGTGTGGATTCTGGAAGGTGGAGACTATTAGAACAAACACCTTCATGGAAATTACCATTAATCCAAAGCGTCTGAACTTCCCTTTACCCCGTCTCCACCACTCTGGCCTTCCCCTGCCAAACTTTCCTTTGATTAAAGGAGTGACTCATCCCCATCGGGAATCATATAGGATCTGTGGGAAAGAGTATGGGATTTGGAGTCTGCCAGGCTTGGCCTTGCAACTTGACTGTACCATTAGCTAGCTCTGTGTCTTTGGGTAAGTTAGTTAACCTCTTAAGGCCTCAGTTTCCTGATCAGTAAAGAGGATAACATGATCTACTCTGCAGAGTTGGGGTCAGGCTTTGATTGAATGAATACAACGTACTTGGTACATGGGCACCAAATATATGATAACTAACGTTTAAGTCAGATTTGTTGATCAGCATAAAAGCAAGCCGTGGCAGATCAGCTTTTCCAAAAATGGCCACAGCAATGTCTCCAGTCCCATTCATTCTTCTAGAACTTTGCCACTCCCCACCAAGAGGCAGAGTCTCCCCCACCCCACCTTGAATTTGACAGGACTTTGTGACTGCCTGAATGAATAACATGTGACAGAAGCAATGCTACATGACTTCTGAGGATAGGTGGAAAAAGGCAACATAGCTTTTGCTTGACACTCCCTCTCCCTCAGGATGATCTCCTCTGGGAACCAGCCACACTCCTGTGAGGAAGCCCAAACTGGCCCCCATAGAGAGACTGAATGGAGAGGCCCATGGGAAGAGGAACTAAGACCCCCAGCCAAGAGCCATAATCAACTACCAGACACGCTCGAGTGAATGAGCTTTTAGATGGTCCTAACCCTCAGCCCCTGAGTCTTCCAACTGAGGCCCCAGAAACTGAGAAACAAATTTAAGCTATCCTTGCTGTGCCCTATTCAAATACCTACCCCATGAGTCTATGAGCATAATAAGTGATTATTTAAGCTTCTAAGTTTGAGGGTAATTTGTTACACGGCCATAGCAACTGGAGCTCAGGGTAATCAGGGTTTTGTTGGATGGGGCTGACATTTCTCACAGACGTCTGACTCAGACCAAATGAATGTGAACACAGCTCTCGGCTTTTGCCCATCTGAACCTCAAAGGTGGGAGTCTGCTACACAAGTGTGTCCTATTGCCTGTTCTTGCTCACAAAATGAATTGATTCCATTATTCAAACTCAAAGTGGTTTCCTATATGCCGACTCTTGGAGCCCTGTCTGTTCTTGAACACTAACCATTTACTAGCCTGTGGGAAGGGGAATCATAAAATAATCAACTATATTATATCCAAAGACGCTTTAAGTTCTGTATGCAAACTGGCTGTTATCCTCTCCAAATATCAGTTATGAAAGCTTTAATCCTGTTTATTTTCTGTCTCACAAAGATGGAAACTTTACTCAGTGCCACGAATGCATCTGGGGAAGGAGGGAGTTATGGCAGACTAGCCAGACCTCCAGTGGCAGCCAAGAATCATCAGGAAAATCAGGCCAGAAAGAGGGGCAGCAGCAAGATCAGCTTTCCAGACTGGCCCACAGCAAGAAAAATGGGTCCAATGGGCAGACCATGCAAAAAGAGCCTGACCATGGCCTAGAGCCTATCACATGGTCATGGCAAGGAAGCCAGTATAAGAGAGTAGTGAGACCATGGGCTTTGGATCAAACAAACCTGGGTTCAGCTCTGGTTTCTCCACATACAGGCAGTGTGAATTTGGTTAAGTACCTTAACTCCTCAATTCTGTCAACTGTCAAAACAGTACCTACATGTGGCAAAGGCAGCTCACTATCTACCAAAGATATGTACTCCTCTTGCGTAGTGCAGTTATGGCTGGAAAGCAGATGCCTAGCATCTAAGTTGGACCATGTGACAAGATGGACCAGTGTGATTGATGTATTAGTGTGCCTTGCCTACATGATCATCCCCTTTCATGGTGACCTTGGAGGCCAAAAGTTGAAGATGATGACTTCACAGGATTGAGTGAGGCTGTATCCCTATGTCACCACGTGGAAGAGACCCACTTGACTAGGAACATGCCCATCAGACTTTGTGTGAGCGAAAAATAAGCTTTCACTAGGCGAAGACACTGAATATTGGAGGTGTCTGTTACAGAACGTAGCCCCCTAGTTTAGAGAATTGAGACATACATAGTTGTAGATAATTATAGAGTTGCTTACTATCTGGCTTCTCCATTTGGCTGATGCTCCTTGAGGGCAAGGATTGGGCCCTGGGGAGCCACAGTGCCCTCCACTGTGTCTGGTACATACCAAGAAGGTAAGCAAATTTGAATTGCTTATCTGCAGCTTGATGAAGAGAAGAGAATTAGAACCTGGACTTTTTAGCAATAGGAGAAAGAAAAGGTTGATGTTAAAAAAGACATTTACATTAATACTTCACTACAAAATGTACTTATTTACACTTTTGTCAAAAGGACCAAAAACAAAACAAAACAAAAAACAAAAACAAAAAACAAAAAACAACACCCACCTGGCAGTAGTCATAATTTGCCAGTTTGAAACTTTGATGCCAAAGAGGTCCAAGGAAATGAGTTTTCCCATTAGAAGTTTTGGAAACCAAAGCTTACTATTAGATTTTCTTTAAAGTTTCACAAAACTTTTACAAGTTAATTAAATGGTTCGCTTAACCACTGGTTCATATTTTCAGCAGATGGAGTGGAGTGGTCTAGGGGAAGAAACAATTGTGTAAATGCAAATTTGGTAGAAAAAAATGTACCTGAAAATAATATCTTATCAGTAACATCAGGGTTTTCTCTTTGAATCATTAGGGTGAACAAACAACTTGCATTTTTTTTTTTTTAATTTTTTTTAATGTTTTTTTATTTATTTTTGGGACAGAGAGAGACAGAGCATGAACGGGGGAGGGGCAGAGAGAGAGGGAGACACAGAATCGGAAACAGGCTCCAGGCTCTGAGCCATCAGCCCAGAGCCTGACGCGGGGCTCGAACTCACGGACCGCGAGATCGTGACCTGGCTGAAGTCGGACGCTTAACCGACTGCGCCACCCAGGCGCCCCACAACTTGCATTTATATAGAGCACTTTCCTTTTTTATTGTTCCCAGTGTGTTCTCACAACAATCCTAAGAGTTAGGGCATGTTTTATTGTCATCGTTTCACTGACAGAAAATCTATGAAATAAAGTGAGCTGTGATTTGGCCAACATCTCATGGCTCACGTGAGAATCAGAAGCCAGGCCCCCTGACTCTCAGCATAGGACTTTTTCTCCACAAGACCTCCCAGGTTGATATGGGTTCAACATGGATGACCGCCCACAGAGAACCAAGTCAAACAAACTGTTTTTGAGCCCAGTCTGGGTAACGTCTCATGATTGGGTGTCTTACAGGGTAAAAAGTAAACTAAAACACAGTTCCACAATCCAATAATAACCCCAAAATAATAAGTAGGTGAACAGGTAAAAAACAAAATATTGTAGTAGCAATTCCTCTTCAGGACAGGTACAAGGTAAGGACAAGGTAAGACAATAGGTGTGAAATGAGAAATACGCAGCATACCCAGGAAGTGTGATGGCCATCCAGAAGAGGGAAAGAGGATGTAGGGCTAGAATTTCAGAAAGGCTGGAGGGGTGGAGGAATTGGGATTTCAGAAAAGGGTAGAATTATGTAATAAAAACTGTCTTATCTGCTCAGCGCCCCTCCCTTATTCTTCTGAGAACATGCCCCCCTTTATTTGGGGGGTCATTCCTTCCCCTATTCCAGTCATTTGGGATTGATTCAGGATGAGTTGCCAGTGATAGCATCCTACACCTTGGCTGTTAGTAGGCATGGGACTCATTCTGGCCAATTAGAATTTTTAGGGGGAAAAAAAGAACTGGAACTAAAAGAAGGAACCATTCCTGCTTGTATGAGACCACTGGTGGCCAGGGGTCCTGCTTTGTGGAGGAGATTGGGCTGAGAAAAGGAAGCTGAGATGAGAGATAGGACAAGAGACTACTGGTGGCATCAGGAATGTGGTTCCAGTAGCCTCCACCTCAGCACACCCCTGCCTTCCCTGCAACTTATGGTCACATTGAGCTAGTCACTCTCTCCTTTCTCCAATGGGGGTCAAGTGGAGCTCATGTCACTTGCACACATAGTCTTGCCTAACGCAATAGGCGGAGAGAGGAGGGGAAGCCGCCCTCTCTTTGGCAGAAGGTACTAAACGAGCCTACATGGAAAGTGTGGAGGCACAAGACTTCTTTGGGGACAGTGAAGAAGCCCGTTGTTCTAGGGCTGGGGATAAGCATAAAGAAAGAGTGAGATACCAAGCACTGAGCATGCTGATTTTGAGACTAGAGCAGGACATGTCCATGGAGACACTGAGCAGGCAACAGGGTGTGGGAGTGGGTCTCCAGAGAGAAGCTAACGCTGATGCAACTCTAGCGAAAAGGGTGTTACACTCAGAGTCAAAAAGACTCCAAAGATAAAGAGAATATGTGCAGATTAAAGTGGTTCATGAATTTAAGAGAATATTTTTCATTTGGGAGCTATCTGTGTGGAGTCATAGATGTAGAAAAGGGAAAGAAGAGGAGAGAGAGTCTTGGATAAATGATTAGTCACAATTAGTCCCTACAATTAAAGCATCAAAGAATCAAGAGAAAGCAGAGTCACAAAAGCCAGGGAAGCAAAGAGTTTAAAGAAGGAGAGATTGAACTGTGGTTAAAAAAAAAAGAGAGAGAGAGAGAACCAGTGAAGCCGGTAAGAAGGTTGGTGCGATTTCTGTTTGAATTTGAGGAGCAGCAAGTTATTGGTGAATGAACTTGGATATGGCAGAATGGTAGCAAATGATGGAGAAAAGTTACGGGTAAGGTGATGTATGCTGTCAGTGCCCACCCACATTCCCTCAGTTTTCCAGTGAGCTCCTGCTGACCTTCCAGTGTGGAATCTGCATCTCTGTGCCTGAGAGATCTTTCCCCACGGAATCACAGGAGGCCGCTCTGCCGGTGAGGAAACCCGGAAGTTGTGGGGAATTAACAGCCCCCAGAAGCAGCCCTTGGACATACGAGTTCGGGTTTGTGTATGAACCCCCCACCTCTCTTGCCTTGCCTCCGCGGGGGGAGGGCAATTCTGAGGGATGGATTTTGCAGCATTTGCGCAGCGTTTCCTCCACTGTGCAAGTGCACTCGTCTGTAGCTGGGTTCTTTTTCCCGTCTTACTTCTCGAGTCCCCAGCAGCAAGTTCCCTGCATTTCCCATTTCCCAAGTGAATGACTGGCACCTGAATCCTCAGCTCAACATCTGCTTCTGAGTGAAACTGAGCTAAGAGAGGTGATCCTGTGACTTTGGGCTCAAACTAGGGCACCTGTGAGAGTGAAAGGGAGGGGACGTTGTTAATAATGATGCTGGGACAAATAATGATGCTGGGGCAAAGCAGGACTCTGCATATCTGGAGGTATGGCCTCCCTGGCTCTGTGCCTCTCCTTTGAGAGGATGGCATTCAAACACCAATTCCTTAGAATAACAAAGAGTGATTACCGACCATGCAGGAAGTAAAGATGCCTTTTCTTTAGTGAGCATTTGTGTCCTGTGCCCCATTACCTGGAGGGCTCTGGAAAAGAATATGTCAGTTCAAGAGTGGGAAAATATCTCAGGAGGAGAATGGACCATAAGAAGTAGGTCAGTGTCCAGCCCCCAGGAAAACGAGGCTCATGCGTTTCTGTGATTCTGGGCTCCGAGGCTGCGAGCAATCCTGTCAACCGTGGTTGATAAGACGCTCGTCTTACGGCATCGCTGGGCACCCCCTTCCTGCTCCCTCTCGCCTTCCATCAGTCACGTGGGTACGCACCTCTCTGCAGCTGCACAAATGGACAAAGCTCCTCTGACAGCCCTTCCTTACCGTCTCGGCTGGTACCAACAGCCCTAAGGGTATCATCTGGAAACCTGGCTGCTTTGATACCCAAGCTCTTCCACTTCACATGGTTCCACAGTATCCTTTGATCATGCCTCCTCTAAAAAGAGAATGTTTTCTGCCAGAAAATCTTTCAAGAAAGCTGCTCCATTTTCTCACATGGTTGAAGAGCAGCTGGATGTGATAGTGTTGAGAAAGGACGAGACACCAATATTTTTTCTCTGCCCTGTGCACATATTAATCCCCATCCCTGGATTCAAGATGCGAGTTGCTGCGTAATGTCAATGGTGCGGATGAAGTGACTCTGGAGGGGGAGGGACCTTGGCCTCTCCAGTGCCAGGTGCCGGCTGCTTCCTGCAGCTCCCAGGACATCCCTTCCTGGGAGATGCACCTCATCCCTCTGACTGTCTGTTCTTGACAAACTGGCTCCCAGCTGCCCCACTTGAATGTGGAGTTGATATATAAATAGATAGATCAACATGTGCTGTGCTAAGCCCCTTCTATGTGTGAGCTCGCTTCATCCCCACAATTCCATGAAGCAAATCTCGTTAATCATTCTGTGTTACAAGTGCGAGCTAAGAGGCAGAGAGACTACGTAGCTTGCCGGAGCTCTCAGTAAAGTTTGCAGTTTGAGCAACGGAAAACAGAAAAGCCCATGGGGTACTCCCTGAGTACTTACCCTGAGGTAAGGGGGGTGGGTTGGCTGGGTTGGCTGAGGAAGGAACAGCTCTGGTGAGTCTCAGTACCACAGAGTTTTCATTAACTCAGTAGATTAAAATACGGTTCTGTAGCTCCACTCCTATCCTGGACCTCAGGCCTGGGGGTATGATGTCCCATGGATGGCCCAGGCACACTTTATCAGGACACCAGACTGTGCTCCTTGTCTCCAGAACCCAGCTCCTTCTCCAGTTCTCAGCTTTGCCGTGGGTTTTTCTCCTGATAAAAGCTGCCCCTCACTGTGCCCTTGTGTCACAGATCAAATTCATTACCTCCTCAGGAAAGACCCTAAAGACCCTTCCACCCTCTCACTGCCCTTAGATCTTATACACCGGTGTCCTTCTCTGCCTGTCCTCTGCGCAGAACTTTGCTTGTCCCCCATCATGGCAGACAGTAGGCAAGTGGCCATGGGTATCTCTCAGCTAGACCAGCAATAGCTGAACAGGCTCCTCTCACGTTTATATTCAGAGGGCGAGTTGCTGAACCAGGCTCCGTGATGCTCCCCAAACACACACATGATTTCCCACCTTGATGGCTTTGCTCATGCTGTTCTCTCTACCACGAATGACTCCTCTCTGACTGCCTATCTGTTAAGGCACAGTACCAGGTAGCCACTGCTTGATGCCCTCACTAAGCCCCTCGCTGGACATCCTCCACATCCCCCTGGAACCCTGGAGGCTTTTTGTCTGTATCCCTCTTAGGTCATACATGTGCTGCCTTCTCCTCTGAGATATGCGTATTTATGTTCACGTTTTCTTTTCCAGTCTGTGGGTTCATCAAAGACTGAATCACAGTTATTCAACTGTGCTTCTTCAATTTGCTTAGCAGAGAGCCTGGCATGTGGGGTGTTTTTGAATGAAAGAAAAGGGTATACTCTTGCAGACAGGGAAAAAAGCAATGTCTGGTTCTGAAAATTGCAAATAACATATTTGCTGAATAGATGATGTACTTGATGCATCAAATAAAATAATACTTATATCCCAATTCCTATCCTTTGGACATGGGGTCCAAAGGGTAACTCTGAGAATCCAAACAGATCAACGCTCTGCTTAAAAGAGTAGATTCTAGGGGCTCCCGGTGGCTCAGTCGGTTAAGCGTCCGACTTCAGCTCAGGTATGATCTCATGGTGCATCAGGCTCTGTGCTGACAGCTCGGAGCCTGGAGCCTGCTTCAGATTCTGTGTCCCTTTCTCACTCTGCCCCTTCCCCACTCATTCTCTCTCTCTCTCTCTCTCTCTCTCTCTCTCAAGAATAAATAAACATTAAAAAAAAAAAAAGAATAGATTCTAACATTGAATTATATTAGTCATGGGAGAGGGCCTAAGAGAGGTCACGTGGGAGTGAATCTTCCCCACCTTCTCTCCTCACCTCCATCTTCCATTGGAATGTTGACAAACCAACTCCAAGGTTTCATACCCTCTCTATGATTTTTCTTTTAAAGAGTCTGATATGGAATTGATTACATAAGGTTTATAGCAAGGTCTTCTTCATTCTTGACTCTTCAGAAGCCTTGTACCTTTTGAGTAGACTTGGAGATAGTGTCTAGTAATGATAATAAGGATAGTACCAGTAGCATAGTAATAGCTACCAAGCTCTTTACAAGATTCCTTACTCGGGGCATTTTGATCACAGGCAACGAGAACTAATTCTGGCTAATTTAAGCCCAAAAGAGAGACCTTGAGAGATGTACTATATGCCGTCAGTGTTCCACTCAGATCCTCTGTAATTTTGTCATACTCACCCAGCAGCCACTGTTGGCTACAGACAGTGCATAGCTGGCCCGTTCACCAGACATCTGGCCTGTGCCAACGCACGTCTCCTCACCTGGCAGATTACCCTCCAACTCCCAGCAGCCCAGGGCCAATGACTGACTAATTTGGGGGTCAGAGAAGGCCAACCACTTGGCCTCAAGGCAAAATTTGCTCCGGAGTGCAATTCACACCAACAGCCACTAGGCTGAGGCTAGATCCCTGCTGAGATGGCATCCTAGCTCTTTCTCTGCTCAATCCTGCTTCCCTCACTTCCTTCCAGATTTCTCCTGAGGGCATCAATAACCCATATGCCAAGAGGCCCCACCTCAGGCTCTGTTTCTAGGGACCCCAACCTAAGACAAAAGGGCATTGGGAAGACCACAGAGCCAAGAGAGGATAATACCCAGGGCAGCCCTCGGGGCTCTGAAGAAGGAACTAAAATCTGATTTCAGTCTGTCTGTCTCAGGATGAATTAGCTCCAACAATTTTCAGGGGTTTTATTTCTGCCTACTGAAGATTCAGATTTAAAAAAAAAATCCTTATCCTGGATCATATGTCCACCTTAGTGCAAGGGTAGAACGAGGCATCTCCTACAGCTGTCCTACCAAATTATTATTGCCTGGGTACCTTGGTACCTTGAGGTAACAAATACCATCTCACTCAATCCTTAGGACAGGCTGTGAGGTAAACCTGTCATACAACTGAAGAAACCAAGGCACAACTCAGGAAAGACCAAAGAGTATACCCCCAATTTTTTACACCCAAAATTTTTTGATTCAAAAATCCTACTCTGTAGAGTTGACTCCCCAATATCCATTTCACCCTCATATGGATAGTAAGTCCATCATGGCAATCCCATCCCCTTTGGCAGTTATTGGTTTAAGATTGGGCCTTGTCTTTGTCCTGGCCAAAGAGACACAAGGGGAATTTTTCTGGGCTCTTCTGAGGAATATCTCTTTGTTCCTAAGAACAAGACCCAAGAAGAGACCATCCCCGACTCTTCCCCTTGACATTGCTAAGTCTGGGTCCAACAACCAAAAACTTCCTCAGACATCTTGCTCACCCTTGTTCATGGGTCAGAGAGGTGGGCAAGTCTGAAAGAATCACAGAGACATGGAGCCAGTCTGGAGCCTGCTAACACTCTGGTGTCTTTGTTATATGACAAAATAAAATCCCACTATCATTTAGGATATAGCCCAAGATGGGGACGTCTGTTCCTTTTAGCCAAAAGCAACCCAAATGATGTACTTACTACCCTGGGCTGAAAAAGATGCCAAAGGAATGAAGACATTTTCAAAGATAAGTCCCGGGACAACTCATGACTTTGAGAATGGCCATTTCCTAGCTGTGTAACCTGAGACAAGTTTTCTGACCTCTCTGAATCACAGTTTCCTCATATGTAAAACAGAGATGGTATTTGTATCTACACCATGACATGGCTGTAAGGATTAAATAGGGTCAAGCATTTAGAAGAAACAACTTACCACCTGGCACATAGTAAGTGTGCACTAAATACTTGGCTATTAGATATACTCTCGAAAGAAAAGTTGAAAAAGAATAAAAAGTGAATATTGATTGCTTTTATATAGCTAGTGAATATTTCACAATTTTTTCCTCTACTCTCTCCAGATTGTTTCTGAGATCCGCATATATACCTGACTCAGCCATCACATCCTTTCCTGTCACACACACAATTCTGTCATGCACCCACTTACAAGTTTGTTCATATTTGAATTGTGAACTTCTAAAAGGCTAAGACTCCTCCTGTTCTGTTTATTTGAATAACATGATTCCAAGAACATGTGAACACAATATATTCTTAGCTCAGTGGTTTCTAACCACAGGTCAAAAATCAAATGGGATTGCATTGGGTTCTTAAACATTTTTGGATCATGAACCCATTTTAAGAATCAAATAAACGCTGTGGACCAACTCCCAGGCAAATAAACAACCAAGCAAAATGTCCATACGCTGGATCTCTTCGCCTTCCCCAGGCATGAGACTCCCCGAATTAAAATCTTTAAAATAAACCAGAAACAAAACAGTGAATGAATAATGTCATGTGCAGCAGCTTCACAAACTACATCTTGTTTAATCTTTAGAAAAATGCCAAGGTGAAGGGGTGGCTCTTCTCTGCAGGTTCAGAGATGGTAGATTTCACGTGTAACATGATACATCTACGTGTTTCACTGTCCTGGCTTATAAGCCCTCCTTGTTTCCTCACAGGCCTGCCATAGATCACCAACCAAATTTGTAGGCAGAAACAATCACTTCCATGTCAATTCTGCCAGTGAGAAAACTGAGGCATTCTGAGGAGTAGGTCTCATGAGAAGTAGAGATGGTAGGATAAGGTCAACCCAGGTCATCCGGCCTTCATTCATTGGCTCTCTCCTCCCTTCATTCTCTTATACATCTGAGCATTGTAGGTGATATTGCAGGTACCAGGCACCGGACCAGGATCTGGTGCATGTGGCATTGTAGAAAGAATCCATGGCAAGTAGGCCTGGATTTGGATTCTAGTTCCATCAGTTAGTTGCTATGTGACCTTGAAGAAGTTAATTAATGCTCTGAGCTGCAATTTTCTTGTCTGTAAAGTGGGGTTAGTTGTGGGGGTTGTCCTACAGATTGAGGAGGTCTATGTCAGGAAAGTAACCTATCCAGGGCCCCCACAGAGTACACACTAGACAGGGGTCACTTGCAGACACATTTGATCTATTTTAGGTTGTCATATGAGAAGCCCTTCAAGAAAAAAAGTACAGTCCTGCCCAGGAGAGGGACTCAGTAAAAAGGGCAGAGCAGAGACGACGTGCAGTAACACAGGGAACATTAACTTCCTCTTCTCTCCAGACCACTCAGCTGACACTCCTCTTTGTTTTCATGCTGAAAAGGGAAAAATCTTTCCCTGGCAGTTGGAAGCAGATTTTTTCCATTAATCTTCCCTTTGCGTGTTGTTTCACCAAGTTCCAAAGTGACACCAAACAAACCCCAGAATTTCACACCAAGGAGGATGGAAAAATACACCCTTGCCAGAGCTGGGCACAGCCTTTTCAGTCCAGGGTAGTGAGTATATCAGCTGGGTTGTTGTTGGCTCAAAGGAACAGAAATCCCCACCTTGGGCTACATCTTAAATGATAGGGGATTTTATTTTGTCATATAACAAAGACTCCAGAGGGTTAGTAGGCTCCAGACTGGCTGCATGCCCAGACAGAGGAGCAAGGAGCCATTTCTTCAGGGGGAATTATCAGCACCCTCTACAGCTGTATCCCAAGAGAACACACAAAAGCAGCTTCCCACAGACCTCCCCAAATATTTGAATGCAGTCTTGAAAGAGTGCTTTAAAAATTTCTGGACATCTAAATAAAAATGATATGCCTGGGAAATATGAAGACTGCCACTGGGGGGCCAGCCAACCACATGAGTCCTGTCTTCCGCCCCAAAGTCTCTATCAGGGGCTAGACTTCAATTTTTCTATTCAGGGGCTCATCAGTTTCCTTCCAGCCATGCTGGATGATATTTAAAATGGATTCCTTGAGCCAGTCCAGTCTGATATCCTCTCTAGATATGGAAAAGATCCTCTCCACACACATAGAGTGAAATAAATGGGGACAAGAAAACCAAGCCAGACCTGCAGGCCCAGAATCTAGTCAGGATTGGCTAGAATGTGCCTTGAAGTATTCCCAGTGTTTAGTGGCAGAAAATCAGCCTCCTTGCTCAATGGGATGGTTGTTTTGCCACTGAATAGCTAGCTATTAATTGTGCCAGTGGGTCTTTTCTTTCACACCAGGGTGGGGCTGGGGTCGGGAGGGTCACCCAATCATCTGAATGTGAGAGTCTTGTCTCTGGACACTGTCCTGCTACTTGGAGGCTGCTGGGTCAGCAGGGGGCTAAGGGGAGGGAGTAAGATGTTGCTCTCTCATGCATCTTTCCCTCCATGGGCTTGTGGAGCTATGGGGCTGGTTCCTGTCCAGGCTCTACCACCCACGGCTGTGTGTGTCTGGGATGGAGGAGGGGGACAGACAGCAACGCAGCCTGCCTCTGGTCCATCTCGAAGCCCCTCTCCCAACCCCTTCCAAAGAAACTCATCCCTCTCCCTTTTTCAGCCAAAGAACAAAAACCTTTGTGGATGTTGACCTGGAGACAGATCCCCAAGAAGTCACAACCTACCAGTTCCACAAATAGCCAGACTCGAATCTCAGTGTGGGCTCAGCTGAACACTCCATTTTCTTGGAACCCATAGGGTCTACCCACTGCCTACTGTGGTTGAGAGCACAGCTCATGTTTACACTGATCCCTTCATGTGCATTTTCCCATTTCGTCTTCACTCCCACCCTAAGAGGATGAGGAAACAGCAGGAGGAAGTTGATTAGCTCCCCCAAGGTCACCCAGTTGATCAGCAGAGAGCAGGGATTCAAACCCACCATGGCTGAATGGTCTCCCAACATGTTCTGCTGCCTCCCACTGGTTGGATGAGCAAATAGCCCCTCAGAAATGCAGTTTTCTCATCTGTAACATGGGGTATTCTGATGTTTGCATGGGTTAATGTTTGTAAAGAGCCTCACTATGTTGGGTACATAAGGCCTTTTCCTCCAGCCACGTAAGTGTGTGAGAAGTGGCAGAAGATGCACGTTGAGTCAGAAAAGTCTCCGGAAATTAAAGTGTGCGAAATGTATCTTTTTTGCCCATAGATAGCCTGTCCTTTCTGAAAACATGTTACTGGTCCCTCTCACTGCTGTCACTAGAATTGTGCTGTCGATGAGGTCCAGGGCATTTGTATTTTTAAAAAGTCCATGAGGAGAGGAATGCTTCACGTAAAGGATATAATTGCTTGTGGTAGGGTTTGAAGCACTGAGGTGTTTGCAGTTCTGCCATTTAGATGACCTATTCGTAAAGATAGTCCTCCGGCAGCCATAAACCAGAGGCATCACCGCCCAAGAACCAGCAATGGCCACTGGCGAGTAGTGCAAGGCCAGATAAAAACAAGGGGAAAAGGGTTGCCTCTAGATTACAAAGCCATCCCTACTCCCAATTAGTAAAGATTCCAGGAAGAGGAGGGGGAGTGAAGTGGGACCCATCCTGGGCCATGAAGCAGAGGACTTGAGTTCAAGTTCTCCATGCCTACTCTAGACCTGGCTGTGAGCACCACCCTTGCTCCAGCCTGCCAGGCTCTCCATTCAGTGTCACACTAATGTCACACATCCCGTCTCACCTCACCCACACCCACTGCTCCTCTTGAATTGTCCCCAACACCCCCCATGGCGGACTGATCTAGAAGCCCCTGAGTCATCACTGGCTCCGTCAGGCCCTTGGCCTCCCCACCTTACATCCACAAGGTCTCACACTCACTCACACACACCTGTTCTCTCAGCAAATGTGTAATGAGACCTGACCACAGTAGTGAGGGTAGGACTCTCCCTGCCCTGGCCTTCCCCATCAGGGCCCTCCTTGAGTGACAGTTCTCCCCACCTACCTTCTCTCTATTCCTTCTCTTCTGACCCACAGCTGCCAGGGAAATCTTTCTAGAGAACTGCTTGGATCGTACTCCTTGTTGCCTCTCTCTCAGCCCCACCATTAGCCCCCAAGAAGTCACAACCTACCAGTTACACAAATAGTCTTGAAGAACTGCAGTGAGTATTAAAGGAGATCATGTTATGTAGACACTCTCAGCCACACAATATGTATTCAAGAACAGTTTGTTGAATTGATCTGACTTGTTTGGCTTTTCCCAGGTTAGCTAGTTACCAGTTACCAGGGACTTTCTGGACTCCAGGCACTGAGCCAGGTCATTTATACACATCATCCTTTGTTGTCTTCTTATCAACCCTGTGAGGAAGAGTCTTCTATTATACCCATTTGTAGCTGAGGAAACTGAGGCCCACAAAGCTGAAGTACTCTGTCCCTGGTATCTTAGAGAAAGGGCGGAGGCAAGACTAAAATCCAGGTCTAACTGTGATGCCACAGAGCCTCTCTCAGTGGCTTCCTTCTTTGTGAACATAATGCTGGATGTCCTCCCCTCCTCACGGAGAAGCTTGGAGAATCAAATGAGTAATAAACCCAGAATGGTAAGCCTGAGAGGGCCCTCAGAGATCATCCTCTCCAACCTCCTCGTTTTATAGATAAGGCAACTGAGGTCCAGAGAGGGAACTTACCCAACACCCAACAGTTATTGGCAGAACTTGGAACTACAGGTTTTTAACCACTCCTTCTTTTATTGTGAAAAATAACACGCATACAGAAAATAAAATGGCTTAATGAAAGATTTAAAATGAACACTCTTGAATCATCAGCTATTTCAAGAAATAAAACATTCCAACATGCCAGAAACCTCCTCTCACATCTGTCTCCTTCTTAAAGGTAACCACAGACCTAACTTTTATGGGAACCATTTACTTGCTTTTCTTAATAGTATCGTCACTGCAGTATACACCCCTACACACTAGAGTCAGTTTTTTCTAACGTTGAACTTAACAGTGTAATGTAACGGTACATTCCCCTTTGTGTGTGGCTTCTTTCACTAAATAATGTTTGAAAATCTCATCCATATTGTCACATGCAGCTGTAGCCTACCCGTGTTTATTGTTGTATGGTACTTGTACTGGGTTGAATACTGTCTCCCCAAAATTCATGTCCACCCAGAACCTCAGAATGTGGCCTTTTTTGGAAATAGGGTGTGTTTTTTTTTTTTGTTTTTTTGTTTTTTTGTTTTTGCAGATGTAATGAGTTAAGATGAGGTCATAGTGGATTAGAGCGGACCCTGAATCCAATGATCGGTATCTTTATAAGAAGGCCATTTGAAAACACAGAGCAAAACAGAGAGGAGAACACAATGTGAAAACAGGGGCAGAGATCGGAGCCATGCAGCTACAAGCCAAGGAACGCCAAGGGTTGCTGGCAACCACCATGGGAGAGACATAGAATAAATTCTCCCTCAGAGCCTTCAGAAGGAACCAGCCCTGCAGACATCATGCCTTGGGACTCCTAGCCTCCTGAATTGTGAAAAAATAAGTTTCTGTGATTGTAAGCAACCCAGTTTGTGATATCTTGTTATGGTAGCCCCAAGAAATGAATACAGTATTCCACTGTGTGAATCAGTCACAGTTGGTTTATAAACATACCACCATTTCTTGATCCATTCTGTAGTTGAGGTAGTTTGGATATTTCAGGTGGGAAACACTTATGGATAATGCCTCTGTGAACACCGTTGTTCATGTGTCCTGATGCAAAAGGACATGTGATTCTCTGGATGGCGTGCCTCCAATGCACCCTACTGCTACCTGAGTGGCCATCCTTCTATGGCCATAGCAGAACTTCCTGGTCCTGGTCATGAAACACACTCAGATGAAGGCAAAAAGGACAACAGTATAATCAGCAGAGCTCTTCTGGGGATGCCCCCTCTGACCTGCCCCAGCTGCAGCCAAAGCTTCAGAATCAGGGCCCTTCAACCTTTCCTGCCAGAACTCTCCCCCAGGCCTCCATCCCTGGCCTTGCCACGGCCCTGACCTAGTCATCACTTCCTGTGTTCAGGAACCACCCTCCACTGACTTTGACCTTGCGTCTGCCCCCAGCCAGAGCCTCTAAACTCCCGTTCAGCTCCTTTCTTCTTTTGCTGGTCAACTGGGTTTGGAACTGCACCCTACTCTATTGTTGTTCACTGGGCTCAGCCAATACATCTCAGATCAAAAGTCCTTAACAATGGGCCCTTTATGCAAGGAGAGGCTTCTGAATTATTTTCTTTCCATCTACCAGGAAATCCATTGGCTTTAGAGTATGGCTTCTTTTAAGGACAGGGGAAGGTTGAGGACAGAAAACACAGGCATCATGGGGCAGAAGAGGTAAATGGTGTATGTGGTAGAAGCAGAGATGTCAGTACATGTGGCTGGAACAGCATCTCCCAGTGGGAAAGTCACAATAAAAAAGAATGTTTGTGGGGCGCCTGGGTGGCTCAGTCGGTTGGGCGTCCGACTTCAGCCCAGGTCACGATCTCGTGGTCCCTGAGTTCGAGCCCCGCGTCGGGCTCTGGGCTGATGGCTCGGAGCCTGGAGCCTGCTTCCGATTCTGTGTCTCCCTCTCTCTCTGCCCCTCCCCCGTTCATGCTCTGTCTCTGTCTCAAAAATAAATAAACGTTAAAAAAAAAAATTAAAAAAAAAAAAAAAAAGAATGTTTGTGTCAGCCTCCAAACGGTTGCCTTTACTCGGTGCCCATTCCTCAAGATGAGTCACTTCCTAAACTTCCAGGGCCATGAGTATGATTGTTTATTTGACACGAACATTGAGCTTGTTTTCATTGCTGCAATACTATCCCAAAGCATATTGGGCTGGCTTGTTTCTGAGTAACAACATCCTCTTATTATGAATTCTGTATTTCATTTGGACCTATCTTCATAGCATTTGTATTACTCTGTACAACTCGTTCTGGGAAATTGTGAAAATAGCAATATTGAGGTGGATAGAATTCTTTTTTTTTTTTTCCTTTTATTTTTAGGGAAATCCTACTGCTTTGATTTTGAAATCTGATGACAAATCTGTGGTTAACTCCACCCATCAGTGCTCTGAAGCCAGGAGTTGAATGTTTTTTCTGTGAGGATTTCAGCAGCCAATACTCATTCACTCTTGCTCTTCCTACAGAGAAGTTCTGGGAAGGTGATGGGAGAAGGGGAGGTGTGGTTGAGAGCCCAAATGCCTAGAGTTATGGTAAATGGGAAATTTTTAAAAAGAACCATGACTTTTCAGTGATGCCAAGGTCTTCCCTCCCAACTCATAAGTTAACTGGAGGTTGGAGGTATATCAGCCAAGGTTAAATCAGGAAAGCAGAACCTTCATGAGGAATACAGAAAAACACAGATTTGGTATAGGGATTAGACCTTGAGTAATGGTGGGATTTGGTGAAAATGTCTGTGTAGAGCTGTTACATCTGCATCTGGTGGGAGTCAGTCCTAAAGTCATTGTAGATTGGCAGGTCTGATAGTTTGGAAGGAAGGAAGGTGGGACAGGAAGTGGAGGAGAACAAGGGCAACGATAACTATAAACTATGGGAACAAACAGTAATCCGCAAGGACAATCTGAAATCCATGAGAACCAGCTGAAAGCCATATCTGTCTCCCATCACCTCAACATCAACTACATGGAAGCTGGGACCCTTCATCATGGAGCCGCGCACATACCCAGCCAGGACTGGGAGAAGCTTCAGGAGGAGGTCCAGAGGGAGTAGGGGAGGTGGCAGGGCCACTGCTGCCCTGCACCAGCTGAGTCAGCCTGCAGATCAATGATGAGCTACAGCAGCACCTTGTGCCCTACCCTGACCTTCAGATCGTGGTGACTGCGGCTTCACTTCCAGCTGCCAAATCTGATGTGAATTTTTCATATGACAATTCTCGCCCAGACAACATAAGGAAAGGAATTCTGGGAGATGTGGTTCTGGTAGCTAGATTAACATAATACAAAACCATCAGAGGGGTGCAGTCAGAAATACCAGGCAGACGTTAAGTATGATGCTCCATTTTGGAGGCACCGCTCAGTTAACATATACATACTACTTACTGTGTGCCAGACACTCTCCTAGGCATTTGTGTATATTCATTACATATACTCATTCAATCCTTTCAACAGCCCTATGAAGTAGTTGCTTTTATTATCCTTATTTTTCAGATGAGAAAACTGAGTCCTGGAGATCACAAAGCTAGTAACCAAGAGGCAAATCCTAATACAACAGCAGTAATGTTAGGCAGTCTTTCATCCATCCTTATTTTTTTATGACCTGCCATTCTTTAATCTGAATTCTGCTTTTGTTTACTTTTCTATTTTTTAAAAAATATATTTGTCCTTCTCTCTGAGAACTGAGAGCCTCTGACTGAGGTCCATGAATACATGATCCTGGTATGATTATAGCTCTCCTCTTCCCTGCAAACCATCTGAAAAAGAGACCAATGTATTTTCTCATCTCTTCTCCATTCCAGGGTAAAAATCTTTGCCTGGGAAGAACTCACCAGAATACTAACTAGGTTCATTTCCCAAGGTTATATAAGGTGGCGATTAAGAGCCCAGAATTTGAATTCCATCTTCATTGGGCACTGGCTGTGTGACCTTGGGCAAATTATGGGCAAGTTGAGCTAATATTGTTATTTGTTTTAGTCAGTTATTGCTGCATAACAAATTAACCCAAATAGTGTTTTAACCAATTATTAATTCTTGCTTGTGTATCTGAGGCTTTGTGTATCTGTAGGTCTGCTGATCAAGGCTGGCAGCAGCTGGGTGGCTTTGCTTCAACTGAAGATTCAGCCAGGCTTCAATCTTCATTGATTTGGGGTGCATTCTGTTCCATGTGTATTCAGTGTTACTAGGAGGCAGCAACTACTGACTATAAACTCTTCTCATGGAAATGGAAGAGGTACAAAAGAAACAGAATCCAGCACTGCTCCTTTAGAACTAGGCTCTAATCTGTCATACCATCATGTCTATGCACATTCCATTGGCCCAAATGCAAGTCAAGGTCAGGGAAGTACAAATATACATGGCAAATATAGATGGCAGGTGGTGTAGACTAAGAGAGGGGGACGAACTGGAGCCAATAATGTATAATACTTAACAATGTTATTATTATTTAAAAGCAAACAATTATTCTTAGGTTCTCCTTTAAATACATTTCTAGATTGCAGAAGTTTAACTTTCAGAAAGAAAAGCAGAAGTGAGTTGATATTTCCAATTTGGACAGTTGACTAAATGGACAGCATTCAGAGGAGAACTTTAGGCTTGTTTCTCTGCTCTCCTCCCAATACCTCTAGGTCAAATTCTGCGCCACAATGTCCATTGTAAATTCCTGTGATCCACAGGCTTTGGTTCATTGATTGATGTCATCTACATATTGGTATCCTTCACAGCATCAACTGCATGCCTCAAACATGGTCAGGTGTACTTGAAGCCTGACCTAGGAGACAGAGGCCCCATTCTAGGGTCTTACCATCTTCTGCTTCCTTTCTAAGCATCCCACCCAAGGACACTTCATCTCCAACATATAAAATTTGAACCATGATTCTCAAGAATTCTAAGGATAGATTGTGCCTCCAGGGAGAAAAGTCTGTTTCATCTTTGTGACTCAGGTATGTCAACGGCACAAGCTTGAATTTCCTTGCTTCTACATGTCTGCATCTTGTATCTTCTTATTGTTAATGTGTCATTTGTTAAAAAAAAATGTTTTGTTCCCATGGTGGGGAGTATCATCCATATTTATTCTCTGGGGTGAGCTTTCTTCATTTATTTATCTGGAAAAAAAATAAACACTTTTTTTTTTTTTGGAGCAGAATTAACATTGGTCAGCTGACCTCCCTGTAACTGGGGCAGACTTCCCCTGAAAGAACCTTTTACTTGCAGAAGTCTTAACAACAACAGCATCAAATCAAAACCAAATCCCTTTGCCAGTTCTCCACCACACTACAAACTCCTTGAAGGAAACAAGTCATGTTGTCTTCACGTTTAAATTTGCGCAAGGCCTGGCACACTTGGAATTCAAATTATGTTTGTTAATTAAATGAGTAAATTCCAAACCTCTGTGACAGGGTCCTCGCGGCAATACTTCTGAAAACAAGAATATCACCAGGTTAAGTTGCAGTGGGTGTGGAAGCAATTTTATAGGGAATGATTAATTGTAGGCAAAATTATGACATGGGTGTATAATTCTCTTCAGATCTCCGAGTCTCAGTGCTACAGACCTCATTCTCAAAGTCCTGCTACCCTACAGTTCTCTGGCTCTCTCCCATGATGCAAAAATGTAGATGGGGTTTAAGGCTATTTATTTATTTTTATTCACAATGATTTATGGGCATCTATTATAAGTTGGGCACTATGTAGGTTTTAGGGACTAAGAAGTCAAATATAGCATGGTAACTGCCCTTAGGGAGTTCACGGTTTGATGGGGGATATAAATATGTAAACTAATGGTTATCACACTGCATGACAAACTCCCAAATGCTTCATGAATCCAGAAGAGGCATCCCCCGTACTTCCTGGAAGAGGTGACATCTGAGCTGATTTTTGGTGGACAAATGAGTTGGGGATGGGGTGCCGTTCCAGCAGAAGGAACGGTATGTACAAGGACTCATGTTGGACACCAGCAAACGTTCTTGGAACACCACGGAGGTCCACATGGCTGAGGAAAAGGGTGTGAGTTCGGGTGTGGCCAGAGCTGTAGCCGCAGAGGGAAGCCGGCTCAGGCCTGCCATCTCTTAAGGCGTCTTGAGAAGTGTTGATTTATCCTGGGGCAGTGGGGAGTCACCAAAAGTTTGTAAACAGGAAAATGACCTGATCAGATTTGTGATTTAAAAAGATACAGACATAAATCAAGGAGACTAGTTCTGAGACCACTGCAATCATCAGGCAAGAGCAAGTGGCCCTGTTGAGAGGCCCCTACTCAGTGACAGGTCAGTTGTAGAGTTTCACCCCACGATGCTCTGCACATGCTTTGGTCTGTGTGCCTTTAACACATTACAAGCTTTGGCTAATTTTTTGCACTTGACTTGAATTTCCTTGTTTGGTGGTCATTTCATCCTGCCAAGTTTGAAGTTTACAGCCTACAACGTTTGATAGCTTTTCAGTACATAGTTTTCAGACTTTTTTTTTTTTAAGTGGAAAACTATGGGGATATTTCATGCTTGAAACCCAGGAGTGCATAAATGGCTTAGTTCAAACTTTTCCCAAAATATTGACTTTGGGTAAAGACCAAATATCTGAATTTCAGGCCAGAGCTCAGTAAAAGGTTAGATATCTTTGTGGTTTCTTCTTAAAAAAGAGAGAGTCTGAGAGAGAGAGAGAGAGAGAGAGAGAGAAAGAGAGAGAAAGAGAATGAGAGAGGGAGAGAAGAGGAAAGAGAACAAGAAGTTTCTCATTTCATCATTTGAAGAATTAGCATCTGAAAAAATAAAATCATATCCATCCATGTAAACTTCCCCGATTCCATGAAAGATGTCAGTATCAAATTCTGAACTTTTGGATCAAAATGTAAGACTCCGTATTCCCCATCACACTCAGCACTCTCTTGCCATCTTCCTTCCTTTCCTGGCTGTACCTGCAGTCTCTCCCTAAATTGTCACCACCAGCAGGACAGAGTCCCAAGTAAGAGTGGCCTGGGCTGTTTGTCACTAGAATATAAAAGAATTTTCCAATGATTCTCCAAAGAGAAGCAATAAGCAAGTAAAATTAAAATTTTGCTTTCCATTTTCTCAGGTCTAAGCTAACAATACCTGATTCTGAAGCCGAGTGTAATGCAACTGGATATAACCCATTTGCTGTCCCCTCACAACTCCCTTAGACCAGGGTTCTGAATGCTGTGGAAATTTAGGGGCTGTTTTGGTTAACTATTACTGTACAAAACCACTCCAGGACATAAGGACTTAGAACAAAACATTTTATTATCTCCCGCAATTCTGTGGATTGACCAGGTGTTTATATGTCTTGCTGGTGTTGCCTGGGGTATTGGGATGGTTGGAAGGTCCTCAAAGGTTTCACTCATATGACTGCAAGTTGGTGCTGGCTGTCAACCGGGAGTTCAGCTGGGACTATCTGCTGGAGACCTCAGTTCTCCTCCAATTGGGCCCTTCACATGGCTAACTGGACTTCCTCATGGTGAGGCAGCTGAGTTCCAAGAAGGGATATTCCAATAGGTGAATGAAGATAGAAGTGGCTATTCTCTTACACAGAGTACTTCTATGTTCTGTTGGTTAAAGCCAGTCACACAGCTAGCCCAGATTCAAGGGGAGGTGAAATAAACTACCACTTTTTGGAGAAATGGCAAGGGAATATTTCATGAGAGCATATGAGATGGGAGATAGAGCTGTGACATCTCTGGCCAGAAGAAGAGGAAAGACAATTCAAAGAGGCTTTGTGGACAGCTAACTTTGAAGTGCTTAGACTTGGATGGCAACGGTCAGACTCAGTGGTCCCTGGGGAAGGATCAGTGTGAGTAGCTATGCACTAAACCCTTTACAGAGAACAAGCACCCTCACAGGCTTGTTGCCTGGGAGGTGGTTAGAAATATCCTTCCTGTAAAAATGGTCTTTAATTCAGTCTTTGTAATTCTGGCCCAGCACACAACCTGAACCCGAGGAAACTAGTCATTGTCATTTCCTTCAAAACAAGTTGCCAACTCTGGGTCATGAGACCCCAGCGACAACTAATGGACTCGGGATCCCAGAGTAGAGAAGCTAGACCCAGGGGAAACCAGCAGCCAATGAGAAGGCCTAGCTGAAACTCTGTCCAATAGGATCACTTCTTATTGGTAAGGCATAAACAATTACAAGGATGCCCAGTTCCTCACCTTTTGGAAATTGTAATGCAAAATGAATTGAGAATTGAGAGAGGAATGGTGAAGCAGAAAGCTGAAAAGATGAAACAGAGAGAGAAGCAGAGGCAAAAAAAAAAAAAAAAAAAACAACAACAACAAACAACAGCTGAGTCATGAGGTTCTGATGGAGTCAATGTGGCAGAAAGAAGTGGATTCTCAGTTTTAGGGAACAAGATTCTTGGGACACAGAGCAACAGTCGGGTTGAAGGGTGAACACATTAGTTTTCTTTAAGTCTGACCTCATCGCCCAGCCCTCACCTTTACTCCCTATACTCCAGCCACATTGGCCTTTGTATTCCTTAAACGTGCCAGAGTTGTCACATATGAGCTTTGTACCAAATGATCCCTATGCCTGAAAGATTCTGCCCCAGCCCTTCTCCCAGCTGGCTCCCCTAGAGCTCTCAAGTCTCGGCTACCATGCCACTTCTTCAAAAAAGTCTTCTTGGTCCATGCAATCTGACGTAGCCTCACCCCCTTCTCCCTTCTCCCTATCACATCCCCAGATTCTTTTCTTCATAGCACTTGTATTTTTGTACTATCTGTCAACCCTCACTTGAGTGGAAGCTCCATGCAGGCAAGAACCTTATGTGTCTTATTCACTGCTAGAGTCCCCAGAGCCTAGCACACTATCAGACATAGTTGGTGCTCAATAAATATTTGTTCAGCTGAATCTTTATTCCTCACAAATTGAAGGAGCCTCACACAACAGGACAAGGTCCTGAAACACTTCATGGTAGAGACACCCTTTATGCCTACAGCAAGATAGACAAAGCCATAGAACCCACCTGTATTGATGAATATTTAAGTTCCCTAAAAATAGAACAGAAACTGTTACTGAATAAAAGCAAAGCTAAGGACATTTTGCACCCTTTTAATTACTGGATAGGATTAATCCAGACAGAATATTGGATACTTTCGGGGAGGAGCCAAGATGGCGGAACGGCATGGAAGTTTTTTGTGTGTCTCGCATCCATGAAATACAGCCAGACCAACACTAAACCATCCTACACACCTAGAAAACCGACTGGAGGATTAACACAACATGATGCACAGGATTGCACAACCTGAACCACAGAATTCAGCAGTTATGCGGCGGGGAGAAGTGAACTTGGGGAGCCAGAAGGTGCAGGAACGGAGGTGCTTTTGTGAGCGGAGAGAGGACAGAGACTGGGTGGGGGGAGGATAGGGAAAAGCACCCCTCCCCAAAAGCAGGTGGAGAGAAAGTAGAAAATTGGAAACAGCCGCAGGGACTAAACCAAAAAGGGAGAAAGGAGAAAGGAGAAGGTTTAAATTCCATTAAGACTGTAAACAAGGGGAGCACAAAGGCTGCATCTCCGCAGCTCCATACCTGGCGGTGCTCTGGTGGGAAAGGTGAATCTCCAGGAACAGAGTGGGGTCCAGGAGGTCCTCAGGCCACACGGGGGAAAGCTGTCCCAATGCTGGAAGGACATTTGGTAGAGACTGTTGAAGCCACCTGGTCCTGGCAGACCCCAGAAAATGGCACATTCGCTGGTGCTGGAACAAGGTCGTTAAGGTGAAGCCTGGTGCCAGATGTGTGTTGTGATTTTCTATAATCCCTGAAATGCTGCTGCTACACTGTCTCGTGAACTTTTTCTGGGGCGGGTGGCACCTGGCCGCAGTCTCGGGGCACCGGCAGCAGCAGGGTCCAGCAAGCGTTCCTGGGTGCGGCCAGCATTTGGACCTTACTCATTCGGCCACTGCTCGGTGAGACCCTCCCGCAGAGAGGCGGAATGGGTCAAAGCCTCAGTCCTTCAGAAGTAAGGGGCCAGGGAAAACAGCCGCATCTGAGACAAAACTCGGGAGAGGGGTACTGCCTGGGGCCTAGTCACGGAGAGTGAAAGAGCGGGAAGTGGACGAAAGCTGAAGACAGAGGACCAGTGCGCGATTGCTGATCCGGGAGAACACACTGGGTAGCTGGGTGGCGCCATTTTAACCGTTCCGCGCATGCGGATACACACCTACGAGCGCTGCAACAATCCACCCCAGTAGGCTAGCAGCGCCATCTAGTGGAGAACGGAGCCGTTACACTGAGCCCCGCCCAACTGGGCCAACCTGGCTCTTCAAGAACAAGTCTCACCACCGGCTTAGTTTATGGACTATAAAGCGCTACATAGACTGACTTCTAGGGGAAAACGAAGTAATTTCAGTCCTACTTCAATCTGTTAGCATCCATCTATTCCATTTTCCTTCTTTCTTTTTTTTCTCTTTTACACTTCTTTTCTTTTTCTTGAATACAGAAAGAGAAAAAACTCATTTTTATTTTCGATTTTTATTAAAAATATTTTTCTTTAATTTTTATTACTATATTTTTTACTTTTGTGTAATTTTTTTCAAATTCTATTTTACTTCCACCATTTTATCTTAGTCTACTTCAGTGTATTCACCTTTTCAAATTCTCAAACGATTTCCCTTCTCCCCATTTTTTTTCTCTAATCTGTCAAACCACTTTCAACACCCAGACCAAAACACACCTAGAATCTAGCATCATTTATTCAGTTTTTGTGTGTGTTTAATTTCTTAATTTTAATATTTTTTTAATTTTAATTTTTTTATTTTAATTTTTCTACCTCATTATTTCTTTTTCTCCCTTCAAAATGACAAAACAAAGAATTCACCCCAAAAGAAATCACGAAGAAACGACAGCCAGGGATTCAACCAACACAGATACAAGCAAGATGTCTGAACCAGAATTTAGAATCACGGTAATAAGAATACTAGCTAGAGTCGAAGATAGATTAGAATTCCTTTCTGCAGAGATAAAAGAAGTAAAAAATAGCCAGAATGAAATTAAAAATGCCAAAACTAAGCTGCAATCACGGATGGATGCAATGGCAGCAAGGATGGATGGGGCAGAACAGAGAATCAGCAATATAGACAACAAACTTATAGAGAATAATGAAGCAGAAAAAAAGAGAGAGATTAAGGCAAAAGACCAAGATTTAAGAATTAGAGAAATCAGTGACTCATTAAAAAGGGACAACATCAGAATCATAGGGGTCCCAGAAGAGGAAGAGAGAGAAATAGTGGTAGAAGGGTTATGTGAGCAAATCATAGCAGAAAACTTTGCTAACCCGGGGAAAGACAGACATCAAAATCCAGGAAGCACAGAGGACCCCAATTAGATTCAACAAAAACCGACCATCAACAAGGCATATCATAGTCAAATTCACAAAATACTCAGGCAAGGAGAGAATCATGAAACCAGCAAGGGGAAAAAAAGTCCCTAACCTACAAGGGAAGACAGATCAGGTTTGCAGCAGACCTATCCACAGACTTGGCAGGCCAGAAAGGAGTGGCAGGATATATTCAGTGTGCCGAATCAGAAAAATATGTAGCCAAGCATTCTTTATCCAGCAAGGCTGTCATTCAAACTAGAAGGAGAGATAAAAAGTTTTCCCACACAAACAAAAATTAAAGGAGTTTGTGACCACTAAACCAGCCCTGCAAGAAATTAAAAAAAAATTTTTTTAATGTTTTTATTTATTTTTGAGACAGAGAGAGACAGAGCATGAGCAGGGGAGGGGCAGAGAGAGGGGGAGACAAAGAATCTGAAGTGGGCTCCAGGCTCTGAGCTGTCAGCACAGAGCCCGATGCAGGGCTCAAACTCACAAAGTGTGAGATCATGACCTGAGCTGAAATCGGACACTCAACCAACTGAGCCACCCAGGCGCCATATATATATATTATATATATATATATATGCATTATATATATGCATTATATATATTATATATATAAATACCAAAAGCAACAAAGATTAGAAAGGACTAGAGAACGCCACCAGACACTCCAACTCTACAAGCATCATAATGGCAATAAATTCATACCTTTCAGTACTCACTGTAAACATCAATGGACTCAATGCTCCAATCAAAAGACATAGGGTGACAGAATGGATAAGAAAACAAGATCCATCTATATGCTGTTTACAAGAGACCCACTTTAGACCTTAAGACACCTTCAGATTGAAAACAAGGGGATGGAGAACCATCTATCATGCTAATGGTCAACAAAAGAAAGCTGGAGTAGCCATACTTATATCAGACAATCTAGACTTTAAAATAAAGACTGTATCGGGGCGCCTGGGTGGCGCAGTCGGTTAAGCGTCCGACTTCAGCCAGGTCACGATCTCGCGGTCCGTGAGTTCGAGCCCCGCGTCAGGCTCTGGGCTGATGGCTCGGAGCCTGGAGCCTGTTTCCGATTCTGTGTCTCCCTCTTTCTCTGCCCCTCCCCCGTTCATGCTCTGTCTCTCTCTGTCCCAAAAATAAATAAAAAACGTTGAAAAAAAAAATAAAAAATAAAATAAAATAAAATAAAGACTGTATCAAGAGATGCAGAAGGGCATTATATCATAGTCAAGGGGTCTATCCACCAAGAAGACCTAACAATTGTAAACATTTAGGCGCCAAATGTGCGAGCACCCAAATATATAAGTCAATTAATCACAAACATGAAGAAACTCATCGATAGTAATACCGTAATAGTAGAAGACTTCAACACCCCACTCACAACAACAGACAGATAATCTAATCAAAAAATCCACAAGGAAACAATGGCTTGGAATGACACACTGGACCAGATGGACTTAACAGATATATTCAGAACATTTCATCGTAAAGAAGCAGAATATACATTCTTCTCCAGTGCACATGGAAGGTTCTCCAGAATAGACCATATACTGGGGCACAAATCAGCCTCAAGTAAGTACAAAAAGATTGAGATCATACCATGCATATTTTCAGACCACAACGCTATGAAACTCGAAATCAAACACAAGAAAAAATTTGGAAAGATAACAAATACTTGGAGACTGAAGAACATCCTACTAAAAATGAATGGGCTAACCAAGCAGTTAAAGAGGAAATTAAAAAGTATATGGAAGTCAATGAAAATGATAACACCACAACCCAAAACCTCTGGAATGCAGCAAAGGCAGTCATAAGAGGAAAGTATATAGCAATCCAGGCCTTCCTAAAGAAGGACAAAAGATCTCAGATACACAACCTAACCTGACACCTTAAGGAGCTGGAAAAAGAACAGCAAATAAAACCCCAAACCAGCAGAAGACAGGAAATAATAAAGATTAGAGCAGAAATTAATGCTATCAAAACCAAAAAACAGAACAGATCAATGAAACCCAAAGCCAGTTCTTTGAAAGAATTAAAATTGATAAACCACTAGCCAGTTTGATCAAAAAGAAAAAGGAAAGGACCCAAATAAATTAAATCAAGAATGAAAGAGGAGAAATCACAACCAACACAGCAGAAATAAAAAAAATAACAAGAGAATATTATGAACAATTATATGCCAATATAAAGGGCAATCTGGAAGATATGGACAAATTCCTAGAAACATATACACTACCAAAACTGAAACAGGAAGAAATAGAAAATTTGAACAGACCCATAACCAGGAAGGAAATCGAATTAGTAATCAAAAATCTGCCAAAAAACAAGAGTCCAGGGCCGATGGTTTCCAGGGGAATTCTACCAAACTTTTAAGGAAGAGTTAACACCTATTCTCTTGAAGGTTGTTTCAAAAAATAGCAATGGAAGGAACACTTGCAAACTCTTTCTATGAAGCCAGCATTACCTTGATTCCAAAACCAGACAAAGACCCCACTAAAAAGGAGAACTATAGACCAATTTCCCTAATGAACATGGATGCAAAATCCTCAACTAGATATTAGTCAACCGGCTCCAACAATACATTAAAGATATTATTCACCACAACCAAGTGGGATTTATACCTGGGATGCAGGGCTGGTTCAATATCTGCAAAACAATTAACATGATTCATCACATCAATAAAAGGACAAGAACCATAAGATCCTCTCAATAGATGCAGAGAAAGCATTTGACAAAATACAGCATCTTTTCTTGATAAAAACCCTCAAGAAAGTAGGGATAGAAAGAGCATACCTCAAGATCATAAAAGCCATATTTTAAAGACCCAATGCTAATATCATCCTCAATGGGGAAAAACTGAGAGCTTTCCCCCTAAGCTCAGGAACAAGACAGGGATGTCCACTCTCGCCACTGTTATTCAACATAGTATTGGAAGTCTTAGCCTCTGCAATAAGACAACACAAAGAAATAAAAGGCATCCAAATCGGCCAGGAGGAGGTCAAACTTTCACTCTTCGCAGATGACATGATACTCTATATGGAAAACCCAAAAGATTCCACCAAAAAACTGCTAGAATTGATTCATGAATTCAGCAAAGTTGCAGGATATAAAATCAATGCAGAGAAATCAGTTGCATTCCTATATACCAACAATGAAGCGACAGAAAGAGAAATCAAGGAATTTATCCCATTTACAGTTGCACAAAAAAACCATAAAATACCTAGGAATAAATCCAACCAAAAGAGGTGAAAAATCTATACACTGAAAACTATAGAAAGCTTATGAAAGAAATTGAAGAAGACACAAAGAAATGGAAAAAGATTCCATGCTCCTGGATAAGAAGAACAAATATTGTTAAACTGTCAATACTACCCAAAGCAATCTACATATTCAATGCAGTCCCTATCAAAATAACACCAGCATTCTTCACAGAGCTAGAACAAATAATCTTAAAATTTGTATGGAACCAGAAAAGACCCTGAATAGCCAAAGCAATCTTGAAAAAGAAAACCAAAGCAGGAGGCATCACAATCCCAGACTTCAAGCTATACTACAAAGCTGTAATCATCAAGACAGTACGGTACTGGCACAAGAACAGACACTCAGATCAATGGAACAGAATAGAGAACCCAGAAATGGACCCACAAACGTATGGTCAACCAATGTTGGACAAAGCAGGAAAGAATATCCAATGGAATAAAGACAGTCTCTTCAGCAAGTGGTGCTGGGAAAACTGGACAGCGACATGCAGAAGAATGAACCTGGACCACTTTCTTACACCATACACAAAAAATGAACTCAAAATGGATGAAAGACCTCAATGTAAGACAGGAAGCCATCACAATCCTCGAGGAGAAAGCAGGCAAAAACCTCTTTGATCTTGGCTGCAGCAACTTCTTACTCAACACGTCTCCAGAGGCAAGGGAAACAAAAGCAAAAATGAACTAGTGGGACCTCATCAAAATAAAAAGCTTCTGCACAGCTAAGGAAACAGTCAGCAAAACTAAAAGGCAACCGACAGAATGGGAGAAGATATTTGCAAATGACCTATCAGATAAAGGGTTAGTATCCAAAATCTACAAAGAACTTATCAAACTCAACACCCAAAAACCAAAAAATCCAGTGAAGAAATGGGCAAAAGACATGAATAGACACTTCTCCAAGGAAGACATCCACATGGCCAACTGACACATGAGAAAATGCTCAACAAAACTCATCATCCAAGAAATACAAATCAAAACCACAATGAGATACCACCTTACCTGTCAGAATGGCTAATATTAACAACTCAGGCAACAACAGATGTTAGCGAGGATGTGGAGAATGAGGATCTCTTTTGCATTGTTGGTGGGAATGCAAGCTGGTGCAGCCACTCCGGAAAACAGTATGGAGGTTCCTCAAAAAATTAAAAATAGAACTACCCTACAACCCAGCAATTGCACTACTAGGCATTTATCCACGGGATACAGGTGTGCTGTTTCGAAGGGACACATGCACCCCCATGTTTATAGCAGCCCTATCAACAATAGCCAAAGTATGGAAAGAGCCCAAATGTCCCTCAATGGATGAATGGATAAAGAAGATGTGGTATATATACACAATGGAGTATTACTCGGCAATCAAAAAGAATGAAATCGTGCCATTTGCAACTATGTGAATGGAACTGGAGGGTATTATGCCAAGTGAAATTAGTCAGAGAAAGGCAAAAATCATATGACTTCACTCATATGAGGACTTTAAGAGACAAAACACATGAACATAAGGGAAGGGAAACACAAATAATGTAAAACAGGGAGGGAGACAAAACAGAAGAGACTCATAAATATGGAGAACAAACTGAGAGTTACTGGAGGGGCTGTGGGAGGGGAGATGGGCTAAATGGGTAAGGGGCACTAAGGAATCTACTCCTGAAATCATTGTTGCACCATATGCCTACTAATTTGGATGTAAATTTTAAAAAATAAAAAATGAAATAAAAAAGGGTATTGGAAATTTAAATTATAAAAGTGGTAGCATGAGTGAGTAGTTGTGATTATTGAACTGTTCCCTATTTTGACAGTGGTGATGGTTACAATTGTCAAAATTCATAGAACTGTATACCAAGAGTGACTTTTATTGCTTGTGTAATTTGAGGAATAAACAATTTAGGTAATTACAAAAAAAAAAGAATACTGGATACTTTCCATTGATACTCAAGGACAATCAAAATGAGTCAAGTAGTTTCTGCTCATTGGAAACTTTTGAGGATCTTCCTTTCCTCAACAGCTCACCATCTGCCCTCCCACCACCGCAAACATGCATTCTAAGGTAACACTTGTAAATATGTTTGGGTTTGCAGATGATATGCCTAAGCTATATGCATATCTTTCTGAGTTTTGTCCTCTAAGCAAGCATTCAATGTCCTGAACATTTTAACCACTGATCTTAGAAGGAAAACCTTCTAAGGCCAAAAGCTTTTGAATGCCTGAAAAAATACCTGAAAAAAATGATATTGTTTCTCAAACAGAACAAATATAATTCAAGAGATGTTTGAGCAAAATGTACATCAAACATTACACAATGTCTACTTGTTCACTGAGCTATGTTCTTGTACTTCCCACGGGGTAGAAGGGTCAGAGTACCTTTTAATATCCTTGGGGGATGGGGATGCTATCAAAGGTCGTATGCCAAGCATTGTTGAACCTCGTTACACTCACACTTTTCAGTGTTCCCAAGCCTTGACTGACATGGCCTCATCTATACACACATCTATACGTGAAGTCTTTGCCACATGAACAAGATCTACAGAAGTAAACTGACATGTACTTGATTTTTGAGTTAAGGCTTAGTATGTGATCTGTGACTAGGATTCCCAATTCCCTGGGAGAGAACCAATCTCATGTACATCCCATTTTCCCATCAATACACTTGTCCTTGTCAGATCCCATGTCCTCACTTTAGTATAGAGGACAAGGATCTCAGGGTATGACTCAGGGTGTGCAGCAAAGGGGGTCTCAGGATCAGGGTTCCCCTGATGGCGTCCCCAGGCTGACTCTCTCATCCCACTCTCCTGCCTCCATGTTTCCAGTGGAAGCAGTAATAAGGGATTAAGGACCCATCAAGAGAATCTTATGGAAGCCTTGGGAACTGGATGAGAAAGGAGGTCAGGAAGTGAGGAGGGAGACTGGGAAAAGCATACAGAGATTACAAACTCCCATATATAATTAATGGAGGTGGGAGGTTACTTAATGGGGAAAATCCTGTCAGTCCTTAAGAGGTGAATTTTGAACCTCCATTTCTGTGGTGCATGTAATTTTCCATACAAGTTATCTCTCAGAGATTCCCTGCCAGATATTGATTCCCATCCTCCACATTGGAGCTCTAGTGTTTGGGTTTGTTGCAAAGCATCTTCAATATGTGTTTAATATTGTGTGAGCAATTGAAGAATGTGGGGACTTATAACAAATCTAAAACAGCTTAAAATCAAGGGTTTGGTGTAAATAGCTTTGCGGTTGTTATGTTTTCAGTGTTTTCACAGGCTGTTATTCCAGACCATTCCAAAGTAGAGAGAAGTCATCCTATTTTTAAAGACCTCCAGAGTAGATTCCACTGTCTTCTTTCACAGCTTGGTCTGGTGTCTACCAACTCTCAGAGTTGGCAAGTGTTCCTCGGATCTAACTAAATTCTGCCTACAGAAGCTCAGACCACCCAGCCATGGGAGCCAGAGGAACCTTCTACCATCTTGGATATCATCTTCTTTGGGCCTTCAAGATGGTCAGTAAGCCTTTGGAGACTTGATCATCTTAATTCCCATAGCCTCCTTTGAATCTGGAGTATCTGCTCTTCTAGAAGCCCAGTATTGAATTTCCCCCTCATCGAAGAGGTCGTTTCACCTGCTGGAGAGAAGGAAAGTGGCACTGTGAGCAGAGCTTAGTTTCGAGGGTGAGTGGGTGAGGGAGCAAGAGGTCCTGGCGCCCACACAGGCCTGCCTGTTCATACTGCTAGCCCTGCCAGCTGCTGTCAACTGCTCCCCCGGCACTCTGTGCTCTAAGCCAGGGGACTAATCTCCTTCCCCCCATGTTTGTCCTCTGCTCTTCAAGGAATAGGGGCCAGAAGTGTCAAGGAAGTATGGCCTCACCCAAGAGGAAAAGGAAGCTCAAAAGCTGGCTCAGAGGGTGAGGTTCTGCTGGGTCATAGGATGCATCTGGCCTTAACATTTCTGAGGAAGGAAGGGAGGCAAGAAATCAGATCCCAGTGACCTTCTGAAAGCTGCTCAGACTCTGAGATTTGCCACATGCCTCTGATTGCCCAGATTAAAGCTCAAAACTGACTTGAGATCTCTTCCAGCTCACATCCTGACTCCAACATAAGGGCTACGCAAGAAAGAGAATGGAGGTTATGACCAGGAAGTGTTGCCATGCCATAAAATTCCAGGGGGTACTATTCACACAGGAAGGTAGAACCCTGAAAAAGAAAGATTTGTGGGTAAAAGGTGTATGGGGGCGCACTGCCTGCATTGAGAGAGTAGCCCTGAATACAGGCACAGCTTAGGAGCTCCCAGACTCTGCATGGCCTGGGTGCAGGGAGTCCTTCAGAATGCAAGTTTCACTGACGTGCAGTTGTGGGTGGAAAGAGCATTTGTCTTTAAGTCAGAGGCCTGAGTTCCACCCCGATCTCTAGGGACACACTGGGGGTCTTAGGTTTTTCTGGGTTAGATCAGTGGTTTCCACACAGGCTACCCATTTTGTGCCAAAAAATTTCACAGACCTCCACATGACACATCTTCCAAGGTGAGTTAAGGCCTAAAGATAAAATATAGGATGAAACTATTGCCCTATAAAAATGTCTCTTTAAAATCCTTTAAATTACTTGCAAACACAGAGATACACTTATTTTGATAGGCATTTGTTAAGATCAGAGACCCACTGAGGGGAAGGAGTCACATCTACCAATCATGCCCAGCATCTCTTCATTGAGAGGAATAGTAGTCAGATCTCTAAGGTTATTAAATGGTTACATGTTTAATTTTTGTTTTGCTGTTTGTGAGTTTGCTAAGCCCATCTCCTCTAATTGCATGGATTCAGTATGCACACGATGCAACTCTCTCTTAAATGTATTTAAATATGTTTGTTGATTAGAGGCTCCTGGGTGGCTCAGTCTATTTATTAAGCATCTGGCTCTTGGTTTTGGCTCAGGTCATGATCTCACAGTTCCTGAGTTTGAGCCTTGCATTGGGCTCTGAGCTGCCCGTGCAGAGCCTGCTTGGGATTCTGTCTGTCTGTCTCTCTCTCTCTCTCTCTCTCTCAGAATAAATAAATAAACTTTAAAAAATTGTTGATTAAAAAAAGTTCGGTGTGAGGGGCACCTGGGAATCTCAGTCGATTGAGCGTCTGACTTCAGCTTAGGTCATGATCTCACAGTTTGTGAGTTCGAGCCCCGTGTTGGGCTCTGTGCTGACAGCTCGGAGCCTGGAGCCTGCTTCGGATTCTGGGTCTCCCTCTCTCTGCCTCTCCCCCGTTCATGCTTTGTCTCTCTCTTTCTCTCTCAAAAAATAAATAAACATTAAAAAAATTTTTTAGGGGCGCTTGGGTGGCTCAGTCAGGCGTCCGATTTTGGCTCAGGTCATGATCTTGCGGTCCGTGAGTTCGAGCCCCACGTCGGGCTCTGTGCTGACCGCTCAGAGCCTGGAGCCTGTTTCAGATTCTGTGTCTCCCTCTCTCTCTGAACCTCCCCCATTCATGCTCTGTCTCTCTCTGTCTCAAAAATAAATAAACATTAAAAAAAATTTTTTTTAAGTTCACTGTGATACATGTGACTAGAAACTCAGAAAAGTTTTTATATGAATTTGTGTTTTATTTGTTGCAACAGCATCTATGCACATTTGTAAAAACTTCTAAAAAAATGTCCAGGTATGGGGGTGCCTGGGTGGCTCAGTCAGTTACACATCTGACTTTTGATTTCAGCTCAGGTCATGGTTCTTGAGTTCGAGTGCCTGCTTGGGAGTCTCTCTTCTCTCTGCCCCTACCTCCACTCTCTCTCTCTCTCTCTCTCTCTTAAAATAAATTTTTAAAAATGTACAGGTATGATGAGATGTATGAATTATCCAGGGATGGATGGTGCTAGATGCAGATGGGCTAGCTGACCCCTGGCTGTATGGCCAAGATGGTCAAATGGGAGCTAAGTTAATGGGAAGCTCTGAACAATCCGCAGCTTGAAATCTCAACCTGTCTGTGCTCCGCAGGCAAGTCTGTGCTGATTGACCAAGAAGGGTATCTTGGCTTTCAACCCACATTTCAAAAAACTAATTTTGAAAAAGAGTAGTTGGACTTATTTTTATCTAATCCCTGGACGCCAGTTATACCTTACAGGCTGCCTTGTCATTTTTAGGGTGTTTGTGTGCATTATTACCTGTGAATCTCCGAACAGCCCTCGGAGGCAGGCAAAATGAGTACATTTCCCATTTTTCAGACTCAGAAACCAAAGCTCCAAAATCCAAGGGTCTCGTCTGAGATCCAACAAGCTAAATAAATATTAGAGCTGGAACCAGAATCCAAGTTTTCTAGTTTAAAAACGGTCTAGTTTCCAAAACATTAACATAAAACACAAGCTCTATCACTGCGCTTATCTGGAAGGGTTTGTTTATTCTTGCCTAAAACAGAGACATTCCTATGTGACCACTGAACTTTCCTTCCAGCCCCAGAATAATTCTTTAAATTCTCAGCTCGAATTCCTCTAGATGAGTGCTGTTCTCTGGACCTTGTTCGTCTGCCCCCCTCTGGTGGCCGTTACACAAATAACAGGTCGTAGAGCAACTCCTAGGGCAGTGGTTGCCTTCTCTTTCACCAATCATTCATGGAAACAGCACCTACTATGTGCTGGGCTCTGCACTAGGTGCTGGACATACAAAAGTCAACAAGTTAGGCACTGCCGGCAGAGGCAGTAGACAAACAAGTGAATCGATGATTACAAAAGAGTCATGGGGGAAGTATGCAGAAAATGCTAGGAGTATGCAAAAGACACCTGGGCTGGCCTTGTGGGTAAAAGAGCAGATACCTAGGAAAGGAAAAGCAGTGCCTGAGCAGAGTTCCAAAGACCAAATAGGAATGGGAAATGGGAGGAGGCATTAGGACTTCAGGGAGCTGCCAGGATCTAGTTCAAGATGGTGGAATTCAGACCACAGGTTGCAAGGGAGAAGACCAAGAGGTAGGTCAGAGGGATTGACTGGGGCCAAATGAGGAAAAGCTTTTTATGTCATGCCAGCATTTGAGCTTAAAACCCCTAGGCTAGAGGTCTCCAAACTTTTTCCATCATTTGCACCATCAATTAAAATATTTGAGTATGGGGGCGCCCTGGTGGCTTTGGTTAGTTAAGCATCCAACTTGAACTCAGGTCATGATCTTGCGGTTTGTGGATTGAAGCCCCGCATCAGATTCTGCAATGACAGTGTGGAGCCTGTTTGGGATTCTCTCTCTCTCTCTCTCTCTCTCTCTCTCTCTCTCTCTTTCTCTCCCCCCATCCCCCACTTGTACTCTCTCAAAAACAAATAAATAAAAACTTAAAAAATAATATTTGACTATGCATCTCTAACAAATGGGTATTTATTTAAACAATTTAATACCTAAGCAATGAAGTGTGATGATTAAGAGTATGAGGTCTAGAGCCAAACTGACTAGGTTCAAATCCTGACCCTGCTAGTTATTCACGGCGTGACATTGAACAAATAACCTCTCTGTACCTCAGCACCTTCATCTGCAAAATGAGGAAAATAGCAGGCCTAACTTGTGGAGGAGGATTCAATGAGCTAATTCATGGGGAAAATTTAACACAATGCCTGATATGTAGTATATGTTATATTAGCTAATGGTATTAAACACATTTACCATTTATTGCTATTATAAAAGTGGAGTTGAGATTTACAACAAGGAGGGACCCACTTTACTCCCAGAAGGTCTAATTTAAAAAAAAAAAAAAAAATTTTTTTTAATGTTTATTTATTTTTGAGACAGAAAGAGACAGAGCATGAATGGGGGAGGGGCAGAGAGAGAGGGAGACACAGAATCGGAAGCAGGCTCCAGGCTCTGAGCCATCAGCCCAGAGCCTGACGCGGGGCTCGAACTCACGAACCGCGAGATCGTGACCTGAGCCGAAGTCGGACGCTGAACCGACTGAGCCACCCAGGCGCCCCCAGAAGGTCTAATTTTAACGCAAACTTAGTCCAAAATGTCAAGAATTAATCTGGTCTTCAAAATCTTCAACATGAAGAGCAGACTACTCCCAACCCCCCACCTGCCTATCTAGGACGAAAATAGCTTTGTCATCCCTGGATCCCACTTATGCCCAAACTCATGCATGTAGGTGATTCCTCCATTTAACTCAAAAAGGGGCGAGGGGGCAGGGCCAGAGAGCCCCAGGGGATGATGTTACTTGTCTGAGCACCACCCTTTGGAATTTTAAAAAGAAGATATAAATACCTAATAAACTACCTTTGAAAAACATTTTTATTTTAATTATTAGGGTACAAGCTGTTACTGTGCTCTTTAAAAATGTGTTTGTGCGAAGATAAAACTTGCTTGATTTTTTTTTATAATCTCGGTTTATAAAACCATGTAATGTAGCCATTCAAATTTCTAGTTCTAACTTCATATTATTCCAGTACTTGATTTTGAAATAATTGAAAAGGAGCTTCACCAACATGCATAGATACCAAATGCAAAAAGTGCTTTATGGACTATGCCCTAAAAATAGTGATATTCATCTTCCTGTCTCATCCACCAATTATGCAAAGGTATTTGTTGAAATTTAGCTGACAGTTTCCATTTTTCCTGAAGCCAATCCGTTGTTCTTGCAAAATAATTGGAGGGTTTTACCTTTTCACACTGTTAACAAATTCGTTTATTTAAATAATTTTTTTAATGTTTATTTATTTTTGAGATAGAGACAGATTGTGAGCGGGGGAGGGGTAGAGAGAAAGGAAGACACAGAATCCAAAGCAGGCTCCAGGCTCTGAGCTGTCAGCACAAAGCCTGACTCGGGGCTCAGACTCACCAATCGTGAGATAATGACCTGAGCTGATGTTGGACACTCAAACAACTGAGCCATTCAGGAACCCCACAAATTCATTTATTTTAAAAGATTTGTATATAACGTTAGAATACCCTGTTTCCAAGTTTTTATTTCTTTAATTTTTTTAAGGTTTATTTATTTTGAGAGTGAGGGAGAGAGAGAGCACAAGCAGGGGAGGGGCAAAGAGAGAGGGAAAGAGAGAATCCCAAGCAGGCTCCCTGCGGTCAGCACAGAGCCCATTGTGGGGCTTGAACTCACAAACCACGAGATCATGACCTGAGCTGAAATCAAGAATCAGATGCCTAACGATTGCACCACTCAGCGCCCCAAGTTTTTAAAGTAAGTTGATAAATGAGCTTTTATAGATGTCCCACTTAAATAATTTTCAGCCTTAAAACCACATAACCCTGGAAAATTTTCCACTCTCCATTTTCAGTATAAACTAAAGGCAGGAGTTTATTTTCAAAAGCTATTACTCTCTCACACTTTGTTACAACGTAACCTTTGCCTCCAAGAGACAAGTGTATTTATTTTTTTCCAAATATCTTGTAGGTACATTTTCCTGACACCACTTTCGTCATGGAAAAGGTCAGCAGATTTAAAACCTTGTCCATTTATAAAAGAAAGATTCATAACATGCTTACCTTTGATAATTCTTTTAAGTACTTTGCCAAGGGGAAACCCTTTTTACCTCGCCTCGTATTGATTATGAGACCAGCTGTATTTCTCATCTTCATTTTTTTCTTCTTCTAGGTATGGAGTTGTAATTTGCTTTTTTCTTCTTTTTGTTAAAAAAAAAATTCATACGTACACATATCTATAAAACAAAAAGCCCTCACTGGGCCTACAGATGAAATATATAACACTCTTACCTAACATAATTTTAACTCAGTGGTATGCTGTAAAATGTGTAACAACCAGAAGTCTGAAAAGAAGAAAAGACCCTGATTTGTAGTATTTGCCAACTTCCGGGGATAAACATTCTCACCATAGTCAGTTGCAAGCTACCAACATGCTGTCCCTGATCGCAGAGTTGGGAAGAGATGCAAAGCAGCAAACCATTAGATAACGTGTCCATCATTCAGCTACAGAGATGTAAATGACCTCAAGATCTTACATATTAGGGCGCCTGGGTGGCTCAGTCAGTTAAGCATCTGATTTCAGCTCAGGTCATGACCTCATGGTCCATGAGTTCCAGTCTCGCGTGGGGTGAGCACGAGCCCCTGGTGAGCCCCACTTCTCTCTCTTTCTCTCTCCCTCTCTCTCTCTCTCTCTGCCCCTCGCTCACTTGCACCCACTCTCTCTCAAAAAAAAAAAAAAAAAAAAAGCTTACATAGTAGCAAAATGTGGTAAAATAGTTAGGAAGTGATGAGTATATTTAAGTATGCATGACTTTTGTTTTAAAAATAATTTAAGTATAGGTTTATATAATTTTATATTTAATAATGGCTCTGCTTATCAACCAGCTCACAGAACTCCTGAAAATTTGATAATATGCTCTCATGACCCCTTATAAAACTGTCCCGCCCACCATTCTGACCTTGTTATGCTAAAAGAGCAGAGTCCTGTCTGTGTTTATCTGTGCGTGTGTGTGTATACTTGTGTGCATCATGTGTGTGTTTGTGTATGTTCCAACTATAAATTGTCTTTACTTCTGAAGGAAACATTTATATGCTAGACGTCTGATTTTTTTATATAAGGAGCTTTTGAAATTAAATATTTTTTAAAAAGAATAATTTGGTCAAGTTCTAACAAAAATGTTAATGTCTGTTTTACATTAATTTTAAATGTTAATAATCTGAATTCACATTATATTTACTGGTTGGTTTGGGAGTAATCAGCATCTTTTCAATATTGACTTCTAAGCTATCAATGAGTATGTCTCTCCATTTACTCTTGTCTTTTTACATCTCAATAAAGTTTTAAAGTTTTTTTTTACTGTTGGGCCTTTTTAAGTGGGCTACTTGGTAATACATGATTCTAGTTGCCATGGCTAATAGAATGAATTTTTCCCTAATATTTCCAAATTGGTTATTGATATTATGTAAAAACCACTGATATTATATACAAAAACTATTGTTTTTTATATATTTATTATATAAGCAGGGCTCTTTTTTAAAGTTTATTTATTTATTTTGAGAAAGAGAGAGAGAAAGAGACAGAGAGAGAGGAGTGGGGGAGGGACAGAGAGAGGGAGAGAGAGAGGGAATCTCAAGCAGTCTCCCTGCTTTCAGCAGAGACCCCGATATGAGGCTCAAGCTCATGAACTTTGAGATCATGACCTGAGCCGAAACCAAGAATCAGACGCTTAACTGACCGAGCCACACAGGCGCCCCTATATAAGCAGAATTTTTATCGGAAAATATCTTTAGTTTTTAAACAGTATGTAGCAGGTCTCCAGAATCAGTGCTCAGAATCTCAAGCAGGCTCCAGAATCAGCTTGTTCAGGTTGGAATCCCAGCTCTAGCACTCACCACTCACCACCTACTTTATCTTCTAGAACTTCATTTCCTTATCCATACAATGGAAGCAATAATAAATGTGCCTTGTAATGTTTTTGTAAGGATTAAATGACATAATATAGGTAAAGCACTTCACGGGGACCCTGACAGACAGGAAGCACTTGGACAATAAAAATGATTTTATATTCTTGAGCCTCTTGGATTTGCCATGTATATTATCAGACCTATATAGAGTGATACTTTCATATTCCTTCTTAGCAACATTGACATTCACTTTTTTCTCTCTTTTTAACTAAGATTAATGGGTTATTTTTTTTTTTTTCCTATTGAATTGGGTTGACCAAAATTTTGAAAATGTTCAATGATAACCATGTTATTGGCCTCCCAAATCTTATTCTTGACTTTGTTAAGCAGTACATTAGCCTTTCATTGTTAAGTATGATGATAACAATCAGTTTCAGAAAGATATTATTGACTTTTTCGTTTAAAATTTTTCCCTATTTACTGTTTTTTCAAGAAATAAGTAGAAGGTAGTTTTTCTCTTTTGGCTATCAATGAGATGAATTATTATAAAACATTTGTATATGATTCTTTTATTACTTTAGTTACTCATGTCATATTTGATCATATCCTCCTTGTAAAAATGTTAAACAATAGAGAGCTATACAGAAAAGATCAAAGGTCCATTCTTTGGCCCCATTACTATCTCCATTGACCCTATCCTGATTGCTCAAGTTATCTTCTATAGAAAAAGCTTTTTTTACATTAATTTACAAACACATGTATAGATACATAAATACATATTTCTATTTTTAAATATTAATGGGATCATTCTATAATATAATTGAGCCCACAAGTTTTGTTTTGTTGTGTATTTTTTACTTAATGTGTCAAAGATTTTTCTGTTTCAGCACATATAGAGTAACACATTCTTTTTTAGTTAGCTGCTTCATATTCCTTAGTGTGGAAATAACAGTGTGATTTAGTCATTCCCTTACTGATGAATATTTAGGTTGTTTCTCTTTTTTGGTAATACAAAAAAAATGCTACAATATACATTCTTATAGACATTCTTGTGCCTATATGAGAATTTTTTTTAGGACACCGCCATAAGGGATATTGAGAAATCACAGATTAGATTTTGTTTTAATTTAGTAGATTCTACCAAGGTATACTTCCAAAGGGCTATACCAATTTATTCCCCCACCAACAATGTCTCAGATTTTTCTATGAGGGTCATGGATATATTAATGTTTTCTTCATCCTTAATAAATTTTGCTCATTTGTGTTTTATTAGAAATCATTCATTTAGCCACATCTCACAACTTGTAGTACAAAGGTCAACATAATAATCTATACAATAAAGCCTGTATGTCTCTCCTTTATCTGTGGTTATAGTCCTTCCCTCATTCTACAGTGTTTGTTTTTTCCTGTCCTTTTTCTTGATTGGCTTTGCAGAAGGGTTCTCTTTTCTTCTCATGTTTTAAAGAAACATCTCTTTGATTAACAACTGACCCTTGAACAGCATGGGTTTGAGCTGTGCGAGTCCACTGCTACATAGATTTTTTACGGTATAGTACTGTAAATGTATTTTTCTTTCTCTTCCTTCCAGAGCTTCTTTGTTCTAGCTAACTTTATTGTAAGAATGCAGCATATGATAAATATAACATGCCAAATACGTGTTAATCGGCTATGTTATCACAAAAGCATTTGATCAACAGTAGACAATTAGTGGTGAAGTTTCAGGAGAGAGTCACAAGTGGTATGTGGGTTTTCTCTGTGCCACAGGTTTGGTGGCCCTACCCTAACTCCCGTGTCATTCAAACGTCAACTGTACTTAGCAAACTTACTGATTTTCTCTTTTCTGACCACTCATCTCTGTTTTAATCTTCATCGATTCCTTCTTACTTTTCTTAGTCATATTTTCTTGGCTCTCCTTTTAACTTCTGGTTGAATGGTTTATTTTTTATTTTTTTCTTGTTTAATTATAAAAGCTGATAAAGCGCCTAGTGGTTCGACGTGCACAGCCTTGGTCTTCTTGCTTATGTAATGTCCTTGTTATCACTGCTTTCTAAACAATCTCTAATTGTACTTTTGATTTCTCTTTAATCCAAAGGTTATGTAGGAGTATGTGGGGTTTATTTTGTTGTTTTCCTTTCTGAGTTGCTCTGCATTGTAGTCCAAGATTGTGGCCTGAATTATTTCTTCTTCATCAAATATGTTAAATTTTTTCTTGTGGCCTAATCGCTGATCACATTTCCCAAATGTTGCATGGGTTACAGAGGATAGATTCTCTGCAGGGAACAAAAGGTGACATATATCTGTAGTTGGGAAAATATTTTGATACGACCTGATTCAAGTCAGTCAACTGAATCACTGAATGCGGTTTTTAATTTTTTTTTAATGTTTTTATTTATTTTTGAGACAAAGAGAGACAGAGCATGAGCAGGGGAGGGGCAAAGAGAGAGGGAGACACAGAATCTGAAGCAGGCTCCAGGCTCTGAGCTGTCAGCACAGAGCCCGAAGCCAGGCTCGAATTCATGGTGTGTGAGATCATGATCTGAGCTGAAGTTGGACGCTTAACCCACTGAGCCACCCAGGCACCCCTGAATGCAGTTTTTAAGTCACAGAAGGCAAAGTGCTTTTTTTATTGAAAGAGCCAGGCTTTGTTGAGATTTTAGAAGAAGAAGATGGAGGAAGACAAGGAAGAACAGGAGGAAGAGAGAAGAAAGGAGGCAAGAAAGTTACTTTGCTCAGAATTCTAGAAACTAGAGCCTAAATATCCTCCAATTTTTTTTTTAACGTTTATTTATTTTTGAGACAGAGAGAGAGAGCATGAACAGGGGAGGGGCACAGAGAGAGGGAGACACAGTATCTGAAACAGGCTCCAGGCTCCGAGCTGTCAGCACAGAGCCCGACGCGGGGCTCGAACTCACGGACCGTGAGATCATGACCTGAGCCGAAGTTGGACGCTTAACCGACCAAGCCACCCAGGCGCCCCAATATCCTCCAATTTTGGAGGACTCGCTAACTATAGAGATTTGTACTATCAACCCTAGACTTGAGAAGATGGCAGAAATAATAGAAAACTAATTTTCTATACTTGAGGGGATAAGTGCATAAAGAAGAGGGTTGGAGAGGTATAGGAAAGTTGGATGCACGTGAGTGTTTCCGAGTGGTGGCTGTGGTCCTGCCCTTGCCCAGTGTTGAAATCCTGAAAGAGAGGAGGGAGGATTTGGGTTTGAGGCTCTGAAGAAAGCCCTGTTTCTCCCCTGCAGCCCTAGAAGAAGGGACCCTCTCCAAGTGTTCTATGCCAACACAGTGTGACCACCCTGGAGTAGAAAATGGTGGTAGGGCTGATCTAGACAAAGAGAGGACTCCGGTGGCTCTCTGATGACTGCCGAGAGAGCTGGCAGGAGAGTTTACCTGGGCAAGGGGTGCAGTTACCTGCGTTAGTGGGGCGAAGGCTTAGGCTCCAAAATCACAGACATACCTCAGGACATCTGCCAGAACTGAGGTAAGACCCAAGGCTCCCAGGAACCCTGGGCACAGGTCCAGCCAAGAAAACAGACTAGCTTTGTCCTTTGGCCACTAAGGAAGGAAGCTACCACCAAATACCAAGTGGGACAAGATTGTGCAGTAGAGACCAGCGTTGTCTCACACATCTTCAAAACCATAAGGTCATCTGAGCCTTTTAAACCCAAAAGAAACCCCAAAGAATGGGAAAGACAACCTCAAGAGATGCAAATTTTCTTCATATTTTAATATCTCTGGGATGGGGATGTGAGTTACAATCAATGACCCCATATAGTTACCCTCATTTGGCCAGTTTGTAGTCATGACATAGTCATGGGTGTCTATTTATGTGTGAAGATCAAAAGTACCAGTTTCAAAACTTGCAGAATAAATGGGTATCAACAACTTGGAGAAAAATCCCAAAGTAATAGGGAAACATTCATTACCCTTAGAAATACAATGGCTGTAGGGAGGGATGAGAGAAGCAGTCAATAAAACACTCCCAAAACAGAGCCCAAAAGTTGGGGTTTCAGATTGGGTTCCCCAGGAAGTAGGATCTGATATGAAGATAACCATGCAGAAGTCTTATTAGGGAATACCCCTGGAATTGACACCTGTGGAAGAAGCAGATTGGGTGGAGAAAGAAACTGAGCTGTGATGTAGTCACAACAAAGGACTCAGCCAAACTCATGGGGAGCTCTGAAGATGGCTGACCCTTTACGGTAGCTCCAGGTTGGGGAAAAGGGCCAGACCTTTATGTCTCTGTGTTGGCCACTTTTAGGGGGCACATCTTGGGCAAGGTGGACTTTTTTCAAATAAGGCAATCCTGAAAGAGGACTGACAAGTGAGAGCCGTCTGCCGGCAACAATCCCAGAAGCTGAGGGAACAAGAGTTTCCTTGCTAAAGGAGAATCTGAGTGGCACATCACAGCTTTCACCACAGCATGCTGGCTCTACCTGATTGAAAATGTGGCTTATAAAGCACCCGGCACCATTGGCTTTTGGATTTTTTATGGATTCATTTTAAGAAATGCTTTACCACCAAAGCTCTTGATGGCATAGAGGATAATATTATGTGGAAAACACAACATCAATGACTCTGAGTCAAAAAAAAAATGATGCCATTGGATTATGGTGCTGCATAATTATGGTGCTGCAGACCCACACTCAAAATAGGTGTCTCTTGCTGTGAGAACAAATAGCCACCGAGTGATCAGTTGGTCTTCTGGAGGAGAAGTGCCATATCAGGGACTCAGCATTGGTCTCTGTTGATGGCAAGTCAGACATTTAGAGGGGGCAATAGCTGTATCAGTTTTTAAGAGTGTGAGTCCATGTAATTAGGTCCATGTGGAACCCCTATGTCTGTACCGTGGCCAGTCCACTCATGGGTCCATTTGATAATTTATCATGCCATATCTGGGGAAGGCTAATGATGAAGTCTGGCTGATGTCAACTTTGGTTGGGCATTTTGTCTACCTGGATGTTCAATTCCTGTTTTGTGGTGGATGCTTTATAGTGGATACTAACATGTCATACAAAAATCTTCACGCTTGATGCTCACTCCCAGAGATTGTCTACTTGCTTCTACCCCAGAATTTTTTGTTCCAAATCTTCCAGTCATTGTCTTTCTAGGCCTCTAGACAGTACATCAACTCTTTGAACATCTTCCACGAGTCCATAAGTATTCTTATCTCGGGCAACTTCTATTTCCACACAAAGTGGATAGCAGGTGCACTACCTACAGCTCGACCCATCAACAAGCTTTTCCCTTTCCACTTTCTTTCAGTGCCAATGCTGAGCGTGGTTGTGATACAGAAGCTTCATATTCAGCTTTTACCCACGTACTGAACCAATACAAATGTAAACCAAGTCAAGGTTTTTCCTCTTCCATCAACTGGTCTTATAGGATCCCTCATGTGGCTATAAAGATGAGCTGATAAGCTGACGGAGGGGTGCAAATGCAAGAATAGTGGGTGACAGGTAAGCAAACTGTCCATGCAGTTTACTCATGCCCTCTTGTCTTGCTTGGGCTCAATTCCAGGTGTACCATTTCCGTCTTACAGCGGATTGCTGCTCACCTCACCCAATTTATGCCGTAGAAGATCCAACAATTTGCTATGAGGAACTGAATTTCGATGTCAAAAATCAGAGTCAGGGGTAGCTCTATTTTCTCCTTTTTATGATTTACAATAAATATAACATTTGGAAAGATTTCCCAGGACCTCAAATTCCTGGAAGAAGCAGAAAAAATGGGGACAGGAGATGATTTGGTTGTGAGGTCGGGATCCATAATGATGGCAATCCGGAATTTGAGGAGGAAATTCAGTGGCAAGACAGACTGGTTTCAAGCAGTAATAGCACTTAGGGACAGAGTTGGAGGCAGAGAAATTCCTAAAATGAGTGGTTGACTGAGATGAGGACATCCATAAACAATGGAGCCACGTATTTTGGATGCTCATATGTTTGAACTTCCATAAGCACCTCTTACATGAAGCACAGAAGTGATATGAAGCACAGCTGAAGGTGGACACTGCCTGTATTTGGTTATGTGACAGGTTAAATACAGCCACAAAACCTTTGCCACTCTTCCCAAGAGGGAGTCTCCCCCCCTCAAATATAGGCAAACTCTATGACCTGTTGGTTTGACCAACAGAATATGACAGACATGCCAGTGTGGTGTAGCTTCCAGGATTAACCCCAAAGATCACTATGCTGTGAGGGAACCAAGCCTCTGGAGAAAAAGAAGCCATTTGGAAGAACACAAATGCACTAGAGATGTGCACAAGGCCAAACTTGAGGCTGAGCTCTGCCAGATGGATGGTCCCAGCTGACATCCCCTGGAGCAGAAGGACCACCCAGCTCATCCCTGCCTGAATTCCTGACACACAGAATTGTGAACAAAAGTCAACGGTTGCTGTTTGCACCAGCAAAGTCTTAGGGTAGTCTATTATGCAGCAGTACATAACTACAACAGGTTACTACAGTGTCCAGTGACAGCGGGCTTACCAGAAACCATAGTTTTGATGACTCTTACCCCTTTAGATAGAACAGAAATGAACCTATCAGCAGTCTGGGTGAGAAGCAGTGGAGAGAGAATCTGGAGACACTGACTCAGTAAGTCTGTCTCTTTAAAGGAAACTCATTTTCTATTTGGTTTTCCAAGGCTCTCTGTCATAAAGGAGACACTGGCTTTATTATTAGAGCATCTCACATGATTAAGCTAATGTTTCTATATTCCTCCTCCTCAACCACACCTCCTTCTCCCCACCTCCACCACCATCCCCGCCACCGACAACAAAAAGGCCTTGCTTGACGCTTATTCTGCAAATATGACATATGTACATAAAATCATCCAAATAAAAGAACGTTTTCAATAAAATGAACTTAGCCCAAAAAAAACCTCTTTTTAGTATTTTTATATAGTTTTCTTGACCTTGATGAACAAGTAAATGCAGCATATCCCAAGGGCATCTGTCTCCTCAGCTCTGCAGAGAACTCCCTGGAACTTCTCCGAGGAGTTTATTGAGCTCCTACTATGCTCCAGGCACTGTTCTAGGCATTTGGGATACATTGGCATACAAAATAGGCCAAAAAAGATAAAAATCACTGTCTTCTTGGAGCTTACACTCAACTGAGGAGAGACAGACAATAAATACAATAAGTATGTAAATTATATGGTATAATAGAAAGTGAAAAGTTCCATTGGGAAAGTAGAACGTGGTGAGGTGGAATAGCGTTACAGGAGGAGGGGAACAGGTTTCAGTACCAAACAGTACCACACCCATTGAGGTAGGCCTCATTAAAGAGATGACTTTTGCACAAAGACTTGAAGGAGGAGAGGGAATGGCCATCTGGGTATCTAGCAGAAGGGCGTTCCAGGCAGAGGCAACAAGGAGGGCAAAGATGGGAATATGCCTGGTGAATTCAAGGAACAAGAATATTATTGTGCCTGGTGAGAAATGAGGGTGAAGAATGAGGGTGGGAGAGAGAGAGGGTAGTTGGTGGGATAAGTGTCAATCATGTAGAGCCTTTGGCCATTGTAAAGTGTGGCTTTACCTCTGATTGAAGTGGGGGCCATTACTGGCAAAGAAACGACATATGCTGATGTGCCTTTTCCACAGGATCCCTCTGACCTCTGAACTGAGAATAAACTTGCAGGGAACAAGGACAGAGGGAGTCTACTGCACTAATCCAAGGGAGAGATGAGGATCCATGCCCTGAGTTGGGGCTATGTTGAGTACATGGCATATAAAACACGGGGGAAAGAATGAGAGGAATGTAAATGGTTTTTCTTGTTCTCTTTGACGTACCAACTCTGCTCTAGACTACGGCTAGAGGCTGAACTGGTCCCGGCTGATCTTTTCTGGGGATTATGACAAATGGAATGGAGGTAGTGAGAGAGAAAGGGAGACTGTTTCCTTCCAAGTGTGCTGGCAACTGCTCATCTTAGAGGAGTGGCTGGCCGGTCCAGAGAAATCTGATCCTCGCTTGATGTGTATTTTGGGGCACTGAGTGCTTGTGCACTCTTTGAACAGGAAATTCAGCCAGCCAGTCGATAATGGCTGAGTTTTAAAGACTGAAAATGCCTCTCATCTAGGAGCACTGGCACCCAGCTTCCTTCCAAAAGAGCTGGGGGAGGAACTTGCAGCCAAATATGCAGCAGGACATGTGGGCTAAGAGGAATAAGTTCTCCTGGGCTTTTGATGTTCTAACGTCACTTCCCTTTACACGTGACTCACAGATAATCCCATGCCTGCCACATTCAAGGGAGTACAATGAATGCTATAAAGGAAACTGTCTGGAAGGATTTAGCCCCAGAGCTGAATTCATCCAAGACCCACATCAAATACTTGGAGTGAGCTGATGACGCTGTGACTCGTCTTATTCCTCTAAACACATGATCATCCCCAAATAAATCCACTTCATCAGAGGTTCTTCTCAGTTGTGGTTTGGTCAATCAAAACGTGCTGCAGTTTGTACAGAGGTTTAGGAACCCTAAGGGAACTTGACTTTTAAAAGGTGGTCTATTGTATTTTCCGTTGTCCCTTTTCTGTATATCTGGACTCCTTTTCTCTTTTTCCTCAGCTCAGCCCCAAGACTCTCACTGTTTCTTTCAATCAACCAACACCTTTTGGGGACCTCCTATGTACCAAGCACTGAGCTCAGCTTTACAGATTCAGAGCTAAATAATTCAAAATCCCTAGACTTAATTGTATTTACTGTCGAAAGTACAGGGACTTGTACAGAACCCTGACGTACTATGAACAAGAGCTGTAACTAAGTACCCCAAAGGAGGGTTAGATTAGCTTCTGTACCAAGTCTTGGAGTGTGAGATAAAGAGATAAGTGTACACATAGCAGAGAAAATAATAGCTAATAACTACAACCGGCTCCTCCCCAAAATATTTTTTTCTATTATTTTTGTTTTGAGAGAAATAAAGAGAGACAGAGCAGAGGAAGGGCAGAGAGAGAGGGAGACACAGAATTCAAAGCAAGCTCCAGGCTCCGAGCTGTCAGCACAGAGCCCTACGCAGGGCTCAAACTCACAAACCATGAGATCATGACCTGAGCGGAAATCTCAACTTAACCAACTAAGACACCCAGGCGCCCCCGCCCCCAAAATATTTTTATACATATAAAATTATTGTAAGTGTGTTAATAGAAAAGATGTATAGTACCCAATTTACAAATAATAATAAAATCTATAATACTTGGGGCGCCTGGGTGGCGCAGTCGGTTAAGCGTCCGACTTCAGCCAGGTCACGATCTCGCGGTCCGTGAGTTCGAGCCCCGCGTCAGGCTCTGGGCCGATGGCTCGGAGCCTGGAGCCTGTTTCCGATTCTGTGTCTCCCTCTCTCTCTGCCCCTCCCCCGTTCATGCTCTGTCTCTCTCTGTCCCAAAAATAAATAAAAAATGTTGAAAAAAAAATTAAAAAAAAAAAAATCTATAATACTTATTATGGTAGATTACATTAGTCAGTTAATTCTCGTAAAATGTTTTCACTGATTTTTGCTGAAACTTTGAATCCATAACCAAACTATGGTTGCAACTGATATGAATATTGGTTGCTATTTTGTTTTCATGAATGAGGAAGACAAAAGTGAGATAAGAACGCATGTCAGAACTTCACTGGATGGTTGATGACATGAGCCACTTTGCTGAATCAGGTAATCATTTCAAATATCGGAAGAGTATTTTCTTACGTTTTTATACTGTTCATAACATAATACTTACAGACATGACACATTTTTTAATGTAATATGTGTTATTAACAGTTATCTGTCGTTTTCTCTTTTTTTGTTTTAACATTTATTTGTTTGGGGGAGACAGCAAGGGGGGGAGGGAGGGAAAGAGGGGGACAGATGATCCAAAGTGAGCTCTGTGCTGACAGGCCAACAGCAGCAAGCCCGATGTGAGTGAGGCTCAACCTTAGGAACGTGAGATCATGACCTGAGTCACCCAGGTGCCCCTTACCTGTTACTTTCTTAAGTCTGGGCAATCAACAAAACAATAAATCAAGTCCTGATTTGTAGCATTTGTTGATTTCTGAGGCTGCCATGGCCAATCTCAAGCCACCAGCGTGGCAAATAGATGCACAGTAGCAAGCTATGATACAGTATTTCCAGCATACAGATACAATAGACATAAATAACCTCAAGGGCATAAGTAACAGGAAAAGGCAGCAAAATAGAAAGGATGAGCTTTGAGCATTTATTTCCTTTTTATTTTATTTTTTTTTAATTTTTTTTAACGTTTTTTAATTTTATTTTATTTTTGAGACAGAGAGAGACAGAGTATGAACAGGGGAGGGGCAGAGAGAGAGGGAGACACAGAATCCGAAATGGGCTCCATGCTCTGAGCTGTCAGCACAGAGCCCGACGCGGGGCTCGAACCCCCAAACCGCGGGATCATGACCTGAGCCGAAGTCGGACGCTCAACCGACTGAGCCACCCAGGCACCCCTTATTTCCTTTTTAAATATAACTTATCAAATGATGAGTTAATGTAACTTAATGTTTAATAATGGCTATGTTTAACAGTCGTCTTGCAAATTGCCTGGAAACTGAACAACTGGTTCTCGTCAACCTATCCAAACCACCTTCAGCACAGAACTGATCCCAGCATACAGTGGGAATTCAAATAATGACAACTTCCTTTCTTTCTTCTATTAAGAACCAAAAAAAATAGAAATAAATTAGCTGAGGTGAGAAAAAAAAAAAATGACCGCCATGAATCCATAAAGAAAGGGCTTTCCAGAAAGCACTGGTAATGTTTGCCCCTCCTTCGTCTGAGTGCTCTCTGGGTTATTTTCTCCGGGAAGTGTCAGGCCCACTTTGCTCTGTGAAGGAGAAAGGGCTCTGTGGAATGACCCACATGTGTCAGTCTCCCTCCCAAGCAGGCTGAGTGCGATGGGCTTCCCCACAGAGCAGATAATGCTCCCGCTTTGTGTCCAGACAAGGGCGCTCACCCCTGCCTGACCTCACATGCTGTGTCAAGTGACATGGATAGACTGTCTCCAGCGGCTCAGCCATCGCCTTGCCCAGCAAGAACTGGAAATATTTGTGACAGTGGCACAAAGAACATTTCTCAAGCGTCAATCGGGAAAACACTCCATCCTTCTGAAATTCATGTGACAAAACCCACAGGGAGTAAGCTGCTAATATTGAAATAACAAAAGCCATATGCTCTCTGACAGCAGTTTGGGTTTTAAAATACACCTCACCATCCCTGTGAGCTGGTGCTTAACAATCCTTTTTCAGACACCTCCACCAAGCACCGATGGGCTTGCTCTCAGGATGACAAAGAACCAGAGTGTTCCAAATGATGGTCTTAAGGGGTTTGTAAAATGTGATAGCACCTTTTACTTGGAGCACTCAGCAAGGTTTCCTTTGCCTACAGGCTGGAAAGTGAGGACAGGTAAAGAGGAACAGAGAGAGCTAAGAGGAAGTCACGTCCCCAAGCTGGGCAAAGTGATGGTCAAGCTAGTAATCAATTCCCACTTCCCTGGATGAGTATCCAGGGACGACTGCTTCATCTTCTATCTCAGTGGCCACAAGAGATGGCAGAGAGGACCAGCCACGTTGCACATCTATTATTTTGTCCTACACTCTCCCTACTTCTTAGAACCTTCCTTCCCATTTTCTAAGAATCAAGCCACATGGTTTCCATGGGAGCAACCAGTTTGTGCAATATTATCTTGCTCCTCTAGCTACAGATGATGGATTCAGGGATAGGCATCCAGCCCGATTAAAGCTAATCAATCTTATCTCCTAGGAAATTTTGACTTTGTGCTTTGGAAAAGGGATGGGTCTCTCTCCAGAATGCTGAATCTGCCACATGCAAAAACTTGGTCCAGTTGGTGGCCATGTTCCTCGGTGTAGATTAAGTAGGAGACAAAACCAGTCATTACATGACAGAAAAGAAAAGAAGACAGTAGTGAAAAGCAGAGGCAAGCCATGGTGAGAAATCATTTCAAGTCCATGGTTCTACTGGGATCCTGATGCCCAAATGCCCTGCTATCTGTAGGTCCATATCACTCTTATAAGCCTTTTAAAGCCCTGAATGGCTAGCTTTCCAGGTAATTCTGTGCTGCCCATCAGTGTCCTCTGATGAGTTAGTCTACCATATGGCTTCCTGTTTGCTGCTATAAAAAAATGACTATTTTTGAATTCTCATCAATGGCAATAATAATAATATTTATGGACCCCTTACAAGTAGCAAAACAGTGCATTTAGAACTGTACATAATTTAGTTCACCTAATCCTACCAACCATCCTATACAGACGGTATTATTTTTATCCCTATTTTACAGATGGGTAGCAATGGGTCTTTGAGCTTTCTATGATTAAGCATCTACACCCTATGGGTCCACTAGAACATGTGAGGAGCTGTGTCCCTTGAGTACTACTATTTGTCTCACTAAACATCCTGATTTCTGTTTCAAAAATATGGCTGTTCTGTTAATTAATTAATTAATCTGTGTTTTGCCTTTTTTAGGAAAGAATTTGAGGAGCACTTCTTTAATAGATAGATAGATGATAGGTAGATAGATAGATAGATAATAGGTAGATTGATAGATAATGCAGTGCAAAATAATACATTTTATTGAATGCTCAGTTGGGATAAAGAGAACGTGCAAACAAGAAGATACAATGAATGCAGGAATAATGACTGTTCAGCAAAAGCATCCAACACACCGTAATATGGAAGACACTTACCACAGCGTTGTTTACAATAATACAAAGTTAGAAAGAAAGCATAGGTACCACATGAAGAGACAGGATAAATTATGACACATCCATTTGATAAAATGTATCATAAAATCAGACCAAGGACGTTAGAAAATGGTCACAATAGATTTTTTTTATTGATAAAACAGACTGTGAGTTGTGACACCAGTTTTGTGAAAATTTAAGGCAGATGGGAACAAACCTCAGGCCACAAATCCAAGTCTGCAAGTAACCATCTTTCTTTAATTTACTTTCATAATGTTCAAGTGGTAGGAATGTAATCATATAACAGCCGCACACCTCACCAGAGTTCTGGGCACCGTATCCTGAAAACACAACGGTGCCATTCTAACTCGCCCCTACCCGTGCCTTCTCCCCACCTCCTCTGTTGCCAATGACATACACACTTTGGCCACTGGAGTATGCCCAAGTAGGAACAAAAATTCATTGGAAGAGATACATGTCCATATTATCCCAGGGTACATGAAATACTAGTGAATTGTTAGCCCACATTTGTCACTCGTAATAGAGTTATCCATAATCTTGCTATAAATTCATGGAGGGTGAGTATGCTCACTCTTGTCTGGGCTAGACCATGGGACATGAACGGAGTCTTGAAATGTGTTTGCATGGCTGAGCCATTCTCTTGTGCCCTTGGATCCACTGTGACAGAAATACACTCTGGGTAGTTGCTGCCCCTTTGGCCTGGGCCCCTGTGGAGCTGAGGTGAACCCAACCTGCAGACTGGAGCCTGGAACAGAATGCTGACCCAGCTAAGTTGTAGCCAACCCATGGAACAGTAGGCATAGACTAAGAGATTGTTTCATGCCACTGAACTTTGGGATGATTTGTGACACAGCACTGTCATGGTAATAGTTCACTGATACGTGTGCATCACGTTCCTCCCCACAGCACCTCTGCTACAAGAAAACCACTGGATATACCCTTTGGAGAAGAAAAACGCATGACAGAGGAGTTCATCCAATAAAGTTATTTGATGTCAACAAGTGTCCTTGCTGTCTTTCTGACCTGGTCTCTGTGAAGCATTTAGCTAGGCTTCTCCATGATATTGCAGCCTCGCATCCGTTTTGTTTGGTCAAGCAGCCTGCAAGGGTGTCCAACGGGCAGTAGTCCACTCATGCAAGCACGGGCCCTAGATAATAGCCCACAGAGTCATGAGCAAGTGTAAGTTCCTGATACGACTCTCCCAACAGCCCTTGTGATAAACAGTCTCCCTCACCTCCCAGGGCCTTCCCCCCCGACACCGTGTGTGCCTTCGATAAGACCCCCATGGACCTTACCAAAATTCTTCTCTTTTTTGTTTGAATTGACCGATCTGGTCTCAGCCTCGGAACCCCAAAGCATTTCACCCATGAACCCTGGTAAAGGCATGTGCCCAGGGCCTGTTGCTCCCTTTGTCTGTACCCTGCCTTGACCTCCCTGTGGCCCCTGGAGGCATGCTGTGTACTTCCTCCAGGACCTGTGAGTGATAAACCTATTTCAGTTTCTCCTGTGGTCTGTTGTTGAACCACAGCTCACTATCCCAGACCCTCTGCTTCCCTTACCAAATGTTAATTTAACAAAGTCCCAACAGTCTCCTTTTCCAGCTCATGGGATCTGTCTGAAGTGTGTCCAGAGAGGAAACAAATGCATATGGCCCAGTATGACCTCGCCACACAGAGGCAAATGCCAACTCCAACGGTTCAGGTGAACATCAAAACATTTGCTAAAAGACCCCAAACCCCAGGGTATGTTTCCAGTGTGGAGACCTATTGTCTCTCATCTAGAGTACGTTGTCCAATATCGCCAAGGATTAAACAAAATCATGTGTGTGAAACTTTGTTGAACTGTGCTCCCAGATAGGAACCCCAGCCGTTCCATATTTGAAGTCGGAACAGAAGGAGGGGTTGATCCTTGGGCATGGGCCAGGCTTTCAGCTGAAGGAGAAACCAGCAAAAAAAAAAAACAAAACCTGATTTTTTTTTTTTTTCCCAGCAAAGATATATTGGAGACAATTCAGAAACTCAGGTAGTGAGGTGAAAGACCGTATCTCCTATCTGGGTCTGCACCAGTTTCCCCCACACTGGTGTGTATACATCAAGTGAGGAATGTCCGTGTTATCAATTGATTCTGTAAACGAACAAGAGGAAGACACACTGCTATTTCCAAGTTTTGTCGATAACAGCAAGGGGGTTTCAGCCCAGGGAACTGACAGAGCCCAGAGAGAGTCTGACAGAGACAGAAGTGTCAATGGGCTGATGGGCAACAAGCTATGAACACTAATAAGTAATGGTGCTCCTTGAGCCGCCCAGATCAACTAATGTTCCTCATATCCTTTTCTTGGAGTCAGCTTCAGGGCAGTCCAAATTAAGAAGGGTTTGTTGTGGTTTTTTTTTTAATGTTTATTTATTTTTGAGAGAGAGAGACAGAGTGTGAGTGGGCAAGGGGCAGAGAGAGAGGGAAACACAGTCTGAAGCAGGCTCCAGGCTCTGAGCTGTCAGCACAGAGCCCAATCCAAGGCTCAAACTCATGAACCGCAAGATCTGAGCCAAAGTCAGACGCTTAACCAACCGAGCCACCCAGACACCCCCAGGGGGGTCCAAATTAAGACCTGAAGACTGCTCAGATTCTTTCCCCCGTGCAGAGAGACTCTCTCTTTTTGATATAGTCAGCTCACAAACTGGGCGTCTTAAATAACAGAAATGATTTTCTCATGGTCCAAGACCAGCCGGGTTGATTCCTTCCGGGGCTATGAGGAAGAATCTGGCCCATGCTACCCCAGCTTCTGTGGTTTGCTGGCCATCTTTGGCGTTACTTGGCTTGTAGACGCATCACCCCAATCTCTGCCTTCATGTCCTCCTGGTGTTTCCATGAGTCTACACCTGAGTCCGAAGTTCCCCTTTGTGCAAGGACACCAGTCGTGTTGGATTAGGAGCCCACTCCAGTGTGACCTCATCATCACTAATTACGCCTTCCATGAACCTATTCCAAATAAGGTCACATTCTAAGGTACTGGGGGTGAGGACTTCGACGTATGAATTAGGAGAGGGAGACCATTCAACCCACAACAACAGGTTGAAGTACAGTATAATGGTTAAGGCACAGAAAGGAAATTGACTCGGTTTGAATTTTTACTGTTCCATTTCCTCGCTCAGTGACCTTGGGCAACTTCTTAACATCTCTGAATCTTAGTCTCCTCACCTATGAAATGGAGAGGATAACAGCCGTCTCAGAGAGTCGTCGGCAGGATTAAATTCAGTGATGCGTCTAAGTGCAAAATAAGTGAGAATATATCATTCTTGTTACTGTTCATAGCTTGCTGCCCATCGGTCCTTTGGCACTTCTCCCTCTGGCAGAGTGTCTCTGGGCAGCCCCCTGGGCTGAAACCCTCTTTCCATTATCATTACAACTTGGAAATAGCAGTGTTCCTTCCTCCTGTTCTTCCTGGGGTTGCCTGGGCTTTTCTTTCTTCAGAGTCAGTTGATAACATTGACATTCCTCACTTGGTAGATGAGCCTGCATGGGGGAAACCAGGGGTGTGCAGCATGGGAAAGTGAATCAGGAAAGGGGAGTCTCCAGTCAACAGTGTCTGAGTGGCGTGGCGGCCACTCTGGGCAACTGGAGCCCCATCCTATGGAGGAACTCCAGGAAACAGACAAAACACAGACCTCGGAGTTATCGCTCAGAAGAATGGAGGAGTCAAGGCATTTACACACATTAAATCCTATTAATCCTGGCTGAGAGCTACGCTGGAGGAGAGGTAGCATTAATCTCCTGATGCTTCTGGCCTACCGTGTGGGTAGACAGGAAGGCCTCCCACAGTTTCAAAGAAAGCCCTCAGGCAAGAGTCGCAGCTGTTGGTAGTTGAAATTTCGCCTGCGGCACAATGGAAGCCCTAAGGACATGGTAGAGACACTTCTGTAGATTTTTCCTCTTGTCCAAACCAGCATCCCAGGGGGTTGGTGAACCATGTTATTGAGAAAAGTTAAAGTTGAGCGTGAGCAGCAAATGATCCAGGACCAATATCGCAAGAGCCACCAAATTAAAATGAAAATTCGTGGAGAACACTCATTTCTCATTAGCAGGAGTGCTGCTGCCATAAAGGCAAATTCATTACCTGAACGGTCTGGGGGCCTCCAGGTGGGATGAGGATCATCAGTGTTAATAAACCTGGTGCCAAAAACCAAGTGCAAATCTAAAGTTGTTGTTTGCACAAGCGGGAGAGGAACAGAGAGAGGGGGAGAAGAAGAGACTCTCAACCAGGCTCTGCACTGTCAGCACAGAGACTGACGCAGGGCTGGAACTCACCAACCGTGAGATCGCGACCTGAGCCGAAATCAAGAGTCGGATGCTGAACCGACTGAGCTACCCAGGTGCCCTCCTGAAGGCAAATATAGAGCTCGGTATTCTGTCTTGGTCAAAGGGGTGTGGGCTGATCACAGGTAGGTGGCCATTTTTATTGTTTCCAGCATCCAGGGAAACACCCTTCTCAGAAAATAAATGCTGGACTTGTGTTTGGGACCCTTTCTCCAATCCTTGCAGTGCCCTTTTTATCCGTCCAGGGCCAGGTCAAGTTCACCACTCCCTGCCCATCAACCCCGCAGAAGCCACTTGGTCTGAACTGATGTTCAGAACACTTGTCTGCTCTGGGAGGTAACATCAAACGATGCAGGGCAGCAAGTAAGAGGCCACCATGGAGCTCAGCTGAGACACACAAGTCCCTCATGCCAGCCCTCCTTAAAATGAGGGTAGGCCGAGTCAGAACCCTCAGGTCTGGGTCTCCTCCAAAATATCTCTTCTGTCATTTATGTTATTATTGCCGTATCTCTTTTCTTAATTCTCATTATTACTGAAACATCTCTGCATGTGTTCTGTCTCTGCAAAGCCATCATTAACTCCTTGAGGGCAGAGATCATTAATTCTACAGGTTTGGGGTACCCTGTAGCTTCTTGTCTTCTTCCCTGCCAACAGAACTCAAATTTTGTTCAGGAGGTGAGGTGTCCAATTTTGGACAGTGACACCTGCGAATAAGTCTGTTGTGAGGGCTTCTGGGAAGGCCTTTGCCTTCAATAAAAAGAGGCCAATAATGGTGATGTTGTTCCCCTTTTCTACTTTGTTTTTGTCCTGCTTTCAACGGAGATGTGATGGCCGGAGCTGACACAATAGCCTTGTAACCATGAGGGAAAGTCTGAAAGAATTAGACAAATGCTGCTCCTGATACTGCTGAACTCAGGAACCAACCCAGTGACTGCCTACCTCCAAACTTATTCTTGAGTGAGAACAATCCCCCGCGTTTTTAAGCCACTGTAGATGAGCTATCCATGCTTGCAGCTTCACAATCGTCTTTGCCAGAAGAAAGAGCAGAAACTGTAGGAACACAAGTTCCGCTACGTTGTGTTCTGTTCTGCTTCCCAAATCCCGCAGAAGGGCTTGGCGAAACTCGCGTCTCCTGTGAAATCTAAACTAGAAGTGATATCTGGGATGTAAGGAAATATCTGAATTTGCCTACTACAAAGGGGTCAGAATAGAGTTGAGTGAGCTACTCTGCAATACCATACCGTCCATGGTGAGTAGGGAGATGGGGGTCCCCAGGAATGCTATTCCTAAGTCATGCTTGTTGTAGCAAAGTAACACGCTAGCTGTTGTAACAGGCAAACCCCCAAATCTCGATGGTTTAGCACAATAGAAGCTTATCATTTAATCCTGAGTCTTGATGATTGTGGAAGGGCAATGGGAATGTCCTGTACTGTACAGTCATTTTGGGGTCCAAACGGTCTTCTTCAATACTCAACCGGGAGACAGAGGAAAACACGCTCACTTCTTCAAAGTCTTGACCTGGAAGAAACGTATATCACCTCCATTCGTATTCTGTTGACGCAAACTCGCCGTGTTGCTCCCACCTGGTAAGATACAAGGAACATGGTCTCTGGCTTGGCAGCAACTTCCTTAGAACACTGCTCTAGATGGAGAGAACAAACCTTTGGTGGACAGCTAGCTCTCTGCCACCAGCTAAACTGGATAGAATCTCTGTGGATGCCTTCATCCCTAACGTGGTGCATCAGGGCTCAGTAACTCTTCAGTCCATAAACGGATGAATAAATGAATCTTTGCATCTCAACCCACTTGTTAAATTTAAAGAAACTAGTATCTTTTTAATGCCAATGCCCATAAAAATCATTTTCCCCTAAGAATCATTTTAAAATGTTGCTAACCCTTTTTAAGCGAGGGGAACATGCATTAATAACTTGAATGTATCATTTTAAATTCAGTTTCTGATATTGAGGTTCTTTTTCATTTTTAAAAATTTTAATTCCAGTATAGTTAATATACACTGTTATATTAGTTTCAGCTGTACAATATAGTGATTCAACAATTCTGTACATTACTCAGTGCTCATCATGATAAGGGTATTCTTAATCCCCTTCACCTATTTTAGCCATACCCCCACCCACCTCCCCTCTGGTAACCATCAGTTTACTCTCTATAGCTAAGTCGGCTTTTTGGTTTGTCTCGTTGTGTCTTTGTTCATTTGTTTAGTTTCTTAAATTCCACATAGGAGTGAGATCATATGATATTTGTCTTTCTTTGACTGATGTATTTCACTTAGAATTATACCTCTAGATCCATCCATATTGTTGCCAATGGCAAGATTTCATTCTTTTATGGCTGAGTAATACTCCATGGTATGTATATGCCACATCTTCTTTATCCATTCATCTATTGATGGACCCTTGGGCTGCCTCCAGAATTTGGCTATTGTAAATAATGCTGCAATAAACACAGGATTGCATGTATCTATCCCAATTTGTGTTTTTGTATTCTTTGGGTAAATACCCAGTAGTGAAATTAATGGATCCCAGGGTAGTTCTGTTTAAAAATTTTTGATGAGGGGTGCCTGGGTGGCTCAGTCTGTTAAGCGTCCAACTTCAGCTCAGGTCACAATCTTGCGGTCTGTGAGTTCGAGCCCTGTGTCGGGCTCTGGGCTGATGGCTCAGAGCCTGGAGCCTGCTTCCGATTCTGTGTCTCCCTCTCTCTCTGCCCCTCCCCCGTTCATGCTCTGTCAGTCTCTGTCTCAAAAATAAATAAACATTAAAAAAAATTAAAAAAAATTTTTTTGATGAACCTTCATACTGTTTTCCACAGTGGCTGCACCAATTTGCATACCCACCAACAGTGCGTGAGGGTTCCTTTTTCTCCACATCCTCACCAACACTTATTGTTTATTGTGACCTTGAGGTTCTTAACTGGGGAAGTCTATGGATAGGATTCAGAAAGTTTGTACTTTGGGTAGGGAAAAGGTAACATTTTATTTTCACTAATCTGTAATTGAAATTTAACATTTCCTTCAATTCTGCGGGTAGGTACCCCATCATAGGAATGTTAGCAGCACCTGTGACTGTCACCAAGCAAAATCAAAGATATTTTTATGCTATTTTACAGTTATTGTAGATAACTTATTGTTAAAGCTCATCATCGCTTTGAAACTATTGTGGTCAGTGGACCTGCTGTTGGATCTTGATTGCATGTTAACAAAGAAACACATATTGTGTTTCAGATATTTTGATAGCTGTCCTTTAATAACATAGTTGTACTATGTTATATTTTATGCATGTCAATTTTTCTTCAGCAGGGGGTCCAGAGGCTTCACTAGATTGCCAAAAGGATCCATGGATCAGATAAAATTAAGACCCCCTGCTCTAGAGTGTGCAAGGCTATTGGTGCAAACAGCTTCCCACCACCCTTTTAAGTAAATAGTTCCTTCTCTTTTGCCCCTCCTCCCAGCCTAGCTCCCTTCCCCCAATTTTTTGGGATCTTCAGTTGTCCTGGGTTCTTCTCAGAGACTGGTGGGAGGCCTGTGTTGTATCTTCAGAACTGGATAGAGTTGGCCAGGCAGCTCCCCCAAGGGAAGGGGAAGCAAGGAAATGTGGTCATGTCTGATTCCTGGGCCTCACCTCGAATCACTGAACACGCCAGAACTGTGTGGATGCTCTTCCAGATGCCCTGAGGGCACCAAAGCAGGCTTTCGGTCTGGGCTTCCTTCTTCCCTCCCAGCAAGCCCAGGGATTTCCCCTGATCAGACAAGCTTCTGCAGTGAAGGGCATGGGGTTGCTTTCCTCCCCAGCAAATATTCACACCTTCCTTTTGCACTGCTCCAGGAGATGCTAGTTAAGTGCTATTAATTGGGGCCTGATCTGCATCCCTTATGGATTATTAGCTGTTTGTAGCTAATGGGGATCAAAGCTTGCACATACAACTCCACCCCATTCACCCCCGCAGGGGCCTGGGTTACCCCAGTCTGCTCCTCGGAGCCTAGTGAGAACAAGGAATAACAGGTTTGACATGGTAGGGCCAGGATGCCCCCTGGAAATGGAATTGACACACACCCCTGGCTCCCGAGTGACACAAAGGAAGCCCTTTCACCGTGCTTGCTTGGGAGGATGGCTGCACGACTTCTGGGCTGTGCTGTATGGTTTAGTCCACCGTAGGAGATTTTTCCTGGCACCCCTGCCCCCAAGCCCTGTCATCACAAGCTGGCTGGCATTAGAATTTGAAGAGATTTTTTTTTTGTCTTGTTTTTTTTTTTTTTTTTTTTTTTTTTAAATCAGTCTTTAAGTGCTCTTTGTGTTCATAATTAGTCGTAAGCCCTGGGATGGCTCAATTCACTTCCCTGTGCGGGCACCCGCCCCCCCTTGCTTGCCCAAGTGCTGTTAATTAGCCCTGCAAAGATCGGCAAGCCTGATTGGCAGCAGCTTTTGCAAAAAGGTTCCCAGCCCTCTCAGCAACAAAGAAAAAACGTCTTAGCATCTCGGTATCATAGCTGTCATCCGATTCTTTGCTTTCTCATTCTGCTACTGCTGAGGATTTCATGGATGCATTTATTTATTTTGAAATGTTAGCACCAACGTTTTGGTAGAAATTTGTAAGTTTCGCGTTTGAAAAATAACCTTGTGTTTGAGATTTGTCACATTTGCAAGAAGGGATGGAATGGGGGCGGGGCATTCCTTTTTAGAGTAAGAACAGGGCTAGCTGTTTAGAAAGCTGCCTGGCAGTGTCACTAAATCTAAGCATGGACACACCCGTGAGCTGACAGTCCCACTCCTGGGTAGTTCCCCCAGAAATGCACTGAGCGCTTCCTCAAAAAGTGCTGAAACGTGCCCAGTTGCACTATCATAGTAGCCTCAAACTAGAAACTGCCCAAATGCCCATCAACAATATAATGACTTTTAAAACTGGGCGAATTCACACAATGGAACACCACACAGCAGTGAGAATACAGACTGCAGCTACAAACAACAATATGGATGAATTTCAGAAACGCAAAATTGAGATAGACACAAAAGAGGGTATCCTGTGTCATTCTGCTTACAGCGAGAACAAAAATTGGTGAAAATTAATCTATGCTATTCGTCCAAAAAGTGGTTAATTTGGGGTAAGGGGGGCAGGCAGTAGGAACTAGAAGGGTTTCCTGGATGCTGGTCATGTTCTATCCCTGACCTGTAGGTTGGTTATAGGAGAGCGGTTAGTGGTTACTGTATGAAAATGTATTGAATTGTAAATGTGTGTGTGTACTTTTCTGCACGTATATTGCACTTCAGTAAATAGTTTTTTGTTTTTTTTTAAATGGTGCCAGGTTGAAGTTACCTTCTTAGAAGGAAGCTTTAAGGTTACCTGCTCGTTTAGTAATTTGGAGTAGACACAGTTGATTTTGCCTCCCTAGCCAGCTGAACTCTGCCTGGGATGTGGTATCCTAGAGGCCTGGGGCTGCTTTAAGGACCGAGGTCCCTTGATCATGGACTGTGGTTCTGAAAGCCTAGGAAGTCATCCTAATCATGGCTCAAAGAAAACCAGGTAGATGACCTGAAGAACTTAAGTACAGGGGGGAAAGTCAGGGATGAGAAAAGGAATACAAGGCATACAAAGTTGTCTAGGTTCATCCCCTAGGCACCCTAGGCATGGTGGCCAGGGCCTGGGGGCATCTTTAAACCCTATGAAAAATTTGGAGGGCTTAAAAACATGTGTAATGACTCCAAAAGGCAAAACAGAAAATTATATGATCAAAATCAATACATAATTGTCTATAAAACATAACATTTATGTAAAGTAATTCAGTATTTCTCAAACACTAATGAGCATACAAAACCTCTGGGGATCTTGCTTGAACTCAGATTCAGATTCAGTAGGTCTGGGATGGGGCCTGAGACTCTGCATTTCTAACAAGCTCCTAGGTGATACCACTGCTTCTAGTCCATGGACCACACTGAATAGCAAAGAAATAGTTAACTGCAGCTCAACCAACTCTTACACAGTTGTAAATACAATAGATACTAAAAATATAAAACAAAAACTCAAAATAATTTTTATTATGATAAAATATACATAATGTAAAAGTTTTTTACGGTTTATTATTTTTGAGAGAGAGAGCATGAGCGAGCAGGGGAGGGAAAGAGGCAAAGGACAGAGGATCTGTGGTGGGCTCTGTGCTCACGGCAGAGAGCCCAATGCAGGGCTTGAACTCGCCAACCATGAGATCATGAGATCGAGTCAGACGCTCGGCTGACTGAGCCACCCAGGTGCCCCCACAATAATAATTATTTTAAGAATCATGGTAAACTGTCATTGTGGTGGCCCAGATGAACATACCTCCCCATATTTATGCCCTTGTGTAATTCCCTCCCACATAAACTGTGGGCTTGGCCTGTCAGTCCTTTGAGTAAAAAAAAAAAAAAAAAAAGAAAGAAATGTAGAGAAAGCAATGCTAAGCCAGTTTCAAGACTAGACTTTAATTTGTCTGGCAGCTTCTGTTTCCTCCCTCTTGGAATGCTTACTCTTGGAACAGTCCTTCTTGGAACTCAGCCACCATGATATGAGGCAGTCCAAGTAGCCACGTGGAGAGGCCCACATGGAGAAGAACCAAGGCCCCCAGATGACAGCCCCAACTGAACTCCCAGTCAAGCTCCATCTGACTCCAGATGCCCAGGCATTCCAGACATTTTGGTCTCAGCTGAGCTCCTGGTCCAGCCTTCAGACAGTTCCAGCTAACTCCATTTGGAGGAAAACCACCACTGAAAGATGACATGTTGTTGTTTTAAGCCACTAAGTTTTGAGGTGATTTGTTACACAGCATTAGCTAACTGCAACAAAACCCTCTCAAATGTTTTAGAGCAAGAACAAAATGCAGTTTATCTAATTACATGTTATCAAATGTAAGATACTTGATATAGAGTGAAACAGGTCCAGAATCTTCAAAGACCTTAAATATCCCAGGTCCTAACAAAAGGACCAGCAAATCCTGCTGCAGCTGGTAGGAGAAGGGCTTCTGAGTCACTCCAGTCCCTAGAACCAGTAGCTGCAGCAGGATTTTTGTGGTTGTTGTGGCCGCTGTTGTTTTGTTTGGGTGAAAGGCCTGGCTGGCCCAGATCAGCCTGCCAGTTAGCTGCTCTCATCTTTATGGCAAAGAAGGCAGCTGGGGATTTTTCCACATATGTGCCTTGGCATATGGCTTCTGGGGGATTTGAACTCTTAATTAGAAGCTTCCTTTTGCCCAGAAATTATTGTGCAGCTGAGTGATAAGAATGAAATCAGCCAAGTCTGATCTCAGATTCCCAGAAGCACAGCAAATAAGCAGACCGAACAGGAAACCTTGAAAGCAGTGGCTGAGATGTGCTGCTCACCTCACCCTGTCCTTGAGTCCCTGAGCCCTCTCTCACTGCCACACACTACAAGGAAACCAGCTTCTGCTTTACTCTGTTCTACCAATCTGGGACCCGATGGCCCACACCTGCAGGAACCTCCCTGACCTTAAGCAAAGAGAATGGTGGGCAGTGGTTCACTCATTATTCAATACTATATATTAAGAATGTCCTGTGTGCCAGGCAGGCACTATGCCGGGCATATGTTAGTAAATAGAATAGACATAGCCCTTCCTGTCAAGGAGGCCACAGCTCAGTGGAGGAGACAGATGGTAAATAGGTAAGCACACAAAAACCATAGAAATGCCGCATCCATTCCTGCCTTGGAGGCTGTTTGCATGATTTCCTCCTCTGAAGTTGCTCTTTATTCTCATATTTTTGTTGTTAGATGTCAGCTTAAACACAACCTTCTGGCAACGGCCTTCCCTGCCACCCAGTCTGATCCATCCTTCTGATTTTATTCTCTGAGTAACACTTACTATTACCAGATATTTTCAGTGTTTATTGGTTTATCATCTCTTTCTCATCCAACGAAAGTAAGCTCCAAGAGAACAGGATCTCTTGTTCGCTGCTCTGTCTGGAGCCCCGTTAACATGGTGCCCAGCATGTAGTAGGTGCTCAGTAAATGTGAAGGAATCAATGAATGAACCCGATATAAAGTTGGCATCTCACCTTTACATCACCAAAAGTTTTATTTTTTATCATATGCAAGTTAGCTGCTGATTTTACTTACTTTTTCCCACATAAGAAGAAAGAAAGAAAGAAAGAAAGAAAGAAAGAAAGAAAGAAAGAAAATTGTGATAATTTGCACATTTTTAAAAGGACAAGTAGGTACTAACAGCCCATTTTGTCTTCCATTCCCTATGAAAAACCTGGGGCATCAGAGAAGACTGACAGAATTCTAGCCAGAAACAATGCAAGTGGACATTTTAGTCAGGGAAGGGGGGAGGTTCTTAACCTGGGTAAGTGCATTACATCCAATGGGCCTTTAGAAATCTTGAATTGTGCCCAGGCCCTCATTACGATTGTCACAATGTCCAGGTGGGCATGACTGACTTGAGAAGCTCCCGCCAACACTGGGACTCATTGTCAAGTATTTTAAGATCATTGTCCATCCACCCCTCCATTGAGCACCTGCCAGCCCGGTGCGGAACGGGCGCTGTGCTAGACCTGAGTGTATAAAGATGAACACAACACAGTCTCTGACCTCAAAGTGCTCAGACATCATGGAGGAGACTGAGACCAAAACCAACGGGTATCGTAGGCTGTGATTCATGCAGTGAAGGAGCTGGGCGGAGGAACACCCTGGTGGGACACCTAACACAACCCCTGGTCAGGGGTTGCCCGGAGGAGGCGTTTCCCAAGTTGAATGTCAACAAACTAGAAACGGAATGGGCAGGGTGGACAGAAGGGACAGAGGGTATGGGCACAGAGGGGAAAAACAGCTTGAGAAGTCAGAGAACAATGAGGAATTGCGAAAGGGTGCTGGAGCAGAGGAGGGCAAGGAGGGAGAGGTGGAAGATGAGGTTGGCCAGACAGCAGGAAACGGTTGGCACAACGTTGGACTCCGGTTCTGATGACGAGATGTTACCTTGTTCCTTCTCTCCTCCCTGCCTTAGCATCCCACCTGGGACCTAGTAACCTGCCGGGTAAGAACAGGATCCAGATTTACGAAGAGCAGTGTGAGCATTTTTGTCATTGTTGTTCATTTCTTTAGGAAGACCTTTTTACCTGCATTAGAGAGTCTGAAGGTAAGCATTTTTCCCTTGTACTTCTTTTTGCTCCTAGTAACAGCTAGCTTTTAAAAAGTCAGCATATGTCCATTAACTTTGAAAAACTGCAGCAAAGAATCCAGGAAATTTCCACTGTTTGGACAACCGGCAAAGAGAATAGCTTTCTCTCAGCAGCAGGCCACGGTTTCACCCATACTGCAGTCAGAGAGGACAGACAGCAAACTGGAGAGAGAGATTAGCATTGAATGGAACTTATTTTTTTCCCAGTTTCTTAGGAAACCTTAGAGACCCGAATTTTGTTTTCCTCTTCCACAATGAAAACGTGAATATTTCTTGTAGTTCCTTCTGCTTTGTTCATCAAAAACCTTGGCCACTGAAATAGGTGCTGTGGTGCTGTGCAACCTAAAAGGGCAATTTTGGAAGAAGCCCTACAGGGTAGATTTCCGGCTCCCCTCCCAGGCTATTCACCGAGGGGCAAAGAAATTCCTTTTAACCTGTACTACTCAGCAATAAATGTTTTGCCCACATTTAGACTGATAGCCAGAGATCCCTTGTCATCTTAAAATCTGCTGTGCTGGGTTTACACACACTCACATCATGAGACTTGGAGGGGAGGGGGCCGAGTGCTATTGGTCCCTCAAGAGAGAGAGGGGCGGAAGGACCTCAGATGAGTGTGTGGCATCGCCTGCGGCTGCGTGGGGCTGGTAGCACAGTGGCTTTGGGGCCTGGGGGACTGGGGACAAGAGGCAGGGAACAGCAGGAGAGGGCAGTATTAATACCAGGATCATGGCCACTGGAAAGGGCATGAAGTCCCGTTAGCCCCACAGCAACACGACCCTCAGAGATGATGACAAGTTCTGGGACAAAAGGGGAATGTGAGAGATTGACCAGATTTAGCAAATAAAAATGGAGGATGCTCAGTTAAATTAGAATTTCAGATTAAAAAGAAATGAAAAATAAAATTTTAATGTATAAGACGTCCCATGTAATACTTGGGATAGACTTACACTAAAAATTATTTATTTGGTTTTTCTCTAATCTGAAATTCTAATTTACCAAGCTGTCCTCTATTTTATCTGGCAATCCTACCTTGTAGATCTGCAGCCCACCAGATCCTCCCCCGTAGTATTTTCTTTCCCCTTTCCTCCTCTTCTGGCCCTCCTTCTTCCCCATCAATACACGAAAGGATCTGACAATAGGTCCCACGTAACTGAAGCTCATTCAATACCAGTGTATTCTCTTGCCTCAATTTGCATGTTTTCTCTTTTGAGGTTGTCAAACGTTTAAAGACTTTGTTCCCAGCTGAAGTTACCTAAGCAATATGCAGCTTAGATGAGGGGAGAGCTGGAAGCGAACTGCCTTAATTCAGGTAGAAATGTTGGAGGGTTTGAGCTGTTCTCGCCAGGCTCTCTGCAACGTCAGCACCTCTCCCCTGAGAAATTCAGTTCACAGACTGTGGATCCAGTTGTTGCTAACGAAGCTCGTTGCTGCTCAGGAGTTGACGTTTGGGGAGCAGGGAGAAAGGGAACACTCTGGGAAGAAGGAGGCTGAGACCAACATCCAGCTCTTGCATGGTAAGATCTAGGATGTCTGTTATTTAGTTTATGTGAGTGTCAGAGTTTGCATGTGAGGTGATAATTAAGTGGTAGGTGGTACCGGGGAAAATTATCAACACAGAGGCTGTTGAAAGACACCAGCGACCTAAACACATCAGCAAAGTTAAATGGATTTGGCTGTGTAGAAGTAATACTAATTGCAGTCATTTTGGTGTGCCGTCTACCATGGATGCCTAACTGGTGCCATAATGCTTATGGGTATCATTATACATGCCTTCCGCTAACTTTGTTGTAAAGTATAATTTGATTAGAACTGGAGACTCAACATGTATTCAACCAAGCCTGTACAGTTGGTTACTCACACTGAACGGATACCCGCTACTCTTGAGACTTGAGTGCAAACGGGGCCTGGGTCATGGTGAGAAAAGCAACTGCGCGGGCAGCCTCTGAAATAGCTCCGACAACTCCCTATGTGCCGGGACTCGGGCCTTCGCGTCATCCCTTCCCCTCCGGCGTGGCCTGGACCTGACTCACTCCCAACACACAGAAAACAACAAAAGGGATGGATGTCACTTCTGAGATCAGAAAAACGCCTGTGACTTCTGTCCTCCTTGCCTTCTCTCATGCTCTCTGGCTCTCTGGCTTGCTTGCTCTAGGAAAAGCCAGCTGTCACGTTGTCAGCTGCCCTCTGGAGAGGCACACATGGCAAGGAACTGAGGCAGGCCTCTGGCCAACAGCCAGCAAGAACCTGAGACTTGCCAATAGCCGCGCGCGTGTGGGTTCAGCTTCCCCGAGCTGAGCTTTGAGATGCAGGCAGCCCTGATGGACACCTGCAACGAGGTTGAGGTTGCAACCTCGTGAGGAGCTCCAAACTGCAGGCAAACTGCCCCACAGAAACTGCGAGATAATAATAATTATTATTATTAACTTAGCAATAATAAATGTTCGTTGTTTTACCCTGCTAAAAATTGGGGGTTATTTATTAGGTAGCCACAGGTAACTACTACAGTCGCTTATTCAAGACAGGACTTACAGGGTTTCTTGGGTGGCTCAGTCGGAAAAGTATGCAACTCTTGATCTTGGGGTCATGAGTTCAAGCCTCACGCTGGGCCTAGAACTTTAGGGGGAAAAAGACTGTACTTATGTGGTAGGGAGGTATGTCATTGAGAGAGGTGGCTGATTGTATTGTATTCTATGATGCAGACACAGCAACAAATGAGGCATCTACACCATGTGGGGTGTGTGTGTGCATGTGTGTGTAGTGGGTAGGGACGGGGCAAAAAGAAAGACATGGAAACTGGTGGTTTACTGCATCAGCATTGCCAAGTTCTTGTAGCTCTAGCAGTGCTCCCACCTGTCACTGAACAATCTTGAAGTCTTGGTGTTATAACTCAGACCTGCTGTTTCCTGTTTGCAAACTGAATCTCCAGTCACTGGCTGGGCCCCAAATTGCTATCTTTCTTCTCCCTTTGATTTGTGTTCTTGGGTCAGTCTGTGCTGACCAGGTCACAGGCTACTTCTTTCTGCAACTCCTTGGATATTAATTAACTCTTCGTGGAGGTGGGCTAGTTAGTCAAAGCTCTTGTCTCTTGACTTCAAACCTACCATTCTGGACTCCGCTTGGCGCTGTGGGCCTGGAGCCCCGCAAGCCGAATTCCTGCTTTGTCAGCAGCTCCTTGCCAGGTTCTGCCAATAGGGGGCGTTAGAGGGCGCTTGCCAGGCTGAAGGACTTGTTCTCTCAATGCTGCTTCCCCTCTACTTCCTGTTCCTACAAGCATCGCCCCAGCTGTAGCAGGTCCTGTGGCAGCAGCCGAATGTCTTCAAAACTGTACAGCCAACCTCACAGGGCCCTGTGAGACGCTAGCAGGCGCTGCGTCGCACTCACTTCTCGGAGGGTGGGGTCCCAGCCCCCAGGACGTCCTCTGAGTTCCTAAGTTTTAATAATGTCAATCTCTTCCTCGAGTACCCCAGCCTGAGGAGCGGTGGCTGCTTCCCACACTTGGCACCTCCACGATACGTTAGGGTTCTTGCTCTTCCAGTTACCTTATTCACAACCTTGTCTATCGAATCCTCTCTTATAGAAACAAACCGATGCAATTTCTGTGTCCCAATTATACTCGGGCTGTTACAGGGGCTCCCCCGCCCCTACTCCTGGCCTCTGACCAGCCTCGGCCCCAGCTTCCCATCTTACCGCTTGAAAGAAAGCTGCCCACCCTGCAGGGGCACAACCCCACCAGGGACTCTTCTGGAAGTTGTGTGCCCTAGGCTCCTGCTGGCCTCACACTCGTTCCAGCCTGGCCTTTCGGAGAGAGCCAGGAAGTGGGGACCACAGACACCAGCCGACCTCAGAGCCAGACACAGTGACAGTCTCAGAGGAGGAGAGACGTTAGTATAAAGAAGCCAGAGTCCACCCAGCTCAGGGATCGTTGGTGCCATACAGATGATCCCTGACTTAGGATGGATCGACTTGGATTTTTCGACTTCACGGTGGTGCAAAACCACCATAGAAACAGCACTTCGAATTTTGGTCTTCTCTGGGCTAGTGCTATGGAGTCTCTGATCCTCTCTCGTGAGTCTGGGCTCAGGCAGTCATGTGATCACAAGGGTAAACATTCGCTCTACTTCAACCATTCTGTTTTTCACTCTCTGTACAGTGTTCAATAAATTACATGGGTTACTCAACACTTTATTATCAAATGGGCTTTGTGTTAGATGATTTTGCCCGACTAATAGGCTAATTAAGCATTCGGAGCCTGTTCAAATTAGGCTAGGCTAAGCTATGAGGTTAGGTATATGAGATGCATTTTCTTTTTTTTTTAAGTTTTATTTACTTTGAGAGAGGGGGTGGTGCACTCACATGCACACAAGTCGGGGAGGGGCAGAGAGAAGGAGAGACAGAATCCCAAGCAGGCTCCCACTGTCAGCGCAGAGCCGGATGTGGGGCTCCAACTCATCAACTGTGAGATCATGACCTGAGCCGAGATCAAGAGTCAGAGGCTTAACTGACTGAGCCACCCAGGCACCCCTACATTTTCAATTTACAGTATTTTCAACTTATGATGGGTTATGAGGACACAATCCCCTCACAAGCTGAGGGAGATCTGTATGTCCAAACACAGCTGGAGCCACAGGTGACAGCTGAGAACAGGTGGCTGGGAGGAGCAGCACTGGGCCACCAGGTCTGGGTACCGTGTGGGGTTATGGTCCACCTGCTGCTGGCTGGTTTCATCTGCTTATGCTACACCTCCACGGTTGGCTCTGTCATTTCTTTCAAAGGGTCCAATGTCACAAGTCTCCGACTGACAAATGGCCGCGAGGCCAAGGAAAGGACTGTATTTTTAAATATTTGTGTTTAAGTTAGGGGGCCCTTTGAAACACAATTGCTTAAAAAAGGAGGCCAGAGTATAAACTTAAATTTGCATGCAAAACTCAGTAAAACAAGCAGAGTCTAACCAGAAAAACTGAATTCAATTTGTATCTAAGCAGATCGGGGTGTAACGCAGTGAATTGGTTACACAGTCAGTGGAAAAATCTAAGTGTCCAAACAGCCACCCAGAGATTAGCACCACAGGAAGCCAGTAGGCTTCAAGGCAGGAAGGACGGAGGGAAAGAAGTGGTATTGGAGGCTGGGTTCTCCAAAAGCAGACTTAAGCATAGTTTGGAGTATAAGACACTTACTAAGGGTCAACCCCTGGGAAGTGGGAGAAGCAGCAGCAGGATGTCAGGGGAAGAAGGTGCGGTGGGGTGCAGCCTGAACTAAACCTCAGCCAAGTCTGGAGGGTTGCTCACCAGAGCATCCTGCATCAAGCCAACACGGTGAGGCATTTAATACCGTACTCCCTCGGTCACCAGATGTGGGTGGTTTGGAAAGGCACGACCTCCAGCAAGGCTGACCCTGCGGTAGCTGACAGCTGGAGGCTGGCTGCGTGCCCTGCCGTTGGGCAGCAAGTCCTTCCTTGAAGGAGATTTGAGCATTTTGTGTTTGCCACCGCACTTTCACTGGAGCCCAGGGGCTCAGGTTCCCTGGCGGAGGCAGGAAACACACTGGGCCTGAACAGGAGAGGTAGAGCTGGGAGACAAGGCTGCCAATGGAGAACCTGCCCAGGGCAGAAAGGGAGAAGAGAAACACCTGCCCTCCCCCTTCCTCTTCCTTATAATGTCTGATCCATAGCTCCTACTGGCCTGGCCAGAAACAGCTAACAGGGAGCTTGAGAAGCTCCAAAGGACACTTGAGAAATGCAGCCTGCTGGTGTCAACACCCTTGAGCAGAGCTGAGGAAGGGAAAGGACCCTGCAAGCAAATAGGCCCAGGAAATCAACTTTTCTTCTTTTTTTGGTTTATTTTTTTTATAGAGAGTGGGGGGGAGGGGGTTGGGGCAGAGAGGAGAGAGAATCTTTTTTTTTAAATTTTTTTAAATGTTTATTTTTGACAGAGAGAGAGAGAGAGACAGAGCATGAGCAGGGGAGAGGCAGAGAGAGAGGGAGACACAGAATCCAAAGCAGGCTCCAGGCTCTGAGCTGTCAGCACAGCGCCCAACGCAGGGCTTGAACTCACAGACCGCGAGATCATGACCTGAGCCAAAGTCGGACGCTCAGCCGACTGAGCCACCCAGGTGCCCCAACTTTTCTTCTTTCCAAAGCCCACCTGTCTCCCCTGTGATGAGCACTGTGCTGCCCCACCCAGTACGGCCTGCAGAAACCAAGGACTCACCCCCTCAGCTGCTGGGAGTGCTGCTGGGAGACAGCCCTTCGGTTGTGACCCTCTTTGGGGACAGTGATGGCTAAAAGCACCACTGTGCCCAAGGTTGTACCCCTTCCTGTGGCAGCCGATACCTAATGACTGAGGCGAGGCAAAAAGGTCCAGCCCAATTAGGAACCACTCTGAAGGGCCGTCTGGCTTCAGAACTCCCAAGAGTTGATGAACACCGTCTCTGAGAAAAGCATCGTAGCTCAGCTTTTCCCTCTGTCCAGTCTTGCTTTCTTTCCCCCCAGGCTCCTTCCTTTCTCCCTCATAAACCTCCTACATACTAATCATCTCAGAGGCTCCTTCCTGGGAACCCAAGCTGGGACATTCATGTTAGGTTCCATAATTGAGTTAACTTTGTTTTGATCCTTTTGGCCTTCGGGGTATCCTCCTGTCATACCAGGGAGTGAGGAATCCCCTACGTGGCCTCCATTCGGTGACTCATACATCCACTGCTAGAATGTTCTTCACAATCAGCAGCCTCAGTCCTTCACCTCATTTAGGTCTCTGCCCAAATGTCATCCACCCATGAATCAAAGCCTTCTCTAGCGCCAGACTCTTCCTTACCTTTCTTTACAGCACTTATCGTCAGCTGACCAATTATTTACAATTATTTCTTTATCATGTCTCCACTCAAGAACAGGGAGTTTGGATTTGTTCATAGCTGTTTGCCACACAGTGTGAGCTCAGTTAAATTGACTAATGAATTCATGCGTTCGTTTAGTGAGTGCCAAGCCCTGTGTCAGACACTGATGATGTGTTTGGAAATTTCTGGTCTAGTGGGGAAATTAGACAAGTAGAAAAATCATGGTAACACGACGTGGCAAGTCAGTAACCGAAGCATAGTTGTCAACCGATGAGATCAACTTAGGCAGCCAGGGCAGAGCTCCAGAGAGCAGGTGATAAGGGATTAGCTCCCCAAGGAAGGGCAGAGAAGACAGGTCCTGGAATGGGTGAGCTGTAGAGTGGTCCAGGCACACAGGTGGGTGACAGCAGAGGTCTCTAGGACATCAGGGTCAAAAGGGCAATGAGACAAGGAAGGCCAGGCATGCCCTAAGATCCAGCCAGCACTGCCTTTTCTGGAGTTCCTCATATGTTCGCTTGAATGTGCAAAAATTCACATACAAGGGTGATCACTGCCACACTGGTTACAATGGCAGAAAAAAAGGAGCAACATAAATGTTGATCAAGAGGGAAACGGCTAAATCAGTAAAGGAACCTATGCACTTTGGAGTACGGCAGCTATTATATCAGTCATGGGGCACCTGGGTGGCTCAGTGGGTTAAGCGGCCGACTTCGGCTCAGGTCATGATCTCGCGGTTCGTGAGTTCGAGCCCCGCGTGGGGCTCTGTGCTGACAGCTCAGAGCCTGGAGCCTGTTTCAGATTCTGTGTCTCCCTCTCTCTGACCCTCCCCCGTTCATGCTCTGTCTCTCTCTGTCTCAAAAATAAATAAACATTAAAAAAAAAATTAAAGAGGGAAACGGCTAAATCAGTAAAGGAACCTATGCACTTTGGAGTACGGCAGCTATTATATCAGTCTTTATGCACCAACTTGCAAAGACTATATGTACACATTATAATAGTAAGTGGAAAGGGAGATCATGGAAGTATATCAACATATTCATACCCTTTTGTTCAAATACACACACATGGATGCATATGTGTGTTTACATAAACAGAGACTCCTCTGGAAGGAAACTTAGTTGACAGTGGAATAGTGGGACGGGAACAGACAAGGGGAGGCTTTTGTCTTGGGGGTATTATGTGAGTTTGTTAAAATTGTCATGGATTAACTTTCACATTAAATAAAAGGAAAGGAAGAGAGAGAAGCAAGTCCTACAAGCTTAAGGCCACCAAGCAGAAGAGACAAACTGAAGATCCACAAATACAAAGAGGATAACTGATCAAAGCAGGTCAGAGGTGGAATGCTTGGGTGGCTCAGTCGGTGAACATCCGGCTTCGGCTCAGGTCATGATCTCACAGTTCGTGAGTTCGAGCCCTGCGTTAGGCTCTTTGCTGACCACTCGGAGCCTGGAGCCTGCTTCGGATTCTGTGTCTCCCTCTCTCTCTCTCTCTCAAAAATAAATAAACATTAAAAGCAGGTCAGAGGGGTTAAAGCAAATTAGAGATAGGAGTCAGGAAAGTGAGCTAATTCAAGAGCAGGGCAGGGCAGCGGGGAGGGACTGGGACCTAGGTGACCTAATTCCAGGAGCAGCACTGTTGACTCTCTGGCCTCCAGGCCACTTCCGGCCTCACGTGTGAGGCTGTCAGAGCCTCCCTCAGTTACACTGCGCTTTGAAGGAGGAGTAGCAGAGTTCAGATGATGAGCCCCAGCCTTCCAGCTTTCTCTACCTCAGTACTCCGTTCCTATATCCCTGAGGACAGAGAAGGTGGAGCGCTTCTGCCTTCTCTTACCAGCTCCTTTCACCAAAGCAGGTCTTTTCTTCTTTGCTCCTTGTGAGACTTCTCAAAGCCTTTAGCAAGCTTTATTTTTTTTTTATTTTTTTATTTTTTGCATTATGAAGCTCTAACAGGGGATGCTGTATGCAGCATTTCCAAAAATGATCTGGCCACAGAGCACTCTTTCATTAGGTAATATATTTTAATTGTAATTAAGTTTTAATTACACAAGTACTCTGTGGGTGTTTTCTCCTTGTAAAGAACATCCAGTCTACCCTGCTGGAGGGAAAGGCCACATGGAAAAAGAGGCCCTGGAGGATGAGACACCACATGGTGAGAGAAATCAAGTAGAAAAGGTCCAAGGCATAGCAGCCTTGAGGGTGGGGCCATCTTGACCATCCAGCCCAGTCCTGCTGAATGCAGTTGCACGAGAGGGCCAGATGGTTCTGTGTGGAAGAACCCTGTGGGAAGTCTTGACCCAGAGAATCATGAGAAATAATTGATTTTTGTTTTAAGCCACTAAGCTTCAGTGTGGTTCCTTATGCAGCAATAGATAACAGATACATTCTCTCATCCCATCCCCAATGTCAATCTCCCCCTTCCCCAAGGAAACATTATCTTGAAATTTGTCTTTATCATTACTTGGCTTTTTAAAAAAAAGATAGTTCTATCAAGTATTGTTTTGCAATATAATATATGATTTGTAGCTGTTTTTGAGCATTATAAATATAGATTCATGCTACATGTATTTTGGGGAGAATAGAATTGTGGAATACTCACCCAATGAAATACTGTCACACTAGTGAAAATGAATATTGCCACACACAATACCACGGGTGGATGAAAAGCTTAGAGTCATAGTGTTGTATTGAAAACAGCAAATTGCAAAAGACTATAATACAGATCATTCATCTTTTCGTATCATTATTGGCCATTTCTTCTTCTTTGATTTTCTGGTTCATTTCTTTTATCCATTTTTCTTTTGGGTTGTTTGTCTTTTTCTTATTGATTTGTTGGAATTCTTTATTCATTTTTAGAAGTGTCCCACTGAAGGTAGAGTACTAGGAATTACTTGAATCTGGAGAAACATTTCCAAGAATAGAGTTTAAAATTACCAAATCAGGGGCGCCTGGGTGGCGCAGTCGGTTAAGCCTCCGACTTCAGCCAGGTCACGATCTCGCGGTCCGTGAGTTCGAGCCCCGCGTCAGGCTCTGGGCTGATGGCTCGGAGCCTGGAGCCTGTTTCCGATTCTGTGTCTCCCTCTCTCTCTGCCCCTCCCCCGTTCATGCTTTGTCTCTCTCTGTCCCAAAAATAAATAAAAAACGTTGAAAAAAAAAATTTTTAAAAAAATAAAATTACCAAATCATACCAACCAACAAAAAGCACCCTGGAAGGTATTGAAAAAAATTGGACAAAATTAATAACAAATTACCAGGCTCTTCAACTTCTGGGCTAAAAATTCCAAGGATCAAAGACCCAAAAGAGTTTTGGGCTCTATTGCCAGATAAGAGGCTATTTATATACATCCACACTGCACAGAGGTTCTATTTCATATTTTCTTCGCTACCAATAGGAAATGCATCATTTAACTTGAGATATGGCCCCCCTTTTAAACATTTCTTAGGATAGACCAATGAATTACTGTTCTCCCAGCAGCGAATTTATATTGCACTAAGAAAAAATAGACTCCTTTAACCCCTGAAGAGTCACATTTCTTTCATTTAGGTCACTTGATAGGGCCATTACAGACTCCGATAAGACATGTGGGACTCTGTTTAATATCAGGCAATTTTCTTGTGCCTCTTCATTTATTAAAAGAATGTATCCATTAGCAGTCATTAGTACATTCTGTCAAGATGGAGGCTAAATTATCCTCGATGGCTTAAGAGAAAATGCTTTTTGAAGAAAAATAATGGCATTAATTGCTCAGTGGAATAGATACGGCTTTCTTTGTCATAACCTCTCCCTCCTCCCCCCAGTGCAATTGGACACTGCTTACCTCTGTGAAAGATCCAGGCCATTTTCTCCTTACCCTATGAGTCAGCTCCTTGCTCCAGCCTGTGGCCTCTCCAGTGGCAGGCCACTATCCACAGGGAATACACAGAGCTCCTCGGCCCATCACAGTGAGGAAACTTGACCGATTCCTCTTGCTCCCTAATTCATCCAAGGGTGGAAGAGGAAGGAGATGCCTCACTTAGCAAACAATCTCATTTGAAGGGACTCAGTTTTAGCAACAGGAAGCAAACCACATTAGAGAAATAATTGCCCTCCTATAGCTCCAAACTGAAACCCATCTCCTTTTTGACCTTTCATTTGGAACATATGCTCTCTGGAATGTGTGGTTGGAGGAAGGAGGTTGTAGGAGTGTATGTTTGTGTGTGGTATGTTTTCATAATTAAAAACAAATTTCCTATGTACCTTTTTTATTAAAAATCTTAAGGTTTGATTAGTGAAAAGCTCCCATCTCCTAATATGGGTATATCTCCAGGTTCTGTCTTTCTCTTACTCCCTCCCTCTCAGATTATGTCAGTTCTCACAGGCATTAGTAATTACATCTGTTTTAGTTAAGATATGTTCAGGGGAAAGTAATAAAATACCAACTAACAGAAACATAAGTAACAAAGACGTTTAATAAACTTGTGTGTAACAAGAAGTCTGGAGGTAGGCAATTCCAGACTTGGTTCAGCAGATCAACAAGGACACCAGTGACTGACCAAAGGTTCTTACTCTCTTTCCGCTTTGTCACCATCACTGTGACATATGTGTCAGCCATATCTCTCAACACGTCAAGCCACATCTCTCCAACAATCCCATTCTCTCCTGACAGGGTCGCAAGCAGGAAGGAAAGAAATGAAAGCCAAACGGCCTTCTCCTCATGGAGGTCTGTTTTATCAGGAAGAAAATCCTTCCAGAAGTCCCTTGGCCATTGGCCAGAATTGGATCACATGTTCACCCCTTGACCAACCAAAGGGAAATAAGTTATCATGTTTGGACCTTGGCCAGTCATGATTTATCCTCCCTGTCTGAGCCATTGCAACCCAAACACAGGTGGGATTCTACTCAGAAGAAAAGAGGAATTGAGGAGGCAACAGCTCCCAGATCTTATTTCCAGCCCTGACCAGCTCTAGTTACATCTTTCCAACTGCCTAATGGGCAGCACTACCTCTTGTCCTACTACCATCCCAAACTCAGTCATTTGGGGAACAGATTCCTTTCTCTTATCTCCTAATACTGCCTCTCTTTTCTGCGTTTCCTGACATTTCCAGTGGTAATTTCATCCACCCATTATGGAGGCTTTGAAATTTAGGATTACTTTTGATGTCCTCTCTGTCTGGACTTCCTTACCCAGTTGGTCCCCAAGAGAAGTCAATTCTCTGTCTTCCTAACATCTTCTACTCTGGTTCATCGTTCCCACTCTTTTTGCCACTTCTGCCGTCATGCTGTTCCAGTGGCACATGGGCCCCTTCATGTCATCTGAAATAGGCCCCAGCCTCAGAGTCACGCCCTCTGCAACCACACTCACCTTCTTCAAGCCTGCAGTCCTCATTCCTCCCACATCTAGAAACATACACCCATGGGAAAAAACTTTTTAGTTTGGGTTTTAAGATATACTACATTACATTTGAAAACGCTTCCCCATTATTCTTTGCTCCAGTCATACTGGTCAGTTCACTGTTCCCTGAAATATGCTTTATGCACCCATTTGTCCACACCATTCCCTTTAAAAAGAAACTTCAGAGTTAAATAACTAGACAAGTGTAACTCTGCAATGGCCATATTACTGGTGCTTTACAATGTGCCAAAATAATAGTTGCAAGGTAAATAATGACATAATATCCATAGTCAAATATTGGGGAAAGTTTTAAAAATATTTCATCCTAGTGTTGAGCTTCAGAGAGTTCAGAGCCCTTTTAAAAGATAAAGGTAGTAGCACTCTAGACCAGGACTGTAATAGATTCTTCAAAAGAGTAGCAATAGGATAGGGGCACCTGGGTGGGCGGGGGGGGGGGGGGGGGGGGGTTGGTGTTCAGTCGATTAAGCATGACTCTTGGTGTCAGTTCAGGTCATGATCTCACAGTTAGTGGGATTGAGCCCCAAGTCGGGGCACTGTTAGTGCAAACCCTGCTTGGGATTCTCTCTCTCTCTCCACCTCCCACCTCCCACCCCTCAAGATAAATAAACTTAAAAAAAAAAAAGAGTAGAAGTAAATCTATACAGTATGATGTCATCTCTTGGGGGAAGGACCATTTATTCGTTCATTCATTGGTAATCAGGAGATTGCAATTTCATTGCCTGACAACTGCCAGGCAGAATTCTTGGCAGGAGAACTCTCTATATTTAGGAAAATATCTTGACAAATTGCTTGGGGGTAGAAAGTGAGGTTCAGACAGAATCTGACTACACTATTTTTATCAGGGTGCCATGCTCGTGTCTAGGTAAGTGAAGGACTTATCTTCTTAAGCATTTTTTCAGAACGAAAAAACAAATCACTCGAAGAAAAACGGCAAGGTTATCAAGGCAGAACCTTGGGTCGAAAACCAGGATATACTCCGAACTGTTTTCTGTTCAAATATTTTATGAACAAAAAAGTAGGAGGCTTTGGGCTTGGCTGTTAAGATCAGGTGAAGGTAGGGTCTGGTATCAAGTTGCCCATAGGGCTTCTCTGAAGGAATTTGTCAAAGTACAGCTTTTTGTTAATATCTAGGGTTTATAAGCCTAGCAGGAACTCTGGCTCTGTCCCTTCAAAGCTTTGTCGAAACTCTATGAACTCATTTCTTCATTTGGAAGATAGAAGTGGGGGTGGGGGTAGGGGGGACACTATACTCCACCCAGGCCTGCTTTGTATTGTGTTTCCTATATGCATCCACACATTTATGTTAAGCTGACTTCTCATTTTTTGATTCACATTTCTTTGGTAAAATTGTCTGTATCAGTAGTGATGCCTTTGGCTAAAAGTAACAGAAACTCCATTTCAACTGGTTCATACCTTAAAGGGGATTTACTGACTCATGCAACTAAAAGAGTCCAGATGTACAATAGCCATCAAGTGTGGTTCCATCAGCCTCCAAACTGCCTCTCTATCATCTGTTTGGTCCCTCCCTCTTTTGTGGGTTCGCAGCATAGTCAGGCTGACGGCAAGGTGACCGTAGCATCTCCTGGCTTTGCAATCTGGCCATAACAATGTCCAAAGAAGAGGACCACTCCGCTCAGTAACACGGCTGTTAAGAGTGAGACCTCTTAAACACTCTTTACCCTAGACAATAGATGTCACATGTGCACTGTAAAAAACTTGAAAAATAGAGACAAACAGATTGAAAATCATAACTCAGTCACTCAGAAAACCACTCCTTTAGCATTTTTCTTCTAACGAGTTTTTGCAATTGTTAAGATTCTAGAGTTTCAGCAATTTTGAATCCTTTTTATTTAATATTATGTCACAATCATTTTCCACATCATTATAAATCTCTTGAAAATAGTACTTTTAATGATGACACAGTGCTCAATTAATTTATGTTCTAAAATGGAAAAAAAAAAAAAAGTGAGACCTCTTACCCTGAAACTCCTGCCAAACCTTCCATTGCATCATCTCATTGGCGAGAATTTGGTCAGATGCCCACCCCTGAACCAATCCCTTTGGCCTGAGGAATGTCACACACTAACTAAGGTCTGGATTCCTAGACTTTTTCTGCAGCAAGGAGGGAAGATTATTCAGACCAATCAAGCCCACACCACAACTGGAGGTGGAGTCAACTTCCCTAAACCTCAGGGCTGCATGGACCCAAAAAAACTCCCTGAACAAATCAGGGGGCCGCCAGAAACAGGCAAAAGGAAATGGATGCTGGGTAAGCATCTTCAAAGTTCCTTCTGTACAAAATTATAGAATACCTATCTCATCTCATACCACTAAACAGGATACAGGCATGTCTGATAACCAGAGGCTGTAATGTTCACAGAGTTCAAGTCTGCCAGATCTTTATCTAACAGGAAATGGGAAGCATGTAAACAGTGACCGCTCTGTGGGTAACCATCCACCAGCATACGTGAAGCCAATTGTTTCCACTCCATATGGGATACTAATCAGCTTAATTATGTGGGGGGGAAAAAAAAAAACAACAACTCAAGAACCAAAACTGCTCCAACGTTTCACCGGAGTTGGGGGGAAAAAAAGGTGAAAAATATGCTTTCTTCAAACAGAACAGGAAAATGTTTGAAAGGAACGATCAAAAGTGAAATATTCTTTAATCGCTGGGGTTTTTTTCACCAGAGGAACATAAAAGATGTTGGAAAATATACTCTGTTCAGATAGAAAAATAGAGTGTTGGAAAAGATCAATCAGAGACTGAGCAGTTTTTAATTGTCAGTCATTAATATCCATTTTTATTCTGCTACCAAATTTACACTCAGCATTTACATAATATTTGCAAAATACTATGTTTATCGGTTTTGTGGGTGTGGCGAGAAGTCTGTCAATCCAACCCTGCTTTTGGTCTCAAATTGACTTAGAAGAACAGTCAATCCATTCTTCCAACAAAACATCTATTGAGGGCCTCTGACGTACCAGGCTGCCCCGTGCCTGCTGTATAGTCACATGGTCAGCCAGCTGCCTTCCTTACCTTTCATAGAAAGAGGGTGCCTTGGAGGCCATCATCCAAGGCCCTTCTTTTGAGCACCCTGATCCTTCCTCTGATGCCAGCTCAGATGGGTCACCGACTTATTAAGCTCCCACTACCAAGAAAGAACAATACAAAATGCGTTGTGCGAAGATAAAGAGAAATCATTAACATACCTCATATTCCTGGGACCTTCGCAACCTTTCTGGAGATATAGCACCACCAGGAAAGAAAGAAGAGCCCATCTTCTTTCAAAGAGTTGGTGAACTGACACTGGAAGGGTAGGTAGTGCAGGAGTAAACTATGTCCAGGTTAATATTATATGTGTGCAGGGTGGGAAGGGAGACTGGCATGAATGGAGAACAGTGGGGATGAACCACTAAAGGCTAAACTGTGGAAGGCTTGGAAGTCAGAGATAGATTTAGACCCCATGGGCTAAGGAAAAGGGAAATGGTTTACATCTCAAAAGCAAGGCTGTGATCCAGTGCTTCCTCCCCCCGCCCCCCCCCCCCCAAATCCTGCCTGTTGAAGCAGCCAATGTGGTACAGTAGAAAGAGTAAAGCCTTTGGTGTCCAGCTAACCTAGGGTAGAATCCTGGGTCAACCACTTGCCAGCCACGTGACCTTGGGAAAACTACTTATCCTCCCTGAGCCTCGGTTTTCTCATGTAAATAAAGAAATGAAGCCCATGTTCTAAAGTTGTGCTGTCTAGTGAGGTAGACATAAGCCCTGTGTAGCTATTGCACTTGAAATGCAGCTTGTCCAAATTCAGATGTGCTCTTAGTATGAAATGTACACCAGATTTGGAAAATTGAGTATGAAAAAGTAAAAAGAAAAATATCTCATAATTCTTTATATTGATTATATGCTGAAATGATAATGTCGGATATATTGGGTTAAATAAAATACATTATGGAAATTCATTTTATCTGTTTCTTTTTGCTTCTTGTAATGTAGCTATTGGAAACTTTAAAATTACATAGCTATAATGTTAGGCAAGGCAAGAAACAGTTCTTTTTTTCTGGAAGGAACTGGAAGTAGAATTTTGTTCCTTAATGTCTTTAAAATCAGTGAGCACAGTAATTTGTAAACATGGCTACAATTTCTATCAATGCCAGTTGGCCGTGTCCTCCTACTCAGACTCTGAGCTGAACTTGCTACTTGCTTTGCTGATGGGACTTGAGCAAACAGGGTGCGAGCAGAGGCTGTCAAAGTGCTTGTGCATCAGGGCTAACTCTCCTGTGTTCTTGGGAACCTCACAGCTAAATGAATAAACCCAAGCTAGCCTGCTGAATGACAAAAGATACATGGTCAAGTTTCCCCAATGCCCCAGCTGTCATGGAGCCAACCACCAGACATGTAAGTAAGGTCATTCTAGGTCATCCAGCCCCAACTGAGCTGATCTAGCTGACCCATAGAATCATGAGAAATCATAAATGTTTATTGTTTTAACATAAGTTTTGGGGCATCTTGTGCAGCAAAGGGTAGCTGGTAGAGTGTGGATGGGTCCATGACAGCCATGATATTGGTAGAATCTTCACCAGAGTCTGGGGAAGAATGGAGACTGAAAAATTCCAGTTAATCTGGTCTCTGAGGGGAGAACTTTCAACTGCGTTCATAAACACATATACACTGACACACACACACACACACACACACACAACTGAGAGGAGAATTAGAAATGTGGGTGTAAACAGATTAAAGATCTCACACAGGATTTTCCAACCTTTTGGGGCATAAAGATTTCTTTTTCTGAGGGCAAAACACTTGGACAGTTGTTTATTAATATCTATCTATTGACAGAGAACATATATAATGCCCAGAGAGCCCCTGCTGGTATTTACATGCATTTATGAAATTGAAATAAAAGAAGTCTTTCTAGATGGATCAATTAAAATATGGTGCCACCTGGGGATGACTCGGCCCCAAAGTAGGACAAATGGCTCATGGAAAGGAATTGGGGTTCGTTTTCAACCCTTGTATGAGCCCCCTCATACAAGGCACTTGGGGTCAGGGGACAATCCATTTAACCATAGGGAAGCCCTGATGACCCAAAGACTCTATGGATTCAGTAAAGCCTTGAAATAAAACTGTGTTTGGCTCATAGGAACAGAATCTGGATGAATTTGAAAAATAGTCATTATTTTACAGAAAAGACAAAAAAAAAGCTTTGAGGTTTGAAATGGATTCAGACTACTTGCCATAAACTTATACTTCCCCAAGGCTCTATAGTCCAGAGCTGGGTTCAGACAACTCCAGATTGTGTTTAATGGTCACAGTGGGGCAAGAGTGAGTGTGACATTGTCCATCTCTGGCCTGAACTCAGTTCACAGCTGCAGATCAAGTGTGAGTATTGGCAAAGGAAATACAGTGACAACTTACCACTTCGCCCCACATTGAAATCAAGGGATATGATGCTAAATTAATCCTTTTACGTTTTGTTCACACGTATTTTTCTGTGAAAAAAAGATGCCTACAAGTGAATAATCTTAACATAAAATTCTGAGTTATTAATAGCACTCAGTTTGAGCCATGAGTTAATTTAGCCACCCAAGTGTCCCAGCGTAACCGAAATGTGCCATCTTAAAAACTGCTCCAGTGCATCAGGTTCCCCCAAAAGGGCACAGATTCCAAAGATGGGCATTGGAACATTATTCTATCGCTCCTCACATCCAACCAAACACTAAATTCAATACAGAAATATGCCTTCGTATCCGTTGACTGTTCTCTTGAGACTGTGTGATCCTCTGCAACGATGTCTTGTGTTTGCATGAGGCATTCGCTTTTTTAGAGCCCATTCATGAAACCACAGAACATAAACCACAGAACTATTTTAGACAGTTAAAATAAGTTTTTCTTTTCACAGTGATCTTATGGGATGACAGGGGCAAGCACTGCACTTTTGCCTGCTTCAGAGATGGGGGGAAATTGCAGGACAGAGACGGTATTCCCAAAAGTATTAGCAGAACTAGTCAGTGCCCGCTCTCCCCACTAACATGTAGCTGCTTTCTAAGGGGCAATAGGACATCCCAAGGACCATACTTTTCAACTCATTAGTTAACCCAAGCCAGTGGCGTGCTGGCAAATGTATAACAACTGAATCTCCAAGTGACAAAGCCGTGATTTGCACAACTTGCCAATTTCCATGGTATAAAGACGCCTATTGCAGCTGATACCCAGCTACCGCGTGATATCACCGAGTGCAGCTGGGGAGAGGTGCTCAGCAATACTCCATTATTTAGTATTTCTGTACAATAGACCTCAGCAACCTCAAGAATGTGATAGTAGTAAAATGTAGTCAAATAATTAGTACATGATGAATTTTGAATATTTGTTACCTCCATTTTTAAATAGAATTTATTTAATTGTAAGTTCTTATAAGTTAATTTTTAATGATGGCCGTATCACCCAATTCCTGAAAATTTAACAATTGTCTCTCACTCGTCAGGAGGAGCTAACTTTGCATGCTCCCTGCTCCCCCCCCCCCCCCCCCAAGCCTTCCTTTCAAGTTATTTCAGTTTTAAAATAAAATACATATTACCCCTAGGGGGCACAGCCAGGGATACACTTAACTCAGTCCTCCCCAACTAACACATATTTTGACACTTTTTAGGTTGCACAAGCGAACGCATAGCAATTTGTAGATGGCCTGGGCTAAAAGTCAAAGACAAGTGCTAGAAGCAGAGGTCTGAGGACCGTTGATAGGATTAAGGAATATGCACTGAGGAATGTTCATACAACCTTCCTGAAGACCAGAACAAAGAAAATCTGCCCTCCTGTTGCAGAAGAAGAGAGTACCTTTGGTCTGAATTATTCCGCTTTCGCTACTGACTGAACTAAACCAAATTATTACACAAGTTTCCATTTTCTTCTAGCTTGGCCTAAGGTTTATGTTTGGGACATAAAATATTAGCACTGGGAAAGATAGTACTCAAGCCCGCCTCATCAGTTTACAGAGAGAAACCCAGCAGATGAGGGAATAGAGTAAGGCAAATAAGGTACTGGGGGTGCAAAATTTAAAGAGGCATGTATTCTCAGGGTCAAGTGCAGTAAGGATCCAGTGTCTCCTTAAATTTTGCACTCGAGGCACCTCACTCACTTCACCTTCTCCTGGTCCTGAAACAAATGCCCAAAGAGGTCCAGTTTTCTCTGCTAGCTGGAACTAATACAGGTCCTTTAACCTCTGCTCTGGAATCTTCCCCCTCCAGTAGGCTACCCCCAGCTCTGGCCAACCTTTGGAGGGAAGACCTTCAAAACCACGCAGGAAGTTTTGTGCCCAGCTAGAGTAGCAGTTCTGGCTCTCAATCGAGGTGGCATAATAGAATATCCCCAGGGAGCCTTAACTGTTTCTGATTCCCGGGTGCCACTCAGATTTTAATTTCAGACTTGTTCTGAGATGGGCCCTGCATCATATTTATTTGTTTTTTTTTTTAATTTTTTTTAACATTTATTCATTTTTGAGAGAGAGAGACAGAGACAGACAGACAGACAGAGCATTAGTGGGGGAGGAGCAGAGAGAGAGGGAGACACAGAATCCAAAGCAGGCTCCAGGTTCCGAGCTGTCAGCACAGAGCCCGACGTGGGGCTTGAACTCACAAACCATGAGATCATGACCTGAGCTGAAGTCAGATGATTAACCAACTGAGCCACCCAGGTGCCCCTGTTTATTTGTTTTTAAAGCTCCACTGTGATTATTATATGCAGCCAAGGTTGAGAACCATTGCATAATAAAAACAATAATAATAATAACTGTCCAAATAAAAACCCAGATTAGTTAAGAAAGGGCAGGTTTTGTTTAAGCCGTGGTGTGGAACATCATTGTTTGTGTCCTTTCCCATTGTTATTGTTAATTCAGTACATTATCTGCATCCATAAAGAACTACTTTGTTTAAGAAAAAATGAAAATCAAACAAGCAGGTAGCACCTTGGCCTGCATTAAGACTGCACTGATTCTGTCCCACAGTGCAAGACCTCACCCACCACAAGGCAATCATAGTATTCCAACAGGTGGACTTTTGCACTCTCAGTGGGAAAAATGCAAACCAATATATATACAAGGGTGGGGCACCTGGGTGGCTCAGTTGGTTAAGCGTCTGTCTTCCACTCAGGTCATGATCTCACTACTCGTGAGTTCAAGCCCCACATCGCGCTCTGTGCTAACAGCTTGGAGCCTGGAGCCTGCTTCAGATTCTGTGTCTCCTTCTCTCTCTGCCCCTTCCTGCTCACGCTCTGTCTCTCTCTGTCTCTCAAAAATAAATAAATGTAAAAAAAATGTTTTTAATAAATGAACATTTAAAAAATTAAAAAATATATATAAACAAGGGAAAATAGAACCATTTGACCAAACAACGACTTTGCTAATTTACAAATCACTCCTCTTATTGATTGAGACACAGAGGATCCTCCAAAAGGAAGAGTGATTTTACCATTTTCATCAGTGTTTGTCAGAGATTTGAGAGCAAGAATTCTGCATTTATTCAAAAATATTCTAGACTATAGGCTTTTTAGTAACATGGGTATACCCAGAAATCCCTATTTCACTCAAGAAAAAGTAAACTCTATGAATCAATTTGTGGTGGTGGTTCCCTGATTGCATACATTAGTCAAAACTCATAGAACTGTACACACTAAAAGTGGTCAATCTCACTGTAAGTAAATAGCATCTCAATTTTTAAAAATTAAACATAGGGAGGGGCGCCTGGGTGGGTCAGTCAACTCTTGACTTAGACTCGGCCCCACGTGGTTCATGAAGTCCAGCCCCACATCGGGCTCTACACTGACAGTGCGAAGCTTGTTTGGGATTCTCTCTCTCCTTCTCTCTCTGCCCCTCCTGTGTGTTCAATCTCTCTCTCTCTCTCTCTCTCTCTCTCTCTCTATCAAAATGGATGAATAAACTTAAAAAATAAAATAAAATTGCTCTTCTGAAGGCATTGTTTGTATTGCAGGCCAGCATCTCTGAGACTAAAGACCCACTCAGTTGCCTGTGTAATCCTGGGTATCCCGTTTAAGCCCAAGTTATTCATCTTTGAGAACTAACAAAATCAGGTATTAGAAATCATGGTATCACTGAGTAGAATAAATTGTCTGTGAATTTAAATGCAACAATAGTAGAAAGTTTGCCATATGTCAGGCACCGTAATGAAATGATCAAACTTTTCTTTTCAACAGGACCACTCTGGCTTCTATGTTGAGAAGTGATAGAGGTGAAGGGAGGAAGGGGTGTGAACAAAGTGGAAGCAGGGAGGCCCATTAGAAGGGTATTGAAACATTCAGGTGAGAGATAGTGATGGTTTGGTCCGCAGTGAAGGTCGTGAAAGTGGTGGGACAAGGTTGCCGTTTGGATATTTTGAAGACAGAATCCATCACCTTTGCCGATAGATTGGATTTGAGGTGTTAGAGAAGAAGAGGAGGCAAGAATGTCCTATAGATTTGAGCTCCTGAATAGCTAGAAGGATGGAGTTGCCATTTCCTGGGATGGGAAGATAAAAGAGAAGGAAATTGCAAAGGACAGAAGGTCAGGTGTTCGGCATGTTAAGAGTGAGATATCTACTAGCTGTCCAGTAGGGTTGTCAAATGGGCAAGTGGAGAAATGAGTCTGGAGTTCAGAGGAAGGGTCAGCACTGCAGGTGGGTAAGCTACAGCCATGAGGCTGGAAAACTTACCATTGGATGAGGGAGGTAAGAAAGAGAAGAGGTCCAAGGACTGGGATCTGGGACACTGCAACATCAGAAGGTTGTGGAGGTAAAGAGCAGCCAGCAAGGGACCGAGCAGGAGCAGCTAACAAGGTAAGAAGAGGGTGATATCCTGGAAGATGAGGGAAGACAGTGTATCTGTAGGGGGAAAGATCTACTGCATCAAAAAGATCTCGGAGTTTAAACTTTTAGTGAGGCAGCCTGAAGGCTGAGTGGCCGGTAGCCCTCCCTGGATCTCAGTCCAAGAGGCCACCCTTCCTTCCTCACTGTCAGCTTGCCCATTTCTATCTCTGTCACGTGTGTTATTACTCTCCCCTGTAGTCAGCTCCATTCTCTATCTTGAGCTCTCCTCTTGGTCATTTCACTATTTCCGGTGCCCTGTGTATGCTCAATAAATGGTTATTGACTAAACAAAAGATGAATGAGTGAGAAAATGGTCAGGGATGGGGACAGGACTGGAGAGAGGTTTATATGCCTCCCATCCCCAATATCTAAGGAAAATGAGTTGTCTTCAAGTGCCACAAGAGTCAGGGTTCAGTTGGAGCCTCTTCTCTTGGCTCACATGCACTGTTATATTTTCAGGAATTCTGATAGCTGGCTATTAAAAACAGCCATAATTTAAAACTACATTATGCAAACTTATACCCAAATAAATACATTAAATGCAAAGGTAATAAAATCTCCACTTCCCAATTATTTCACTACATCTTACTATTCTCTGTGCTCTTGAGTTTACCACTTCTATTGTATCTGAATGGTGGAAACACTATAAAATGTGGTGCTATTGGATTCTTCTTCCCAACATCGCATTCGGTGGTATCATGTTGGTAGCTTAAAACAGAAACAGACTACGGTGAGTGTTTCCACCACAGACACAAGCGCTTTCTACAAATCAGGGATCCCTCCCCCCAGTCTGTTGTTAAACCTTTGCCATCTTACCATTGGCAATGTTCTTTTATTATTATTTTTTTATTTGAGAGAGAGAGAGAGAGAGAGAGAGAGAGAGAGAGAGAGAGAGAAAGTGCACGCATGCACCCATGGGGGGGGGGCAGAGAGAGAGAGAGAGAGAGAGAGAGAATCTTTAAAAAAAATTTTTTTTTTAAATGTTCATTCATCTTTGAGAGAGAGAGAGACAGAGCATGAGCAGGGGAGGGGCGGAGAGAGAGGGAGACACAGAATCCAAAACAGGCTCCAGGCTCCGAGCTGACAGCACAGAGTCCAACACAGGGCTCGAACCCGGGAACGGCATGACTGGAGCGGAAGTTGAACACTCAAACGACTGAGCCACCCAGGTAAATATATATATTTTTAGATGTTTATTTATTTATTTTGGGAGGGGAGGGGCAGAGAGGAAAAGAGAGAAAGAATCCCAAGCAGGCCCCATGCCCAGCACAGAGCCCGATTTGTGGCTTGATCTCACGACTCTGAGATCATGACCTGAGCAGAAATCAAGAGTTGGACGCTTAACCAACTGAGCCACCCAGGCGCCCCAGCCCCTGGTTATTCTATATTTCCTATAACAACCTCCAGTAGGCGACCTTTCTTCAACGGGGGAAAAAAAGATCACTGAATTCTCTGAGAAAGCAACATTTTCTTCTTTTAATTTCTATCTTTTACTTGTGTGGATTGCAGGTGGACAAAACAACCAGTGGATTCACTGAATTCTTTTTCTCCCACCAGTGGTTTGATGGTTTGCAGACAGCTAGTGTTTAGCGCCATCAATCAAAGACGTTTGAACATCACCACTGATGACTTCTCCCCCAACCACCACCCTGCAGCCTCTTCTGCTGGATTCTTATGAGAGAAAGTTTAGATTTATAAAAATCACTCATTATTATTTAACTGGGTCGGCAGCTGAGCTGGTTATGAAACATGTGTCTGGATCGGAAATGTGGGTATAAACTGCCAGACTTTAGGGAATTAAAAAAAAAAACATATATGGTGAATGTGGAGGAGAGTAAGATTATTCCCTTTGAATGCTAAGATTCCAGCCTGATTCCTCTCCAGGTCTCTCTCCAGCTCCTGGATGATGCAATTCATCTCCCCACTGGAGTGCATTATGCTCTCTTTAAAGACCCAGAACTAATGGAATGCTGAGAAAATCAATCCTTTCTTATTATGCAGGCCTGCTGTTTGGTAAATGGAAAGCAAATCCTTTCTTCTTCTAAGTAGGAAAAAAAAAACCAAACAAACTTGAGAGACACCTTGATTATATCCTCTGCATGTCCTGAATGAGAGTCTACACAAAATATCTGTGCTTAACATACATCGAATTCAAGAAGGCCAGGTGCATATCCACTCACAATTCAATGGAGAGACAGCACACACACACCCTCTCTATCTCTCTTTCTTTCTCTCTCTCCTCTGAAGAGGGCATATATTATAATGCAATACTTAGGAGGAGATGTATTAAATTGACATCTCACATCCATAGTAATTTTTTTACCATTTATTAAGCATTTACCATGTGCCAATTATCATGCTTTAAGCATACTTTTTTTTAAAATTTATTTATTTCGAGAAAGAGAGAACAAGTGGGGGAGGGACAGAGAGAGGATCACAAGCAGGTTCCATGCTGTCAGCAAGGAGCCCAATGCGGGGCTTGGGCCCATGAGCCGTGAGGTCATGACCTGAGCTGAAATCAAACGTCATAGCCAACAGGTGCCCCTAAACATTTCTTTTAAACAACAACCTCAGTAAGTATATTCTATTTTTATCCCCATTTTACATTGAGCAAACTAGGTGAGATAAGTGGACTGAGGACACTGTTGGGAACACACTCTGGATTTAAGCCCAGTTCTGTCTGACTCTAAAACCAGGGCTACTAAACTTAGTTCCATGCTGATGATCATGCCTCACTTAGAACTAACAAAGTGAAAAGCTATGGGCAGTGTCAGATTTGATATAAGGATTCTGCTAAGAGTGAGAATACATTGCCTTGCAAAAAGATGAGCTCCCGGATACTGGAGGTATTCAAGAAAAAGTTGAAAGAACACTTCCTAGTGGAGGCTTCACCATTTGGTAGGCTTCTTGTTCTAAGAAGAATGGTTGGTCAAATCTATTTCCCTAAGTGGATTTTTCACCAGAGAAACAGAGAACATATTTTTGGTAAGAAAGTTGACTGTTCTAGGGGCACCTGGGTGGTGGCTCAGTCAGTCAAGCGCCGACCTCGGCTCAGGTCGTGATCTTGCGGTTCATGAGTTCGAGCCCCACGTCGGGCTCTGTGCTGACAGCTCAGAGCCTGGAGCCTGCTTCGGATTCTGTGTCTCCCTCTCTCTCTGCCCTTCCCACACTCGCACTCTGTCTCTCAAAAATAAATAAACATTAAAAAAAAAAAAAAGAAAGAAAAAAAGTTGACTGTTCTACAAAACCAGACTAGAAATGATGGACAAAATGCAATGATTGGGCCATCATGAGGAAGGACTTCTTTTTAGTCCATGCAGTGAACAAGGCTTCGCTGAGAATGATGACCTTCTCTCCATGAGGTTGTTTATGGAAAAGCTGGTGACCACACATAGAGTTTCTTTTGCCTCTACCCTTGTCTAGGGGACTTTATTTTCTCTCACTTGTAGTTTTGCCCCATTTTCCTAACCGATCCGTCCTCCAATCTCTCCACAACCTAGCCTATCCTCACACTGATCTATCACCACCACCACCCAAGGCAGTCTTACTTTTCGCTCTCTTGCTTAAAGACTTGTTAGCTCACATTGGCAGGCTGAGTTCCCAGGGAAGCAGGACCAGACAGAGACCAGCAGGTCCGATGTTTACTCAGCAGAGCTCTTGACATGAACACCTGTGGCCAGGAGGAAAGGAGGCAGGACTGGGCACATGGAGAAGTCATCACAGCAGAGCTGCAACTAATCCCAAGGGGGACTTTCGATACTGGGACGGCCCTTCAGAGTTCTCCTGAAGTGGGGTAAGATGGGCAGCCTCTTTCTACTCCTATGTAGACCAGTCATCAGATGTAGGCTGCTCCAGGAAGCTGCGTGAGTTCAGGCAAGGCGGCTCCCTTCAGGAAAGAGTGCAAGAGAACTGAGACACAGGGCCATCTGCTAGCAGCACTCCATGAAGCTTAAGCCCACCGGTCCTGAAAGGGGATCTGGGCAACATAGCACAGTATATGCCAGTGGAACACACTCAACTCTTTGACCTGACCTGCCAGGCTCTTTGCAATCTAGCCCCCGCTACCTGCCCAGCCCCATCTTTCTCCATTCCCTATTGCTGAACACAGATCCATTCGGCTTCTCAGGGGATTCTTCAATGTGCTGCCACTTTCATGATTTGTACATACGACTCGCTCTTTCTAGGATGCCCTTACCTGCTGTATTAGCTTCCTATGGCTGCTATAACAAATTACCACAAACCATGTGCCTTAAAACAACACACATTTATTTCCTCACAGTCCTGGAGGTCCAAGTCCAAACTTCAGTTCACCCAAGTCGAAATGAAGGTGTCAGCAGAGCCATGCTCCCTGAAAGCTCTGGGGAAGAATCCAACTGTCTTTTCCAGCCTCTAGAACTACATTCTTCGCATTCCTTGGCTCCAAGTTCCTTCGTCTTCAAAGCCAGCAGCAAAGTAAGTATCTTGCTTCATTGTCACCTTCACTTCTGCTGCTGTTACACCTACCTTTGTCGCCCTCTTATAAGGGTATTTGTGATTGCATTTGGGGGTCCACCGGGATAATATTGGACAATCTCTCCCACCTCGAGATACTTAATCACACCTGCAGGTCTCTTCTGTCATATAAAGGTAATGTTCGCAGACTCCAGGAAAAAGGACCTGGTTATCTTTGGGGGCCATTATTCCGCCTACCACACCTGCCTCGACCCACCTCCCTCTGTTTCAAGTCCCAGATCAAGTGTCACCTCTTCTGTGAAACTTACACTGACATTCTCAGTTAGCTTGAATTGACATCACATTGTCATCCCTCAGCACTCAGCCTATATCTTTATTCAATCAGTTACGCTGTCATGCGTACTTCAGTCATGAAACGATGAATTCATTCATTCGTTGAGCACTTCCTATGTGCCAGGCGCCGTTATGAATTCTTGGGATTTGAACAGTGAACAAATGGGACAAAAGGCCCTGCCACTGTCTAGCTTCTATTCCAATGAAGGTGGACAGACAACTTAAAGTTAACATAAATAGTGTGTTAGGAAAAAACAAGTAGGCAAAAAAAAAAAAAAAAAGAAAGAAAAAAAAAAAGCAAGAGCATGAGCATGAGCGACAGCCAGGTATAGGAGAATAGGAATGTAGCGGAGGAAGATGGAAACAGTTGCAATTTAAAACAGGTGGCCAAGGAAGGCCTCAAGGAAATGGTGACATTTGAGTAAAGCCTCGAAGGAGATCTGGATGGATATCTGGCAGAAGAGCTTTCTCTAGGTAGAGGGAAGCACGAGCACCAAGGTTCTGAGGCTAGTGTATGGCTTACCTGTTTGGGGAGTAGAGAAGAGTTTCTAGAGCATTTTGTGCAGAGGGGTAATGTGATCTGTCTTTTAACAGGATCCCTTTCCTGGGGCTGCCACATATAGCCCTATGGGGTGTACATTTCACAGCACAGTCTAGTGGGTTCCGTTTACATTTTTAGTCCATGTACATAGACTGTATGTGTAACAAAGAAACTATAATGGCTACTGGCTGAGAGAAAATGAAGGAGATGCCAGGGTGGAGAAAGAAGACCAATGAAAAGGCCTTTATAATAATTCAGGCAATCTATCTACCGCTAGGCATCTCCAATGCCTAGAACAGTACCTGGAACATGGTAAGCAGACAAGAATAAAATGACTATCGCATTTTGTATCATAGTGTAAGCTAGATTTGAGGACTCACTGGTTACTTCTTGGATTCATACTCTTGAATGAAGGGGTAGACAAGATGATTTTTCAAATCTAAAATTCTGTCAACCCAACAGCCATCTGGGCTTCTCCATTAGGATGTTCCACTATCATCTCCAATTCTACACGTTTAACCTGTATTTCTTTCTTTCTCCCCTCCCCACCTGAAAGAAGTTCCTCCTGGCTTTCCTCATCTGTTGATGGAGGCATCATTTTCCCACCTAGATTTGAAATCTGTTATTTTAACCAACCGTATCCAGGTCCAAGTCCTGGGACACCTCTTCTTTCAATTTCACTGCCCATAACCCAATCCTGCCCTCACCACGTCTCCCCAGGAGCCAAGAGCCCACGGTGGCATCTCATTCTCTATCCGCCACCAAGTTTCTGCATTTGCGTCTTGCCATCCCTCCCCACCCCTCAGATGCTCTCCTGTCCTTTGCTGTACCTCCAGGACTTCCATCCAAGCTCAAGCCCTTTACGGTCCTTTGTCAGTCCCTATTGGCCCCATCCCTCTATGATCCCATTCTCCTCAAAATTTCTCTGCCCTTTGTGGCCTGGCATTTGGTAATATCTAGAGAGGAGGTGATGGGTAGGGGAAAGAATGCAAGCTTTGGAGGCAGTCAGGTGGGAATAAAATCCCAGCTCAGCCATCTCCTAGTGTGGGGTCTTGGGAATTCATTCACATTCTCTGGGCCATAGTTTGTTCATATTAAAACTTTTTTAAAAAATTAAAACTTTAAAAAGTCTACTTTGTAGACCTGTGTGAGCATCCAAAGATAATGTTTACAAAGCATCTTGTACACATTAGGCGCTTGGTAAATACTGATTCCTTCTTCCCTGCCTGCTGTCCCTTGCCCGCAGCTCCAGTGCTTGTGTTTGGCATTTTGATTCCTTTCCCTACCACCTTATTGAATTCAGTTAAATTCTTATTTATAAGTGTATGTTAATAACACATTTATTTTAGCCCGGGTTAGAACACCAGATTTTGGAAAACCCTTTCTCAGTAATTACCTACTTTAGATATGTATCAAAATCACCTTACAATTGTCACTGTCAATTTTTTCAACTTATTTGGATATTCTCAAAAGCGCTCTACAATAGAAGAGAATAGTGTAATGAACCTCTGTGTACCTGTTACCCAGCTCCAATAATTGTCAATTCTTAGCCAGTCTTGTTTCATCTATTACTCTAAATTTTTATTTCCGAAGCATTTTTCCCCAGAGTATTTTACAGCAAATCTCAGACATCATATTGTTCTACATATAAATAATTCAGTAGGTATCTCTACTATGTAAAGACTAGTCTCAGTTTGCTAGACCTGCCATAACAAAATACCATAGATTCAGTGACTTAAACAACAGAAATTTATTTTCTAACAGTTCTGGAATCTATAAGCCCAAGATCAAGGCATCAGCAGGTTTGGTTTCTCCTGAGGCCTCTCTTCTTGGCTTACAGATGGCCACCTTCTCTCTGTAACCCCACATGGCCTTTTCTCTGTGCCCATGCACTCATGGTATCTCTTCCTCTTCTTATAAGGACACCAGGCCTACTGCATTAGAGCTCCACCCTTATGATCTCATTTAATCTTAATTATTTCTTTAAAGGCCCTGTCTCCAAATATATCCCTTTGGGGGGTAGGGCTTCAACATTTAAATTTTGGGGGAACACAATTCAGTCCATAATAGGACTTCTCAAAAACATGATTGTAACATCATTATTATACCTAAAAAATAATAATAATTGCTTAATATTATCTAATATCCTGTCCTTGCTTAAACTTTCCTAGTTGCCCCAAAAACATTTTAATTTTTTTTTAAGTTTTTTTTTTTTTTTTTGAGAGAGAGAGTGAGACAGAGTATGAGTGCGGGAGGGGCAGAGAGAGAGGGAGACACAGAATCCAAAGCCGGCTCCAGGCCCTGAGCTATCAGCACAGAGCCCGACGTGGGGCTTGAACTCACGGACTGCAAGATCATGACCTGAGCCGAAGTCAGACACTTAACCAACTGAGCCACCCAGGTGAGCTGCCCCAAAAACATTTTTAAATTGTTTAAATTAAGATTCAAAAGGGAGCATATTGTTTTAGAAATACAGATTCCCAGGTCTTTACCCTGGAGTTGTGATTTAGCTTCCACCCACCTGCCTCTTCAGGAGGCAGCCTCTGTGGAGTCATGATAATTTTTGACTGTAATGTTACCCCAATGGAAGTTTGGCCATAAATGTTTTAATCAAAATTATGCCAACATTGATAGATTTCTATCAAGAAAGTAATTTCTACAATAAGTGTTTTGTTTGTTTGTTTTTGAAAGAGAGAGAGAATGACCAAGCAGGGGAGGGGCAGAGCGAGTTGGGGAAAGAGAATCTTAAGCAGGCTCCATGCCCAGCTTGGAGATCAATTTGGGACTTGATCTCACAACCGCAAGATCATGACCTGAGCCAAAATCAAGGGTCTGAGGCTTAGACAGAGCGCCCCAGGTGCCCCTAGAATAAGTGTTTTCTTTACTGAAGTATAGTTGGCATACAGTATCATATTCGTTTCACATGTACGACATAGTGATTGACAATTAGATACATTATGCAGTGCCCACCATAGTAAGTGTGGTTATCATCGGTCACCATACAATGTTATTACAATATTATTGACTATATTCCCTGTGCTGTACTTTTCATTCTTGTGACTTATTTATTTTATAAATGTGTGCCTCTTAATCTCCTTAATCTCCTCAACCTACTCTCCAACCTCTTCCTTTGCTGGCAACTACCAGTTTGGTCTCTCTATTTATGATTCTGTTTCTCATTTTTTGTTTGTTCATTTGTTTTGTTTTTTAAATTCCACATATAAGTGTAACCATATGGTATTTGTCTTTCTCTGTCTCACTTATTTCACTCAGCATAATATCCTCTAGGTTCATCCAGGTTGTCACAAAGGGCAAGATTTCTTTTCTTTTTTTATGTCTGAGTAATATTCCATTGTATATATGTATACATGACATCTTTATTCATTCATAGGGCTTGTTTCCCTATCTTGGCTATTGTAAATAATGCTGCAATAAACATAGGGGTGCATGTGTCTTTCTGAATTAGTTTTTTTGTTTTCTTCAGGTGAATATTGAGAAGTAAAATTACAGGATCATATGGTATTTCTATTTTTAATTTTTTGAGGGACCTCACATTGTTTTCCATAGTGGCTGCACCAATTCATGTTCCCACCAACTGTGCATGAAGATTCCCAGAACAAATGTCATTAAGTACTAAAATTCATTGATTCCCTAAGCACAATTCGTTTCCAGTTTTACCACTTTTATTATAGTTTATGGGAATTATTTTCATCAGCATTAATTCTTTTTCTGTTTAAATGTTACAATGAAATCTGATTCAGGTTTTCATCCATGTCAAATTTTCCCAATTATAACATCTGCCTTTCATTTTGTGGCCATTATTTCTACTAAATCCAATTTTTCCCCAGTCAGATTTGGTTGTCTACATTTTGGTCAAGGTTGGATTCTTCAGGCCATTTTTTTCCGGGTATGTAGTTTTAGCTGTTGTTACTCTTATTTTGTGGTGGTTATTTCCATCAGGAATATTCATTATTACTTGGTAATAGGCTGAGAGCTTAGATTTATTTCTTTACTTATCCATGAAAAAATGCTATGTATCTAAGACATAGCAAGGGAGATAAAGTGTAGGAGTCAGAAAATGACAAAAAGAGACACACACAGGGGAGACAGATTGAGACAGAAGCTGCAGCTATCTTGAGATACTGTTTGCTAAGCTCTCTGAGGGGTCTGAATGTCCTGAGGGTCAAAATGGCGAGATTAAAACAATATGGAGACCGCAGTATGGTTGTTGAGCATGGGCTAGGCAAATAATTTCAGGACTTTAAATCCCAGGAAGTTAAACACACAGTGTTACTCACCCCGCCTCCTCCCCCTTTTATGGCTCTTTTTATTTCCTTCTTATCCTTGCCTTGGGACTGAATTTTAGCCCTCTGCTCTTCTTGAACTTCAGACTGACCACAGCCTGCCCCAAACCTCTGTTCCTTCCCTTCTATTGTTCATAAAGCACCTTTATCAGTGGTGACCTCCCACATGGTTTTATCAATGTCTAGCACAGTGCCCTACATGCAGTGAGTGTCCAATAATTACTTGTTACTGGTTTATCTTAAAGTATCACCCTTCTGATTTAAACTCCCATAGGCTAGGCCACTGTTAACAAAATCCAAACACATCTAACTCGACCTACCACTTCCTGGGGCTTAAGTGGGTGGATGGAGCCAGATTCGGCAATTCTGAACTGTTGGGGGGCCTCTCAATCTGTCTGCAGAATTGAAGCTTGAAAAGTTTTATTTTTTGCCGACGTTCCCTAGCAAATGCCTGCTGCACACCCACACACTTAGCCAGCAAGAAGAGAAGAGCTGTTGCAAGAATTGTTCCCTCTGGGACCAATCACCACAGGAGCAGCCCTCCCTGAAGATTCGTCCAGCGGGGGGCCTCCAGTCCCTCTAGTCCAGCCCCCCAGCTGCCATCCGCAGAAGCTCAGAAGGAGGAGGTGTTGAGGGGAGGTGCAGAGAAGGGCTACAAATGGCAGCTCCTGGAGGGAGAGTGAGGCCCTGGCGGAGTGACCTTGTGGAGGCCAGGAGGAGGGACACAGAAACCAAGCCAACAGAGAGACAAGTAGATAAGGAGGAGACTACAGGGCTAGGTTTTTGCAGATGTCTTAAATGGCTTGGAATGGCAGCACCCATAACGTAAACTGTGTGATTACAGCGTTAAAACCTGAGGATTAGCAAAAGAAAACAGAAGTAACAAGAGAGATCTGGCATTTAAGGGAATAGGAGAAACAAGACTGAGACGGGCTAGACTTGATGTTTCTCAGACTCGGCTGCAGGTTGAGATCGCCTAGGGAGATTTAAAAAGACTGAGGCGTGGGTCCCACCCCAAGAGACTTAGTTAATTGGTTTGGGGTGGGTTCTGGGCATCCAGATTTTGTAAACGCTCCCCAAGGGGTTCTAAAGTACAGCCAGCTGAGATCAACTGAGCTACACTGAAGACCGAAAAGGAAATACAATCTGCTGTGTCTTCTGTGGCCCCGCAATGCAAGAGAGAAGGACCTTGGGGCCGGACCCCCTTTGGTGTCTGTGGCCAGCTGTGTGTCTCAGTGGAGACAGCTGAGCATGTGCATCTCCAAGTCTTGGTTCTGGTTTGGGCTTGACCACCACCGTGGCTGGTGTGACCTTGGACAATGGGAGTCCTGGTCAGAGAAGACCTGAGCTCACCCTGTGCTGGGCTGGTCACTTCTCCCTGCCTGCACTTCCCTCACATAATCTCCAGCTCTGAAACATTTCAAGTCTCTACTTTCATTAAAATAGCCCAGTCACTTCTAGTTCAACAGATTTTTTTTTCATGAATTATTCAAACTTGGGAGTTGAATGTTGAAAATAACATGTTCGAGTTGTCCTCATTAGGAAGCTTTTAGCTGCGGATCTCCTGTCTTCCACTATATTTACAAAGCCCGGTATCCGCAGTTTTGGGGATGAACGCAGTCAATCACTTACAAAGTCTCTAGAGAATTCCACATGGAAATAAAGTAAGTAATAAAGCCCACACAATAAACAGAAATGGTGCAACAAAGGGAGCAATAAGGAGCAGCCGTGGGCACCCACAGCCTTCAGTAAGCCTCTCGGCCTCGCTGGGCTTCTGTTTCACTTATGTTCATGAAAGTCTATTTCATGCCTACCTTGTAGAAGGGGAATTAAACAGATGACAGTTGCCCTTGAAGGATCCCTAATCTGGGGGAATGTGGCAGACTCATAAATAGCCAATGATAAGGGAATATGAATGAGAGGCAGAATGTGGTACAGGCTTTTAACATCTGACTTTCTCCTTGACTTTTAACCATGAAGCAGTAAATCAGAGGAAGCAGAAGGTGGGACTGAGCGATGACACCCCTCAGAGGGGCCCAGAGCCTCTGCCTGTGGGACACCATAAAATCATCACAGACGTTGCCACGTTCCAGACAACACAGGGCTTCATTGCAATTGCGTCTTTAGATGGGATTGCTAAAGCGTGGAAATGAAAATCTAGTGGTCTGTATAATTTGTAATAAACTTATAAATATATTGTAACTCTAGAAGAAAGGTATTTCTAGAGAACAGAAGTGAGATAAAATTCATTTGCTTGGTTTTCAAGATCATTCTCCTTAAAGGGGCGCATGGCTCAGTCGGTTAAGTGTCCGACTTCGGCTCAGGTCACGATCACACACAGTCTGTGAGTTCGAGCCCCGTGTCGGGCTCTGTGCTGACAGTTCAGAGCCTGGAGCCTGCTTCTGACTCTATGTCTCCCTCTCTCTCCTCTCCTCCCCTACTCGCGCTCTCTGGCTCTCAAAAATGAATAAATGTTAAAAAAAATTTTTTTTAAAAAGATCATTCTCCTTATTATTACTTCATGATTAAATAAATCCCACCCAGGACGGTGGAGAAAGTTATATCTGGTGACTGTGTTCATGCATATCTCTGCAAGAATCAGCAGACAGTAGTATCTGGAATTTTCACAGTATATGTCAAGGAGGTGAGGAAATTAAAATGCTAAGACATTTATGATATCATTTTACTTTGCATTGGAAAAGATGGTTGTAAGCTGTCATAATGTAAACCAGTAATTCCTGACCTCTAGTGTGCATGGGAATCACATGTAAGCTCGGTTAAAACACTGCTGGTCCCACCCCCAGGATTTTTGATTCAGTAAGCCTGGGCCCGAGCTGGAGTATTCGCATTTCTAACAATTTCCCAGCTGCTGCTGCTCCTGCTGCTCCTGCTGCTGCTGCTGCTGATTAGGGACCACACTTTAGAAACTGCTAATAAGGGTATATAATTTCACTATACAAAACGCTGTGCAAAGTAGGAAAAAAAAATGCATTTGAGGACTCTCAGTGCTGTGCTTCTGCTGTACTGTGTGATCTCTCTTGTCTATTCATGTTCTGACTTAGCTCTCATAACCTATAACACTGATCTGTGGTTGATCAGCAGTAGAGAAACGTGTCTCTTCTTGGCCACCATCATCTTAAAGTATTATTGGCATATAAGTGCTATTGTAAAATCTGAAATTTGGCTCGTCGGTGCAGATTATTTTTCCGCCAGTATCTTCACGAGTGAATGAGATGATTTTTAAGAACTTGCCCTGGGTTAGAATCCCATGATTTTATGAAGCAATGATTTTTAAGAAGCACTGTCCATTTGTTTTGGGAGGAGGAGCAAAATCTGTTATATACATCCATTCAGCTACTTATGTGCTAGGCCTCATTTAATTCCCTTGTGGCCCTTTGAGCTGCTGGCCATCTTAGAGATAGAGACATAGAAGTTCACAGAGCTTAGGTAACTTGTCTGCATCCCTCAGCTAATGAGTGATGGAGCAGATTTTGAACTCTGGGCAGTCCTTGCTCTGTCCAGCACACTGTGGGCTTTTCTGCTGTGGAGGCAAAGTGAGAATGATGTCGGGGAAATGCTCCTTCCCACAGACTTCTGCTCCCAAACACCACTGCCACTAGGGTTTTGTGCCCAAGAGGGAAGCTTTGGTGCCAGGGCCCCTTGTTTAGAGATCTGGAATCCCACACACATGGAGAGTGAATGTGGGGCCAGAAGGGAGGGCGGAGGGCTAGGCCAAGCTCAGATAGCACAACTGTCAACCCAGCAAAAAATACAGAGAAAGGCGAAAACATTTCAAAAATACAACCACAGCCATTTTCTTCTTGTTAGAGCCAGTAGCTTTTGACCCTCGATTTGAATGGGCTTTTATTTTCCGTAAAAAAAAAAAAAAAAAAAAAAAAAAAAAAAAAGAAAAGGAAAAAAAAAGCTATTCTATTTGCAGCTCCCCTAATGACAGTGTTCACAGGGATGATGGGAGGAAATCTCTCCGTGACACAGGCGGGTCTTGCCAATCTTAACATCAAGTGATTCAAAATCACAGGCTGGAATGAAACTCAGGGAGGAAAACAGACCTACCCAAATCTGACCATTAGCGAGAAGGAAGTAAGAGCTATCAACCAACACTTACCAAGGGTACCTTAGGGGCCATCTAGTCTTACATAAGCAGCTTTTCAAATTATTTGTAATCAGAAAGCCCAGCTCAGCCAGTCCCATAGGCTGCTAGAAACCCAACCAGCAGACTTCGTAGAGAACGGAAGCCAGGAGCATTAGCAGCAGACGCTGAAGAGGTATTTAAATGATAGCCTACCCTAGGAAGGAGCCCACGCGGGGAACACGGACAGATTCCAGGCTGCAAAGCCACGTTCTTCCGGGAGGGGAGTGGCGGTGGTCCAGCTCAGTGTTTCTCAGACTTGAATGTGCTTGCAAATCACCCTGAGATTCCATCAAATGCAGATTCTGATTCCGTAGGTCTGGAGTAGGCCCAAGAGTCTGCATTTCTACCCAGCTCCCAGGTGATGCCGATGCTGCCTGTCCACAGACCACATTCCAATAGCAAGAATCTGGACAACTTTCCATGTGAGTCTTGAGTTCTTATGGGAGTCAATTTTCAGATCCTCAAAGCCTGTTTTTCCTCTTTTCTCAAATCTACCTAAGAAAAAATGAGGTCAAAGTTGTACGTTCCTCTTGTGAAATGGACATCTTTCCACCTTACAGAGCAAAGGCCCTCCTCCTTCCATCTCACATCTTAGGGAATACATTGCCTCGGGTACAAAACCCACCAGGTTCCCTGGTAAAGCAACAATGTGAAACATCGATGTTATGACTGAGAAACTGACTCACTCTAATAAATGGTTACAAACATTTTCACAAGTCAAAGAGTATTGATTCATTGCTTGCAACAAAGCTGAAGGAGATGTCAATTATCCACTGAGTGTTCTTTTAAAATAATCTTGAGGGGCACCTGGGTGACTCCATGGATTAAGTGTCCGACTCTTCCTTTTAGCTCAGGTCATGATCTCAAGGTTTGTGAGTTTGAGCCCCTGATCAGGCTCTGCACTGACAGCCCGCAGGGAGTCTGCTTAGGATTCTCTCTCTCTCTCTCTCTCTCTCTCTCTCTCTCTCTCTCTCCCTCCCCCACTTGTGCGCAGGCGCACACACACACACACGCACACACACCCGCTCTCTCTCTCTCTCAAGATAAATACATTAATACAAAAATAAATTTTGAGGAAAAAACAACCACTAAGTGATTTTGAACGTTTAACTCAAAAAAATTCAAAGAATTAAAATGACATTTCTATAATAAAACTTCCAATCCCACTGCTTAAATATGAACAAAATATCTCAGCATTTACATCTTTTAAAAAACAAAAAAAAATTGGGGTGCCTGGGTGGCTCAGTCAGTTGACTGTCCGACTTTTGCTCAGGTCATGATCTCACAGCTCGTGAGTTCGAGCCGCACAACAGGCTCTGGGCTGACAGCTCAGAGCCTACGGCCTGTTTTGGATTCTGTCTCCTCCTCTCTCTCTGCCCTTCCCCCACTCGCTCTCCATCTGTCTCTCTCTCTCTCTAATATAAATAAAATTTTTTTTAAATTAAAAAAATAAAAATAAAAAATGAAACAATAGAATGAGTACTGATGCTGAAACCTATTCCGTTTTGGCAATTTTATTAATAGTCAACATGGAAATATCAATTTGTTTTAAAAAGCAGAGCAATGTAAATAAAGAAAATATCTCTTATGAAAAGATCTGTTTCCAATAAACATTTTGTTTAAAAATAATAATTACCCAAACACATTTATGTTGTTTTCATAATTTGTATACCAGTGATGACTGTATGACTCAACCCAGAAGAAATGTGTTAACACTTAGAGACTTATAGGCTCTGAGTTTATATATATTATTTTGTTATAGAAAAAGATGACACAAATTATGTTTCATAAGGATAAAGTTTTATGAGGTAAAGGAAGGGAAATAGGAATCAAAGAGAAGAAAGAATGATGCAACGTTTAAGAACCTGTTCTTCTATTTCTAAAATGATGCTGATGTCAAATCACCATGGTATATAGGTTCCATTGGAAGCATTTTTAAAAATCATATAAAAGTCTTGTTTTAAATGTCAATACTTCATGAAGAGTTTGCCCTTGTGTATTTTTATCACATGATTATATACCAAATTACCATAGAATATAGATTCCATTGGAAACAGTTTTTGAACTGTGCAAAAGGTTTGTTTTAAAATATGAGCATTTAGGGGTGCCTGGGTAGCTTAGCTGGTCGAGCATCCAACTGTTGATTTTGGCTCAGGACATGATCTCACAGTTCATGGGACCAAGTCCCACGTCAGGCTCCAAGCTGACAGTGGGGAACCTACTTGGGGTTCTCTTTCTCCCTCTCTCTCCACCACTCATGCTCAATCTCTCTTTCAAAATAACTAAATAAACTTAAAAATAATAAAAAATAATAAAATGTTGGTATTCATAATAAGCAGACACTTGCACTCTTTACAACTACTTAAACTCATAACAAAATGTAAATGAAAATTATGAACTATACATAGCTTTTCATATTTTCTCTAACAAGTTCATAGCAAAACAAACAAAAAGTTTGAAGACCACATGTCTGAAAGCTTTTCCTCTGATCTTCAAGGCGCATCAGGACATACCAAGACACAGAGTCATCTTGTCTGCTATGAAGCCCTCTCAGGCAAGCAGAGCAACCCCCTTGTGACCTCGTGCCTCCAAGTCTGCCCAAGACCTGATTCCAACCTCACACTGTCATCCCGCAGTGAGATTACCTCTAACTCCTGTTCACATCCTCTCCAGCAGCTCCTTAGCCCAGGCATGAAGGAGCAACTCAATGCTGGAGGACAGATGAAGGATGGATGGATGCATGCATACATGGACAGATTGCAGCCTACGTAGTCAGGCATTCTAGATTATTCAGGACAAAAGCATTGATGTTTAAGGTTAAAAACAGTTCTCTGAGACCCTGATTCCAAGGGGCTTTCTGTATAATAGCATTCCACCAGATTATCACCACCTCCTGCTCATATCATAGAGTAAAGGGTGCACCTGACTGGGAGGAATTAATGTCATGGCAGAACAGTCTCCTCAGCTTTTAGGAGGATTATCTTTGGTATCTTGGTTTTACTGGTTAGTTTTTTATTTTAATTTTAAAATAACTGTATTCAAATTATGGGTTATTTATATGGTTTTGTTTGTTTGTTTTCTTTTTTTTGGAAGTGGGGAGGTGGGAGGAATAGGGAAGGTTGATAGAGAAGATAAAAGAGAATACAGACTGGTATCTCCAAACGATATCATCACTTCCTTGAGTTATTTAATACATAGCCATCCATTCCAGTCATCTTCTCATTTCTGATCTCCATTTTTCTTCCTTATTTAATACTTACAAAAATGTATAAAATATTAGTAATAATAGTATGAACTGGGGCACCTGGGTGGCTCAGTCAGTTAAGTGTCTGGCTCTTAACTTTGGCTCAGGTCATGACCTCACAGTTCATGAGTTTGAGCCCCATGTCGGGCTCTACACTGACAATGCAGAGCCTACTTGGGATTCTCTCTCTCTCTCTGCCCCTCCCTCACTTGTGTGCTCTGTCTTTCTCTCTCTCAAAATAAATAAATATACTTAAAAATTTTTTTTAAATATGAACTTTCATGGATCGACCACTCTGTTCAAGAAAGAGAACATTATCAGTCCCAAGTCCCCTCTGTGCCCTACCTCCGTGTCTTTCTCCTGACTTCCCTTTTCCCAAAAGTAAGCACTGCTCTAAGCTGTGTGTATATCATCCCATCACTTTTTTAAAAATAGATTTTCACACGTCTTAACACTATATGGTTCAGTTTTGCCTGTTTTTGCACTTTGTATGTTATCATAGTCCATATATTCTTCTACAACGTGATGTTTTTCACTTGACATTTTGTTTGAAAAAAGCATCCATCTTGTGTACGTAGCTAAAGTTCATTAATTTTCATTGTAGCAAGGTATTCATTGCACAAGTATGGCAAAGATGACCATTTTCCTATTGATAGCCATTTAAATAGTATTTTATTGTTTTCACTACAATAGAAGTGCTGCTGTGGACATATTTGAACCTACCTCAGTTGCACACGTGTATGAGTTAGTAGGAGGAGGGATCCACACATTCCTGGGAATTTCTGGGTTACAGAACACTTTATGTGTATGTTCAACTTTACTAGATAATGCCAAATTATTTCTTTTTTTAATTTTTTTTCATGTTTGTGAGAGAGAGAGCAGAGCATGGGTGGGGGAGGGGCAGAGAGAGAGGGAGACACAGAATCCAAAGCAGGCTCCAGGTTCTGAGCTGTCAGCACAGAGCCCAACGTGGGGTTTCAACCCACGAACCGCAAGATCATGACCTGAGCCAAAGTCAGACGTTCAACCAGCTGAGCCACCCAGCCGCCCCAATAATGCCAGATTATTTCTAAAAGTGGTTGGAATAATTTATACTCCCACCAGCAGTGTATAAGACTTCATGTTAACCCATGGCTTCACCAACATGTTTTTAAAATGTTTTATCAGTTTGGAGGCTATAAAATGTTACCTCATTCTTTAATTTGTATTTCCTTAATTATAAATGATTGAACATGTTTCCCTGTTTATTGGACATTCATGGTTTCTTTTCTATTAAATACCTTTCTGTGCCTCTTGCCTATTTTTTTAATAGAGTTTTTGCTTTTTCATTGATTTTTAAAATATGTGTGTATTAAACGTGTTATAAAACATATGTCTTATATATATATTACACAACGTACTTTTTTTTCTGGATGGAATTCCTTGTCAGTTATGTTTTGTGAATTTCTTTTCCCAGATTATATCTTGTATTTCACATTGTTCTGCCCTCTTTTGATAATCACAAGTTCTTAATTTTCACAGGGCCAAGTTTGACAACACTTTCCTTGCCTATTTTTCTTTGTTTAGAAAACTGTTTCCTGTATGGAGATCAAACAGGTATTCTCCTACATTTTCTTCTAAAAGTTTTGAAATTTTCCTTTTCACACGCAACTCTTTGGTTTACCTCAAATTCACTATTGTGTTCTGTGTGAGGGAGGAACCAAACCCAAAACAATTTTCCCGTAAGTATATTGCATGTTCCATACGTTTCTCCCCAATCTGTAGTGCCAGCTCCATTACTGGTATAAAACATTCCTAACCATGCATGGGGCAAGTTCTGGGATCTGCTCTGTTCCGTTGGTTTCAATTTAAAAAATCTCTCTTTAGCTTCTTTCCAATTGTGCTTCAATCAGTGTGGGGAAGTCATACCATTATCCTCATTTGGCTGAGGATTTGGGGGGCTATCTGGTAACTGCATCTACCTCACAGCATTGGCGTGAAGATCTCACACAGGATATGACACACACATTGTTTAATAAAATGCCTGGCCCAGAGTAAACCCCTCAGTAAACCGTACTTATCATTACCATGATACCTTATAGTGTTCATAATTTACTTTCTTTAGTGTCAACAGTGGCTACATTCCTTAAAAAATAAATGTATTTTATTTTTATAATTTATTATAAAATTATCTGAGGATATTCAGGGAGGGGGCAGGCCATGTAGCATATACTGCCTGTTTTATGCCAACAAAATTAATTAAAAGAAAAGAGGAATTAAGTCATGAAAAAAATATGTGTGTGTATCAGGAGGAAGGATATTAAAAGGAGAGGTGGGCTCTTTGGCCAATGATCAGCCCAGGCCAGATCTGAGAGTGTTTGAAAATTTCATCAAGATTTAAATTTAAGGCATCTTATGGATTGTGGTGATATTAAAATATGTCCACAAATTCTTTTTTTAAATTTTTTTCATTTTATTTATTTGAGAGAGAGAGAGAGAGAGAGAGAGAGAGAGAGAATCTCAAGCAGGCTTCACGCTCAGCACGGAGCCCAGTGTAGGGCTTGATCCCACAACCCTGGGATCATGACCTGAACCAAAATCAAGAGTCAGACGCTCAACCGACTGAGCCACCCAGGTGCCCCTGTCCACAAATTCTTTAACATTCCTCTTCTCAAAAAGTGGAGCCTAAATCCCTTCCCTCAAGTGTGGGCTAGACTTAATGGCTTACTCCTACTAACTAATAGATTGTGCTGGAAGTGATATTTATGTGACTTCCAAGATCAGGATCCAAGGTGTATGGCTTCATTTTTGCCCTCTTTTGAATTATTCATAGTGGAGGAAACCAAGTGATATGCTGTGTGGACACTCAGGTAGTCCTAGGGAGAGGTCCATGTGGTGAGGAACTGAGGGAACCATCTTGGCAACAGATCATCCAGCCCCAGTCAAGCCTTGAGATGACTACAGTCCCAGCAAAATCTTGACTGCGACTCATGACAGACCTTGAGTCAGAACCACTTAGCAAAGCTGCTTCCTAATTTCTCAGCCCCAGAAACTATTGAGATAAT